>NC_136428.1:410541784-411976784 GCF_052849685.1 Lactuca virosa | reverse complement strand
GAGTTATGGACTCATCTCGGAGTCAGAACCTTTTTATTTTCATTCTGGAACTTTTTCTTTTAAAACCCACTTCGGAACCCGAGCTTTACCCATTTCGCACCCTCTTGTCTCTAACCCATTTTAAACCTTTTTGTTTACCCATTCCAGATCTTTTGTTGTTTCTGACCCAGCACTCATGTTTCTACCCACCAAACCCTTATGGATCCACAAAGTGAATCCATTTCACCTCTAATTTTTTTTAAAAAAACTCCGATAAATTCATTACCTTTTATTTTATTTCATTTTTCTTATCCAATTTATTTTCAAGTTTTTTTTATAACCAATTTATTCCTTTAATTTTTTTTAAAACCAATTAATTTTATTTAACACCCATTATTTTTTTTAAACCCATTAATTGTTTTTAATACCAATTATTTTTATTTTATACCAATTATTTTATTAAAACCAATTTTTTAATTAAAACCAATTATTTTTTCTAACACCAATTTTAGCCCCATGGTTCAAGACTTCATTCTTCTTGCTGATTATGAGTGACGATACAGTTGGTTCAGAGATTATTATTTGTGTCTCACTTTTACCGAGCTACTCGCATTTGCCGCCTCATCTTTATGTGCTTCAGAGATTGATCATTTCTGAGGTTCGCATTTTTACTCCCTTTGGACTATTTATATATGGTATCAGACCATTATTTGGGAGTTCGGGTTTTCATTTCGGTTTTCGGCATTACTTCGGTTCAACATTATTCTTCAGCAGCGGGTTTTATGATATATATTCTATATTGTTTTTTTAGTTCGGCGATACATCACCAAGTCTACCTATGACAGAGAATAATATCCTTGTTTTTATGGGTAGATGCTCGCATCAAGGGGGAGCGTGCGATGCTCCATCATATCCGACATATTCTCTTGCCCGATTTCATGATTATTTTTTATCTTTATTGCATGGTCGATCAAAAATAGGGGGAGAATCATGAGCATCCATTCTGGTTTATTATTGGAGTTTTGACGTTAGAGACATTTGAAGACGAAGATTCATTTAGTAGTGTGATGTGGCACTGATATTTGATCTTCACAGATCAAATTTTTGGCACTATTAGATGTTATTCGGATTATGATTATTTATCTTCAGACTCTACACTTTTGGATGTCTCATTTGTGTTTGCATCTGGTTCAGATCTTATGATTTTTGGAGTTTGGATTTGCGATATTTTGAAGACGATGATTATTTTAGCGATGCGGCGTGGCACCTATTTTTGATCTTTCGATCAAATTTTTGGCATTGCTAGACCATCTCTTCAGATTCCCATTATTTATCATTCTAACTTTATTTTTGGATGCTTCACATTTTCAGCAGGTTATTCTTCAGAGATTATTTCGTGCATTATCATTCGAGTTTGGAATATTGAAGACGTTGTGTGATTCGACATTGTGCTCTTCGGTTCAACCGTCGAGGGGAGACTGTGAACATGATTAGTTGTTGGGGAAAGATCACATTCGAAGATTGGGATTTCATATTTTTATTCAGAGATTGGGGTTTCTTTGTTTGTTCTTTGATGCTAGAGATTCCATTGCCAGATTCCGAGATCACGACAGCTTCAGCACTTCCGAGACACTTTAGCACTAGACCTACCGGACCTGCCTGTGGGATGTTCTGCCTTTTATCACTGCTTTACCCTCACCATTTCCAAGCATTTAGGGGGAGATTGTTGGAGCATGAAAATGCTCTACAATGTTGAGTGTTTATTAGGTTAGAATATTCCCTTGTATGAAAAGCATATTCCCTCCACTAGTATATTAAGTGGAGGTGATGGTCATTTTATTTGTAAGTTTTCACTATGAAGACTTAGTAGTTTAGAGAGAGTGTGGTGGGATCTCTGTAACACCCATAAAATTTGAGCCAATTTAAAACTTTTTAAATCATTTAAAACCTTTCATTTATTACAATTAGTTTTCAAAATAGTTTAAACATCATAGTTCCCAGAAATCATATTCATCAATCGAGGAAGTGTACGGTCACGCCTTCGCCTTCCCGCGGTCATCCGCTGTACCTGAAACAATAATCGATAAATGTAAGCTCGAAGGCTTAGTGAGTTACCCCCAAAATACCCATACACACAACAATACACATATAATAACAAACAACATACTATGGGTCCAATCGTCCGTCGGGATGGAATGCCCCATGCCCCTCAACCATCGGGTTGGAATGCCAACATACTATGGGTCCAATCAACCATCGGGTTGGAATACCCCAGGCCCCTCAACCATCGGGTTGGAATGCCAACGTACTATGAGTCCAATCATCCTCGGGATGGAATACTCTCGGCCCACAACCATCGGGTTGGAATGCCCACACACTATACACATTGCACAGATATTATGGGTCCACTCATCCATCGGGATGGAATACCCCAGGCCCCTCAACTATCGGATTGGAATGCCCGCATACTATGAGTCCTATCATCCTTGGGATGGAATACTCATGGCCCACAACCATCGGGTTGGAATGTCCATAACCAATCAAACATGTGCACCTATATCAGATAATCATGTAACAGACTATAGAGATAACATACTAGGGTCCTATCATCCTCGGGATGGAATACCCTCAACTACCAATCAATCATGTGCACACATAACAGGTAATCTCCTACCAGCATACAGACAGTCAGACCAGCTATAGGTCTCTAAGCATAACCACATCCTCTCTACCAGGATACCGATCTATCATACCATACCAACATATAACCATCCTGTCTACCAGAATACCGACCTAACAGATCATACCAACATACAACCATCCTATCTACCAGGATACCGATCTAACATATCATAACAATATCAAATCCAAATACAAATCAAAGGGCCGACCGTGGTGCCTTAGACCCTTGAGTATAGTGAGGATAACTCACCTCGCAAGTAGCTCGTAAGGTAGCGTCAAACTCTTCCAAATGTAGCTCCAAATCCAACACCTATATTCACCAATGTCCTTTGCTATCAATATTCAATTTACCAAAATACCCTCAGAAGTCAACTGGTCAACCCTTGGTCAAGGTCAAAGTCAACTATCAAGGTCAATAGTCCATGTTGACCTCAACTCGTCGAGTACTCTCAGCTACTCGCTGAGTTCCTGACATAACTCGCCAACTCGCCGGGTCACTTGAGTGACTCGTCGAGTTTCTAGTGTCAGTGGCCGTAAACTCCTTGGCCAACTAGTCGAGTTTTCCCCTTACAACTCGCCGCGTTCATACGTGTCCAAAGGTTGGGAAAACCCTAGCCGACTCGCCGAGTCACTCATCTGACTTGCCGAGCCCAATGCAATCTTCATCTGACTCGCCGAGTTGTTCATCCAACTCGTCGAGTTCATGACCATCTTCATATGACTCTCCGAGTCGACCTTGCGACTCGCCGAGTCCCTTCAATCCTTCAACCGTACAGATGCTTTTTAGGTCCTGCAAAGACTCCATACTGCAGATGTAAGTTCCTAGGGCATGTTTATCATGTAAAGTTGCAAACTTTACGTGCATGCAAGGTGATAATGGCCCAAAACAAGCTAAAGGAGTGGCTTAAGGTAAGGGAAAGGCCATAGCTCAACATAGACGGGAACTTTATGACAAAGAGGGGCTAAAGGAGTCCAGATCTGAGGTTGCAACCTCAGATCTTGAGCCAAATTGGAGAACCACCACAAAAACCCTAAAATCCCAACCCATAATGAGGAGATCTAACTAAAAGAGAGCCAAGGTAACAACTTGTTACCTCTAAAATGATGCCAAGACAGAGAAGAATCCGGATCTACAATAGCCCCTTGCTCCAAACTTCTTGAACTCCAAGCTTTTTACTCCAAAGATCCCTCTTCTGAGCTAAGGAGCACACAATTATAAAGAGCAACCACGAATTAGGGTTTCTGAACTCAAGGGAGGCAGTAAGAGAGGCTAAGGGGAATAAGTGGTCCTTAAATAGGGTGCAAATCTCCAGAATTTAGGGTTTCATCTGCCAGCTCCTACTCGTCGAGTCCCTTCTTGGACTCAGCGAGTAGGTCACTAAAACACACGGACCAACCCGCTGCTACTCGGCGAGTCAGGCCACCAAATCGTCGAGTACACCTTGAAACCATGAGAATTTATAACCATAAATTGATACTCGGGAATCGGGGCGTTACAATTCTCCCCCACTTAAACTAGACTTCGTCCTCGAAGTCTGCTGCGGTGAACAACCTTGTATAGTGCTCCCGCATCTCTGCCTCCGGCTCCCACGTCCATTCGGATCCCCTCCGATGCTCTCACTGCACCTTCACCAAAGGTATCTCCTTGTTCCGTAGAATCTTCACTTTCCTCTCTAGCATGGCCACGGGCCTCTCAACATAGTTGAGGCGCTCATCGACCTGTATGTCATCCAAGGATACCATTGACTCCTGGTCCATAACGCACTTTCGCAACTGCAAAACGTGGAAAGTGCTGTGAATCCGACTAAGCTCCTCCGGAAGCTCTAGCCTATACGCCACCTCGCCATCCTGACAAAATCCTAATGATCCAAAGTACCGGATACCCAACTTTCCCTTTTTCCTGAAGCGAACCCCTTTGTGCTGACAGGATAATGCGTCCTTCCGCTCCCAGAATATCATAAATAATCAATCCACTAATAACCATGAACACTCACGCCTGGCCCAATCAGCCTCGGGCTGGAATACCAGGCATGCCTACGACGGGTCTGGTCATCCCTAAGATGGAATACCCTCGTATCACACATATGTTTGGCCCAATCAACCCTCGGGTTGGAATACCAAACATGTCAGGTCCAGTCAATCATAGGGTCCGATCATCCCTAGGATGGAATACCCTAGATTGGAATACCACTGAATACATAACCCGGGTCTAAACTCAAAACTTGAGATCCAAGGATCTATCCTTACGTCTCATCCAAAATCCTCTGATTCGTCACAACCGAGTGCAACTTCCCCGAATCTCAAAACACATCCAATCCGAGCACGCTCCTACCAGAGACATAACCAACACAATCCTTACGCCCACAACCTATGACTAGAATACCCTTACTCGGTCCTCAGCATAGGTCTTGATTACCTCTGAGCCCACAACATGAGTCTGGTATGCCCTCTCCGGCCCTCAGCTCATGACTGGAATGCTCCCGATAACCTATCGACATCGCTGTCGTCGCTACAGATGTCCAACTCTCCATCCTGGAGCTACTCACCTCCCCTACTTCCCAAGAAGGCCTGATCAATGTCCTTCACAACACCAACAAGTGTCACAGTGCTAAACCTCACCCTACACTATCCACTTGCAGAACAAGTTGCTACTCCATACCACATATATACTCAGAACCTGATCATATAACTAACAAAACCTATACAAAATCTTCAGCATACTCCATCAGCATGTTCAATACTTGGGGGCAGATATACTGATTGCTATAGCATAGCAGCATACTCAATAACCACGCATAGATCTACAAACACATACAGAGTCTTCAGCATGACTGGACCGCCCCTACCGGGCCTTCAGCCTTTCTGGCCCACTCGCCGAACCTACATCATGTCTGGTCCGCCCTGACTGGGCCTACAGCCTGTCTGGACCGTTCTCCGGGCCTCTGGCCTGACTGGTCCGCCTCGCAGGGCCCTTAGTCTATCCGCGCCTCCCTGGGTATGTTGAGCAAAATCCTGAACCCATCCTGGTGCCCCTCCCTAGATAGCCCGTTCTCCCCCACTTAGAGCACGAACCACTACCCGCTGATGGAGAACCAATATACGACTTAACCGTCCCAACCGAGTATTACCATTCTTAACTTTAGAGGGGTTAACCCACGCAAGACAATCCTCCTGATACGAAGTAACGAACTTCAAGAAAATCTGAATTCCCGCTGATGATCTCTGAATTTATGGACTACAACTGCTCGTCCTAGACTGGCGATTCTCTATCCTAACTCCTCATCCTCGAATGCATCTTCAGATCCTAACTATCTACAATCCCCTAACAATAATTTCTCCCTAACATCTCCTATGTCCTAATAATTAATGCAGAAAGAAAACGAAAGCTCGTAATACGAATATAAACAAATAGACAGGAGAAAAGACATACCGGTCGCCACATCAGGTACTGTCCTGGCCTCCTCGGTTGTAAGCTGGAAGGCGCGTCCTTGAGCCTTCGGAGGCTCTGCTCTACCCTGACCCCCGCCAGTAATCCTCAGGGTGGACGGCGCTGGAGCCTGCACCGGCCTGGCACCTAGTAGGGGACATTGGGCCTTCATATGGCCCATCTGCTCACAATGGTAACAAATCCTGACACCAGCCCCTGGAGTCTGCTGCCTACAATCCTTCGTGATGTGACCCTCCTTTCCATACTTGTGGCATCCTGAAGAAGATCGGCAAACCCCATCATGTACCTTGCCGCACTTTCCACAAGTACGACCCCTCTGACTCTCCTGTCTGTAATCAGCGGCCCTAAACCGTTTCGGCACAGGCTGTGACTACATCGGGGCCTGCCTCTGCTCTTTCAGCTAAAGCTCAATCTCCAATTCTCTCCGCCTGGCGGCATCCTGTAACTCTAGCAAGGCATCACATATCTATGTGGACACGAACTGTCTGATGTCCGTCTTGAGCATGCTCAGATATCGGGTCATCTGAGCCTGCTCTGAAGCAAACTCAAGGCAAAACACCGCCCTCTCAGTAAACTTGCGGGTGATATCCGTCACCGACTCTGCATCCTGTCGCAGATCCAAGAACTCCTGCGCTAGCCTCTCTAGCTCAACCCGCGAGACGTAACAGGTACGGAACATATCCCGAAATCGATCCCAAGTAACCACAGCGCGTTTCTCATCCGAATATGATCCAGTAATCAACCTCCACCAATCCTTTGCTCCGGACCTCAGCAGGTTCAGAGCACACCTGACCTTCTGGTCAGCAGGACATGAACATGTAAAGTTGTTAGGTTTTGAGCATTCTAACACTCCTAAGTGTACATGCAACCCTAAATACCTTGTATCTATGTTTTCTCTATTATATATACAAAATAATAAATATAACAAGATAGAATACATACCTCTTTGATGTAGAATCTCTTCATAAAGCTTGAGTGCCTAGTGCCCCAAGTGTGACACCTCAAATGGTTCACACAACACCAAATACACTTGGAATAACTTGAGAGAAACTTGAACGCTCCTTGAAATCGTCTAGCCCTCACACTCACACATTAGTGCACGATTTCTTGAGCCATGGGATTCTTTTATATGGTGGCTATTAGGGTTACACCATGTAACTCATAACTTTACCCATTCCTTATGCTCCATGGATTTTAACCTCCATGGAGTATCCATGGGTCACCCCATGGACTTAGTCCAACATAAGGAATCTTGGATCACAAGCCCACATATATAAGAATGAATGATTTACACAATCAACCCATATATTTAATTAGTCTCCTTTTGATCACTTAATTAATTCCAAATTAATTCTTGATCAATACTAACTAAATAACCTTATTAATATATTAGAACTTATAATATATTAACCAACCTTAAGTGTTATTTCTCTCATTATAGTCTATCCAAATGCATGATGCCATGCAACCCAAATGAACCATGCCGGGTCGGGTCAAGTCTTACCAATTATAGTTATGGACTTAGACATTAATCCAACAGTCTCCCACTTGGATAAGTATAAAACTATTATTGCGTATGACTTCAGGAACCGATCAGCAATCGTAGCTCTCAAAAGCTTCTGTCGAACTCTGACCTTGTCGATGAACTCTGACCTTTGTCAATGACTTGTCCATTAGATAAGGGATCATATATTCCTCCATTCTAGATATCATATGGACTGAGACATGGATTATCAATCATTCTCTCTGTCCATTTGTTGTTTCCCGATTTCCGATTCATGATGACTGACTGATTGAACAAATCAAATCAGTCCTGGCTTGGCCAAGCACTCACATGTATCATCTTTAAATCATCGAGGGGCCCACAAATATTGCTTTTATCCCGAAGGTAAAAGGAATGGATAAACTTTGACACCAGCCCCTGGAGTCTGCTGCCTACAATCCTTCGTGATGTGACCCTCCTTTCCATACTTGTGGCATCCTGAAGAAGATCGGCAAACCCCATCATGTACCTTGCCGCACTTTCCACAAGTACGACCCCTCTGACTCTCCTGTCTGTAATCAGCGGCCCTAAACCGTTTCGGCACAGGCTGTGACTACATCGGGGCCTGCCTCTGCTCTTTCAGCTAAAGCTCAATCTCCAATTCTCTCCGCCTGGCGGCCTCCTGTAACTCTAGCAAGGCATCACATATCTATGTGGACACGAACTGTCTGATGTCCGTCTTGAGCATGCTCAGATATCGGGTCATCTGAGCCTGCTCTGAAGCAAACTCAAGGCAAAACACCGCCCTCTCAGTAAACTTGCGGGTGATATCCGTCACCGACTCTGCATCCTGTCGCAGATCCAAGAACTCCTGCGCTAGCCTCTCTAGCTCAACCCGCGAGACGTAACAGGTACGGAACATATCCCGAAATCGATCCCAAGTAACCACAGCGCGTTTCTCATCCGAATATGATCCAGTAATCAACCTCCACCAATCCTTTGCTCCGGACCTCAGCAGGTTCAGAGCACACCTGACCTTCTGGTCAGCAGGACATGAACATGTAAAGTTGTTAGGTTTTGAGCATTCTAACACTCCTAAGTGTACATGCAACCCTAAATACCTTGTATCTATGTTTTCTCTATTATATATACAAAATAATAAATATAACAAGATAGAATACATACCTCTTTGATGTAGAATCTCTTCATAAAGCTTGAGTGCCTAGTGCCCCAAGTGTGACACCTCAAATGGTTCACACAACACCAAATACACTTGGAATAACTTGAGAGAAACTTGAACGCTCCTTGAAATCGTCTAGCCCTCACACTCACACATTAGTGCACGATTTCTTGAGCCATGGGATTCTTTTATATGGTGGCTATTAGGGTTACACCATGTAACTCATAACTTTACCCATTCCTTATGCTCCATGGATTTTAACCTCCATGGAGTATCCATGGGTCACCCCATGGACTTAGTCCAACATAAGGAATCTTGGATCACAAGCCCACATATATAAGAATGAATGATTTACACAATCAACCCATATATTTAATTAGTCTCCTTTTGATCACTTAATTAATTCCAAATTAATTCTTGATCAATACTAACTAAATAACCTTATTAATATATTAGAACTTATAATATATTAACCAACCTTAAGTGTTATTTCTCTCATTATAGTCTATCCAAATGCATGATGCCATGCAACCCAAATGAACCATGCCGGGTCGGGTCAAGTCTTACCAATTATAGTTATGGACTTAGACATTAATCCAACAGTCTCCCACTTGGATAAGTATAAAACTATTATTGCGTATGACTTCAGGAACCGATCAGCAATCGTAGCTCTCAAAAGCTTCTGTCGAACTCTGACCTTGTCGATGAACTCTGACCTTTGTCAATGACTTGTCCATTAGATAAGGGATCATATATTCCTCCATTCTAGATATCATATGGACTGAGACATGGATTATCAATCATTCTCTCTGTCCATTTGTTGTTTCCCGATTTCCGATTCATGATGACTGACTGATTGAACAAATCAAATCAGTCCTGGCTTGGCCAAGCACTCACATGTATCATCTTTAAATCATCGAGGGGCCCACAAATATTGCTTTTATCCCGAAGGTAAAAGGAATGGATAAACTTCGACTCATATGGCTTGTTCTACTACTTGTTGAATCATACACAAAGGCACGTTTTATAACTTCGAGTTACTAATGCGTTTTCGTGCAATCAATGTATAACCAACTCATAGTAACAACTCATATCTCTAGGTTTGAAGAATATAAGATATTATCGTCTCATGATCACTCGTGATAAAATCCATGAAGTGATTCAAATGAGCGCGGGTTGAATCCAATACTCAGAACTTATGAGCACTCATGAGTGTTGTAGCACCACTTTGTCAACAACTTGGACCTCTACAAACCAACCCATGACAGTCTTGATTCATATCTACTTCCAACATATGACCGACTGTGGATGGTTTGAATAACTTAATCATTCAGGAAGAGCGACTTAGTTATTCTGGAAGTCAAAACATGCAAAGTGAAACACAAGAATAAATGAATCAAATATGGTATCAAACCCTATGAATATAAATAAACACTTTTATTTATCACCATACTGATTACTCATTATTCATTGTTTCGGTTTTATCAACTTTATACTTGAATTTAAAACGATAGTTGTCCCATGCTCCAAGTATGTACACTATGTTTTCTAAACACTAGTCATGCCATACACCAAGTATGCATACTATGTTTGTCTATGATCTTTACTTTGTAAAATAGATCAATTGAACATCACTCCAATGATCCTCTTTTCACAGTCCCAAATCCTTACTGCAAATGCAAGAATTCCAAATTCATGCCATTTACTAAAATCTGTTAGATTCTAAACTCTTAATGAAATCTGTTGACAACAATCATTACAGAGCATTCCAAAGGAGATCAGCTCCTTGGAAACATCCTTCTTTCATTAAGTTTCCTAATCTTACACAGATTGAATAATTTCTAACTTTGAAACATTTCCATATTCCATTTTGACTATCACTTCTGAACAAGAGTTGCCTCCTTACATATTATGTCAATATGGTCCTTCCAGAATTAACATTATACTTCCAACTGTCCTTGAGCAACCAATACTTGGTAAACCTTAGATTGTCCTCGACAATTGCTTAATCATTTTAGTCATATCCAATTCTAGACCTTTTCCCTTCATAATGCCCCAGGCATTTGGAAAATTTTAGAAAGGATGAATATAGCACATGTAATCGATCCTATATCCGAAGCATATGGGACACGATTCATGATGTCTCACATAAAGACTAAACCAGTCTTTTGCTATAATATTTCCATTTCAATTTGCCAAGTTCTCAAAATTCAGATTATGAAAAGGGATGCCGTAATCATAATCGAATTTTAGAACACAAATAATGGACCCATATATAGAATTTCCTTATGTTGAGCCATTCCAACATGAAATTCATATATATATCCTTGATTAAATACGATTAAAATCTCAATCTAAGCTTTTTAGAATTGAAATGAAGTATAATTTCCTCTCCCTTAATTATAGCAAAACAACTTTTTCAACCCTTGCAACCTCACGAATTGAAACTTTTGTTTTCTATAATTAACATTGCTAACTTGCAACCTTTGTCATAATTATCATGCTCCCACTAACATGATGATTATTAGCATGACACTTATGCTCCCACTAGCTTTGACATGTACTCAGAAATCAGCTGACTTTCTTACCAAAGTTCAGATTTCTGATACTAGATTGTTTTGATAAAACTTTATCAAAATCATACACCTCTCTTAGATAGCTCACATGTGTGTCTAAACAATTTTAGAACTATGAAAAGGGATGCCGTAATCATAGTCTCAATTGTTTAGACCTTTGCCACTTCTCACAAGTCCATGTTAGTGTGCTAGTAAACCACACACGCTCCACTAACGACTTTGAGAATGCAAATATCACAATTGCTATCTAGCTAAAATCTACTTAGTGAAAGTGTTTCCTCACCATCATTTTCATGAATCGGAGAGAAACCTTATGACACTTAGATTTAATAGTGTATATGTTCTTATCCATGTGAATTTGTCAAAACCATAATCACAAGACAAGGTTAGTGACAAATCCAAACTCATATTGATTAAACTTGTGCAATCTTAAATTCTTGCCATTTGGCAGCTCAGGTGCCTGCCATTGCTTCCAAGTAGTTGTGCAACCAATTGAGAACTCTCAGAACTCCTATGCAAAGCCAACTTGAATAGGCACAAAAATTTCAACACGATAGGTTATAAACCTCAAGTCGTGTGCTAGTGAAGGACTTTAGGTTTTATTCTTGATTAAGTCTTGAAACTTTCAAGAGCTTTAAGACTCCCACTGTCCTCTTGACATATAAGACTCCCTTGTCAAATATTCAAGAGATAGTGCGGATTCTTTATCATGACTAACACTTTACACAATTGGCCTAAGTTGGTCTCTGTTTTATCCAAAACATCACAACTTACCAATTTCAAATGTACAAAGTAGATAACCTTTTACTCTTACATTTGACTAGTGTTAACAAACCCTCTTTAAGATATGTCACTCAAGTTACAATCTTGGAGTATGATTCTAAGAATTGTTTTGGAACGAAGTATGACTCATCTTTTTGATTTAACCATTTCAACAATTCATGACTCCTCTTCTTGACTTTAGAGGACCAATTGTGATATGGTATCTTAATCATTAAGATGATCATAAACATGATACTAAAGTACTCTACCATCTTTTCAGATTTGAGAAACTTTTATCTTTTTGCCATACTTTGATTCTTCTTATTCGTTCTGTCTCACATTGAAACTTCTCCAATGCTACAGACTTATACTTAAACTTATAAGTATAACCATATTTACTGAACTTAAGTAAATCATGACGAATAGTCTTCTTGATCTTTTGTGGTGGACTTGACCAGTGCACAAGAATGTGTACTCGATCCCTTAGTCCTTTCCTTATTCACATAAGGAATTAGTCTTAATTTTCCAAGCTGAAAGTTCTCATTCATCATACTATACAACTTGCATGATTCCAAGTTTCGGTCCAATTGAACCTTGGGTGATGAGAATCTTTCCTTATTTGGTAATATTAGACACTACCACAACCGAAAGAATCAAATCCATTTTTCCAATATTGCTATCAATGGAATCTTATAAGCAACAACTTTTCACAAATGCCATTGTAAGGATACTTAAAATAAATAAAATCAAAACCTTTTTCTTTTATTTTAAAACTTTGCGGAAAAACTTATCCTTACAATCCATATGAAAACCTTGTTGTTATCTATTCCTAAGCAATATAAATATCATAACTCTTAAGTAATAGCCCAAAATTCTGATCACCGAACCATGCGATTGAAATCCATCTTCACGATCAGAATCAGCATGTACTTAATAGAGTTAGACAATGGACTTTACCTGAAGTAGAGCCAAACTTATTGACTTTAACATCCTTAGGTAAATTTGGCAGCTTCGTAACCAATGCCCCTTCCTTTGGCAATAGTTACCTATGGATCCTTGATAATGGGACTATCTCAGACTTCGCCTCTCTCTTTACCATTGGGTCAACAGAGTTGACTATGGCCGATCCCTTTCCATTGGGAAGAGAGAGCTTTACTGGATATCCAATGGCATCATTGTCAATGTCCATAACGTTTTAGGAAGTTGATCTTAGCAAATAGATAAGATCATTAAGGGTCTTGTCTTAGTTTGTTTCATAGGATTCCCAAAAGAACTCACTATGTGACTTAGAAAGTAGTTGAGCCGCCAACTTTCTCAAGACTTTGACACCCAACTCTCACGGCTTGTCAATATGTGACTACATCTCCAAGATGTGATCACACCTAGACCTTGCCTTGCCAATAGGGCTTGAGTGACCTTAAACTTTTTAGGAACTTGTGGGTTAGGGAGAATAATTGGAGGAGGTGAAAGAAGTATGATATCCATGGGACATCATCTTCATTTAGGAAAGCTTGTTTCAAGAGATTTGGGAAGATCATAAATGTCTAGACCAGACATCTTTTTGGGAGATATTCAAGATAGTTGATTTAAAGTCCTTAATATGACACCCAATATGAAATATTAAGGCTAGGACCCAACAAACTATTTTATAACTTAGAAGAGGGATGCCGTAATCCAAGCTATAAAATATTTGAAGGTAGGTGAATGACGATTCACCAATTTCCACCATGAAAAACGAAATAATTTATTAGGTTTTAATTGGATTTGAAAGTCCTAGATCTTTGAGATTCATTGAACTGTTCAAAGGCATGTTTCAATCTCGAGTGTGCCCTTCAGGTTTTGTGACTGGGATGCCGAGGATCACAAAACAAGGTGTGAATAACCATGCAAATATACTTGGTACCCTTAATATTTACCCCTTAATCAGTGTGCCGGTTAACCACACACGCTCCACCGATACTATGATAAATATTAAGTTGCCCTTTGCCTACCTTGTTAAGTCCAGGTTAGTGTGCCGGTTAACCACACACGCTCCACTAACGACTTAAGCAAAGTGCAAAGTGTAATTTCATGGGTTAGCACCAAATTCACATTTTCCTAAGTAACTAAGATTGGGTATTAATAAGAGTTTAGTTACTTAGTATTTATCATTAATACTTTTAATGAAAGGAGAATTATAGTCCTTGTCCTACCCGTTCGGCTAACGACCCTCCACCAGTCAAGGAAGCGGTGGGTGAGAGTGGACACCTATTAAACTGCCATTTTATAGGCAGTAACCTTATACCCCCCTTATAGACCGGCTTCGTGAATGAGGCCTACTAACGGTAAGACTGACTTTACTCTTATACATATATATAAATATTATTAACTTATAATATTATAAAGTATAAGGTTTGAATTTTAACTTTTAAAATTCTAAGGGCTAACTTTAAATTAAAGTATTCATAAGTGAAAACTTTTCAAATTCCAAAACTTGAGGGCAAGTTTTGAAACTATTCAAAACTAATTAATTCCATAACTTATGAGTTTAAAGTAGTTTTAATTAAAAAAAAAAAAAAAACTCTTCAAGTTCCATAACTTGAGGACAAGTTATGGAAGACTTTAAACTAATTAATAAAAAAAATAACTTTTTTTTATTGTAACTTATGGAACTAATTAAGGTTACACTTTTTTTTTAATTTAATGAAGAGACTCTTGAACCTCCATAACTTGAGGACAAGTTATGGAGTCATAAAACCATTTAATTAGAACTAGACTCTTCATTTTGTAACCTTTGCCAACTTTTATGAGTTTTATGATTCTTAAATGTGACTTTTCATATAACTTGAGGACAAGTTACAAAAACACACTTTGGAATCAACTCTTAGATTAAAATGGATTGAAAACAACTATTTCACACAACTTTTCTATTAATCTAAGAACCTCATAAGAACAAGATAATTCAAATCATCAATCTTCAAGAAATTAGCATGAACATACAAACTAATACAAATCTTGAAATTATGACAATTATCTTAGAAATTGGATTAGCATGAACATTACCACATCAAAAACAAGTTTATAAGTCCAAAAACATCTTAGGGTAATGTTCCTAGTCCAACTCCAGCCAAAACAATCGAATATATGCATCCAACTCGATTTTTCAGCTACTTTTGCAAGTATAACAAGAAAACAAACCTGGCTCTGATATCACTGTTGGGTTTTGAGCATTCTAACACTCCTAAGTGTACATGCAACCCTAAATACATTGGATCTATGTTTTCTCTATTATACATACAAAATAATAAATATAACAAGATAGAATACATACCTCTTTGATGTAGAATGTCTTCATAAAGCTTGAGTGCCTAGTGCCCCAAGTGTGACACCTCAAATGGTTCACACAACACCAAATACAATTGGAATAACTTGAGAGAAACTTGAACGCTCCTTGAAATCGTCTAGCCCTCACACTCACATATTAGTGCACGATTTCTTGAGCCATAGGATTCTTTTATATGGTGGCTATTAGGGTTACACCATGTAACTCATAACTTTACCCATTCCTTATGCTCCATGGATTTTAACCTCCATGGAGTATCCATGGGTCACCCCATGGACTTAGTTAATTCCAAATTAATTCTTGATGAATGATTTACACAATCAACGCATATATTTAATTAGTCTCCTTTTGATCACTTAATTAATTCCAAATTAATTCTTGATCAATACTAATTAAATAACCTTATTAATATATTAGAACTTATAATATATTAACTAACCTTAAGTGTTATTTCTCTCATTATAGTTTATCCAAATGCATGATGCCATGCAACCCAAATGGACCATGCCGGGTCGGGTCAAGTCTTACCAATTATAGTTATGGACTTAGACATTAATCCAACAGAAGCAACATCCTTCCACGTCGGATAGCCACCTCATGGCTATGATCGGATCTTGAGTACCATCAAATGTCGGGGGCTTCGTGTTATCGAAGTCCCGGTACTGAAAAGCTCGCCCGGCTCCCAACCTTGCCGCCGATACAGCTGTTGTGGCTGCAGCGGCAACCGCCTCAGTGAGGGTTGCGTATCTGTCATCAAAGTACTCCATCATAGCGGACTTAATAGTCCCAAACAACTCCGGAATCTGACCCCAGACAATCTCGACCACCTCCTCGTGGATGATCTACCTGACCTGATCCTCTGTCAACACCAGCTCCTCCTGGCCGATAATCTCAGGCGCCGCTGGGGCCTTATCACACCCCGATCCTTGTCGGAATCGATCAAGGCATGATATATTGTTCAAAGTCTCATGACAACTATGTTATAATATGATTAGATTCAAT
Source organism: Lactuca virosa (assembly GCF_052849685.1). Lineage (NCBI taxonomy): Eukaryota > Viridiplantae > Streptophyta > Magnoliopsida > Asterales > Asteraceae > Lactuca > Lactuca virosa. Next base: position 411,960,350 of record NC_136428.1, on the reverse strand, counting down.
TAAGTACTAAGTATGCAAACAAGATCCACCACATACAAATACAAATCCAAATACGAACAACATTTATTACATCAAATTTAAATAGTCTTGTGGATTTCTAAGGCACAACCTATTTTTCATCAACTTCATTCTTCAAATCTGCATCATGGGTAAAAACAGGTCAACTACGAGAGTTGGTGAGTAATCTTATTTTAGTAGAGAAAATTGTGAAGTTGAAACATTTATAATTTGAAATTTGTTTTCTTTTGAAGTCGGCAAACAATTGTATTTGAGATAACGGTTTATAAATCAAAAATTGATTAACAAATGATAACAACAACAATAAGTCCTCACCCTATATATATATCTATATATATATATATATATATATATATATATATATATATATATATATATATATATATATATATATAGGATGGAGCATCTAATCATCAAACACACTCAACCACGTGCGATCAATCACCTTAGCGTCCCAAGGCGGGGTGGTCAACCCAATAGCGCTATTATTGTCCATAACGTACCTCAAGAATACGGGCATAGTCATGGAGATTAGACTAAAAATAGTAATGCACTACAAGTACATGTAGCGTAAACAAACAATAGTTATACAATTAATGACTCACGTATAAATGTCTCAACAATGTATCAATTGTGATAAAACAATAAAATAAAGTTGGAACATATTAGAACCACATGATACACCCCAAAAGTATTGAAAATTATAAAATATGGGGTAGATTACTCACATTAGTCCCAAAACGACATGCGTGTGTCGTACGATAGACGGTTCGGGTCAAAATGGCGTAGAACCTAATATAATTAATAGTTTTGGTTTAGGAACTGCTAAACGAGAATATAGTACTAATACAAATAATTAGACACATATTCTTATATTAGATGAATTAACAATAATTCATTTTGATTAGAATATTAAGATATTCATTTGTTAAATGAATTTTAAATTGAATTAATTACTTTGCATAATTAATTTATATTTTCAATTTAGGCCAGATTTTAATAATTTCTTATTAAAATAATAACTTGCCCAATTATAATTATTTACAGATTTTAACAATTATTTATATGAAATAATCATTAAAATGCATTTTTACATGCTTAAATACTTAGGAAAATGGTTTTAAATAGTAAACAGTATTGAAAAATTATGAAATTATTAGGAAATCATTATTTAATACAATATTAATTACTGTAAAATTTTTATATTTTTCTGAACTGTTTTAGTATTTATTTAATACTTTAATGATTAAACAACAACAAAATTCGGGAAAAATAATAAATGATTCGCAAAAATTCTGTAAAATTAACCATAGTTTTATAACATGATATAGAGCCAAGTGTATAAGTTTCGGATATTTGTGACTATGGGAAGTATTTTTTATATATTTCATTATTAATTAATTAATAAAACCATAAATAATAGTAAACAGTAATATAAATGCATCAAACTTCATAAATTATGTTTAATCAATATATGGGTCATCCCAGAATTTTCTCAGAATTTATTGAATGCAAAAAGTATTTTATGTGAATTATTGCCCTACTTTATTGCAATAATTATAGTAATTCAATAAAAATAAGTTATTTTCTGAAAATTTCCAGAACTTCTTATTTTATTGATGGGATTCTGAGAAAAATCAGGTTTATGCATAAAATGAGTTTTAGATAGTTTGGTGGATTTAATTTGTTTCTTGTATGAATTTGAAACTTTTAACAACATACCTTGTTGAATGCTTCAAGAGGGATGAAGATTGGAGTATAATAGATTGTTCTTGGCTGGAATATGAGTATTTCTTGGATGAATTTCGAGATTGAGAGTGAGAGAAAGAATAGAGAAGGTTTAAGTGGTGAAGAGAATAATGTGTTGGGAGAAAAAGGAAAGGAAAGTGGATGGGAGGTGTGAGTGGGAGACCATAAGAATAATCTTTTTTGCTTTTGGTGGTCTTCATAATTTCCCACTAACACAAGCATCTTTTACATAATTAATATAAGAGTTTTATAAAATTTAATGTAAAGTTTATAAAAATAGAGTTTTATAAAAGATAGGTTATTATTTGATTATAACAATCTACTTTGATTTGAAGTTTAATTATAGCATTCAAGTTTGATTCTTTTAATTTAATTAGAGCATTATACTTTGATTTGATTTTAATATGGTATCATAATTTAATTGGATTATAGTTATAACGTTGTACTATACTATGTTGCTATTAACGTCAATTTATATCGTAGTGTATGGGTTTTGATCCTATTAGCGTCAAGTAATCTTGAGTAGGGTTTATTAAATTTCCAATGTTGTTTAGCACTGTAAAGGCTAAGGAAAATCAAACACACGAATTTTCGAAATGATGTTTTCTCATTAAAGTAGCGAATTGTACAGTTATTACATAACGTAAACCCTAACATACAAGGGTTAAGGGAGTTGACCGGTTTGACTTGTTGACTTAGTTTGACTTTGCGTTGACCAAAATTTGACGGTTGTCACATCATCCCCCCGTTAGAAGGAATTTCGTCCCGAAATTTTCATTTTGACTGGGATTTCGAGAGTTTGGGAAGAGATGTGGATACTTTTGTTTCATCTGAATTCGGGTCCTCGTTTAGCGTTCCAGCAGACCTTCACAATGGGAATACGACTTTGCTTTGTTCTTTTAATCTCTCGATCCATGATTTCTACCGGTTCTTCCACGAAGTGGAGACTCTCGTTGATTTCAATTTCGTCACGAGGTATCACGAGGGTCTCATCGGATAGATTTTGTCAATCATATCTTCGGGGTTAAAATATAGTTTTATTAGTTACCTATAGCGACGACTCGTCGTCACCACAGGTTTAATCTATTACGATGACTTGTTGTCGCTATAGGTTTTTAACAAGGGCCAATGACATACCTATAGCGACACATAAGTCATAATTTGCATGTGTGAAGACTTGGAGTACTTTCTAATGAAAAGTGTGCTACTGGGGAAATTGGAAACTGGTACGTAGCTTCAAAGTCAAGAATATGCAGTAGGCATGTGATGCATTAAATGCATGAGGCACACAAGTCATAATTTTCAGCAACATATACGTATATGTGTGTGAATTGAAGAAGAAGGTTACGGCTCAAAGAATATATATATTCATTTTCTTCTTCATTTGTTAGATACACAATAACCATAACATCATAGACTATATATATTCAATTTCGTTTGTAATTTTCACTAGTTTATATTCCGCTAGTGTTACCGAAATCATTTATCAATTTTTCAGAAGTGCTTAACTTGTTTTGTTGCATTCCCACAACTTGCTATTAATTACTTCTCCCACTTCACTTATATAAATCATCACATTCTTATCGTGACTTTTAACTTCTCCCTCACAAATGGATCCACCTGCAGATCACCAAAACCCCATAGATGACCTCGATTGGTTTCAATACTTTGATCATCAAGATCTTTTCAGGTATATATAAACGTCACTCATTACACCATCTTTCGCACAGAAAAGTGATTTTGTCGACATTGATCAAAACATGGTTTGGATTTGTAGTGATCAAAAAGAGTCTTTCATCGTGTTGGATTTGATTATCTTGAGTTTTTTTTTTTTTTTTTTTTTTTTTTTTTTTTTTTTGGATTTTTGCAGTGGTGACATGCTCGACCATCGTGATTACGAGTTGTCGGAAAAATTGCATGAAGTGCTCGATTAGAACGTTTCCACAGTACTTAACAAAGATCAAAACATCATTTATAGAAATGAGTTTCACGATCTTGATCCCCTTAAAGACATAAGCTTATGGGATTGTTGGGAGGATGGTAATTTACCATTGGTTAGTTTCAGTGAAGACTGTAAATCCGGTGGTGAGGCTACATGTAGTTCTAGTGCTGCCACCACTGATCACGGTGGCCGGAAGGTGGCAAAGAGATTGAGACCATTGGAGTTTGAAGAGATAGAGAAGTACTTTGAGATGCCGATAATCATGGCAGCAAAGGAACTAGGGATAGGGTTAACATTGTTGAAGAAAAGATGCAGAGAGCTAAACATAAACAGATGGCCTCATAGAAAACTTACGAGCCTACAATCCCTCATTCAAAATGCCAAGGTAAATTACGATAATAACCTTCTATACATTACTCATGCATGCATGCCTGCACTTGGTAACCAAAGTAGTTTTGGTATTTTCTAAAATTTTAATTATTAGTTTCTTTATAACCTAAACAATGGCCCTAGGCATATTCCACATCAAATCAATTGATTTACTACGATTTCCTGATTTATATTTATATAAACTTAACTCATTGTAAATTTTGTGAACTCACACGAAAAATATATTGCATCTACCTTTTTTTAAAAAAAACTAGGAGTTGGGATTAAAGGAGGAGATAGAGACGTTAGAAGGGCACAAGAAGATGATGGAGAAATTGCCAGGTATGGAATTGACAGAAAGAACAAAGAAGCTTAGGCAAGCTTGCTTCAAAGCTATTTATAAGAAGAGAGGACTTAACAATCCTTAGTCCTTACCTTTTCTTTTAGCCATTTTGTTATAATTAGTGGATTTTAATCTACATTGTATGTGTTTTTCTCTTGATAGTTTGATACCCTTTTTAGTTTCATTGTGTTTGTCTATTGATTTTTAATGCAGAAAATTTTGTATAATTTGGGTATTATAGTTTGTATTATGTATTTAGCTATGTTCTAGATTGCCGACACGACTACTCTGACGACTCTATACCAGAGGTCTATATAAATAGACTTATGAATTTAGTAGGAATAACTTGATTATAATCTTGTGATTTGTTCCATGTCTGATCCACTCCTAAGATTCACTCGACATGCCCCCAGTTATGTGTAATTAAAATTTTATTAGACTGTTGATCCTAATGAGTCTACCCTGAATATCTTCGATCTTCTTTTCTTTGACCTTTGTTTCCACCACATGGGCTAAGAAAGCCATATATTCTTTTCGTAGATATGATCGAGCTTGAGTACATGACATAAGACTAAGCTTTTTCGAATGAGTCTCGCCATAAAGACGAAGACTTTGACCATCGGCGAGAGGAATACGAATGAACTTATCGTAACATACTATTTCAGCTTGGTTTTGGGATAGCCAATACATTCCTACGATGATGTCGAAGCTACCAAGTTCCATAGGAACTAAATTGACAGAAAATTTATGACCGCAAAAATCGAAAGTGTAATCTTGGATGACTGCATTGAGTGAAACGTATTTTCCATCGGCGACTTCTACGGTAAAGTACTCATCAAGAATCGTGCGAGATGTGTGAAGTATGGGCTCAAATTTCATTTATGAGAAACGTACCATTTACGACCTTGTTATCGGTCTTTGCTTGGGTTGCGGTAATGACAAAGGCTCGACCTTTGGGAGCTGGAACCTGCATTGTTGGATTTGCCTAGGCTTGGGTGTTGATGATATTGACTAGCCTAGGACACGCGTTTCTGAAATGGGTGGGGTCACCACAGTTGAAGCATGTTCCAGTTGGATACCGGGTTTGTGTTTGCTGATTTGAGGGTAGATAGAGTGGTCGCTGAGTTTTTTGGTGCACGACATGTGTCCGCCAAGTGGCCATAGCGACCACAATTCGCACAGAGGTGACACGGGCTGGTCGTCATATGGTGATAGTTACAGTGGTTACAGAAGGGGTGAGGTCCGGTATACGGCTTTTTATTCGGTTGGGCTTGTGGGGTGACTTGGGTGATAGGAGTAGCAGGGGTAATAACAACATGGTTGTGGTGATGACTTTTCCGCTTCTTTTTGTCATGTCGGTGGGAGGACTCGGACTTGACAATTAGGGGGGTCTCAGGGGTCGGCTTTTCAGTTGACATCTTTGAACCCTTGCGTGGGAGGACACCATCGTTCATATTGTCCTCGTTGAGTTGACCTGCTATTTCAATGGCGGATTCTAGGGTAGATGGCCTGCTGCTGGTCACCGAATCATGGATCTGGCGTGGTAACCCTTTGATGTAGCGGCGTATTGCAGTTTTCATAGGTTGAACCATGTGAGGTAGGAGTCTCGAGAGATCATGGAATCTATTGGTGTAGGTCGCGTTGTCGCCTCCCACCTGTTTCAGATTCCAGAATTCATCCTCGAGAGTTTGCAATTCGCTGTCAGGGCAGAACTTCTCCATCATGCGTTCCTTTAGTTTTGACCAGGTCATTCCCAAGGCAACAGCCTCTCCCTTTGCGAGCAGCGTATGGGGGTCGTAATGCCATCTACGAGAAATACGCATATGGACTCGTGAGTTATTTGTAAATTGATTATGGAAATAAAGTTTTTAGACATTGTTGGGTAAAATAATTATAAAACACTTGTTGGGCCATGGTTAGGAGTGTTGGGCACCTTTTGGGCTTTCCATGGTTACTAAATGTGAAACATGTAGCACTTGCGTGGGCCCCCACAAAACTAAGTTGTCACATGTCTTTCCCACTTCTAGGCCCATTAGGGAACTTAATAGTCCAATGAGTTGGCCATTTTGGAGTGTATCCTTTCGGATACGTTTGATAAGGTCGGGTATTTTGATGGCTCAAAAGTAATGTGAATGACGCGCTTTGGCCTATAGGTTTGGGAACTCTCGCCTTTGGTCCCCAGGTAAGCAAACTGGTCCCTCGGTTGATTGGGATGTATACGAATGCTTGCCTAGTCAGGACTTTCGGGCTACCGACACCTCCCCCTTCCAGTTACTACGCGTCCATTACTATGATCCTACCCAACTAGAGTGGATGACTTTGAATTTCCTATGAGCTTTAAGGAATATATATGTATATACATTTTTTTTACCACTTGAATATGTGTGTGATTTTTCAGAGAAAGAGGAGAATATTCACCAGTGTATGCACACATATAAGTGTCAGGAGTAATACGTATGCACTTAAGGGAGCAATTAACACACAAAGGTATTCCTAGGCTTTTCTAAGTGTGAATTGCATGCAGTTGTGTGTGCATTTTATAAACTAGCATACGAGAGGACCCTAGAGGCTATAGACTAGGTCAAGGCAATTAACCTAATTCCCTATAGTCAAGGGCTCTGATACCAATCTATCATACCCCGATCCTTGTCGGAATCGATTAAGGCGTGATATATTGTTCAAAGTCTCATGACAACTATGTTATAATATGATTAGATTAAATTAAGTACTAAGTATGCAAACAAGATCCACAACATACAAATACAAATCCAAATACGAACAACATTTATTACATCAAATTTAAATAGTCTTGTGGATTTCTAAGGCACAACCTATTTTTCATCAACTTCATTCTTCAAATCTGCATCATGGGTAAAAACAGGTTAACTACGAGAGTTGGTGAGTAAACTAATTTTAGTAGAGAAAATTGTGAAGTTGAAACATTTATAATTTGAAATTTGTTTTCTTTTGAAGTCGGCAAACAATTGTATTTGAGATAACGGTTTATAAATCAAAAATTGATTAACAAATGATAACAACAACAATAAGTCCTCACCCTATATATATACATATGTATATATATATATATATATATATATATATATATATATATATATATATATAGGATGGAGCATCTAATCATCAAACACACTCAACCACGTGCGATCAATCACCTTAGCGTCCCAAGGCGGGGTGGTCAACCCAATAGCGCTATTATTGTCCATAACGTACCTCAAGAATACGGGCATAGTCATGGAGATTAGACTAAAAATGGTAATGCACTACAAGTACATGTAGCGTAAACAAACAATAGTTATACAATTAATGACTCACGTATAAATGTCCCAACAATGTCTCAATTGTGATAAAACAATAAAATGAAGTTGGAACATATTAGAACCACATGATACACCCCAAAAGTATTGAAAATTATAAAATATGGGGTAGATTACTCACATTAGTCCCAAAACGACATGCGTGTGTCGTACGATAGACGGTTCGGGTCAAAATGGTGTAGAACCTAATATAATTAATAGTTTTGGTTTAGGAACTGCTAAACGAGAATATAGTACTAATACAAATAATTAGACACATATTCTTATATTAGATGAATTAACAATAATTCATTTTGATTAGAATATTAAGATATTCATTTGTTAAATGAATTTTAAATTGAATTAATTACTTTGCATAATTAATTTATATTTTCAATTTAGGCCAGATTTTAATAATTTCTTATTAAAATAATAACTTGCCCAATTATAATTATTTACAGATTTTAACAATTATTTATATGAAATAATCATTAAAATGCATTTTTACATGCTTAAATACTTAGGAAAATGGTTTTAAATAGTAAACAGTATTGAAAAATTATGAAATTATTAGGAAATCATTATTTAATACAATATTAATTACTGTAAAATTTTTATATTTTTCTGAACTGTTTTAGTATTTATTTAATACTTTAATGATTAAACAACAACAAAATTCGGGAAAAATAATAAATGATTCGCAAAAATTCTGTAAAATTAACCATAGTTTTATAACATGATATAGAGCCAAGTGTATAAGTTTCGGATATTTGTGACTATGGGAAGTATTTTTTATATATTTCATTATTAATTAATTAATAAAACCATAAATAATAGTAAACAGTAATATAAATGCATCAAACTTCATAAATTATGTTTAATCAATATATGGGTCATCCCAGAATTTTCTCAGAATTTATTGAATGCAAAAAGTATTTTATGTGAATTATTGCCCTACTTTATTGCAATAATTATAGTAATTCAATAAAAATAAGTTATTTTCTGAAAATTTCCAGAACTTCTTATTTTATTGATGGGATTCTGAGAAAAATCAGGTTTATGCATAAAATGAGTTTTAGATAGTTTGGTGGATTTAATTTGTTTCTTGTATGAATTTGAAACTTTTAACAACATACCTTGTTGAATGCTTCAAGAGGGATGAAGATTGGAGTATAATAGATTGTTCTTGGCTGGAATATGAGTATTTCTTGGATGAATTTCGAGATTGAGAGTGAGAGAAAGAATAGAGAAGGTTTAAGTGGTGAAGAGAATAATGTGTTGGGAGAAAAAGGAAAGGAAAGTGGATGGGAGGTGTGAGTGGGAGACCATAAGAATAATCTTTTTTGCTTTTGGTGGTCTTCATAATTTCCCACTAACACAAGCATCTTTTACATAATTAATATAAGAGTTTTATAAAATTTAATGTAAAGTTTATAAAAATAGAGTTTTATAAAAGATAGGTTATTATTTGATTATAACAATCTACTTTGATTTGAAGTTTAATTATAGCATTCAAGTTTGATTCTTTTAATTTAATTAGAGCATTATACTTTGATTTGATTTTAATATGGTATCATAATTTAATTGGATTATAGTTATAACGTTGTACTATACTATGTTGCTATTAACGTCAATTTATATCGTAGTGTATGGGTTTTGATCCTATTAGCGTCAAGTAATCTTGAGTAGGGTTTATTAAATTTCCAATGTTGTTTAGCACTGTAAAGGCTAAGGAAAATCAAACACACGAATTTTCGAAATGATGTTTTCTCATTAAAGTAGCGAATTGTATAGTTATTACATAACGTAAACCCTAACATACAAGGGTTAAGGGAGTTGACCGGTTTGACTTGTTGACTTAGTTTGACTTTGCCTTGACCGAAATTTGACGGTTGTCACAGGCCTCCTGATCACCCTGTCCGGACCCCGATCCGGATCCAGTCACGAAACGCCTCGTAACCACCATTCTGAAATATAACAGGAAGATATCAGGCAATCCGCACAAATAACCGGGAACTAACTCCCTACCAAACCCTAGGAGTTGTAACTTCCTTGCTACGCGTATGGGTTCTATGCTTTCAGTAGTACGGGCCCATACTACCTTCCACACGTCTAGGATTTCTAAGAGGTGGCATTTTCTGCCATATCAAGAATGAAAAGACAATAAGTCTTTGATCGTACTTACAAGTCGAGAGTTAAAACTAAAGGTCTATAGATATTGTAAGATATTGTAATAATCCATTCATACTAGAGGTCTATAGATAATGAAATATAGACTTTATGAACGCTGATAGATTTGATTCACATGAAATGCCTGTGCTAGAATCCATACCGGGCCCATCTAACAATCGTTCGATGTATAATATTTATATATAATTAAGTTTTAAATAAACTTTCGAATCCAATGGGTCTGCCCTAGGCCCACAACCAAACAAGGAACAAGATCCAAGGCGGAACCACCATTTCTAGGTCGACATGGTCTTAATTATACATAACTATGATTTATACATCAAACAATCATAAATCGGACACCAGCAAATTTAATCTGAAAACAATTCCCGTCATGAACTTGATGTACTAAAGCAATTAGCGTGTCAATTTCATTGATATAACTTAGTATACAATATTGGGGAAAATTTGACCCTACAAGGGGTCTATGCTACATCAATGTATGGTAAAAATTTTGACCGCCTAACAGATCCTGGAAGTGTAAAAAGTTAAACCGCGAGATCGAACATGAAATACTAGAAAACAATAGTAATATTTATCCGCAAAACTAGATTAAACTGATGCGAGGAGTGCAAACACTACTTGCGGCGGTTGAAGCTCTGAGGATCACGAAGTGAAGACACGAAGTTCCTCATTTCGGCTCTGGATTCAGCCGCTTGGCGTTCTGTGTCTGCCAGACGTCCTTCTAGAGCGGCTCGGTGTTCTCGGAGTTCTTGCACTTCAGTTCGGGTCGCGGCCATTTCCCGTCGAAGAAGCTCGGTGCGGTCGCGAGTTCGATCGTGGTCATCATCCAACCGGCGAATGCGAACGGAGTTGACTTGGCTGGTGGCACCAACTTCCATGAGATGTCGGGTGTTATCTCTTGTTTGCTCTTCGTGGCGTGTGACACGGTGAACTATGACAGGGAGGGCTCGGTCGGCTAACCCTCCTCTGCTGAGATCGTAGAAACTTCGTTCCATGCCATAGGGAGGTCGTTGACCTTGCTGTCGGCTCCATCGATGTATAGTTTCGGCCCATTGGGGCGTCGGGCCTTGGAAGTGTTGCGGAGGGATAGGGGCAGGGTGTGGGTTGTAGACTTCGGGTTCGGAGTCGGTTCCATCTGAGTCTTCTTCTTCTTCACCGTCTACTGATTCTTCCTCCTCCATGGGTTCTTCATCCTCCATGGGCTCCTCTTTGGAATCTTCCTCTGGGTCTTCCACAATCCAACCGGCATTCCCTTGGTTGGGGAAGTAGGGATCACCTGGAAAGTGAAATCCTGCCATCGCGCCTGTACGAGAATTGGGATAAGAAGGATATCGCGAGATATTTTGGAAATAAGAAGTTAGTTATCACAATTTAAAGTGAGATTATTACAGTTTTTGTGTTAAACTACTCCGATAGTATTTTTTATGTTTGATTCTCAAGGTTTTTGGGAGCTTGAAGACTTGTTGCCCATCATGATTCTTCTTCGGCATACGTTGGTCATACTTTGTCTAAATATAGTTGATCAGGCTATATTCATCCAAGATATGACTTCATACCCCGAAGCTGGATCATGGTGTTCAACTTGTCTTGATACTTTTATGTTTTTGCTATTATGATACCGAATTAATGAGTGCGATTGTGTGTGTACTTTTATAAAAATGCAAATTTTTATTTCTAAAGTACTTTTGAAAAGATACGTCAGAGAAATTTGTCCCGTTGTATTTATAGTTTGTACATCTTACGTGGTTCGATATACTTAGTTCACTATAAACAAAGCTCTGATACCAATATGTCACACCCCCAAACCGGAACGGCGGAAACGTTCGGGGGCAGAGGACGTCATGCTCAGTATCATAACCATAGTGAAGAAAGTAAACACAACCATCATAAATATAATTTAAAAGGTTACATCGTTGCAAAAAAAATACATGTTTCCAAATAAATTACATATGATGTCAAAATAGTTCAAAAGAAATCTGCGCCTTAGCGTCTTGCCTTCAAAAATCTTGTGGTTACCTGTATTACTGAATACCTGAGAATACAAGTTGTTTTTTAAAGAGTATCAACATAAAGCTGGTGAGTTCATAAGCAATTTATGAATGAAAAATGAATGTTGATCCTTTAAGTTTGTTACAAGTTTGTTTCTAGAATATCCGATATTTTCTAAAGTTTTGTTGTAGTCTTAACTGAACCAAGACTTAGTATATGTAAGTAAATCGTCATACTTGTGTGTGTGTATGGTTTTATATTTAAATAACACTCCTTAAATTCCCGTGAACTGTGTGTTTTGTTAATTCCCCATGTGAGTTGTTAAAACCATGCTAAGACTCGAAGACCTCGTACGCGACGTTCTTCAAGCGTCGGAATGTTATGACAACTTAGGTGCGGGTTTGTCAGACCCAATATAGATCTATACACAACTATCACGCTCTCCCTACAAGAGATTCTGGCTATAACTACATGACTTTTCTATTGTACTTAAGAGTACCATGAAGATGAATGTCTCACAAATTTATTCATTAACATGTTCACGTAGTTTGTAATGAAATACCCGTTTTGTAAATCGATTGTGTTACTATTTCTTTGTTAAACGAAGTGTCCAAACTATACCTATTATAGTTTATCAAGAGTGTTTTATGTTTTAAATGAAAACTTGTTATGCATGGCTTTGTATTTCAATAAATGGACATTGAAAATACTAAGTGTAAATCTTGCACTCCTTGCTCAGCATGTTACAAGGTGTGAATAACTCTTAAACTTGTGTTTGACAGTTTTACCCTTAACTGTCACTGTTTTAGAATATTTATAGAAAAATCATCGTAAGTCGAAAACTGAATCCGTAAATTCGGCGAGTTTAGAAAAAGAGTCTACTATATTCATAAATTTTCCTATAATTTTTGGTGGTCTCAAACCAGGATGAAAATGTTCATCTTCACAACCTGGTCCGACTTTGTTGCTTCCGTGATAGGCAGTTTTGTAAAAATCACCATAAATTGTAGAAACATCGTATGGAGATGTTCAAGTAGTCATTTTAAAGACATAAACGTGAACTATATGCATATTATACAGTTATGAAAAATATTAAGTTTAAGTTGGGTAAAACAGTTCGTGAACAGGTCACAACTATTCTGTTGTAAGCTGTCAAGTTAAGTTTCAAATATGTTTTGGTGTTTTAACTTGTATCCCCCCCCTGAAAACTAAAGAAAACTGGAAAATGTAGGGGTATGAACTCACCTTGAGTGATTTCTTGAATAATGAAAGGTCGAAGACGAGGAGTATCAAGTCAAGAGCACTTGATGAACACGTGAAAACTTGGATGATCCTAAGAACGATTCTTTGGTGTTAAAATGTGTATAGATGATCCAAGAGTGTTAGGAAAATATGGAATAACACTTGAGTTTAGATGAAATACTTACCAAAAGTGAAGTAGTAGCTCAAGAACACCTCCACAAAGTGGTGGAAAATAGAGAGAAAAGAAGCTTTCTTGAGGGGTAAGAGAAGTGTGTAAGTTTGGAATGATCAAGGTAAACCAAGAAATCCTCCAGGGATTTCTTTATATAGTGAAGGTTGTTGGAGCAATTTGCAAGTTGAAATGATGTTTACCTTGGTTTGTGTTATGTGGATAAGGTTGGGCTAATGAGAGGATGACACATGGAGACAAGTGGGCACACTTGACCCACTTGTGGGGTAGAATATTCTTCTTAATGTAAAATAATGATTTATAATTAATAAATCCTTGGGAAATAAATAAAATATGAGTTTAGGGAGTTTAAAATGATAAAAATATGAATTTGGTGAAAAATCCCCGTCAAAAACGTCAAAAACGGGCTTAGGAAGCGAAAGTAGTCGAAAATCGGACAAATAGAAGCGAACCTGCGAGGTTCGGTCCCTAGGAGGTGAGAACCGAGAGAAGGGAGAAGGGGAACCGAAGGTGGGTGTCGGGCCCGAAGGTGCTAAAGAACCGAAATGGACCGAGGGCTCGGTCTATTTCGGGCATAGGGAGGGTTCGACTCTGACTGGCTTCGGTTCGTTGGAGGCTCGGTCCGAGATGCTGACTTCGGTCCTGAAGGCTTAGTTTGGTCCTCACAAGGTACTTTCGGTCCTAATAGAAGGTTCGGCCCTAAGAGGTTCCCTTTAAGAGGTTCGGTTCCTAAGAGGGTTTCGGCCCTAATTAGCTGTTTTTCAATATAACTCCCCGATTCAAGCGGTTTTTGGCCAAGTTAAGGGTCGGGATGACCCGGATGACTATAAAAAGTTGAGAGAGATTTTGAGAGAGATTTGGGATAGATTTGGGAGAGATTTGGGAGAGATTTAATTTTAGTCATTATTAGTGTATAATCTCGCAATGCAAGGTTCGTGGACCCCGTTATGCTTCATTTATGATTGTTTTAAGTCCCAAAAAGGGTCCATAGTCATGTTTTGATGCGTTTAACTCCCTTTTTAGGGTTTTTACATTGCTAAACACATAGATTCTCCGAGACACTTGAATTCTTGACATACAAATGCACATTTTTATACATAGAATAACTTTTAACATACAAGTACTAGTTAAGTTTGACCGGTTTGACTTTTTGACTTTGACTTTGACTTGCTGACTTTGACTTTGACTTGTTGACTTTAACTTTGACTTTGACTTGTTGACTTTAACTTTGACTTTGACTGGAATTTGACGGTTGTCACACAACATACTATGGGTCCAATCAACTATCGGGTTGGAATACCCCAGGCCCCTCAACCATCGGGTTGGAATGCCAACGTACTACGAGTCCAATCATCCTCGGGATGGAATACTCTCGGCCCACAACCATCGGGTTGGAATGCCCACACACTATACACATTGCACAGATACTATGGGTCCACTCAACCATCGGGATGGAATACCCCAGGTCCCTCAACCATCGGGTTGGAATGCCCACATACTATGAGTCCAATCATCCTTGGGATGGGATACTCACGGCCCACAACCATCGGGTTGGAATGCCCATAACCAATCAAACATGTGCACCTATATCAGATAATCATGTAACAGACTATAGAGATAACATACTAGGGTCCTATCATCCTCGGGATGGAATACCCTCAACTACCAATCAATCATGTGCACACATAACAGGTAATCTCCTACCAGCATACAGACAGTCAGACCAGCTACAGGTCTCTAAGCATAACCACATCCTCTCTACCAGGATACCGATCTATCATACCATACCAACATATAATCATCATGTCTACCAGAATACCGACCTAACGGATCATACCAACATACAACCATCCTATCTACCAGGATACCGATCTAACATATCATAACAATATCAATTCCAAGTACAAATCAAAGGGCCGGCCTTGGTGCCTTAGACCCTTGAGTACAGTGAGGATAAATCACCTCGCTAGTAGCTCGTAAGGTAGCGTCAAACTCTTCCAAATGTAGCTCCAAGTCCAACACCTATATTCACCAATGTCCTTTGCTATCAATATTCAATTTACCAAAATAACCTCATAAGTCAACTGGTCAACCCTTGGTCAAGGTCAAAGTCAACTATCAAGGTCAATAGTCCATGTTGACCTCAACTCGTCGAGTACTCTCAGCTACTTGCCGAGTTCCTGACATAACTCGCCAACTCGCCGGGTCGCTTGAGTACTCATCGAGTTTCTAGTGTCAGTGGCCGTAAACTCCATGGCCAACTCGTCGAGTTTTCCCCTTACAACTCGTCGCGTTCATACGTGTCCAAAGGTTGGGAAAACCCTAGTCGACTCGCCGAGTCACTCATCTGACTCCCCGAGCCCAAGGCAATCTTCATTGGACTAGCCGAGTTGTTCATCCAACTCGTCGAGTTCATGACCATCTTCATATGACTCGCCGAGTCGACCTTGCGACTCGCCGAGTCCCTTCAATCCTTCAACCATACAGATGCTTTTTAGGTCATGCAAAGACTCCATACTATAGATCTGAGTTCCTAGGGCATGTTTATCACGTAAAGTTGCAAACTTTACGTGCATGAAAGGTGATAATGGCCCAAAACAAGCTAAAGGAGTGGCTTAAGGTAAGGGAAAGGCCATAGCTCAACATAAACTGGAACTTTATGACAAAGAGGGGCTAAAGGAGTCCAGATCTGAGGTTGCAACCTTAGATCTTGACCCAAATTAGAGAACCACCACAAAAACCCTAAAATCCCAACCCATAATGAGGAGATCTAACTAAGAGAGAGCCAAGGTAACAACTTGTTACCTGCAAAATGATGCCAAGACAGAGAAGAATTCGGATCTACAACAACCCCTTGCTCCCAACTTCTTGAACTCCAAGCTTTTTACTCCAAAGATCCCTCTTCCGAGCTAAGGAGCACACAATTATAGAGAGCAACCAAAATTAGGGTTTTTGAACTCAAGGGAGGCAGTAAGAGAGGCTAAGGGGTATAAGTGGTCCTTAAATAGGGTGCAAATCCCCAGAATTTAGGGTTTCATCTGCCAGCTCCTACTCGTCGAGTCCCTTCTTGGACTCGGCGAGTAGGTCACTAAAACACACGGACCAACCCGCTGCTACTCAGCGAGTCAGGCCACCAACTCGTCGAGTACACCTTGAAACCATGAGAATTTATAACCATAAATTGATACTCGGGAATCGGGGCGTTACAATCTCTCCCACTAAGGGAGAGTTGTCTCTGCCAACCCATGAGTGTTCTTATAATATTTTATATCTCTCTATATATCTACTACAATTTTTACTTACATATCTTGTTCATCATGTTCATACACGATTATCTTCTTGGTAATATCTTTCGCACCGATCCAATTGATAAAATGGGAACCCACACCTAGGAACCACCTAAATGGGTCCAAACCCAAACCATAGACTTAAAAGAGTGAGGGCTTAATCATTAAGCGCTTAATCATAAAAGAAAAAACCCCAAAATGTAGATCTGACCCCATAAGGCTAGATGGCCGCGTAAAGTTTCCAACTTTATGCTTAAGCATGACTAGGAGGAGCTCAAAAGCTCAAAAAGGGATAAATGAAAGACTTAATAAATGCATTAAGCCCTTAAATCCATAAAGTTGGCACCTTTATGCCAAAAGAGCTCATGAAGACCTTAGACCTGAAAGCATAAATACTTGGGACTTCTACTTCCATAACAACCACCCATCCATGGCTAAAAATCATGCGATCTAACCCAAGAAGTGATCTAAGAAAATATTAAGCAAGGCTAGAACTTTATACCCGAAATGTGCTGGAAATGGAGCAGATAATCAAGATCTGAAAGCTCCTACTGGAACCACCACCTTGCACCAATCTTCTCTTCCTTCAATGAGTTTCAAACACGCCAAAACACACCCACAATGAGCTCACAACAGTCAAGGAGGCTTTAGGGTTTCGAGATTAGGGTTAGGGGCTATGGAGGCTGGGAATGAGGCCAACATCTGGGACTTAAGGTGTTTAAATAGGGTGAAAAACCCTAAAAATTAGGGTTTCTCAAACAGTGTCCAACTCGCCGAGTTCCCTTGTCCAACTCGCCGAGTTGGTCCTTAAAAACGCGCCCCAAAAAGCTTCCAACACGTCGAGTTTATACCATCAACTCGACGAGTTGTCCCCTAGGAAAAGGGAATTATTTCCATAATTGACCTTATAGATTCTAGGTGTTAAAAAAGCAGACCCTTGATCTCATTTCAAGCAACCATACGACAAGGATCCTCTTGTGTATTCCGACACCACCATACTGTCGCCAAAAACCGCAACAACCTAGCTCTTTGCAGGGCCTCAATTCCAGCTCTGAAGATCACATGCCCATGCTCTCTTTCCTATGAATCATGGAAAGCTGAAAGAACATAGCCTCTATCGTATCCATATTCCAGTCACTCAACCTCCAACTGAAATCCCCGAGCTGATCATAACAATTGCTTTTTTCTTGAGTCATATGACTCAACTGGCATTACCTCGAGAAAGTCCCTCAAGACCTTAAATTCAACTAACTCACCTAGGCCAACACCATTCAAACCCAAACTGACATAGCTACTAAGGCCCAAACAACCACCAGAACCATCATCAGTCTGAACAACCATCACCAATCAGATCAACAGATACGAAAACATTTTCCCTGGATCATGGTATCAAACCATGCCATCTTCCCCGACCAGCTTCTTAGAATCCACAGAATTTTCCTCGATTCGAGTACATATCTTGTGCTTCCAGTAGTACGGGCCCAATACTACCTTCCACACCTATCCATACTTTCCTCAAGAATCATCTTGAGTCCTCTAAGTTATCTACTCATAATTATATTCCTAAAACCTGCTAAGCATCACACCATGCATACTACAACAATTCCTAGGTTATCCTAGGATCCCCACCTCACCCTGCTATCAGCTACTGAAAATCCCTATTAATGTCAGCTAACGTCTTCATGAATACGATTAAATGCATCAAAACTTAAATAATTTTTGGACTAAAAGATCCAAACCTACAACGGTTAGACTCAAACGAGAGCTATACAATAGGGCCAAATCCATCATTCTATAATTATTTAACCTTTGCAACATGTTGATGGGTTTTCTGCATTCTAACACTCCTATGGTGTATATGCAACCCTAGAAACCTTGGATCTATGTTTGACTAAGATACATGCAAATAATTATTTTTCCAAGGTTCTTATCCTAACTAGCATGGCATGGAGTACTTGAATCAAATAAAACTAGTAGAATTACTTACCTTGTAGTAGTAGTTGATTGCTTGGAGTTTGAGAGCCTATCACCAATAATGTGGATGCCTCAAATGGAAGTCACAAATCACCACAAACTTGGAAACTTGAGAGAATAGTCACAAACTTCTTGAAATCGGCCCTCTTAGTTTACACACATCAACTAGTGCCATTCCAAGAACCAAAGCCTCCTTTATATAGTGTGGTGGATTAGGGTTACATCCATGTAAACCCTAATACCCATGTCTTTTCATTTCCATGAGATCCATGGGTTAAAGCTCCATAGAGTATCCATGGACTTTCCATGCAAGCCTAGCCCATTCCAAATAAGCATTAGCCCACACTATATAAATACAAGAGCCCATATTTAATTAGTCATACTTTTGATCTCTAAATTAATTCTAAATTAATTATAGATCAATACTAATTAAATAATATGATTTTATATTAATATATTAGGACTTATAATATATTAATAAATCATAACTTATACTATTCTCAAACGATTATCCATAAATTGTTCGGGTGAAGTGCAACCCAAATGGACCATGCCGGGTCGGGTCAAGTACATACCAAATATAGCTATGGACTTAGACACTATATCCAACAGTCTCCCACTTGGATAAGTCTAATAACTATAGTTGCAAGTATGAATTCAGGAACCGATCAACAATCGTAGCTCTTTAAACTCTGTTGAACTATGAAGCGCCATTTTAGATAAGTGATCATATAATCCTCTGTTCTAGATATCAGCTGGACAAATACATGGAACATGGTCTTGCTTATTGTCCAGCATTTGTTTCCCGATTTCCGATTTGTTTGACATAGAACTTAACTGAACACATCAATTTAGTTCTGACCGGGCCCGGTACATAGGTCAAAACAAAATCATCGAGGGGCCCAGATATCGCTTCTAATCCTAGAAGGAACAGATAAACTTCGACTCGTATGTTTGCTCTACTACTTGTTGAATTACACACAAAAGCACGGTTTATAACATCGAGTTACCAATGTGTTTTCGTGCAATCAATGCATAACCAACTCATAGGCAACAAATCATATCTCTAGGTTTGAAGACTTATATGATATTACCGTCTCACGATCACTCGAGATAAATTCCATGAAGTGATACAAGTGAGCGTGGGTTGAATCCAATACTCAGAACTTATGAGCACTCATGAGTGCTGTAGCCCCACTTTGTCTAACATCTTAGACCTCTACAAGCCAACCCATGACATTCTTGATTCATATCTACTTCCAACATATGACCGACTGTGGAGAGTTTGAATAATATGATATAAACCATAACATAATTATTCTGGAAGTCAAAACATGCAAAAAGAAATAATAGTAAACGATTGACAAGAGATAGCAACACTTAATCATAGATAACAGCTTTTATTTATCATCAAATGTCAATTACATTTTACAAATTTCAAGATTATCTAACTACTAAAACTAATATCATCCTTCAGCCCTATGCTCCGAGCATGCTGGAGATGCTTAGCCCGAGTCAGTCCCTTCGTGAGGGGATCTGCTGGGTTCTCATCCGATGATACCCTCTTTGCCACGAGGATTCCTTCTTCTATTCGACGTCTAATGAAGTGATATTTTCTGTCAATGTGTCTGGATCTCCCATGATCTCTTGGTTCCTTGGCTAAGGCAACCGCACTATTGCTATCACAGAAAATCTCCATTGGCTCCTTTATAGCTGGTACAACTCCAAGGTCTCCGATGAAGTTCTTTAGCCATATAGCCTCCTTTGCTGCCTCGCTTGCTGCTATATACTCTGATTCACAAGTGGAATCAGCCACTGTCTCCTGCTTGGAACTTTTCCAAGTAATTGCCCCTCCGTTTAGAGTAAAGACCCAGCCCGACTGAGAGCGGAAATTATCCCTGTCAGTCTGAAAGCTAGCATCACTGTACCCTACAACTCTCAAGTCCTCACTGCCACCGAGGGTAAGGACCCAGTCCTTAGTCCTCCGTAGGTACTTGAGGATATTCTTTACCGCAGTCCAGTGTGCCTTGCCAGGGTTCCCCTGATACCTGCTAACCATGCTCAAAGCAAAGGCTACATCAGGTCGAGTACACGTCATAGCATACATGATCGATCCTACAGCTGAAGCATAAGGTATTCGACTCATTTCTGCTATCTCAGCCTCAGTACTAGGGCTTTGTGTCTTACTCAATCTGGCGTTACTCTGGATGGGTAACTCTCCTTTCTTGGAGTTATGCATGTTGAACCTTTTCAACACTTTGTCCACATAGGTGCTTTGACTAAGTCCAATTAGTCTTTTACTCCTGTTTCTCAAAATCCTTATCCCTAGGATATAGGCAGCTTCTCCAAGGTCCTTTATAGCGAAACACTTCCCAAGCCAGGACTTTACTTCCTGCAGGGTTGGGATGTCATTTCCTATGAGTAGTATGTCATCCACATACAGTACCAAAAAGCTGACTATACTCCCACTAGCCTTGATATAGACACAAGATTCATCTTCACTCCTTGAAAAGCCAAATTCTTTGACTTTCTCATCAAAGCAAAGATTCCATCTGCGAGGTGCCTGTTTTAATCCATAAATGGATTTCTCAAGCTTACACAATCTACTGGGGTACTCTGTACTGACAAAACCCTCTGGCTGAACCATGTAAACATCTTCAGCCAAGTTTCCATTAAGGAAAGCAGTTTTGACATCCATTTGCCAAATTTCATAATCATGAAATGCAGCAATGGCTAACAAAACCCTAATAGACTTAATCTTGGCCACTGGTGAAAAGGTCTCATCATAATCAACTCCTGGAGTTTGAGAATAACCCTTTGCAACCAGTCGTGCCTTATAAGTGTGTACATTACCATCCATGTCGGTCTTCTTCTTGAAGATCCATTTACACCCAACTATCTTACGATTAGGTACATTGTCAACTAAGTTCCAAACTTGATTGTCATACATGGACTGTATCTCTCTATCCATAGCCTCTTTCCATTTAGCAGCCTCAGGGCCTGCCATGGCTTCCGTGTAGCTGTTAGGCTCATCCAGATTTACCAGTGTGTTATCACTGATATGTTGGATTAATGTCTAAGTCCATAACTATAATTGGTAAGACTTGACCCGACCCGGCATGGTCCATTTGGGTTGCATGGCATCATGCATTTGGATAGACTATAATGAGAGAAATAACACTTAAGGTTGGTTAATATATTATAAGTTCTAATATATTAATAAGGTTATTTAATTAGTATTGATCAAGAATTAATTTGGAATTAATTAAGTGATCAAAAGGAGACTAATTAAATATATGCGTTGATTGTGTAAATCATTCATTCTTATATATGTGGGCTTGTGATCCAAGATTCCTTATGTTGGACTAAGTCCATGGGGTGACCCATGGATACTCCATGGAGGTTAAAATCCATGATCATAAGGAATGGGTAAAGTTATGAGTTACATGGTGTAACCCTAATAGCCACCATATAAAAGAATCCCATGGCTCAAGAAATCGTGCACTAATGTGTGAGTGTGAGGGCTAGACGATTTCAAGGAGTGTTCAAGTTTCTCTCAAGTTATTCCAAGTGTATTTGGTGTTGTGTGAACCATTTGAGGTGTCACACTTGGGGCACTAGGCACTCAAGCTTCATGAAGACATTCTACATCAAAGAGGTATGTATTCTATCTTGTTATATTTATTATTTTGTATGCTAGATTAGGATAATACCTTGGATGTTCATAATTGTATGTATAATAGAGAAAACATAGATCCAAGGTATTTAGGGTTGCATGTACACTTAGGAGTGTTAGAATGCTCATAACCCAACAGTGGTATCAGAGCCTAGGCTTGTTTTCTTGTTATACTTGCAAAAGTAGCTGAAAAATCGAGTTGGATGCATATATTCGATTGTTTTGGCTGGAATTGGACTAGGAACATTACCCTAAGATGTTTTTGGACTTATAAACTTGTTTTTGATGTGGTAATGTTCATGCTAATCCAAATTCTAAGATAATTGTCATAATTTCAAGATTTGTATTAGTTTGTATGTTCATGCTAATTTCTTGAAGATTGATGATTTGAATTATCTTGTTCTTATGAGGTTCTTAGATTAATAGAAAAGTTGTGTGAAATAGTTGTTTTCAATCCATTTTAATCTAAGAGTTGATTCCAAAGTGTGTTTTTGTAACTTGTCCTCAAGTTATATGAAAAGTCACATTTAAGAATCATAAAACTCATAAAAGTTGGCAAAGGTTACAAAATGAAGAGTATCTTCATTAAATTAAAAAAAAGTGTAACCTTAATTAGTTCCATAAGTTACAATAAAAAAAAGTTATTTTTTTTATTAATTAGTTTAAAGTCTTCCATAACTTGTCCTCAAGTTATGGAACTTGAAGAGTTTTTTTTTTTTAATTAAAACTACTTTAAACTCATAAGTTATGGAATTAATTAGTTTTAAATAGTTTCAAAACTTGCCCTCAAGTTTTGGAATTTGAAAAATTTTCACTTATGAATACTTTAATTCCAAGTTAGCCCTTAGAATTTTAAAAGTTAAAATTCAACCCTTATACTTTATAATATTATAAGTTAATAATATTTATATATATGTATAAGAGTAAAGTCAGTCTTACCGTTAGTAGGCCTCATTCACGAAGCCGGTCTATAAGGGGGGTATAAGGTTATTGCCTATAAAATGGCAGTTTAATGGGTATCCACTCTCACCCACCGCTTCCTTGACTGGTGGAGGGTCGTTAGCCGAACGGGTAGGACAAGGACTATAATTCTCCTTTCATTAAAAGTATTAATGATAAATACTAAGTAACTAAACTCTTATTAATACCCAATCTTAGTTACTTAGGAAAATGTGAATTTGGTGCTAACCCATGAAATTACACTTTGCACTTTGCTTAAGTCGTTAGTGGAGCGTGTGTGGTTAACCGGCACACTAACCTGGACTTAACAAGGTAGGCAAAGGGTAACTTAACATTTATCATAGTATCGGTGGAGCGTGTGTGGTTAACCGACACACTGATTAAGGGGTAAATATTAAGGGTACCAAGTATATTTGCATGGTTATTCACACCTTGTTTTGTGATCCTCGGCATCCCAGTCACAAAACCTGAAGGGCACACTCGAGATTGAAACATGCCTTTGAACAGTTCAATGAATCTCAAAGATCTAGGACTTTCAAATCCAATTAAAACCTAATAAATTATTTCGTTTTTCATGGTGGAAATTGGTGAATCGTCATTCACCTACCTTCAAATATTTTATAGCTTGGATTACGGCATCCCTCTTCTAAGTTATAAAATAGTTTGTTGGGTCCTAGCCTTAATATTTCATATTGGGTGTCATATTAAGGACTTTAAATCAACTATCTTGAATATCTCCCAAAAAGATGTCTGGTCTAGACATTTATGATCTTCCCAAATCTCTTGAAACAAGCTTTCCTAAATGAAGATGATATCCCATGGATATCATACTTCTTTCACCTCCTCCAATTATTCTCCCTAACCCACAAGTTCCTAAAAAGTTTAAGGTCACTCAAGCCCTATTGGCAAGGCAAGGTCTAGGTGTGATCACATCTTGGAGATGTAGTCACATATTGACAAGCCGGGAGAGTTGGGTGTCAAAGTCTTGAGAAAGTTGGTGGCTCAACTACTTTCTAAGTCACATAGTGAGTTCTTTTGGGAATCCAATGAAACAGACTAAGACAAGACCCTTACTGATCTTATCTATTTGCTAAGATCAACTTCCTAAAACGCTATGGACATTGACAATGATGCCATTGGATATCCAGTAAAGCTCTCTCTTCCCAATGGAAAGGGATCGGCCATAGTCAACTCTGTTGACCCAATGGTAAAGAGAGAGGCGAAGTCTGAGATAGTCCCATTATCAAGGATCCATAGGTAACTATTGCCAAAGGAAGGGGCATTGGTTACGAAGCTGCCAAATTTACCTAAGGATGTTAAAGTCAATAAGTTTGGTTCTACTTCAGGTAAAGTCCATTGTCTAACTCTATTAAGTACATGCTGATTCTGATCGCGAAGATGGATTTCAATCGCATGGTTCGGTGATCAGAATTTTGGGCTATTACTTAAGAGTTATGATATTTATATTGCTTAGGAATAGATAACAACAAGGTTTTCATATGGATTGTAAGGATAAGTTTTTCCGCAAAGTTTTAAAATAAAAGAAAAAGGTTTTGATTTTATTTATTTTAAGTATCCTTACAATGGCATTTGTGAAAAGTTGTTGCTTATAAGATTCCATTGATAGCAATATTGGAAAAATGGATTTGATTCTTTCGGTTGTGGTAGTGTCTAATATTACCAAATAAGGAAACATTCTCATCACCCAAGGTTCAATTGGACCGAAACTTGGAATCATGCAAGTTGTATAGTATGATGAATGAGAACTTTCAGCTTGGAAAATTAAGACTAATTCCTTATGTGAATAAGGAAAGGACTAAGGGATCGAGTACACATTCTTGTGCACTGGTCAAGTCCACCACAAAAGATCAAGAAGACTATTCGTCATGATTCAGTAAATATGGTTATACTTATAAGTTTAAGTATAAGTCTGTAGCATTGGAGAAGTTTCAATGTGAGACAGAACGAATAAGAAAAATCAAAGTATGCCAGAAAGATAAAAGTTTCTCAAATTTGAAAAGATGGGAGAGTACTTTAGTATCATGTTTATGATCATCTTAATGATTAAGATACCATATCACAATTGGTCCTCTAAAGTCATCTTAGTGCATTCTTATGACTAAGAAGAGGAGTCATGAATTGTTGAAATGGTTAAATCAAAAAGATGAGTCATACTTCGTTCCAAAACAATTCTTAGAGTCATACTCCAAGATTGTAACTTGAGTGACATATCTTAAAGAGGGTTTGTTAACACTAGTCAAATGTAAGAGTAAAAGGTTATCTACTCTTGTACATTTGAAATTGGTAAGTTGTGATGTTTTGGATAAAACAGAGACCAACTTAGGCCAATTGTGTAAAGTGTTAGTCTTGATAAAGAATCCGCACTATCTCTTGAATATTTGACCAAGGGAGTCTTATATGTCAAGAGGACAGTGGGAGTCTTAAAGCTCTTGAAAGTTTCAAGACTTAATCAAGAATAAAACCTAAAGTCCTTCACTAGCACACGACTTGAGGTTTATAACCTATCGTGTTGAAATTTTTGTGTCTATTCAAGTTGGCTTTGCATAGGAGTTCTGAGAGTTCTCAATTGGTTGCACAACTACTTGGAAGCAATAGCAGGCACCTGACCTGCCAAATGGCAAGAATTTAAGATTGCACAAGTTTAATCAATATGAGTTTGGATTTCTCACTAACCTTGTCTTGTGATTATGGTTTTGACAAATTCACATGGATAAGAACACATACACTATTAAATCTAAGTGTCATAAGGTTTCTCTCTGATTCATGAAAATGATGGTGAGGAAACACTTTCACTAAGTAGATTTTAGCTAGATAGCAATTGTGATATTTGCATTCTCAAAGTCGTTAGTGGAGCGTGTGTGGTTTACCGGCACACTAACATGGACTTGTGAGAAGTGGCAAAGGTCTAAACAATTGAGACTATGATTAAGGCATCCCTTTTTATAGTTCTAAAATTGTTTAAACACACATGTGAGCTATCTAAGAGAGGTGTATGATTTTGATAAAGTTTTATCAAAACAATCTAGTATCAGAAATCTAAACTTTGGTAAGAAAGTCAGCTGATTTCTGAGTACATGTCAAAGCTAGTGGGAGCATAAGTGTTATGCTAATAATCATCATGTTAGTGGGAGCATGATAATTATGACAAAGGTTGCAAGTTAGCAATGTTAATTATAGAAAACAAAAGTTTCAATTTGTGAGGTTGCAGGGGTTGAAAAAGTTGTTTTGCTATAATTAAGGGAGAGAAAATTATACTTCATTTCAATTCTAAAAGCTTAGATTGAGATTTTAATCGTATTTAATCAAGGATATATATATGAATTTCATGTTGGAATGGCTCAACATAAGGAAATTCTATATATGGGTCCATTATTTGCGTTCTAAAATTCGATTATGATTACAGCATCCCTTTTCATAATCTGAATTTTGAGAACTTGGCAAATTGAAATGGAAATATTATAGCAAAAGACTGGTTTAGTCTTTATGTGAGACATCATGAATCGTGTCCTATATGCTTCGGATATAGGATCGATTACATGTGCTATATTCATCCTTTCTAAAATTTTCCAAATGCCTAGGGCATTATGAAGGGAAAAGGTCTAGAATTGGATATGACTAAAATGATTAAGCAATTGTCGAGGACAATCTAAGGTTTACCAAAGATTGGTTGCTCAAGGACAGTTGGAAGTATAATGTTAATTCTGGAAGGACCATATTGACATAATCTGTAAGGAGGCAACTCTTGTTCAGAAGTGATAGTCAAAATGGAATATGGAAATGTTTCAAAGTTAGAAATTATTCAATTTGTGTAAGATTAGGAAACTTAATGAAAGAAGGATGTTTCCAAGGAGCTGATCTCCTTTGGAATGCTCTGTAATGATTGTTGTCAACAGATTTCATTAAGAGTTTAGAATCTAACAGATTTCAGTAAATGACATGAATTTGGAATTCTTGCATTTGCAGTAAGGATTTGCGACTGTGAAAAGAGGATCATTGGAGTGATGTTCAATTGATCTATTTTACAAAGTAAAGATCATAGACACACATAGTATGCATACTTGGTGTATGGCATGACTAGTGTTTAGAAAACATAGTGTACATGCTTGGAGCATGGGACAACTACTGTTTTAAATTCAAGTATAAAGTTGATAAAACCGAAACAATGAATAATGAGTAATCAGTATGGTGGTAAATATAAGTGTTTATTTATATTCATAGGGTTTGATACCATATTTGATTCATTTATTCTTGTGTTTCACTTTGCATGTTTTGACTTCCAGAATAACTAAGTCGCTCTTCCTGAATGATTAAGTTATTCAAACCATCCACAGTCGGTCATATGTTAGAAGTAGATATGAATCAAGACTGTCATGGGTTGGTTTGTAGAGGTCCAAGTTGGTGGACAAAGTGGTGCTACAACACTCATGAGTGCTCATAAGTTCTGAGTATTGGATTCAACCCGTTCTCATTTGAATCACTTCATGGATTTTATCACGAGTGATCATGAGACGATAATATCTTATATTCTTCAAACCTAGAGATATGAGTTGTTACTATGAGTTGGTTATACATTGATTGCACGAAAACGCATTGGTAACTCGATGTTATAAAACGTGCCTTTATGTATGATTCAACAAGTAGTAGAACAAGCCATATGAGTCGAAGTTTATCCATTCCTTTTACCTTCGGGATAAAAGCAATATATGTGGGCCCCTCGATGATTTAAAGATGATACATGTGAGTGCTTGGCCAAGCCAGGACTGATTTGATTTGTTCAATCAGTCAGTCATCATGAATCGGAAACCGGGAAACAACAAATGGACAGAGAGAATGATTGATAATCCATGTCTCAGTCCATATGATATCTAGAATGGAGGAATATATGATCCCTTATCTAATGGACAAGTCATTGATAAAGGTCAGAGTTCATCGACAAGGTCAGAGTTCGACAGAAGCTTTTGAGAGCTACGATTGCTGATCGGTTCCTGAAGTCATACGCAATAATAGTTTTAGACTTATCCAAGTGGGAGACTGTTGGATTAATGTCTAAGTCCATAACTATAATTGGTAAGACTTGACCCGACCCGGCATGGTCCATTTGGGTTGCATGGCATCATGCATTTGGATAGACTATAATGAGATAAATAACACTTAAGGTTGGTTAATATATTATAAGTTCTAATATATATTAATAAGGTTATTTAATTAGTATTGATCAAGAATTAATTTGGAATTAATTAAGTGATCAAAAGGAGACTAATTAAATATATGGGTTGATTGTGTAAATCATTCATTCTTATATATGTGGGCTTGTGATCCAAGATTCCTTATGTTGGACTAAGTCCATGGGGTGACCCATGGATACTCCATGGAGGTTAAAATCCATGGAGCATAAGGAATGGGTAAAGTTATGAGTTACATGGTGTAACCCTAATAGCCACCATATAAAAGAATCCCATGGCTCAAGAAATCGTGCACTAATGTGTGAGTGTGAGGGCTAGACGATTTCAAGGAGTGTTCAAGTTTCTCTCAAGTTATTCCAAGTGTATTTGGTGTTGTGTGAACCATTTGAGGTGTCACACTTGGGGCACTAGGCACTCAAGCTTCATGAAGACATTCTACATCAAAGAGGTATGTATTCTATCTTGTTATATTTATTATTTTGTATGCTAGATTAGGATAATACCTTGGATGTTCATAATTGTATGTATAATAGAGAAAACATAGATCCAAGGTATTTAGGGTTGCATGTACACTTAGGAGTGTTAGAATGCTCATAACCCAACATGATAAGTGTCTCACCTTCTGCAGTAATATGAAAACCATAATAATGCTCAGGTGCATTCCTAACTCTGGTGGAACGCCTCAGAGGTATAGATTCTTCAGTCGACTCAACAGGAGTTTTCTCCTCAGGTTGAGGGCTAGGGTTTGAGGTTCCTTCACCACTTGACTCTTGAATTTCCTCAAGGTCAATTTGCCTCCTACTGTCTCCTTGGCTCATGAATTCTCTCTCTCGAAAGAATCATCTTCTTGCTACAAAGACCACATTATCATTGGGTCTGTAGAAGATGTAACCAAAGGATTTCTGTGGGTAGCCGATGAAAATACACCTTTCGCTTCGGGGTTCGAGCTTATCATGAGTCTCGCATCTCACGAAAGCCTCGCAACCCCAAATCTTGATGTGGTCTAGATTGGGAACTTTTCCAGTCCACACCTCGTGAGGTGTTTTGGCAACCTTCTTTGTAGGGACTAGATTAAGGATATGGGCGGCAGTCTCTAAGGCATACCCCCAAAATGAGATTGGTAGCGAAGCTCGACTCATCATGGAACGAACCATGTCTAACAAGGTCCGATTGCGCCTTTCAGCTACACCATTCAACTGTGGTGTCCTAGGAGGTGTCAATTGTGAGACAATCCCACATTCCTTAAGATAGTCAAGGAACTCAGTACTAAGATACTCACCACCACGATCGGATCGAAGCATCTTAATGTTCCTGCCCAACTGATTCTCCACTTCTTGCTTAAACTCTTTGAATTTCTCAAAGGTTTCTGACTTATGCTTGATTAGGTAGACATATCCATATCTACTAAAATCATCAGTAAAAGTCACATAGAACTGATTAACATCTCTTGTGGCGGTTCTGAAGGGTCCACACACATCCGTGTGTATGAGGTCCAACAAACCTTCACCCCTAGCACAAGTGCCAGTAAAAGGTAACTTTGTCATTTTACCAAGCAAACAAGATTCACAACTATCATCTGACTTTAGGTCAAATGACTCCAAGACTCCATCCTTTTGGAGTTGGCCTATGCGTTTCTTGCTTACATGTCCAAGACGACAATGCCATAAGCATGCTTTATCTAAGCTAGTGGAAGAGTTAATACACAATACATTATTTCCTAGATTATCTACAACAGATACAGTTTCATACACGCCATCACAAGGTAGTGCTTTAAAATAAAGAACATTATTAAAGAAAGCATCAATACTACCATTATTATTATCAAAATAAAAGGTAAAACCTTGTTTATACAATGCATGAAAGGAAATAACATTTCTTGCCATTTCTGGCGAATAATAACATTTATTCAAATCTAATGTAAACCCACTATTTAGCACTAAGGAATAAACTCCTATCTTGGTGACAGGTGAAGCTTTCCTGTTTCCCATGATCAAGTTTATCTTTCCCTGCTCCACATTCTCACTTCTTTTTAGTCCCTGCAAATCACAACATATGTGAATACCACAACCTGTATCAAGGACCCAAGACTTAGAATGAGGTGAGTTATTAGACAATATAGTGTATATACCTGCATGGTTGGGTTTTACTTTCCCATCCTTCAAATATTGCTGTTACTTTGGGCAGTTTCGCTTCCAGTGCGACTTTTCATGGCAATAGAAGCATTCAGCCTCATTAGGGTTAGCAGAAGGAGTGACAAAACCTTTCTTGGTTTTGCTTGAAGAGGAGCCTTCAAGGGTCTTACCCTTGGTACCCTTAGAAGGGTTCTTTCTCTTCTTCCCTTTGCCATGCCCGATTGCCAAGACATTGGCCGCAGTTGGAGTAGGAGTAGGAGTAGTAACAACCGACTTACCCTTTAGACCACTTTCAGCGGTCTTCAAGAGTCCTTGAAGTTTGCTGAGGGTGACTTCTTCCTTGTTCATGTGATATGTCATGCGTAATTGATCATAACACGATGGCAAGGAGTGCAAAATGATGTCTATTGCTAACTCCTCAGGGAAGTTCACATTCAGCTTCAGTAAACGGTCCACATACCTTTGTATTTTCTGCATGTGGCCCGTGATGGGTTCACCATCCTTCATTCGGGTTGTTATCATGGAGGAGATTATTTCATATCGCTCTTGACAAGCACTTTGATGGTAGCGGTCCATCAAGTCCTGGTGCATCTCAAAAGGATAATAGTCCTCATAGGACTTTTGGAGCTCGGCTGTCATGGTGGCCATCATGATGCATGCCACTTTTGTAGCATCTCTTTCATGTACGTCATATTCAGCAAGCTCTTCAGGAGTAGCAGTTGGCTCAAGTACCTTCAGCTCCTTGTCGAGAACATATTCTTTGTTCTCATACCGAGTGACCATCCTGATGTTTCTGATCCAATCTGTAAAGTTGGACCCATCAAAGATGACTCTCCCACAAAGATTCATGAGAGAGAAGGAGCTAGTAGGGTTTGAGCCAGAAGCATTGTTATTGGAAGACATCTGAAAAGAAGAGGGAATAGATTAGATTAGATATAGAGATAGTCCTTAACAAAACACCCAAATGTAATATTAAGGCTAGGACCCAACACAATATTTTATAACTTAGAAGAGGGATGCCGTAATCTAAGCTATAAGATATTTGAAGGTAGGTGAATGACGATTCACCAATTTCCACCATGAAAAACGAAATATTTAATTAGGTTTTAATTGGTTTAGAAACTCCTAGATTCTTTGAGATTCATTGAACTTTATTCAATGGCATGTTTCAATCTCGAGTGTGCCCTTCAAGTTTTGTGACTGGGATGCCGAGGATCACAAAACAAGGTGTGAAGTAACCATGAAAATTACTTGGTACCCTTAATGTATTACCCCTCAATCGATGTGCCGGTTAACCACACACGCTCCATCGATACTATGATAAACATTAAGTCACCCTTTACCTACCTTGTTAAGTTCAAGTTAGTGTGCCGGTTAACCACACACGCTCCACTAACGACTTAAACAAAGTGTAAAGTGTAATTTCATGGATTAGAACCTTATTCACATTTTCCTAAAATAACTAAGATTGGGAATTCAATAAAGTTTAGTTACTTTAGTATTATCATTATACTTTTAATGAGAATTTATAAGTCCTTGTCCTACCCGTTCGGCTAACGACCCTCCACCGATCAAGGAAGCGGTGGGTGAGAGTGGACACCCATTAAGTTGCCATTTTATAGGCAACAACCTTATACCCCCCTTATAGACCGGCTTCGTGAATGAGGCGTACTAGCGGTAAGACGACTTGATCATATACATATATAAATATTATTAAACTTATAATATTATAAAGTATAAGGGTTGAATTTTAACTTTTAAAATTCTAGGGGTTGGAACAAAAGTTTTTAATATGACTTTACATGTTCCAAAACTTGAGGGCAAGTTTTGTAAACTTTCAAAACTTTTCATTTCTCATAACTTATGAGTTAATGGTTATTAAAAATGAAGACTCTTCATTTTTTGTAACCTATGTGTTCTTTTAATGGTTATTTATAAATGTGACTTTTGGTTATCCATAACTTAAGAACTAGTTATGGACTCCATTAAAACACATAAAGATCAAGAATTAATCTAATCAATTATTAGCACATAATTTCTATGATCTTCTAAACTCATATGTTTATGAATGTTCATATCAAAAATTTCAAGAATCGTAAGTACATATACAAAACTTGAAATTTTGATACGAGCTTTTGAACAAAACTTCGATTTTCAAGTTTTTTTTTGCATCAAGTATCAAATAAACAAACCAGGCTCTGATACCACTGATGGGTTTTCTGCATTCTAACACTCCTATGGTGTACATGCAACCCTAGAAACCTTGGATCTATGTTTGACTAAGATACATGCAAATAATTATTTTTCCAAGGTTCTTATCCTAACTAGCATGGCATGGAGTACTTGAATCAAATAAAACTAGTAGAATTACTTACCTTGTAGTAGTAGTTGATTGCTTGGAGTTTGAGAGCCTAGCACCAATAATGTGGATGCCTCAAATGGAAGTCACAAATCACCACAAACTTGGAAGCTTGAGAGAATAGTCACAAACTTCTTGAAATCGGCCCTCTTAGTATACACACATCAACTAGTGCCATTTCAAGAACCAAAGCCTCCTTTATATAGTGTGGTGGATTAGGGTTACATCTATGTAAACCCTAATACCCATGTCTTTTCATTTCCATGAGATCCATGGGTTAAAGCTCCATGGAGTATCCATGGACTTTCCATGCAAGCCTAGCCCATTCCAAATAAGCATTAGCCCACACTATATAAATACAAGAGCCCATATTTAATTAGTCATACTTTTGATCTCTAAATTAATTCTAAATTAATTATAGATCAATACTAATTAAATAACATGATTTTATATTAATATATTAGGACTTATAATATATTAATAAATCATAACTTATACTATTCTCAAACGATTATCCATAAATTGTTCGGGTGAAGTGCAACCCAAATGGACCATGCCGGGTCGGGTCAAGTACATACCAAATATAGTTATGGACTTAGACACTATATCC
The DNA here is from genome assembly GCF_052849685.1 of Lactuca virosa. Taxonomy (NCBI): domain Eukaryota; kingdom Viridiplantae; phylum Streptophyta; class Magnoliopsida; order Asterales; family Asteraceae; genus Lactuca; species Lactuca virosa. The sequence goes on along the minus strand of NC_136428.1, from coordinate 411,926,799 downwards.
AACACATGTAACTTAGCATATTCATTTAATAGTTAACTCACATCAATATGAGTCTCACAAAGCACAAAGCAAGCAACATTTGAGAAGTGAAGCCGACTAGCACCAAAACACCATAAAAAAATCAGGAAGATCCTTACACACAAATTTTAGACCACTATGCCTAAGCATCAAGGATACACATACATCTTGCATCTACTCACTCAATAGTGGCTAAACATTCCTCATATGGTCACCTGCTTACACATATACTCATCCATGAAACTTCCACCAACCTTGTAGCACTCGCGTATGCTAATCATATATAACACTGGATCCTATAGACAGTCGAATACTTGATTCTACCCGAATCCCACAACCAAACAAGGAACATGAAATAAGGCTAAACCAAACATTCTCAGGCTATAAAATCTTATTTATGTATAATTATGATGCATTCACTAAGCAAGTACAGTAATGATGTCAATTCCATACAAGAAGTAATCCTACACTATCAGGCATCATATATCAGGAAATTCTACCATGCAATTCCTAAAGATCCCTAACCTATCACTAGCACGTAGTTCTATCATATCATAACAAATAACAATGTGGTAACTTGGGGTATACTTTCTTGCTCCGGCTGATCGTACACATCTCCTCCTTACTGGGTTACTTTTGAAAACAATTTAAATTTAACTTGAAAATAATTTGAAAATCATTTTGAAAACTTGTAACATCCCAAAAATATAGGCCAAAAATTTCTTTTTAAAATCATTTATATTAAAACCATACGTCATCCATCATCATAAAGAAAACCATAATCATGTATCCCAAAACATCGTGTCAAAATACTGTATCAAAATCATATGAAAATATCAGAGTCTAAACATCCCAGACTGAAGCTGTGGTGTGTGCCATGCGATCATCCCGAGCCCTTCCCCTTGCTAGTGGAAGTACCTGAAACCAAAACTGAAAACTGTAAGCATGAAGCTTAGTGAGTTCCCCAAACTACCACATACCATACAAATATCATGCAACTAGGAGATACGGGCCCTGCCCACTCTCATGGAGATTCGGGCCCCGCCCACACTCCTCTGTCTAGGAGATTCGGGCCCCGCCCACACTCCGCTGTCTAGAAGATTCGGGCCCCGCCCACACTCCGCTGTCTGGGAGATTCGGGCCCCGCCCACACTCCGCTGTCTCGGAGATTCGGGCCCCACCCACACTCCGCTACTAACATGCATACAAGTATCACACAGACAACAAGTATATCTACCAAACAATCACATATCTATACTCAAATAATACTATAAGCATCCGGCCCCGCCCACTCTAAGCTACTATGAGATTCGGGCCCCGCCCATACTTAGTTACTACATATAAGCATCGGGCCCCGCCCACTCTAAGCTACTACATATCACTTATACGGGCCGGCCTTGGTGCCGTAGACCCGTTCCTATTGAAGGAAACTCACCTCGCAAGACTGACTGCTGAAAAATCGAGCGAGGAATCCCTGTCTGCTGCTTCGGCGACTCTCCGGCTATCAATTCCATAATAACACTTAATCAGAATCTGCTAATCCTCTCTTAGGGTCAAATGACAATTTTACCCCTAGTCAAAGTCAAGGTCAACTCCCAGTCAACCCAACTCATCGAGTTATCTCCCAACTCGGCGAGTCCCTAAATGCTTAAACTCGTGGTCAACTGAGTCAACTCGTCGAGTCCCTTAACAGACTCTTTGAGTCCTTGCTGTCATAGTAATCGGGACAACCTGCTTCAACTCGTCGAATTCCCCTGTCAGATTGAGCCATCTTAAAAGTTTAAGCCCTTATCTTCTAGATCCAAGGTTCTTAGCTCGTTTGTCCACTGGAAAGGCCTTCCAAAGGGTAAAGTTTCCAACTTTACTCGTTCATAACTCTTCTAAAAGGGTTTAGACAAAACCCTAATTCCTATAAGACATGAATCTTGTCCAAAAGGCCATAAAATCTCAAATCCACGCATACAAACCCAAATCTAGGGTTTTAGCATCTATTGGACACATAAAGCTCCGAACTTTCCTGCCATGCATGGCCTTTGAGGGCTAAAAAGACCATAAACTTGCTTATATGATTGCATGGGGCTTCCATGGTCATAAAGTTTGCACCTTTATGCCATGGAACCCTTTCTAGATCCTAGATCTGAGATATTAAGTCACTTGGGACGTCCCAACCCCAAGGACCAAGGTTCTTGACCCAAAACTTTCATAATATGGAGATAACTAGATCTAAGAGAAGAATGATCAAGTTGGAAGCTTGATTACTAGAAAATGCAGTAAATGAAGTGTAACTCCTGGATCTACTTCTTCCCCTTTGGGCTTTTTATCTTATTCTTCTCCCACAAGCTTCACAATGCACATAAACACTAAAAAATGGCAAGAACTAACTCCAAATCACTCAAGATGGATTAGGGTTTCGAGATTAGGGTTTGGAGGTGATAGAGGCTGGGGTGGAGGCCAGATATGATGTTTAAATAGGGTGCAAACCCTGAAGATTAGGGTTTCCTCCTAATGGACCTACTCGTCGAGTCCAGTCTCTGACTCGTCGAGTAGACAATTTAAATCTCGCGACCAAGCTGGCATCTACTCGACGAGTTAGGGCTACCAACTCGTCGAGTAGCTTTTACAAAAATGAATATTTTAAATGGATTGAATGCGTACCAGGTACAGGGTGTTACAATTCTCCCCCACTTGTTCTAGACTTCGTCCTCGAAGTCTTTTGCATCTGAAAATAACTTTGGGTAGTGCTCCCTCATCTCCTTCTCGGGCTCCCATGTCCACTCTTAACCCCTACGGTGCTGCCACTGCACCTTCACTAACTCAACTTGCTTGTTCCTTAGCTCCTTCGTCTTGCGATCTAGAATCGTCATTGGTCTCTCAATGTAGTTCAAGCTGTCATCAACCTGAATATCCTCAAGGGACACCACTGCTGAATCATACACTAAGCACTTCCGTAACTGGGAAACATGGAAAGTGCTGTGGATCTGACTGAGCTCGGCGGGAAGATCCAGTATGTATGCTACCTTGCCCACCCGGGCTATGACTCGGAAGGGGCCGATATACTTGGGGCCTAGCTTGCCCAGCTTCCGAAACCTAATAACACCCTTCCAGGGTGACACCTTCAGGAGGACCATATATCCCACCTGGAACTCCAAGTCTGAACGCCGCTTGTCGGCGTAGCTCTTTTGCCGAATCTGAGCAGTCTGGAGCCTGCTCCGGACCTGCTGGATCCGCTCTGTGGTCTTGAGTACCACCTCCGTACTCCCCATAACTCTCTGACCGACCTCACCCCAACAGATTGGGGTCCTATACTTCCTCCCGTAGAGAATTTCGAAGGGAGGCCGGTCTATAATGGCGTGGTAACTGTTGTTATATGAAAATTCCTCTAACGGAAGATACGTATCCTAACTGCCACCGAAATCCAAACCACATGCACGAAGCATGTCCTCGAGATTCTGAATCGTTCTATCGCTCTGTTTGTCCGTCTGGGGGTGGAAAGCGGTGCTGAAGTGGAGACGAGTACCCATCTCGTCGTGAAACCGCTTCCAAAATCTGGAAGTAAAACAAACATCTCGGTCTGACACCACCGACACTGGCACTCCATGAAGTGCCACTACCTCTCGAACATAAATCTCGGCTAACTTCTCGGCCGAGATGCTCTCCTGGATCGGTCCTGGGAACTAAGTGATGAAATCCATAGTAATGTCCTCCCACTTCCACACAGGGATGTCTAACGACTGCATCTTTCCATGAGGCCTCTGGTGCTCTGCCTTGACCTTTCTGCAGGTCAGGCATCTCTCCACATATCAAGCTACGTCCCGCTTCATGCAGGGCCACCAGTAATCGGGTCGAAGATCTCTGTACATCTTCGTCACCCCGGGATGGATGGAGAACCTCGAATTATGGGCCTCATCCATCAGAACTTGCCGTACTCCACCCCAGTACGGAACCCATACCCTCCCATGCAGTGTCAACAACCCTCGACTGTCATAATCAAATGAGGCCACTCAGCCCACAATCCTCTAGCACTTCTGGCGCTCCTCCTTCAGGCCCTCAACCTGCGCCTCTCGGATCTGCTCCAACAATTGAGTAATCACTGTCATCCTCAGACAGATGTCTCGAATCGAGGCAGCCACCGCCTTGAGGCTCAGGGCATTGGCCACTACGTTGGCCTTGCCCGGGTGGTAAAGGATCTCACAATCATAGTCCTTAACCCCATCTAACCACCGACGCTGCCTCATGTTCAGATTCGACTGATCCATGAAGTACCTTAAACTCTTGTGATCCGTGTAAATGGTACACCGGACCCCATAGAGATAATGCCTCCAAATATTGAGGGCGAATACTACTGCCCCCAGCTCTAAATCGTGCGTCGGATAGTTAGCCTCATAACGCTTCAACTGCCTCGAGGCATAAGCTATCACATGACCCCGCTGCATCAAAACTGCTATACCTGTGATTGACGCATCACAGTAAACTACAAAGTCATCTACACCCTCTGGCAGGGTCAAAATCGGTGCCTCGCACAACCGCTATCTGAGGGTCTCGAAGGCTGCCTGCTGCTCAGGTCCCCAGCGAAAAACTATCGATCTCTTAGTCAGTCGGGTCAACGGAACTATAATCTTGGAGAAATCCTGAATAAATCTCCTATAATGCCCTGCCAGACCCAGGAAACTCCGAATCTCGGTTGGAGACCTCGGAATCTCCCACTGCATCACGGCCTCTATCTTGGTCGGATCGACCAGAATACCCTTCTGGTTGACAAGATGCCCAAGGAATTGCACCCCGCGCAACCAAAACTCACACTTGGAGAACTTCGCATAGAGTCTCTCCCTCCTCGGTGTCTCCAGCACCTCCCTCGGGTGATCCTCATGCCGCTCCTGAGTCTTGGAGTAAACCAAGATGTCATCAATGAAGACTATTACAGATCGATCCAGCATCAGTCTGCACACGCGGTTCATGAGGTCCATGAACGCAGCTGGAGCATTGGTGAGCCCAAACGGCATCACCACAAAATCATAATGACCATAACGAGTCCTAAAAGCTGTCTTCTGCACATGATCATCCCTGACTCGCATCTGGTGATATCCTGACCGTAGATCAATCTTGGAGAACCAAGATGCGCCCTCCAGCTGATCAAACAAATCATCTATCCTCGGGAGTGGGTATCGGTTCTTCACCGTTACCTTGTTCAGGTCCCGGTAATCGATACACATTCGATGTGACCCATCCTTCTTCACAAACAGGATCGGGGCTCCCCATGGTGAACTGCTCGGCCTGATGAAACCTTTTTCTAGCAGCTCTTGCAGCTGCGTAGACAACTCCTGCATCTCGGTAGGAGCCAGCCGATATGGTGCCTTGGCTATCGGAGCCGCACCAGGGACCAAGTCAATCCTAAACTCAACATGTCTCTCCAGAGGTACCCTAGGTATACGTCCGGGTACTCTCGCACCACCGGTACATCATCAACTGTCGCCTTACCCTTATCCCGGGTATCCATGACATATGCGACGTATCCTGTGCAACCCTGCTGAAGGTGGCGCCTCGCCCTGACCGCTGAACATAAAATCGGTCCGCGTTGTGGCCTCTCGCCCTGAATCACTAGCTCTCCCCCACTAGGATTACGAACCCTCACTACCTGCTGCTCGTAGTCAATCACTGTCCCATTGGAACTCAACCAATCCATACCCACTATGACCTTATTCCCACGCAGGAGAATAGGAACCAGAGCTACTGAAAACTGCTGATCGAATAACTATAGCGTACATCCTCTATGAACCCTCTCAACCCTGACGGTCCTATCATCGGCTATCTCTACATCAAGTGGGCAATCCATCTCCCCCGGAGCTCTACTAAATCGCTTGCTAAGTGCGAGCGACACAAAAGATCGGGTAGCCCCCGAATCAAACAGTACCATAGCTGACATGTCGTTCACTAAGAACGATCCTATAGACAAACACACAAACATGAGTAATAATCAGAAATAATAAAGAGATAATGGAGAAGATAAATACCTGTAACCACATCAGGGGCTGCATGTGCCTCCTCTGCTGTCAACTGGAAGGCTCTACTCTTCGCCGCTGGCACCTCTGCCCGACCCTGACGGCTGTCTGTAATCCTCAAAGTGGTAGGAGCGGGTGCCACCATCTGTCCTGTTGATGCTAGACTCGGACACTGGGACTTCTTGTGTCCCCTCTGATTGTAATGAAAGAAAATCAGATCAGATGTTGTAGTGGTGGTGGTAGTAGTAGTACAATCCCTGCTGACATGTCCAGTTCGACCAAACATGAAGCAGCCCGAACTACCCGCCCCACACGGCCCCTCATGTACCCTACCGCACTTGCCACAACGGCCTTGGCCCTGCTGTCCCTTCCCTCGGGAATCTACCTTGGGCCTTTTACCTGAAACCCTCCGTGCCAGACACTGCCTCTGGCTTCCTCTTCATCTCCATCTCTAAATCAATCTCCCTCTCATGAGCCCTCACTATCATATCCTCCAGCGTCCTGCATCTGGATCGGCTCACAAACTGTCTGAACAAGAAGGGCCCTCTCCCTGAACTTGGCGGTAATCCCCGCCACTGTCTCGGTCATCTTTCGTAGATCCTGGAACTCCCTAGCAACCTGCTACACCTCAATAACAGGTGCGAACTCGGCCCTGAACCTGGTCGTGAAATCACTCCAGTTCATCTCATCCAACATTGCATCATCACCAATAGCTCTCCCAACATCCTCCCACTAGTCACGTGCCCTGTCCTTCAGAAGACAGGACGCAAGCCTAACCTTGTCCCCCTCGGGACATCTGCTAGTGCGGAACGCATTGGCAACATCAGCCAACCATCTGCTGCTAGCAATGGGGTCCCGAGCCCCATGATAGTCGGGAGCTCCACATGCCTTGAACTCCCTGAAAGTCAGTGTACGCAACCCCATCATGGCCGCTATCTCAGTGCGAAAAGCACTCAGCTTCTCATCCAGAAGCTCTAAAATACCCTCCTTGACTGATCCAAAGATCACAGGAGTTTGCTCTAGGATGCTGCGTGTAACCTCAGGCGAAATTAACTCCCTCGTCTGCTCATCCATCTGCTCAGATCCAGAGCCTGAGCCTGATCCCTCACCTGAAGTGCCCATCGGCCTAGGGCGTAGAACCACCACACTAAAAATATACCATAACAAACATCAGTATACTCATCAAATCTCGAGGGATCTAACATGCTACAAGTTTCCTGGATTCATCTCAGCCTTCCTTGATTCGAGTACGGATCCTCTGCTTTCAGTAGTACGGGCCCATACTACCTTCCACATCTATCTGTACTTTCCTCAAGAACTGCCTTGACTCCACCAAGTCCCTTCTACTACTACTGCTGATCTCATACTAAACTCTTCCTAGGCTTGCCCTAGGGTAATCACCAACCCACTCTCCGCTATCACCTACATAAGACGTCCCTGCTATCTCCCCTTAACTAGCTCGTGAATACTATTACATATCACTAAGACTAGATAATTCTTCGAATGAGAGATCCTACCCTACAACGGTTGGACTCAAACAAGAGCTGCGAAATAGAGCTAGACCTAACCTTCTGAAATTATCTAATCCTCGCAATATGTTACATAACATATTCACTTACTAGTTAGTAAAAGGTAACTAGAACTCCTAAAAGCACAAAGCAAGTAGCATTCAAGCATCGAGTAAACATAATCAAGCATATCTCTATCAGGCTATCCCTGACTAATCTATACTAGCATGCAGTTCATAAAGTTGAGATACATATAACAGGCACATAAGTCATCCTTCCTAGATCCTTAGTCCTAAACTAGCATGCAATTCTCATAAAGCTGATACACATATAATTGGCACATAAGGCATCCTTCCTAGATCCTTAGTCCTAATCTAGCATGTTATTCTCATAAAGCTGATAATCATAACATAACATAAACTTGTATGGGTAATTATTTGGGAGTACTTACTTGAGCTCGGCTGATTGCATGGACCACACCCTTTTCTCTTTTTCAAAGTTCTTTTCTCTTTTCAAAATTCTTTTCTTTTTCTCAAAGTTCTTTTTATAAAAATGATTTTCTTTTGAAAATTTTCATACCAATTTCTTAGTTTGAGTTCAGACACACCCGAGAGCGTGCCTGAATCCCTCAAACCAAGGCTCTGATACCAACTTGAAACATCCCAAAAATATAGGCCAAAAATTTATTTTTAAAATCATTTATATTAAAACCATACGTCATCCATCATTATAAAGAAAACCATAATCATGTATCTCAAAACATCGTGTCAAAATAGTGTATCAAAATCATATGAAAATATCAGAGTCTAAACATCCCAGGCTGAAGCTGTGGTGTGTGTCATGCAATCATCCCGAGCCCTTCCCCTTGCTAGCGGAAGTACCTGAAACCAAAACTGAAAAATGTAAGCACGAAGCTTAGTGAGTTCCCCAAACTACCACATACCATAAAAATATCATGCAACTAGGAGATACGAGCCCTGTCCACTCTCATGGAGATTCGGGCACTGCCCACACTCCGCTGTCTAGGGGATTCGGGCCCCGCCCACACTCTGTTGTCTAGGAGATTCGGGCCCCGCCCACACACTGTTGTCTAGGAGATTCGGGCCCCGCCCACACTCCGCTGTCTAGGAGATTCGAGCCCCGCCCACACTCCACTACTAACATGCATACAAGTATCATACAGACAACAAGTATATCTACCAAACAATCACATATCTATACTCAAATTATACTATAAGCATCGGGCCCCGCCCACTCTAAGCTACTATGAGATTCGGGCCCCGCCCACACTTAGCTACTACATATAAGCATCGGGCCCCGCCCACTTTAAGCTACTACATATCCTTTATACGGGCCGACCTTGGTGCCATAGACTCATTCCTACTAAAGGAAACTCACCTTGCAAGACTGACTGTTGAAAACTCGAGCGAGGAATCCCTGTCTGCTGCTCCGACGACTCTCTAGCTATCAATTCCATAATTACACTTAATCAGAATCTGCTAATCCTCTCTTAGGGTAAAATGACTATTTTACCCCTAGTCAAAGTCAAGGTCAACTCCCAGTCAATCCAACTCGGCGAGTCCCTGAATGCTTAAACTCGTGTTCAACTGAGTCAACTCGTCGAGTCCCTTAACAGACTCGTCGAGTCCTTGATGTCATAGTAATCGGGACAACCCGCTTCAACTCGTCGAGTCCTTCCCTGGACTCGACGAGTTCCCCTGTCTGATTGAGCCATCTTAACAGATTAAGCCCCTATCTTCTAGATCCAAAGTTCTTAGCTCGTTTGTCCACTAGAAATGCCTTCCTAAGGGTAAAGTTTCCAACTTTACCCGTTCATAGCTCTTCTAAATGGGTTTAGACAAAACCCTAATTCCTATTAGACATGAATCTTGTCCAAAAGGCCATAGAATCTCAAATCCACGCATACAAACCCAGATCTAGGGTTTTAGCATCTATTGGACATATAAAGCTCCGAACTTTCCTTCCATGCATGGTGTTTTAGGGCTAAAAAGACCATAAACTTGCTTATATGCTTGCATGGGGATTCCATGGTCATAAAGTTTGCACCTTTATGCCATGGAGCCCTTTCTAGATCCTAGATCTGAGATATAAGTCACTTGGGACGTCCCAACCCCAAGGACCAAGGTTCTTGACCCAAAACTTTCATAATATGGAGATAACTAGATCTAAGAGAAGAATGATCAAGTTGGAAGCTTGATTACTAGAAAATTCAGTAAATGAAGTGTAGCTCCTGGATCTACTTCTTCCCCTTTGAGCCTTCTATCTTCTTCTTCTCCCACAAGCTTCACAATGCACAAAAACACTCAAAAATGGCAAGAACTAACTCCAAATCACTCCAGATGGATTAGGGTTTCGAGATTAGGGTTTGGAGGTGATAGAGGCTGGGGTGGAGGCCAGATATGATGTTTAAATAGGGTGCAAACCCTAAAGATTAGGTTTTCCTCCAGATGGACCTACTCGCCGAGTCCAGGCGCTGACTCGTCGAGTAGACCATTTAAATCCCGCGACCAAGCTGGCATCTACTCGACGAGTTAGGGCTACCAACTCATCTAGTAGCTTTTACAAAATGAATATTTTAAATGGATTGAATGCGTACCAGGAACGGGGTGTTACAAAACTTTTACAGATCCTTAGTTTGAGTCTGGGTTCGCACGAATGCTCATTCAATTCTCTCAAACCAAGACTCTGATACCAACTTGTAACATCCCAAAAATCAGAGTAAAATTTTCATTTTTCCAAAACAACCCCAAGTCAATAATTGTTTACAAAAACTTTGTTTCAAAAGTATAGTTTGTAAATCAGATTTTCCCGATCATCTGAAGGATGTGCACGATCACTCCTTTGTTTTTCCTGATCATCTGAAGTACCTGAAACCATAACAAACAACTGTAAGCACGAAGCTTAGTGAGTTCCCCCAAAGTACCACCACACAAAAATATAACAATACAACAAACATGCATACATGGTTTGTTGGTCCTTGACCTAAACCCAACCATCCAGGGTTTGTTGGCACGTGGCCTCAACCCAAAAATTTAGGTTTGTTGGCACATGGCCTCAAAACTTTACCATACTGGGTTTGTTGACCTCCAGTCTCAACCCAACCATACCGAGTTTGTTGGCACGTGGCCTCAACCCGACAATCCAGTTTTGTTGGCACGTGGCCTCAACCTTTCCATACCGTGTTTGTTGACTGGCAGCACAAAGTAGTATAGTGTTAACTCAACCACACTATGTCGACATATGCAACAGATAAACATATAGCCAGTAAACAGATAAACAAGCAGATCTACAGATCACTACCGCATAGCAACATCCTAAATACCATGATACATATCTAACAGATTACTACAACATAGCAACATCATATATACCAAGATACATAACCTAGTGGGTCGGCATCGGTGCCTTCGACCCACGAGTACAGTGAGGAAAACTCACCTCTCGGTCTTAAAAGATCTCCGAACAGGACACAACTCTGAATGCCAGCTCAACGGATCACCTATTCATTAAATAATGACCAATCTCAAATATAACTCAAAATACCCAAAATACCCTTAGGTCAAACTTGGTCAAAGTTCCAAAAAGTCAAAAGTCAAACTCGGTTAACAATGCTGAGTACGCTCAGCGTACTTAGCTGGTACGTACGACGATCCGAGGCTTGACCAAAATGGGTAGTGTTAACCTCGTACGCCCAACGTACTTGGGTTACGCCCAACGTACGCGATGGGGTCTTTTTCTTCTTATTAAGAGCTTAATCCTTAAGCTCTTTTGCCCATATTCCAGATCTAATCTTAAAATAACGGTTTTAACCATAAATTTTCCAACTTTATGCCATTTCATGGCTATTAAGTTCCCAAACACAAAAACTCTAACTACTTAACCTATTAAGACAACCTAGATCATGCATGGAAGGAAACTAACAATGAAGACTACATTTTTATGCTTCCTAATAGCTCCATAATGGATAAAGTTTCCAACTTTATCCATTTGAATGGTCCAAACAACCAAGATCTAGTCTTTAAGTCTTAAAGGGACCCAAAAGTGCATCTTTATCAACTTAATCCATTAAGTCCAAGTCTCCAACCTTCAGATCCGAATCAAGATGATGTTTAGATGGATAAAGTTTCCAACTGTAACAACATAAATTTTCAAACAAAATTTTTCATTTAAAACCCAAATATCTCATTAAAAATCACAATTTCCGCAAACATCAAGTTATCAAAACACATGTCTCAAAAATTGTTTATAACACAAATCCAAGATCCTCCAAAATACAATCAAGTCGGCGCCTTCCCGTGATCCTGAGAAGTACCTGAAACACATAACACATAACACGGTAAGCACGAAGCTTAGTGAGTTCCCCAAAATACCACACACAACTCATTAGCCACTCTAGGCTATAACTCAATAAGACCCTCCTGTTAATGTGTCTCAGTGGGACCCTCTGGTCCCAACTCAGTAAGATCATAATAACAATACTCAGCATAAATCACAAGACATGATGCAAAATAGTAAGATACGCAGATAAGCTCAATAAACATCTCAATCACATAAAGGTACCACTCATGGTAAGTATAGTGAGAAGACTCACCTCGTAATCTAGCAAGTAAAAGTCTCGCACTCGGAAATCTAGGACTAGCCTCCGCCTAACACATAGGATAATTATCTCTAATTAATACTCTACTCATACCCGAATACCCCAAAGGTTGCTCTTTCTTTCTCTTCAACTCATGGAATGGGTAAAAGACCATTTTACCCTTCCATGGTCTCCATTACTCATGTTGACCAGTCCCTAAATTCAACAGAAGTCAACTCGAGTCAACAGTCTAGGTTTGACCTGACTCACCGAGTGCACTCATGTGACTCGTCGAGTCCAATCGTTCCTCAGTAGTCTCGCGAAGGTCCAGCTCATCGAGTTAACCCCTAACTCGCCGAGCTATAGGATGACCAGCTTATCGGGACAAACCCTAACTGACTCGTCGAGCCGGCTCATCGACTCGGTGAGTCCATTCAGACTCATTTCTCATTCAGACGATTTCAAGGCAGAGAACCTTCCCAAACTCTAGATCTAGACTCTAAAGGCTCGTTAATCACGTAAAGTCACGAGCTTTACGTACATGCATGGCACTTTGGGCTTGAAATGCCAAGAACATGCTCTAATAACGGTTTTTCACTCAAGAGCTCTATTAAGGCTGAATAAAGCAGGGACCTTTGGATTCTAGGGACCTCACAAGGTCCAGATCTGAAGTCTAAACCTCCATACGAACTCAATACCCTCAACGTCCCAATAATAGATAGAAAAGAAGCCCTAATCTCTAATAATATGAGTTCTATCCAAACAAATGAGAAAGGTATAAACTTTATACCTTTAACAGGAGCTCTTGGATGAAAAACAACGGATCTAACAGCCTCCTCTTGCTCCTTGCTTGAAATCCTTCTCTTCTCTTCCAAAGATGCACCAAAATACTCAATATTAGCTTACACACACTCTCTTTTAGCTAAAGGGCGATTAGGGTTTCTCTGAGTGAAGGCAAGCAGCTGATGATCCGCAAATGAGGCTATAAGTGCCCTTAAATAGGCCCCAAACCCGGGGATTTAGGGTTTCTCTTCACAGCATCTACTCGGCGAGTCGGCTCTTGGACTCGTCGAATAGTTCATTAATCCCACGTGCCACATCGCGACCCTACTCGATGAGTTGTAGCACCGACTCGTCGAGTAGCTCAATAGTCCTCAAAATAAATAAATAAACAATATACCTGGAAGTCCGGATGTTACAATTCTCCCCCACTAGAATCAGACTTCGCCCTCGAAGTCATGATCTGGAAATAAATCTGGATACTGCTCTCGCATCTCGGACTCCGGCTCCCAAGTCAACTCGGACCCTCTCCAATGTTGCCACTAGACCTGAACCAGGGGTACCTCTTTGTTCCTCAGAACCTTCACCTTTCGATCCATGATCGCAATCGGTCTCTCAATATAATTCAGACACGTGGAAGGTGTTATAAATATGAATCAACTCCGCAGGTAGCTCCAAACGGTATGCTACCTTACCCACTCTGGCGGTCACCCTGAAAGGACCGATGTATCGGGGCCCCAGCTTGCCCCTCTTCCTAAATCGGATCACCCCTTTCCATGGGGATACCCTCAGGAGGAGAAAATCTCCAACATGAAACTCAAGCTCGGATCGTCGCCTGTCTGCGTAACTCTTCTGGCGACTCCGGGCCGTCAGTAACCTCTGTCTGGCATGCTGAATCTGCTCAGTCGTCTTGAGCACTATCTTAGTGCTACCCATCACTCGTTGCCCCACCTCTCCCCAAAAGATAGGAGTCTGACCCCTCCTCCCATAGCATACCAATACTGGAATGGTGGCTGTTGTTGTAAGAAAACTCAGCCAAGGGCAAATATGTGTCCCAACTTCCACCGAAGTCCATAACACATGCTCGAAGCATGCCCTCGAGCGTCTGAATCGTCCGCTCACTCTGCCCGTCTGTCTGTGGGTGGTAGGTTGTACTGAAGTGCAATCGCATACCCAACTCCTCGTGAAACTTCTTCCAGAACCTGGAAGTAAAGCGTACATCCCGATCTGACACTATCGATGTTGGCACTCCATGCCGAGCTACTACCTCTCTTACATATATCTCGGCCAGTCTCTCTGCAGAAGAACTCTCACTAATAGCAAGGAAGTGAGCGCTCTTCGTCAACCGGTCCACAATCACCCAAATCGCGTCGACACCTCGCACGGTCCTCGACAATTTGGTGATAAAATCCATGGAAATATGTTCCCACTTCCACTGGGGAACCTCTAGTGACTGCAACTTGCCGTGAGGACGCTGGTGCTCGGCCTTAACCCGACGACAGGTCAAGCACCTCTCGACTACCCAAGCCACGTCCCTCTTCATACAGGGCCACCGATAATCTCTCTTCAGGTCCAAGTACATCTTAGTGGCTCCTGGATGGATCGAGAATCTCGATCTATGCGCCTCCTCCATCAGAATACGGGGAGCTCCGCCAGTATAGGGCACCCAAATCAGCCCTCGGAAAGTCATAAGCCCTCGACTATCCGTAGTAAACTCAGACACCTGCCCAATCACCCGCTCCTTCTTGCAGTTGTCCGGTCTCACGGCCTCCACCAGGGCCTCTCGAATGGTATCTAAGACCGGAGTCATCACCGTCATCCTCATACACATATCTCAGATCAGAGCACACTCTGCTCTACGGCTCAGGGCGTCGGCTACCACATTAGCCTTGCCCGGATGGTACAGGATCTCACAGTCATAGTCTTTTACCACATCCAACCACCTTCTCTGTCTCATATTCAGGTTGGGCTGATCCATTAGATACTTCAGGCTCTTGTGGTCCGTGTATATGGTACACCGAACACCATAAAGATAGTGATGCCAATCTTGAGGGCGAACACCACCGCCCCTAAGTCCAAATCATGGGTGTGATACCTCGTCTCATGAGTCTTCAGATGTCTCGACACATATGCTATCACATGACCCCTCTGCATCAACACTGCACCCATCCCTGAGATAGACGCATCGCAATAGACCACAAAGTCCTCCACACCCTCCGGAAGGGCTAACACCGGAGCTTCGCACAACCTCTGGCGAAGAGTCTCGAATGATGCCTGCTGCTCAGGCCCCCAAACAAAAGTAACGCCCTTCCGGGTCAATCTGGTGAGATGAACCGCAATCTTGGAGAAATCCCTGATAAATCTCCGATAGTAGCCGGCCAATCCAGGAAAACTCCTGATCTCGGATGGGGATCTCGGCACCTCCCATCGCATAACCGCCTCAATCTTGGCCGGGTCGACCAATATCCCATTCTGATTAACGAGATGTCCCAGGAACTGGACCTCTCGTAACCAGAAATCACACTTGGAGAATTTGGCATACAGCCTCTCCAACCTCAAAACCCCAAGAACCTCTTGCAGATGCTCCTCATGCTGCTCTTTGGATCTCGAATATACAAAGATATCCTCGATGAACACGATCACCGACCGGTCCAACATAGGCCTGCACACCTGATTCATGAGATCCATGAATGCCACCGGTGCGTTGGTGAGCCCGAAAGGCACCACCAGAAACTCGTAATGCCCATAACGAGTCCTAAAGGACATCTTCTGAATATCCTCCTCGCATACTCTCATCTGGTGATATCCGGATCTCAAATCAATCTTGGAAAACCAAGATGCCCCCTGCAGCTAATCGAATAAATTGTCGATCCTCGGAAGTGGATAACGGTTCTTGACCGTCAACTTGTTCAACTCCCGGTAATCGATGCACATCCGGTGCGAACCATCCTTTTTCTTAAAAAAAGGATCGGCGCTCCCCACGGTGTGCTACTCGGCCAAATAAATCCCTTCCCCAGCAGCTCCTGAAGCTGTGAGGATAACTCCTGCATCTCTGGTGGCGCAAGGCGATAAGGTGCATTGGCGATAGGCGCCGCTCCCGGAACCAAATCAATCTGAAACTCTACTTGCCTCTCGGGAGGCACACCCGACAACTCCTCGGGAAAAACGTCAGGAAACTCGCACACTATCGGAACCTCGGAGATAGAACTCTGCCTCTCTGACACAATCCGCGTATCCATCACGTACGCCAGGAAGCCCATACAACCTTGCTGCAAACTCTGCCTCGCCCTGGCAGCAGAGCAGAAAGCTGACCCTGATCTGGTACCCTCGCCATACACTATAAGCACTCCCCCACTAGGGTCTCGTATAGTCACCAACTGACGCTCGTAGTCGATCACTGCTCCAAAACGGCTCAACCAATCCATGCCCACAATGACACAGACATCACCCATCGCGATCGGTACCAGGTCAATCGGAAACTCGACACCAAAAGCCTCCAGCACACATCCTCAGAATACATCAGTAGCAAAAACCGCCTGCTCATCTACTATAGAAACCCTTAGAGGTCGACTCAACGCCTCACGTTGGATATTGATGTGACGACTAAAAGCTAAAGACACGAAGGATCGACTCGCACCCGAGTCAAATAACACTAAAGCAGGTACATAACTCACACGAAATGTACCTAAACATAGCACATAATAAGCATAATAAATCTCAGAATAAATAAATAAGGAAATACGTACCAGCCACGACATCAGGTGCTGCGTGGACCTCCTCCGCTGTCAGCTGAAAAGCTCTTCCACGAGCCTTCGGAACCTCGGCCTTCACCGGCAGAACATCAGTAGCACACAAAGCAGCAGGGGTGGAACCCTGGGCTGATACCTGAACAAGCTGAGGACACTCGGCCTTCCGATGGCCGGTCTGATTGCAGTGAAAACTGACTGCAAAACCCTTGGGGCAATCCTTCGCCATATGCCCTTCCTTGCCACATTTGTAGCAAATCCCCGCCCGGAAAGATCCCTCATGACTCTTGCTGCACTTGCAATAAGTGCGGCCCTTCTGGACTCCTGATCTCGAATCAGTGGGCTTAGCCCGCTTGGCTGCCGGCTTGCACTGCGCTGGCCGCCGGTCTCTCCCTTGAGACTCCGCATCCTCCCTTGCCTGAGTCTCCAGCTCGATCTCCCTCCTCCTGGCGTTTGCCTGAAGCTCAGCAAATGTCTGATAAGACGAGTTCGCCAAAAACTCTCGAATATCCCTCCTCAGAATGCTCAAATACCGGCTCATGCGTGCCTGCTCAGTCGACACATGCTCAGGGCAGAACAACGCCCTCTTGTGAAACATCCGCGTAATCACAGTCACCGACTCTGTCTTCTGCCTGAGAGACAGAAACTCCTGGGCCAACCGTTCCCTCTCCACAGGGGGAACATACTCATCTCGGAACATTACAACAAATCTCTCCCAAGTCACTGCAGAATGCTCAGCAGGAGTAAAACTGGCTGTCGCAAACTTCCACCAGTCCTTCGCTCCCAGGCGAAGCTGGTTCAACACGAACCGAACCCTCAAATGCTCGGGGCAAGAACAAGTGTAGAAACACCCCTCGATATCAGATATCCACCTCATCGCAGCAATCGGACCCTAAGCCCCATCAAACTCTAGTGGCTTCGTGTTGTTGAATTCCCGGTACAGCAACGAGTCACCTCCCTGTGGCCTAGCAGCAGCGACAGCTGCGGTGGCTGCAGCAGCAACGGCCTCACTAATAGCGGCATAACGCTCATCAAAAGTCTCAATCAAATTGGTCTTAATAGATCCAAACATCTCAGGAATCTCCGCTCGAATAGCTGCGGCCACCTCCTCGTGAATCATCCTGCGAATCTCATCATCACTATGTTGGATTAATGTCTAAGTCCATAACTATAATTGGTAAGACTTGACCCGACCCGGCATGGTCCATTTGGGTTGCATGGCATCATGCATTTGGATAGACTATAATGAGAGAAATAACACTTAAGGTTGGTTAATATATTATAACTTCTAATATATATTAATAAGGTTATTTAATTAGTATTGATCAAGAATTAATTTGGAATTAATTAAGTGATCAAAAGGAGACTAATTAAATATATGGGTTGATTGTGTAAATCATTCATTCTTATATATGTGGGCTTGTGATCCAAGATTCCTTATGTTGGACTAAGTCCATGGGGTGACCCATGGATACTCAATGGAGGTTAAAATCCATGGAGCATAAGGAATGGGTAAAGTTATGAGTTACATGGTGTAACCCTAATAGCCA
Source organism: Lactuca virosa (assembly GCF_052849685.1). Lineage (NCBI taxonomy): Eukaryota > Viridiplantae > Streptophyta > Magnoliopsida > Asterales > Asteraceae > Lactuca > Lactuca virosa. Next base: position 411,908,604 of record NC_136428.1, on the reverse strand, counting down.
CCATATAAAAGAATCCCATGGCTCAAGAAATCGGGCACTAATGTGTGAGTGTGAGGGCTAGACGATTTCAAGGAGTGTTCAAGTTTCTCTCAAGTTATTCCAAGTGTATTTGGTGTTGTGTGAACCATTTGAGGTGTCACACTTGGGGCACTAGGCACTCAAGCTTCATGAAGACATTCTACATCAAAGAGGTATGTATTCTATCTTGTTATATTTATTATTTTGTATGCTAGATTAGGATAATACCTTGGATGTTCATAATTGTATGTATAATAGAGAAAACATAGATCCAAGGTATTTAGGGTTGCATTTACACTTAGGAGTGTTAGAATGCTCATAACCCAACAGTTGTATCAGAGCCTAGGCTTGTTTTCTTGTTATACTTGCAAAAGTAGCTGAAAAATCGAGTTGGATGCATATATTCGATTGTTTTGGCTGGAATTAGACTAGGAACATTACCCTAAGATGTTTTTGTAAACTTGTTTTTGATGTGGTAATGTTCATGCTAATCCAATTTCTAAGATAATTGTCATAATTTCAAGATTTGTATTAGTTTGTATGTTCATGCTAATTTCTTGAAGATTGATGATTTGAATTATCTTGTTCTTATGAGGTTCTTAGATTAATAGAAAAAGTTGTGTGAAATAGTTGTTTTCAATCCATTTTAATCTTAGAGTTGATTCCAAAGTGTGTTTTTGTAACTTGTCCTCAAGTTATATGAAAAGTCACATTTAAGAATCATAAAACTCATAAAAGTTGGCAAAGGTTACAAAATGAAGAGTCTAGTTCTAATTAAATGGTTTTATGACTCCATAACTTGTCCTCAAGTTATGGAGGTTCAAGAGTCTTTTCATTAAATTAAAAAAAAAGTGTAACCTTAATTAGTTCCATAAGTTACAATAAAAAAAAGTTATTTTTTTTATTAATTAGTTTAAAGTCTTCCATAACTTGTCCTCAAGTTATGGAACTTGAAGAGTTTTTTTTTTTTTAATTAAAACTACTTTAAACTCATAAGTTATGGAATTAATTAGTTTTGAATAGTTTCAAAACTTGCCCTCAAGTTTTGGATTTTTGAAAAGTTTTCACTTATGAATACTTTAATTCCAAGTTAGCCCTTAGAATTTTAAAAGTTAAAATTCAACCCTTATACTTTATAATATTATAAGTTAATAATATTTATATATATGTATAAGAGTAAAGTCAGTCTTACCGTTAGTAGACCTCATTCACGAAGCCGGTCTATAAGGGGGGTATAAGGTTACTGTCTATAAAATGGCAGTTTAATGGGTGTCCACTCTCACCCACCGCTTCCTTGACTGGTGGAGGGTTGTTAGCCGAACGGGTAGGACAAGGACTATAATTCTCCTTTCATTAAAAGTATTAATGATAAATACTAAGTAACTAAACTCTTATTAATACCCAATCTTAGTTACTTAGGAAAATGTGAATTTAGTGCTAACCCATGAAATTACACTTTGCACTTTGCTTAAGTTGTTAGTGGAGCGTGTGTGGTTAACCGGCACACTAACCTGGACTTAACAAGGTAGGCAAAGGACAACTTAATATTTATCATAGTATCGGTGGAGCGTGTGTGGTTAACCGGCACACTGATTAAGGGGTAAATATTAAGGGTACCAAGTATATTTGCATGGTTATTCACACCTTGTTTTGTGATCCTCGGCATCCCAGTCACAAAACCTGAAGGGCACACTCGAGATTGAAACATGCCTTTGAACAGTTCAATGAATCTCAAAGATCTAGGACTTTCAAATCCAATTAAAACCTAATAAATTATTTCGTTTTTCATGGTGGAAATTGGTGAATCGTCATTCACCTACCTTCAAATATTTTATAGCTTGGATTACGGCATCCCTCTTCTAAGTTATAAAATAGTTTGTTGGGTCCTAGCCTTAATATTTCATATTGGGTGTCATATTAAGGACTTTAAATCAACTATCTTGAATATCTCCCAAAAAGATGTCTGGTCTAGACATTTATGATCTTCCCAAATCTCTTGAAACAAGCTTTCCTAAATGAAGATGATGTCCCATGGATATCATACTTCTTTCACCTCCTCCAATTATTCTCCCTAACCCACAAGTTCCTAAAAAGTTTAAGGTCACTCAAGCCCTATTGGCAAGGCAAGGTCTAGGTGTGATCACATCTTGGAGATGTAGTCACATATTGACAAGCCGGGAGAGTTGGGTGTCAAAGTCTTGAGAAAGTTGGTGGCTCAACTACTTTCTAAGTCACATAGTGAGTTCTTTTGGGAATCCTATGAAACAGACTAAGACAAGACCCTTAATGATCTTATCCATTTGCTAAGATCAACTTCCAAAAACGCTATGGACATTGACAATGATGACATTGGATATCCAGTAAAGCTCTCTCTTCCCAATGGAAAGGGATCGGCCATAGTCAACTCGGTTGACCCAATGGTAAAGAGAGAGGCGAAGTCTGAGATAGTCCCATTATCAAGGGTCTATAGGTAACTATTGCCAAAGGAAGGGGCATTGGTTACGAAGCTGCCAAATTTACCTAAGGATGTTAAAGTCAATAAGTTTGGCTCTACTTCAGGTAAAGTCCATTGTCTAACTCTATTAAGTACATGTTGATTCTGATCGCGAAGATGGATTTCAATCGCATGGTTCGGTGATCAGAATTTTGGGCTATTACTTAAGAGTTATGATATTTATATTGCTTAGGAATAGATAACAACAAGGTTTTCATATGGATTGTAAGGATAAGTTTTTCCGCAAAGTTTTAAAATAAAAGAAAAAGGTTTTGATTTTATTTATTTTAAGTATCCTTACAATGGCATTTGTGAAAAGTTGTTGCTTATCAGATTCCATTGATAGCAATATTGGAAAAATGGATTTGATTCTTTCGGTTGTGGTGGTGTCTAATATTACCAAATAAGGAAAGATTCTCATCACCCAAGGTTCAATTAGACCGAAACTTGGAATCATGCAAGTTGTATAGTATGATGAATGAGAACTTTCAGCTTGGAAAATTAAGACTAATTCCTTATGTGAATAAGGAAAGGACTAAGGGATCGAGTACACATTCTTGTGCACTGGTCAAGTCCACCACAAAAGATCAAGAAGACTATTCGTCATGATTCAGTAAATATGGTTATACTTATAAGTTTAAGTATAAGTCTGTAGCATTGGAGAAGTTTCAATGTGAGACAGAACGAATAAGAAAAATCAAAGTATGCCAGAAAGATAAAAGTTTCTCAAATTTGAAAAGATGGGAGAGTACTTTAGTATCATGTTTATGATCATCTTAATGATTAAGATACCATATCACAATTGGTCCTCTAAAGTCATCTTAGTGCATTCTTATGACTAAGAAGAGGAGTCATGAATTGTTGAAATGGTTAAATCAAAAAGATGAGTCATACTTCGTTCCAAAACAATTCTTAGAGTCATACTCCAAGATTGTAACTTGAGTGACATATCTTAAAGAGGGTTTGTTAACACTAGTCAAATGTAAGAGTAAAAGGTTATCTACTCTTGTACATTTGAAATTGGTAAGTTGTGATGTTTTGGATAAAACAGAGACCAACTTAGGCCAATTGTGTAAAGTGTTAGTCTTGATAAAGAATCCGCACTATCTCTTGAATATTTGACCAAGGGAGTCTTATATGTCAAGAGGACAGTGGGAGTCTTAAAGCTCTTGAAAGTTTCAAGACTTAATCAAGAATAAAACCTAAAGTCCTTCACTAGCACACGACTTGAGGTTTATAACCTATCGTGTTGAAATTTTTGTGTCTATTCAAGTTGGCTTTGCATAGGAGTTCTGAGAGTTCTCAATTGGTTGCACAACTACTTGGAAGCAATAGCAGGCACCTGACCTGCCAAATGGCAAGAATTTAAGATTGCACAAGTTTAATCAATATGAGTTTGGATTTCTCACTAACCTTGTCTTGTGATTATGGTTTTGACAAATTCACATGGATAAGAACACATACACTATTAAATCTAAGTGTCATAAGGTTTCTCTCTGATTCATGAAAATGATGGTGAGGAAACACTTTCACTAAGTAGATTTTAGCTAGATAGCAATTGTGATATTTGCATTCTCAAAGTCGTTAGTGGAGTGTGTGTGGTTTACCGGCACACTAACATGGACTTGTGAGAAGTGGCAAAGGTCTAAACAATTGAGACTATGATTAAGGCATCCCTTTTCATAGTTCTAAAATTGTTTAAACACACATGTGAGCTATCTAAGAGAGGTGTATGATTTTGATAAAGTTTTATCAAAACAATCTAGTATCAGAAATCTAAACTTTGGTAAGAAAGTCAGCTGATTTCTGAGTACATGTCAAAGCTAGTGGGAGCATAAGTGTTATGCTAATAATCATCATGTTAGTGGGAGCATGATAATTATGACAAAGGTTGCAAGTTAGCAATGTTAATTATAGAAAACAAAAGTTTCAATTTGTGAGGTTGCAGGGGTTGAAAAAGTTGTTTTGCTATAATTAAGGGAGAGAAAATTATACTTCATTTCAATTCTAAAAGCTTAGATTGAGATTTTAATCGTATTTAATCAAGGATATATATATGAATTTCATGTTGGAATGGCTCAACATAAGGAAATTCTATATATGGGTCCATTATTTGCGTTCTAAAATTCGATTATGATTACAGCATCCCTTTTCATAATCTGAATTTTGAGAACTTGGCAAATTGAAATGGAAATATTATAGCAAAAGAGTGGTTTAGTCTTTATGTGAGACATCATGAATCGTGTCCCATATGCTTCGGATATAGGATCGATTACATGTGCTATATTCATCCTTTCTAAAATTTTCCAAATGCCTAGGGCATTATGAAGGGAAAAGGTCTAGAATTAGATATGACTAAAATGATTAAGCAATTGTCGAGGACAATCTAAGGTTTACCAAAGATTGGTTGCTCAAGGACAGTTGGAAGTATAATGTTAATTCTGGAAGGACCATATTGACATAATCTGTAAGGAGGCAACTCTTGTTCAGAAGTGATAGTCAAAATGGAATATGGAAATGTTTCAAAGTTAGAAATTATTCAATCTGTGTAAGATTAGGAAACTTAATGAAAGAAGGATGTTTCCAAGGAGCTGATCTCCTTTGGAATGCTCTGTAATGATTGTTGTCAAGTCTTTCTGACTTTGTGCATAATCATTAAGAGGATCAATGCATATAAGTTTAGAATCTAACAGATTTCAATAAATGGCATGAATTTGGAATTCTTGCATTTGCAGTAAGGATTTGGGACTGTGAAAAGAGGATCATTGGAGTGATGTTCAATTGATCTATTTTACAAAGTAAAGATCATAGACAAACATAGTATGCATACTTGGTGTATGGCATGACTAGTGTTTAGAAAACATAGTGTACATGCTTGGAGCATGGGACAACTATTGTTTTAAATTCAAGTATAAAGTTGATAAAACCGAAACAATGAATAATGAGTAATCAGTATGGTGATAAATAAAAGTGTTTATTTATATTCATAGGGTTTGATACCATATTTGATTCATTTATTCTTGTGTTTCACTTTACATGTTTTGACTTCCAGAATAACTAAGTCGCTCTTCCTGAATGATTAAGTTATTCAAACCATCCAGAGTAGGTCATATGTTGGAAGTAGATATGAATCAAGACTGTCATGGGTTGGTTTGTAGAGGTCCAAGTTGGTGGACAAAGTGGTGCTACAACACTCATGAGTGCTCATAAGTTCTGAGTATTGGATTCAACCCGCGCTCATTTGAATCACTTCATGGATTTTATCACGAGTGATCATGAGACGATAATATCTTATATTCTTCAAACCTAGAGATATGAGTTGTTACTATGAGTTGGTTATACATTGATTGCACGAAAACGCATTGGTAACTCGATGTTATAAAACGTGCCTTTGTGTATGATTCAACAAGTAGTAGAACAAGCCATATGAGTCGAAGTTTATCCATTCCTTTTACCTTCGGGATAAAAGCGATATCTGTGGGCCCCTCGATGATTTAAAGATGATACATGTGAGTGCTTGGCCAAGCCATGACTGATTTGATTTGTTCAATCAGTCAGTCATCATGAATCGGAAATCGGGAAACAACAAATGGACAGAGAGAATGATTGATAATCCATGTCTTAGTCCATATGATATCTAGAATGGAGGAATATATGTTCCCTTATCTAATGGACAAGTCATTGATAAAGGTCAGAGTTCATCGACAAGGTCAGAGTTCGACAGAAGCTTTTGAGAGCTACGATTGCTGATCGATTCCTGAAGTCATACGCAATAATAGTTTTAGACTTATCCAAGTGGGAGACTGTTGGATTAATGTCTAAGTCCATAACTATAATTGGTAAGACTTGACCCGGCCCGGCATGGTCCATTTGGGTTGCATGGCATCATGCATTTGGATAGACTATAATGAGAGAAATAACACTTAAGGTTGGTTAATATATTATAACTTCTAATATATATTAATAAGGTTATTTAATTAGTATTGATCAAGAATTAATTTGGAATTAATTAAGTGATCAAAAGGAGACTAATTAAATATATGGGTTGATTGTGTAAATCATTCATTCTTATATATGTGGGCTTGTGATCCAAGATTCCTTACGTTGGACTAAGTCCATGGGGTGACCCATGGATACTCCATGGAGGTTAAAATCCATGGAGCATAAGGAATGGGTAAAGTTATGAGTTACATGGTGTAACCCTAATAGCCACCATATAAAAGAATCCCATGGCTCAAGAAATCGGGCACTAATGTGTGAGTGTGAGGGCTAGACGATTTCAAGGAGTGTTCAAGTTTCTCTCAAGTTATTCCAAGTGTATTTGGTGTTGTGTGAACCATTTGAGGTGTCACACTTGGGGTACTAGGCACTCAAGCTTCATGAAGACATTCTACATCAAAGAGGTATGTATTCTATCTTGTTATATTTATTATTTTGTATGCTAGATTAGGATAATATCTTTGATGTTCATAATTGTATGTATAATAGAGAAAACATAGGTCCAAGGTATTTAGGGTTGCATGTACACTTAGGAGTGTTAGAATGCTCATAACCCAACACACTAGCCCCACTGCTCCCGGGGTTGTGGCGTGTACCTACCATGATGTCTCTGAAACACAACACAAAATCATCAGAGACCCGCTCGAGCATACCCACACTTGCTCACTCATCCTTACTTGTTCCTTGGCATCCTAAGGATTCTAACTTGGACTGCATACAGATCCGGTGTTTCCAGTAGTACGAGCCCAATACTACCTTCCACACCAATCTGTAGTCATCCCAAGTTTTCCTCTTAGGATTCTAATTCACAAGTACTCTATCTCTCACAATATCAGACTACTCTCTCAGGGGACTGCCCATTTGCTCACTTAGGTATCTCTCCCTAGATTATCTCTCGACTCAAAACTCAGAGCAAATAACAGATAATATTGATCAAAGCATCTCCTAAGCTAAGGCATCACATATCAAGCAACTCTAGCCCTAGAATATGCAATACCTAACCTACTCTCTAGCATGTATTTCTAATAAAATATTTCATAACACGAAAGTAAGGGTATTTTGGGAAATCACCGTTCGGGCTCTAACTGATTGTACACACCGCTTCAACTTATTTTCTCTTAAAAATTCTTGCTCGGTTTTAGAAAAATCATTTCTTTTGAAACCTTTTTCTCAAATCCTCAGTTTGAGTTCAGACATACCCGAAGGTGCATCCGAATCCCTCAAACCAAGGCTCTGATACCAACTTGTAACAACGTAAATTTTCAAACAAAAATTTTCATTTAAAACCCAAATATCTCATTCAAAATCACAATTTCCACAAACATCAAGTTATCAAAACACATGTCTCAAAAACTGTTTATAACACAAATCCAGGATCCTCCAAAAACATATCTCCGACACAGGTGTGTGTACAATCAATCCGACGCCTTCCCGTGATCCTGAGAAGTACCTAAAACACATAACACGGTAAGCACGAAGCTTAGTGAGTCCCCCAAAATACCACACACAACTCATTAGCCACTCTAGGCTATAACTCAATAAGACCCTCCGGTCAATGTGCCTCAGTGGGACCCTCTGGTCCCAAATCAATAAGCTCATAATAGCAATACTCAGCATAAATCACAAGACATGATGCAAAATAGTAAGATACGCAGATAAGCTCAATAAACATCTCAATCACATAAAGGTACCACTCATGGTAAGTATAGTGAGAAGAATCACCTCGTAATCTAGCAAGTAAAAGTCTCGCACTCGGAAATCTTGGACTAGCCTTCGCCTAACACATAGGATAATTATCTCTAATTAATACTCTACTCATACCCGAATACCCCAAAGGTTGCTCTTTCTTTCTCTTCAACTCATGGAATGGGTAAAAGACCATTTTACCCTTCCATGGTCTCCATTACTCATGTTGACCAGTCCCTAAATTCAACAGAAGTCAACTCGAGTCAACAGTCTAGGTTTGACCTGACTCACCGAGTGCACTCATGTGACTCGTCGAGTCCAATCGTTCCTCAGTAGTCTCGCGAAGGTCCAGCTCGTCGAGTTAACCCCTAACTCGCCGAGCTATAGCATGGTCAGCTTATCGGGACAAACCCTAACTGACTCGTCGAGCCGGCTCATCGACTCGGTGAGTCCATTCAGACTCATTTCTCATTCAGACGATTTCAAGGCAGAGAACCTTCCCAAACTCTAGATCTAGACTCTAAAGGCTCGTTAATCACGTAAAGTCACGAGCTTTACGTCCATGCATGGCACTTTGGGCTTGAAATGCCAAGAACATGCTCTAATAACGGTTTTTCACTCAAGAGCTCTATTAAGGCTGAATAAAGCAGGGACCTTTGGATTCTAGGGACCTCACAAGGTCCAGATCTGAAGTCCAAACCTCCATACGAACTCAATACCCTCAAAGTCCCAGTAATAGATAGAAAAGAAGCCCTAATCTCTAATAATATGAGTTATATCCAAACAAATGAGAAAGGTATAAACTTTATACCTTTAACAGGAGCTCTTGGATGAAAAACAACGGATCTAACAGCCTCCTCTTGCTTCTTGCTTGAAATCTTTCTCTTCTCTTCCAAAGATGCACCAAAATACTCAATATTAGCTCACACACTCTCTGTTTTAGCTCAAGGGCGATTAGGGTTTCTCTCAGTGAAGGCAAGCAACTGATGAGCCGCAAATGAGGCTATAAGTGCCCTTAAATAGGCCCCAAACCCGGGGATTTAGGGTTTCTCTTCACAGCGTCTACTCGGCGAGTCGGCTCTTGGACTCGTCGAGTAGTTCATTAATCCCACGTGGCACATCGTGACCCTACTCGACGAGGCTCAAATTACTCCAAGATAATGGAATGGGTTTCAATGGAGGGTGTTGGAGAGGTGGAGGCTGATAATGGAATGGGTTTCGGGAAGTTAAGGAGCTTAAATAGGGCTCAAACCACGAAAATAGGGTTTGGGCACTGATCGCGTATGCCCAGCGTACTCAATTTATTCCCAGGGTACTCAGTATGCCCAACGTACTCAATTTACGCCCAACATACTAGACTAAGCCTAAAACCTTCCTAACTTCAAACGGTCATAACTTCTTCGTTTCAACTCCGATTTCGACGATCTTTATATCCATGGAAAGGTATTGAAGAGATCTACAACATTATCTAAACATTTGGGACTATAAACTTATCGAACAAAAATCCATATTTCAAGCAAGAAGTCTGAAACATCACTTTTCCCGTTTTGCCCCTTTGACTCCAACACACAACAAGGGCTTGGATCGCACAACCAATATTATAAACATCCAATAGGGTCTAAACCCTATTCCATTGAAGCCCAAGGCCTTTACTTGATACATTCATTTCTCACGATCTCAAAATAAGAAACTTCTCGAAACAGGATGTTACAAAAAACACACACTTTCAAGCTCAAAAGAACACACACAAGAGATTAGGGTTGCAATGGACGAAATGGGGGTTGGAGGCTGGTGAGGGAGTGAGCATTTGAGAGTTAATGATGTTTATATAGGGTCCAAAGCTTAAAAATTAGGGTTTGTGGATCAGGAACGTACGCCCCGCATACTCTATGTATGCCAAGTATACGTGAGCTTGTCCCAAATATTACAAAAATGCAATTGTGGGCCATTTTGCAAACTTTCTCATATACAAGGGCAAAAAAGCAATAACTCTTCATACTTAGGGTTAAAATTGAAAATAATTCATCATCGGAATGTTACAGTTCTTGGGTCTTATGGAGGTCCCTATTAATAGTTGTAGGAAACCCTTATTTGAATTCAAGATATTAGTAAAATATTCCTAATCCTTATTAGTTTCTTTATCACCCAAGGGAGCTTCTAGAACCCTTCCAAGAAGGCTCCAAAAACGTCCCCTCCTAGGGAGGTTCTGGAATGCTCCTTGTTCAACTTTTAAACAAGTGCACTCTAACCCTTAGACCCATTAATTAATTCTAATTAATCAAAATAATTAATTAAATTAAATATGATTAATTCTTAATTAAGTAATTCTATTTCTAATTAATATATTAATCCAATAGTATATTAACAAATCATTTATCTCTCTCTTGTTATCAATCCAGGTCATTTCCCAGTTGTGAGGGTAACCCAAAAATGACTTTACTATTATTCAACCAGTTATATCAGTTTAGTTAAGGCCTTAGACACCCTAATCCAACAACATGTAACATCAGTTTTATGTTTTTATACAATTTTGTGTTATCTCTTGTTACATTTTCATTTTTTATCAAGAAAATTGCAGAGAATAGTAATATAGTCGATACTAATATGGGCAATGTAGTTTATCTTTTATGAATATTAGGGTAATAGCAACATACTTATTTCTTTACACATTACTATTATTGGTAAAGAAATACAAGTATGTTGCTATGATGTGTAGCTATAAGTATGCTACTTTATGAGTAATATATGGCCATTTTTGGTAAAAATAATATGTAACCTTGTGGCTAGTATGGTAAAGAATTACACTTATATTGACATTGTGGGTAAGGATAAAAATAAAAGCACATTGCTTATAATAATGGAAAGAGTAAAGTAGGTTGCTATTTCTATCTTACTAATTGGCAGTTTGATTTACTCTTTTGATAGTTGTTGAGCAGACTCACAAAAATGCTTACACCTCTTTGTTGGCCTGATTACGAGAACAAGAACAATCATGGATGAAATGGATTGTTTTGCTATATATGTATTTCTGTATCGACAAACAATATTTTTGTTTACTTTGAAATGTTTGTTTGCATTTGACATGTGGTGTACAATATTTTTTAAAATTATGACACGCAAACTGTGTGTCGTAAAATGCACGCCGTAAATTTATAACACACAAATGTGTGTCGTCTTCCTTTATTATGACAGAGGCTTTAATAACAAACATTTGCGTGTCATCTATACTTTTTTATAAAACGCAATGTGTATCATAAAAAAACATTTTTTTAATAGTAATGGCAGTAGATGCAATGTCTAGATAGACATATAAGTAAACAAACTTTTTCGTATGAGATGCCATAATGGAAACCATATATTGATTCAATATCAATGACCAAAAAACAAATTAAAAACAAATGACTATCATTTTATGATATCAACTCATTCTCTAATATGTATACATGTTGATCAATATTTTTATTAAACTATATACACATATTCTTTTTATTATTATTATAGAATACAAAGTTTTAATTGTTTTTATTCATTTATATAGTTGAACTTCTTTGCATTTGTAAATACGTTTTTTTAAGTATTTTGATACACCATGTGTGGAGTATGGATCAATAAAATAGTTGTCCAAGATTATTTTGGTCTGCCACGTGTGAAGGGATCCATTATATGTATGTATATTGATATTTTAATATCTAATCTAATCTAATAATTGGATAAATAAGTGCTATTTTAATATAATTTAATTATGCCATACAATTGGCCCACGTTATCAATATGTTTAAACTTGTGCGTTTGTTTCTAAATTATTAGTCGTTGAATCGTGATCCTTCCCCCCACCCCCATCACATCACACACATTAATATATAGGGATCCATTATATGTATGTATATATTCATGCTTTGAAGGCAACCTATAATCAGATCCAACTCTTTTTTTTTCCACACCATAACAACACACACATACAAGGACACCAATGGGCATGTATATGGGTTTCAAAGAAACAGGACTTTCCAAGTATATTCTATACGCATGTTTTGTTTTATGTTCAATTCAAAACATGGTTGTGTTTCTTTTTCGTTTCACCAACATCTTTAATTTGGCTCAACCCCACCATCATCACGATCATCAAAAACTATCTGGAAGCAGTCCTGTTTCAGCTGTGGTGACTCGTGAATTCCTTGTGGTCAGAAACTTCAAGGACATTGATGAGAGGAAAGATTTGCAGGAAAGTTGTGCAGTCTGCTTGAATGAGTTCGAGGGTGATGACAAGCTTAGATGCTTGATAAATTGTACGCATGCTTTCCATCAGGGTTGTTTGGATCGTTGGATGGATCATGTTCAAGGTACTTGTCCGATTTGCAGAACTCCAATTTTGCCATATGCATGTCAAGATGAATACAATAAATGACTCCATGTTGTCAATAATCTCCACATGAAGTCCTACTAGTTCAGAGTTTTTAACTTTGTTTGATATCATTGTTCTTTAGAATGACTAGATTTTTTCTTGTAAAAGTTAGTTAATGTTTGTTCAAATCGATGAAAGAGCAATTCACATATGTAACACGTATGTGTGTGAGACTGTGAGTTTAAACCTAACTCGAGCGGGTCAACCTGAGTCCAAATCTAGCCCAAGTCTTGCAAGAATTATGGACAAACTTGACAATTTAAAACTAAAAAGGAGGTTACTTTTTCTTTCGCAAGTGGCCAATGTTGTGACATGCCTACTTATTGGGGAGTGGGGTTGAGAAGTGGGTCGCCCTCTCCATTCAAATAGACTGATTTGCCTTTGTCTGTTTCCAACCTTTCCAGAAAATAGATATAGCACTAGCAATAGCCCTTTTGTTTCTTTATTTTGGCAGCACTATACAGTTTCATGTTATTTAATTGAAGGAAATTTTTGTCTTCAACTTTTCCTATCTCCCTTCTCAGTTCTCTTTGTTTCATCGAACCATTCCTACAGCCCTTAGCAATTTTCTGGTGACACATTCAAGCCTCAAACTGCATATATTTTGGTCATATTTTAATCCAACAAGTGATATCAAAGGCTCATTGTGTATGCCAAAGCCAACCATGCCGGTTTCGATTTCTTCCGGCTAAAATGAAGTTGGTGAAAAAGATACTGTCGCCTTACATTAATTACCCGAATCATAATAGGCTTTGAAAATGAGAAATGATTCGAATACAACAGTTTTTTTGCCATACCCAACAAAGCATGCTTTAGATGGGTTGTACAATATGCAAAAAGAGCATTTAAGGTACCTATATTTACCTTAAATCATTTTTGGTATCATATGACCACATTGATATTTTGTTGAAGGACAAGCAATAAGGTGCACTCACTAATAGATAATGTATGTAAGGTACCTATATTTACCTTAAATCATTCTTTATACTATGGACGACGGTGAGTGGAAAACCGTCGTCCATATCACAACCGTTGAAACTCTTGCAGCTTTTAATCTCAGCCCTTTAAACTCATTATTTACGGTTGTTGTGCAGTTCCAGCAATCGGTTTTCCGACGACCCTCCTCCTTCTTCTCCCCACTTTGCTTCCATGCTTCTTATTCGCTAACTGCTCCAAGGATGTCGTACAAATCGGCCTATATAATGATCCTTCTATGTTTAATGTTTCTATCTTTCACTTGGTAAAAAGAATTGCTTTATGGATTCCAGTTCATCTGAAATTTGTTCACCTAAGGTAATATTATTAACTTCTGCTTAATTTTTCAATGTTTCAATGCGTTTCTTTAATTGATTCCTTTGATTTGTACTTCATTGCATATTCAATTTCGTTGTACATTAACTGCTCTCCGCTCTCTTCATCGACCTAGAAACCGCCGACTCTCCTTCTGAACTTCTCTCCCACGTGGTTAGTCTATATAAGAGTACGTTGTGAAAGTAATTTCTTTAATCGGTTCATCAGTTGCTTCAATTGCTTGGGAGAAAATTCTCTGTGCAAACCCAATTTAGGTTTTGATTGGTTCGCGCTCTGAGATATTCGTTAGTCATCTTCTTTACTAATTTATGTGATACCTAATTTATCCATATTCTTGTGTGTTGTAGTGATTAAATTTAATTTTTGGTTTTGTTGAGATTAAAGATTCATGTGGGTAAATTTTGTTGATGTCGATAGTTTAAATTTTCTATTCTCGTAACAGAGATTGAATATAGCCCTTTCTTCCTTGGGAACGTAGGTTGGATTTCAACTTATATTACAAAAATTATTGTGTGATTCTAGGATTTAAGGTCTTAAAAAGAAATTTTGTTATGGTTTCAAGGATGAAAACAGTTTAACAATCATAGAAAGATCTAACTTTCTCAAGGAAAATTAGGGTTATGTTGATAAACAAAGCCTCACTGCTAACACTAAGGTAATGTTTGTTTTTTGTCTGCAGATCTGCGTGGCCTCTTCTGTCTGCGCCGCGCAGACCACGCGCAGACATTAGCCTTTGCAGATTGTTTGTTTTTTTGAAGACTGCAGACCTAAAAATGTATGTGCGCCCTCTTCTTGGCGCAGATGTGGACCAGAGTCTTCTAACATCTTCAGACATCTTCTAGCCTAAAAAAACATATATATATATATATATATATATATATATATATATCTTTATTTTTTTTAAGTTTTTTTTAATTTATATTTTTTCCAACTTTATTAATGATAAACAATTTGAAAAAAAAAATTACAAAACTTAAAAAAAACGTTCGACGATACAAACATGATATTTTTGACAAATTTATAAATAAAGATTTATTACAATAATAGTCGTTGAAGTTGTTTATATAAATATGAAAAAAAAAATCATAATATATTCTTATAGTTTTTTGCCAAATTTTGTAAAACATTATTTAATACAGTATTGTCAATTTCTCGAGAAAATATTTATGGTACGTTTTTAATGGATTTAGTTGAAAAAATCGAAGTTTATTTCCATCCATTTATGTATCAAATTCTTTGATCACTAATTATAATGTTTAGTTATAACTTTGCAACCAAAGTTGTTCGTTTTTATCAAATATATACGTTAATTCATACCATTTTTATTTTTATTTTTTATACTATAATACATAAAAGTTGATCTAGATTCGTTAATTATTTATAACAAAGTCATAAAAATATTAAAAAATCACTTTGAAGTTTAAAAAAATCATTTTATTTAGATTTCAGTTTATTTTAGTAGCCCGCAGATGTTAAAAAAACAAACAGTCTTCTTTTTTCAAACTGCAGACGTTTGGTCCACCTCTTCTACTGCAGAGGTCTACAGATGTGGTCCGCAGACTGCAGACATTTTGCCTCAAAAAAAACAAACAGCACCTAAATCTTCCTCCACCAGGCTACTCCATTGATGACAGGACTTGCAGTTGTAGCTGCTACTTATGCTGGTAGATATGGCATCCAAGCATGGCAGGTTTCCAAGAAAAAAGTAATTGGTAAGTAGGAATTTATTAAATTTCACTTGGTTAAGAAGTTTGTTCTATCTTGTAGAGCAGTAACCAGAATTTGGCAAGGTGGATGCCACTTTTAATGGTGTTTACTGATTTTTAAAGGAAATTATAAAAAGGTATGATTCATATTTTTAGTCTTAAGTTTTTCGTTTGTTGATGGTTTATTTGTATTCACTAAACTGTGTGTGTTATGTAGCATCACCTGTGAGTATATTAATCCCATCTAAATATAAGAAAGAGAATGTATTGGAATGGTGATATGCCCTTAGCTTTTCAAAGAACACACTCCAATACAACACATATTCAAATAAACAAAGAAATTACTGAATTCACTACTTCTGTCCCACATGTAGGTAATTGTCACTACTGAATTCACCTGTCAGGTATCAACCAACTCCTATTCTTTTTTTTATTAAAAGACCAAAATACCCTCGGTATAAGAAATTGGATACAGATGATACACCATGATTTATTACCTTCTCCCTTGGAAAATATATGTATGCTTAAATTTTCAGGTGGCCTTACTTAATGCCCATCCTCAGATATATCCTGCACTTTCTCGGTTCTCTTTTCTGTAATAGCAATATACTTTCAGACTTGTTTTTTTTTTAATACCATTGTATTTACATTTTTGCTTTTTACAACTTTCAATTTTAAAGTTAAATCTTACTAACAAATTGTACTTTAATCAACTGCTGTTAATTTTGACTTATTATTTAAAAGTACACTGCTACTTTGAGTCTAACATGTCAACGATGACTCCTATTTTTTGTTGGGGCTGAAAAGTTCATTGCTGTTTTTGGATCTCAGGCCTCATCATTTTTAACAATAATGTCAACAAACTTGTCATTTTTAACAATAATAGCAGTAAATATTGCACATGATCTAGATAAGTATGTTGTTATTACTATTGGGATGTAAGCTTGTAAGATATATTCTGAAATGTATTATATTGATTGAATTTAGCATGTAGATTTTATATAATGTTTACTTGTATATGCATGTTTTAAACTGAAATGAATGTATTCTTTGAATGAAATATATTTTTGTTAGTTTTCAGAGAATTGTCATGGTGTAGTTTTGCGGTTAGTTAATTAACCATTTTCTCTTTCATCTGATTAATGTTGAAAAAAAAGAAGCCAACACTTTACATTATCTTCTTTTTCTTTCGAAAGTCATCTATCTTTAATATCATTATTTGTAACATTTGACATTCGGTTTTCATTTTTACTGTTTTTGTTTAATTGATCAAATTATGTGCTTCGTTTGAAAATCAAACTCATTTCCCACAATGTTGGTGCTTGCTGCAGCGGTGAAAAGGTATTTTCTCTTTTGGGTTATATATTTAGGAGAAAGCTCCCATCTTTTGGACATTTGTTAATTTTGATATCTTTTTCATCAAAATATTGGAACATAAACTAGATTGTGGCTGAATATGTTGAGTATAATCTGTTGGCAATACGAGTTATTAGCAAGCATCAAGTTGTTGCTCAGGTAAGGGTACGTTTCTTAATTTTCTCCTTATTATGTGGTATGGACAAATTGTTGTATGGGTGAATCATAAATGATGACTTTCATGATAAAGTACTTAATGAACAAAATTGTTTTTTTTTTTCACTAAATGAATTTTTTAGATGATAATAATAGATCACTTTACCCCTCTATCTACAAACGATTCTTATCAAACAATACTTTTTGGATGATAGCAAATGACCACTTTACCCCTCTATCCACAAATTATTCTTACCAAAAAAAATATTTTTTAGATGATATTAAATAACTACTTCACCCGTGTATCTACAAATGATTCTTACCAAACAATACCTCTGCTATTAAAAACTATTACAAAAGTAAAAGTGTAACTAACAAAATTCAACAGAAATTTTTAAAATTAAATTAAAGTAAATAGTACTCACGTTATATATTATAAATAACGTCACCATTTAAAAAGTATATGTAAAATTAAAAATCATCATTTGAAAAAAATATATATATTAACTTTCAACATAATATCCTAGCAATGATGTTAAAAACATAGAAAATCGGTATCAAAATTGGTTTATTAAAGATAGACATTAGTTACTGGCTTATTTATGTATAATTATCATTATTTTAGATCAATTTCTTAAGCTGTATCTTTTATGTATACCCAACATTTCATTCAGTTTAGATAATTTACCTTCTTTTTTAGTCAAAGTATCAGCATGATTGTTTACTCATTTTTAAAAAAATTAAGAAATATTTACTAAAATTGATGAAATAAATAAATTATCTAAAATTTTGATTGACTAGAAAAAAGAACAGAATATGCGAAAGCTGGAGAAAGGGATAAAAAATAATCTGAATGGCTGATTGTGTAAGTTTAAGATTATAATAGAAAATAATATAACTTACTTTGTTTAATAATTTCAATAAAATAATTTAACGTGATGGTTAGTTAATAATAACGATTAAAATTTGTAAATGAATAAAGAGTCGATGGCATATGAAACCTCTTTATGACATTCTACAATAATATCCAAAAATGATTTGTTTTTAGTTCAATATGATACCTTTAAGTCTAATTGAATCGTGATATTTTTAAATTAGTATTACTTAAATATAAAGACTAAAGTGTAAACTTAAACATGACATTATATGTGACAACCCGAAAATTTTTATTGGATTAGGTCAAACACATGAACTTAAGGTCAAACTTATAGGTTTCTAGACCGAGTATACGTAAGGGTTGCGTGTTAGGAAGCGAACCACGTAAGAACCAAGAGCCTAGAACAACATTTGAGCCATAAAACCTCAACAAGTGAGGTTCACAACCAAGGACCATGTTCACGGCCGTGAACCCTTGTTAGGCCGTGAACTTATGCTATATGGATGAGTTTTAACCACTTTTCCTTCACTTCTTCTTCCCTTGGCCGCAATCACTCCATTCTCTCTCAAGTATCATAGTTCAAGAACACCATCTTTCACTCTTAAACACCCCTTTCCTTTGCTACTCCATAGAAGCTTACTAGGATCTTCAAACACTCACCAAAACACCAAGATCTTCAAGTGTTCTTCATCATTTGGGTCGTGAACATCAAGTGGGCCGTGAACCCTTCATCATTTGGGCCGTGGACACCATATTGGGCCGTGAACCCTTCATTATTTGGGCCGTGAACACCATATTGGGTCGTGAACCATTCTTCAATTTGGGCCGTGAACACCCTATCAGCCTCCTAACTTGCTTCTAGCACTCTTTGGTGAGTTATTCTTGCATCCTAGGTTGTTTCCCAATCACCTTTGTAGTTAGATTCACTAATTACATGCCTATATGTATCATTATATAACAGTTAGGACTCGTTTGTGCCTTGGGACTTCATTCGTGGAACTTGTCATCCTTACTCAAATCTTCAATTGAATCACCCACATAAGGTGAGTTCATACCCCTACAATCTATATTTTAAATGTTTTTAAATGCTTTTAAGGGGGGGGGGGGGGAATACAAGTTGAACACAATAATATTGTGTTAATATTTACATGTGATAACCATCACATTAAAGAATTTCTTATGTTTTTGTAAGTGATTAAATCAATTCAAAAACTCTTTTAAAAAGATGTTAGATAGTTGTTTATAAAACTCCATTTTTAAAGTACATGTTTAACTCAGTAGCTAATTGAGTCTTTTCTACAAATCAGGAACAGTTCAAACAGACATACTAGTAAACTATAATAAGTATAGTTTAGGGTTCAGTACATACTATATTCTAGAACAGAGAAACAATACATGATTCACGTACATATACTTTACACTCCTAGTAACCTAGGAAGGGAACGTATCATTAATTCATTTGTTTAAAACAAAATATGATAATACACATGGTATATGGATATATATATATATATATATATATATATATATATATATATATATATATATATATATAAGGTACATCTACAAAGTACCGGGTTATATATATGGGGTACATCTACAAAGTACCGGACAATAATAAATAAAACATAGCAATATATAAAACTCACAACAGTATCGACTGAGGCGTTTAGAGTACAAGATTTCATTACTTCTAGTAGTCTTCCTAACCAATAAAACAGCGCCACATAACTTCCTAGTAACATGAACATTCAGTTAGAAGGGGGCCTATAATGCTAACTTTATGATTCCTTGGTGGATACATTAGGGATATATATTAATCGGATCCAACAGGCAGTAGGATGTGTGCTTTCCGCTTCATTTCCTGTTCCTTGTTTGGTTGTGGGCTTAGAGCAGATTCGCACAGTCTACTAACTATTCGATCCTAGCTATATATATATATATATATATATATATATATATATATATATATATATATATATCATGTATACACCAAGTAATCATAGGGAGTAACAGGTATGGGTCAGGTCATAACATACAAATTCAGTATACCACTTTCTAGTACAAAAACATACTTTTTGGATAGAACATTAAGTAGGTGAAACTAGAAACTTATTTGTAAAAGGTTTAATTCACATTATTAAACCAGTATAACTTAAAGGGTCTTAAATGGTTAATTCTATAATACCTTAGTTTATACATCAGGGTTATATATAATTAATATCCGATAGGCAGTGGAATGTGTGCTTTCCGCCTTACTTCCTGTTCCTTGTTTGGTTGTGGGCTTAGGGCAGATTCACACAATTAACTGTCCGTTCGATATTAGATTATATATAGTTAATATAACCTAAGTGATTATAGAAGGAACTATTGTGGTTACCATTTTACTAAAGAAAATATATGATTTTCTTAAGGAATGTTTTCTTCAAATATAAAAGAACTATTACAGTTAACTCTGTAAGTACCAAATGAATACGCCAGAGTTATATACAATGAAGATCTAACAAACAATGGGATGTGTGACTTCCGCCTCATTTCCTGTTCCTTGTTTAGTTGTGGGCTTAGGGTAGATTCACACAATCGATTGTCTGTTTACTCTAAATTGTATATAACTTGTATCCATTTAGTACTCATAGAAGGAATTGTAGAGTCATTTTTACTTATCATTCATCACATCAGAAAATATAGGATTTTTTGGAGGAACAGGCGAACTTTTCTAAAGAAATTATAGTTTACTTTTTATAACTAAAATACTTATGAACTCACCAGCTTAAATGCTGATCTACTCTTTCAAAATAATTTGTATTCTCAGGAAACTAATAGACAGGTATGCGCTCAGGGATTCAGAAGATGGAGCATAGTAGCTTCATGTCTTGTTTTGCTATTTACTTTGGAGTCAATCTTTTGTGAATCACATACTTTGCAAACACTTTAATATTAATGCAATGGTTGTTTGTTACTTTGATTACTATGATGCATGTGTTGTGATACTACATATGACGTCCTCCGCCCCGGAACGTTTCCGTCGTTCCGGTTTGGGGGTGTGACATTATAAAATATAATATAATTTTGTTTTTCCATTTAACCATCTATGGTAAGAAAAAATGTGAACCGAAGACCTGAAGATTGTGCCTGTTAAGTTAGCAAAATTGAAGCAAATTAGAAAAATGGCAACACACTTTGCTTTATTTTCTTATTATATCATCCTACATGATTATAGTTACATCAATGCCACAAGAAAATATCATATTTTCCTTTTTTTGTTAGACTAAAAAATAGCAATCTACTTTGCTAGGTGTCAGAATAACAGAAGTTAAGTTATGAAATTATGCGATATGAAGAAAGTACAAAGCGTCCGTTGCCTAATGCAAGAGTTTGAGCTTGAATTCCATGGTTTTGGAGGTTAGTTTTGCCTTTTCACTAACCCATTAATCTCTCATCTTTCTATTAAAATATTTTCTTTTCTTTTATAAGAGAGGTGTTATGCTCGAACATAGCAAATATCTTAGCTTGAACATGAGTTAGGTTCAGTAAATCAAAAGCTTCAGGTACATTATCATTATCTTTATAGTAAGTTACATTTTTAGTCCCTGATATATATATATATATATATATATATATATATATATATATATATATATATATATATATATATATATATATATATATAAAGGGAGAGGATCAAACGAGAACACCTAAAAGGTTGAGAACGCGAGAACAATTCTGGATCAATCAATATATAAGGGCATACTAGTAATTGTATATTTTAATTAAATTAAAATAAAATAAAATTCAATCAAATTCCCTTAAATTTAGGATCAGTTACCAAAAAAGAAATAAATATTCAATTTTTTATTTTTCTTATTAATGGAATATAAAAAACATTTTTACCAAAATTTATTTTAAAACTGAAAAAAAAATTCTTAAAAAAATCAATTTTTTTTCTCCTATTTCACGTTTTTTTTGTGTTCAAAAAAATGAATAGAAATCGAACACCAAATTAGTATATTTGTATTCATAAATGATTTTTTTTTTCAAATAACCTGATACTACTTCAATCACAAATAAATACACATCAATTTACAAGTAATCTAATTCCTTTTTTTAATCAATTGAAAATAAAAAGAGTGTAAAAGTTATCATTTCTTCATAAAAAGAATACCTCTAATCATAAATAAATATACTCATTAACACATGCTTACACTATTATTCACAAATGAATACACTGCTATTAACAAATGAGTGCCCTGTTATTCAGAATTGAATAAATGAATACCTCTAATCATAAATAAATACATTCATTCACTGTTATTCACAAATGAATACACTTCTATTCATACATGAATGTACTGCTATTCATTCACTGTTATTCACACATGAATGCACTGCTATCCACAAATGAATAACTGCTATTCATAGATAAATACAATTTTTCATTCTTCCATTTCCTCTCACCCTCCCTTCTTTTTCTCCTATCTTCGAGGTGCAACAAAAACACCCCCACCAGAGGTGTTTGCTGGTGGTTTCCGGCGAGCCAAGGGCAACAGCCCCCTCTGTTTTCTCCCACTGTTTTGCGACATACCAAGCAACCCAAACACCCCCTGTTGTCGTTTTCTTTCTGCCTTCCTCCCCCTCTCATTGACAGTAACTGGAACAAGAAAACGAAGTGGTGAAGAGGTTGCCAGAATAGCCCCAGCCACTCCACTACTGCGATGAACCACCAAATCGGTGGAGGTGCTCCCTATTCTTCTTTCTTCGCTCCTGAAACAATTTCATACTTCATCATTTCATGTTCTTGATAGAAAACCCCAAAATCAGAAAAACACAAAATTGAAAGTGAAAGAGATGGATTTGCAACTCAAAACATCGAATAAAGGTGATATATCAATGAATCGATTCTGAATAAATGAAAGATAAAGGAAGCCCTAATCATACCCTTTACCCTTCGTAACCAGGAAACCACCATCGACATAGCCTCCATCATCAACCTTTATCTTCACAGCAACATTCAAGCAAAATCGAGACCATACCTTCCAACTTGAAATCGATTGCTGGTCTAGAATCTCCAATGAAAACCGATGAACTAACATCGACTTGTAGGAGTGCTCTTTCGCTGATTCTATGGCCTCCTCCTGCTCTATGGTCTGGGTCGGCTTCTAATATGTTGTATGAGATGAGGCGGTGAGATGATGTAGATGCCGATTGTATGGTCAACAAAATAGAGTGAAATAGAGTAATTATAGGAGTTTACAAAATTAGGGTAATACTTATTTACCTTAATAGCCTTTATAATTTTTTTTTAATTTAAAATTTAAAATTTAAATGTATTAATAATTAGAAAAATAACAATTAATTATAGCCACACATCTTAAGAATTAGATGGCTCAGATCTGTTCTCGCGTTCTCAACCTTTTAGGTGTTCTCATTTGATCCTACTCCTATATATATATATATATATATATATATATATATATATATATATATATATATATATATATATATATATATATATATATATATATAACCCTCCGGCGTACCGGCGCGGCAGACCTTTATATATATATATATATATATATATATATATATATATATATATATATATATATATATATATATATATATATATATATACATATATAACCCTCCGGCATACCGGCGCGGCAGGCCTTTTATAATCATAAATGATTATATAGCGCCACCCGTTCCTTTCTCCTCCGCCACCATCCCCACCACCGCAACCGCCACCGCCAGCACAACTACCACCACCTCTGATATCGGCCGACCCCACCATCACCTCCGTCACTTATATCGTCGCCACCTCTTCCACCACCACCTCTTCTGCCACCAACTGTCATTTTACCTCGAATATGAACCGTCAATTGATAAATGCTACAAAAACGTCAATTAAGGACCAAATTTGCAGGAGAATACTATTTAGGATCAAATTCGCAAAAATCATCAATACTTAGGGACCACAGATGTAATTTACTCTTATCTTTATTAGTGTGTTAACTATACAATTAACTTTCAAATGATTATTACTTATTACTATTTTTCCAAATAGATGGTTGATTTATCTTCATCAGCGTTAAGGAGAACATGTCGACCAAAAAACAAATTGTTTCAAAATTAGCGTGTTAAATAACCATTTTTTCCATTATTAATTATGTTTTGACAACTAACTCGATGTTTATTTGGATTTAGTGGTTTTATACTTGCAGGAGCTAAAACGGAAATATAAGGTTAAGTCATCGATATAGTTGAAAGTGGTATGTTTTATATTGTCATCTTAACAAAGGGACATATACATGGAACAGTTACCTACTTTAGTCTAACGACCAATAGGGCAATATATTTTATATGTTACCTTTAATAACAACGTGCTTCCATTTTTTTACTGATAATAGCAATGTACTTGCATTTCACTACTTATATGGGTTTTGTAATTTGTTTGTTATACATATTGCTATTGTTGATAAAAGTTTTTAAGTACATTGCTTTTATAAGTAAACATTTTAGGTATGTTTCTATATTGTGATAGCACCATATTTTCATTTATTCACGTTACAACATTTTCACTTTAAGAATTTACCAATTATAAAAATATTATCCTAATGCGATTTTAGTTGAATTTACAGCTAGATTAACTGTAATGAATGTAGGCTGCTATAATAATAATAATAAAAGTTTGTATGTGTTTGTATAATCGGAACAAAAGAACAATATAAATACAAAAAATAATGAATTTCATAGTATATCTTTCCGCTTATACTAAATTTTAGTCCCTCGAGTTAGATACAACATAAAGATGACCCAAAATTTGTTATTCTAACCAAAAATAGCAATGTACTTATTGTACTATCTAAGTATATTTTTAGGCAACTTACAACATGTTTACCGTTATTATATGAATGATATTAACTATAACTGGGTAGATTTGTCATTATAAAATATTTTAATGGGAACAAATTAAAGTATGATGCTATAATAAGCAAAAAATATACTTTTTATAAATTTACCTAACAATCAAAAAACTTTTATAGAATTATATTCATGCTACACATATATTTACAAAATATAATTGTATTAAATTGATTGAATATCATCTTCACACGGTTATTATAGCCATCCATGATCACGTTCTTGGCTATCAAATTCAAAACAACTTTATATGAAAGATATAACTATCATTTTATACGTTTTTCATACTACAATGCTATAATTGGAACTAATGAAAGTAGGACACTATAAAAGAAAGTAAAATCGATCTATAATTTTTACATCGGTCAACCCGACCACCAGACGGGTATAACACTAGTTAAAATGAATGTTATACAATTGAGACAAATCATCCGTATACATAATATCATTGGTAAAGCGACAATAATAAACAAGACAGAAAGAAAATTCATTTATGTAAAAGGCGCATCTCAAAGAAGTGAGAAATCATAATCTCCTATGCAACAAAATTTACATGTAGTCGATCTACAAATATAAAAGTTACAAAAAATATCAATGAATTTTAAGGACTCTTTTCAAAAAGACTTAAGATTCTGGATTCGAATCTTACACTTGAATATTGTCTCAAGCTCATTTATCCACGTGTGTGGGATCATCAATGGCATCCATGGTGCTATTAATGGCACCTTCGTTTCTCATTTTCTCTTTCTCTTCAAGTGCCCTCTTCTCTTCTGCTAATGCTGCATCTTGTTCTTCTTTCGTGAATTGATGATACCTTGCCTACATATTCAAACATTTTCAAGAAATAGCAACATACCTTATTAATTTGTTTATTATAGTATCCTAGTTATATTTTTTTCTTCCTATTATAGCATTAACCTTTGAAAAATCTATCCAATTATACTAATGTCATTTTCATCCTCATCCTCATCATCCAATAGTTACTCGATCATAAAAACAGCTATCTTAAGCAATAAGGTTAAATGAAGGGAATAGCAATGTACTATCATTAATTAGTTTATTGTAATGTAACATTCTACTTTCATTTTTTTCCTATTCTAGTGTTAGGGTTTAAAAAATCGACCCAATTATAGCAATGTCATCTAAATTCAAAGGTAGTTGCACTGTTATAATTGGGTAGATTTTTCAAAGTATAATGTCCTATTAAAAAATGTGCTAAATTTGGTAGATTTTTTAAAGTTAAACGCCTTAATAAGAAAAACAAAAAAACTAAAAGTACGTTGTTTCTTTCATTTAGCTCTAAAAGTAGAGGAAACCATCAATATGTTTTTTTTTACCTTGATTGTAATAGTTCCTCTATCCTTCTTATCTTTGATCTTCATCATATCAAGGGAAGGTTGTAGTCTTAATTCAAGTTCCTTCTCAATTTCAGGTTGAAGATCAATCAACTGTAATTTTGCTATGCCCAACCGCTGGTCAGCTCCAATATCATCATCAAAAACCTATTTTGGATTTACACATTATATATTTTAAATACAATAAAAAGGTCTTTGTAATTGTATTATCTTCACCATTTAATCAATTAGGCCACTAGACTAATTTCGGTAGTAATTAAACCATTATACTCTTTTGACCGTTTAAAGAAAATAACCATTTTCTGAAAAAGACATAATACCGAAAAACACAGCGTACTTTCACCACTTCATTCATTTAGTCACTAAATTATTAATCTTTAATGATTATATTCATAGTAGTTCAATGGCTACATCGATAAATTGTGAAAGTACATTGTGCTTTTCTGCATTCATAACATGGTAACGGGGAAAAATGTTTTTAAGGGTTAATGACAAAAATAACCACCCATTTTGAAACTACCTTTTTTTCTTGCGAAATGATTTCATTTTGCAAACAAAAAAAAAAGAGCTTTGCAAAAAACTTAAGATTTTTATGTAGTGGGGTCCATTCATAGAGTAATTTTGCAAAAAAAAAAAAGAAATTTTGCATAAGTCCATGGTTATCTCGTGATAAATGTTCAAAACATGGTTATTTTGTTTACTTACACCTCCCATTTTGGTCAATTTTGTGATTAACCCTTGTTTCAAAGCATCAAAAACAGTATAACGGTTTATTCACTACAGAAATAGTTAAGTAGCTAAACCGATAAAGTGGTGAAAGTATAAGTGCTTTTCTGTATGTTTGTCCTTTCTAAAAGAGGAAGTTGTTACATTTATATTAGACAAGAAAACAAACAAGGGGAAAATACGAATTTGACCTCAACAACAGCAAATTGGGTCTCTCTATCTTCCACAGTGAGATGAAATGTTTGATTCCAAACAGGATTCAAGTTGTTCTCAATGACTTTGGTTTTGAATTTTTCAAGTGGCCGAATAAATGCAACTGCATACGGATCAGATTTTCCCATCATTTCCATATTTTTTAAATTATGTGCCTTCACAACTGTTAACATGAGCTTTCCTTGTGGTTTAAGCTCCAAATCACTGCATAATTATCAACAAAACATCATTAACTTTTATTTTCAAAAGAAAACAAAGTATTAGTGGTTAAAGCATAAAACTGCCCAAAATATTTTTGTAATTGTGTAGAATTGCCATTTTTTCAGGCTCTTAGATATTTTTTTTTTTTGCATTTTCGGTGAAAAGTCAAGTAAAATGGTTGAAGCATTTGCTAAAAATGAGTGATAGTATGTAAATATAATATTTTCATATTAAAATTTACCTTGTATCTACAGGTATACCACCAAGGGGGACAACAATTCTGTGTGGCCATTGAAGCATATCTGTAATAATTGAAGTTACTGTATCCTACATAAATCATAAATCAGGATAAATATTGATATTTTTCTTTTGTAATGCCTAAATGATCCAGAAAATAGCAATCCAATTATATAAAAAAACTTACTTCAATCATGTCCGAAAGTCCAGGAATGGCTGTTAAACTTCCACCAACAGCCTTCAATGTATAATCGAATCTTGGCTTTGGCTGATACCAAAAAAATATCAAGTTAAAATTTCATTTATTTGTTTATTATAACATCCTATTTTCATTTCTTCATAATACAATATTATACTTTGAAAAATCTACACATTTATAGCAATGACATCCGAATACAAAATCACTGCTATAATAGGTAGATTTTTCAATATACACTCTACAACTAAAAGAAGATTTAAACTACGTTGCTATCATTGGGTAGATTTTTGAAGTATAACGCATAAAGAAAAAAATCTCAAAGTACAATACTGTAATAGACTGAAGTGGAAGTATGATGCTAGAATAAACAAATAAATAAAAGTATGTTGCTATTTTTGCATTCTCCCCAAAAGGATTTATTGACTTTTTTCCATTGTATTTGAATTTCTTGCAAATAAACAATTGTTCTCATGAAAAGACAAAAAAAAACACTACACTTTTTACAAGTATTAGCAATTTAGAGGAAGAGTGACATGTACGATCATTAATCTACAATCGTACTTGAGTGTTTGACCATTCAAACCATTATAATCATTTTTCTATTACAAAAAAATCATTATTATTCTAAAATGAAAAAGAACACTAGTGTTTCAAGAATGAGCGTTTTTGGACAAAAGAATCAAGTGTTTCTTCGGCATTTATGTTTCCAAAATTGGCTAAAGTTGTTCATTATTTCAAATTAAACTTTTCCTTTTCAAATTCCCACATCATAATTATGATTAATAGAATTTATTTACACGGTCTCATATAATAAATTGAGAGATACCTCAGAAAGTAAAGCCACAACAACAGCAGAGATGCAAGGAATTTCCTCAGAAAGTTGGAAAATCACACGAATAATTGTAAAAACTTGAAGATCCTTCAACTGTAAGGAATAGAAGAACAACAAAAAAAGATGAACATTTATTAAGTATATAGCTCAATAACATCATTATATTAAGGGCTAATGTCATAAAAGCCCTTAAATTTTCAAGAAATTGTGGGTTTTACCCTTTGGTGTCTTTTGTGTTCATTAAAACCGGATATTTGATTTAATTTTTGCATTTATGCCCTTTTAGAGGGTTTCCAAGTCAACTGCCGGTAACACACACATAACCCATTTAACTCATTGAAGTTGAAACCATTGAATCAAACATAACCCATTCAGACCTGCAAATATATACTTAAAAGGTAAATCATCATCTATACTCTACATAACTAAAGATGCAAACAACAACCCATCACCACCTGTTCGTCGTCTTCTTCAAATATGTTCATCATTTTTTACAAAAACCTCACACACCTGAAATCCACCACTGTTACCATAACTGAAAACCACCATCACCACCATATCTACATTGACATGGTCCACCACCACCTCTCATTCTTGCCCATATCTAAACTTACCTCCTGTGATACTTTCCTCCTCATTCACCATGGTCATCATGGAAATACAAAGGAACACAAAATTACATGCATAACATACAAATCAGTACCAAATCATACGTTATGTGTGTTGTATTTAATCACAAATTAGATATTGGTAAAGCCCAAAATGGGTGTGTTATCGACGACGAAGAGGTCTTAATCAGGCAATGAAGGTGATGAACAAGTGCCGCCTTGACTCCAAGATATGAATAAGGTGATGAATGTGATGAGCAGACGATGAACCCCTTTGCTCTGATTCATATTTTACTGTTGCAGCCACTTGAGGTTCTTTAGGATTCATTAATTTCAATGATGAAACCCGATGAGTTTGAGCATGACGGCAACTGGGAAGCTCCTTATATCAATCTGGAGAATTAGAAGGGAAAGATGGTGGATGAGATCGATCCGCCGGTGGAGGAAGAAAACTCTGATCAGCCACAAGCCCTAATCTTCAAAAATTGTGGATGATTTTGATGGAGTCAGGTAAACAGAAGAAAGGGAGGCAAGGTTTATGTGTATAATGAAGATATAAGGATATGCGTCGATGTCAGGGGGTGGAGCTACGCCGGTGGACCGACTCTGGTTGTAGATGATGTTGATGGCGAATCTAAGGAGGCGATTTTAGAGGAGCTCCAACACTCTTTTCCTAGGTTTCATGGTGGCTGGGGGAAACATTCAGAATGAAGAGGAAGGGAGACCAACGTGGTTTGTTTCATTACACCAGAAAAGAAGAAGAAGAATGGTGAACAGAAGAAGGATGTATGGGGATGAAGATGACGATGGGTGGGGTAAGTATAACCGGGTAACCGGTTGTTTACCTGTTAAATGGCGATTTTGACACAATTAGTCTAAATATCCGGTTTTAATGAACACAAAAGACACCAAAGGGTAAAACCCACAATTTCTTGAAAACTTAAGAGCTTTTATGACATTAGCCCTTATATTAATGGTTCAAAAGTAGGTTACCTGAATAGGTAATGAAGCAACACCTGCAGCTTCGACTCCTAAAACAATATTTGGATCACCACCCCATCTAAAATCCATGTCCATTGATATTTGACCTTTCTTAGGGCTTTGAATACGGATTCCTACACATATGGTTTTGGAAGGAATGGAATATGTTAAAGAAGATGTGAGTTTTGGAACAATTTTCCTATAAATTATACCTTCAATTTTTGGTGCCACACTTCCAAGAGAAAGTTTGCTAAACTTCAAAGATGAAATTCCTGATGGACGATACTCTTCCAATATAGGTTCAACAGATTCTCTAATTATTATCGTAGCAGCCTATAAAATGTAACATTTAATACATAGATATAATAATCAATCAAGAAAATCAGGAACAAAAGATGCAACCAGTTGAAACATGGTTGTATAATACATATAGCATAAATTGTTAAAGAAAAAAGTGAAAAATTATTCCATAAATTGGTAAAAGAAATGAAAATTCATTGCATAAATTGGTAAAAGACATGAAACATTGTTGCATAAATTGGTAAAAAACAAGTGAAAGGTATTTGCATAAATAAGCATTTAACCGATGCAACCATCATGAGGTAACTGGTTCTTGGTTATAATGCTGCATATTTTGGTAATAGATTGAAAATAATTGCATATTTAATATAAAAAAACCACATTTTGCAAAAAATGAGAAAAAAAAATGTGAAACATTGTTGCATACATGTACATTTAACCCTTTAGAAAATACTTAAAAAAGATAAAGAAATTACTTCGGCAACATACGGCCACAGTTTGCTTAGTTGTTTGTTAAGCCATTTCACCTGAAATATTAGTCAGGAAGGTGAGAGACAAAAAAAAAAAAAAAAAAAAAATTATCACCACAAAGTTTCAATAGCATATAGTAATGTTTACTATGGGCAAATGGGTATTATGTGTAATTCAAAATATAAAGACTTTATGTAATTTTTCCTAAAATATATAATAAGAAATTTAACTCTAACCTGCTCATAAACAGGAAACGATATCCATTCAGGAAAATTATCACCACAAAGTTTTTTTAAATCTTCTCTATCAAGAGACCCCAGGAGCTTTATGTCACCTGCCTGATCATAAAAGTAAAGCATTTCAATAAAGCTCAAACTATTTTGTATAAACCCTATCATCACTAGAATTAATATGATAACAAAGTCAGAGGTGAATACTTAATACGAATCCCTAATGAACTATTATTACAATTTACACAAACTCGATATAAAAAAAAACAATCAAATTCTTCATAATATCAACTAATCATAACAAAAATTTGATGATGAGGTAACTAATTACCTTGGAAGTACGATTTTTGCTTCTTTGTCTCATCATATGACGCCAACCCACCATAATCCCAATTCCAAATAAAGCCCCAAGAAACATCCCAGACATGAAACCCATTTTTGATCGAAATCAAATCACCTGTAAACACAAATCAATTGGAAATCAAAATTTCGAGTCAATCATCACAATGAGAAAGATAGATCGATACTCACTATGTGTATCCAATGTGTGTATGTTTTTCTCTCTCGAAATTCCGATCGGTTTCGTTGGTTCTTGGCATTCTCTGTTAATAAGTATCCATGTTTTTTGCAGATGAAGGATCAAGGGTAGCGTGATGATGAAAATACGATGACGAGTGATTGCGAGAAGGAGCTGTAGATGTTCATCTAGGTTCACATCAAAGTTTTGATTGCATGTAAATTTGTTGATGATTTGTGATTCCGTGAAGAATATGCTGGACAAAAATGTGCTTTTACGAAACTTTTGTCTTAATATGAAAATACAATGCAAAATAGAAAAGAGAAACAAAGTTTCCTCGAATAGTTAAATTTCCGGATTAATTTTTTTATTTTTAAAAAGACCTTTTATTTTTATAATTTTTTAGTTTTTTATTTGATTACTTTAAGTTTTTAACGGGATGTTTCAAAAATGTTTAAAAAAGACCTTCCAAGTTTTCAAGCTATTTAAAAAAAATAAAAATAAAAGTACTTGATGTTGGAAATAAGTTACACCAGAACAATTGCAATCCTTATAATCCATCTGTGAATCATTATACCAAACTGAGGATAACAACAGGGACAAATTGGTCCAGCTGTGAGGGGCAAAATGGTCCAGTTATGAGGGGCAAAATGGTCCAGCTGTGAGTACATTGCAGCCCCTGTACATAATAATTTTCCACAATGGTTATAGCAGCATTTAGTTAATCTTGAAGAAGTTCATCATGAAGAGCTATAATCATTTTTTTGGAACATTTCTTGACAGTTGACAGTAACAGTAACTGTCCATTTATGGTGTGGGGATGTTACATGCTTAATCGTTTCATCCACAGTTCATCAATTTTTGTAAGATCTGCTGCTTTCAGAATTCACGGTTACTGGTGGGAGTTTTTTTTTCCAATATTTTGACCATTTTACCCTTATTAGTTAATTTTTTATGTAGTGCTGTTGTTGTGCTCTGTTTTCCAGCTTGATGTTTAAGTTTTTTTTGCTGTCGTTATAGACGCTTATTTATCCCATTTGTATCATTTATGTTAATATAATCAACCATTTAGATTTTAACAAATGTTTTGAGTCGTGGGTATAGTGCATAGTGCGTTAATCATTTGTAATTAAAAGTGGATTTGGGTGTTGCTTCTGTACATGGGAAGGTTATTGGATGTAAAGAAATAAATACACACATAAATGCCATCACAGGACCTGAAGAAGAAGAAGAAGACAGTGCAGGATGCAGGAGAAGAAACCCCAGGAGAAGTCGTTCCTTATTATGAGCAAAAGCCCTAATTGGATTTAAAGAAAGAAATACACATATAAATGCCATGTCATCCACTCTTTCTCCCACATCATTAATCTTAGGCCAGCTCAGCAATTTTACCCATAAGAACCGGTTACCATTAGGTGGGATGCGAACAAAAGATATATTTCATTGGTGTTTTTTATACAAAGACTTTAGTTGGATGATATTTTTTAAACATGCAAAACTTTGATGATCTTTTTTGAACATTTTTGAAACATTCTTACCCTAATAAGTCATTTTTCTGTTTTTAACGGTGTTACTTGATAATATTTCGGTCTTAGACAATTTTTATTTTCAGAAAAACCATCATTTTTTTTCTGGAACATCTCTCAACTTTTTTCTTTTCAAAAAAACTTCCATTTGACAAATTTTTTTGAAATATAATTTCATCTTTTATGTTTTTTTTGTTGGAAACATTGTCAGATCCATAATAATGTAATTATACCCGTTTGAGACTCAATTTTTGCTTCCGTTTGAACCAACTTTTTGTTTTGACTTATAATTCACATGTTCTTTTTGTTGTTGCTTATAGTGTTTCTTAATGGTTTTATGCATTATTGTGTTTCTTAATGGTTTTATGCATTATAATATGAAAGAGTCATTTGTCTTGTTCGAAATCTATTTATACATGTTCAAGATTGTAGCAAGTGAAGAACAACGGTTTATGTTGACTTAGTATCTTAAATTGTCTTAAGAATTAAATAGAAAGACAGTTTCTAAACACTAATCTATATTTGGAATATGCTTTAAGTTCTTTATGTTTTCCCTGTTAGAAACATTATCAAGCCAAACTAGTTAATTGTTATTCACATACTACAATCTTTGAGCATCTTGCAATTACATAAAGATATGCATTTTGCCAACATAAATTGGACATGTCTTTTTTTGTTTGAAAAAATCAAATATTTTCTATAATATTTTGATGTTAAAAATTATCAAAAACACTATACATTAACATCAACAATAAGAAAAACATGAGAATTAAGAACAAAAAAAAAAGTTGGTTTAAAAGAAAAGTTTATCAAGTGTGACTGTGTGAGGGTTTTTTCGAGGAAGATGTTGAGGATGTTTTTCGGGAAAAAAAAGTTTAGGGCTTTTTTTTCTTTTTAAAAGTTGTAATTAGAAGATTACATGTAAACCTGCTAAAGGAGACAAATTGGAAAAAAAAATGAAAAAATGCTATTTTTTTAGGAAAAATTTTGAGGTTTAATATGAAAATGTGTAGACTCTTTTTATGATATCAACTCATTGATAAAAGAAAAAAAATAAACAGTTTACAATAAATAACCTCTTTTATGATATTAACTCTAGAAACCAAAAACTTCCTGCCATCATGCCTTGGTAGGGACTTAACACATGTAAACTTCAATCAAGTCCAAACAAAGCTTGAACTTCTCTCTAGGCAATTACCTTTGTCAAAATGTCTGTTAGATTCTCCTTGGTACCAATCTTTTGAATGCAAAACTTATCACAGAACACGATAAGTTTATCCACCTTCAAAACAGAACTCTAAAAAGGAGCATACATAAATGATCTACTTATCACCAGATCACCTCCATGGTACGAGTCTACAGATCCAACCAAGTTACTATGTCATGCGTTAGCACCATACACCAACCAGGCATCAAAAGTTCTCGTCAAGTGTCGCAAGATCCACTTGACCACTTCACATTGAGCTTTCCTAGGATTACGTCGAACCGCCAAAAGAGTATCAATAGCTTTTTACTAATCAAGGTAGAACGACTACAAGACTTACTCAATGTAAAGAGAAATGTATAACTGTCTTGCTCTTCTATCCTGCTGACTCTCCATTTATGATATCTAATTTTAGCTCCTAAATCCTTCATTACAAACTCATTCTTCATAAGCTCCTTCAAGTCATCTTTTTCGGCATCAACATCACCAGACCCTTTTTCCCTATAGTGTAAAAGGGATTCCCCATGTCTATGTTGTTCCTTTCCACCTTGTTGTTCCTTATTTTATCACACATCTATGTGGGATCTGTGTTACAAACTCCACATTCTAGGTAATACTCAGATCATTCCCTATAACACGTGTACCACCTCCTTTCTGGTTACACATAGGAGATTCATCAAAGGTCACATCTCTACTAATAACGAATTTTTGAGTATTTCCTTTTTCTATACACCATAGACAGTGACCTTTCACTCCAGTTTCATATCATATATATATGCACTTCATTTCCCTTAAACCTAGTTTAACATCATTCATACAAGCGTAAAAAGGGCATCCAAAAATTATAAACTAGAATAATCGGAGGGTTTCCCAGACCACACCTCTTAAGGAGTCTTACAATCAACTGCAATTGTTAAGAAGACGATTGGACAGTACTTCGGCTCTAAAAATAATATTCTTCAATGAAACCGGGATGTTTTCTCAAAAACCGGGCTTCACGCGGGCAGAGTTTCGGCTCGAAAACTCTTTTTCTCGGAATCTTCGGGGGCGTCGGGATGCTTCGGATGTCCATATGTAACCGGGGTGTCGGGGTAGTGTAGAGGGTCTTAAAACCGCTCGATCTATTATTCGAATTTCGTCTGTCTTTTTATCGTTACGCTACTATTAACGAGATCTTTGATTCTCGTTTAGGTTGTGTCGGCTAAAAACCGCTCGATCTATTATTCGAATTTCGGGTTGCATACTGCTAAGCCGAAACTTCGAAAAATCATAACTTCCTCGTACAAAGTCAGATTTGGGCGTTCTTTTTATGTACGCTCTCGGTTTAACGTATTCTACGACTTTCTTTTAGATCGCTAAGGCCAAATATCGCTCTATCGTAAATTCACTATTTACGTCGCGCTGTGTCGTGCCGGTTCTGTCGCGAAACTTCGACGAGTCATAACTTCTTCGTTCTAACTCGGATTTCAACGTTCTTTATATGTATGGAATCCTTGTAACATATACTAAAACTTAGTTAAGATTACTCCTTCTAAATAATCTTCCATTAAAAAGTAATTTTTGATGCTCATTGTCCTTAAATTAACTAGCCCGAATCTGCGGGCGTTACAATTATCTCCCCCTTACGATGATTACGTCCCGGAATCATCAACGAAGTAGGGCCTGTATAATGATTCCATACGTTATCTTTCCATCCTAAGTAATAACCGTAATCTATATGTTTCTTCGAACGAGTACGTAGCTTTTGGACTTCTCGATCTCAGGTAGTGCTCAATCCTGCATATGCTCTTCGTACTATGTTGGACGCTCAATCGTAACCTTTGAGTTACAAAATAAATCCTTACTGAGGACTCCTTCTTCTTTTTAGGATACGTACTTTCCTTTATCTATTGTAAGAGACCAATGGGTCTTGCTCTAACGATCTCTCATCGAATGATGCAACGCTTAGACTCATGTCTCTTAGAGTCAAATTCCAGAATGGAATATACCTTCCTTCATATTCTAATGTGATATAATCACATTTTAGCATGTAGCATTTCTAGCTACAAGCTTCTTTAACAACGAGAGCGATGCTATTGATCGCATTGATTTCAATCTTCTGACTTAAGTCAGATGTTACATCGAACTTGGTTCTCTGAACCGCGTAACAAACTCATCGTAGTCGGACTCAATTTGATATGACCACTAGGGTCGGAATAACAATAATCTCATTAGTCATTACCGAAACGATAGTAACGATATACATGAACAAAAACGAAATCAATTACTAGCTTCTTGGTAACCTTGTGACTTTCCCTGATCCAAGTGTGAGTCCTGTGCTTCCAGTAGTATAGATCTCTACTACTATTCACACCTACTCATACTCATTCCAAGTATTGTCTCGTAGTCCCCAAGTCCTAAAATCACAAAACAATTTAACACATACGAATGCGTCTAATTAATCATAAAAAATTTCCTAGACTCTACTAGGACTTCTTCCATACGTATCTTCAATCATCAATTCTACTTCAACTCGGTTGGTGATAGAAATTCCAAACGATGGGACAACTTCAAGAATTACACCAATCGTTCCATCATCCTGCCAATCGAAGGTGTACTTCAGACGTACCGTACTCCTCTAAACGTTCTGTTATTTTATCAAACACATTCTAAAGGCAAGATACCACTCTTACGATATCTTCTGATAGGTGTCATTCACTAGCATAAGCCTTTCATTTCCTCCATCTACTCAATTCTCTACGAGTCTTCACCATAACGTTTTGTACACCCAAGCAGACGCTCGGTGTATTTAGGTGAGAATTTTAAGATAGGAAAGCTTTATTTACGATAGATGTACAAATCTCCTTATCACTCCGAAATGTTTACATGCTAGTTCTAATATCGTAGTCGTACGCTTAGAATCCTAAACAAGTAAGGTTTCCAGATCCGGTCGGCAACAGACTATAGATCCCAACAAATAATAGCATATATGGTAAACATATAGTATTTAGCATATAAAGGCATTTTAGGCATCTTTCTGAAAATAAACTAGTGCTCGTGTCTAAAATATGGTAGACACTCATCTCACAATCATCACTTAGCATTCTAAGTTTAAGTCTAGAAATCCTACAAATTCCTAGTTCACTTAAACTAATGCTCTGATACCAACTGTGACATCCCCAAATTTCTCGGCCAGAAAAGACCGATTTCGTTTATTCTTTTTAAAATAAAATCAGAGTAATCTTTCAAAAAGGTGTTGCGGAATTTTTTCCCAGAAAATACATAATAAATACTTTATCAAAGCATTTCCGAAGAAATGTATTTTATTCATATTAAAACTTTGGGATGTCATCGTCAATACTGAAACATAAGCATAAACAGACCTTACATTTATTTACACTAGTGATCTACATCTCCTTTAATCTCTCATTGTACTCTCCCTTGGCTGTAAACCCTCCCCAAGATCTTCATTGACCATAAACTCCCATGGCCGTAAGCACCTTGGTCGTAAACACCTTGGCCGTAAACACCAAGGCCGTGAATACACTTGTGTGGCCGTAAACCCCTTAGTGCAATCATATGTGATTGTAACACTTCTTTCCAAGTGTTTCCTAGTCCCTAAGGTGGTTCCATATCATGATTAGTTGTTATATACACTAATTATATACATATATGTATCATTATATGCTTAATAGGATCCGTTTGTGCTTGAGGCTTCACTTGACACTTAGCATCCTATATCGACCTTTCACTCAAATCACTCACTACAGGTGAGTTCATACCCCTAACTTACCTTTTAAATGATTTTAAATGATTTTATAGGGGGGGGGGAATACAAGTAGAAAACATTATCGTTATTGTGTCAATCACATACGATTAATAACTATCAAACAAGTGGATTTCTTATATTTCAAAATTGTGTTATCAAACAAACTGCTTCAAATCGTTTTATAAACTCTTTTCTATGTTAAACTCTTTATCATTTTACAAAACTCCTTTTTAAACTTATATATTGTCAAAATCATGTCTATATAGATATAGTTATATAAATAAGGTTGAAAGGGCTTAGGACTGATAACTCGCCTTATTTCATGTTCCTTGTTTGGTTGTGGACTTAGGGTACCGGTTGTTTGTCTGAGTGTCGTTTGAATCTTAGTTATATATTATGTATATGTGTATAGATATAAAAGTTTTTACAACAGTTCAATACCTTTGGTTAGCAAAGGTGTACAAACATGATTCAGTCATACAAACAACATCACTAGTAAACTATAATAGGTACAGTTTAGAGGATTACTACACACTATTTCTAGAACAATGAAACATACAAGAGTCAGTTCAAACATACTATAACGAGAAACAGAGAGAACATACTATACACTAGAACAGAGAGAACATAATATACACTAGAAAACATACTATACACTAGAACAGAGAGAACATACTATACAAATAAAAGAATATTATAACATTAATGTAAGCCACTACTTCATGACACGACAATATACTGATGTGTCACGTTTTGTAACCAGAGTCTCCTGGAGGGAGAGCGTGAATTTGTGTATAGATCTATACGAGATTGACCATCCTACACCTTGCTGCTAGCTACAGTGGGACCTGCAGGTCTACGGGTGACGAATGTCATACCATTTCGACGTCTTTGATCGTCGTGTTTTACTAGTCAATCAAGTATGGTTATAATCTCATCACATTTGACCTTAATTAAACAAACTGGTTTAAGGTAGTGTAAACTATATTTTGGTAATGATAGTCATACTTGGGAAAAACACTCACTTTTACAAAAGAACAAACTTACAAACCAGTCGAGTCTTGGTAGAAGGCTACTTTAGTAGAAAATATAGGATTTTCTAGGAAGTATTCAAACATTTACAACAAACACTTACAAACTTTTACATCAAACATTTGTAAACACTTTCATCAAACTTATACAAACAATGACATTAAATACTTATGAACTCACCAACTTTAATGCTGATCTACGCTTTCAAAATAACTTGTATTCTCAGGTCACCAGTAGACAGGTACCGATGACCAGGTTTTGAGAAGACGGAGCACGTTCAAGACTCGTCTTTTATTTTGATTCATATTGTGGTGTCTTATAAACTACACAGAACACACTTGTATTGAATTATATTATTAATGCAATGGATGATGTTGTTGCTTGTTTTACTATTATGCATTGTTATGATATTGTACATGACGTCCTCCGCCCCCGAACGTTTCCGCCGTTTTGGTTTGGGGGTGTGACAGATTGGTATCAGAGCTTTGTTTATAGTGAATTGAGTATATCAACCCATAAAAGATATACAACTATAAACACATCGGGATTAAAAATACTCTGACCAAGATTTTAAACTTTTAAATAATAAAATATTTAACTAAAAGTATACTTACAAGCATTCATACTAGGATCAGTGTCATACTAGAACAGAACAAAAGTATTGTGATTGTTGGGCAGTATAATTAGGCTTGGGGACATATAATCAGACGTGGGAGTGATATAGCCTGATCAACTATATCTTTCCGAGAAGTGATTAGCATGTGCCTAGGAATGGTTGTGGTGTTGCAGCAAGTCTAAAAACTTACCAACACTACTATAATGAAAACTTTAGAACAAAACATAAACTTAAAATACTATAGGAGTATTTGTGTCACTATAATTACTTATGTGCAAACTAAAAAGGTCTTTACTAGTATGTCAATAGTTGCTGAGTGAATACGCTAAGGTTATATGTGACTAAGGTGTCATAGACTTAGAATATGTGATCTTTGCTTTACTTCCTGTTACTTGTTTGGTTGTGGACTTAGAGTTAGGATCACTTATTCGAAGGTCTATCCTGTTTTGGTTACATATAACTGGTATGCACTATGCAAATATTGGAGTAACTGGTAAGGATCATCTTATAATTATCTTAAGTAGTATGTCTATTAATTATTTCTTTTACCCCTATTCTCGCGTAGATAACATGGCTGGATTCCATCCCCATGGTGACCCGTACTTTCCCAACCAAGGTAATGGTGGATGGCTCAATGAAGAGCCAGAAGAGAATCATGCAATCCCATTGGATGATGACTTCGCAGAGAACTTCCCGGAGGATTCTGACTCCGAGCCAGAAATCAATGATCTACCCTTGATAGTTCCAATCCCAAATCCTAACCCTCGTCCGGATTTTCAAGGCCCGACGCCTCTGTGGGTGGAAAACTTAGGAACATGGAGTCAAGAGCAGGGTCAACCCATGCCATATAACGGAGACAGAAGCTTCTACAACCTGTGCGAGGGAGGCTCAGCATACAGAATCCTGCCTATTTTGGTTCGCAGGGTAGGTCAGCCATCAACCGATTCATGGAAGTTGATGCTAATGCGGGAATTAATACGGTCCGCATTCGCCGTCTTGAGGATGCTCGTGAGAGAGCTACGAGAGACGATGAGGCTCTGCTTCAAGAACTAGCGGTAACCCGAGTCATAGAACTCCGAGCACGCCAGACAGTGTATGAGCCACACCTTCTTGATGTGGAGCGTCAGCTGGCTGAATTGAGGGTTCGTCCGAGGGGTGCCCGTCGCTAGTAGGAGCGTCAGCTGGCTGGAATTGGACTAGGAACATTACCCTAAGATGTTTTTGTAAACTTGTTTTTGATGTGGTAGTGTTCATGCTAATCCAATTTCTAAGATAATTGTCATAATTTCAAGATTTGTATTAGTTTGTATGTTCATGCTAATTTCTTGAAGATTGATGATTTGAATTATCTTGTTCTTATGAGGTTCTTAGATTAATAGAAAAGTTGTGTGAAATAGTTGTTTTCAATCCATTTTAATCTAAGAGTTTATTCCAAAGTGTGTTTTTGTAACTTGTCCTCAAGTTATATGAAAAGTCACATTTAAGAATCATAAAACTCATAAAAGTTGGCAAAGGTTACAAAATGAAGAGTCTAGTTCTAATTAAATGGTTTTATGACTCCATAACTTGTCCTCAAGTTATGGAGGTTCAAGAGTCTCTTCATTAAATTAAAAAAAAAAGTGTAACCTTAATTAGTTCCATAAGTTACAATAAAAAAAAGTTATTTTTTTTTATTAATTAGTTTAAAGTCTTCCATAACTTGTCTTCAAGTTATGGAACTTGAAGAGTTTTTTTTTTAATTAAAACTACTTTAAACTCATAAGTTATGGAATTAATTAGTTTTGAATAGTTTCAAAACTTGCCCTCAAGTTTTGGAATTTGAAAAGTTTTCACTTATGAATACTTAAATTCCAAGTTAGCCCTTAGAATTTTAAAAGTTAAAATTCAAACCTTATACTTTATAATATTATAAGTTAATAATATTTATATATATGTATAAGAGTAAAGTCAGTCTTACCGTTAGTAGGCCTCATTCACGAAGCCGGTCGTGAATCCGGTCTATAAGGGGGGTATAAGGTTACTGCCTATAAAATGGCAGTTTAATGGGTGTCCACTCTCACCCACCGCTTCCTTGACTGGTGGAGGGTCGTTAGCCGAACGGGTAGGACAAGGACTATAATTCTCCTTTCATTAAAAGTATTAATGATAAATACTAAGTAACTAAACTCTTATTAATACCCAATCTTAGTTACTTAGGAAAATGTGAATTTGGTGCTAACCCATGAAATTACACTTTGCACTTTGCTTAAGTCGTTAGTGGAGCGTGTGTGGTTAACCGGCACACTAACCTGGACTTAACAAGGTAGGCAAAGGGCAACTTAATATTTATCATAGTATCGGTGGAGCGTGTGTGGTTAACCGACACACTGATTAAGGGGTAAATATTAAGGGTACCAAGTATATTTGCATGGTTATTCACACCTTGAAAGTTTCAAGACTTAATCAAGAATAAAACCTAAAGTCCTTCACTAGCACACGACTTGAGGTTTATAACCTATCGTGTTGAAATTTTTGTGCCTATTCAAGTTGGCTTTGCATAGGAGTTCTGAGAGTTCTCAATTGGTTGCACAACTACTTGGAAGCAATGGCAGGCACCTGAGCTGCCAAATGGCAAGAATTTAAGATTGCACAAGTTTAATCAATATGAGTTTGGATTTGTCACTAACCTTGTCTTGTGATTATGGTTTTGACAAATTCACATGGATAAGAACACATACACTATTAAATCTAAGTGTCATAAGGTTTCTCTCCGATTCATGAAAATGATGGTGAGGAAACACTTTCACTAAGTAGATTTTAGCTAGATAGCAATTGTGATATTTGCATTCTCAAAGTCGTTAGTGGAGCGTGTGTGGTTTACCGGCACACTAACATGGACTTGTGAGAAGTGGCAAAGGTCTAAACAATTGAGACTATGATTACGGCATCCCTTTTCATAGTTCTAAAATTGTTTAGACACACATGTGAGCTATCTAAGAGAGGTGTATGATTTTGATAAAGTTTTATCAAAACAATCTAGTATCAGAAATCTGAACTTTGGTAAGA
Organism: Lactuca virosa; assembly: GCF_052849685.1. Classification (NCBI taxonomy): domain Eukaryota; kingdom Viridiplantae; phylum Streptophyta; class Magnoliopsida; order Asterales; family Asteraceae; genus Lactuca; species Lactuca virosa. The sequence continues at coordinate 411,865,637 of NC_136428.1, read as the reverse complement.
AAGTCAGCTGATTTCTGAGTACATGTCAAAGCTAGTGGGAGCATAAGTGTTATGCTAATAATCATCATGTTAGTGGGAGCATGATAATTATGACAAAGGTTGCAAGTTAGCAATGTTAATTATAGAAAACAAAAGTTTCAATTCGTGAGGTTGCAGGGGTTGAAAAAGTTGTTTTGCTATAATTAAGGGAGAGGAAATTATACTTCATTTCAATTCTAAAAGCTTAGATTGAGATTTTAATCGTATTTAATCAAGGATATATATATGAATTTCATGTTGGAATGGCTCAACATAAGGAAATTCTATATATGGGTCCATTATTTGCGTTCTAAAATTCGATTATGATTACGGCATCCCTTTTCATAATCTGAATTTTGAGAACTTGGCAAATTGAAATGGAAATATTATAGCAAAAGACTGGTTTAGTCTTTATGTGAGACATCATGAATCGTGTCCCATATGCTTCGGATATAGGATCGATTACATGTGCTATATTCGTCCGTTCTAAAATTTTCCAAATGCCTGGAGCATTATGAAGGGAAAAGGTCTAGAATTGGATATGACTAAAATGATTAAGCAATTGTCGAGGACAATCTAAGGTTTACCAAAGATTGGTTGCTCAAGGACAGTTGGAAGTATAATGTTAATTCTGGAAGGACCATATTGACATAATCTGTAAGGAGGCAACTCTTGTTCAGAAGTGATAGTCAAAATGGAATATGGAAATGTTTCAAAGTTAGAAATTATTCAATATGTGTAAGATTAGGAAACTTAATGAAAGAAGGATGTTTCCAAGGAGCTGATCTCCTTTGGAATGCTCTGTAATGATTGTTGTCAAGTCTTTCTGACTTCGTGCATAATCATTAAGAGGATCAATGCATATAAGTTTAGAATCTAACAGATTTCAGTAAATGGCATGAATTTTGAATTCTTGCATTTGCAGTAAGGATTTGGGACTGTGAAAAGAGGATCATTGGAGTGATGTTCAATTGATCTATTTTACAAAGTAAAGATCATAGACAAACATAGTATGCATACTTGGTGTATGGCATGACTAGTGTTTAGAAAACATAGTGTACATGCTTGGAGCATGGGACAACTATTGTTTTAAATTCAATATAAAGTTGATAAAACCGAAACAATGAATAATGAGTAATCAGTATGGTGATAAATAAAAGTGTTTATTTATATTCATAGGGTTTGATACCATATTTGATTCATTTATTCTTGTGTTTCACTTTGCATGTTTTGACTTCCAGAATAACTAAGTCGCTCTTCCTGAATGATTAAGTTATTCAAACCATCCACAGTCGGTCATATGTTGGAAGTAGATATGAATCAAGACTGTCATGGGTTGGTTTGTAGAGATCCAAGTTGGTGGACAAAGTGGTGCTACAACACTCATGAGTGCTCATAAGTTCTGAGTATTGGATTCAACCCGCGCTCATTTGAATCACTTCATGGATTTTATCACGAGTGATCATGAGACGATAATATCTTATATTCTTCAAACCTAGAGATATGAGTTGTTACTATGAGTTGGTTATACATTGATTGCACGAAAACGCATTGGTAACTCGATGTTATAAAACGTGCCTTTGTGTATGATTCAACAAGTAGTAGAACAAGCCATATGAGTCGAAGTTTATCCATTCCTTTTACCTTCGGGATAAAAGCGATATCTGTGGGCCCCTCGATGATTTAAAGATGATACGTGTGAGTGCTTGGCCAAGCCAGGACTGATTTGATTTGTTCAATCAGTCAGTCATCATGAATCGGAAATCGGGAAACAACAAATGGACAGAGAGAATGATTGATAATCCATGTCTCAGTCCATATGATATCTAGAATGGAGGAATATATGATCCCTTATCTAATGGACAAGTCATTGACAAAGGTCAGAGTTCATCGACAAGGTCAGAGTTCGACAGAAGCTTTTGAGAGCTACGATTGCTGATCGGTTCCTGAAGTCATACGCAATAATAGTTTTAGACTTATCCAAGTGGGAGACTGTTGGATTAATGTCTAAGTCCATAACTATAATTGTTAAGACTTGACCCGACCCGACATGGTCCATTTGGGTTGCATGGCATCATGCATTTGGATAGACTATAATGAGAGAAATAACACTTAAGGTTGGTTAATATATTATAAGTTCTAATATATATTAATAAGGTTATTTAATTAGTATTGATCAAGAATTTATTTGGAATTAATTAAGTGATCAAAAGGAGACTAATTAAATATATGGGTTGATTGTGTAAATCATTCATTCTTATATATGTGGGCTTGTGATCCAAGATTCCTTATGTTGGACTAAGTCCATGGGGTGACCCATGGATACTCCATGGAGGTTAAAATCCATGGAGCATAAGGAATGGGTAAAGTTATGAGTTACATGGTGTAACCCTAATAGCCACCATATAAAAGAATCCCATGGCTCAAGAAATCGGGCACTAATGTGTGAGTGTGAGGGCTAGACGATTTCAAGGAGTGTTCAAGTTTCTCTCAAGTTATTCCAAGTGTATTTGGTGTTGTGTGAACCATTTGAGGTGTCACACTTGGGGCACTAGGCACTCAAGCTTCATGAAGACATTCTACATCAAAGAGGTATGTATTCTATCTTGTTATATTTATTATTTTGTATGCTAGATTAGGATAATACCTTGGATGTTCATAATTGTATGTATAATAGAGAAAACATAGATCCAAGGTATTTAGGGTTGCATGTACACTTAGGAGTGTTAGAATGCTCATAACCCAACATCACTCTCATCATACTCTCTATTGAATACTTACCAATATCTTCATCGTTTTAAACTTATAGCTACAAGATGCCTCCACGTCGATCAGCGAGACGCACTACTCCGATAACTCCGAATCAACAACCACCACCACCTCCTCCACTATACAATCCAGTAGCTATCCAAGCTGCAGTGAATGCGGCTGTTACGGAAGCCCTAGCTCAATTCAGTGCTAGTAGAACTAGCGGGAGTGGAACAACGGTTCATTCCACTCAAGGTAATGCTCCAGTGCGCTCTAGAGAGTGCTCGTATAAGGACTTCACCAACTGCAAGCCCAGGACCTTCAACGGGACTGGCGGAATCATTGCCCTCTCGCAATGGTTCGAGAAAACGGAGTTGATCTTTGAGATCTGCTCCTGTCTGGAAGGGAGCAAAGTTAAATTTGCTGCCTGCACCTTCATGGACAGAGCCTTGACGTGGTGGAATAGTCATGTCAAGTCACTAACTCTAATAGTGGCTAATGCTATGGGTTGGGAAGCTCTGAAGGAGCTCATGGTAGAGGAATGCTGCCCGAGGGGCGAGGTTCAGAAACTTGAACATGAATTGTGGAGCCTAACCATGAAGGGCTCCGACATAGTCTCCTACACTGCCAGATTCAGCGATCTGGTGGCACTATGTCCGGGAATGGTCCCTACTGAGGGAAAGAAGATAGAGAGGTATATCTGGGGGCTGTTGCCTCCATTTCAGGGGAATGTATTAGCTTCATACCCCACTACCTTTGACAGTGCCAAGCGATTGGCACAGCGGCTCATTGATCATGGAGTCCGCACCCCGACAACGACAACAACCCTGGCAATCCCAGAACCCTCCAAGGCCGCTGACAACAAGCGGAAGTTCTGGGATAACAAGAAGAAGAACGCGGCGTAAAACGCTGCCAAAAAGCAGCAGGTTGTAGCTGTTCATGCTACAATAACACCTACTGCTACTGCGTCGATGAAGAAGTATGTTGGAAGCTTGCCTAAGTGCAACAAATGCAGCTTCCACCATAATAGACCCTGCCGGGAAATGAAGTGCGCTAACTGCGACAAGAAAGGGCACACTGCCCGTTTCTACAAGGCTCAGGCAAGGCCAATCACCCAAGTCCCCGGCGTTGGTGTGGGCCAGGCTTGCTACGGATGTGGTGAGGTGGACCACTACAAGAGAAACTGCCCGAAGGCAGGGAATGCCGGCGGAGTGGGAAGAGTTTTGGCTATAGGCCACGAGGAAGCGGTAGCCGACCCCACAGTGGTCACTGGTACGTTTCTCCTCGATAACTCATATGTATGCATACTGTTTGATAGTGTAGCGGAGAGGAGTTTTGTGAACCAGAAATTTGCTCACTTACTTAAACAAAAACCACGTGCACTTAAAGAACCATTCACTGTAGAAATGGCTAACGGAAAGACAGAGAGCACTAGCTGCATATACATAGGATGTACACTAACTCTAGATAGCCATTCATTTCCAATCGACCTCATGTCGGTCTCGATTAAAAGTTTCGACGTCATTATCGGCATAGACTGGTTGAGTTCTCATCGTGCCGACATCATGTGTTACGAAAAGATCGTTCGCCTTAATCTACCGTCTAGCGAAACTCTAGTGATCTATGACGACAAGCCAGACACGAACCTTCGTATTATCTCGAGCATACAAGCCCAGAAGTACTTACGAAAGGAATGTCGCGCATTCCTTGCTCATTTAGTCGATATGAGCCAAGAGACAAAAGACATAAAGAACATCCCAGAAGTACGCGACTTTACCGACATCTTTCCAGAAGAACTACCAGGATTACCTCCGCAGCGTCAAGTCGAGTTCAGAATCGACTTAGTTCCAGGAGCTACCCCAGTAGCCAAATCTCCCTATCGTCTAGCACCAGCTGAGATGTAGGAGCTATCCAGTCAACTTAACGAGTTGCTCATCAAGGGTTTCATTAGACCAAACTTCTCACCCTAGGGAGCACCGGTCTTGTTCGTCAAGAAGAAAGACGGATCGTTCCGTATGTGCATCGACTACAGAGAACTGAACAAACTGACCGTCAAGAATCGTTACCCTCTGCTATGCATAGACGACTTGTTCGACCAACTGCAAGGGGCGAATTACTTTTCAAAGGTAGATCTGAGATCCGGGTATCACCAGTTACGAGTGTTAGAGGAGGATGTCCCGAAGACAGCCTTCCGAAATCATTATGGACACTACGAGTTTGTAGTGATGCCGTTCGGATTGACCAATGCGCCCACATTATTCATGGACTTAATGAATAGGGTGTTCCGTCCTTACTTGGATCAATTCGTCATTGTATTCATCGATGACTTACTTATATACTCTCGTAGTAAGGAGGAACATAGTCAACATCTACGTCAGGTCTTAGGAACACTGCGATCAGAGAAGCTTTATGTGAAGTTCTCTAAATGCGAATTTTGGATTCGAAGAGTCGAATTCTTGGGTCACGTGGTTAGCGAAGAGGGAATTCATGTGGACCCTTCCAAAATTAAGGCCATTGAGAACTGGTCAGCACCGAAGACGCCTACAGAAATTCGTCAATTTCTAGGCCTCGCTGGCTACTATCGCAGGTTCATTCAGAACTTCTCTCGGATTGCGAAACCGCTTACAACATTGACCCAGAAAGGTGTGGCCTTTGAATGGGAAGAGAAACAAGAGAAAGCGTTCCAAACGCTAAAATGAGCCTTATGCACTGCACTGATACTATCCCTACCCGAAGGGATAGAAGACTTTGTGGTTTATTGCGATGCATCCAACCAAGGGCTTGGCTGTGTTTTGATGCAACGAGGTAAGGTCATCGCCTATGCCTCAAGAAAGCTAAAGACACACGAGGTCAACTACACCACACAGGATCTTGAGTTAGGAGCAGTGGTATTTGCTCTGAAGATCTAGAGACACTACCTGTATGGTATAAAAAGCACTATCTTTACAGACTACAAAAGCCTCCAACATATATTTGACCAGAAGGAGCTCAATATGAGACAACGACGGTGGGTTGAGCTACTTAGTAACTACGAATGCGAAATTCGTTATCATCCCGGCAAAGCCAATGTAGTAGCTGACGCCCTAAGTCGGAAGGAATGCTCTGGTCGTAGAGTCAAATCATTGACTATGACTATCCATTCACATCTGTCCACACAAATTAACGAGGCTCAGCTAGAAGCCTTGAAACCTGAAAATGTGGTGGGTGAATCCCTGAGAGGGATGGATAAAAACTTAGAAGTCAAGGGTAGTGGAGCCTTATATCTCATGGATCGGATCTGGACACCGAGACACGGTGGTTTCAGAGACTTGGTCATGACCGAGGCACACAACACTCGATATTCCGTCCACCCAGGTTCAGATAAGATGTGTCTGGATCTTAAAAAGCTATACTGGTGGCCTAACATGAAAGCAGAGATTGCTACCTTCGTGAGCAAGTGCCTTACTTGCGCCAAGGTTAAGGTCGAATACCAGAAACCCTCAGGTTTACTTCAACAACCAGAGATACCTGAATGGAAGTGGGAGCGGATCACAATGGACTTCATAACCAAGTTGCCCAAGACATCGGGTGGTCTCGATAACATTTGGGTGATCGTAGACAGGTTAACAAAGTCCGCACACTTCCTGCCTATCAAAGAAACTGACAAGATGGAGAAACTAACTACGACATACATTAGGGAGATTGTACGACTGCATGGTTTTCCCATATCCATTATCTCTGATAGAGATAGTAGATTCACTTCAAGGTTTTGGCAGTCGCTACAAAATTCCCTGGGAACTAGGATGGACATGAGTACAGCCTACCATCCGCAAACCGACGGACAAAGTGAGAGGACTATTCAAACTTTGGAAGATATGTTGTGAGCCTATGTGATAGACTTTTAGAAGGCATGGGATGCTCCATTTGAAGCCCTCTATGGCCGTAAGTGTAGATCCCTTCTGTGTTGGCTGAGGTGGGTGACACTCAGTTAGCTAAAGGACGAATTCCTGACAGCACTCTCACAGGTCCGGAAATCATTCGGGAAACGACAGAGAAGATCGTTCAGATTTGTGAACGACTGAAAGCCTCTAGAGACCGACAGAAAAGCTACGCAGACAAGAGAAGGTAACCTTTGGAATTCATAGCTACCAACGTAGATCTATACCGTACTAAATCCATAGCTACAACAGGCACTAAGTCACATCGTCGCCAGGGTTTATACAACAGGCACTAAGTCCATAAATGCTAAGGTACTAAATCCATAGCTACCAACGTACATCTATACGGTACTAAATTCATAGCTACCAACGTACATCTGTATCGTACTTTCATCCCTCATTCTTTATCTACCCATGTTTTACCCAACATATTTGAAGATAAAATATATATACATTTTAAATCATTTTAAACTTGTATAAAACATTCATTCAACATCCATCTCAAATAAATAAACAACATATATACACATAGCACGTATTTTATATAAAACACTTCATATTTATGTGTAATATGAAAGTGACTATACACTCATTTGTTAAGAAGACGATTGGATAGTACTTCGGCTCTAAAAATAATATTCTTCGATGAAACCGGGATGTTTTCTCAAAAACCAGGCTTCACGCGGGCAAAGTTTCGGCTCGAAAACTCTTTTTATCGGAATCTTCGGGGCGTCAGGATGTTTCGGATGTCGATATGTAACCGGGGTGTCGGGGAAGTGTAGAGGGTCTTAAAGATGAAAAAAAGTAGGAGAGAGGTTAGAAAATGACAACCAAATCCGGAGAGCTTCGATTCCTATTTATAGGCTGAAAAATCACATTCACGTCGTGAACCAGGTATATTCACGTCGTGACTTTTGATCCTGGTCATCCCCTAGGTATGGCGTGTGTCTTCTAGGCTCGAAAGGTGTCGTTCACTGAGTTCACGTCGTGAACATTGTGTTCATGTCGTGAACGCAGTCAGGTCTCGAAGTTTGTGCTCCGAACTTCAGAAATTCATATCTTTCTCATACGAACTCCGTTTTTGACGTTCTTTATATCCACGCGTAGGTAAAATTATGCTCTACAACTTTCGTTTAGACTCCATCGGTTAATTTTGACTTTATTTTTAATATTATATTTTTAACGGGCCGGGACAGGAAAAGTCCGCTAAAAATTCATAACTTCTTCATCCGACGTCCGTTTTCGTCTGTCTTTTTATCGTTACACTACTATTAACGATATATTCGATTCTTGTTTAGGTTGTGTCGGCTAAAAACCGCTCGATCTATTATTCGAATTTCGGGCTGCATATTGCTAAGCCGAAACTTCGAAAAATCATAACTTCCTCGTACGAAGTTAGATTTGGGTGTTCTTTTTATGCATGCTCTCGGTTTAACGTATTCTACGACTTTCATTTAGATCGCTAACGCTAAATATCGCTCTATCGTAAATTCACTATTTACGTCGCGCTGTGTCGTGCCGGTTCTGTCGTGAAACTTCGACGAGTCGCCGAGTAGGTGCTGGGCAGAGAAAACCCTAAGTTCCGGGGTTGAGCCTATTTAAAGGAACTTATGACCTCGATCTCGATCTCGTCGAGTGGGATTACAAGAGTCTCGTCGGACGGACACTTTTTCAAGTTCGAGACGTGGAAAGTAGAATGTACGTTACTGAGTTCGAGTGGTAAGTTAAGTTTGTAAGCTACAGGGCCGATCCTAGCGAGAATCTCGAAAGGCCCTATGTATCTTGGATTTAGCTTTCCACGCTTTCCAAAGCGTATTAAGCCCTTCCAGGGTGAGACCTTCAAGAGAACACGGTCGCCCACCTGGAATTCCAACGGTTTCCTTCGTTTATCTGCGTAGCTTTTCTGTCGGTCTCTAGAGGATTTCAATCGTTCACGAATCTGAACGATCTTCTCTATCGTTTCCCAAATGATCTCTGGACCTGTGAGAGTGCTTTCAGGAACTCGTCCTTTAGCTAACTGGGTATTACCCACCTCAGCCCAGCACATAGGGGATCTGCACTTTCGGCCATAGAGGGCCTCGAATGGAGCAACCTTTATGCTCGTGTGATAACTGTTGTTGTAGGAAAATTCGACAAGGGGTAAATGAGTATCCCATGCTTTCCCAAAGTCGATCATACAGGCTCGCAACATATCTTCCAAGGTTTGGATAGTCCTCTCACTTTGTCCGTCGGTCTGTGGATGGTAGGCGGTACTCATGTCCAGCCTAGTTCCTAGGGAAATTTGTAACGACTGCCAGAACCTCGAAGTGAATCTACTATCTCTGTCCGAGATAATGGATATGGGAACACCGTGCAGTCGTACAATCTCCCGAATGTAGGTTCTTGTAAGCTTCTCCATCTTGTCTGTTACTTTGATAGGCAGGAAGTGTGCGGACTTGGTCAATCTGTCGACGATGACCCATATGGTATCAAGTCCACCCGTTGTCTTGGGCAACTTGGTTATGAAGTCCATAGTGATCCGCTCCCACTTCCATTCAGGTATCTCCGGTTGCTGGAGTAATCCTGACGGCTTCTGGTATTCGACCTTGACCTTGGCGCAAGTAAGGCATTTAGTCACGAAGGTAGCAGTCTCTGCTTTCATGTTAGGCCACCAGTATAGCTTTTTAAGATCCAGACACATCTTATCTGAACCTGGGTGGACGGAATAACGAGTGTTGTGCGCCTCGTTCATGACCAAGTCTCTGAAACCACCACGTTTCGGGGTCCAGATCTGATCCATGAGATAATAAGCTCCGCCACCCTTGACTTCCAAGTTCTTATCCATCCCTCTCAGGGATTCACCCGCCACATTTTCAGGTTTCAAAGCGTCGAGGTGAGCTTCCTTAATTTGTGTGGACAAGTGTGAATGGATAGTCATAGTCAATGATTTGACTCTATGACCAGAATATTCTTTTCGACTTAGGGCGTCCGCTACTACGTTGGCTTTACCCGGATGATAACGAATTTCGCATTCGGAATCACTGAGTAGCTCGACCCACCGTCGTTGTCTCATGTTGAGCTCCTTCTGGTCGAATATGTGTTGTACGCTTTTGTGGTCTGTAAAGATAGTGCTTTTTGTTCCATACAGGTAGTGTCTCCAGATCTTCAGAGAAAACACAACTGCTCCTACCTCAAGATCGTGAGTAGTGTAGTTGACCTCGTGTGTCTTCAGCTGTCTCGAGGCGTAGGCGATGACCTTACCTCGTTGCATCAGAACACATCCGAGTCCTTGATTTGACGCATCGCAATAGACGACGAAGTCTTTTATCCCTTCGGGGAGGGATAGTATTGGTGCGGTGCACAAGGCTCGCTTAAGCGTTTGGAACGCTCTCTCCTGCTTCTCTTCCCAGTCAAAGGCCACGCCCTTCTAGGTCAGTGTTGTAAGAGGTTTCGCGATGCGGGAGAAGTTCTGAATGAACCTGCGATAGTAGCCAGCGAGGCCTAGAAATTGACGAATTTCTGTAGGCGTCTTCGGTGCTGACCAGCTCTCAATGGCTTTGATTTTGGAAGGGTCCATGTGTATTCCCTCTTCGCTAACCACGTGCCCTAAGAATTCGATTCTTCGGATCCAAAATTCGCATTTCGAGAACTTCGCATAGAGCTTCTCCGAACACAGCGTTTCTAAGACTAGTCGCAGATGTTGACCATGCTCCTCTTTACTACGAGAGTAGATAAGTATGTCGTCGATGAAGACGATGACAAACTGATCCAAGTAAGGACGACACACCCTATTCATTAAATCCATGAATACTGCGGGCGCGTTGGTTAATCCGAACGGCATCACTACGAATTCGTAGTGCCCATAACGAGTTCAGAAGGCTGTCTTCGGGACATCCTCCCCTAGCACTCGTAGTTGGTGATATCCGGATCTTAGATCGATTTTTAAAAAGAAGCTCGCCCCTTGCAGTTGATCAAATAAATCGTCAATGCGAGGCAGAGGGTAACGATTTTTGATGGTCAGTTTGTGGAGCTCCCTGTAGTCGATGCACATATAAAACAATCCGTCTTTCTTCTTGACGAACAAGACTGGAGCTCCCCAGGGTGAGAAGCTTGGTCTTATAAAGCCCTTGCTGAGCAGTTCGTTAAGTTGACCGGATAGTTCTTGCATCTCTGCAGGTGCTAAACGATAGGGCGATTTCGCTACGGGGGTAGCCCCTGGAACTAAGTCGATTCTGAACTCAACTTGATGTTGCAGAGGTAATCCTGGGAGTTCCTCTGGAAAGATATCGGGAAAGTCGCATACTACTGGAATGTTCTTAATGTCTTTCGTTTCTTGGCTCACATCGACCACATGAGCAAGAAATGTGCGGCATTCCTTTCGCAAGAATTTCTGAGCTTGAATGCTCGAGATGATACGAAGGTTAGTGCCGGGTTTGTCGCCATAAACTACTAGAGTTTCGCCAGACGGCAGATTAAGGCGAACTGCCTTTTCATAACACTTGATGTCGGCACGATGAAGACTCAACCAATCCATGCCGATAATGACGTTGAAACTTTTAATTGAGACCGGCATGAGGTCGATCGAAAATGAATGGCTATCTAGTGTTAGGGTACACCCTATGAATATACTGCTAGTGCTCTCTGTCTTTCCATTAGCCATTTCTACAGTGAACGGTTCTTTAAGTGCTCGTGATTTTTGCTTAAGTAAATGAGAAAATTTTTGGTTCACGAAACTCCTCTCCGCTCCACTATCAAATAGTATGCATGCATAAGAGTTATCGAGGAGAAACGTACCAGTGACCACTGTGGGGTCGGCAACCGCTTCCTCGTGGCCTATGGCCAGAACTCTTCCCACTCTACCGGCATTCCCTGCCTTTGGGCAGTCCCTCTTGTAGTGGCCCACCTCGCTACAACTGTAGCAAGCTTGGCCCACTCCTGCGCCGGGGACTTGGTTGAGTGGCCTCGCTGGAGCTTTGCAGAAACGGACGGTATGTCCCTTCCTGTTGCAGTTCGAACACTACATTTCCCGGCAGGCTCCTGTGTGGTGGAAGTTGCACTGGTTGCACTTAGGCAAGCTTCCAGCGTACTGCTTTACCGGAGCAGCAGCAGTGGCAGGTGCTATCGCAGCATGAACTGCCACGACCCGCTGCTTTTTGGCAGCCTTCTTCTTCTTCTTGTCATCCCAGAGCTTCCGCTTGGAATCAGCGGTTTTGGAAGGTTCCGAGATGGCCAGAGTTGTTGTTGCGGCCGGGGTACGAACCCCATGGTCTATAAGCCGTTGTGCCAATCGCTTGGCACTATCGAATGTAGTGGGGTTTGAAGCCAAAACATTTCCCTGGAATGGAGGCACTAGCCCCCATATGAATCTCTCTATCTTCTTCCTCTCTGTATGAACCATGTTGGGACAGAGGACCACGAGTTCACAGAACCTGGCGGTGTAGGAGACTATGTCGGAGCCCTTCATGGTTAGGCTCCATAGTTCCTCCTCCAGTTTTTGGATTTCGCCCCTCGGGCAGTACTCCTCAATCATGAGGTCTCTTAAAGTTTCCCAGCCCATAGCATTAGCCACCACAAGAGATAGTGACTTTACATGGCTATTCCACCATGTAAGGGCTTTGTCTTCAAAGGTGCAAGCAACAAACTTGACCTTGCTCCCTTCTGGACAAGAGCAGATTTCGAAAACTGATTCGGTCTTCTCGAACCATTGCGAGAGGGCAATGACTCCGCCAGTCCCTCTAAAGGACTTGGGCTTGCAGTTAGTGAAGTCCTTATAGGAGCACTCTCTCAAGCGCACAGGAGCTTCACCATGAGTAGATTGAATAGGGGTTCCTCCTCCAGTGGAACCAGAAGAATGGTATTGAGCCATGGCTGTAGCCACAGCCGCAGCTACAGCAACATTCAGTGCTGCCGTATCGATTTGAGGAGCAGGTGGTGTTACAGTTGATGGAGGATCGCGTCTTATTGATAGACGTGGAGGCATCTTTTAACTATAAGTTTAGAAAGATGTGGATATTGATAAGAATTTAATAGGGAGAATTTATGAGAATGACTCATGGACTAACTCTCCATAGCCCAACAACACAATTGAATAGCACGATTGAATGTAGATCTAGTACTAAGAGATGATAGCATTTGGATAATAATTTCCATGAGATTAGATATCTGTCAATATTACTGGAATTACAGATGTAATAAGTTCGGAAAAATGACCTAGAAGTAGGCCTTACATCAACCAAGATGGGAAAATTTTGACAGAACTACGACCTAATCAAGACCTAACAGGTCTAAGATTTACAAGTCTAGGAAATTAGACTAAAGTTTTTACATAAACTATATTATATCCAAAAGAGAAGTCGATGAGACTCTATCGGCGACGAGAACTACTAGAGTGAGTTCTTGAATCCGACAGAAGGCGTTCTATGTCCCTCATGCGCCTTTCAGATCTTACTTGCTGAGCTCGAAGTTCCCTGACTTCAGCTTGGGTTTCAGCAAGTTCCCTCTGCAGAACTGCATTGCGGACCTGAGTCCTTTCATGAGCAGACTCTAGTTGGCAAATGCGGACAGTGTTAACGCCAGAGTTGGCGTCAATCTCCACGACTCGGTCGATAGCTGCTCGACCTTTCTCGGTGTTCCGAGAAATCCTATGAACCATGATGGGTAGGACCCTGTCAGCTGAACCTCCCTCGGTGAGGTTGTAGAAGCTTCTGTCTCCATTGTAGGGAATGGGTTGACCCTGTTCCTGACTCTATCTATTCAAGTTTGTGGCCCACAAAGGTGTGGGTCCTTGAAATATTGGACGATGGTTTGGGTTTGGGTCTTGAGCAGCTGGGGGTAGGTTGTTGACTTCTGGCTCTGAGTCAGAACCATCAGAAAAACCTTCAGCTTCGTGATCATCCAAAGGTATTGGGTGATCATCATCTGGCTCTTCTCCCAACCATCCAGCATTGCCGTGGTTGGGATAGTACGGGTCTCCGGGGATATGGAATCCAGCCATGATCTACGCGAGAAAAGGGATATAAGAAATAACTAAATAGACGAACTAATTAGATAATTATAAGATGATCTTTATCAGTTACTTCAACATTTGCGTAGTGCATACCAGTCATATGTAACCGAGACAGGATAAACCTTCGAATAAGTGACCCTAACTCTAAGCCCACAACCAAACAAGGAACAGGAAGTAAAGCAAAGATCAGATTCTAAGTCTATGATATCCTAGATACATATAACTTTAGCGTATCCACTCAGCAACTATTGATATACTAATAAAGACCTTTAGTTCTCAGATAAGTAATTATAGTAACACAAAATACTCCTATAGTATTTTAAGTTTATGTTATGTTCTACTGTTCTCATTGTAGTAGTGTTGGTAAGTTTTTAGACTTGTTGCAACCTCACAACTACACTTAGGCACATGCTAATCACTCCTCGGATAATGTAGTTGATCAGGCTACATCTTCCCAGGGTTGACCATATGTCTCTAAGTCTACTTGTGCTGCCCAACAATCGTAATACTTTTGTTTTGTCCTAGTGACACTGATTTTAGTATGAATGCATGTATGTATACTTGGTTAAATATTTTATTATTTAAAAGTATAAACTCTTTATTTGAGTATTTTAATCCCGCTGTGTTTATAGTTCGTATATCTTTTATGGGTTGATACACTCGATTCACTATAAACAATGCTCTGATACCAATCTGTCACACCCCAAAACCGGAACGGCGGAATCGTTCGGGGGTGGAGGACGTCATGTACAGTATCACAACAATGCAAAGTAGTAAACAAGCAACAACATCATCCATTGCATTAATAATATAATTTAATACAAGTGTGTTCTGTCAAGTTATATAGACACCAACAATATACATCAAAATAAAAGATGAGTCTTGAACGAGCTCCATCTTCTCAAAACCTGGTACTGGTACCTGTCTACTGGTGACCTGAGAATACAAGTTATTTTGAAAGAGTTTATCAGCTTTAAAGCTGGTGAGTTCATAAGTATATTTGTGTCTGTATTTGTATGAAAGTGTTTGTAAGTCTGTAATGTATAAGTTTGAAAATGTTTGTAATTGTTTGTAATTGTTTGAACTCCCCTAGAAAACCCTATGTTTCCTACTAAAAGTAGCCTTCTACCAAGGCATCTAGTGTCTGTGTGTGTGTCTCTTGTAAGAGTATGTATTTTCCCAAATATGACTATCATTAACCAAAACTATGGTTTTTACATTATTGTTTATTTTGTGTGAAGATCACAAAGTGAATGTAATGGGAAAATGAAATAGTACTGTAGTGTGGTATTAAGTAACTACTGCTGTACTAACTACCTTAAACCAATTGTTATTTAAAGTACCATGTGATCGGCCTGTATCCTGCTACCGACTATAGAACGCGACAATGTAAGATGTCGGAAAAAATGACGTTTGGCACCCGTAGACTTGCAAGTCCCACTGTAGCGAGCAGCAAGGTGTAGGATAGTCAATCCAGTATAGATCTATACACAAACTCATACGTTCCCCACTTAAGGAGATTCTGGATACAAAAACGGTCATGACAGGTAATGCCATGCCCCGTTACGTGGCTCACATAACTATAGTAATGTTCTAGTATATGTATGTGCTAGCTGTATTGTGTGTTCTCTCCCTGTCTAGCATGTATGTATGTTCTCTCTGTATGGTATTGTTTGTTTCTCATCATAGTATTCTCTATATGTATGTTATGTTCTCTCTGTATAGTATTGACTCATGTATGAACTGACTCTTTGTATGTTTCATTGTTCTAGTAATAGTATTAGTATCTCCCTAAACTATACCTATTATAGCTTACTAGTAATGTTGTTTGAATGTATGAACATGTGTGTATACCCTTGCTACCCAAAGGTATTGAACTGAATGAAAGAAGGAACCTTTATACCTATATACATATACATAATATATAGCTAGGATTCAAACGACCTTCGGACAAATAACCTGAATACCCTAAGTCCACAACCAAAGAAGGAACAGGAAGTAAGGTGAGCTATCAGTCCTAAGTCCTTTCAATCCTACTTATATAACTATATCTATATAGGTACACATTTAATAGAAAATAAGTTTAAAAGAGTTTAATAAAAGTATTTGATATGTACAAGAGTTTGTAAAACAGTTTGAAGTAAAACAGTTTGATAACACAGTTTGAAAAGTAAGAAATCCACTTGTTTGGTAGTTATTAATCACATGTGATTGATATAATAACTAAAATTTTTCAACTTGTATTCCCCCCCCCCCCATAAAAGCATTTAAAAACATTTAAAAGGTTAATTAAGGGGTATGAACTCACCTGTAGTGAGTGGTTTGGATGAAAGTGTCGGATAGGATGCTAAGTGTCAAGTGAAGACTTGTGCACACACGCAGATCCTATTTAACATATAATGATATATATATGAATACAATTAGTGCTTATAACAACTAATTATTGACTTGGAACCACCTTAGGGACTAGTAAACACTTATTTTGAAGTGTTACAACCATATATGATTGTATATAAGGGGTATATGGCTATACAAGGGAGTGTATGGTCAAATTACACACTATTTGTGTGTGTGCGGCCGCACACTCCCTATGGAATGTGCCAAAACGTATTTTAAGGCTTTAGGACTCATCTAGGAAGGTTTCTTACTTCATGCTTTAACCTTATATGGAGTTTATTGCCATTTTTGGACCTCAAAAGAGTGTGTGCGGCTATACTTGGTGTGTGCGGTCGCACACATGGTGTGTGCGTCCGTACACACTTGAAGATCATATGAAATGGCGTTTTTCATGTGTAAATTCAAGGGTCTTTAGCTTATAACAAGCTATTGCAACTGTATATCCGATTTAGAGGCTTAAAAGGGTGATTTAAGGTCCAAAACTAGTGTGTGTTCTTGGTGTTCTTGGTGTTCTTGACTAAAAATGGATGTTTTCATGGATCAAACCAAAGGGTTTTGCTAGTTAGGGTCGTGTATCAACAAATAAAAGGAAGGATTACTACCTTTTATGAAGATCAAGATGAAGATTTGGATGATACTTGAGAGGATTTCGAGTTCTAGTTTTGAAGAAGTGGAAAAAGTGTTCAAAATGACTAAGTGTTCTATATATAGGTGGGAGTGTGCGGTTGGGATGGGTGTGTGGCCGCACACTCCATATGTTAGAGTGTTTGGCCCGATTTTGCTTGATATGCATCGAGTTATCCCCTTTCTAGGCTCCTACCTTGATGGTACTAGGTTTAGAACACTCAAATAGACTCTGTACAGTGCTAAAGGATAGCAAAACAAGTCTAATTTTGGTTGAACCGATTTATTGTACATGATAAAATTTTCAGGTTGCCATACGATAATACCATACGCTTGGGTTATCTTTGAGATTATATAAAGAACACCGAAGGAAACATACAAGATCTGGTAGTCATGGATCGTGAAACCCAAGAACCTATTATATATGTATATGGTTTTGTGCAGGTGACCTTAAAGGAAGGTGTTCTTGATATCGAGCTAATAGATCGGCCAATATCAGCAAAATAGAATGAGAATTGTTTGTATAGTTGATGGTTTCATAACGGCACCGAATGTCTCATCAAAATCAATCCCTTCTTGGTGGTTTTGACCATTGGTCATAAGTTAAACATTATAGATAGCAAGGGTACCATCAAAATTAAATTTTGTTTAAACTACCATATAAAACGTATCACATTAACTCTACTAGGTTATGGAACAAGAACCCAAGTGTTATTAGAAATAAGAGCATGGAATTCCTCAATTGCTTTATGTAGGGAGGATTATGTAATATTTTCATCAAAATATTAAAGTTTGTATAATATATTCAAATCTTATAGTATTTTCATCCAAATATAATATTTTATATATTGTAATCAAATTATGTATTGTAAAGTCCTATATTTCAAACCAAAATTTTCATTTTTAAAATAAGAAAAATAATTCAAAACATAGATAAAAACCCATTTGTTTGATAATCATAAAAAGCAAGTATCCAAAATCAGAGTAATAGCCATAATAGCTGAAGTAGTAACAAAATATTAACATTGATGTGAATGTGGTACAGTCAAGCCAAGCCCTTCCCCTTATCAGCATAACTACCTGAAAACATTTAATCAACAACTATAAGTACAAAGCTTAGTGAGTCCCCAAAGATACCACATACTCTAATACATATACAATGCATATAAACAAATAGTTTGCGACCTTGCATTGTTCTGCATGAATCACAACCTAGTGTTATTCCTACAACAACAATTGACTCATAACCTAGTGTCGTCCCGTCATCAACAATGGTTATCTAGGCTCACAATCTAGAGTTGTTCCACAATCAACCCCTCAAACATGACACATAAATGCATCATACATTCAATCAATTAATATACAAAAGATTATTCTGATCTACTTGTTTAATCACACGCTAATTGTACAACTATATCCTATCATACAAATGATATATTTACTGTCACACATAGTATAGTGAGAAAAATTAATTGGTGCAAACAACTACAATATCACAAGAGCAAACCTAGATATAGATAATGCAGATCACCTATAACCAAACAGAGGTCTATCCTATGTCTAAAGCTGAAATCCATCAAAGTTTGACCAAAAGTAAAACTAGTAAAAAAGTCAACGGTCAACTAGTCAAAGAGAACGGTCAACGGCCAAATGCGCCACGTCCATTAAAGGATAAAATTAGTCATGAATTTTGTAGTGCCCAAGTCGCCAGGTATGGATTTAACCTATTATCCTATTTAATTAGACCAAAAAGGGGGAAGGGGCTCGCGAGTAAGCTGGGCGTACATTAGGTACGCATGACGTACTCCGTGCATGCGCCCCATCGGGGCTGATCCCGGCGTACGTTGGGCGTACTCGAGTAAGGGAAAACCCTAAATTTTAGGGTTTGCACCATATTTAAAGTCCTTAAGTCCCTCAAGTCCATTACCCTTTCAGCCTTCATTGCCCTTTTAGTGCCAATCTCAAACCATAGCCTTCTTGAGTGCATTTTTGAGCTTACCTTGAGTGTTTGGGTGTTCTTTGGTGATTTTGAAGAAGAAGGAAGTTTGGGAAGAAGCAAAGGAAAATAAGGAGCTTGTAGATCCAGAGTTTGTGCACCATTTCTATCCTATTGTAGGAACAATAAATAAGATCGAAAGATTCTATAATAATGGAGTGAATTAAAGATAAAAACAATGAAGATCAAACGTGTGTCGAATGCTTTGATTAAACAACTCTAGAAGAGTTCTAAGGAACTTCTCTGTAAGAGTGTACAAACGGCTGTTAGGGTTGCTAAAGCGTAAAAAGCATTAACCCTAATGTTACATGCATGCACTATATATAGGCTAAGACTGGAAACATGAAAACGAGAATGGACAGGCCCATCTCGAAATAAATAAACCTATATAAGACATAAATGACACAACACTAATAAACCAAGAATCTCCCCATTTTTGTCAAATTCCAAAGGAGAGTCTTCACTGTTGCCTTCTCTGTGTGTTGAAAATTTTGGGCATTAAATTCAGAAGAACGTTTCAGACACTTAGATACATTTGATCATATCTAAGAAGCTTTTCAAATCCGCACCTGAGTTCGCTTTGTAGGTTTCAACCATGGAGAGAATAGTCTTCAGAGCTGTAGTTGAGTAAAGATGTTTGTCTCTCAGAAAGAACATACTCTTTTGAACTACATCACCAACCTTTAAGTTATAAGCAACACTCCAGTTTTCTTTCTGAATAACTCCCAGCCTAAGCTTCTTAAAATTCGTAGGCTCCTCTTCGGGTTTCATAGTGGGTCTTTTCTGCTAAACCAGTGCTATCTCTGTATCCATCTTCGCAATCACTAGGATATAGCAGATAAGCATTCTTCTTAGATGGGCAACGATGGGCTCGTATTTCTTCTCATCTTTCACAACAATGTTGAACAAAGAGATCCAGTCATATGGATTCATAAACGACAGCTCTGCCAAAGTGAATTCATCCAATACTCTATCGACTCCTACAAATCCCTTGAACCTTATGTTCATAAAATCTTCTGTAGGCATAGCTGAGCAAACCTTCAACCTGTAACGACCGGATTTCCAGGGACATGATTGTGTATGTTAATCTTGAGATTTGAGGAGGGACTCGACGAGTTGAGGGACCAACTCGCCGAGTCGAGTCGAGATTGCCGCGTGGATTTAATGAGCGGACTCGACGAGTCCAAGGATGGACTCGCCGAGTAGGTGCTGGGCAGAGAAAACCCTAAGTTCCAGGGTTGGAGCCTATTTAAAGGAACTTATGACCTTGGGTGCGCCTCATATCTCCTGTGAGAAACCCTAAATCTCCATTGGAGCCAAGGAAGAGTTCTTGTGATGAAATCAAGTAATTTTGGTGTGGTTTTTCAAATGAAGTGAAGGGATTCAGCTTGAAGGACCAAAGGAGGTTGTTATTCTGAGACATCTAAGCAAGGATCTCCATTTTGAGGTAGTATTTCGCCCCTTTCCTTCTGTTTTTGTGTAAATCCTTGAATCTAGGGTTTTCCTTACCCTTCCTTGGATAGTTTATGATGCATATGAGGTCCCATTGTGGAGAAAGTCTTAGATCTGGACCTTAAGAGGTCCAGAGAGTCCCAATCATTCGGCTTTATGTTGTTTCCTTTGAGATATGAGCCTAGGTTGCCATTTTAGAAGCTATTTCACCAAAAGAAGCTTTATGTGTGTTGCATGAGTGTAAAGATTGGACCTTTACGTGATTATTGAGCATTGGGAAGTCAGATCTATAGGTTAGAGAAACAGATCTGACCTCAGAAGGTCTTTTGAGTGTTGCCATGGAGGAAACTCGCCGAGTGCATAAGGGGATGTGACAACCCGAAATTTCTATTCTGTACAACCATTCAATTCAATAGAAGTCAGATCAGTTTCTGCTAACTTTCAAGCTTTTTGGAATAAGTTTGAGTGTTTTAAAGTTAGTACTTCAGGAGATAACAGGAGAGAGGATGCCCTAGGGTTTATTGTGCAACAATAAAGTCCCAAAACTCCAAGAGTTTGGAGTTTACGGCCTAACACAAAGGTGTTTACGGCCGTAAACCCCAAGGGGTATAAATATGGCACTTAGCCATTTTATTCACTTTTTCACATTTTCAAGAACTAGAACTCATTTCTCTCTCAAGTATCATCCGACTTTTCTTCAAGATCTTCAAGAAAGTATGTGTTTCTTGCCTTGTTTAGTCGATATCTTACTTAATCTAGTGATCTTACGTGATTTCATCCGTGAAATCGTTCCATTTGTGTAGATCTTCAAGTGTTCTTAGTTTCACCAAGAACACCAAGAACACACACTAGTGTTCTTGGACTTTTAGCACCTTTTCAAGCTTCTACCTAGTAAGTACTCTTACCCTAGTGTGTTATAAGGCTTGTTACACTTCATAATCATCTAGAAAACACCAAGAATCAAAGGATCAAAGGTTTTTACGGTCCAAGAACACCTTGGACCGTAAACCCTAAAAAGGGTGCCAAAGTGTGCCCTAGTCCCTTACAAGCCTTGGAAACTAGCCTGGACCCCTTCCTTGATGTGCTTAGTTCTTGAAAACATCAAAAGACCATAAACCATTTGGGTTTACGGCCGTAAACCCAAGGAGAAGTGGTCCAAGGACCATAAACTCCCTAAAGGAGTGAAATGGTGCCCTAATCTCTTCCTAAGGCTTAAACATGAAGTAGGAATGCTTCTTATGATCTTAATGGCTTCAAAACACAAAATGGTCGAGTACCATGAGTTTACGGCCGTAAACTCATGGGTTTACGACCGTAAACTCAATGAGTTATGGGTTTACGACCGTAAACTCAATAAGAGTTGGTCACAAAACCGTAAACTCCAAAGGAGTTTACCCTTGAACCCTAAACTCAAATACAAGGTCCTACCACCCTTAGATGAAATCCTTAGGACTTATAGCACTTAAATCAAGTGTTTTACATGTCTTAGGATGTCTTAAACTTGGTTAATTAATTGTTTAAAGACTAATTTGATACATATATGTGTTATTATATGTTAACTAGGATCATTGTGTGTGTACAAGTCTTCACTTGACACCTAGCATCCTATACATTCCGTTCATCTAAACCACTCACTACAGGTGAGTTCATACCCCTTAATTAACCTTTTAAATGTTTTTAAATTCTTTTATGGGGGGATACAAGTTGAACAATTATAGTTATTATATCAATCACATGTGATTAATAACTACCAAACAAGTGGATTTCTTACTTTTCAAACTGTGTTACCAAACTGTTTTACTTCAAACTATTTTATAAACTCTTTTTCATATCAAATACTTTTATTAAATTCTTTTAACTTATATTATGTGTATCTATGTAGATATAGTTATATAAGTAGGATTGAAAGGACTTAGGACTGATAGCTCACCTTACTTCTTGTTCCTTGTTTGGTTGTGGACTTAGGGTTTTCAGGCTATTTGTCCGAAGGTCGTTTGAATCCTAGTTATATATCATGTATATGTGTATAGATATAAAAGGTTACTTCATTCATTTCAATACCTTTGGGTAGCAAAGGTACACAAACATGTTCATACATTCAAACAACATTACTAGTAAACTATAATAGGTATAGTTTAGGGAGATACTAATACTATTACTAGAACAGTGAAACATACAATGAGTCAGTTCATACATGAGTCAATAACAAACAAACAATAGATACTATGATGAGAAACAAACAATAGATACTATAATGAGAAACAAACAATAGATACTATGATGAGAAACAAACAATAGATACTATGATGAGAAACAAACAATAGAACACTATGATGAGAAACAAACAATACATGCTAGACAGGGAGAGAACACACAATACAACTAGCACATACATATACTAGAACATTATTACATTTATGTGAGCCACCTAACGGGGCATGACACTACCTGTCATGACCGTTTTGTATCCAGAATCTCCTTAAGTGGGGAGCGTATGAGTTTGTGTATAGATCTATACTGGATTGACTATCCTACACCTTGCTGCTCGCTACAGTGGGACTTGCAAGTCTACGGGTGCCAAACATCATTTCTTACGACGTCTTACATCGTCGTTTTTCTATGAGTCGGTAGCAGGATACAGGTCGATCACATGTTACTTTAAATAACAATTGGTTTAAAGTAGTTAGTACATCAGTAGTTACTTAATACAACACTACAGTACTATTTCATTTTCCCATTACATTTACTTTGTGATATTCACACAATAAACAATAATGTAAAAACTATATTTTTGGTTAATGATAGTCCGATTTGGGAAAATACACGCTCTTACAAGAGACACACACAGATACTAGATGCCTTGGTAGAAGGCTACTTTTAGTAGGAAACATAGGGTTTTCTAGGAGAGTTCAAACAATTACAAACTTTTACAAACTTATACAAATACAGACTTACAAACACTTTCATACAAATACAGACACTAATATACTTATGATCTCACCAGCTTTAAAGCTGATAAACTCTTTCAAAATAACTTGTATTCTCAGGTCACCAGTAGACAGGTACCGGTGTCAGGTTTTCAGAAGATGGAGCTCATTCAAGACTCATCTTTTATTTTGATGTATATTTTTGGTGTCTATATAACTTGACAGAACACACTTGTATGAAATTATATTATTAATGCAATGGATGATGTTGTTGCTTGTTTACTACTTTGCATTGTTGTCATACTGAACATGACGTCCTCTACCCCCGAACGTTTCCGCCGTTCCGGTTTTGGGGTGTGACAGGGGACTCGACGAGTCGAGTCGGGTTGCCCCGCGATTCGTGACCCGTGGTAACCCGTCGAGTGAAGGGTTAACTCGACGATCCGTGAGAGGCCATAGGAGGATTCAAGGGACACGCTTGGACTCGCCGAGTCACCCATGTGCACTCGACAAGTCTGGTCAAAGTTTGACCGTTGACTAGAGTTGACTTCAGTTGACCTTGGGGTTTTGGTCAAGCTGATTCAAGAGAGGTCAGAGAAGGGTAGAATGGTCTTCTACCCATCATTAGGGATGAGAACATGAGAGGATTTTTATTAGAGATGTTATCATTTTGATAGGAGGAGGCTAGGTCGGGTTATCGAGCATGAGAGGGTATCCGACATCATGCGAGGTGAGTCTTCTCACTATACTTTACCTTGAGTGGTAATAGAGTTATGTGATAGAGTATCTTATATGCTATGTATGTGATGCGTTGCACTGTATTATTTCTATGTGATTTATGCTGTGTGTATTCCAGAGTTTACAGAGTTAGGACCGGAAGGTCCACAGAGTTAGGACCAGAGGGTCCACAGAGTTAGGGCCAGGGGGCCCACAGAGTTATAGCCTTGAGTGGCTAATATGTGTTATATGTAGTATTCTGGGGAACTCACTAAGCTTTGTGCTTACCGTGTTATGTGTTATGTGTTTCAGGATTTTCTCAGGATCGCGGGGCGGCACCGGCTTGATTGTACACACGAGAGAAAGAGTTATATTTTGAGGATCCTGGATTATTAAGGGAGTTGTGCTTGTAATTTGAATAAACGAGATTTCTATACAAAATGTTATGAAAAGTATGCGATTTTAAAATGAAAAATCTGTTTGAAAAATTACGGTGTTACAAGTTGGTATCAGAGCCTTGGTTTGAGGGATTCGGATGCGCCTTCGGGCAAATCTGGACTCAAACTGAGGATTTGAGAAAAAATTTCAAAGAAATGATTTTTCTAAAGCGAGCAAGAGTTTCTAAAAGAATACGAGTTGGAACAGTGTGTACAATCAGCCAGAGCCCGAACGGTGATTTCCCAAAATACCCTTACGTTGTATTATGAGATATTTATGAGATATGCTATGAGATATTATGCATGCTAGAGATAGGCTAGGTATTTCATATGTTAGGACTAGAGTGGCCTGATTTGTGATGCCTTAGCCTAGGAGTTACTGTTATCTGTGATGTGCTGAGTAAGAGTATTCAGCGAAAATCCCATAGAGAGGGATTTGAGTAGAAGAGTAATCTAGGAGAGATACCTAGATAAGCATTTGAGGAGTCTACTGAGGGAGTAGTCAGATGCCCGCGTGGGGTATAGTTGCTTGAGTTTGGTGGTATCCTTTGAGTATGAGGAGAGCAAGTGGGTAATGACCTAGAGTGGTTTTGCATGTTGGTAAAGATTATTCGATGCCCGAATGCTGCTTGCTTCGTGCTTTGTGGAACTCTTGATGATGAGAGTCAGCTACTAAGTGAATATGACGATATTCAGGAGGTAGATGGCTGGCATCATAAGGAGTTCTTCAGCAGCTGATGGCGGAGAAGTGTGAGAACCTAGCAAGAGCCTAGGAAAGGGTGACCCTAGTCAGATGAGTATGCTGACAGAGTAGGATATTTCGCAGAAGAGCGAACACGCATGACGGGGTTGGTGATTGAGAAGGTCGAGCAGCTACTTAGGAACTCGGGGATGGTCCGTGTGGAAAGTATGGGTAGATGTGGCAGGTAGTATGGGCCCGTACTACTGAAAGCAGAGGACCCATACTCGATACAAGGAACATTCCGGAAGTTTTAAGCAGCAGATCGAGAGGTGATTTCATGGTTCGTGTACCATGATTTGTGGCAGATCGAGAGGTGATTCCATGGTTCATGTACCATGATTTGTAGCAGACCGAGAGGTGATTCCATGGTTCGAGTACCATGATTTGTAGCAGATCGAGAGGTGATGTCATGGTTCGAGTACCATGATTCGTAGTGGATTGAGAAGAGATAACATGGTTCGGGTACCATGATTCATAGCAGATCGAGAGGTGGCCACATGGTTCGAGTACCATGACCCGTGGCAGTTAGTGTTATTGGTTCTACCAGTTATTCCGTGGTGATTGGTTAGACCGAGATTAGAGGTGAAAGAGTATGGGGCTAGAGGGCCATGATGAACGAGTTTTAGTGAAGCATCCCTTAAAAGGGAAATCGATTTAGCTCCGAGGGATAGTTGGTGAGATGCCAATTGGAGTCGCAAGACTCAAGAATGAGTAGAGATGAAGGTTATGGAGGATTACAGCATGAGTTGAGCAATCAGCCGATGGTGGAGATGTCATTTTCTGTGACCTGAGCGGTGTTATTTTTGTTCCTGTGGGGAACAGGAGAGGTATTGAGATTTTCGGTTTCCAAGATTGGGGGTGAGCCCTGTGGGGTAGCTTTGGTTACGATCTTTCATCAGAGTATTTGGGCAGTATGTCTGCCGAGAGGTAATGTTAGGGCATGAGCAGGTTGTCAGCGGGGACTGAGATGATTAAGGACAAGGATACACCCTATTTGAGCTTAGTAGGGCATGTATTAGCTGCAGCGGCAGACGATCAAGAAGAGAATATTGGGGCGGTGGCTCTTATTGTCTATGATGAGTATCGAGTGTGGTAATGAGGACTCCACTCTTATTACAACCCACGTGATGGAACGTTGGTTGAAGAGTCAAGGATGAGGAATATGATAGTTCGTTATTTTCAGACTGAGAGTCAGGGCTACGACGATGTCCGATAGTGGGATGGTACGAGATTCTGAAAGACTAAAGGTATTCATGATGAGAAGTTTCTGAGGATTTCATCGAAGATTCGGGGTATTTGGAATTGCTTGACCTCCATCGGGGAGATCATCGAGCATTACGTATCACCTTCCAAGAGTAGGTGCGATGTGATTGGTAAAAACAGTCTGTGGGATAGATTGTTGGCGAACCAATTGGTGATGGTTCGAACCCTGAGTGGGGGAGAACCGGGTACTTTTGAGGAGATAAGAGATTTGTTCAAGAGCGGTTAGAGAACTGGATAGAGAGGCCTACGGTACGGATTCCTGAGACCAGGGTTATTGGTGGTCAATGAGAAGTGCAGAGTGAGATAGTGCATGTGGTACATGTTTGAGAAAGGATGAGTGTCTCCACGACAAGTGGCCGTTGGTCGGAGACCTTATGGTGGTTAGGAATCCTTCAAGGCTAAAATGGTGAATTCGAGGTGGTTGGCCTGTGAGGTTAGTTCGGCGGTTGAGAATTTCTGGTTCAGAGTATGGGCTATTATATGCAGTATGGGAAGGGAAGAAGTTGATTGGGCAGCCAACTTCAAGGTCGTTATGAGTATTCTTGCATGAGTGTTGAGCAATAGAGAAGGAAGTTTCAGATTGCCAACTCGTGTTCTGAGTCGTTGGCAATTTCTCCGTGTTTTAAATTGGGAGATGGAGTATTCCGGGGTTACAAGTGGCACGAGAGAAAGACCGGTTGCGAGGTTCCAAGGAAGCAATACGGTATCTGAGTATGATGCCATGAGTATGAGATCAGTGGTAGAGTCAAGACACTGCGAGGCGTTGTGATGATATTACGGGGTATCCGAGTTTAATGTCCTACAATCTCGGATTATTTTGAGTTTGAGTTTGAGATGACGAGTGGTGTATCAAGTGTCTATGGTTCCGGTGGGGGCCCTTCAACTAATTGGCATCAAATGGATTTATTTGAGAATGCGAATCGCAGCGAGAAAAAGAGGTTTTGTCACGACGGTGGTCGTCCGAAGTAGTGATGCTTAGCCCGGATGGGTGTGTGTTTACCTATCTATGCTGGGCCGCAGAGCATGAGTTAATGATCGCAGTATGGCGTCAACCTGAGGATGAGATTGTGAAGTGGTAAGAGTAAGTGCGGTAAGACTGCGGGGAGCTGCAGTTTCAATGAGTCAGCGAGAGGGCGTTGTGATACTGCGGGGAGCCGTAGTACTCACTAGTCGGCGAGAGGGTGTTGTGATACTGCGGGGAGCCGTAGTACTCACTATTCAGTGAGAGGTTGTTATGAGACTGCGGGGAGCCGTAGTACTCACTAGCCAACGAGAGGGTGTTGTAATACTGCGGGGAGCCATAGTACTCACTATTCAGTGAGAGGTTGTTGTGAGACTGCGGGGAGCCGTAGTACTCACTAGCCAGCGAGAGGGTGTTGTAATACTGCGAGGAGCCGTAGTACTCACTATTCAGTGAGAGGGTGTTGTGATACTGCGGGGAGCCGTAGTACTCACTAGCTAGCGAGAGGGTGTTGTGATACTGCGGGGAGCCGTAGTACTCACTAGTCAGCGAGAGGGTGTTGTGATACTGCGGGGAGCCGTAGTACTCACTAGTCAGCGAGAAGGTGTTGTGATACTGCGGGGAGCCATAGTACTCACTAGTCAGCGAGAGGGTGTTGTGATACTGCGGGGAGCCATAGTACTCACTAGTCAGCGAGAGGGTGTTGTGATACTGCGGGGAGCCGTAGTACTCACTAGTCAGCGAGGGGGTGTTGTGATACTGCGGGGAGCCGTAGTACCCACTAGTCAGTAAGAGGGTGTCACGGTGTGGCAGGGAGCCGCGTTATTTGTTGATCAGAGCATGACGCGGGAGAGTTCTTAGGCTTGAGTAGCCTTATTTGGGTTGAGTATTCGGGAGCCTGGGGGCCAGATCAAGAAAGAGAATGGGGTCTCCATATTTGTCGGGAGTCGTTATATTCTGAAATGAGTAGTTGTTGTCGCAACCAAAGGGAAGTGGATGAGTGGGGAACGCATGGGTTGCGGGTTATGAGTCATGAGTTGAGTGGTTCGTTGGGATGAGTGATTCCAACTCTGTACCGGACCAGACTCTCGAGTTGAGTTCGATCCTAGTGGTGTATTGAGTAGGCAAAATGAGATTCCGGATTCAGATATGAATTCCTTTGGAAGGGGGTATTGGTTCCATCTGGTGTCTTAGACCTGAGTGGGTCAATTCGTTGGTATGAGAAAACTGCGAAACGCATGGAACTAATGAGCAGTAGACGGCAGAGGTCGAGAGTGATTCGAATTCCGTATTCGCTTGAGGTGAAGCGAACTTCGTGACTTGTGTGTCACACAGGGCAGAGATAGTTGCATTGACAAGGAAGTTAGTGAGGCGTCTTGGTACACGCAATGGGTAACCTTTGGAGGTTCAATTGCTGGATCGGGAGATGACCTGGTGCTCAGTCTTGAAAAGGATATTGAGAAGGGAGCTGAGGTTTATGTTTGTCAGATGTCGGGGGACGCTTCTTAACAAGCATAGTCATTGTTCGTGTCTGAGGACAGGGTGTTGAGGGTTAGTTGTTCAGAAGGGTTGTGATTGCAGTACAGTGGATGAGTCCATGGTGTGATGTGATCCTTCCACTCCTTGGTTTATGATCTGGATTGTTTATCATGTCTGGGACGAGTGATCGGTAGCCAGTTCTGGGCATGGACTTGTTTTATCGGTTCCCACTAGAGAATCAGAGGGGCAGTGAGCTATCGGGGTTTGTTATTTGAGGAGTGAATAACGTGGTGACAACTGGAGAGGGCAGTCTGGCTGTGTGTCAGGCTACTAGAGTTCCAGATGCTTGAGAGTCAGAAGGGGTAGCATAGTGGCAGATGGGTCTGTCCTTTTCCAGGGAGGAGTTCCTGTTTGGATTCAGGTGCCCAGAGAGGAAGATAGTTGTGTGGTATGAGACCCTTTCGATGGTGCTGTTTGGTTATTGAATTAGATCTATATGTGGAGGAGGAGCGATTTCGAGGGCGAAATCTGATTCAAGTGGGGGAGAATTGTAACGACCGAATTTCCAGGGACATGATTGTGTATGTTAATCTTGAGATTTGAGGAGGGACTCGACGAGTTGAGGGACCAACTCGCCGAGTCGAGTCGAGATTGCCGCGTAGATTTAATGAGCGGACTCAACGAGTCTAAGGATGGACTCGACGAGTAGGTGTTGGGCAGAGAAAACCCTAAGTTCTGGGGTTGTAGCCTATTTAAAGGAACTTATGACCTTGGGTGCGCCTCATATCTCCTGTGAGAAACCCTAAATCGCCATTGGAGCCAAGGAAGAGTTCTTGTGATGAAATCAAGTAATTTTGGTGTGGTTTTTCAAATGAAGTGAAGGGATTCAGCTTGAAGGACCAAAGGAGGTTGTTATTCTGAGACATCTAAGCAAGGATCTCCATTTTGAGGTAGTATTTCGCCCCTTTCCTTCTGTTTTTGTGTAAATCCTTGAATCTAGGGTTTTCCTTACCCTTTCTTGGATAGTTTATGATACATATGAGGTCCCATTGTGGAGAAAGTCTTAGATCTGGACCTTAAGAGGTCCAGAGAGTCCCAATCATTCGGCTTTATGCTGTTTCCTTTGAGATATGAGCCTAGGTTGCCATTTTAGAAGCTATTTCACCAAAAGAAGCCTTATGTGTGTTGCATGAGTGTAAAGATTGGACCTTTACATGATTATTGAGCATTGGAAGTCAGATCTATAGGTTAGAGAAACAGATCTGACCTCAGAAGGTCTTTTGAGTGTTGCCATGGAGGAAACTCGCCGAGTCCATAAGGGGACTCGACGAGTCGAGTCGGGTTGCCCCGCGATTCGTGACCCGTGGTAACCCGTCGAGTGAAGGGTTAACTCGACGAGCTGTGAGAGGCCATAGGAGGATTCAAAGGACACTCTTGGACTCGCCGAGTCACCCATGTGCACTCGACAAGTCTGGTCAAAGTTTGACCGTTGACTAGAGTTGACTTCAGTTGACCTTGGGGTTTTGGTCAAGCTGATTCAAGAGAGGTCAGAGAAGGGTAGAATGGTCTTCTACCCATTATTAGGGATGAGAACATGAGAGGATTTTTATTAGAGATGTTATCATTTTGATAGGAGGAGGCTAGGTCGGGTTATCGAGCACGAGAGGGTATCCGACATCATGCGAGGTGAGTCTTCTCACTATACTTTACCTTGAGTGGTAATAGAGTTATGTGACAGAGTATCTTATATGCTATGTATGTGATGTGTTGCACTGCATTATTTCTATGTGATTTATGATGTGTGTATTCCAGAGTTTATAGAGTTAGGACCGGAAGGTCCACAGAGTTAGGACCAGAGGGTCCACAGAGTTAGGGCCAGGGGGCCCACAGAGTTATAGCCTCGAGTGGCTAATATATGTTATATGTGGTATTCTGGGGAACTCACTAAGCTTTGTGCTTACCGTGTTATGTGTTATGTGTTTTAGGATTTTCTCAGGATCGCGGGGCGGCACCGGCTTGATTGTACACACCAGAGAAAGAGTTATATTTTGAGGATCCTGGATTATTAAGGGAGTTGTGCTTGTAATTTGAATAAACGAGATTTCTATACAAAATGTTATGAAAAGTATGCGATTTTAAAATGAAAAATCTGTTTGAAAAATTAGGGTGTTACACAACCCCGTAATCCTCTTCAAGCTCCAATGAGGCTTGACATACTTCAAGTAGAAGTTGAAGAGTTTCAGACTCACCTCATTGTTAGAAATCAAAGCCTTCTCTATTTTCTCAAAACACCGAAACAGAATAGCTCTTGGAGTTATTGGAAAATCAAATTGCGAATCTACTTTGTTATTCAGCTCAAAAGATACTATAGGCTCAAGCCAATAAACACTTGGATTATTAATAACTTCCTTCTGAATTATTTTAATCTACCAAGAAGGAAAGAGTGACTTCTGAGTTTCAAGCGTCACTTTTGCAATTTTGGAATCTGCTTCCTGTGCTTCCAACTCCTTACGAATTTTCAGAAGATCGTCTAACTCTTTATCTCTCTTTTTCCGAACGAGCTTCTCGGATTCAGAAAGTTCTTCTTCTTCTTCTTTATCAATAAGTTTCTCTTTTCCTTTGTTTGATGCAGAAGCTTCATTACCCTTCTGATCATTTGCCTTCGGTTTTTGTTCTTGTTCTTGTTCACCAGTGGTTTGCTTTGCTTGGGGTTCTCCTTTATCTTCTTTGTCTTCACCCCTTGTTTCGGAAGAGCACCACTTCCCGAAACACATTCTATTTGATTTAACTTGGCAAAAACTGGTTGAAGTTTATCCGAAAGATGTTATCTAACAGAGACTGTGAATACGGAGTCACGAGTCTCGACAAGACATTGCAGATACTGATTAATTTCAGAAGCACAACTTTTGACGACTGTCTTCTCGGATTCCAAGTCATCAACACGCTTGTTGTTATACTGCAACTTTACTGAAAGAACCCTGGCCTTTTGTGTCTTTTCTGCCAGTTGATCCATGATGTTGTTTTCAGTAGCAAGGTCTGATTGAAGCTTTTCTATTTTTGATACGATGAAGGCGTTGAGTTCAGCGTTGTCAAGTTTTATTTCGGAACAGACAAGTGAGAGAGCCTCCTTCTCAGCTTGTAAAGATGAACGAAATCATGCAATGACTTTGTTCATGGCTTCGGTATTTGAGTCAGAGGAGGTTCTGAACTCAGCCATAAACTTAGTTACTTCTTCATGTAGTTTTTCGACTTTTGCGGTCGCTTCTGAAATTGTCTGTTCGGACTATTTAAGTGCCTTGGACGATGCTTCAAGGCCTATGGCATTTTACTTGGTAATCATCTCCACTATAGACATGTGGGTTGTTAACAGATACTCCCAATTCGGTGAAGATGATGATGAAGATTTGGAAGACTCTAAGAGTGAATCTAATTTTTCATTGAGTTGCTTGAACTGCCTTTTCGTCATAGGGGCATCATCATCATCACTGTTGACATTTACAATGAAGGGGATAAAAACGAAATCAATGAAAGACCCTGGATCATCATAAAAAAGGATGTATGGATCGTCATCACGTAATGGAGAAGCTGTAGAGGTGCCTGGACCCATAGTTACACCAAAATCGACATCTGCCCCCGTATCAGATATGTTGACATGAATGCTGGAAGTATGTACATCCTACGTAATAGACTTGGTAACAGTGAATTCTGGTGGAGGGGTAGATTCAGAAAAGATGGTGGAGGTTAAGGGAACAAAGATTTGAGGAAGTGAGATTCCAACAGAAAACTTTGGTGGTAATGGAGGGATGGAAGTGATCGGAATAATTATGCTGATAGGAGAGGATGGTGGAGTGGGAATCTGAAAGTTGTCTGAAAAAGGAACAAAATAAGGAGTTGGAGTGGATACCTTTAGAATTGAATCAGTAGGGATGGGTTCCGAAGTTGCAGTAGTATCCTCAACTTCATTTGGAACTGTGGCATTCCCTCGAATTTTCGAAATCGTTTGGGATTTCGAATCCTCCGGAGCAACCGGAGATGGAGATCTCGGTTTCCTAGCTTGCTTCTTGACCTTCTTTGGAGTTTTCACTACTTCAGAAGGATCAACTTTCACTTTTCTCTTGCTTCTCCTCTTTGGTTTGTTACCTTCCTCCATGACCTTTCGCAATTCCTTTGTCATAGGGCGAACACCAGATGTAGGTAACGTGCAGTATTCATTCACTATCGCATTGTCTGTGGGAACTTTTACCAGCATGGCTTCTAGAATAGAACCAACAAAGCTGAACTTGCTCGGATCGGAGATCATAAAAGTTGATATTTGCAGAATCGGAATGGCAACAATTATCGAATCATCCAACTGTGGAACCTTGAAGTGGCTTAGGGCTCGTTTGACCACAATAGACTAAAAGCAAGCACATGAGATCTCAGTGTGACGGGTGGTGGCGACTGTGCTTTGGATCAACTGGGTCCATAAGATAGAACCAAAATCGAGATTTACTCCATGGTAGAGGCCATAGAGAATAGTATAGAACAACCTGCTTGCACTGTCAGAGCCTGCAACTCTTTTTGAGAAGCTCTTGAACAGAAGAGTGAATAGCCCATTCCACATTGGAGGAAGAAAGGGCTTCCTGAAATTTGACAATAATGAAATATCTCCAATGTATCACATCTGGTAAAACATATCGATGAGAGCAGAAGTTGAAATCGATTTTGGATCCACGAGTCCTTCAGATGAAACAAACCCTAAAAGTCTGCAAAAATAGGATTTGGAGATCGAGGTCTTGTGAGAAGCTACCTCGAAGTGAATGACTCCATCAGATTGACTGTAATTGGCAGACGAATAAGCCTTAGAAAGATGGACCAAAGGAACTGATTCCGCTATGGTTAAAGCTTGAGCCAGTGGCGAGAACCGTAAGCATTCGATCATGGGCCTTAGGGTTTCATTGTAGCGAGATGATTCGAGATCGAGAATGAGATTCTGGTTAGGCTTGACGTTGAGCACAATGACTGATGCAGATTGGTTGGGAAATGAAGTAGTTTCAGATGATCCGGCCATTGTTGATTTGAGGAAGACGATGAACAGTAGAGAGAAAAAAGGGTGTTTGCCTTGAGATTTTTGAATACTGTGTGAGCGGTTAGAGAAAAACAAACTGTCGATAACCCTTTTAAACGTTAATGATAAGTGGCGAGAGAAAACCGCCATTCCACATTCCCATATCCCGGTAAATCAGCCTTGAAAATCGTGATAGATGTATGTGTCAGACGTCGTTGTAACAGACACGCGTGATGTCATGTAATTCAAAAGACGCGCTTGTTTTGAAAATTTATCTCCAAGAAACCGCCGTTTTGGTATTGACACATTCGGAATAATAAACCAATCCACCAGCTTTGCAATAATGACCTGTTCTCAGATTGAAAGTAACCATTCGAAATTAGAACTAGACTTGGAAAAATCATGAGGATTTTTGTGCAAGAGTGTGCCAAAGATAAAGAAATAAAGCAAATAAAATTTTAGGGAGTATGTGATGTCAAATAAAATCGACATGAAATTCAGATGGATCCTGGGAAACGATCTCTTCCTTCTGAGTTAAGAGAGACTCTGACGTGCTTGTTTGGTATCCTGTTGAATTACGATCATCTATTTGTTGAGAAATAGTGAAATACTTCTTTTAAGTAGGCTATAAGGGTGGCTTAAGCTTCAATCAAATTCCAAAACTTGACATAAGTACGAAGATCTGAGAGAAGTACTTGTTTGACTAGTGTAGCCATAATAACAAGTAAACTTTGGATATTATTTAAGTGGCTGGATATGATGAAAATCTCAGGAAAAACAAAAAAAAATTGGATCTTGTTGGGAAGAAATGTCTTAGGTCTAGAGCATTTCATTAAGATCACTCAAAATGAAAAAAAAAATGAGATTTCATACATGTAATGGTACAAACCAAATAGGTTTTATGCATCAATTCCGTGGTGAAAATATCTAGGACATTTGATTGTTCACCGTCAATTCAGAAATAGGTGTTGAATTTTGGATTTCACTTAAAATCATGGTGCCAATGATTTTTAAGATCATGAACACAGATGTTGTGTAACCATAAACCTCAGTGGTAATTGTTGAGAGTCTCAAGGGTTACGTTTATGAATACAAATTTGATGGAAAAATTGTAGATTGGTTCCGAAGAAGAAAGTGTACCTCTGCTATAAATGACAAAGCAGTCAACTCTTAACTCAATGTGAGAAGAGTAAGGTAGCTCGATGACTTATGTGAATAAATAGCCTGATTGGGAAGAAACAATCGAAATGAAAGTTTCATTAAGGCTTCAAACATAGAGTCTAAGAGGCTTGGGTCAACATGCAGCATCATGCTTCTAGCGACACTTAACTAGTACAAAGATTCAGAATTATATCTGCCCCATCGTTCTGAATTGAGATTACAAAGAATGTGTACCCGAGAAAAGAGCGTTTTCTGAAGAAAACACATGAAAAATAGTAATAAAGAAAATATTTTTATGAATTTTTGATTTTCTGAAAAAGATAAAACAGAAATAAAGAAAAATATTTTTGTAATTTTTGATTTTCTGAAAAAGATAAAATAGAAATAAAGAAAAAATTAAAGATAAATCAATCCAGAAATACAAATGAACAGTAACTTCCGAATCATTCTGAAGCTCGGAACTAATCGGAAGCGACTTAACTTACAAAGGGTACAGAGAATTTTGAAACTCTGATCAACAGTAGATTCCGAACCATTCCGAAGCTCGGAACTGATCGAAATTTGAAAAATGAATTCTGAAGCATTCCGAAGCTCGGAACATTTCGGAACATGAACAGTAAATTCCGATTACGAAGGGGATTTCGGAACTGATTCCGCTTCAATCATGCCTAGCCCTTGTAAATTCCGATTGAATGTTGCTTCAGGTAGGGCTTTTGTAAAGATGTTTTCCAACTGATCTGAGGATCTAACAAAATGAACTTAAACATTTCCATCCATGACGTGATCCTTAATAAAATCTTATCGCAATGCTATGTGTTTCGTCTTTGAGTGTTGCACTGGATTGTGACATATCCTTATAGCACTTTCAAAATCACAATATAATGAGATTCGCTTCATGTTAATTCCATAATCTCTAAGTTGATTCTGAATCCATACTACTTGTGATGTACATGATGCTGCTGCTATATATTCAGCTTCAGCTGTAGATAGGGAGACACAAGTTTGCTTCTTAAATTGCCAACTTACAAGTTTGTCATCCAGAAACTGACAACCCCCAGAAGTGCTTTTACGATCAAGTCCACATCCACCAAGATCGGCATCAGAATATGCTTGCACAAAGAATCCGGAATTAGAAGGATAGCAAATTCTGAGAGATGTTCTTTTAAGGTATCGAAATATGTTCTTCACAGCTACCATATGTGGTTTACGGGGATTTTCCTGAAAAGACCTTATACTACCAAGAGTATATTCAGACTGCTCTTCGTATTACGGAATAGGCAGATCATTCAAGAGTAGTCAAAAGGTCGGCTAAAGGCAACAAAAAAGACCTTATACTACTTTTCTAATTTATAAAAATGTTGCTAATGAAAAATAAATATATAAGGTTTTGGATACGAAATAACAATCTATCTCGGACATATTCTATGCATTTCGGACATGATTTCAAAATTCCAACCATCTTCTTTAAGTTGTTACTCTCTAAAAAACACAGAAACAAATAAGAACTAACCCGTAAAGTCTTAATATCAACATGATCGAGTGCACTTTTTGTAGTTCGCCAATAAGTTCTATGTGTAATGCTTTAGTGTGCATTCTGGAATTACTTTAAAATAGGGGTCCCACCCTGTCAGGTAACTATTTCATAATAGGCTAAGATAGGGGTGAGCATAATAAACGAAAAACCGAACCAAAACCAAATTAACCGATATAACCGAACCATAATAACCGAACCATTTTAAAAACCGTTGGTTCGGTTTCTAATTTTTGTTAACCGATAACTAACGGTTCGGTTATGGTTTTATAGGTTAACCGAACCATTATTAACCGAACCGCTAACTTTATATTTTAATATATAAAAGTTATAGATTATATATAAAATAATATAATCAAACTTATTTGATATCCATTAAAATATTGAAAATATAATCTATTAATCCTCACTTATCAGGAGACGAACGAGCAATCAAACCATCAAAGGCTGATCACGCAGACACACACTAACTTCCAGTCATGCATTGAGTTAGATGATTGATTAATGTTGTAATTCCTAATCGGCTAATTCTACAATTTGTAAACATTATTCATAATTAGTTTAATCTTCACACTCATAATCGTAACCGAATGCTTCTCACACCGTTAATCCTAATCAAAGATTGTTTTGACTTTATAGTCCTAATTGAAGGATTTTTTGACTTTATAATCAAGACTTTTAGGTAAGTTAAGTTTTTGGCTCTTCTTGACTCTATGAATTAAGAATGTATTTTTTTTTTATTTTTTTTGGCTTTTTTATTTATTGTTTTTGACTTAATCACATTGAATGTATATGAGTGATTGTCTTTTTTTTATCCAATAATACATAATATGAATGTTTGACTCTTTTATTTTATAGTTTTTGATTTAATCGTATTGAACGTGTATGAATGTTTGACTTTATTTTAATATTAAAATCAATTATCAATATATGAAATTATTAATGTCAACTTTTTTTAATGTTTATATTTTTGTTGAATGTTTTTTATTTTGAATGTGACTATGTGTTATATCACTCTAAGTATTAAAGGTACACATTTTATTCAATTACTATAAGCTAAGTTACAAACATTGGCATGGAGGACTTTTTAGTATTCTATTTTCATTTTTTATGTCAATATACTTTCGCCATTTATATTATTTTGAACATTATGGTTAACCAATATTAACCATTAACCAAAACCGTTAACCGATAAAAACCATTAACCATAACCAATATTAACCATACCCAATGGCTACCAAAATGCATTAACCAATCATAATGGTTATGGTTCGGTTTTAACCAATAACCGAATCAAACCGTCCCATACACACCCCTAGGCTAAGACTGGACTTAGTACAAAATGATCGGTTCAAAAACTTATTGGTTATTTCATCGGTTTACCAAAAAACAGGTTATTTTGATTAAACATAGTTGAAATTATGGTTAGTTTAATATCTATTGTTTTTTTTAAATGACAAATCTAACATACTCCTAAACTCCACCTTAAATCTACCTATGTCCACGACGGGACTTGAACCCTCGACCTCAAGGAGGGAGGGCAACACCGGATACCGCTAGACTAGAAGCCCTTTGGTTTTAATATCTCTTGTATAATTATGTATTTAACCTATATTTTGTAGGTTTTTATGGCTAATTTTATACATACCCCACATGTGAGTGTTTGAGTCTATGTATATCGTCCATGTTTGAGTTCTTATGTTAGTAAGAGAGGGTACATACAGTAACACCTGTTTTATCACCGTGCGAAAGGTTGAAGCGGAAATTATTAGATGAATATCCACTTAATTTCTTGAAGAAAAAATGATAAAAAGACAAAAACACCCTTCATGCTATGCTAGATTTTAGACCATGCGTATGAATTTGACGAAAGTTGACGAATTATATTTGCCCAAATCTTTAACGACAAACCGTTGCATGGACGGGGTGGCTTACGAGTTACGACGCTCGAAATTCGGTGATATGAACATCGCCGGAACAAAATTAATCCCACAATCCGCCTTGATTCATCGTTCCTCATGTCAATTTCATCAACTGGGATTTTGAATTATCCACGAAAACGAAAAACCCACAGAAGATTACGATTTCATATCATCAAACCCGTTTGGATCCATGATACCAACAAGACGGAGCTGTTATAGCATTTAAGAAACGACGATTAGGTAATGTTCTGATTTTTTTCTACTGTTTTCTTCGATAATTTGCTGGAAAAAATGAAGAAAACCCTGATTCCATGCTTGTCCCCAAATCGGAATTTTGCGTATTGTATGGAAATTTTGAGAAATTCTCTACGATATTGATACCATTTGGGGGTTTGTAGGATGAGAATTAAGTTTGTAATTTAAAGATGCTAGTTTGCGTTACAATGTGGTTGCTAATCTTTCAAATTGTGTTTCTTTGTCTCTTTGGATCACTGCAAATGGGGTTGTTCCAATTTCAAACCTTTTTAAGTAGTTCTTTACTTTCTTTAAATTGCTTGACTGAGCTTCACTTGTAAACTCTATTGTTCTAAAGAGGTGTTCGGATTTTCAGCATGAAAGTAATCATCATTTTCTGCGTATGATCATCTTCTATAACTTGGCCGCTTGGGGTCACATTTGATAAAACTCATTATATTTCTTCCTTATATCAGAATTTGTTAAACATCAAAAACCATCAAATTACATGATTATTAGAACTTCAAGCAATAAAAACACAACCAAACACTACCACACAATTACTTTCAAGCCACATCCATCTCTACATTATCAAAGGGCAATTAAAATTACTTATATGCCCTTATTCCATTCATTATAATTAGAATCTGCTAAATAGTCGATACCATCAAAACTGATTATTACAGCTTCAACCGGTAGAAGACATCCAAACACAATCTCATGCACTATGATTTATTTTGTTATTCTGATTACCCATTATCATGAAATTATAATAATAGCACATCTTGTTAGTCCCACAATTATGATGTGATATTTGATGATTACAATTTATACCGACCATTTGGCTTAGTATGGGATCTAACACATCCAAACACCTCCTAAGTAATTAATTTCTTTATTCATTTTATAATATTACTTTATCTTGTTTTATGCTTGATTAACTCTGGCTTACAGTTGATTTCCTTAGGTGATTGTAATTGACACTTTCAATAAAATGATATCTTTCAGGTTACCATGCAAAAAGATTTGTTTCTTTACAACTAGTTAAAGTGATACCATGGATGGTGGAAAAGAAAAAAGTGGTGGTGATAATGGCCGTGTAAATAACAAGGCCTATATCGATACTAATGATGTGGATGCTCTTTGGAAGCAAGCATGTTTAGATAGAGAGAAAGATTTGGATAAATTAATGAATCCATATGGTGTTGTTACAGATGACACGTATGACTTACCTATTAAAAACGGATCTTCACTAGCTGCTATTAAAGCAAACCATGATCCTAATAATCAAGAAGAGGGTCGTTCACCTTTTTTCACCGAACAGTTTTACTTTGTTCCCTCATCACCAAAACCCAAACCGAAATCCGTCCCACTTGATATGAACACAGAAATCCTACGGTTAGTGGATTCTGCAATCATGGGTCAACCCGGTAGTATGGACTCCATAAAGAATATGGTGAGTGGTGTAGAGGATTGTGGAGATGGATTTGATCCAGAAAGTGTTGCTTTTTTACTAGTTGATACACTTCTCACAACAATGGGGGGAGTTGAATCTTTTGATGAAGATGATGATGATAATAATAAACCTAGTGTGATGAAAAACTCAAAAGCTGCTATAATTTCAGGCGAGCTTATTCCATGGCTTCCATGGTTAACAGACAGTGTTGGTTTCATGTCACCAAGAACTCGATTAGTTCGTGGTATGCGTACTATTTTGCACGCATGTACAAGAAACCGATCCTTGTGTTGTTCGGCTGGTTTGATAATGGTACTTTTGGAAACAGCTGAGAAGATATTTTTAGATGATGTGGGGTCCACAAAGCAGTTACATTGGAATGGGGGCCCATTGTGTTCGTGTTTGCAGTATTTGGCGGGACATTCAGTTACTGTAACCGAATTGAAGACGTGGTTTCGGTTAGTTAAACGAATGATTAAAACTCCATGGGCTTTAAGGTTAATGATTTCTTTAGAAAAGGCGTTACGTGGGAAGGAGTCGAGGGGCCCAAAAGCTTCGTTTGAGTTTGATGGTGAAAGTTCCGGTTTGTTATGTCCGGGTGAAGGTCGTTGGCCTT
This sequence comes from Lactuca virosa, assembly GCF_052849685.1. NCBI lineage: Eukaryota > Viridiplantae > Streptophyta > Magnoliopsida > Asterales > Asteraceae > Lactuca > Lactuca virosa. The sequence goes on along the minus strand of NC_136428.1, from coordinate 411,825,007 downwards.
TTCTTCATGGATACGCGTTTGCCACGTGGATTTTTGTTGAGTCGTTTTCAGAGACTATACATAAAACAAAGGACGCAGAATCTAAATCCAAGAGGTTTTTGTTTAGTTTTATATCGGGTGATAATAATCAGGGTATAGAGGTGTATTTTCAAGCTCAGTTTTTGGAGGTTGAGGTTGGAAGTGGAAAGGGGAAAAGGGCAAATGTGTCTTTTACGCATGCGTTTAAGGCACGACGGTGGTATTTTATTGGTGTGGAGCATACTTCAAATAATGAATTGAGATTGTATATTGATGGGAATTTGCAAGAAACTCGTTCTATTGATCTCCCTCGTATCACAAAGCCGCTATCATTTTGTTGTATTGGTACAAGTCCGTCACCAAAAAAGGGTGGTTTGCTGCGAAATTTACGACAATGCCCCTTGTTTGCAGAAATGGGGCCTATTTATATTTTTAAGGAACCGATTGGGCCGGAAATGGTTGGTAGGTTGGCTTCTAGGGGACCAGATTCACTTCCTTCATTTGGTAATGCTGCAGGGTTATTATGGTTGCCAACAAATCCACATGTGCAAAATGTCGAAGAGGAAAGTGCGCGTTTGGATACAGAAATTGGAGGGTACCTTCACCTTCTTTATCATCCGATTTTACTTACTGGTCGTCATTGTCCGGATGCTTCCCCCTCCGGCCCCTCAGGTTTTGTGCATTTATCTTGTTCTCATGTACCGTAAATAATGAATTCAAAATATATTGTCCCCTTCTTTACTTTGAGCTTGTATTGCTAGTATCTGCTTCCTGCTTTATTGTTAGTCCTTGCTTTTACTGTTTGTGTGTTCATACAATATTGACTTACTTACCCTTGCCTAGCTTTCATTTTAGCTTTATTGTCTGTATCTGCTTTTGTTTTTCTTTCTTTAGTCACACACCATTGTTTATCATTCACATTACGTATGTAGGAGATCATCAGTGTGGAATCATGTTTCTCCTTATGATGTCATCTATGGTCTTAGTCTTCCTACTCTCGGTAGAGGCTGCCTACATCTTACCTTCCCTTTACCCCATTCTAACGGGATTGGGTATTGTTGTTGAAAAACTAATTTTGCTATATATGTTTTTACAATGATTTCCAATTTTTAAAATTAGATGTCTTTTATGACCTTTTAGGCTCCACACATTTGGTCAATTATCACCCCTCTAAATTCTTTCATCATCTTGTGGGTATATAAGCATCTAAAGATGGTGATAAAATAGAGAAAATTTCTTTTATCATCATGTTCTTAGAAATTATCTATTGGAGTCTAAGTTGCTACACCCTTAGGGGTGTACATTTTGTATTAGAAATTCAGATATCACATGTAAGGCAGATCTATAGGGTTCGTACTCATATTCTAGGGAATAGAATTAGTGCAATATCTATATACACTTCCATGTCCATTGAAAACTGCAAAGTTCATGTTTAAATTACCTATTTTCTCATTTATAACAACAATACTCAAAACCCCATAATGAAATGGGGTGAGGGGATATACAGTCATACCTCCATCCATGGTAGAGAGGTTGCTTCCATTAAATGACTTCTGACATATGAAACGGATGCCCCAATGGTGAAAATAGGGGGATTAAGCATATACATTCAGTAAAGCATGTAAACAAGCAATAGAGCATAAAGAAGGTATACATGCAATAAAAAGGGGAGAGGGGATAAGTATATACAGGCAATCAAGCATAAAGCAATTATACAGGAAATAATGCAAATCAAGTATCAATGTAATTAATCATAAAACAAGTATATAGACAATAAAGCATAAATCACGTATACATTCATAATAAGGGAGGGGGGGGGGGGGGGTGAGGGAATATGGGAATCCATCATCATTACAAAGAAACTGATCCACAATATATTGTCTCTGTTGTAGGGTAGTTCAGAAAATAAGCAAACGGATAAATATTTCTCTTAAAATTTTATGATCCTTAGGGAGTACCTCTTTCTGAATACTTGGATTATTGTTTAAAATTTTTTGACATATGTTATTTGTTTATGTTTCAGGTTTACTCCAAAGACCTGCTGAGGTTATAGGGCACGTGCCTGTGACTACAAGAATGCGACCTGCAGAAGCTTTGTGGGCCTTAGCATATGGAGGCCCAATGTCTTTACTTCCATTTGTAGTAAGCAAAGTTAACAATGATACACTGGAACCCGAAGAAGGCAATCTTAACGCGTGTCTAGCATCAACGGCTCTTGCTGCTCCAATATTCAGAATCATATCACTAGCAATCAAACACCTTGGAAATAGCAACGAGCTTTGTCGTGCAAGAGGCCCTGAAGTTCTATCAAAAGTTTTAACACATCTATTAAAAACTTTATCTTCAGTTGATGTTGCCAAGCATACTGTTGCAGATGAGGAAATTGTTGCAGCGGTTGTGAGTTTATGTCAATCTCAGAAGAGCGATTTTACACTTAAAGTACAACTTTTCAGTACGTTGTTGTTGGATTTGAAAATTTGGAGCTTATGTAGCTATGGGATACAGAAGAAGCTTTTATCATCGTTAGCAGATATGGTTTTTGAAGAATCAAGTGTAATGCGTGATGCGAAAGCTATTCAAACACTACTTGATGGATGTAGGAGATGTTATTGGACAATTCATGAAAAAGATTCAATGAATACATTTTCTTTGAGTGATGGACCACGTCCAGTTGGAGAAGTGAATGCTTTAGTTGATGAGCTTTTAGTAGTTATTGAGCTTATTTTGGTGGCAGCACCTCCTCCAATGGCTATGAATGATATTCGTTGTTTGCTTGGCTTCTTGGTTGATTGTCCACAACCAAATCAGGTAACATTCTACCCTTGCCCTCATCATGTTGGGAAAATGAGAAAATGGGCTAAAAAGTTCTCAACCAACATAAAGAAAAACAGTAGAGAAAATTGAACACAAATATATACATAGAGAACTCGAAAACCAGAGAAACCCCACGTGCCTTCAGAGAGAGAAATTAACTATATGGCGAATTATTATAATTGTGTAGAGTAATCTCTCAAGCAACCTCTAATTATATCACACTCTGCGAACTTTTGACTAACACCTTTCTACACTCTAAAAAAAGAGTAGAAGAATAAAAAAGAATTAAATATGTATATTTGATGGGGCTCTTAGCACCCTTTGTAACCAAAAGCTTTGCCTCCCTTTTATAGGCATGAAACCAACTCCACCTTTCCTCTTGCCATCAATATGGGATGGCCACTTATTTATCCATGAGCCTGATATGAAATGGTTTAATCTTGCGTACTTTTAGAAAAAAGAGGGTGGAGCTGCCGTTTTGACAAAAATAAAGAAACTCATTGTTTTATCTTAATGAAGTATTATGACATTGTCTTGTTTTTGTTTTCATTGGCCAAACCATCAAAGAATGGGGTATATGATTACTTTAAATTTTCTGAGCATTCTCTATGTCATTGTCTTAAAATCAACATGCCTATTCCTCCAATTCTTAGGTAGTGTTTGGCATGAAATAATCGAATAGGGAATGGAATAGAATATTACGGCAGAATAAAAAAAATTCCCGTTTGTTTGCCACAAATGAATGGAATGGAACATTCCTCACGGAATGTTATTCCTCGTATCGGCTGATTTCCATTCCATGGGGCAAGGATGCTTTTTTTTTTAACTTCTTGATGGAACGGAATAATATACTATAATTATAAATTACTTTTATTATGAAACGTTAAATAACATTAGTGGATTTCCATAAATTAAAAAATTCAAATATTTTTTCCCCCAAAAATAACGATTTTTTGTATTATAGTATTAGATGGTACTTAATTTCTATTTTGTATGAAGATTTTCCAAATGATAATAATTATTTGGACTATTTGAAATACATATATTCTAAATTTCAAACGACATGAACTATGTTTATATGCAATTTATATAACGATGTATCTTTATTTGATTGAAGTTTGTTTTTATAAAACAACATTTTCTTCTTTTATTTATTAGTTAAATTTTATTTAGTTTTCTAGTTATACTTAACAAACAACTTGTTTGAATGATTCATTCCATCAGGACAATAGAACGTAATGATCTATTCCATTCCTTTGTTGTTCTTGAATATTGTTTATGGTTTTAATCCTTTGTGGCTTTGTTAATCCCTTGATTCTTGATTACTTTATCTGCAATACAGGTTTCAAGGGCATTGCACCTAATATACAGACTAGTGGTACAACCAAACACTTCTAGAGCTCAAACTTTTGCAGAGGCATTCATATCATGTGGTGGTATAGAAACACTTCTAGTCTTATTACAACGGGAAGCAAAATTTGGAGATCATGACATACAAGACCACGATTATGAAGCCGAAAGTGGTAGTGGGTATCCAGATAATATTCATGCTGATGATAATACATCCTTCAATGGAAGTGAATTTTCATCATTTGACCCTCATAGACAGAACAGTGTCTTTGCGGGGTCCAGTGTAGGAAGCAGACTGTCAGCTTCCGAAAGTCAACTCATCAAGAATTTGGGTGGTATAAGTTTCTCAATAAATGCTGAAAATGCAAGAACCAATATTTATAACATTGATAAAGGTGATGGAATTGTTGTTGCAATAGTTGGGCTTTTTGGGGCTTTAGTTAGCTCAGGATATTTAAAATTCGGTTCTCATGCGCCTACGGATCTTTCGGGTAACCTTCATAGTTTGCTTGAGGGTGCAGGGAGTATGTTTGATGATAAAGTTTCACTTCTACATTTTGCTCTTCAAAAGACTCTTCAAGCTGCACCAAATAGGCTTATGACTGGGAATGTCTATACTGCTTTATTGAGTGCCTCGGTATGTCATACTATTTTACTAATCTTGTAGTTGCACTTTCATTGGCATTTTATTAGATTTGATGATGACTTAAGTATAGAAACAGATTGGTTTTAAGCAGAATCGCTTATCCTCACTCTTAGTTTTAGATCAATCTGACATTCTTCCTTGTAATCAAGTTGTTAGTCTACATATCTTTATTGGGTACCTCAATAAGTCTTACTATTTTACCAATCTTTCAGTTTTCTCTTTTGTTTTTTAATTTGTATTAAGGGGGTGTTTGGGATTGACTGTTTAAAGTGCTTATTAACTTATTGCGATTTGGTACCGCTAATAAGCAGTTTCATAAAAGTAGTTACATATTAACTAATCGGCAGTTTAGTAATGCTAATGAGCACTTTGAGCGTTTGGATTGAACAAAATAGCTTCTTTAAAAACAACTTATTAGTTTATTGCATTTTAATACTGCATAAGCTATTCCAAACATTTTTTATGACCCTTTTCCCATGTAATAAATATGGTCTTTTTTTTTTTTTTTTTACATTTTTAGTTAAATTCATCAGCAAGAGATGAGGAACTTAATTTCTATGATCCACAACATCGTTTTGAGCATTTAGAGCTCTTGTTGGTTCTTTTGCGTTCACTCCCATATGCAACAAAGAGTTTTCAAACTCGAGCGTTACAGGTACTACTTTTCACTCACCGCATTTCAGGAGTATTGTGTAATTTGTTTATATTTTCACTTTTATATGTATTTTCTGTTCCATTTGTTTCAGGATCTTTTGATTTTGGCTTGCAGTCATTCAGAAAACAGAATCAGTCTCACTAAGATGGAGGAATGGCCTGAGTGGCTCTTGGAAATTCTTATATCTAATTACGAGGTCTTACTTTTCCTCTTGAAAATCTTGTTTGTTTGCCACAAAGGAATGGAATGGAGCATTCATCATGGAATGTGAATTCTTCTCTTGAGTTGATTTTTATTCCATGGAGGAGGAGTATTTTTTTTCATTCCTTGAAGGAACGCATTGATGTGTTACAATTATAAACTAGTCTTACTTATATAATCTTCAATTATACTAATTTTGTTTTAACAAAAAAATCAAAACTTCAATTATTTTAAAATGATAAATAATCTTTTTTTAACTATTGGAAGTATATATATATATATATATATATATATATATATATATATATATATTAAATGAGATGAAATATGTTTCTATGCAAATTATTTAAAGATATATCTTTATTTGAGTAAAGTTTATTTTTATAAAATAGCGTTTTTCCTTTATTCATCAAATTAGTACTTTAGGTTGGTGGGTGTCATACCACACTCACCACACTTTTTAAGTGTCACGTCATTTTTTACCACATCCCACAAAACTGGTGGGTGTCATATTACACCTTACCACACCCACCACAGTACACATTTTTATGCATGACGTACAACATGTGAAGGAATGCATTTTTTTTCCTGTGTGGCAAATCCATACCACACACCACCTTTACCGCACTTCTTTTTTGCCCCTCGGTGCGGTGTTTACCGCATACCGCAGTATACCGCAGTATGCGGTAAGATGCGCACCGCATAGCCTTAGTTTTCTAATTATAGATAACAAATGTGTTTGAATGATTTTCCATTCCCTTGAGCATACCAAATGTAATGGAATGTAATGATCCATTCCATTCCATTACGTTCATTCAATTCCTTTGTGATTACATTCCTTTATGGCAAACAAACCTTAAATGTATTTCTTGTTCCTACAGATGGGCGCAACAAACGCTTCAATGTCTTCAAGCATAAGAGAGGTTGAAGACCTTGTACACAATTTTCTCATCATCATGTTAGAGCATTCAATGCGTGAAAAGGATGGATGGAAGGTTTGTTGTAGAATTAACATGCAACTTATTGATGAATTATTGTTAATCTTTTGAAGAACAGGCTATCGATTGGCACTAAAACATTGCGTGCTTGTTTCTTTTGATTTTTTATGAAGCATATGTGGTTCATAATTTCAAGCATTATCAGTTCATTTATATTGTTTTTGATCATACTTTCCCTTGACAGGATATTGAAGCTACAGTTCATTGTGCAGAATGGCTTTCAATGGTAGGGGGATCAAGCACCGGAGAGAAGAGGGCCAGGTATATTGTCCTCTATAAAATTACCATGATTTGAAATAATAAAGATGATTATAAACCAATCTTTAACAATGATCTTTTTTTTTTTTTAATCTTCTAGACGTGAGAAATCATTGCCAATCTTTAAAAGAAGGCTTTTGGGCGAGTCGTTGGACTTCATCGCTAGAGACCTACGGGTTCAGGTCAAAGTTTTATTCAATTTTCTTCCTTTCTCCCTCTTTTTTGGCTTGTGAACTTGTGGGTGACTGAAATTGCTTCTCTTTACTTTCCGCTTTATTGCTTGTATCTGCTTTATTGTCAGTATCTGCTTTCACTATTTGTGTATTCGTACAGTATTCACCTGCCTACCCTTGCTTCTCTTTACCTTCAACGTTATTATTTGTATTTGCATTTTTGCTAGTATCTACTTTTACTATTTGTGTAATAATACAATTCCTATTCTTATGGGAATTGGGTATTGGTGGAGTTGTTGAGACTGCTTCTGATTAAGACATTGTACTTTGAAAAATCTATGCAATTATAGCATTGTATTTTCATTTTTTTTCACTGCAGACGCAAGTTATTGCCACAGCATCTGCTGGTCTGGGATCCTTTGGGTTACCTCCTGAGGTCTCAAGGGCAGAAGTGGAAAATGCTGCCATACTTTCTGTGGCTTTGGTGGAAAATGCAATTGTGATGTTAATGCTTGTTGAGGATCATTTACGCCTTCAAAGCAAACTATTTAGCTCTAGCCATTTTCAAGCTGGTTTAAAACCATTGGAACAAGGGAATTCATCTAAAGACTTTGAAGGACTTTCTTTTGATGTATGTTTTCATTTTGTTCTATTTGTTGAGATACCTTAGTTAATAATTCAATTCGTTGCGTAGAGACCACAATTTCGACACATTTACCTAAAAATGGATCAACTATTGGGTCATGTTTTAGGGCTAAATTGCTTGAAACGGAAACATACTTTTGTTTCTTTGTTTATTAGGGACACCTACATTTGGTTTTTTCTATTATAGCACTGCACTTTAATTATTTTTTCTTTTTATGGCATTGTACTTTGTAGAATCTACCTAATTATAACATTGTAGTTTTCAGTTCTTTTTTCTTTTTAGAACATTATAATTGAAAAAATCTACCAAATTAAGTAGTGACAATTGCTTTGTATTTGAATGGCATTGCTATAAGGGTAGATTATTTAAACTACAATGTTGTAATAGGAAAAATCTCAATGAAACTACATTGCTATTTCTGGCATTTACCCCTAAATGTCATCGGGTCAAATAAAAATAGTTCAGCTAAAATGGAAAACGTCGGCCATACTGTATTTTAATACTATTTTTATTGGAATCATATTGTATATATTACTTATTTACAAAACTCAACAGAAACGAATAAAAAGTGTAAAAATTACTCGTTCTAGACTTCAACCCATTTTGATTTTTTTATGTCTGGACACTTTTCCACATCTACACTTGAGTGCTAAAGTTGTAATTTTTTTTTTTTTTTCATCAGGATCTTTCATATATGGCTGATGGTAAAGGTGAAATTTCAGCATCTGAAATGGAACGCCTTGCAGCTGCAGCAGCAGCTGAACCTTATGATGCTGTTTCATGTGCTTTTGTATCATATGGAAGTTGTGTGATAGATTTATCAGAAGGATGGAAATACAGAAGTCGCTTATGGTATGGTGTTGGTCAACCCTCAAACCCCGTTGACTTTGGTGGTGGTGGAAGTGGGTGGGACTCTTGGAAATCTTGTTTAGAAAAAGATTCAAATGGTAATTGGGTTGAAATTCCATTAATAAAGAAATGTGTCAACATGCTACAAGCTTTGTTGATAGATGAATGTGGGTTGGGTGGGGGGTTGGGTATGAGTGTGGGTACGAGTGGAGGAATGGGGGGTATGTCTGCTCTTTATCAGTTGTTAGATAGTGATCAGCCATTTTTATGCATGCTTCGTATGGCACTTCTTTCTTTGAGGGAAGATGATGATGGTGGTGAAAATGGGTTGATTATGAGGAGTGTTAATAATGGTGATTATGGATTGCATGAAAGATTACATGGAGATGATGGAAGTGCCCCATCATCGGTAGCAAGTAGTCCTGGAAGATCAGTGAGGCAACCCCATTCAGAATTATTGTGGAGGTACTTCCTTAACATTCTCCTCTTTTTACTGCTATTTCATCTGAGATAATGTGATTTCTAACAGATTTAAGATTTTTTCCATCTATGATGAACAGTGTGCTTTCACCAATCTTGAACATGCCGGTTTCTGAGACCAAGCGACAAAGAGTATTGGTTGCATCATGTGTTATATATTCTGAGGTTTGTTTCACATTTAAATAGAAAACCTTAAATATTTTCCCTAAACTATTTCCTGTATTGTTATTACTTGTAATCTTGAATTCAAGGTTTTCACTTGCTTAATTTGGAAAGTATCCTGGTTATGTGCAGGTGTGGCATGCTATTAGCCAGGACAGACTCCCTTTAAGGAAACAATATTTAGAGGCTATTGTCCCACCACTTGTTGCGGTTCTAAGGAGGTGGCGCCCACTTTTGGCAAAAATTTATGAACTTGGTCCCCCTGATGAATTAAATCCCCTTGCTATTGATGATCCAGCCCTAGACGTTGATGCAACACCTATAGAGGTTGAACTAATTTCCCCTACTTTCCTTTCTTATTATCTTTCACTGGAATGCATTGGCAGACCCACATCGTGTTTTGAAAATGGTCTCAATGATTCCCAACAATCCATCTAATGGAAAATAATATAAAATTTGAACACAAAAATATGTGTAGAAACCTACAAAACCAGAAAAAAACCATAGGCATCCGGGGATGAAAAGTCACTATATGATAAATTATTGTGATCATATAGACAAATCTCTCAAGCTAATCCCCCTCTCCAACCACCATCACCACCACCACAAATACACCTGCGTTCTCCAAAGTCCAAACATTTAATTCAGGGTGTCAGATTGGGTAATTATGTTGTGTTTTTATCTGACACGACAATATTTTATGCAACACGACACGATGCCGTGTGTTTCTTGCTAACAGGGAAATGACTCAATGAAAACACGACAAAAATAAAAATTAGTTTACTTAATTTATGCCTAATTATACAGACCAAGACAAACATGACATTCATGTGTAATGTCATGTAGAATTTTGAAAACGAACACAATCTCAACACATGGAAGCCATGCATACTCTAAATACCCTTTTAATGTATTGAATTGTAAAAAAATGAAAAACTGTTTGTTGTGACTAGGGTGCTCTTGCTATGATTGCTCCTGGATGGGCTGCTGCTTTTGCATCGCCACCTGCTGCAATGTCATTAGCCATGATTGCAGCAGGTGCTGCTGGAGGGGACTCAGTGGCTCCTGCTCCTGCAGTAAATGTCCATTTAAAGCGCGATTCTTCTACTTTACTTGGAAGAAAAACAGCCAAACTTCATACATTTTCAAGCTTTCAGGAATCCTTAGATGCTTCCAAGAAAGCAACAGCTGCTTTAAAGGATAAAGCTACTGCAAAAGCAGCTGCTTTGGCTGCTGCACGTGATCTTGAAAGAAATGCAAAAATAGGGTCTGGAAGAGGATTGAGTGCTATAGCTATGGCTACATCTGGTCAGAGGCGGGGGAAAAGTGATATGGAACGTGTAATGAGATGGAATGTCTCTGAAGCAATGGGAACTGCTTGGACTGAATGTTTGCAGTCGGTTGATACGAAATCGGTTTATGGGAAAGATTTTAATGCATTGTCGTATAAATTTGTTGCTCTGCTTGTTGGAAGTTTAGCTTTTGCCAGAAACATGCAACGATCAGAGGTTTATTTCTTTTTCTTTAGGCAACTTACAAAAAAAAAAAAAACATTATGTTTTGGGCAGTTTTGTGGTTAAAACACTAATACTTTTATCTTTTTCTAATCAAATTGTATAAGTTTCATCAGTAATTTGACACATTATGTTAGGGTTCTTTGGTAATTTTGTTCTATCAGGTAAAAACCAGTATCTTTGTAAATTAACCATTTTAACTTGTTATATTAGGTTGCATCTGTACTTTTAATATGTGAGGTTTCACCAGTAATTTTTAAAATTAACCATTTTGACTGATTTTATCCCCAGTAAAAATGGGTATTTTGGAAAAACAAATGTTTAAAACTTTTATTGTTTGATTGGAAAAAAAAAAAGTATACGTGCTTAAACCGCAAAATTGTTCAAAATATAAATATTTTTTTGTAATTTTACCTCTTTTTTCCATAGACAGATTACGAAAAAAAAACTATTAAATTTTGGGCAGCTTTGCGGTTTAATCAGTAATATTAAACTTTATTCAATCAACAATAAAAGTTTCACAAATTTTGACATGTTGTATGAGGTTTCACCAATGGCTTTGTTATATTAGGTTTCACGTGTAATTTTTCAAATTAACCATTTTAATCTGCTTTAGCAGGTCAAAATGGTTAATTTGGAAAAAAAAAATTGAGACTGTTACACTTTGATTAGAAAAAATAAACTATAAGTGTTTTTGACCGGTTATATAAGGTCTCACACGTAATTTGTTATATCAGTCAAAACCTGTAAGTTTTCTAATTAACCTTTTTGACACGTAAATGTCAAATTTTTATGGTTTGATTGGGAAAAGAATATAAGTGGTTAAAGTGCAAAATTTCCCAATATATAATTGTTTTCTTTTTGTAATTTGATCTTTTCTATGTTTTGTTTTTCTTTCTAAATTCAAATGAAGTTCTAATTTAAACTTCTTATTTTTAGGTTGATAGACGTGCTCGAGTTGATTTTGTTGCTCGGCATCGTTTATCTACTGGTATACGTGCATGGCGCAAACTCATCCATTACCTAATTGAGACAGAAAGTCTTTTTGGATTATTGAGTAAAAAGCTGTGCAATCCCAAACATGTATGTTACTTGCATTTATCATCACTGTTACATACACCACTCAATGAATTGTAATCTCACGCATTTGAGTCCACTTTCAAGCCATAAGATTAGCTCTAAGTTTATAAAAAATTCTGAAAATTAGAACTTTTTCAATTTATAGGTTTTTTGGAAAGTAGACTACATGGAAACTCCTTCAAGGATGCATAGATGTCTAAGAAGAGACTACAAAGGATCAGATCATTCCTATGTTCCTTCAATTTCTCTAGATGACAATAAAGATCCTAAGGCCTCAATCTTAGCCCTAGAATCTATCTCAATAGAACTAGCAAATGAAGATGATGAACAAGACACAGTTGTTAACATAGAGGGAAACACAGATGATATGTGGTTGTATGAAGATATTCATACAAGATCATCTGCAACTGCAGAACAACAGTTGCAGATTCCAATGGATTCTACAGAATCACAAGTTACAAATTATCAAGATTTTCCACAAAGTCCATCAGCAGCTGGCCCTGGATACATTGCTAGTGAACATTATGAAATAATTATTCTTGAACTTCCTGCATCAATGGTTCGACCACTAAAAGTTCGCCAAGGAACATTTCAGGTAAATTATTTTTTACCCAAAATATATAAAACCACAACATACTTACATTTTCTGTGCACATAACAACAATATTTATAATCACAACATACTTATATTTTTTTACCGATAATAGGAATATGTAACGTATAAAATACAATGCTCATATTGGTAACGAAATGCAAGTATGTTGATGTTATAGATAAAAAATAAAAATGTAAGTATGTTGATATTATTGGTAAAAACTAAAGCACATTGTCATATTGGTTATAAAGGTAAAGTACATTGCTATTACTATAATTTATAGGTAAAAAAAAATAAAGTACATCGCTATTATCAGTAAAGAAATAAAAAGATGTTGCTATTATAGGTCAAAATTAAAGTACATTGCCCATATTGGTAACAAAGGTAAAGTACGTTGCTATCATAGGTAAAAAAATATACTCTTGTTTCTACCATAATAGCAATTTACTTCAAACTTTTTACCCAAAATGGCAACATTATTACATTTTGTTTGAAGTGTTTTTAACTATATGTACATTATTTGTTTCCAGATAACAACTAGGAGACTTAACTTTCTTGTTGATAAATCTGAGAGAAAAAATGAAGATAAAGGTGAAGATAAGGACCGAAGTTGGTTGATGTCTTTACTTCATCAAGTACACAACAGAAGGTCAGATAAATAGACTACTTAGGTTAAAGTGACTGAATGGGTAATGATGTTTATCTAGATTAACTAATGTATACATAAGGTTTGTTTTCTTTCTAGACCGAATAATTTTTTTGAATGAGACTAAATGACCATTTATCCTTATATTTTAAAAAACAAAATTCACAATATTCATCATTTTTAACGTGAGAGGGGCTAGGAGGAAAAAACAAAAAACAAAAAACAAAAAACAAAAAAGACAAATAGGTAAAGGATGGTTAGTGTCTTAATACATTAAGCCAAGTTTGTTGGCTTAACCCATTAAGTCATTCCAATGATGAATAAAATACCCATTAAGTCAAAAAATAAACAAAACCTAACGTGGGTTGTGTTTGTACAAATGTCTAAAATACCCTTCAGTAACAACATTTGACTAGCTTCACAGTTGTACCGTTGTTACAGATATCTCCTACGGAGAAGTGCTCTGGAGTTATTTATGCTTGACCGGTCAAACTTCTTCTTCGATTTTGGGGTATTTTTTTTTATTAACATTTTAATATGTTCCTTGAAGAACATGATGTTGACTTTAGTTTATAAAAACTTTTTTTCGTTGACATTTTTTTTCAGAATGCTGAGGCAAGAATGAGCGCGTATAGAGCTATTGTTCATGCACGCCCTCCCCGTTTAAACAATATTTACTTGGCAACTCAGGTTTTTTTGCATCCCACAAACGTTGTTAATGACTAATATACCCTTTTGTCTCAAGAAAATTGCAATTTTTTACTACGCACAATAGTTTAATTTAAGAACCATGTTACATTTGTTTTATTTTTGTCTTAGAGACCTGAACAACTTCTCAAACGGGCTCAACTTATGGAAAGGTGGTCACGCTGGGAGGTACAATAGAAAATAATATATTTTAATTTTTTATGCCACATTTTTTTATAAAAATTATTTATATCTTGACTTTAAATAATGAAAATTGCTAATTATTTCTGTTACAGATCAGCAACTTTGAATATTTAATGCAGCTCAATACACTGGCTGGGCGTAGTTATAATGACATCACCCAGGTGAATATCTCCAAAAATGAATATTTTAAGGTTAATCACAAAATTAGCCAAGGTAATATCACAAAATGACCACAAATTTTTGGTGAAATAACTTTTTTTTTTTAATGAAATTGTTTTATCAGTGGTCCCCATTAGTTGGGGACACCGAAAAAGCAATTTTGCAAAAAATAAAATAAAAGGTATTTCACGAATTAGATGGTCATTTCGTGATTACCTTCTCAGTTTTTGATTATTTTTGTGATTAGTCCCATAATTTAATCGTGTTATTGGAATTAAATTTTCATTGATTATGCTGATAAGTTTGCATTTCACTGCAGTATCCTGTTTTCCCCTGGATTCTTTCAGATTACAAGTCAACTCATTTGGATCTTTCCAATCCCTCATCTTACCGAGATCTTTCCAAGGTAAAAAAAATATATTTATTTTTTTTCTCTAATTTGCATTTCAGACTTTACCCTAACAAAGTGATCAAATTACTTTTCAGCCCATTGGAGAATTAAATGATGAAAGATTTAAAAAGTTCCAGGAAAACTACAACAGCTGTAACAATCCTGCCATACCCAAGTACCATTATGGCTCACCTTACTCAACAGCTGGGACAGTAGGTTTTCCAATCATTTTCACATTATTTTGTGAATGTTGTACCCAAAATACCCTTCAAATTGTTTCTAAACTCTGTTTTAACAAGATTATGAGTTTATGACATGCAAATATAAAATTAATTCGTGTTCCTATCTGACAGGTGCTGTATTATCTCATGAGAGTCGAACCATTTACTACCCTTTCAATTCGATTACAAGGTGGCAAATTTGAACATGCAGACAGAATGTTCTCTGATATCAATGCCACCTGGAATGGAGTTCTTGAGGATATGAATGACGTGAAGGAATTGGTATGACTTTGTTTAAATTGTACAAATTATCGCTTTATTTATTTTTATTTTTTTGAAAGCTGATTAGCTTCCGTTGAGTACATTTGTTGAGGAAATGGTCTTAATGACTCACAGCAACCCAACCAATGAAAAATAATAGAGAATCCGTAAAGAAAAATTAACTAAATGACAAATTCTTACAATCATATAGACAGTTATCTTAAGCCAATCCCCCCCAATTACATCCACATCTCCATTCTGTTCTCTACACTCTAAAACAAGAGAAGAAAAGAAAGGAATCAAATACTTAAAGTGTATTTGATTGTGGTACTATGACACCAAAGCCTTGGACTCCTTTTATAGGCATGAAGCCCACTCCATGTTTTTACACTCTACCAATGTGGACCAACTCCTTTCATATTACATAAGAAATCTCTATGATTATCATATGCTTTTGTCTTCTGTTTCTACAAAATTAACGTATTTTAAATTATCTTTTTTTGCTTTTCTTTATGTTAAAGGTCCCTGAGATGTTTTACCTTCCGGAAATGTTGACGAATGAGAATTCTATTGATTTTGGTACGACACAACATGGAGATAGAATAGGTATAAACTTCAATTACTTTCCATTTTCGCCCTTCACTTTTGAAAGCTATCTTGTTTTTTTTCCCCTAATATTGCTTTTGTTCTCAGATTCTGTTAGGCTTCCTCCATGGGCTGAAAACCCGGTTGATTTCATGCATAAGCATCGAATGGCTCTCGAGAGTGAACATGTCTCTGCACATTTGCATGAGTGGATTGATCTCATATTTGGGTAGTTTTTTTTTCATTGATTATCTTTTATTTTCAAAAATTGCAATTTTTGTTGATGGTTTTCTGATATTAGGTACAAGCAACAAGGGAAAGAAGCTGTTGCAGCAAACAATGTGTTCTTTCACATCACGTATGAAGGGGCTGTTGATATAGACAAAATTCAGGATCCAGTAAGACCCTTTTTGTTTTTCCTCCATCAAAATAAATGACATTTAAAAGTTGATTAAACTACATTTTTGGTCCTTGAGTATAGCCCGTTTTGCATTTTTCGTCCCAAAAAGGTTTCTCTTGCAATTTTGGTCCTCATTTGATGTTTTTGGTCCCCTTTCCATATAATATGACTACTTTTGGGACCAAAATAGAAAAAATCTGCTATACTTATCTTCCAAGTCACTTTACTTGGAAGATATATACACCCCCCCCCCCCCCCCCTCCCCCCCAAAAAAAAAAAAAAAAAAAAAGTACCAAAATTGCAAGAGAAGACTTATCCAGACCAATTGCAAAAATCAACTAGATTAAGAACCATAAATATAACTTACTCTTAAAATATTTGAGAAAGTGACATCTCTGTTGGGAAATGGGAGGACAAAATTTTGTGACAAGTTAGGACTTAATAAGTCATTTTTGACTTTCTCTATTACGTTGTTGTTTCTACATCAATTAAGACTTATATATAGCTTACCAAATCAAGTCATGTCTCTGTTAAATTCATTAATTAAAAAAGAAACAACATCTAAGTCTGTTTATGGTTTTATTCATTATTATTGCCCCCATTGTCCCATGAAACTTGACACTCTTCCTTATATGGGAAGTCTCGTGAAAATTGCAACATTTACTTTTTTTTGAAGTTTGTGATAATGATTTGGGTCCCCGATTCAAGTTTAGGATAAACTACATAAATCGTCCCTGTGGTTATGTGAAAATTACGGATTTGGTCCTCGACTTCAATTTTAAGCTTTTTAATCCCTTAAAGAAGAAGTTGAAACGATTTTCGTCCCTCTAGTTAACACTATCTGATTTCCACCACCAGATCAATATAAAATGACCAGTTTACCCTTACTAACACATTTATTGTATTTTGTTGTTGGATTTGTATTTCTTTTTCTTATTCTGTTGAATGAACATTAAAAAGGTTCAAAGACGTGCTGTACAAGATCAAATTGCTTATGTTGGACAAACCCCATCACGTCTTATGGCGATCCCTCATATAAAAAAGATGCAAGTTGCAGATGTTCTTCATATGCAGGTAACCTCTTATTTAAGAAAGTAAAAGATAAAAAAATAGTAAATTTCAATATATGGTCTGTTTACTTACTGTTGTTACTGTGTTTTGTCTAAATTAAAACGTTTTTCGATTTTGGTCCTTTTTTTAAAGTTTCATATGGATTTGGATCCCTGAGAATTTTTGATTTTGGTCCTTATCTCAAAGTTCCAGCGACCAAAATCGATATGAAACGTTGATATATGACCAAACTGAAAAAGGATTCGGTTTTGGACAAAACACGGTAAAAATAAAAAGCATGGGATCTTTTTTTGTAATTTACTCTTAGAGTAAATTACATCTTTGGTTCCAAAGTATAGCCAAAATTTGTAATTTTGGTCCCAATTTTTTTTTTTGTTGCTATTTTGGTCCTTATTTGATGTTTTTGTAATGTTTTTAGTCCTTCCAAATAATATGACTATATTTTTAGGACCAAATGAAAAAATATAATAATAATAATAATAAATCAGCTATATTCGGGGAACAAAAATAGATAGTTTACCTGGAACATGGACCCGAAACATAACAAAAACTTCAAATAAGGATCAAAATTGTTTGACAATTTTTTAGGGATAAAAAATGTAATACTCTTTACTCTAATAGAAATGTAAAATAAAGGTAAATAAGTGATTTTACTCTATTCTAATGCCAGACCATCTTTCGGAATCCCAAAGAAGTGAAACCCTATCATGTTCCATCTCCACAACACTGCAATCTACCTGCATCTGCCATTCATGCAACTTCAGATGCTCTTGTAATAGTTGACACTAATGCCCCCTCAGCAAACATAGCATTACATAAATGGCATCCAAATACACCCGATGAACATGGACTGCCCTTCATATTTCAACATGGAAAAAGTAGTGTAAGCTCAAGTGGCGGTGGTGGTTTTTTGCGTATGTTTAAAGGAAAAAGTAGGTCCCGCTCACGGACGTTTCCCCAAGCTCATGCCCACGCAGCTTCCGGGATTAGAAGCTCTTCGATCGTCTCCATCACATATAACAATGAAGTTATCACCGGTAAGGACTAATTTTTTTACATCGATAATTCGTAATATATGGAAAAGCACAACGTACTTTCACAATCTTAATGGTTTAGACACTTGGCTATTTTCTGTAGTGATTAAACCGCTATACTATTTTGATACCACATAATCCAATAAAAAACTTTAAAAAAATAAGTTATTTTAAAATTAGCTATACCAAACACCTCCTAAATGATAATTAAAAGCCAAATATGTAAGTTTATTGTCAATAATTAATATTCCTAATATTTTGTTTCACTGTTTAAGATGTTTTATAGACTAAAAATGAAGATTTTCGTATAGTTTAGGGCTTCTAAAAGTTGTATTAGGGCGTCCATAATCATTGAATTCTTTAGAGTTTAATGGATTGTCACATTATCTATCTATTCTTCATACAACACTACCCAATTTTTCATACAATGCATTAAACTCTACAAAGTTAAATGAGACATATTTAAAAAAAAAGAAATCATTTATTAGAAAATTTCATTTTTCCCATCGAAGAGTTCAATGGTCATTAAACTCCATATCCATTGAACTTGGAGTTTAAAACATCTTACAATGGTAAAGTTTAATCCATTGAATGTGAATTAGGCATAACTCTCCGATTAAACTATGCATGGTAAAAGCTCTTACTTGCTATATAATATATATTGTTTTTCATACCAGGTGGACATGTGGACAACAGTATCCGCTTGATTTCACCCGATGGAGCAAAAACCCTAGAGATAGCAAAAGGCCATTGCGCACCGGTGACTTGTTTATCTCTATCATCCGATAGCAAATACCTCGTTAGTGGTTCCCGAGACACCACCATTTTAATCTGGAGAATACACCGGTCACCACGATTCCGATCAGGCAACATCTCAGAGCCGCCCACTGGCACTGTCACACCAACTTCAGTCAGCGCCACCACCGCCGCTAGTAGCTTCATTGATAAAAACAGAAGAAGTCGTATCGAAGGTCCCATACAGATAATCCGTGGCCATCTCGGAGAAGTTATTGATTGTTGTGTGAACTCAGATCTTGGAGCTGTTGCATCGTGCTCTGATTTGTCAGATGTTTTGCTTCATTCGGTGATTAGAGGTCGATTGCTTCGAAAGCTTCATGGTGTGAAGGCTGATATTGTCAGGCTTTCAAAACATGGCATTATTGTGACCTGGAATAATTCACTGCGTGTTCTCTCAAGTTTCACGCTTAACGGGATCTTAATTGCTCAATCACGTCTTCCTCTCTCGTGTAGCGTTCATTGCATGGAGATTTCTTTCGATGGCCGGAGTGGTTTGATCGGAATAAATTCTTGCTCGGAAAATGTTGAATTGAATGAAGGTTCTAAAATCGAGAGATTAGATGTCCCATCTCCTTCCGTTTGTTTCATCGATCTGCATACTTTGAAGGTAAAAATTGAGAATGTTGTTGATTCATGATACGTACTTTTTCATTCGGATTTGGAGTTTGTTAACGTATTTTGACAGGTATTTCACACAATGAGACTTGAAGAAGGGCAAGATATAACAGCACTCACGATGAACAAGGACAACACTAATCTATTGGTGTCAACATCTGATAAAAAGTTAATAATCTTCACAGATCCTGCTGTAAGTTTACAATTCCAATCCTGAATCTTCAAAAAACTATTCTTTTTCCCGAAAGAAAAAAAAAAAACTTCGTTCTTTGAACGTAAACACAGTGGTATCATATGATTAGTGGTTGATTGGTGTTACTGTTATTATTCCAGAGAATTAATTCGGGGGTCTTTCAGGTGAAGTTCACAACGGTGGTTCGGAGGGCAGGAAGCAGTCTTATAGGATTGACCAGGGGCAGGAGGAGATCAAGGAGGAGCTTGGCAAGTGTTTCCAGTGATGATGAATAGCAAGTGTCACATCAAGAAGGTTTCTTACTACTTTGACCAAGTCAGAGGTACGTTTCGTAATTATATCAAACAATTATTTTGTGATAAATTTGCAACAGTTAAGGCTATGTTTGGCAGACTAATTGAAAAGCTAACTGCTAGTGCTAGCTGGAAAACTAGATGCTAGCCGATAAGCTAGCTGAAATATGTAAAATGACATAAAATGCATAGAAGATTGAGTTTTTTTGTAATTACTAAAGGGTATATGTGGAAAAACAAAATAAAATTTCACATTTTTACTAGTTTTTGCAATGATGTGGTTATCCTTATTTATGCAATAATTTGTTACTTATTTATTTTACAAATTTATGCAATAATATTTCACATTTTTACTAGTTTTTGCAATGATGTTTCACATATTACCAATTTCGGTAATTGTTATGAATTATGCAACCTGTAAAATATTGCATCTTTTGGCCTTAAAATAAAATGTCGTTCCATATTTCATGTAAAAAATCACCTTGTTACATAAACTGGAAAAAAATTTTGAAACGTTTTTGCATAAATTGCATGTTTAATCCTATTTCTATTGATTGATACCATACAATTCCCTACATGTAAAATGTCTAGAGTACCCCTTAATAGTAAACATGGTCTCCTTTTTATGATAATAACAATAATAGACAAATGAGTAATTTATCTTGAATTTTTTTAATAAGAGGACTTTGTTCGAATGATGTGATCGAAACTTCAATATTTGAAAGTTAACCTTCAATGCATGTAGGCTGAGCTTGAAGATGGTGGATGAGATGCTTATTTTATGAAATTTCTGGGGAAAGTCAACTTTATGACCGTTGACCGGAAGAGCAAGCTGGCCAGTATCTTGACTTGAGTTATCGTGTACAAATATTTCTCCCGGCTTCGTATATATGAATTGCAGAGTATTAGACGTACACTAGAGGGGCTTTTGAGTAAATTTTGACTTTGACCTTGTAAATTGTACATTTTTACTCTAATGCAATACTACATGTATTCTCATATGTTAGAAATAGAAGAAAAAGTGCTAAGACCAATCTTCATTTTTGTTTCTATGTGAATTTAGGTTGCAATTGGTGACATGGCTAAAAGGTAACTTTACACCACTTAATGGATTTCGTTAGATTCTTTCTTGAATTTTCTAAACTTCAAGTGAAGTAACCTGGGGTTACTAAAACGTGACTTAATTATATCGTTGAAACCGATATTTAGCTAGACAAATACGATAAAACATGAAAATGAGGGTTAGATGTGTGGGTATTGGACTTAGTCCCACCCGGGATGATTTAGGACTCCATTTAGCCTGCTTGTACTTGTGTTGTAGGGAACTGCTTGGCTTCAAAGTGCCTTCATCATGTCAAGCTTCAGGCAACTGGCAACTGATTGGCTTCAAGGGACATTAGAAGAAGAGAAATAAGCATAATGTTATCAAGGGACATTAGAAGAAGAGAAATTAGCATAATGTTGAACTATTTCTGTAAGCACCTCTCTGAAATAGAAATATATCCTTGATTCCATTGAGATTTCCTCCCCAACTAGCCACTTATTAGCCTAAAATGAAAAAGGTTTGGGAATCGTCATCCCCACTCAAATCGGCTACCCTGCCACCTTAGAATTCTAAAGAAACATTTCTTAAAAAAAAAAAAAAGGCTGAATGCTCAAGCTCAATATTATATGGGAAAAAAGTTAAATAACATTTTTCCCCTTTGACTATTATACTTTGTTTATATGTTTACCAAACTTTACAAGTGAGTCTAAACAACCTCAATAAAATTTCATAACCATTATTTAATCTCATTTAAGTTTTATATTCCATAAGTCTTAATAGTTAAGCTATTTAGACATCATAAAAGCTAAAAGAAAGCCTATGTAGACATCCAACATCTTCATTACTAAATAAGCTCCTAATAGTTTCCAAGTTCATTACCAAACATTCCATTCTCTTAATAAACTTTACTAACTACTAATAAACTCATAATATTCTCTCAAATCTCTTATTAAACCTTGTAATGCCCAATTCCATTGGATTCATGTGTTAGAATTGATGATTCCTTGAGTTTATGAACTTCAAATTCCATTCAACCTCTAAAAAAATATTTTCAACAAATTAATCTGTAACGACGTAAAATTTTAACCAAATTTTTACTTTTCAAAAACGCATTAATAACCATAAAATGCTGTGACAACCCGAAATTTTCTATCTTATACAACCATTCACTTCCATAGAAGTCAGAAAGGTTTCTGCTAACTTTTGAGTTGTGTAGAGTCAGTTTGAGTGTTTTAAAGCTTAGGACTTCAGGAGATAACTGGAGAGAGGATGCCCTAGGGTTTATTGTGCAACAATAAAGTCCCAAAACTCCAAGAGTTTGGAGTTTACGGCCTAAACAAGGTGTTTAGGGCCGTAAACCCTAAGGGGGTATAAATATGACACTTAGTCATTTTCACCACTTTTTCACCATTTTCAAGTCTAGAACTCAAATCCTCTCAAGTATCATCCGATTTTCCCTCTTGATCTTCAACCTTCTAAGTGTTTCTTGCCCTAATAAGTTGATATCTTATCTAATCTAGTGATCTTACATGATTCCATCCGTGAAATTATTCCATTTGTGTAGATCTTCAAGTGTTCTTAGTTTCACCAAGAACACACACTAGTGTTCTTGGACTTTTAACACCCTTTCAAGCCTATCTATTGTAAGTACTCTTACCCTAGTACGTTATAAGACTTGTTACACTTCTTAATCAACTAGAAAACATAAAGGAACACAAGATCAAAGGTGTTTACGGTCCAACATGTTCTTGGACCGTAAACCCTATGGGCCAATGTGTGCCCTATTCCCTTACCAAGCCTTGGATACTAGTCTAGATCATATCCTTGATGTGCTTAGGACCTTAAACATCAAAAAGACCATGAACCATTAGAGTTTACGGCCGTAAGCACATGGAGAAATGGTCCATGGGCCGTAAACTCCATAAAGGGGTGAAATGTTGCCCTAATCACTTCCAAAGGCTTAGATTTGAAGTAGGAATGCTTCTTATGACCTTATAGGCTTCAAAAAAAAACAAAATGGTAGAAGTACCATGAGTTTACGGCCGTAAACTCATGGTTTTACGACCGTAAACTCCAAGGGAGTTGGTCACAAAACCGTAAACTCCAAAAGAGTGTCCCTTTGAACCCTAAACTCAAATGCAAGGTCCTACAACCTTTAGATGCAATCCTTAGCACTTATAGCACTTAAATCAAGTGTTTTACATGTCTTAGGATGTCTTAACTTGATTAATTAGTTGTTAAATGACTAATTGGATACATATATGTGTTATTATATGTTAACTAGGATCCTTGTGTGTGTTCAAGTCTTCACTTGACACTTAGCATCCTATACCATCCGTTCATCCAAACCACTCACTACAGGTGAGTTCATACCCTTTAATTAACCTTTTAAATGATTTTAAATGCTTTTATGGGGGGAATACAAGTTGAACTATTATAGTTATTATATCAATCACATGTGATTAATAACTACCAAACAAGTGGATTTCTTACTTTTCAAACTGTGTTACCAAACTGTTTTACTTCAAACTGTTTTACAAACTCTTTTACATATCAAATACTTTTATTAAACTCTTTTAAACTTATATTCTGTTAAATGTGTATCTATACAGATATAGTTATATAAGTAGGATTGAAAGGACTTAGGACTGATAGCTCACCTTACTTCCTGTTCCTTGTTTACTTGTGAACTTAGGGTATTCAGGTTATTTGTCCGAAGGTCGTTTGAATCCTAGTTATATATTATGTATATGTATATAGATATAAAAGGTTACTTCTTTCTATTCAATACCTTTGGGTAGCAAAGGTATACAAACATGTTCATACATTCAAACAACATTACTAGTAAGATATAATAGGTATAGTTTACGGAGATACTAATACTATTACTAGAACAGTGAAACAAACAAAGAGTCAGTTCATACATGAGTCAATACCATACAGAGAGAGCATAACATACAGATAGAGAATACTATGATGAGAAACAAACAATACCATACAGAGAGAACATAACATACAGATAGAGAATACTATGATGAGAAACAAACAATACCATACAGAGAGAACATACATACATGCTAGACAGAGAGAGAACACACAATACAGCTAGCACATACATATACTAGAACGTTACTACAGTTATGTGAGCCACGTAACGAGGCATGGCATCACCTGTCATGGCCCGTTTTGTATCCAGAATCTCCTTAAATGGAGAGCGTTGAGTTTGTGTATAGATCTATACTGGATTGACTATCCTACACCTTGCTGCTCGCTACAGTGAGACTTGCAAGTCTACGGGTGCCAAACGTCATTTCTTCCGACGTCGTACATCGTTGTGTTTATAGTCGGTAGTATGGTACAGGCCGATCACATGGTACTTTAAATAACAATTGGTTTAAGGTAGTTAATACAGCAGTAGTTACTTAATACAACACTACAATATTATTTTATTTCCCATTGCATTCACTTTGTGATCTTCACACAATGAACAGTAATGTAAAAACTATATTTTTGGTTAATGATAGTCAGATTTGGGAAAATACATACTCTTACAAGAGACACACACACAAACATTAGATGCCTTGGTAGAAGGCTACTTTGAGTAGGAAACATAGGGTTTTCTAGGAGAGTTCAAACAATTACAAACTTATACATCACATACTTACAAACACTTTCATACAAACAATGACACTAAAATACTTATGATCTCACCAGCTTTAAAGCTGATAAACTCTTTCAAAATAACTTGTATTCTCAGGTCACCAGTAGACAGGTACCGGTGCCAGGTTTTGAGAAGATGGAGCTCGTTCAAGACTCATCTTTCATTCTGAATTACATTTTTGGTGTCTATTAAACTTTACAGAACACACTTGTATGAAATTATATTATTAATGCAATGGATGATGTTGTTGCTTGTTTACTACTATTCATTGTTGTGATACTGTACATGACGTCCTCCACCCCCGAACGATTCCGCCGTTACGGTTTTGGGGTGTGACAGATTGGTATCAGAGCATTGTTTGTAGTGAATCGAGTATATCAACCCATAAAAGATATACGAACTATAAACACAGCGGGATTAAAATACTCTGATAAAGAGTTTATACTTTTAAATAAAAAAATATTTAACTAAGTATACATGTCTGCATTCATGCTAAAATCAGTGTCACTAGGACAGAACAAAAGTATTACGATTGTTAGGCAACACAAGTAGACTTAGAGACATATGGTCAACCCTGGGAAGATATAGCATGATCAACTATATTATCCGAGGAGTGACTAGCATGTGCCTAAGAGTGGTTGTGAGGTTGCAACAAGTCTAAAAACTTACCAACACTACTACAATGAAAACATCAGAACATAACATAAACTTAAAAAATACTATAGGAGTATTTTGTGTTACTATAATTACTTATCTAAGAACTAAAAGGGTCTTTATTAGTATGTCAATAGTTGCAGAGTGGATACACTAAGGTTATATGTAACTAGGATGTCATAGACTTAGAATCTGTGATATTTGCTTTACTTCCTGTTCCTTGTTTGGTTGTGGGCTTAGAGTTAGGGTCACTTATTCGAAGGTCTATATTGTCTTGGTTACATATGACTGGTATGCACTACGCAAATATTGAAGTAACTGATAAAGATCATCTTATAATTATCTATTTAGTTCGTCTATTTATTAGTTCTTTATCCCTTTTCTCGCGTAGATATAATGGCTGGATTCCATCTTCCCGGAGACCCGTACTATCCCAACCACGACAATGCAGGATGGCTGGGAGAAGAGCCAGAAGATGATCACCCGATCCCTTTGGATGATCACCAAGCTGAGGGCTTTTCTGATGGTTCTGACTCAGAGCCAAAAGTCAACAACCTACCCCTAGCTGCTCAAGACCCAAACCTGAACCCCCGTCCAGTATTTCAAGGACTCACACCTCTGTGGGCCACAAACTTGAACAGATGGAGTTAGGAATAGGGACAACCCATGCCTTACAATGGAGACAGAAGCTTCTACAACCTCACCGAGGGAGGTTCAGCTGATAGGGTCCTACCCATCATGGTTCGTAGGATTTCTCGGAATACCGAGCAAGGTCGAGCAGCTATCGACCGAGTCATGGAGATTGACGCCAACTCTGGTGTTAACACAGTCCGCATTCGCCAGCTAGAGTCTGCTCATGAAAGGACTCAGGTCCGCAATGCAGCTCTGCAAAGAGAACTTGCTGAAACCCAAGCTGAAGTCAGAGAACTTCGAGCTCAGCAAGCAAGATCTGATAGGCGTATGAGGGACATAGAACGTCTTCTGTCGGAGTCAAGAACTCACTCTCGTAGTTCTCGTCACCGATAGAGTCCCATCGACTTCTCTTTTGGATATAACTTAGTTTATGTAAAAAGCATAGTCTAATTTCCTATCTTTGTAAATCTTAGACCTGTTAGGTCTTGATTAGGTAGTAGTCTGTCAAAATTTTCCCATCTTGGTTGATGTAAGGCCTACTTTTAGGTCATTTTTCCCGAACTTATTACATCTGTAATTCCAGTAATATTGACAGATATCTAATCTCATGGAAATTATTATCCAAATGCTATCATCTGTTAGTACTAGATCTACATTCAATCGTGCTATTCAATTGTACTGTTGGGCTATGGAGAGTTAGTCCATGAGTCATTCTCATCAATTTTCCTATTAAATTCTTATCAATATCTTCATCTTTCTAAACTTATAGTTAAAAGATGCCTCCACGTCGATCAATAAGACGCGATCCTCCATCAACTGCAACACCGCCTGCTCCTCAAATCGATACGGCAGCTCTGAATGCTGCTGTAGTTGCGGCTGTAGCAACAGCCATGGCTCAATATCACTCTTCTGGTTCCACTGGAGGAGGAACCCCTGTTCAGTCTACTCATGGTGAAATCCCTGTGCGCTTGAGAGAGTGCTCCTACAAGGACTTCACCAACTGCAAGCCCAAGTCCTTTAGGGGGACTGGCGGAGTCATTTCCCTTTCGCAATGGTTCGAGAAGACCGAATCGGTTTTCGAAATCTGCTCTTGTCCAGAAGGGAGCAAGGTCAAGTTCGTTGCTTGCACCTTTGAGGAGAAAGCCCTGACATGGTGGAATAGCCATGTCAAGTCCCTATCTCTAGTGGTGGCTAATGCTATGGGCTGGGAAGCTCTGAGGGAGCTAATGATTGAGGAATACTGCGCGAGGGGCGAAATCCAAAAACTGGAGGAAGAACTGTGGAGCCTAACCATGAAAGGCTCCGACATAGTCTCCTATACCGCCAGGTTCTGTGAGCTGGTGGCCCTCTGTCCCAACATGGTTCATACAGAAGGAAAGAAGATTGAAAGATACATATGGGGGCTAGTACCTCCATTCCAGGGAAATGTTTTGGCTTCAAACCCCACTACATTCGATAGTGCCAAGCGATTGGCATAGCGGCTTATTGACCATGGGGTCTGTACCCCTGCCGCAACAACAGCCCTGGCCATCTCAGAACCCGCCAAAACCGCTGATTCCAAGCGGAAGTTCTGGGATGACAAAAAGAAGAAGAAGTCTGCCAAAAAGCAGCAGGTCGTGGCAGTTCATGCTGCGATAGCACCTGCCGCTGCTGCTCCGGTAAGGCAGTACGCTGGAAGTTTGCCTAAGTGCAACCAGTGCAACTTCCACCACATTGGAGCCTGTCGTGAAATGCAGTGCTCTAACTGCAGCAGGAAGGGGCACACTGCCTGCTTCTGCAAGGCTCCAGCAAAACCAATCACCCAAGTCCCCGGTGCTGGTGTGGGCCAAGCTTGCTACGGTTGTGGCGAGGTGGGACACTACAAGAGGAACTGCCCGAAGGTAGGGAATGCCGGTGGAGTGGGAAGAGTTCTGGCCATAGGCCACGAGGAGGTGGTTGCCGACCCCACAGTGGTCACTGGTACGTTTCTCCTCGATAACTCTTATGCATGCATACTGTTTGATAGTGGAGCGGAAAGGAGTTTCGTGAACCAAAAATTTGCTCATTTACTTAAGCAAAAATCACGAGCACTTAAAGAACTGTTCACTGTAGAAATGGCTAATGGAAAGACGGAGAGCACTAGCAGTATATTCATAGGGTGTACCCTAACTCTAGATAGCCATTCGTTTTCGATCGACCTCATGCCGGTCTCAATTAAAAGTTTCGACGTTATTATCGGCATGGATTGGTTGAGTCTTCATCGTGCCGACATCATGTATTACGAAAAGGTTGTACGCCTTAATCTGCCGTCTAGCGAAACTCTAGTAGTTTATGGCGACAAACCCGACACGAACCTTCATATCATTTCGAGCATTCAAGCCCAGAAATTCTTGCGAAATGAATGTCGCGCATTCCTTGCTTATGTGGTCGATGTGAGCCAAGAAACGAAAGACATTCAGAACATTCCAGTAGTACGCGACTTTCCCGATATCTTTCCAGAAGAACTCCCAGGATTACCTCCGCAACGTCAAGTCGAGTTCAGAATCGACTTAGTTCTAGGGGCTACTCCCGTAGCCAAATCGCCCTATCGTCTAGCACCTGCAGAGATGCAAGAACTGTCATGTCAACTTAACGAACTGCTCAGCAAGGGCTTTATAAGACCAAGCTTCTCACCCTGGGGAGCTCCAGTCTTGTTCGTCAAGAAGAAAGACGGATCGTTTCGAATGTGCATCGACTATAGGGAGCTCAACAAACTGACCGTCAAGAATCGTTATCCACTGCCTCGTATAGACGATTTATTTGATCAACTGCAAGGGGCGAACTTCTTTTCAAAAATCGATCTAAGATCCGGATATCACCAACTACGAGTGCTAGGGGAGGATGTTTAGAAGACAGCCTTCCGAACTCGTTATGGGCACTACGAATTCGTAGTGATGCCGTTCGGATTAACAAACGCTCCCGCAGTATTCATGGATTTAATGAATAGGGTGTGTCGTCCTTACTTGGATCAGTTCGTCATCGTCTTCATCGATGACATACTTATCTACTCTCGTAGTAAGGAGGAGCATAGTCAACATTTGCGACTAGTCTTAGAAACACTGCGTTCGAAGAAGCTCTATGCGAAGTTCTCGAAATGATAATTTTGGATCCGAAGAGTCGAATTCATAGGGCACATGGTTGGCAAAGAGGGAATACACGTGGACCCTTCCAAAATCAAAGCCATTGAGAGCTGGTCAGCACCGAAGACGCCTACAGAAATTCGTCAATTTCTAGGCCTCGCTGGCTACTATCGCAGGTTCATTCAGAACTTCTCCTGCATTGCGAAACCTCTTACAACACTGACCCAGAAAGGCGTGGCCTTTGACTGGGAAGAGAAGCAGGAAAGAGCGTTCCAAACTCTCAAGCGAGCCTTGTGCACCGCACCAATACTATCCCTCCCCGAAGGGATAGAAGACTTTGTTGTCTATTACGATGCGTCAAATCAAGGGCTCGGATGTGTTCTGATGCGGCGAGGTAAGGTCATCGCCTACGCCTCAAGACAACTGAAGACACACGAGGTTAACTACACTACGCACGATCTTGAACTAGGAGCAGTTGTGTTTTCTCTGAAGATCTGGAGACACTACCTGTACGGTACAAAAAGCACTATCTTTACAGACCACAAAAGCCTACAACATATATTCGACCAGAAGGAGCTCAACATGAGACAACGATGGTGGGTCGAGCTACTCAGTGACTACGAATGCGAAATTCGTTATCATCCGGGTAAAGCCAACGTAGTAGCTGACGCCCTAAGTCGGAAAGAATACTCTGGTCGTAGAGTCAAATCATTGACTATGACTATCCATTCACACTTGTCCACGCAAATTAAGGAGGCTCAGCTCGACGCATTGAAACCTGAAAATGTGGCGAGTGAATCCCTGAGAGGGATGGATAAGAACTTGGAAGTCAAGGGTGGCGGAGCTTATTATCTCATGGATCGGATCTGGACCCCGAAACACGGTGGTTTCAGAGACTTGGTCATGAGCGAGGCGCACAACACTCGTTATTCCGTCCATCCGGGTTCAGATAAGATGTATCTGGATCTTAAAAATCTATACTGGTGGCCTAACATGAAAGAAGATATTGCTACCTTCATGAGTAAATGCCTTACTTGCGCTAAGGTCAAGGTCGAATACCAGAAACCCTCAGGTCTACTACAACAACCTGAGATACCGGAATGGAAGTGGGAGCGGATCACTATGGACTTCATAACCAAGTTGCCCAAGACAACGGGTGGACTTGATACCATATGGGTCATCGTCGACAGATTGACCAAGTCCGCACACTTCCTGCCTATCAAAGAAACAGACAAGATGGAGAAGCTTACAAGAACTTACATACGGGAGATTGTACGACTGTACGGTGTTCCCATATCCATTATCTCGGACAGAGATAGTAGGTTCACTTCGAGGTTTTGGCAGTCGCTACAAAGTTCCCTAGGAACTAGGCTGGACATGAGTACAGCCTACCATCCATAGACCGACGGACAAAGTGAGAGGACTATCCAAAC
Organism: Lactuca virosa; assembly: GCF_052849685.1. Taxonomy (NCBI): domain Eukaryota; kingdom Viridiplantae; phylum Streptophyta; class Magnoliopsida; order Asterales; family Asteraceae; genus Lactuca; species Lactuca virosa. The sequence goes on along the minus strand of NC_136428.1, from coordinate 411,794,486 downwards.
CTTGGAAGATATGTTGCGAGCCTGTGTGATCGACTTTGGGAAAGCATGGGATACTCATTTACCCCTTGTCGAATTTTCCTACAACAACAGTTATCACACGAGCATAAAGGCCGCTCCATTTGAGGCCCTCTATGGCCGAAAGTGCAGATCCCCTATGTGCTGGGCTGAGGTGGGTGATACCCAGTTAGCTAAAGGACGAGTTCCTGACAGCACTCTCACAGGTCCGGAGATCATACGGGAAACGACAGAGAAGATCGTTCAGATTCGTGAACGATTGAAAGCCTCTAGAGACCGACAGAAAAGCTACGCATATAAACGAAGGAAGCCGTTGGAATTCCAGGTGGGCGACCGTGTTCTATTGAAGGTCTCACCCTGGAAAGGCTTAATACGCTTTGGAAAGCGTGGAAAGCTAAATCCAAGATACATCGGGCCTTTCGAGATTCTCGCTAGAATTGGCCATGTAGCTTACAAACTTAACTTACCTCGTGAAATCAGTAACGTACATTCTACTTTCCATGTCTCGAACTTGAAAAAGTGTCTGTCCGACGAGACTCTTGTAATCCCACTCGATGAGATCGAGATCAACGAGAGCCTCAACTTCGTGGAAGAACCAGTAGAGATCATGGACCGGGAGGTCAAGCAAACAAAACAAAGCCGTATCCCGATAGTGAAGGTTCGCTGGAACGCCAAGCGAGGACTTGAATTCACTTGGGAGCGAGAGGATCAGATGAAACTGAAATATCCTCGTCTTTTTACTTAGTTATTTGTAACTACTTATTTGCTTAAACTCTAATTTCAGGACAAAATTCCTTCTAACGGGGGGATGATGTGACAACCCGAAATTTTCTATCTTATACAACCATTCACTTCCATAGAAGTCAGAAAGGTTTCTGCTAACTTTTGAGCTGTGTAGAGTCATTTTGAGTGTTTCAAAGCTTAGTACTTCAGGAGATAACTGGAGAGAGGATGCCCTAGGGTTTATTGTGCAACAATAAAGTCCCAAAACTCCAAGAGTTTGGAGTTTACGGCCTAAACAAGGTGTTTACGGCCGTAAACCCTAAGGGGGTATAAATATGACACTTAGTCATTTTCACCACTTTTTCACCATTTTCAAGTCTAGAACTCAAATCCTCTCAAGTATCATCCGATTTTACCTCTTGATCTTCAACTTTGTAAGTGTTTCTTGCCCTAATAAGTTGATATCTTATCTAATCTAGTGATCTTACATGATTCCATCCGTGAAATTATTCCATTTGTGTAGATCTTCAAGTGTTCTTAGTTTCACCAAGAACACATACTAGTGTTCTTGGACTTTTAACACCCTTTCAAGCCTATCTATTGTAAGTGCTCTTACCCTAGTGCGTTATAAGACTTGTTACACTTCTTAATCAACTAGAAAACATAAAGGAACACAAGATCAAAGGTGTTTACGGTCCAACATGTTCTTGGACCGTAAACCCTAATGAATGGGCAAATGTGTGCCCTAGTCCCTTACCAAGCCTTGGATACTAGTCTAGATCATATCCTTGATGTGCTTAGGACCTTAAACATCAAAAAGACCATGAACCATTAGAGTTTACGGCCGTAAGCACATGGAGAAATGGTCCATGGGCCGTAAACTCCATAAAGGGGTGAAATGTTGCCCTAATCACTTCCAAAGGCTTAGATTTGAAGTAGGAATGCTTCTTATGACCTTATAGGCTTCAAAAAAACAAAATGGTAGAAGTACCATGAGTTTACGGCCATAAACTCATGGGTTTACGACCGTAAACTCCAAGGGAGTTGTTCACAAAACCGTAAACTCCAAAAGAGTGTCCCTTTGAACCCTAAACTCAAATGCAAGGTCCTACAACCTTTAGATGCAATCCTTAGCACTTATAGCACTTAAATCAAGTGTTTTACATGTCTTAGGATGTCTTAACTTGATTAATTAGTTGTTAAATGACTAATTGGATACATATATGTGTTATTATATGTTAACTAGGATCCTTGTGTGTGTTCAAGTCTTCACTTGACACTTAGCATCCTATACCATCCGTTCATCCAAACCACTCACTACAGGTGAGTTCATACCCCTTAATTAACCTTTTAAATGATTTTAAATGCTTTTATGGGGGGAATACAAGTTGAACTATTATAGTTATTATATCAATCACATGTGATTAATAACTACCAAACAAGTGGATTTCTTACTTTTCAAACTGTGTTACCAAACTGTTTTACTTCAAACTGTTTTACAAACTCTTTTACATATCAAATACTTTTATTAAACTCTTTTAAACTTATATTCTGTTAAATGTGTATCTATATAGATATAGTTATATAAGTAGGATTGAAAGGACTTAGGACTGATAGCTCACCTTACTTCCTGTTCCTTGTTTACTTGTGGACTTAGGGTATTCAGGTTATTTGTCTGAAGGTCGTTTGAATCCTAGTTATATATTATGTATATGTATATAGATATAAAAGGTTACTTCTTTCTATTCAATACCTTTGGGTAGCAAAGGTATACAAACATGTTCATACATTCAAACAACATTACTAGTAAGATATAATAGGTATAGTTTAGGGAGATACTAATACTATTACTAGAACAGTGAAACAAACAAAGAGTCAGTTCATACATGAGTCAATACCATACAGAGAGAGCATAACATACAGATAGAGAATACTATGATGAGAAACAAACAATACCATACAGAGAGAACATAACATACAGATAGAGAATACTATGATGAGAAACAAACAATACCATACAGAGAGAACATACATACATGCTAGACAGAGAGAGAACGCACAATACAGCTAGCACATACATATACTAGAACGTTACTACAGTTATGTGAGCCACGTAAAGGGGCATGGCATCACCTGTCATGGCCCGTTTTGTATCCAGAATCTCCTTAAATGGAGAGCGTTGAGTTTGTGTATAGATCTATACTGGATTGACTATCCTACACCTTGCTGCTCGCTACAGTGGGACTTGCAAGTCTACGGGTGCCAAACGTCATTTCTTCCGACGTCTTACATCGTTGTGTTTATAGTCGGTAGTATGGTACAGGCCGATCACATGGTACTTTAAATAACAATTGGTTTAAGGTAGTTAGTACAACAGTAGTTACTTAATACAACACTACAGTACTATTTTATTTCCCATTGCATTCACTTTGTGATCTTCACACAATGAACAGTAATGTAAAAACTATATTTTTGGTTAATGATAGTCAGATTTGGGAAAATACATACTCTTACAAGAGACACACACACAAACATTAGATGCCTTTGTAGAAGGCTACTTTGAGTAGGAAACATAGGGTTTTCTAGGAGAGTTCAAACAATTACAAACTTTTACAAACTTATACATCACATACTTACAAACACTTTCATACAAACAATGACACTAAAATACTTATGATCTCACCAGCTTTAAAGCTGATAAACTCTTTCAAAATAACTTGTATTCTCAGGTCACCAGTAGACAGGTACCGGTGCCAGGTTTTGAGAAGATGGAGCTCGTTCAAGACTCATCTTTCATTCTGAATTACATTTTTGGTGTCTATTAAACTTTACAGAACACACTTGTATGAAATTATATTATTAATGCAATGGATGATGTTGTTGCTTGTTTACTACTATTCATTGTTGTGATACTGTACATGACGTCCTCCACCCCCGAACGATTCCGCCGTTCCGGTTTTGGGGTGTGACAAATGCCACATTGTTAATCCACCAAAATTCATGTTCAAAAGAAAACAGTGTATAAAACTCCAGGATCCTCTAAATCATAAAATAATCTCCGGTGTGTGTACAATCAAGCCGGCGCCTTCCCGTGATCCTGAGAAGTACCTGAAATACATAACACATAACACGGTAAGCACAAAGCTTAGTGAGTTCCCCAAAATATCATGCACATCTCATTAGCCACTCTAGGCCATAACTCAAATAAGACCCTCCGGTGAATGTGTCTCAGTGGAACCCTCCGGTTCCAACTCAGTAAACTCATAGCAACAATATTCAGAAATAATCACAAGACATAATGCAGAATATTACAATACACAGATAAACACGTAAAACAGCTCAATCACATAAAGATACCACTCTTGGTAAGTATAGTGAGAAGACTCACCTCGTAAGTAAGTTAAGTGAATGAATACTCTGGCACACGAATCACCAAGTGTAGCCTCCTCCTAATCACATAAGATAATTATATCTAATTAAATCTTTAAATTACACATTTTACTAAGTTATCTCTCTCTCTCTCTCTCTCTCTCTCTTTCTCTTGAAGTGACCAATTTACCCCTCCATGGTTTCCCAAAGACGGGGTTGACCAAACCCTAAGTCAACAGAAGTCAAACTCGAGTCAACAGTCCATGTTGACCCTACTCGTCGAGTGCATTCGTGGGACTCGACGAGTCTGCTCTCCATCCACAGAATCACTCAAAAGTCTGTCTCAACTCACCGAGTTGACCCGTCAACTCGTCGAGTTGCTGCACGATCAAAACCATCGGGACAACCCCCATCCAACTCGTCGAATCGGCTTCTTGACTCGGCGAGTCCATTCAGACTCATCTCTCATTCAGTCATTTTCAAAGCAGAGAACCTCCCCAAACTTTGGATCTACACTCCTAAGGCTCATCTATCACGTAAAGTCACGGGCTTTACGTTCATGCATGGCATTTTGAGCTTAAAATGCCAAAACACACCCCAAAAATGGTTTTTCACTCAAGACCACTATTATGGTTGGATAAAGAAGGGACTTTTGGACTCTAGGGACCTCACATGGTCCAGATCTGAAGTTCAACCCTCTCAATGAGCATGGAACACTCAAGGTCCTCATATTTGGGTGGAAAAACCCTAGATTCACAAAATCATGAGATCTATACAAAATAATGAGAAAGGTGCAAGCTTTATACCTTTCCCAGAAGCTTTGAAGTGAAACAACCTCAGATCTAGCAGCACCCTCTTGTCCCTTGGCTTGGAAATCTTCTCTCCTCTTCACAAAATGCACCAATCACTCACAATTAGCAAAGCACTCTCTCTCTAGGCTCAAAGGTCGTTTAGGGTTTGCTCTCAAGGAAGGGTAGCCGCAAATGAGGCTATAAGTGCCTTCAAAATAGGCCCTAAACCTGGGGATTTAGGGTTTCTCATCCCAACGCCTACTCGGCGAGTCGAGTAGCTCAAAAGATAAATAAATAACTAATAACAAATGATATACCTGGAAGTCCAGATGTTACATAATCATCATTAATCCAACATACAAATGACATACTGTTTAAATTCCTAATAGATTTCATTCCTTAAAAAAAACCAACCATGAATATTAAGTATTCTAAATTACATGAATGGTCATTAGAACTTTAGATCATTCTTGAACACATAGAATTGGTCCAATTGGGGAATCTCTTGGTGGTTGATGATTTTTAACATGTGATTTGTTTTTAAATCATTTAAATTAAGTTAACTTGATTATTGCAATTGATCAACCCTAAACCCTTAATATTCCACCATAGACGGAGCTTGTAAGCTTTAATTTTCGCACTAATCCCCACAACAAATTAACTATGGTTTGATTCTATGGAGATTAGGAGTTTAGTGTTGTTGGATTAGGTGTCTAAGCCCATAACTATTTTGGTATGTACTTGACCTGATTGTGAGCATGGTCCTTTTGGGTTGCCTTCACCATAGCAACTGATAGGATGACCTAAGGAGAAAAATGATTAATTATGATTTATTAATATGTTATATGAATAATATATTAAAAGAGATATCATATTGTTTAATTAATATTAGTCAAGAAATAATAAGAATTAATTATGTGGCTAAAAGACATTAATTAAATAAAGGGGATTAGAACTGTCAATGGTGTGATAGTTGAATATTGGGCTAATGGACTCCATAGAAGTTGGAGTGGACGAAATCTATGGGGAAACCCATTAGAATTCGTCCAAGGCTTCTAAGGAGGGAGTCCATGGGCTGCTTAGGGCCTAAGCAGTCAGATTAGGGTTTCCTGGTTGAAAACCCTAATAGCCTAAGTATAAAAGAAACCCTTGGCAAGCCACAAATGCCCCTAACATTCTAAGAGAAACCCTAGGACGTTTTTAGTGCCTCCTCCCTCTCTCCTTGTTCATCTTGTTGCATATGGTGTTTGTGACTCCATTAGAGGTGCAACATTTGAGGCACTAGGCTTTCAGAAGTCAATTACAAGAAGGATTCAGATTGTTATTGCAACATAACAATCAAGGTAAGATCTAAACTCTATTCTTTTGTCAATTTCGATTATTGTATGCTAGAATCAGGGTTTATGAGCTTTGGATGATTATTGCATGTATATTAGACAAACTAGATCCAAAGCTTTGGGGTTTGCATGTACACCATAAGATTGATGTAGTGCTCAAAACCCATCAGTGGTATCAGAGACTAGGCTGTTTGTTTGATGTATTTGATGCTTTACATAATTGTTCAAGCTGAAAATCGTGAAAAACTGCATCCTGGAGCCTCAACTCGCCGAGTTCATTGGTGAACTCGCCTAGTTCACTGTGAACTCGACGAGTCCATCCCTGACTCGACGAGTTTGTAGGTCTGATTGCTGTTTTTGCGGGATTTTTGACCTGTTTTGGCTGTGGATAATTACCATAAACGTTTTTTATTGATAAAATCCGATTTTTATTATTTTAGGGTGATTATCCTTACCAAAATAGAAGATTATTGTCAAATTAATTAGATAATCATTGCCTTATGTGATAAACTTGATATATTTGAATTATTTGATGAATTATCTTACAAGTAATTAAATTAGGTCAAATTTATATAATTACCAATTATTTGATTAATTAAATTGTTTGTAATTTGATCTAGATAGTTTTGAAAAGTTTCAAAACTTTCCCTCAAGTTTTGGAATTTAAATTTTTGATTAAAAGTTCTAATTTCTAAATGCTAAATTCTAAAACCCTAGTTTTTTGAAAAAGTTCAAATTACACCCTTATGGTTTTATTAAATTAATTAAGTGTATAATTAAAAGAAAGTTAATAAATCCATAATGATATGGTTTGTATTTAATCAAATTAAAAGTATAATTTTGTTAAATTAGACCACATAGTATTTTAAAAGTGTAAAATACACCTTTATACTATATAAGATTAAAAGTGTAATAGTATATATGTATAAGTAAAATGCCAGTCTTACCATTAGTAGGCCTCATTCACGAAGTTGGTCTATAAGGGGTTTTTAAGGAAGCGGCCTGTAAAATGACCGTCATTGGGTATCCACTCCTACCCACCGCACTCTTAACTAGTGGATGGTCGTTAGCCGAACGGGTAGGATAGGACACAACCTTCCATTATAAGTATAATGAATACGAAGTAACTAAACACTTTTATAAATTCCCAAATCTTAGTTACTTTAGGAAAAATGTGGAGTTGGTGCCATTCCATGAAATTACACTTTGTACCCTTGCTAAGATGTTAGTGGAGCGTGTGTGGTTAACCGGCACACTAATTGGGCTCTAAGCAAAGGTGGCAAAGGGTGACTCGATGTCTGTCATAGATCGATGGAGCGTGTGTGGTTAACCAGCATGTCGATTAGGTGACTGTAACATTGGGGGCACCATGTATATTTGCATGGTTATCCACAACTTGTTTGTGATCCTCGGCTTCCTAGTCAGAAACGAAGGGCACACTCGAGATTTAAACATGCCATTGAAAAGTTCAATGAATCTCAAAGGATCTAGGAGTTTCATTTCATTTAAAACTTAAATTTCCTTTTCGTTTTTCATGGTGGAAATTGGTAAATCGTCATTTACTTACCTTCAAATGTTTTGCATTTTGGATTACGGCATCCCTCTTCCAAATTGTAGAATATTGTGTTGGTCCTAGCCTTGATATTTCATTTGGGTGTTATATCAAGGATTCCAATCAACTAACTTGAATTTCTCCCGTTTTGTAGATGTTAAAGTCTGACAACTATGGTCTTCCTGAATCCGTTGGAAAAAGTTTTCCACGTGAAGATGATATTCCACGATTGGATTGTGGAAATGGAAATCATGCTTCACTTCCTCCACCTCCTCCAATAATTCTCCCTGACCCACGTGTTCGAGGGCTTGAAAAGTTCAAGGTCACTCAATCCCTATTGGCGAAAAGACACGAAGATGGAAAGTCGGTATGCGCTCATGTATTGGATATGAAGTTGCATATTGATAGATTGGGAATGTTGGGCGTCGATGTCTCGGAGAAGTTGGGTGTTGACTTGGTTCTTCACTCACTTCCCGATTCATATAGTAAGTTCGTTAGAGAGTACTATATGATGGAACACGACGTGACCCTCATTGATTTGACTTATTTGCTTGTTGCTGCTGAATCAGAAATGATTTGGCGGACTGGTCAAGCAAATTTGTCTGATAAATCAATGTCCCAACCTTCTATGGACAATGGCAACATTGGAAGTCCAGAAAAGTTTTCTCTACGCAAGAGAAAGGCTAAGTCTGAGATAGTCCCTTGTGCCATTCCCAAAGAATCTGTGTGTTTCTACTGCCAAGAAAAGGGGCATTGGTTGTGAAGCTGTCCTGACTACCTGAGAGATCTAAGAGATGGGAGAGTCAAGATGTATGACTCTACTTCAGGTGAAATCCATTATCTAACTCTATTAAGTTCCTTTTTAGATTCTTAATACATGATGTGATAATATTACATTTGGTGTTTTGTAGGATCGAAGAAAAAGGAAGCTTAAAAGAAAGAAGTGAGCTGAATCTGGTCATGAAGAAATGGATTTCGATCACATGATTCAAAGATCAGATTTTTTAGCTGCTGCTTTAGAGTTAGGACAAATTGCTAAATAATATTTACATAGTTTTCATTTGTAATCGCATTGTAAGGACAAGATTTTTCCGCAATAAAATAAATTTTGATTTTGTCTTATTTATGTTTCCTTGCGATGGATTTTATGAAAATTGGTGTTTGAATGTTTCTATTGTTAGCAATATTGTGAATGGATTTGATTCTTAGTTATGTTATTTGTAGTAATGTCAGAAATTTACCAAATAATGAAAGATTCTCATCGCCCAAGTTTCAAATGGACAGAAACTTGGAATCATGCAACTAGTATTGTATAATGAATGAGAAACTTCTTATTTGGGAAACTAAGACTAATTTCTTGTTCACATAAGTATGTGAGTCAAGTGAAGGACTAGGAGAGCTGGTACACAATGTTGTGCACTGGTCAAGTCCACCACAAAGAACGATAAAATATTCTTCATGATTTACTGAAAGTCTAGTAAATATGGTTATTCTTACAAGATTAAATGTAATTTTGAATCATTGAAGAGTTTCAATAATAGCAGAACGAATAAGAAGAATCAATTAGGCAGAAAGATAAAAGTTTCTCCAATCTGGTAAGAAGGGAGAGTACTTTTGTATCATGTTTTATGATTGTGTAATTGATTGGTAAACCATATCACAATTGATCCTCTAAGTAAATCTTAGTGCACTAGTATGGCTAAGAAGAGGAATCGGGAATTGTTGAAATGGTTAAATCAATAGGTGAATCATACTTCATTCCAAAATCAAGTCTTAGAGTCATACTCCAAGATTGTGACTTGAGTGACATATCTTAAGAAGTTTTAACACACTCATCAAATGTAGAGTAGAAAATTGCTTTTCTTACTCTTGCACGTTTGAAATTGGTAAGTTGTGATGTCTTGGGTAACACAAAGACCAACTAAGATCAATTGTGTGTAGTGGTTTGTCTTGATAAGAATCCGCACTAACTCTTGAATATTTGTTTGTCAAGAAATGTTTCTTGACAAGAGAATCTTATATGTCAAGAGGTCAGTGGGAGTCTAAATGATCTTGAAAAAGGTTCAAGAACTAATCGAGAGTAAACTTATTAAACACTAGCACACGACTTGAGGGTTGTAGCCTATTGTGCTGACATATTCTTGTTTCTGTGCCATTCTAGTAAAGTTACTTATGCATATGAGTTCTACGAGTTCTCAATTGACTGCATAAGGGCAAGCACCCTGATCAATGGAAAGTACATTGATAGGTAGGGGTGAGCTACTAAATATCTTGGAAGCAATGGTGGGACCCTTGATGGCAAGAAATAAAGAATGAACAAGTTCTGTCCATAAGAGTTTGGATTTGTCACAAACGTTATCTTATGATTATGGTTATGACAAATTCACATGGATAGGAACACATACACCATAAAATCTAAGTGTCATAAGGTTTCTCTCCTTCATGAAAATGATTGTGAGGAAACGCTTTCACTAGGAAGATTTTAATGAGATAGTGATTACGTAAATTGCATTCTCTAATTCGATTATGACTATGGCATACCTCTTCATAGTTCGAATTGTGAGATTTGGCAATTAGTTTGAACATTCGAGACTTATTGCTATAAGTTCTAGAATTGTTTAGACACACATGTGAGCTATCTAAGGAAAGGTGTATGAGTTGTTTTCTAGAAGCTTAGATAAAAGATTGTCGAAGCGTATCGTATTAGAAATATGATCTTTGGAAATCAATAAGTATTGTTTTTCTAGAAGTTTAGCAAATTTCTGAATACATGTCAAAGCTAGTGGGAGCATAAGTGTTATGCTGGTAAGGATATAATCATCATGTTAGTGGGAGCATGATTATTATTTTAAGTATTGCAAGTTAGCAATATTAATTATAGAAAACAACAGTTTCACTTTGCAAAGTTGCAGGGGTTGAAAAGTTGTTTTGCTATAATTAAGGGAGAGAATATTATACTTCGTTTCAAAATCTAAAAGCTTGGATCGAGAAATTTTAATCAAACTTTGTCAAAGGACATATATGGATGTTATGTTGAAAAGATTCAACTTAAAAGGATTTTATATATGGCAATATTATAGCAAGGAACTGGTAAAGTATCACATTTTTCATTATGGATCGTGTCCCATACGCTTCGGGTATAGGATCGACTGCATATGCTATAATATTCGACCGTTCTAAATTTTCCAAATGCCTAGGGCATTAAGAGAGAAAAAGGACTAGAACCGGATTTGACTAAAATAATTAAACAACTGTCAAGGACAATCTAAGGTTCGCTAAGGATTGGTCGCTTGTGAGCAGTTGGAAGTATAGTAATGAATGGACCATAATGACATTATTATGATTAGATATGATTCTATTAATAATGAGTTGTCATATGGCAAATATGGAAATGTTTCGATATTGGGAGTTGGATATTGAGAATCCATGTCTAGATTAGAAACTTTTATGCAAGAAGGATGTTCAAAGGAATGTACTTTGAATGTGAGACTTCGTATCTATGGAATTGCCTTGTAGCAATCTCCAATAGAGAACTTTGTAATTTCATTGGCAAAGTCTTGGTGACTTTTGTGCAATAAGATTACAGATTGCATAAAATGTTGAATCTAACATATTCTAATAGTGGCAAGAATTTGGTATTCTTACACTAATGATAAGGATTGGGAATTGTGAAATGAGTATCAATGGAAATGTGTTCAGCTGATCTGTTTCACAAAGTAAGGACCATAGGTAAACATAGTGTGCATGCTTGGAGCAAGGGACAACTGTTGTTATAATTCAAGTAATAAGTTGATTATCCGAAACATTATACAATGAATAATGTGTAATCAATATGGTGACTAAATAAAAGGAGTTTTATTTATACTCAAAAGTTTGGGGCCATATTGGATTTGATTATTCTTGTGTTTAACTTTGCATGTTTTGACTTCCTGAATAATAAGATTATTCAAACATTCCACAATCGCTCATACTTTTGGAGTAGGTATGAAAGAAGATTTTCATGAATTGGTTTGTAGATTGTCTAAAGTGTATTAGACATAACAAAAGTTTGCTGCAACGTTCATGAGTGCTTATAAATATGATTTGAGCATTGGATTAAACCCACGCTCACTTGGATCGCTTCATGGATTTTATCACGAGTGATTGGTGAGACGATAATATCTTATATTCTTGAAACCGAGACGTGTGAGTTGTATTCTGCAAGTCGGTTGCACAATGACAATATGTAAACGAACCAGTAACTTGGTGTTATAAAACATATTGTTGTGTGTGACTTGATGAGTAGGTACAAGCGAGCATTAAGTCGAAGTTTATCCGTTCCTTTTACCCAATGTGGGATAAAAGCGATATCTGTGGGCCCCTCAATGATTTAGTGATGACACCATAAGAGCTTGGCCAAGCCGGGACTAAGTTGATGTGTTCAATTGTAGTCTGTTTTCAGTCGTCATAAATCGGAAGTCGGGAAACAATACATAGACTGAGAGAATGATTATAATCCATGTCTCATGTCTATACGATATCTAGAATGGAGGAATAAATGATCCCTTATCTAAAGGGCACGCTTCTGATAAGATCAGAGTTGACAGTGGCTTTTGAAAGCTACGATTGCTGATCAGGTTCCAAAGTCATATGCAGGATAGTTATTAGACTTATCCAAGTGGGAGACTGTTGGATTAGGTGTCTAAGCCCATAACTATTTTGGTATGTACTTGACCCAATTGTGAGCATGGTCCTTTTGGGTTGCCTTCACCATAGCAACTGATAGGATGAACTAAGGAGAAAAAGGATTAATTATGATTTATTAATATGTTATATGAAGAATATATTAAAAGAGAAATCATATTGTTTAACTAATATTAGTCAAGAATTAATAAGAATTAATTCTGTGGCTAAAAGACATTAATTAATAAAGGGGATGTAACATCGTAAATTTTCAAACAATTTTTTTTCATTTTAAAATCACAGTATTCTCATAACACATTTCATAAAAATCTCATTGGTATAATTTACAAAGCACAACTCCATATTTGTTTGATTAATAATCCAGGATCCTCAAAACATAACTCTTTCTATGGTGTGTACAATCAAGCCGGTGCCTTCCCGCGATCCTGAGAAAAACCTGAAACACATATCACATAACACGGTAAGCACGAAGCTTAGTGAGTTCCCCAAAATACCACACACACAGCTCATTAGCCACTCGAGGCTATATCACTGCAAGACCCTCCGGTCAATGTGTCTTAGTGGGGCCCTCCAGTCCCACGGTTCGTTGGACCCTCTGGTCCAGTCTGTAAAGCTCCGCATAGCATAAATCACAAAGACATAATGCACAGCATAAAACGTAAGGCAGGATAACATAATACTCAATGTAAGCACATAAGACCCTCCGGTCACACATAAGTACCACTCTAGGTAAAGTATAGTGAGAAGACTCACCTTCCAAGCAAGCAAACAAATATCCTCGAACTCGAATCTCGAACTAGCCTCCGCCTAACACATAGGGTAAATATCTCTAATTAATACTCGATTATCGACCTTAAGAAACCAAGTGTTATTCTTCACTCTCTAACTCTCGAATTGGGTAAAAGACCATTTTACCCCTCCACGGTCTCCATTACTCATGTTGACCAAACCCTAAAGTCAACAGAAGTCAAACTCGAGTCAATAGTCCATGTTTGACCCGACTCGTCGAGTGCACTCTTGCGACTCGTTGAGTCCCCTCGTTTCCTCAGAAGTCTCAAGAAAGTTCAGCTCAACTCGTCGACTTGACCCCCAACTCATCGAGTTATCGTACAATCAAACCCATCAGGACAAACCCTCACCGACTCGTCGAGTCGGCTCCTTGACTCCGCGAGTCTATTCAGACTCATATCTCATTCAGTCGTTTTCAAGGCAGAGAACCTTCCCAAATTCTAGATCTGCACTCCTAAGGCTCATCAATCACGTAAAGTCACAGGCTTTACATTCATACATGGCATTTTGAGCTTAAAATGCCAAAACACACCTCAAAAAGGGTTTTTCACTCAAGATCGCTATTATGGTTGGATAAAGCAGGGACTTTTGGACTCTACGGACCTCACATGGTCCATATCTGAAGTCCAAACCTCTCAATGACCATAAAACGCTCAAGGTCCTCATATTTGGGTGGAAAAACCCTAGATTCATAAAATCATGAGATCTATACAAAATAATGAGAAAGGTGCAAGCTTTATACCTTTCCCAGAAGCTCTGAAGAGAAACAATCTCAGATCTAGCATCACCTTCTTGACCCTTGGCTTGGAATTCTTCTCTCCTCTTCACAAGATGCACCAAACACTCACAATTTGCCAAGCACTCTCTCTCAGAGCTCAAAGGTCGTCTAGGGTTTGTTCTCAGGGAAGTGTAGCCGCAAATGAGGCTATAAGTGCCTTTAAATAGGCCCCAACCCCCAGAAATTAGGGTTTCTCTGCCCAGCGCCTACTCGGCGAGTCAGCTCTCTGACTCGTCGAGTCCACTCATTAAATCCTTGTTGGCAACTCGGCCCTACTCGGCGAGTCGGACTCACGACTCGTCGAGTCACTCTATAATTCTCAATGTTAAACACACATTTAATGTATCCGAAAATCCGGATGTTACAATTCTCCCCCACTTGAATTAGATTTCGCCCTCGAAATCGCTTCTCAACGCCACATAGATTGAACCCAACAACCCGAAAGGTACCACCGAAGGATCTCATACCACACAACTAAATTCCTCCATAGACACCTGAAACCAAACATGAACTCCCAAACCCGGAAGAGGACATACCCTTCTGCCGCTACGATACCCTTTTTGACTCGCCAAAATCTGAAAAATCTAGTGGCCTGCCTCACTGCCCGACCACCCTCTCAAGCTATCATCATGTTATTCGCTCCTCGAATAATGAATCCTGAAAACTCATTGCCCCTCTGATTCTCTCGTAGCGACTGATAGAAACAAGTCAAAGCCCAAAAATTTGCCACCAATCGCTCATACCAGACATACTAAGCGCTCCAATCATACTCCAAGGAGCGAAAGGGTCACATTACACCAGAGACCCATTCACTGTACTGCAATCGAAATCCCATCTGAACAAGGAACTCTCAACACCCTGCCCTGAACACAAGAAAATGATCATGCTTGCTCAGAAGCATCCTCTGACATATAACAATCATAAGCCTCAGCTCCCTCTCAGATATCCCTTTTAACACTGAGCGCCAGGTCAACTCTCGTCCCCACAGTTGAACCTCCAAAGGTTACCCATTGCATGTCCCAAACGTCTCACTGACTTCCTTCTCACACAACTATCTCGGCCTAGTGTGACATACAAGTCACGAAGTTTGCGTTACCTCAAGCGAATACGGAATTCGTCTCACCCCCGACCTCTGTCGTCTACTACTCATTAGTTCCATGCACCTCACGGTCCTTCCCATACAACGAACTAGCTCACTCAAGTCTAAAACATCTGACGGAAACACATCTCCCTCAAAATGAGATCCACCCGAAATCTCAAACTGCTCGTCCTCCACACAGATAGAACTAAATTCACCCATCAGGGTCTGATCCGACACAGAATTAGAACCGCTCGTCCCAATCTAGCACTCCACTCATGACCCATACTCCACGATTATACACATGTATTACACCTCGATCCGTCTGATTCGCGACAACCCCGCTCTAACTCAAAACACGACGGTTTTCGACCACTGTCGAGATCCCAGTCTCGCCTTTGGTTCGGCCCCCAGGTCCTCACGAACTTTTCTGGTAAGGCTACCCATTCCTAAGATCCGATCTGCATCATACCTTGACTAATAAGGCTGCGGCTCCCCACAGTTATACAACACTTTCTCTCACTGACTCATGGATGCTACGGTTCCTCGTAGTCTTACAACACTCTCTCACTCACTGACTCGCCATGGGCTCACTCCATGATTTTCCATGATAATCCTAAGTGATTACCCCCACTCGGATCCACTCGCTCTCTTATCACCTCATAATCTTATCATGAAGTCATCACTACACTGAGTTCACTAACTCATGCTCCACAACCCTGTTGGATTAATGTCTAAGTCCATAACTATAATTGGTAAGACTTGACCCGACCCGGCATGGTCTATTTGGGTTGCATGGCATCATGCATTTGGATAGACTATAATGAGAGAAATAACACTTAAGGTTGGTTAATATATTATAAGTTCTAATATATTAATAAGGTTATTTAATTAGTATTGATCAAGAATTAATTTGGAATTAATTAAGTGATCAAAAGGAGACTAATTAAATATATGGGTTGATTGTGTAAATCATTCATTCTTATATATGTGGGCTTGTGATCCAAGATTCCTTATGTTGGACTAAGTCCATGGGGTGACCCATGGAGACTCCATGGAGGTTAAAATCCATGGAGCATAAGGAATGGGTAAAGTTATGAGTTACATGGTGTAACCCTAATAGCCACCATATAAAATAATCCCATGGCTCAAGAAATCGTGCACTAATGTGTGAATATGAGGGCTAGACGATTTCAAGGAGTGTTCCATTTCTCTCAAGTCATTCCATGTGCATTTGGTGTTGTGTGAACCATTTGAGGTGTCACACTTGGGGCACTAGGCACTCAAGCTTCATGGAGACAAGCTACATCAAACAAAGGTATGTATTCTATCCATTTGATTACCCAAGTATCAAGTATTGTATGCTAGATAGGGTAATACCTTGGAAAGTTCATAATTGCATGTATAATAGAGAAAACATAGATCCAAGGTATTTAGGGTTGCATGTACACTTAGGAGTGTTAGAATGCGCAAAACCCATCAGTGGTATCAGAGCCAAGGCTTGTTTTCTTGTTATACTTGCAAAATTAGCTGAAAAATCGAATTGTATTAGTTTAAAAGTTATGCTAATTACTTGAAAAAAATTTGATGTGAATTATCTTTGTTCATATGAGTTTATTAGATTAATAGAAAAGTTAATTGATTATGTGTTTTCAATCCATTTTAATCTAAGAGTTGATTCTAAAATGTGTTTTTGTAACTTGTCCTCAAGTTATATGAAAAGTCACATTTAAGTTTCATAAAACTCATAAAAAGTTGGCAATGGTTACAAAAATGAAGAGTCTTGTCCTCATTAAATGGTTTTATGACTCCATAACTTGTCCTCAAGTTATGGAGGTTTAAGAGTCACTTCATTAAATGATAAAATGTGTAACCTTAATTAGTTCCATAAGTTACAAAAATAAAGAAAAGTTACATTCTTTTATTAGTTTAAAGACTTCCATAACTTGTCCTCAAGTTATGGAACTTGAAGAGTTTTTTTTTAATTAAAACTACTTTAAACACATAAGTTATGGAATTAATTAGTTTTGAATATTTTCAAAACTTGCCCTCAAGTTTTGGAATTTGTAAAGTTTTCCCCATGAATACTTTAATTCCAAGTTAGCCCTTAGAATTTTAAAAGTTAAAATTCAACCCTTATACTTTATAGTATTATAAGTTAATAATAAATATATGTATAAGAGCAAGTCAGTCTTACCGTTAGTAGGCCTCATTCACGAAGCCGGTCTATAAGGGGGGTATAAGGTTACTGCCTATAAAATGGCAGTTTAATGGGTGTCCACTCTCACCCACCGCTTCCTTGACTGGTGGAGGGTCGTTAGCCGAACGGGTAGGACAAGGACTATAATTCTCCCTTCATTAAAAGTATTAATGATAAATACTAAGTAACTAAACACTTATAAATTCCCAATCTTAGTTACTTAGGAAAATGTGAATAAGGTTTTAATCCATGAAATTACACTTTGCACTTTGTTTAAGCCGTTAGTGGAGCGTGTGTGGTTAACCGGCACACTAACCTGGATTTAACAAAGTAGGCAAAGGGTAACTTAACATTTATCATAGTATCGGTGGAGCTCGTGTGGTTAACCGGCACATCGATTGAGGGGTAAATATTAAGGGTACCAAGTATATTTGCATGGTTACTTCACACCTTGTTTTGTGATCCTCGGCATCCCAGTCACAAAACCTGAATGGCACACTCGAGATTGAAACATGCCATTGAAAAGTTCAATGAATCTCAAAAGATCTAGGAGTTTCAAATCCAATTAAAAACCTAATTACATTATTTCGTTTTTCATGGTGGAAATTGGTAAATCATCATTTACCTACCTTCAACTATTTTATAACTCGGATTACGGCATCCCTCTTCCAGTTATAAATAGGTTGTTGGATCCTAGCCTTAATATTTGATATTGGGTGTTATATTAAGGACTTTAGATCAACTATCTTGAATATCTCCCAAAAGAAGTCTAGTTCAGACATCTATGATCTTCCCAAATCTCTTGGAACTTACTTCCTCCACCTCCTCCAATTATTCTCCCTAACCCACAAGTTCAAGGTCACTCAAGCCCTAATGGCAAGCAAGGTCTATGTGTGATCACATCTTAGAGATGAAGTCACATATTGACAAGCTGGGAGAGTTGGGTGTCAAAGTCTTGAGAAAGTTGGATGTTCAATCACTTTCTAAGTCACATAGTGAGTTCCTTTGGGACTACTATGAAACACACTATGACATGAACCTTAATGATCATATCTATTTGCTTGGTGCTGCTGAATCAGCAATGATTTGGAACGATAGTAAAGCAAATTTGATTAGAAGGTCAACTTCCCAAAAACTTTATGGACAGTGACAATGGTGACACTGGAAATCCAGAAAAAGCATTCTCTTCCCAATGGAAAGCGATTGGCCATAGTCAACCCGGTTGACAAAATGGTAAGGAGAAAGGCTAAGTCTGAGATAGTCCCATTACCAAAGGGTCCATATGTTTATTTTGCCAAGGGAAGGGCGTTGATTACAAAGCTGCCAAGTTTACCTAAGGATGTTAAAGTCAATAAGTCTGACTCTACTTCAGGTAGAGCCCATTATCTAACTCTGTTAAGTTTCTATTATAAGATCCTCATTACATGATGTGACTGGGTCACATGTTGATATTTTAAGAATCAAAGAATAGAGAGAAAGCTTAAAGGAAGTATATGCTGATTCTGATCGCGTAGGTGGATTTCGATCGCATCAGAATTTTGAAGCTGTTACTTAGGAGTCATGATATATTGCTTAGGAATAGATAACAACAAGTTTTTCCGTATGCATTTGCACTATAAGGATAAGTTTTTTCCGCAAAGTTTTGAAATAAAATAAAAGTTTTTAATTTTATATTTATTTTAAATATCCTTACAAGTGGCATTTGTGAAAAATGGTTGTTTATATGATTCCATTGATAGCAATATTTGAAAAAAAAATGGACTTGATTCTTTCGTTTGTGGTAGTGTCATAATTTACCAAATAAGGAAAGATTCTCATTCCCAAGGCTTCAGTTGGATAGAAACTTGGAATCATGCAAGTTGAATAGTATGATGAATGAGAACTTTCAAGCATTGGAAAATTAAGACTTGTTCACATGGATGTGTGAGTCAAGTTAAGGACTAAAGGGATCGAGTACACATTCTTGTGCACTGGTCAAGTCCACCACAAAGCTCGTTTAAGACTATTCGTCATGATTTACTAAATTTTAGTAAATATGGTTATACTTACAAGTTTAAGTATAATTCTGAAACATTGGAAAAGTCTCAATGTATGGCAGAACGAATGGGAAGAATCAAATTAGGCAGACAGATAAAAGTTTCTCAAATCTGAAAAGATGGGAGAGTACTTTAGTATCATGTTTTGTGATCATCTTAATGATTAAAGAACCACATCACAATTGGTCTTCTAAGGACATCTTAGTGCATTCTTATGACTAAGAAGAGGAGTCATGAATTGTTGAAATGGTTAAATCAAGAAGACGAGTCATACTTCGTTTCAAAACAAGTCTTAGAGTCATACTCCAAGACTATAAGTTGAGTGACATATCTTAAAGAAAGGTTTATAACACTTGTCAAATGTAAGAGTAAAAGTGTCCTACTCTTGTACATTTGAAGTTGGTAAGTTGTGATGTTTTGGATTAAACAAAGACCAACTAAGGCCAATTGTGTGAAGTGTTTGTCTTGATAAAGAATCCGCACTATCTCTTGAATATTTGGCAAGATAGTCTCATATGTCAAGAGGACAGTGGAAGTCTTAAAGATCCTAAAAAGAATTTCAAGAACTAATCAAGAATAAAACCTGAGGTTCTTCACTAGCACACGACTTGAGGTTTATAACCTATCATGTTGACATATTCTATGCCCATTCCAGTTAAAGTTGGCTTTGCATAGGAGTTCTGAAAGTTCTCAATTGGTTGCATAACAACTTGGAAGCAATGGCAGGCCCTGTACTGCCAGGTGGCAAGAAGTTAAGATTGCATAAGTTCAGTCCATATGAGTTTGGATTTGTCATTATCCTTGTCTTGTGACTATGGTTTTGACGATTCACATGGATAAGAACACATACACCATAAAATCTAAGGGTCATAAGGTTTCTCTCCGATTCATGAAAATGATGGTGAGGAAACACTTCCACCAAGTAGATATGAAGCAGATGGCAAAAGGTCTAAACAATTGAGACTATGATTACGGCATCCCTTTTCATAGTTCTGAAATTGTTTAGACACACATGCATGCTATCTAAGGAAAGGTGTATGATTTTGATAAAGTTTTATCAAAGCATCTCGTATCAGAAATCTGAACTTTGGTAAGGAAGTCAATAAAGTATTGATTTCTAGAAGTCCAGCTGATTTCTGAGTACATGTCAAAGCTAGTGGGAGCATAAGTGTTATGCTAATAATCATCATGTTAGTGGGAGCATGATAATTATTGTTAGTGTTGAAAGTTAGCAATGTTAATTATAGAAAACAAAAGTTTCAATTCGTGAGGCTGCAGGGATTGAAAAAGTTGTTTTGCTATAATTAAGGGAGAGGATATACTTCATTTCAGTTCTAAAGGCTTAGATTGAGACCTTAATCATCTTTAGTCAAGAATATATATATGAATTTCATGTTGGATTGGTTCAACTTAAGGAAATTCTATATATTGCGTTCTCAAAATTCGATTATGATTACAAAACACTTTCATACAACTACAGATACTAATATACTTATGATCTCACCAGCTTTAAAGCTGATAAAATCTTTCAAAATAACTTGTATTCTCAGGTCGCCAGTAGACAGGTACCGCTGCCAGGTTCTGAGAAGATGGAGCTCGTTCAAGACTCATCTTTATTTTGATGTATATTATTTTTGTTGGATTAATGTCTAAGTCCATAACTATAATTGGTAAGACTTGACCCGACCCGGCATGGTCCATTTGGGTTGCATGGCATCATGCATTTGGATAGACTATAATGAGAGAAATAACACTTAAGGTTGGTTAATATATTATAAGTTCTAATATATTAATAAGGTTATTTAATTAGTATTGATCAAGAATTAATTTGGAATTAATTAAGTGATCAAAATGAGACTAATTAAATATATGGGTTGATTGTGTAAATCATTCATTCTTATATATGTGGGCTTGTGATCCAAGATTCCTTATGTTGGACTAAGTCCATGGGGTGACCCATGGATACTCCATGGAGGTTAAAATCCATGGAGCATAAGGAATGGGTAAAGTTATGAGTTACATGGTGTAACCCTAATAGCCACCATATAAAAGAATCCCATGGCTCAAGAAATCGTGCACTAATGTGTGAATATGAGGGCTAGACGATTTCAAGGAGTGTTCCATTTCTCTCAAGTCATTCCATGTGCATTTGGTGTTGTGTGAACCATTTGAGGTATCACACTTGGGGCACTAGGCACTCAAGCTTCATGGAGACAAGCTACATCAAACAAAGGTATGTATTCTATCCATTTGATTACCCAAGTATCAAGTATTGTATGCTAGATAGGGTAATACCTTGGAAAGTTCATAATTGCATGTATAATAGAGAAAACATAGATCCAAGGTATTTAGGGTTGCATGTACACTTAGGAGTGTTAGAATGCGCAAAACCCATCAAACGCAACATAGATAGGTGCACCCACCTACTCAGCTTATGCACCACCACTCCTGATGTAAATTCTCGTAAGCAAGGCACTTTTCTCAACCACAGGTACACCCTTAGACAGTCTCGCTCTGGCGACAATTAACTGATGGGTTCCCACTGGAACAATAGTCACCCAGTACTCCACTTGCAAACTAAAATCTCTAAATAATCCAAAAATTTAGGGCGTCATACTCAGATACCCCGGTACACCATCACAAAATCTCACGATGTCTTGTCTCATACACTGATCTTCCACTCACGGCATCATACTCGGATACCACAATACACTCTTTCAGAATCTCACAATGTCCTACCTCATTCACTGATCTTCGTCTTGCATAGCTCGCAACCTCGAAATACTCCAACTCACAATTGGAAACATGGAGGAATCGTCAATGTCAAAAACACGTTGACGACCATCCAAAACCCCATCCTCTACGGCTCATAACCCATGCTAGAATACTCATACCGACTCTGAAGTTGGCTACCAAACAACTGTTGCCCCTTCACGGAGTGCATATAATAATAACTCATATATTGAACTTGAAATTCTTAGCAGTCGAAACCGGACCTCAACGAGCCAACTGCGTTGGGTCTCAACCACTATGACTTGAAGAGCCCCTAACCACAATAAGGTCCCTAGCCAACGGCCACCTACTGTGGTTGCATTATTTCACTCTGCACCTTGTCTTATCCACCAATGACCCAATTCTCGAAATTCCTGTACTGCAGGTCTCTATATCTGGTTCTCCAACCGCCCCTGAACAATCTCTGGTCCTTTCAATAAAAGACCCAGATCTCCCCCACTTAGGGTTTGAACCATCACCGCAGACATACCAACAATCTACTCCATTGACTGTTTCACCAGGTATATCACACTTGACTCTTGAAACGTACTACGCAATCACTCAAGGATCTTCCCGATGGAACCAAGCAATATCCAAATATCCCGCATCTCAGACAAAACCTCAGAGTCCTCCCAAAGTGACTGCCTCCAGTCACCTTGAATGCCTCAGACCGACACACCGATGGATACTCCGACTATCCCGACACAGTCCTGACTCTCAATCTAGAAATAATGCACTATCACGCACCTCGTTTTCGACTCCCCAACCAACGTTTCATCATCAGAATCATCATGATTGCAGAGACCTTACTACCATACTCGATACCCATCATAGACGATGAGGGCCATCGCCCCGATATAATTCTCTTGATCGCCCAACACTGATGCTAGCATATGCCCTACTATACTCAAGTAGGGTATACCCTTGTCCTTGACCATCTCAGTCCCCACTGCTGACCCTTTCATACTATAATACTACCTTGCGGTAGACAAACTGCCCAGATACTCCAGCGAAAGATCGCAACCGATGCTACCCCACAGGGTTTACCTTCAAAGTCAGAAACTGAAAAATCAATGGCTCTTCTGCTTCTCAGAAGAAAAGGAAATAGCACAACTCTGGTCATCGAAAGTGACGTCTCCACTATCGGCCGATTGCTCAACTCAGGCCGCAATTCTCCATAAAGTCTCATCTCCACTCATCCCTGTGTCTTGCGACTCTAACTGGCATCTCACCAATGAAAATCTCTCAAACTAACTCAATTTCCCTCTCCACGTATGCTCCATTAAAACTCGCTCGACATGGCCCTCTGGCCCCACACTCTATCATATCTGCTCTCAGTCTAATCACTCACAACAGAATAACTGGTAAAACCATAAGCACTAACCGCAACGAATCATGGTACTCGCACCCTGTTATCACTTCTCACTCTACTATTTAGAACCCCTGGGATTCTCCCTGTTTCGAGTATGGGTCCTCTGCTTTCAATAGTACGGGCCCATACTACCTGGCACATCTACCCATACTTTCCACACGGATCGTCCCAGATTTCCTAAGTAGCTGCTCAACCTTCTCGATCACCAATCCTGATATACATGGTCGCTATCCAACAAATACTCTCCTATATCATCGTACTCTTCTAAAGTCACTCCCAAGGCTCTTCCTAGGTTCTCACACTTCTTCGCCATCAGCTGCTGAAGAACTCCTCATGATGCCAGTCCTCTACCTCCTGAATATCGTCATATTCACTAGGTAGCTGACTCCCATCATCAAGAGTTCCACAAAGCACAAAGCAAGCAGCATTCGGGCATCGAATAATCTCCACCAACACATAAAACCACTCTAGGTTACAACCCCACTTGCTCTACTCACACTCAAAAGGTATCACCGAACTCAAGCAACCCTACCTCTCGCGGGTATCTCACTACTCCCTCAGTAGACTCCTCAATTGCTCATCTAGGTATCTCTCCTAGATTACTCCTCTACTCAAAGTTCTCTCTAAAAGATTCCTGCTGGATACTCTTACTCCTCACATACTCAAAGCACATCACAGATAGCAACAATTCCTAGGCTAAGGCATCACAAATCATGCAACTCTAGCCCTAAAATATGAAATACCTAGCCTACCTTCTAGCATGCATTACCAATATCTCTATCATAACTTATAACACAAATAAGTAAGGGTATTTTGGGAAATCACCGTTTGGGCCCTGGCTGATTGTACACACTACTCCATTCTCGTTTTTCTCTTAGAAACTCTTGCTCGTTTTAAAAAAATCTTTTCCTTTGAAAATTTCCTAAAATCCTCAGTTTGAGTCCAGACATACCCGAAGGTGCATCCGAATCCCTCAAACCAATGCTCTGATACTAACTTGTAACACCGTAAATTTTCAAACAATTTTTTTTCATTTTAAAATCACAGGATTCTCATAACACATTTCATAAAAATCTCATTGTTTTAATTTACAAAGCATAACTCCATAATTGTTTGATTAATAATCCAAGATCCTCAAAACATAACTCTTTCTATGGTGTGTACAATCAAGTCGGTGCCTTCCCGCGATCCTGAGAAAAACCTGAAACACATATCACATAACACGGTAAGCACGAAGCTTAGTGAGTTCCCCAAAATACCACACATACAGCTCATTAGCCACTCGAGGCTATATCACTGCAAGACCCTCGGTCAATGTGTCTTAGTGGGGCCCTCCAGTCCCACGGTTTGTTGGACCCTCTGGTCCGGTCTGTAAAGCTCCGCATAGCATAAATCACAAAGACATAATGCACAACATAAAACATAAGGCAGGATAACATAATACTCAATGTAAGCTCATAAGACTCTCCGGTCACACATAAGTACCATTCTAGGTAAAGTATAGTGAGAAGACTCACCTTGCAAGCAAGCAAGCAAATATCCTCGAACTCGAATCTCGAACTAGCCTCCGCCTAACACATAGGGTAAATATCTCTAATTAATACTCGATTCTCGACCCTAAGAAACCAAGTGTTATTCTTCACTCTCTAACTCTCGAATTGGGTAAAAGACCATTTTACCCCTCCACGGTCTCCGTTACTCATGTTGACCAAACCCTAAAGTCAACAGAAGTCAAACTCGAGTCAACAGTCCATGTTTGACCCGACTCGTCGAGTGCACTCTTGTGACTCGTCGAGTCCCCTCGTTTCCTCAGAAGTCTCAAGAAAGTTCAGCTCAACTCGTCGAGTTGACCCCCAACTCATCGAGTTATCGCACAATCAAACTCATCAGGACAAACCCTCACCGACTCGTCAAGTCGTCTCCTTGACTCGGCGAGTCCATTCAGACTCATATCTCATTCAGTCATTTTCAAGGCAGAGAACCTTCCCAAATTCTAGATCTGCACTCCTAAGGCTCATCAATCATGTAAAGTCACAGGCTTTACGTTCATACATGGCATTTTAAGCTTAAAATGCCAAAACACGCCTCAAAAAGGGTTTTTCACTCAAGATCACTATTATGGTTGGATAAAGCAGTGACTTTTGGACTCTATGGACCTCACATGGTGTGACAACCCGGAAACTTCAATCATGTACACTTAGTCAATTCAATCAATAATCAACTTGTTTTGTCGATTTCTGGTGCTATTTATGGGTTCATTTAAGTGTTCTAAACTTGTATGTAACCAAGGTCGAGTTTAGGGATGAGTCAGAGTGTAGTATAGTGAGAAAATCGGGCCATACACACCTCTTGGAGGAGTGTACGGCCGTACACATGGGTGTGCCGCACACCCACTCCCTTGGCAGCACACTCACTTTTGGGTAGCACTCTCACCCCTATATAAAGGGTAGACTCCCTTCCTTTCATTCCTTTAACACCTTGGCAGCACACAACACCATTTCTCTTAAGTTTCTTCAACCTTAAACCCTCCAAAGCTTCAAGAACGTGAGTAATTCATCCTCTAACTTGATAACCATGAAAGACCACTCTATCTAGACCTTAAGTGTGCAAAAATCGACATGCTCTTAGTGTATGGAAGAGAGTGCGGCCGCACACCCTCTTTAAGGTGGCCGCACACTCTTAAAACAACCTCCAAAGTGAGAGTTTGACTTCCATATTCAAGATAGACATGCCCATAGCCTTGCTACACCTTGGAAATGGCATTCTGGACATTTTTGTGAGTGGTGTACGACCGCACACACCTGTGTACGGCCACACACACCCTTGTGCAGCAGCACACCCAAGTGTGCGACCACACACTCATTCTCGGACCATAAACTCACTTCTAAGACCCTAAACTTGTACTACAACTAAGTATGGACCAAGAACACTTCATGGATTGCGAGTATGGACCTTGAAACACCACAATAACACCTCTCATCATGAGTGTACGGCCGCACACCCATTGGGTCGCACACCCATGGCCGTACACACCTTTAAGGTGGCCATATACTCCCCTCATGCGACCCTACAAGGTCCTAACACTTAGTGCAAGTAGATCCAAGTCTCTAGAGTGGTTTCCATCACATCTAGTGGTGAAATACCTTCATTTGACTCTTTTATGTGTCATTGCGTGTTAATTAGGATCGAATCGTGTTTAAGGCTTCACTTGAACACCCAGCTTTCCGTATCGATCCTTCAATCAAACCACTCGCTCAAGGTGAGTTCATACCCCTACATTTTCCGTATTTTTAATGTTTTCAGGGGGGGAATACAAGCTAAACATAAATGTTTTCAAAACTCATGCAATTCTCATACTTTAACCCTTTTGTACTGTGTTGAGCATAAGGGACGTTTTCATTAAAATTGCATAGTTTTCCGGGCACGCTATTCACTACGTTATACATGCAAACTATAATCGGTATAGTTTGGGATTTTCTAAACATAACAAGTACAGAAACTTTCACTACTAAAAATATGCACTAAGACAAAAATAGATTACAGTTTGCGTCACTACTTTATCATGGTATTCATAACTATAATTATCACTACATACGGTATACATACGGATTTTCACTATGGTAGAACGCTACTACACTACATGTAAACTAGATTGTACGATACTGTGAGGCGCTACTTCGTTACTGTACCCTTAGGTGTACAGGGATAAATCTTATCATAGTATAACCAGAGTCTCCTGGAGGGAGAGCGTGAGATTTGTAAATAGATCTATTCGGGACTGACAATCCCACACCCGAACTGCTAGCTACAGTTGGGCAGGCATGCCTAGGGTGACAAATGTCATTTAACTCAACGCCTGAAGAATGTTGGAAAGGTCTCTAGTCATATCAAGCATGGTAATACGACTCAAATTACGTATAAATCACCTTTAGTTTACAACCTGACACTCTTCAATAGTTTTATTTATACTAAATAGAACTAACACACACTACAACTGGAGAACTTTCAGAGTTTTCAAACAGAACTGAACATACAATGGTTTCACATACGAAATACTTACACATCATGATTAGCATTAGCTAGTCACATGAAGTATTATTTTCGCATATCATTACGGTTTTCAGTAACAAACATTCACGATTTCATACAGAATTGAGAACACTACATTTTCACTTAAAGAAAATATCGGATTTTCTTGAGGCTATACAAAATACTCTTACGAGCTCATCAACAAGTTTTCATTACAAACTACCGCTTATGAACTCACCAGCTTTATGCTGATATTCTTTCAAACTGCTTGTATTCTCAGGAAATCAGTAGACAGGTACCTGCTGGATTTTTGAGGAGTTGGAGCAATAAGAGTTTTATGCTTATATTCATACAAATTATTTGATGTAATTCAAACAAGTTTCAGACAAATTCCAAATTGATGTAAACATTTTTACTTTAGTATTCACTGTAATGGTTGTGTTGCTATGATTGCTATTATACATTGGTTGTGATGCTATACATGACGTCCTCCACCCCAAAACGTTTCCGCCTTTCTGGTTTTGGGGTGTGACACATGGTCCAGATCTGAAGTCCAAACCTCTCAATGACCATAAAATGCTCAAGGTCCTCATATTTGGGTGGAAAAACCCTAGATTCATAAAATCATGAGATCTATACAAAATAATGAGAAAGGTGCAAGCTTTATACCTTTCCCAGAAGCTCTGAAGAGAAACAATCTCAGATCTAGCAGCACCTTCTTGACCCTTGGCTTGAAATTCTTCTCTCCTCTTCACAAGATGCACCAAACACTCACAATTTGCCAAGCACTCTCTCTCAAAGCTCAAAGGTCATCTAGGGTTTGTTCTCAGGGAAGTGTAGCCGCAAATGAGGCTATAAGTGCCTTTAAATAGGCCCCAACCCCCAGAAATTAGGGTTTCTCTGCCCAGCGCCTACTCGGCGAGTCAGCTCTCTGACTCGTCGAGTCCACTCATTAAATCCCCGTTGGCAACTCGGCCCTACTCGGCGATTCGGACTCACGACTCGTCGAGTCACTCTATAATTCTCAATGTTAAACACACATTTAATGTATCCAAAAATCCGGATGTTACAGGGGACTAGAACTTTCAATTGTGTGATAGTTGAATATTGGGCTAATGGACTCCATAAAAGTTGGATTGGACGAAATCTATGGGGAAACCCATTAGAATTCGTCCAAGGCTTCTAAGGAGGGAGTCAATGGGTTGCTTAGGGCCTAAGCAGTCAGATTAGGGTTTCCTGGTTGAAAACCCTAATAGCCTAAGTATAAAAGAAACCCTTGGCAAGCCAAAAACGCCCCTAACCTCCTAAGAGAAACCCTAGGATGTTTTTGGTGCCTCTTCCCTCTCTCCTTGTTCATCTTGTTGCATATGGTGTTTGTGACTCCATTAGAGGTGCAACATTTTAGGCACTAGGCTTTCAGAAGTCAATTATAAGAAGGATTTAGATTGTTATTGCAACATAACAATCAAGGTAAGATCTAAACTCTATTCTTTTTTCAATTTCGATTATTGTATGCTAGAATTAGGGTTTATGAGCTTTGGATGATTATTGAATGTATATTAGACAAACTAGACCCAAAGCTTTATGGTTTGCATGTACACCATAGGATTGATGTAGTGCTCAAAACCCATCAAGTGTGACATCTCCAAATTCACAGTTATTTTAAAAACTTTATTTATGCTTATTTGAAAATCAGAATATTCATCTTAAAGAATAATATTGCGAAATTTGTTCCCAGAAAACATGATAAATATATATCAAAACATTTCCGAAGAAATGTATTTTTTTACTTATATTAAAACTTTGGGATGTCATCGTCAATATAGAAACATAAGCATAAACAGTCCTTACATTCATTTACACTAGTGATTTACATCTCCTTTAATCTCTCAGTATAATGTAGCTTCGTATCGACACCTGTGATACAAATAAACTGAATGGGTCAGGTTGGGAAACCTGGTGAGTACATAGGGTTTTCAACCCATAATAATATAGTTAAGTTGTTTCTTCACATAATTTATGTCAAACAATTAACCTGATTACCCATCCCCATTTTCTTCATTTAAACATCCCTAAAGACTCATCCTAAGGGTCATCTCCTACATCGTATTTACCTCTCATCTCCTTACATTGCATTTTCTTATATATTTGTTCCTAAGGATCATCGCCTACATGGCATAGACAGTCTTGATTCGGGGATTACTCCCTCAATACGTGTCTGGTAAGGTTTAGAGTATCATCGCATGAATACATAGTTACAACATCGCTTGAACTCGTAATTCATAGTAAGGGTTAGAGTATCATCGCATGAATACGTAGTTACAACATCGCCTGAACTCGTAATTGATAGTAAGGGTTAGAGTATCATTACATGAATACGTAATTACAACATCGCCTGAACTCGTAATTCATCACCTACATGTTTTTATGAGCCTGCTGGTATTTCCACATGACTGTCTAAATTAGTTTGTGGTCGTCGCCTATACTCTGGTAGATAACTACATTGCCACATCGCCACATCGCCACATCTCCGGTCAACGTTATGGTATCTCCTCTCATTTCACATTACCTATTTATCATCACCTATCTATTATCACCTAATTATCATCACATTTCTATCATCACCTATCTCTCATCACCCGTCGCTACCCAATATATATTTCTAAGTATAAAAATACATATACAGTTTAAATCACGTAAACATGTATAAATCGTTCATCTAGCATAGATATCAGGAACACAGATAATATGCACACATAACACGTAATTTATATTAAATACTTCATATCTATGTGTAAGATGAAAATACTATGCACTCACTTGTTAAAGTGATGATTCCAAACTCGGGCAGCGCTTCGCTTCTAACAATTCTATTTTCTATCGACGAAACATAGTATCATTACCGCTAGATTTTAGTCTAATATTTATTGCGACTATTTACGAACGATCTTGTTTTATAAGTGTAAAACAATACTTTTCAACCACTATGTACGGACAGGGGCCAGGCATGAAACACCGGAGGGCAGGACCATTTTGGCATTTAAGCACTTCTAAAATCCAACAACCATATGCGACCCTTCAAACCAGATTCCTCGTACTGTGAGTAGTTAAAATATATTATAATAGCACTTTGTGTACTATATTTTATAATACATATATTGTTTATAAGTTCATAATAATGATATTGAACTTAAACATAAGTTATACTTAAAGTAGGGTAAACCTAACTCACTTACTAGGAAGTTTGGCTAGGAATCAGGCTCTGCAGGGGCAGAACTTCCAAGCTGAAAGCTCTTCTTCTCGGAGCCTTCTGGCGCTCCGGGACTTGAATCTTAGCACTTGGGAAGTGCTAGGGAATAGGAGGGGCTAAGAGGGGTGTTTGAGAGAGAAAGAATGGGAAATGTGTGAGTTTTTTGGGTGATTTGCGCTTCTATTTATAGGTTGAGTCCGGTTTGAACGCGGGGCGTTCCCTTGCTGAACGTTGGGCGTTCGTTGCCAGGTGTCATCATCTGGTTCCAAGCCGTGGGGAGGAAGCAGTGGCTCAGATCGCGCCACGTGTCGCTCGCTGGTTACTCCAAAAACTAATTATCTTCTAAAATCCGTAACTTTTGCATACGAGCTTCGTTTTTTACGTTCTTTATATCCACGTGTAGGTATCGACGGGATCTACAACTTTTGTTTAGAATCCTTCGGCTAATTTTGACTTTATTTTTAAAGTTATATTTTAACAGACTTAGACAGTTAAAATTCGTTAAAAATTCATAACTTTTTCATCCGACATTAGTTTTCGACTGTCTTTATATCGTTGAGCTCCTATTAATGAGATCTTCAATTCTCATTTAGATTGTGTCGGCTAAAAATCGACCGATCTAAAATTCGATTTCCCGACTGTGCACTGCTATGCTAAACCTTAGAAAACATCATAACTTCCTCATACGAAGTCAGATTTGGACGTTCTCTTTAAGAACTCTCTTGGTTTAACGTATACTATGACTTTCATTTAGATTGCTAAGACTAAAAAGTATTTTATCGCAAACTCACTTTTTACATCATACAGCGTCGTGCCGGTTTTGTCGCGAAACTTCGACAGGTCATAAGTTCTTCGTTATAACTCGGATTTCAGCGTTCTTTATATGTACGGAACCCTTGTGAAATATACTATAACTTAGTTAAAATTGTTTATTCTAAATAATATTTTATCAAAAAGTCATTTTTTGACGCTTATTGTCTCCAAATTTACTAGCCTGAATCTGCGAGCGTTACATTTAGTGTAACATCCAGAGATTTGCAGGTATTTCTGAATCCTCTCTTTTTATTATTATTTTGTCATTTTTAGTCCCTAGGGATGGAAGAGTGAAGCCATGAGAAGCCTAAGGGCTAAAGTTCCAACTTTGGGATCAAGAAGAGTACGCTAAGCGTACATAAGGTACGTTGGGCGTACACTTGTGTACGCTGGACGTACACTTGTGTACGCTGAGCATACTCATGTCAGATGGAAACCCTAATATTTAGGGTTTTGGTGCTTTATAAACGTCCTTATGATCTCATAACCCTCTATCTTTTCAGCCTCCATAGTTTTGAGCCGTTTTCCCCAAACCCTAACCCTTCTCTTGAGTGTGTGAGCTAAAAGTGTGTGTTTTAAGTAGTTGGAGAAGAAGGTATTGCATCAAGAATTTGGAGAAGCAAGGAAAGCTTGAAGATCTGAAGTTATATTGTCCTCTAGAAGCACAAGGGGGTAAAAAGCTCCAACCTTTATGCTTGTATGATGTAGATCTTGCCTTATTAGCTTTATGACACCTTTCTTGTCCCAAAAAGTCTCAATATTGTGCATGTGGTGTTTTGGACGTGATAAGTCATCCTTTAGACCCTAGGAATGGTCCTAAGTGATAAAAATGATGTCCCAATGGCTAAAAGTGTCTCATGCATGTAGTAGAAAGGTCTTAATGGGTTAAGACCATGTATCAAGAACTTTCTGGACGTCCAAAGTCTTAAAGTTTGAGACTTTATGGTTCTAAGACACTTTTGGTTGATGGATCTGGAATTTGGGCTTAAGTGCTTAAGCCATTAAGCACTTATTAGAGTTTTGGTAAAACTTGCGTACGCCCCGCGTAAGTTCTATACGCCCAGCGTACTAAGTCAACCACCCCGATGGTGGTCAACACAAGGCGGAGTACGCCCAGCGTACCAAAGGAGTACGCCCCGCGTACGCCCTATGTTGGGCTTTTGACGAATTGGGCTTCGGAATTGGGCCGCCTTTGGATCATTTTGACTTGGGCCTTGCTAGACTTTCTAAATAGGTGTGTTTTGGGCCAGTTTTGGTAATGGATCTTAAAATGAGGCCCAATTAGGGAGTTGGGCCCAATCGGGAAACTTGGGCCAATGATGGGCCTGGTATATGTGGACTTTTGGATCATGGATTTGGTATTGGGCCTTGGCCCAAATTAGAGAAAATGCAAAATAGACTATTACCCTATGTGGGACCCTTGGTCAAGACTGATATCCCAATTGTTGACTTAGTATTTGTTATTTTGGATAGTTTTGGATTTTCGATGAGATAGTGGTCGGAGACTTTCAGTCCAGTTCAGCACTACTTGTGAGGTGATTTTTCCTCACTATACTCAAGGGTCGAAGGCACCAAGGTCGGCCCTTTGGATTTTTATCCTGCTTTATTGTTATTGTGATCTGTTAGATCGGAATCCTGGTAGATAGGATGTTTCTATGTGGTTATGATCAGTTAGATCGGAATCCTGGTAGATATGATGTTTCTATGTGGTTATGATCAGTTAGATCAGTATCCTGGTAGATAGGATGTTTCTATGTGGTTATCATCAATTAGATCGATATTCTGGTAGATAGGATGTTGCTATGCTTAGTGATCTGTAGATCGGTTTGTCTGTCTGTAGACTGTTATGTGATTATCTGATATATTTACACATGATTGATTGGTGGTTGAGGCTTATCTGCTTTGTGCGAGAGCCAACAGACCGGGGCATTCCAACCTGATGGTTGTGGGACGAGAGTATTCCATCCCGAGGATGATTGGACTCATAGTATGTGGGCATTCCAACCCGATGGTTGTGGGCCGAGGGTATACCATCCCGAGGATGATTGGACCCATAGTATGTTGGCATTCCAACCCGATGATTGAGGGCCCGGGGCATTCCAAACCGATGGTTGATTGGGCTCATAGTATGTTGTTATTATATGTGTGTTATTTGTTGTGCAGGTATTTTGGGGGAACTCACTAAGCTTCGGGCTTACAGTTTTGGATTTTGTTTCAGGTACTTCGGATGATCACGGGAAGGCGAAGGCGTGATCGTCCACCTCCTCACATTTTATGATTTTGTTTTCTGGGATACTCTGATATGAAACTATTTTGAAAAGATTTTGTAATGAATAATGATTTCTGGATGTTTGAAAAAGTTTAAATTTTTTGTGAAATTTATGGATGTTACAAGTTGGTATCAGAGCCTTAGTTTGAGTGAATTGGAGGAACATTCATGTGAATCTAGTCTCAAACTAAGGAAAAGATTTTCAAAATGATTTTCAAATGGTTTTCAAATACTAAAGGTGGATGCAGAGTATACGATCAGCCGGAGCCAGTAAGTAGACCCCAAAATACCTTACGGATATTCTATATTGTGATATGTTAGAACAACATGCTAGTGATAGGCTAGGGATCTTTAGGAATTTCCTGATATCCTAGGGTTTCCTTAAATGAAATTGACATCATTACTGTAGTTGCTTAGTGTATGCATCATAGTTGTACATAATTAAGATCTTATAGCCTAAGAATGTTTGGTTGGGCCTTATTTCCTGTTCTTGTT
Organism: Lactuca virosa; assembly: GCF_052849685.1. Taxonomy (NCBI): domain Eukaryota; kingdom Viridiplantae; phylum Streptophyta; class Magnoliopsida; order Asterales; family Asteraceae; genus Lactuca; species Lactuca virosa. Next base: position 411,760,135 of record NC_136428.1, on the reverse strand, counting down.
TGATGAAGGGCTTAGGGTAGGATAAGATATTTGAATGTCTATAGGGTCTAGCGCTATGTATGGCTAGCATACACGAGTGATGCACGGTTGGTGAAAGTTTCATGGACGAGTTTTGTGGGGTCGTTCGGCCAGTTATGAGATAGTTAGCATTCCTCTAGGAGTGAGGATTGAGCGCTCGCCATGCTTATTATATCAGCCACAATCACCACCTTATGTCTCCCCACCGACGCTGCTATCACCCTTCCCTCCCGTCTTGTCGTCCGATCAGCGAAGGTCGCCAAGGGAACCACCGTGAGCGAGCTACGGTCGAATGCTGCCACCGTATTCTTCTTCTTCTTCTTCTTCTTTCGTTGTTGCTGTATTCATTGTTCCGATGAGGGACTGCCGCCGTTCCTCCGTCTCGCCATAGTAGTGCCACCACAGTCGATGGCTAAGGGCTACCGATTCGCGTCATCTCTTGTCTGGGCGAGTGTTACTGGGCTGTGAATCAAGAAGCAATCTGCCGCCACCACCGTGGGTGCGTATCTGACGTCGGGGTTTGGGTCCGTGGGACTTCTGCTCGCGATAGGTTGAAGTTTTTTGGATGGGAACCAAGAGAAGTCACCGCCACCACCGTGAGGTGGTGGCTGCCATTTCCAAAACTGCGACTGTTGCCGCCACTCACACTGTTGCCGCTGCCGGACTCCCTATTATTGTTGCTGCCGTTTTCCTGCCGCCATCAACAGCCGCTTGCGCCATTAGATGGCTATGTTAGTATATGTGTGTTTACTTAGTGTGTGTGTGAGTGTTATTTTGAGATTTGCATTGTAAAGTTGTAATAGAGTAGGAAGAATGAAAAGAAAAGTCTAAACCACCACTGTGAGGTGGTGGCTGCCGCCACCGGCCGCCGTGTCGGGTGGCGTTGTGTCTCGTTTGCATTTTTGGACTCGTTTGGGGTGCTTGGACAAAGTGGGCCCAAAGAAACCCTAATGGGCCCAAAGAAACCCTAGTGGACCCAATAGAACCCTAATAGGCCAATAAGGCCCAATGTGACCTAAAAGCCCAACCAATGGACTAATGGGCTAGTATTGGGTTGGGAAACCCTAATTAGGGTTTGGAAAACCCTAAGGGCGTAAAACCTTAATCGTGGGAATCGTTTGGGACACACACACACGAGAATTAATTATTAAACTTAAAATAATAAATTATAATCATTGGCAAATAAACCTAAGGCAATAATGGACTTAATGGATTAAGCCCTTAATGGATTAAGTCCTTAATGGGTTAAGTAGTAACACTTAACCCTAATTGTCATTTCATGTGAAAACCCTAATTTCACATGGGCCTTGAGTTGGGCGTTCCTAGTGGGCTTTGGTGATTGGACTATGGATGGGCTATCCAAGAACAAGTAAATGGACCAAAATAATTAGATGGGCTTTAGGATAAGGCCCGTGTGAGGACTTGGGACCAATTTGGAAAATTGGGCCATAGATGGGCCATAATTGAGCCTTTATGATTATGTGATATTGGGCCATGGGAATTGGATTGGAATAATTGGATGGGCCTTAAGGAAAGACTATGTTGAGGTCTGGGCCCAATTTGGAAAATTGGGCCATATGTTGGGCTTTGGCCCATTATTTGACTTTTGGGTTTTTGTAGTGTGAGTTGGACCTTGGGGCTTGGAACCTAATTATTAATTAGGTATTGTTTGATGTTGACAGTTCAGGGATCTGTCAACCAGCAGCTGGAGTTTTATCTGCGGGACTTCAGCAGTGCCAGGTGAGTTATCCTCACTATACTCAATGGTCTAAGGCACCAAGGTCGGCCCTTTGAATTGTTATTGGTTATGTTATGCTAGTTTGATCGGTTAGATCGGTATCTGATATGTTCATATTTAGCTATGTATTTAGTATAGATTTTCATTATTTGTTAGCTAACTATTTACATATTATGGACAAAAGGTACTTAATAGTGTTCAAATTGTATTTTCAGTCCAAAAGATATGCTCAGAAGCAAAAGGAAGCAGGAGAAGCAGTTGGAAGTTCAGGAGTTGAAACAAAGAAGAAAAATGCCAAAAACAAGAAGGACTCGGCGAGTCAAAGTTTGACTCGACGAGTAGGATCGAAGATTCGAGAAGCTCTAGAAGTCCTTGCCGTGCACGGATTTTTAATGAGGGACTATACGAGTTGGGACCTTGACTCGACGAGTCACCTCTGTTTCCAGAAAAATATAAATATGGACTTTGAGATCGAGATGGGGACTTCTCTGGAACCCTAGGAGGCTCAGATTGCGATTGAAGATACTACTAGACCGAGAGAAGTTGAAGAATAAACCCTAAGTTCGATTTTGAAGAGGATTAAGGCAAATTCTATTTTATTCTTAGTTAAGCTTTTGATTGAATCATGTTTGCACTAATTTAATTCGTTTTTGAGTTTGTTCTTACTGCAATTATGAACTAGAACCTTTATCTTCTGTTTAGAGTAGATGATTTTGTGAATATGGATTGATTTTATGGTTAGGATTAATTTTAATTGGTGATATTGTTTTGTTAAGCTTGTTAAAGAACCTCATATATTAACAACAACTATTTTCTGTTAATAAATCAGTAATTAAGTTGTATGAACATCTCTTAGTTATCAATTTCATATGATTTATGTGACCACATAGTTATATGTCTAGGAATAACGAATGTGAAATTAGAATTAACTAGAAGATAGGTAAGTTAATACGTGAGCTTGTGTGATACACCATCAACAAGAGGTTAATTGAATCACCAATTCAATTAACCATTACAAGTCTTACTTAACTCGAATTAATTAACTAGGTAACTTATTAATTTAGACAACTGGCCACTGCTTGAATTAATCTGTTTTCTAAGGATTAGCAATAACGAACGTGAACCTAATCATCTAAATCGGTAGTCAATGAAAAATTAATCTGATATATTTACCATAAAATCAACCATAGGATCAAATGAATCGAACCTAGACAGAAGTCCTTTTTATCATTGAATTTAGTTGCAATTTAATTGTTTAGCTGCTTAATTAAGTGCTAGGTAAGTTTTAGTTAAGTTTCTAGTCTTGTAAAACTAGAGAAACCCCTCTTATTTTATTATTTGTTTTAGATAATATTAGTAATTAGTTTAATTTCCGTTCCCTGATTTCGATACCCTACTTATTTAACTATACCACAATTGATAGGTCCACTGCCTTTGTGTGTCTAATTCGTAAGTGAAAAGTAGGATAAAACTTAGTTCGTTTCACATGATTTAGCAGTTGGTTGAGCAGTCGTGGCGGACAAACACAAACAGCAAGCAAAGTCTTGGCTCGCTCTCATTGGGAGGCTGTTCAACCAGACTGACGAAGTTGAGTATTGACATAAACAATAAGAGGACGAGCTTCCCTTCTACTACCGAAAAGAGGAGTTTACCACCGCCTACATATTCCACTCACTCTATCCTCTTTGATCCTATTCCAAGGCGATGGATCCTATTTCACTATCCTTGTCTAGAAGGCGATTCGGTAGCACTGAATTACTATAATAAGGTAAAAGATCAAAGAAGTCTCTCCGATCGATCCCATTCCTAGTCTTCGTACTAAGCCCTGTTGCCTTACCCCTAATCAAGCTTGCTTTCAGCCGAGATCGCCCTTCAGTAGTTGCCCTCCTCGCCCCATTCAATAGAAAGTTGACTTACACGCCTTACTTGATAGGAGGCTTCAGGGAAAGAGATCCGAGAGTTTTGACAGTAGTGGGAAGAGTTTGAAGACTTTCCGCTCATCTCCCGCCTTCGACTTGAAAGCGAGAGGCTTTTCGCTCCTCTCCTGCTTGGAAGCTCTCTTTTAGTCGGAGAAGTGCTACCTGTCGACCGTTAGGGAGACTACCGTCGACCGACCTGAGGAGGGTGAGTACTTTTTCCACTAAGCGAGAAGGGCCCTCAATCGGACGAGCGCAAATCACTCCTTTTCTCAAGTGGGAAAGACGCTTTGATATGGCTGGATCTACTACGCAAGTAGCATACTCGGATCAAGCAGCATCTCTTTTGGTTCAAAGCGAGTCCAGGAATATCTGACAGGTTGGGCGGATGGTCTCTCAAGCGATTCTTCCAATCTTTTGCATCTTGTGGTGAAGGGAAGCCCAGTTATTAGTAGCAAAAAGAGAAAGATGAAGGGCTTCGCTCCCAGGTTGATGGATCAAGAAATGAATGAAAGGTTGGAAGATCCTGCCCAGGGGAGAAGTCTCAATGAGATGCATTTGCAGAGAGAAAGAGAGATGCCGCTGCTACCAAAGGTGCACCCCGACAAAGCTACACTGCCTGAGGAATCATCCCATTTTCTCATATGAAGTCTATCAGCGGTGATATTTACTATTCTTTCTAGTTCTGACTTGGGAAGCTGATCTCGATCTCAAGAGAAGCGTGACGATCATTCAAAAGGAGAAGGATCGGACAAAAGAAGGTGGTGACGACGGCCCGGGTGGATAGGATGGGATTCTGACCTCCACACCTGGACGGACATCAGTATCCTAGAGGGTAGGATGATAATATGTGATATGTGGTATGACCTGTTAGTTCGGTATCCTAGAGGGTAGGATAATATTATGTGGTATGTGGTATGGTCCGTTAGACCAGTTGTTGTCTATAGACTGTTATGTGATTATCTGTTATATGTGCACATGTTCGTTTGGCGGTTGAGGCTTATCTGCTTTGTGCGAAAGCCAATAGGCCTGGGCATTCCAACCTGTTGGTTGTGGGCCGTGAGTATTCCATCCCGAGGATGATTGGACTCATGGTATGTAGGCATTCCAACCTGTTGGTTGTAGGCCGTGAGTATTCCATCCCGAGGATGATTGGACTCATAGTATGTGGGCATTCCAACCTGTTGGTTGTGGGCCTGGGGTATTCCATCCCGAGGATGATAGTACCCATAGTATGTCGGCATTCCAACCGGATGGTTGAGGGCCTGGGGTATTCCAATCTGATGGTTGATTGGACCCATAGTATGATGTTTATTATAATGTGTGTATTGTTGTGGGTATGGGTATTTTGCGGGAACTCACTAAGCTTTCAGGCTTACAGTTTCAGTTTATTGTTTCAGGTGCATCAGGGGATCGTGGCAAGGAAAAGGCGTGATCGTACAGCTCCTCACTTTTTTTATGACTTGGGTTTCTGGGACACTCTGATATGATACATTTTGAAAACAAGTTTTGTAATGGTTAATAGATTGAAATGTTTTTAAAAGTTTAAATTCGGCATGATTTTTATGGGTGTTACAATTTGGTATCGGAGCCTTGGTTTGAGTGAATTGGAGGAACATTCATGTGAATCCAGTCTCAAATCAAGGAAAGGTTTTAAAAATGATTTATAAAATGGGTGTCAAAATAAATAAAGGGGGATGCAGGGTGTACGATCAGCCAGAGCCAGTAAGTGACCCCAAAATACCATACAGTTATTTGATTTTGTGATATGTTAGAACAGCATGCTAGTGCTAGGCTAGGGATCTTCAGGAATTGCATGATAGAATTGCCTGACTACATGATGCCTGGTAGCCTAGGGTTTTCCTTATATGAGATTGACATCATTACTGTAGTCGCTAAGTGTATGCATCACGGTTATACATAATTAAGATATTATAGCCTGAGAATGTTTGATTTGGCCTTATGTTCTGTTCTTGTTTGATTGGGAGCTTAGGGTACGATTGGATATTCGAAAGTCTATAGGGTCCAGCGTTATGTATGGCTAGCATACACTATTGCTGCAGGGTTGGTGGAATTTTCATAGGTGGGTGGGTTGTATGAGACCGGTAGGTCAGTTGTGATACAGTTAGCATTCCTCTAGGAGTGAGGTTGGACAACCACCATGAGTATGTATATTGTTAGGGCGTTGTGATGATACTTGAAACAAATATGGGTAGGTGTGGAAGGTAGTATGGGCCGTACTACTGAAAGCACATGACCCATACGCGCAGCAACGACGTCACAACCCCTAGGGTTGGTTTGGGAGTTGGTTCCCTGTCATTATATGGGTTATCAGTGATCCTTCTGGTGTTTTACCAGAATGGTGGTTACGAGACGTCTTGAGACCGGATTCAGGTTAGAATCGGGAGATGGCCGCCAGGATAGGTCAGCATTGTCAGAGGACCGTGTCAGTGAGATCATCCGGGAGGAGGTGATCGGGGTTCTCTGGGGACAGTTGTCGGAGATGTTTGGGTCTATTAAGACCGTCATGGTTGAGTATTTCGACGAGCGCTATGCAGCCATTGCCGAGACGGTTGTCGCAACAGCTCTAGCAGCTGTAATGACGGCAGGGGGAGGAGCAGGACGAGCTCTCCAGTACCGCGACTTGTTACTGGTACATATTCTAATGAGCAAAGGGCTACGGTTATTTGTGACTAGGGAGATTTTCTGTACTTGTTACATCCTACGGGTCTAGCACATGCGTTCTAGATTCGAGGCTTTGGGGGTTTTGCTTGAGGCTAGAGTGTGAGTCACGGGGACTCCGGAAAGGAGTAATGATTATGTTCAGTTGGAGTTATGCAGCTGGAATTAGAATGGTTAATTGATAGGATTGGAATGTTGTTTTCTAGGGCAAGGAATATCCCCTTTCAGTTTTCGAGCTCGAAGGAGTGAGCAGACTTGGGACCCCAGGACCAGGTTGTGTTCCAACTCGGTTCAGTTAGTCGTAGGGATTGGCGACAGTATTTCAGCGCTGGTGAGCGTAGGTGGGTCGATATGGCATGAGTATCTTGTGAGGTGTACGCGATTACTGTCCTAACCCATAGGAGCTAAGATCTAATTCACCTTGGATCTCTTATATCGGACGGTAAGGATTGATTGTGCGATCTATTGCACTTTTGGTATTGGAGACCATGTCTCGGGAGTAGGTTTGTAACCGGTCTAGGGCAGAGATTGTTTCAGCTACTGCAGTTTAGCTATGGACGATTGAGTTGGTGAGTGAGTCAGGGTGCGAACCCTAAATGGTATAATTTCTAGAGCCGGGAGTGGGAGATTTGTTGGAGCACTTTGGGGAAGAAGGGTATCATCTGGGAGGTCTGCGGACAGGGTCCCCCAGGATGGTTATTCAGCATTGTCAGGATTAAGTGGTTTTAGTAACTGTTATTGGTTGGCGAATGAAAGCGCCAAAGGAAGTAGCTCGTTGCTGAGTATCTGTCTTTTGGACTTCAAGATTTGAGTGTGGGATCATTCAAGCATTACGGATTGTCGGTTTCACTGGGATTCAGAAAGTGTACATCTAGTTATTAGAAGCGTGTGATCATTTGGGAGTTGCTAGTAAAGGAGTACTAATTGGAAAGGTCATATTTTCATCAGATCGATCGTTGGAAAGTAAGAAGGATTGGGAATTTTCAAATTTTCATGTATTGTGAAGACTTAGTTGAATCTAAGTGGGGGATAATCGTCCCGGAACGCAGAAGCAAGATCGATTTTGAAACTGGGATAAGTTTTGCATCGTTTTCAGGAAGGAATACAACCCTATTGGCTGCTTGGTTTGAGTGTTGTGCGAGTTGGGAGTTCGGTAAAACTCCCCAGCATGTGAATCGCGTCTTCTCGGTGCTTGATAGCAGAACTTGGGAAATCAGGTTGGGATTCTAGCCATAAATTAAGTTCAGTGGTGTGTTAGGTCGAGCGCGTGTTTGACCGGTATGGAAAGTGTTGTAAGACTACGGGGGTAGCCGTAGCATTCACTAGCGATCAGTTGTTATGGAAAGTGTTGTAAGACTGCAGGGGTAGCTGTAGCATCCACTAGCGATCAGTTAGTATGGAAAGTGTTGTAAGACTGCGGGGGTAGCCGTAGCATTCACTAGCAACAGATAGTGCTAGAGTGATGTAAGTTTGTGGGTGTAGCCGTAACATTCACTAGGTTGGTAGATAGCATGAGCGTGTTGTTAGGACGCGGAAGGGACATTAGTAACCACCAGTTCGGGTGTAGCAATGTGGATATGAAAACCCACAGATTGGATTTCGGAATTTCCCATACGGATTGGATCGGGTTGAGCCAGTGATAGGACTGCAGAAACGCCACTACAGTTAAGAGATCAAGGAAGCAAGGAATTGCTTAAGGTCGTTTGTGATATAAGTCTATCGTTGGTCAGGTAGCAATCACTTTTAGCATTGGGTTTGGTGACGTCAGGATTTGACACATGGGTCCGATCGGTTGGATCAGGAGGTTGTTAGAGTCGCAGGGGAATGATAACTAGTGGCAACTAGTTCTAGGGAAGGATTTGGTTCGGAAGTCGTGTGAGGCAACGATGTGGGAGTCCTTTAGCTCTGCGACCGGACCGGAACCCAGTATTTCCGATGAGTGTTACTCGGTTGTGGCGAATCAGCGGATTTTGGATGAGATGCAAGGATTGATCCTTGGATTTTAGGTTATGGGTTAGACTCGCGTTATGTATATAGTGGTATTCCAATCTACGGTATACCATCATGAGGATGACCGGACCCTACGATTGAGTGGACCTGACGTGTTTGGTATTCCAACCCAAGGGTTGATTAGACCAAACATGTGTGTGATACGAGGGTATTCCATCCTAGGGATGACTGGACCTGTCGTGGACATGCCTGGTATTCCAGCCCGAGGCTGATTAGGCTAGGTATGAGTGTTTGAGCTAATAAGCCGGCCATTAGGTGTATGTGATTCAGGAACCAAAGGAAACATTGTTATGTTGATCCAAAAGGGTTTATCTCCCAGTTTACATTCCATTGTTCATTATAACCTTGGGAATTGGTTATCAAACGGGTTTCTCTTGAAAGGAGTACCTAATCTCTTGTCAAGAAAGGAGTTATAGGTAGTAGTGTGTGAATTGGGGTTATGCTTTCTGGTGAGAGCCTCAGGTTATCAGAAGTTGAGTAGCCAGTTAGGAGCTAAGTGCAACGAAGTTGACAAGGATTCAGAGTGGGAGTTCTGTCAAGGAGACGGACCAGCTCGAGATTACAGATTCGGATTGAGTAAATGTGATTATATTGCAAGGGATTCGTTTATTTTCAGGTTTTAGAACCCGGTGAGGGTTGGTTACGGTTGCCTGGAAAGGTTGGGGTTATGCTCGTAGTTGTGGTCGTATTGCTCAAGTTGTCTGGCGTGTAAGGGATGATAAGAAATGATTTCGAGGACGAAATCAAATTTAAGTGGGGGAGAGTTGTAACATCCCGTATAAAGTAGAGTAATTAATTAATAAACTCGGAACCGAGAGGTAATTTTTATTATTATTTTATATTATTATAGCTCAAATTAAATAATAATAATTAGCGGGGTGTTGGTTTCGGGAAGCCAAATGACAAGAATTGAGTCTTCAGGGGTTAAAGTGTAAGTTCGAGATTTATTTTGTAAGGATTTCTGAAGGCAGTGGTTGTTTTGTAAATATTGGGCTTAGATTGAAAAGATTTTGGAAGCTGGGGACTAAAAGGTAAATTTTGGACCTATATTGGGAAGAATTTGTCATGGAGGGGTCAAATGGTAAATTTGGGATTTATACTGAAAGAAAATAAGGAAGGAGGGGCTGAAAGTGTCAAGTGGGACAAAGTTTGAGAAGGGACGGTGCATATAAATGCATTACGCATGCATTGTAACCCTAACCCTAGGGACTCCTCATCAGCCGCAATCACCACCTTATGTCTCCCCACCGGCGCTGCTATCACTCTTCCCTCCCGTCTTGCCGTCCGATCAGCGAAGGTCGCCAAGGGAACCACCGTGAGCGAGCCACGGTCGAATGTTGCCACCGTATTCTTCTTCTTCTTCTTCTTTTTTCGTTGTTGTCGTATTCATTGTTCCGATGAGGGACTGTCGTCGTTCCTCCGTCTTGCCATAGTAGTGCCACCACAGTCGGTGGCTAAGGGCTACCGATTCGCGTCATCTCTTGTCTAGGCGACGTGTTACTGGGCTATGAATCAAGAAGCAATCTGCCGCCACCACCGTGGGTGCGTATCTGACGTCGGGGTTTGGGTCTGTGGGCCTTCTGCTCGCGATAGGTCGAAGTTTTTTTGTTGGGAACCAAGAGAAGTCATCGTCACCACCGTGAGGTGGTGGCTGCCATTTCCAAAATCGCGACTGTTGCCACCACTCGCACTGCTACCGCTACCGGACGCCCTATTGTTGTTGCTGTCGTTTTCCTGCCGCCATGAACAGCCGCTTGTTGCCATTAGATGGCTATCTTGGTGTATGTGTGTGAGTGTTATTTTGAGATTTGCATTGTAAAGTTGTAATAGAGTAGGAAGAATGAAAAGAAAAGTCTAAACCACCACCGTGAGGTGGTGGCTGCCACCTCCTGCCGCCACCGGTCGCCATGTCGGGTGGCGATGTGTCTCGTTTGCATTTTTGGACTCGTTTGGGGTGCTTGGACAAAGTGGGCCCAAAGAAACCCTAATCGGCCCAAAGAAACCCTAGTGGACCCAATAGAACCCTAATGGGCCAATAAGGCCCAATGTGACCTAAAAGCCCAACCAATGGACTAATGGGCTAGTATTGGGTTGGGAAACCCTAAGGGCGTAAAACCTTAATCGTGGGAATCGTTTGGGACATAGACACCCGAGAATTAATTATTAAACTTAAAATAATAAATTATAATCATTGGCAAATAAACCTAAGGCACTAATGGACTAAATAGATTAAGCCCTTAATGGATTAAGTCCTTAATGGGTTAAGTAGGAACACTTAACCCTAATTGTCATTTCATGTGAAAATCCTAATTTCACATGGGCCTTGAGTTGGGCGTTCCTAGTGGGCTTTGGTGATTGGACTATGGATGGGCTATCCAAGAACAAGTTAATGGACCAAAATAATTAGATGGGCTTTAGGACAAGGCCCGTGTGAGGACTTGGGCCCAATTTGGAAAATTGGGCCATAAATGGGCCATAATTGAGCCTTTATGATTATGTGATATTGGGCCATGGGAATTGGATTGGAATAATTGGATGGGCCTTAAGGAAAGACTATGTTGAGGTCTGGGCCCAATTTGGAAAATTGGGCCATATGTTGGGCTTTGGCCCATTATTTGACTTTTAGGTTTTTGTAGTGTGAGTTGGACCTTGGGGCTTGGAACCTAATTATTAATTGGGTATTGTTCGATGTTGACAGTTCGGGGATCTGTCAACCAGCAGCTGGAGTTTTATCTGCGGGATTTGAGCAGTGCCAGGTGAGTTATCCTCACTATACTCAAGGGTCTAAGACAACAAGGCCGGCCCTTTGAATTGTTATTGGTTATGTTATGCTAGTTTGATCGGTTAGATCGGTATCCTAGAGGGTAGGATGATAATATGTGATATGTGGTATGACCTGTTAGTTCGGTATCCTAGAGGGTAGGATAATATTATGTGGTATGTGGTATGGTCCGTTAGACCAGTTGTTGTCTATAGACTGTTATGTGATTATCTGTTATATGTGCACATGTTTGTTTGGCGGTTGAGGCTTATCTGCTTTGTGCGAAAGCCAATAGGCCTGGGCATTCCAAACTGTTGGTTGTGGGCCGTGAGTATTCCATCCCGAAGATGATTGGACTCATGGTATGTAGGCATTCCAACCTGTTGGTTGTAGGCCGTGAGTATTCCATCCCGAGGATGATTGGACTCATAGTATGTGGGCATTCCAACCTGTTGGTTGTGGGCCTGGGGTATTCCATCCCGAGGATGATAGGACCCATAGTATGTCGGCATTCCAACCGGATGGTTGAGGGCCTGGGGTATTCCAATCTGATGGTTGATTGGACCCATAGTATGCTGTTTATTATAATGTGTGTATTGTTGTGGGTATGGGTATTTTGCGGGAACTCACTAAGCTTTCGGGCTTACAGTTTCAGTTTATTGTTTCAGGTGCATCAGGGGATCGTGGCAAGGAAAAGGCGTGATCGTACAGCTCCTCACTTTTTTTATGACTTGGGTTTCTGGGATACTCTAATATGATACATTTTGAAAACAAGTTTTGTAATGGTTAATAGATTGAAATGTTTTTAAAAGTTTAAATTCGACATGATTTTTATGGGTGTTACAATTTGGTATCGGGGCCTTGGTTTGAGTGAATTGGAGGAACATTCATGTGAATCCAGTCTCAAATCAAGGAAAGGTTTTCAAAATGATTTATAAAATGGGTGTCAAAATAAATAAAGGGGGATGCAGGGTGTACGATCAGCCAGAGCCAGTAAGTGACCCCAAAATACCATACACTTATTTGATTTTGTGATATGTTAGAACAGCATGCTAGTGCTAGGCTAGGGATCTTCAGGAATTGCATGATAGAATTGCCTGACTACATGATGCCGGGTAGCCTAGGGTTTTCCTTATATGAGATTGACATCATTACTGTAGTCGCTAAGTGTATGCATCACGGTTATACATAATTAAGATATTATAGCCTGAGAATGTTTGATTTGGCCTTATGTTCTGTTCTTGTTTGATTGGGAGCTTAGGGTACGATTGGATATTCGAAAGTCTATAGGGTCCAGCGTTATGTATGGCTAGCATACACTATTGCTGCAGGGTTGGTGGAAGTTTCATAGGTGGGTGGGTTGTGTGAGACCGGTAGGTCAGTTGTGATACAGTTAGCATTCCTCTAGGAGTGAGGTTGGACAACCACCATGAGTATGTATATTGTTAGGGCGTTGTGATGATACTTGAAACAAATATGGGTAGGTGTGGAAGGTAGTATAGGCCCGTACTACTGAGAGCACAGGACCCATACGCGTAGCAAGGAAGTAACAACCCCTAGGGTTGGGTTGGGAGTTGGTTCCCTGTCATTATATGGGTTATCAGTGATCCTTCTGGTGTTTTACCAGAATGGTGGTTACGAGACGTCTTGAGACCGGATTCAGTTTAGAATCGGGAGCTAGCGGCCAGGATAGGTCAGCATTGTCAGAGGAACGTGTCAGTGCGATCATCTGGGAGGAGGTGATCAGGGTTGTCTGGGGACAGTTGTCGGAGATGTTTGGGTCTATTAAGACCGCCATGGTTGAGTATTTCGACGAGCACTATGCAGCCATTGCCGAGACGGTTTCCGCAACAGCTCTAGTAGCTGTAATGACGGCAGGGGGAGGAGCAGGACGAGCTCTCCAGTACCGCGACTTGTTACTGGGACATATTTTGATGAGCAAAGGGCTACGGTTATTTGTGACTAGGGATATTTCCTGTACTTGTTACATCCCACGGGTTAAGCGGTAGAGTCTAGCACATGCGTTCTAGATTCGAGGCTTCGGGGGTTTTGCTCGAGGTCGGAGTGTGAGTCGCGGGGACTTCTTAAACGAGTAATGATTATGTTCAGCTGGAGTTATGCAGCTGGAATTAGAATGGTTAATTGATAGGATTGGAATGTTGTTTTCTAGGGCAAGGAATATCCCCTTTCAGTTTTCGAGCTCGAAGGAGTGAGCATACTTGGGACCCCAGGACCAGGTTGTGTTCCAGCTCGGTTCAGTTAGTCGCAGGGATTGGCGACAGTATTTCAGCGCTGGTGAGCGTAGGTGGGTCGATATGGCATGAGTATCTTGTGAGGTGTACGCGATTACTGTCCTAACCCATAGGAGCTAAGATCTAATTCACCTTGGATCTCTTACATCAGACGGTAAGGATTGATTGTGCGATCTATTGCACTTTTGGTATTGGAGACCATGTCTCGGGAGTAGGTTTGTAACCGGTCTAGGGCAGAGATTGTTTCAGCTACTGCAGTTTAGCTATGGACGATTGAGTTGGTGAGTGAGTCAGGGTGCGAACCCTAAATGGTATAATTTCTAGAGCCGAGAGTGGGAGATTTGTTGGAGCACTTTGGGGAAGAAGGGTATCATCTGGGAGGTCTGCGGACAGGGTCCCCCAGGATGGTTATTCAGCATTGTCAGGATTAAGTGGTTTTAGTAACTGTTATTGGTTGGCGAATGAAAGCGCCAAAGGAAATAGCTCGTTGCTGAGTATCTGTCTTTTGGACTTCAAGATTTGATTGTGGGATCATTCAAGCATTAGGGATTGTCGCTTTCACTGGGATTCAGAAAGTGTTCATCTAGTTATTACAAGCGTGTGATCATTTGGGAATTGCTTGTAAAGGAATACAAATTGGAAAGGTCTGATTTTCATCAGATCGATCGTTGGAAAGTAAGAAGGAATGGGAATTTTCAAATTTTCATGTATTGTGAAGACTTAGTTGAATCTAAGTGGGGGAGAATCGTCCCGGAACGCAGAAGCAGGATCGATTTTGAAACTGGGATAAGTTTCGCATCGTTTTCAGGAAGGAAGACAACCCTATTGGCTGCTTGGTTTGAGTGTTGTGCGAGTTGGGAGTTCGGTAAAACTCCCCAGCATGTGAATCGCGTCTTCTCGGTGCTTGATAGCAGAACTTGGGAAATCAGGTTGGGATTCTAGCCATGAATTAAGTTCAGTGGTGTGTTAGGTCGAGCGCGTGTTCGACCGGTATGGAAAGTGTTGTAAGACTGCGGGGGTAGCCGTAACATTCACTAGCGATCAGTTGGTATGGAAAGTGTTGTAAGACTGCGGGGGTAGCCGTAGCATCCACTAACGATCAGTTAGTATGGAAAGTGTTGTAAGACTGCGGGGGTAGCCGTAGCATTCACTAGCAACAGATAGTGCTAGAGTGATGTAAGTTTGTGGGTGTAGCCGTAACATTCACTAGGTTGGTAGATAGCATTAGGTGTATGTGATTCAGGAACCAAAGGAAACATTGTTATGTTGATCCAAAAGGGTTTATCTCCCAGTTTACATTCCATTGTTCATTATAACCTTGGGAATTGGTTATCAAACGGGTTTCTCTTGAAAGGAGTGCCTAATCTCTTGTCAAGAAAGGAGTTATAGATAGTAGTGTGTGAATTGGGGTTATGCTTTCTGGTGAGAGCCTCAGGTTATGAGAAGTTGAGTAACCAGTTAGGAGCTAAGTGCAACGAAGTTGACAAGGATTCAGAGTGGGAGTTCTGTCAAAGAGACGGACCAGCTCGAGATTACAGATTCGGATTGAGTAAATGTGATTATATTGCAAGGGATTCGTTTATTTTCAGGTTTTAGAACCCGGTGAGGGTTGGTTACGGTTGCCTGGAAAGGCTGGGGTTATGCTCATAGTTGTGGTCGTATTGCTCAAGTTGTCTGGCGTGTAAGGGATGATAAGAAATGATTTCGAGGACGAAATCAAATTTAAGTGGGGGAGAGTTGTAACATCCCGTATAAAGTAGAGTAATTAATTAATAAACTCAGAACCGAGAGGTAATTTTTATTATTATTTTATATTATTATAGCTCAAATTAAATAATAATAATTAGCGGGGTGTTGGTTTCGGGAAGCCAAATGACAAGAATTGAGTCTTCAGGGGTTAAAGTGTAAGTTCGAGATTTATTTTGTAAGGATTTCTGAAGACAGTGGTTGTTTTGTAAATATTGGGCTTAGATTGAAAAGATTTTGGAAGCTGGGGACTAAAAGGTAAATTTTGGACCTATATTGGGAAGAATTTGTCATGGAGGGGTCAAATGGTAAATTTGGGATTTATACTCAAAGAAAATAAGGAAGGAGGGACTGAAAGTGTCAAGTGGGACAAAGTTTGAGAAGGGACGGTGCATATAAATGCATTACGCATGCATTGTAACCCTAACCCTAGGGACTCCTCATCAGCCGCAATCACCACCTTATGTCTCCCCACCGGCGCTGCTATCACCCTTCCCTCCCGTTTTGCCGTCCGATCAGCGAAGGTCGCCAAGGGAACCACCGTGAGTGAGCCACGGTCGAATGCTGCCACCGTATTCTTCTTCTTCTTCTTCTTTTTCGTTGTTGCCGTATTCATTGTTCTGATTAGGGATTGTCGCCGTTCCTCCGTCTCGCCATAGTAGTGCCACCACAGTCGGTGGCTAAGGGCTACCGATTCGCGTCATCTCTTGTCTGGGCAACGTGTTACTGGGCTGTGAATCAAGAAGCAATCTGCCGCCACCACCGTGGGTGCGTATCTGACGTCGGGTTTTGGGTCCGTGGGCCTTCTGCTCGCGATAGGTCGAAGTTTTTTGGCTGGGAACCAAGAGTATTCACCGCCACCACCGTGAGGTGCTAGCTGCCATTTCCAAAACCACGACTGTTGCCGCCACTCGCACTGCTGCCGCTGCCTGACGCCCTATTGTTGTTGTTGTCGTTTTCCTGCCGCCATGAACAGCCGCTTGCCGCCATTGGATGGCTATGTTGGTGTATGCGTGTTTACTTAGTGTGTGTGTGAGTGTTATTTTGAGATTTTCATTGTAAAATTGTAATAGAGTAGGAAGAATAAAAAGAAAAGTCTAAACCACCACCGTGAGGTGGTGGCTGCCGTCACCGGCCGCTTTGTCGGGTGGCGATGTGTCTCGTTTGCATTTTTGGACTCGTTTGAGGTGCTTGGACAAAGTGGGCCCAAAGAAACTCTAATCGGCCCAAAGAAACCCTAGTGGACCCAATAGAACCCTAATGGGCCAATAAGGCCCAATGTGACCTAAAAGCCCAACCAATGGACTAATGGGCTAGTATTGGGTTGGGAAACCCTAATTAGGGTTTGGAAAACCTAAGGGCGTAAAACCTTAATCGTGGGAATCGTTTGGGACACACACACACGATAATTAATTATTAAACTTAAAATAATAAATTATAATCATTGGCAAATAAACCTAAGGCAATAATGGAATTAATGGATTAAGCCCTTAATGGATTAAGTCCTTAATGGGTTAAGTAGGAACACTTAACCCTAATTGTCATTTCATGTGAAAACCCTAATTTCACATGGGTCTTGAGTTGGGCCTTCCTAGTGGGCTTTGGTGATTGGACTATGGATGGGCTATCCAAGAACAAGTTAATGGACCAAAATATTTAGATGGGCTTTAGGACAAGGCCCGTGTGAGGACTTGGGCCCAATTTGGAAAATTGGGCCATAAATGGGCCATAATTGAGCCTTTATGATTATGTGATATTGGGCCATGGGAATTGGATTGGAATAATTGGATGGGCCTTAAGGAAAGACTATGTTGAGGTTTGGGCCCAATTTGGAAAATTGGGCCATATGTTGGGCTTTGGCCCATTATTTGACTTTTGGGTTTTTGTAGTGTGAGTTGGACCTTGGGGCTTGGAACCTAATTATTAATTGGGTATTGTTCGATGTTGACAGTTCGGGGATCTGTCAACCAGCAGCTGGAGTTTTATCTGCAGGACTTCAGCAGTGCCAGGTGAGTTATCCTCACTATACTCAAGGGTCTAAGGCACCAAGGCCGACCCTTTGAATTGTTATTGATTATGTTATGCTAGTTTGATCGGTTAGATCGGTATCCTAGAGGGTAGGATGATAATATGTGATATGTGGTATGACCTGTTAGTTCGGTATCCTAGAGGGTAGGATAATATTATGTGGTATGTGGTATGGTCCGTTAGGCCAGTTGTTGTCTATAGACTGTTATGTGATTATCTGTTATATGTGCACATGTTTTTTTGGCGGTTGAGGCTTATTTTCTTTGTGCGAAAGCCAATAGACCTGGGCATTCCAACCTGTTGGTTGTGGGCCGTGAGTATTCCATCCCGAGGATGATTGGACTCATAGTATGTGGGCATTCCAACCTGTTGGTTGTGGGTCGTGAGTATTCCATCCCGAGGTTGATTGGACTCATAGTATGTGGGCATTCCAACCTGTTGGTTGTGGGCCTGGGGTATTCCATCCAGAGGATGATTGGACCCATAGTATGTCGGCATTCCAACCGGATGGTTGAGGGCCTCGGGTATTCCAACCCAATGGTTGACTGGACCCATAGTATGTTGTTTATTATAATGTTTGTATTGTTGTGGGTATGGGTATTTTGGGGGAACTCACTAAGCTTTCGGGCTTACAGTTTCAGTTTATTGTTGCAGGTGCATCAGGGGATCGTGGCAAGGCAAAGGCGTGATCGTACAGCTCCTCACTTTTTTTATGACTTGGGTTTCTGGGATACTCTAATATGATACATTTTGAAAACAAGTTTTGTAATGGTTAATAGATTGAAATGTTTTTAAAAGTTTAAATTCGGCATGATTTTTATGGGTCTTACACATACGCATAGCAAGGAAGTCACAAGCCCTAGGGTTTAGTTGGGAGTTGGTTCCCCATTATTTATGCAGATTATCTGATATCTTCCTGGTATATTTTCAGTATGGTGGTTACGAGGCGATTTGAGACCGGATCCGCGTTAGGATCAAGAGCTGGCAGCCAGGATAGGCCAGCGTTGACAGAGGATCGCGTCAGGGAGATCATCCAGGAGGAGGTGGTCGAGATTGTCTGGGGTCAGATTCTGGAGATGTTTGGGTCTATCAAGACCGCCATGATGGAGTATTTTGATGACAGATACACAACCATTGCTGAGACTGCGGCTGCTGCAGGTACTAGGACAGGTCGGGCTTTTCAGTACCGGGACTTCGATAACACGAAGCCCCCGACTTTCGATGGGACTCAGGACCCGATCATAGACATGAGGTGGCTGTCTGACGTGGATGTTGGATTAGGTGTCTAAGCCCATAACTATAATTGGTATGTACTTGACCCAATAATAGCATGATCCATTTTGGGTTGCATTCACCAGAACAATTTGATAGGATGGATATTTGAGAAAAAGAGGTTATTTGTGATTTATTAATATATTATAAGTATAATACATTAATTGAGAAATCATATTATTTAATTAGTATTGATTAAGAATTAATTTGGAATTAATTTAGTGATCAAAAGAGACTATTAAATTAACGGGGACTGATTATGTAAATCAGTAATACATATGGTTTCGGCTAATGATCCATGATTGATTTATGATGGACTGAGCTTATGAGATAGTCCATGAAGTGTTAGTCCAAATCAATTGTTGGATCATAAGCCTAAGTGTAAGAATTAGGGTTTACAAGTGACTCTTGGAATTCTACACTATAAATGTAACCCCTAACCCTAAAATCGGCACTTTTGCATTCTAAGAAGAGTATAGCCGATTTTTGGTGTCTCCAAGCTCTCTCTCATTATCCTCCAATTGTTGGTGGTGTTTTGTGAACCATTTGAGGCATCACATTTGAGGTGCTAAGCTCTTGAAAGGCCAAGTTCTACAAGCTACAACAAAGAGGTAATAATCTAATCTATTTTCATGTTTCAATTATCAATGTTGTATGCTAGTTAGGCTTCATGCTTTGGAAACTGAAAATTGCATGTATAACTAGAGAAAACTTGGATCCAAAACATTAGGGTTGTATGTGCACCATAGGGATGTTATAGTGCTCAAAACCCATCAGTGGAGGGATGTTTCTTCACATGCTCATGTCCTGCTGACCAGAAGGTCAGATGTGCTCTAAACCTGCTAAGGTCCGGAGCAAGGGACTGGTGGAGATTGACGAAGTGGTCATATTCTGATGAGCAGCGAGCGGCGGTTAATTGGGATCAGTTCAGGGAGATGTTCCGCGCTCGCTACATTCCACGGGTTGAGCGAGAGCAGCTGTCACATGAGTTCTTGGATCTGAGACAGGGTACAGATACAGTGACGGAGATCACCCGCATGTTCACTAAGAGGGCGATGTTTTGCCTAGAGTTTGCATCCGAGCAGGCTCAGATGACTCGTTATCTGAGCATGCTCAAGACTGAAATCAGACAGTTTGTTGCTACCCAGTGATGTGACACATTACTGGAGTTACAGGAGGTCGTTAGGCGGTGCGAGCTTGAGATTGAGCTGCATTTGAGAGAGAAGAGACAGGCCCCAACGTAATCGCAGCAGGCGCCGAAGCGGTCCAAGACCGCTGATTCTAGGTCTGGAGGTCAGCACGACCGCACTTGTGGGAAGTGCGGGAAGGCTTATTCTGGGGTTTGCCGATCTGGTAGCGGGTGCCACAAGTGTGGCAAGCAGGGCCACATTGCTAGGGATTGTAGGCAGCAGACTCCAACTTCTGGGGTTAGAATTTGTTACCATTGTGAGCAGGTGGGCCATATGAATGCCCAGTGTCCCCTACTAGCTGTCAGGCCGGCGTAGGCTCCAGCGTCGGGTACACTGAGGATTACTGACGGGAGTCAGGGTAGAGCAGAACCTCCGAAGGCTCGGGGAGGCGCCTTTCAACTTACAGTCGAGGAGGCCAGGACAGCACCAGATGTGGTTGGTGGGATGTTTCTATCCCTTATCTTGTTGATTAAATTTGTTTTATGCTTATATGTTTGTACCTATGATTAGGTACATTTTTAGTGAACTCCTTGCCTGCTTTGGTATTATTTGACTCTGGGGCGATTCAGTTATTTGTCTCTCGATCGTTCAGTAGGGAGTTCGGTTTGTCGGTAGGAGAGCTAGAGTTTCCATTGCGAGTCATCATCGCCAACGAACACAGGATTTATGCTTCTTCGGTCTATCGGGGCTGCGTTATGGAGATGTTTGGGGTATCCTTCCCGATAGACTTGATTTCGTTCCCATGGGGGATGTATGTGTGATTGTGGGTATGGACTGGTTGATTCGCTCGGTGCCATGATCGACTGCGAGGATCAGCGGGTGGTAGTTTGAACCCCAAGTGGGGGAGAACTAGTTATCTACGACGATGGCACCGAGTTGGGTTCAGGGTTTTGCTCAGCTGCCAGGGCTCGGAAGTATATTCAGAACGGGTGTGCGAGTTACTTGGCGTATATGGTGGATATGCGGGTCAGGGATCAGGTTTCGGTTTCGGACGTTCCGATTGTCAGAGAGTTCGTTGATGTGTTTTTGGAGGAGTTACCCGGAGTGCCTCCGGAGAGGCAGGTCGAGTTCAGAATCGACCTAGTGCCAGGTGCGGCCCCTATCACCAAGGCGCCGTACCGATTGGCACCACCTGAGATGCAAGAGCTGTCATCACAGCTGCAGGAACTGCTGGGCAAGCAGTTCATCCGTTCGAGCAGTTCTCCGTGAGGAGCACCGATTCTCTTCGTCAGGAAGAAGGATGGTTCACACCGGATGTGCATTGATTACCGGGAGTTGAACAAGTTAAGGGTGAGGAACCATTATCCACTCCCAAGGATAGATGATCTCTTCGATCAGTTGCAGGGAGCATCTTGGTTCTCCAAGATAGACCTGAGGTCCGGATACCATCAGGTCAGGGTTAGGGAGGAGGACGTGGAGAAGACCGCGTTCCGGACTCGTTATGGACATTACTAGTTCGTGGTGATGCCGTTTGGGCTCACCAACATGTCGGCGGTATTTATGGACTTGATGAATCGGGTATACAGACTGATTCTCGATCGCTCGGTCATTGTGTTTATAGACGACATCTTGGTGTATTCCAATATCGGGGAGCAGCATGAGGAGCATCTCTGTGAGTTATTGGGAGTTTTGAGGCGAGAACGGTTGTATGCCAAGTTTTCAAAGTGTGAGTTTTGGTTACGAGAGGTTCAGTTCCTTGGACACCTCATTAACCAGGAGGGGATTTTGGTCGACCCGGCCAAGATTGAGGCGGTTATACAGTGGGAGGTTCCGAAATCTCCCTCGGATATCAGGAGCTTCTTGGGATTGGCAGGATACCACCGGAGATTCATACAGGATTTCTCCAAGATTGTGGTACCCCTCACTCGTCTGACGAGGAAGGGGGTGGATTTCCGGTGGGGCCCTGAGCAGCAGACTACATTCGAGAATCTGAGGCAGCGACTCTGCGAGGCGCCAGTGTTGACACTCCCTGAGGGAGTTGAGGATTTTGTGGTGTTTTGTGATGCATCGATCACCGGATTGGGAGCAGTCCTCATGCAGAGGGGACATGTGATAGCCTATCCTTCGCGGCAGCTGAAGCCACATGAGACGAGATATCCCACACACGGCCTTGAGTTGGGAGTGGTAGTGTTTGCTCTCAAGATCTATAGATATTATCTCTATGGGGTCTGATGTACCATATACACGGACCACAAGAGTATGAGACACATCATGGATCAGTTGAACCTGAACAAAAGGCAGCGCAGGTGGCTGTACGTAGTCAAGGATTATGACTGCGAGATCCTTTACCATCCGGGTAAAGCGAATGTGGTTGCAGACGCCCTGAGCTGTAAGTCAGCTGGATCTTCTGTTCCAGCTGCATGTGTGAGGATATCTGTGGATTCTCCACTCGTGAGCTTGATTAGGGAAGCTCAGGCTGAGGGTATGCGATAGGAAAACTAGAAGCTTGAGAGGATCAGAGGCGAGAACACCCGGTTTATGCAGGATAGCCGCGGATTGTTAATCCATTGCGGTCAGGTATGGGTTCCGATGTCTGGTGGGGTCAAACAGATTGTTCTGGAGGAGGCTCATAACTCTCGCTTCTCTATTCACCCGGGGGCCACTAAGATGTACCGGGATTTGCGACTGAGGCCATGCATGAAGAGGGAGATCGCATGGTACGTTGAGAGGTGCTTGACCTGCCGAATGGTCAAGGCCGAGCATCAGAGGCCGCATGACAAGCTTCAGCCTATGGAGATTCCCATGTGGAAATGGGAACAGATCACGATGGATTTTATCACCAAGCTACCGAGGACGGCAAGGGGCTTCGACGCTATTTGGGTCATCGTGGATCGATTGACCAAGAGTGACCATTCGAGAGAGTTCATCGGCCGAGAAGCTGGCCTATATGTATATCCGTGAGATCGTTGCTTGGCACGGGGTACCGGTCTCTATTGTCTCAGACCATGATGTTCGATTCACCTCCCGTTTCTGGCAGAAGTTCCACGAGGAACTAGGCACGCGGCTGCATTTCAGTACAGCTTATCATCCACAGACAGACGACCGGAGTGAGCAGACCATACAAACTCTCGAGGATATGCTAAGAGCCTGCGTTATTGACTTTGGTGGGAGATGGGACTACTACCTACCCCTTGCAGAGTTCTCCTACAACAACAGCTTTCATTCCAATATTGGTGCTCCACCATTCGAGCGATTGTATGGATGGAGATGTCGTACCCCAGTCTGTAGGGGTGAGGTCGGTCACAGGGTGATGGGTCGGACCGAGGTAGTTCTGCAGACTACCGAGAAGATTCAGCAGATCAGGCAGCGGTTGCAGACTGCACAGAGTCGGCAGAAAAGTTACGCCGACTGGCGCCGATCTGAGTTGGAGTTTCAGGTTGGCGACATGGTACTACTGAAGGTCTCACCCTAGAAGGGTGTGATTTGCTTCAGAAAGAGGGGGAAATTGGGTCCCCGATACATTGGACCTTTTGGGTTATTGTTAGGGTTGGCAAGGTGGCATATAGACTGGATCTTCCGGAGGAGCTCCATCAGATTCATAGCATTTTCCATGTTTCGCAGTTACGGAAGTGCATATTGGACGAGGATGCGGTAGTGTCCTTGGACGAAATTCAAGTCGATAAACGCCTGAATTATGTTGAGCAGCCGGTGGCTGTATTGGAGAGGAAGATAAAGGTTCTGTGCAACAAGGAGATACCTCTGGTAAAGGTATAATGGCGGCATCATAAGGGATCCGAGTGGACTTGGGAGACGGAGACCGAGATGCGGGAGCATTATCCGGATCTGTTTGCTACAGCAGACTTCGAGGACGAAGTCTAGGTCAAGTGGGGGAGAGTTATAACGTCCCGAGATTTGCAGGTATTTCCGAATCCTCTCTTTTATTATTATTTTGTCATTTGTAGTCCCTGGGGATGGAAGAGTGAAGCCATGAGAAGCCTAAGTGCTAAAGTTGCAACTTTGGGATCAAGAAGAGTACGCTAAGCGTACCTAAGGTACGTTCAGTGTACTAGGCGCGCCTTAGTACGCTGGGTGTACACTTGTGTACGCTGAACGTACTCATATCAGATGGAAACCCTAATATTTAGGGTTTGGCTGCTATATAAACGTCCTTATGAGCTCATAACCCTCTATCTTTTCATCCTCCATAGTTTTGAGCCGTTTTCCCCAAACCCTAACCCCTCTCTTGAGCATGTGAGCTAAAAGTGTGTGTTTTGAGTAGCTGGAGAAGAAGGTATTGCATCAAGAAGTTGGAGAAGGAAGGTAAGCTTGAAGTTCTGAAGTTATCTTGTCCTCTAGAAGCTCCAGGAGGTAAAAAGCTCCAAACTTTATGCTTGTATGATGTAGATCTTGCCTTATTAGCTTTATGACACCTTTCTTGTCCCAAAAAGTCTCAATATTGTGCATGTGGTGTTTTGGAAATGATAAGCCGTCCTTTCAGACGCCTAGGAAGGGTCCTAAGTGATAAAAATGATGTCCTAATGGCTAAAAGTGTCCCATGCATGTAGTAGAAAGGTCTTAATGGGTTAAGACCATGTATTAAGAACTTTCTGGACGTCCAAAGTCTTAAAGTTTGAGACTTTATGGTTCTAAGACACATTGGTCGATGGATCTAGAATTTGGGCTTAAGTGCTTAAGCCATTAAGCACTTATTAGAGTTTTGGTAAAACTTGTGTACGCCCCGCGTAAGTTCTGTATGCCCAGTGTACTAAGTCAACCACCCCGATGGTGGTCAATACAAGGTGGAGTACGCCCCGCATACCAGAGGAGTACGCCCTACGTACGCCCTCTGTTGGGCTTTTAACAAATTGGGCTTCAGGATTGGGCCGCCTTTGGATCAGTTTGACTTGGGCCTTGCTGGACTTTCTGAATAGGTGTGTTTTGGGCCAGTTTTGGTAATGGTTCTTAAAATGAGACCCAATTAGGGAGTTGGGCCCAATTGGGAAAATTGGGCCAATGATGGGCCTTATATATGTGGACTTTTGGATCATGGATTTGGTATTTGAAAGACCCTACTTTCGTACTAAAGACATTGTCACACCAAAACATGCTACATGCATATTTATAAAATAATATTTTACATTGATAAAGTGATTACAAAAGATTGGATACATACCGACTATATTTTAATATTTTACATAACTACCCAGGATATTGAAATTTTATACATACATAAACCGAAGTAAAAAAATAATAGTAAAAACTATTCTACATCTTCTGACAGTATATAACCATACTGATTACTTATCTCCTGCAAATTTGTTAAACATTGATAGGGTAAGCGGTGACGCTTAGTGAGTTCAATAATAGATACAACATAACGTTATGCCATATATATATACTTCAATATGGCAGAAGCAAAGAGGAACAAGGAACAACAAAGGCATATGTGAATCATGTGACAAACTTTCCATATCGATCATTGATTTGATTCAAAGATATACAATCAATGAGACATAACAATTTTCATACTTGATATACATCAATAAAGCTTTGGCCCAAATGCCACAGAAGACATACACTTTCTGATTAAACATTTTGGTAGATTTCAGGCTTTCAACCCTGTCTAACCTTCTGCCAATGCCATAGAATAGAAATCATTCTCTTACGGAGACATGTTCTATATGGCCAGAGGCTACATACCAGCACCAATGTGAATCTAAGTCCTTTCACTGATCACATGGTCAAAGGTATTTCTTTGCTATTAAAAATAGCGAATAAAAATAACACGGGAAAATAACCCGGAATAATAACACTGAAAAGCACATAACACATATAAAACATAACATACAATTGTTCCTATATATTAAACTCACTGTGAAATAACCGGGGGTTAAAATAGTAAATTGGGCAGCACTTCGGCTCTAAATATAACTTTCTTCGTTGAAAACCGGGAGTTTTCTTGAAAACCGGGCTCTGCGAAGGTAGAACTTCAAAACCGAAAAGATAAATTTCTTCGGGCTTCTCGGGAACTTCGGGGCGTGTTTCGGGCGTTAGAAATAATCCCGGGGCTTTGGGGGAAGTGGAAGTAGAAGAAATAAAAGTTTAGGGGTGAAATTTGCCAAATTTCTAACATTTACCCGGGAGGTCTCGATCCCCTTATATAGGTGCGAGCCTCGGATCCGAAGCAAGAGGGAAGGACCAGGTTGCAGCGAAGCTCGGACACGCGGCAGAAGGGCGAGGCTCGGATGCGAGGGTCGGAACAAGTGTGCACTTCGGATTAGTCGGATGACGCAGCTACTCGCTTCGGATCGGGCCAGCATCCTCGGTCGAATCAGAAAACGACACGCGGGTCGGGCACGAGGGATGCATGCGAGGATCACGTGATCAACTTCGGACACCTATGCGACACGCGTCGCTTCTCGGACTTGCCACGCAGCTGCTTCGGATACGTGGCCAGCTCAGAGCGAGGGTGACGTGGTTGGCACTATTTATGCGAAAATTCTCGAAAATTGTGCCCAATCTTGTAAAATCTATAACTTTCTCATACGGGCTCCGTTTTTGACGTTCTTTATATGCACGCGTAGGGAAAATTATGCTCTACGACTTTCGTTTAGACTTCGTCGGAAAATTTTGAATTTATTTTTATATTATTATTTTAACAGACCGGGACTGGTAAATCCGTTAAAAATTCATAACTTCTTCATCCAACGTCCGTTTTCGTCAGACTTTTTACCGTTGTACTGCTAATGACGAGACCTTCGATTCTCGTTTAGGTTGTGTCGGATAAAAATCACTCGATCTAAAATTCGAGTTTTTAGCTGTCTACTACTAAGCTGAAACTTAGAAAAATCATAACTTCCTCATACGAAGTCAGATTTTGGCGTTCTTTTTATCAAAATTCTCGGTTTAACGAATACTACGACTTTCATTTAGATCATTAAGGCTAAAAAGTAGTTTATCAAAAACTCACTTTTTACGTCATTCGGCACCGTGCCGGTTGTGTCGCGGATCTTCGATTGGTCATAACTTCTTCGTTATAACTCGGATTTCGATGAGGTTTTCGCCTAAATGTTTCTAACGAGATTATCTACAACTTTCAATAATAAAATTTTACTTATTTCAAATTTTATATTTTCGTTAAATTTCGATATTTTAACTTTTAATTGGAATCTCATAAGGCTTCCAATATTTTCCGAGTGATTCTAAACATAGTTTTACCTTATTCCTAGTAAAAACTATCTGTTAGAACTCAATACTCAATTTCACATAATATTTCATAATATTATTTACTTAAAACACGATTTCAAAACGTGTATGTTATAAATACCTCCTCCTTTTGAGAATTTCGTCCCCGAAATTACATCGATTAATATAAATGGGGATATTTCGCTCTTATCTCATTATTATTCTCCCAAGTATAGTTCGGGTCTCGGTGGTGTTTCCACTTGACAAGCACCAACTCTACTTCTTTATTACATAGCTTAGTCGTTCTTTCGTTTACGATTTCTTCAGGCTCTTGTACATAAGTTAACTTATTATCCAGTTTCACCTCGGATAATGGAACTGCTTCATCATACATGCTTAAGCATTTGCGTAGATAACTCACATGAAAGACATCATGAATACCTGCCAAATCTTCAGGCAATTCCAAGCGGTATGCTTGTTTACCAATCCTCTGGAGGATTTTGAAAGGACCAACAAATCTAGGACTTAGTTTTCCTTTCTTTCCAAATCGCATAAGACCTTTCCATGGGGATACCTTCAACATTACGAAATCTCCCACCTGGAATTCTATTAGTCGTCTCCTCTTTTCTGTATAGGACTTTTGTCGATCCTTGGCCGCTTTCATTCTTTCTCGTACAATTTGAATCTTGTCGGTGGTGTCTTGAATCATTTCAGGGCCTCCAAGGATTTTATGTCCTATTTCACGCCAATATAATGGAGTACGACACTTGCGACCATATAATGCCTCATATGGTGGCATTTTGATTGAAGCGTGGTAACTGTTATTATACGAGGATTCGACAAGAGGTAAGTATTTATCCCAGTTACCACCGAACTCCAAGACACATGCACGAAGCATATCTTCTACTGTTTGGATTGTTCTCTCCGTCTGACCATCTGTCTGGGGATGATAAGTTGTGATGAGAGCAACTCGAGATCCCAATTCACGTTGCATACTCGCCCAAAAGTGAGAAGTGAAACGAGTATCACAATCGGAAATAATCTTTAGTGGCGCACCATGTCTCGCCACAATTCCGTCCAAGTATACTTGCGCGTATTTCTCTATTGGAGCATCTTTTCGTAGCACAAGAGTTCTGCGTGGTTCTTTGATAACCAATCCATGCCGAGAAGAATATCAAAGTTGGGCAAGGAGATAGGAATTAGGTTAGCAAGAAGACTATAACCTTCAATTTCTATGACATTATCTTTATAGACTTTATTAACAAGTAATGATATACTTCCTATGTTATCTATATGAAATGATTGGACAATTGCGTAACAAGCAATTTGAAAAGAATGTGCGAATTTATAAGGCACGAAAGAATCTGAGGCATCGAAATCAAATAAGATGTGAGCGGATCTAGAGTTTACGAGAAAATTACTAGTCACAACATTCGAGTCCTAACTTGCTTCCTCTGTGGTAATCTAAAATGTACGATATTTAACTTTTGGTTTGCCAAATGATTGTCAAACTCTTCAAACTTCTTAGTTACTAGCGGTGCTCAAACCTGCACCCGCTCATTATTCTTTATGGGGCCTTCGATCCTAATTTTTGAGTTAAAACTTAATTTTCATTGCAGACTCCTGCCCCTTCTTGGTTTATAGACTAAACCCAAGATAAGGTCTTTACTTTTGCTACAACAACAACTCGAATGGTCATATTCTAATGACCTTTGATTTTATAACACAAAAGACACATAACGAACCAAACTCTTGTATTAGAATCAGATCGAATAAATCGAGCTGATGGAATAGAGGAAACAAAATGAGTTTGATCAACACATGGATGCTTCGGAACAGAAAGAATAGCACCACGTATCTCTAATTCGTGCTTCCGGACATACACATCAATTTTGTCAAACGACAGAATATTTCGATTGATTACTAAATCACAGATTTCATACTATAATCCTTCCATGAATAACTAAATTCTTCATCGCCTTCATAACAGGTAACATCTCTAGTTAATGGTTGCTCAATTCTTTAGTGAAGATCGTTATATTTCTATCGACCATCTCGACCATCTCCTTCTTGACTGAAGTTTCGTCATTACTCAATACATGGCTTTCTAAACCAATCAACTTTATCTTTGTATATTTATATTAATCGGACTCCACTCTTTATAGCATTAAGATTTGAATGATAATTATCTTCTATGTGGTTATGATCAGTTAGATCGTTATCCTGGTAGATAGGATGTTGCTATGCTTAGTGATCTGTAGATCGGTTTGTCTGTCTATAGACTGTTATGTGATTATCTGATATATGTGCACATGATTGATTGGTGGTTGAGGCTTATCTGCTTTGTGCGAGAGCCAACAGACCGGGGCATTCCAACTTTATCCTTAAGACCCTCCAAGAGATAATCATCTAAACCTCTAGGTCCAAAAAAGGATGGAAACACAACATGGCTTAATCATCAAGCACTTAATCTTGAAGATCTTTTGACCAACGATTCTAGAAGGGTTTCTAGTACCGAAACTAACATAAAAATCCCTGCTTTTCAGAAATGCATGTCCAGTGCATGTCTTGAACTCCCATATGGTCAAAAATAAGGGTTAATGACCAAAACACCATTCATGACACCAAAACTCATTTCTAGTTCAGATCCAACGCACCAAATACTCCCAATGTCCTAGAGATTCATAAAGTTGCAAACTTTATGAGATCTCACCATTCAAAATCATCAAAACATGAAGAAAATGGACAAAATCCAAAGATCTAGAAACTTAGCAAAGAAAAGGTTGGGTCTTGGACACTCATCAAGGTCTAGAAGATGAGTTCGCTGATGTAGATTATGCTTTCAAGGTACAATACCACATCAAGGGCTCCCTTCTCTTTCAAAGATCACCAGGAACACCAAAAATGAGTTCACAATTGCAATGGAGGCTAGGGTTAGGGTTTCTAAGCTTGCGAGGGTGATAGAGGATGAATGATCTCGAAACCCTAGCCTTAATGTTCTTTAAATAGGGCCCAAGGTCCAAATGTAACATCCCGTTTAAAATAGAATAATTAAATAATAAATCTGGCACCCGAAAATGTAATTTTATTATTATTTTATAGCCAAAATCAAATGATGATTAGCGGGGTGTCGGTTTCGGGGAGCCAAATGTCATGATTTAGAGTTCAGGGGTTTAAAGTGTTGAACCAAAGTTCAATTAGGATCGATAGATTCTATGCAGAGAAAAAATTAAGAACGTAATTATGAACACCAGAATGGCTTTGAATGTGTCGTATGATTAATGCTTTAACACCTCAGAATAGCTCAATTAAGAACTTCGACTGTAGAGGTGTTTAGGGTTACAAAACTAAAAACGATAATAATCACTAACGTTAACCTATTAATGCATACATGCATGCATTATTTATAGTCTAACCCTACTAGCTAATCATGGATGGACAGGCCCAATCTGGATACAAAACACAAGCCCATGACGCAACATAATAACACCCAACAATCTCCCCCTTTGCGTCAATGGAGCCGAAAGCTCACTTCGGTTGAGCTGCAGAAGACTTCTTTATTGTTATGAACACCTTCGGTATGACGGCCAATAGATGATGACGAAACGTTATGTACCACTGAAGCATGTCTGTAAAGTTCTTCTTGTCTGCTTCTGAGTTCTGCTTGCACCGATGAATGATATTGATGATGTGCTCCAAGCAGTCTGTTGAAAACAGGTGTTTGTCAACAAGAGCGAATAGAAATTTGTGAGCTTCGCCTCTTGTAAACATCATAGTAAGATGTGTAGAATCGATTTGGCCCATCTTCATCTTATTCACATCTCCTGGTTTCGGTGTTGGCTTGATAGTTGGTTTCTTGTTCATTACTTTCGCTATCTCCTGATCCATAGCAGCAACCTCATGGATGTAAGAAGCCAACATCCTCTTCAAGTGATCCAATATTGGCTCATATTCCTTCGGATTGGTGAGCAGAATCTTAAACAATAGGATCCAGTCATGAGGATTTAGATTTGGAAGGTCTGCCAGGGAAATAATCGACACCGAGTTTGCTGATCCTCATGTGATTTTGAAATTAACGTTTATGAATTTCCCAGCAAGCGTAGGTTTCAGTACCTTGACAGTAACTATCTTCTGTGCGCTCCATGTCAAGTACTGCGGTTGACCATACTTCAGATAAAAGTCGATAAGCTCACGATCAACTTTTGGATGAGGAAAAGGAACTTCAGCAGTCGAATCGAAACAATGAAACGTGAATGCCTTTCGTGTTATCGGCATGTCGAACTGTGAGTCCTTAGAATTGTCACAATCAAACGAAGCAACAGGTTCCAACCAGTAAACACTTGGAAACTCTATAGCTATATTGATAAGCGCCTCTTTTGTCCATAGGGGAAACAAGGCCTTCTTGCAGTTTAAGGCTTCTTCTTCTTCCTTGTTTCTCCTTTCCCTCTCCTCTGCTTCCTTTGCAACCTTCAAGGTTTCATCCAGCTCTTTATCCCTCTTCTTTCGTTTAAGAGCCTCAGCAATAGTTTCTTCAACATCGTCATCACTGTCATCATCAATCTCCTTCTTCTTCGCTTGAGAACCAGAACCTGAAGCTTTATTACCCTTCAGTTCGGTTGTAACTTTGAATGTCGGTTGAGCAGATTCGGTTTCGGTTTTAACTTTCGGTTGATGAGCACCTTCTCCCCCTTGTTTTGGAGCAATGAATCTCTCCGAAACACCCTTCATCTCGTGTAACAATGCAAGGTTAGGAAGAAGTTTTGTAGTTAAATGATTCCTTATGGTCAAAGTAAGGATAGGATCATGAGCACCAAGAATGTTGGTCAGCATGTCCTTGACATCCCCTGCACAGCGTCGAAAAACAGCTCTCTCCGTCTTCAACAAAGAAATTTCCTTTTCAGTTTGAGCGAGCTGAACCTTCTGAACTTCAATTGTGGATGCTTGTCGGGCAAGATCTTCCTTCAGAGCACTTTCTTTTGCTAAATCAGCATGAAGAGATTCCAGCCGAGAAGACACAGAACTGATAAGTGAAGTGTTCTCTGCTTGGATGGAAGAACGAACAGTCTCAAACTTTGTGTGCTCCTCTTGAAGGGACTTGGAAAATGAATCCACAGAGGCTTGCACCTTGGCTGCAGTTGTATCAGCATGCCCTTTAAGTGACTCGAGAAAGATCTGAGTAGTATTAACAATATCAGCAACATCATCAGTGGCCTTTTTGCAAGAAGAAGTAGACTCATTAATAGCCTTAGTGGATTTGTCAATGGAGTCAGTGTATTGCTCAAGAGTTGTGTCTAAAAAGGCTTTGAGCACAACACCACTGTAGGACTTGTTGTCATCAAGCAATTTATCCAGTTTCTCATTAATGCTCTGCAAGTGTTAGCGTGTGACTGGAGCATCATCATCTTCATCGGTAGGAAGTCGATAGGGACTGTAGTATGTAGAATCAAACTCATCATTAGCACCACCGAGAGTGGCACCGGAATCGGTTGAAGGTGAGGGTGAAAGTGGTGTGGAAGTAACTGGAGGTTCTGTTTTAGTAGTCGCCCCCGTATCAGATACGTTGACTCTTACTGTCGGTTCAGGAATAGTAGTGCTAGTTGAGTGAGAAATAATAGGAGGTGGTAAGGGAGTTGTAGAAATAGGAATAGAAGAAACGTGTGGAGGTGGTGGTAAAGAAGTTGTTGTTTGAGAAGTGGTAGGTGGGGAAACAGGAGAAACCGAAACTGGAACTGTCTGTTTCGGTGATGGAGGTGGTGTTGGAAGTCTGTCATGAAGAGATTCGGTTGGAGTAGGAGATCGGGGAGGAGTGTTACCTCTCGGTGATTCATGATGAATTTCCTCTTCTTCATCCTCCTCATCATGTTCTGAACGGGGAGGAGTGGGACTCTTGGACCTCTTCACCATCTTCTTAATCTTCTTTAGGTTAGAACAATCCCTTTTCTCAGACTTTCACTTCTTGGACTTGGCAGACTTAGACTTATCATCCTCTGTTGGCTCTTTCTTGGTAGTAGTACGTTTCCCTCGGTTCCCAGGCTTGTCCACAGCATCCAAGGCAGCCTGCTGTTCGGGAGATAAGACTCTCGGTTCCTTGGGAGGAAGTTTGCGATAATTAGCCATGAATTTACTCTCGGCTGTCACACATCTGTACATTGTCTCAGGAATAGATCCAATGTGAGGAAACTTTCTAGGATCAGAGATAATGATTTTCTTGGTGTGGAAAGTAGCAATAGACTCGACTAGGGCATCCTTCATTACCGGAATATCCAAAGAATTAATCGCCCTTAGTGTAATGAGAGTCCAGAATCGACCACACGAAATTTCCGAATGCCTCGTAGAAGTGTTGAGGCTTTGCACCACTTGGGACCAGATAAGCGATCCATAGTCAAGATTGATACCATTGTAAAGACCGTATAGAAGGGTCAGAAAACCCTTGCTGGTGCCATCAGATCCACCACTCCTCTCCGCCAAACCCTTGATGAGGAGAGTTAGCAATCTATTCCATTGGGGGTGGTAAGCAAGACTTCTTAACCTTCGTAACCGTGGTAAGCACGTCAAAATAGCCCATCTCGTAAAGCATCGAGAACAGTTGGGTAGTGGAGATGAAGTTTGGTGAGATTACAGACGCATCTACAGCAAGTTGCAACTGGGAACAAAATTTCACTTTTGAAATAGAACCCTTATGAGAATGGATTTGGAAGTAGATTCTTTCCTTGTTCTTGTCATATGAGGCAATAGAGTAAACCTGTGATAGAAGTGACATAGGGACGGCTTCCACCTGTGTTAGGGCTAGAACCAGTGGTGAATACTTCAAACACTCAACCACCTGTAGCATATACGAATCGTACAGAAAAGGATTGAGTTCAATAATCATGTTCTGATTTGGCTTGATCGAAAGCAATGGGGACGAAGCAGTTTGATCATGAGCCGATGAAGAAGTCGCCATTGTTGATTGAAGAAAGAAGATGAACAGTTTCAGATTACCTTGTAATTTGAGAGAATTTGTTGCTGGTAAAAGACAAATAAGATTAGAAACCCTTTATATATCATTGCTAGGAGAGAGAAAGAATCGTCATCATAATGATGAGATCACTAAAACATCGCCTGAAAAAGCGCGATGTGACAGGTTGGTTACTCCCAGGTATACGTCAGCACGCGTGGGTATAGAGACCGTTCAAATTCACGCGCCCAAAATTTTATCCTCAATTCGTCGTTTGAAATTCAATTTCGCTCCAAGATTTAGGATAACCCCTGTTGCTCCAAAAGATAAACAAAAAGAGAACCAACAGCAACCAGAATGTTGGAAAATAAAAATTTTCGTGCAATAGAGTGACAAAAGATAAAGAAATAAAGCAAAATGTGTATTGGATGTGAGTGATGTCTATTAGAAGACAGAATGCAGGTGATTCCGGGCAAGAATCGCTTCCTTCAAAGTCAAGAGAGACTTGAAGTGCTTGAGTGGGTTCCCGAGAAATAACGATCAAGTGTTTGTAGAGAAACATTGAAAGGCTTCTTTTTAATTTATAGGCTTAGGGTGGCTTATCTTCAACCGAACATCCATTCTTAACATAAGACCGAACGTTGGAAGAAGTACTTGTGAGACCGATGTGGTCTGTTGAACAAGTAGGTTGGATATAAGATTTAGTGACTATACAAGAGATGGAAATCTCAAAAACAAAAATAAACTGGATCTTTTTGGGAAGAAAAGCCTTGGTGTTAGACAATTTCATAAAAGATCACTCAAAAATAAAAATGAGATTTCATTAGGTAATCAGTAAGATCTTGAATATAATAATTCACCGTCAATTCATTGTTGGTGTTGGATTGTGGGTTTCACTCAGCACGTGGTGTACGTATCTAAGATCACAAACACAGATTTTATGCAACCATAAACCTCAGTGGTAAAGACCGAGAGTCTCAAGGGTTACAGTGGTGAACCGAAAGTTGATGGAGAATATAAGGAGGATGGCTAAAGAACTGAAAGTACCTTCTGCTATAAAGACATGACTAAGCAGAAAAACTCTTAACTCATTAGAGAAGAGTAAGGTAGCTCTTGACTTGAGTTGATTTTAACAGCCTGATTGGGAAGAAACGATAGGTAGAGATCGAATCATTAAGGCCTTGCTCTAAGTCGTAGAGGCTTTAGTCAACATGCAGCAGCATGCTTCTAGGGACCCTTAACTAGTTCAGATAGAAATAATCATACATGCCTTAGCTCCAAATTCTGTTGTTCTGGTATACTTGAGACCTAATTAAAAGAACAAGCAAACAAACACACCACACAAACAAAACAAACAAACAAACCAAACAAACAAAAAATATTTTTGAAGTTTTGAGATTTTCTGAAAAATAATAAAAACAGAAAAAGAAAATATTTTTGTATTTTTGAAGTTTTCTGAAAAATAATAAAAACAGAAAGAGAAAATATTTTTGGATTTTTGAAGTTTTTTGAAAAATAATAAAAACAGAAAGAGAAAAATAAAGGAGCAGAAAACACTCTAAAAAAAATTAAAATAATAAACAAAATGTACAACCGAAACCTTATCTTAAAAGAATGAAGCGAAATAAGTCGAGCGTTCGGTTCATTTCGGTTCCTTAAAATTCTAGAGAGAAATAGACCGAGCGTTCGGTTCATTTCGGTTCCCGAAAATTATGGAGCCGAAATAGACAGAGCGTTCGGTTCATTTCGGTTCCTTAAAATTCCATAGCCGAAATAGACCGAGCGTTCGGTTCATTTTGGTTCCCGAAAATTATGGAGCCGAAATAGACAGAGCGTTCGGTTCATTTCGGTTCCTTAAAATTCCAGAGCCGAAATAGACCGAGCGTTCGGTTCATTTCGGTTCCCGAAAATTATGGAGCCGAAATAGACCGAGCGTTCGCTCTATTTCGCTTGTCTAATTTTTAGTAAGAGATTTGAGGATTCGGTACCGACTCTGCTTCCATCATTCCCAAGCCTTGTAAAATTTTGTTGAAACTCGCTTCAGGTAATGCTTTAGTGAATATGTCAGCCAGTTGATCAGAGGACCGAATGAAATGTACTTCCACATTTCCATATTCTACGTGGTCCTTGATAAAATGATATCTAAGTGCAATATGCTTAGTCTTAGAGTGTTGCACTGGATTGTGACAAATCCTTATTGCACTTTCTGAGTCACAATAGAGAGGAATCTTCTTCATACTCAGCCCATAATCTCTTAGTTGACTTTGAATCCATATTACTTGAGAGGTACAAGATGTTGTAGCTATATACTCAGCTTCGGCTGTTGAAAGTGACACGCATGTTTGCTTCTTGGACTGCCAGCTAACAAGTTTTCCGTCAAGAAATTGGCATCCACCTGTAGTGCTCTTTCAGTCTAGACCACATCCTCCAAGATCAGCATCAGAAAAAGCTTGAATGAAGAATCCAGATCTAGCAGGGTACCAGAGACCGAGAGATGAGGTTCGCTTCAGGTAACGGAAAATATTTTTCACCGCCACCATGTGAGGTTCTCTTGGATTAGCTTGAAACCTGGCACAATAACAAACAGAAAACATAATGTCCGGTCTACTAGCTGTTAGATACATAAGGGACCCTATCATTTACCGATATAGTGTTATGTCAACAGCAGTTTTTTCCAGAGAAGGTGTTAACTTAGTGCCAAACGCCATAGAAACCTTCACTTTTGAATCTCCCGTCATACCAAATTTTGTCAGCAAGTTCTTTGTGTATGCCTCCTGGTTGATAAAGATACCTTCTGGTCCCTATCTAATATTCAAACCAAGGAAAAAATTAATCGGACCCATTGCGCTCATTTCAAATTTAGTCTCCATCAACTTCCTGAATTCAGCCGTTAAGCTAGGATTCGTGGAGCCGAAGATGATGTCATCGACATAAATTTGAACTATCATTAGATGTTCGCCTTCTTTCTTTCGAAAGAAGGTTGGGTCAACCGAACCTTGCTTAAATTTCGACATTTTCAGAAAGCGAGTTAAAGTTTCATACCAGGCCCTCGGTGCTTGCTTCAAACCATATACAGCTTTATCCAGCACATAGCACTAATCAGGGAATTTCTCGTTCACGAACCCGGGAGGTTGCTCAACATACACTGTTTCTTCTAGTTCTCCATTCAAGAAAGCGCATTTTACATCCATTTGGAAAACTTCGAAGTTTTTATGAGCAGCATATGCCAGGAAGATTCTAACTGACTCCAACCTAGCTACTGGA
The DNA here is from genome assembly GCF_052849685.1 of Lactuca virosa. Lineage (NCBI taxonomy): Eukaryota > Viridiplantae > Streptophyta > Magnoliopsida > Asterales > Asteraceae > Lactuca > Lactuca virosa. Next base: position 411,723,196 of record NC_136428.1, on the reverse strand, counting down.
GCGAAGGTTTCCTCATAATCTATTCCTTCCTCTTGGCAATATCCTTTAACTACTAACCGAGCCTTGTTTCTAATAACGTTCCCCTCTTTGTCCAATTTATTCTTGAAGACCCATTTCAAGCCAACCACTGAAGCATCCTTTGGTGTGGGAATCAGCCTCCAAACTCGATTTTGTTCGAACTCATGAAGCTCATCTTGCATTGCTTGAACCCAATCAGAATGATCAAGTGCATCATTAACTGTTTTTGGTTCGACTTTGGAGATAAACGAATTAAACATACAGAATTCCACTTTAGAGAATAATGTAGTTTGTTTCGCTTTCAAATGAGAACGAGTGAGAACTTTCTCAGATGATTCACCAATGATTTGTGCTTTGGGATGATCCTTGGTCCATTTCACTAATGGAGGATAATTTGGGTCATAGGTTGGATCCAAATCTGCATTTACTTCCTCTTCAAGTTCTGATTGATCACCTTCGTCAGTTGTATTGTCTTTCTCCCCCTCGACTGGCGAAGTGTAACCTTTGTCAGGGCCAGAGTTGTCATCCTTTGTGGACGTCGGATCCACCCCCTCGATTGGACTATTATTAGGTGGGTTTGGAGCTGTATGCTCCCCCTCGCCTGGACCTTTATGAGTGGGGGATGGATTAGGATTCTCCCCCTCGAAAGATATTTCGGTTGTCTTTGGTACTGATGAACTCTCCCCCTTGAACATTGAGCCATTGTTTGGAGAGTCAGTTGAGGGTTGACCACCTGTCGGTGTAGGAGGTTCACTTTCCATTTCTTTGGCAGCTTCATCTATGATCTTTTTGAGATTGTCAATTTTGTTGTCTGCTGCTTTCGCCTCTGAGTGTGCTGCTTTCTCTGGTTCATCGAATAACCGAATGTACTCATCAAACAAGTTGGATATCGGAACCGAGACTTGTCCTGATTCAGGAAATATTTCCCCCAAGGCACTTTCGCTTCTTTGAACTTTCTTCATGTACTGATCATCAAAGGTTACATAATATGTTTCTTCAAGTCTTTTGGAGCGTTTGTTCAACACTCTGTATGCCTTTGACGTTAGCGAATAACCTAGAAAGATTCCCTCATCGGCTTTGACGTCAAACTTGTTTCGGTTCTCTTTAGAATTGAAAATAAAGCACCGTGAACCGAATACGTGGAAAAATTTGACGTTAGGCTTTCTATTGTCCAGAATCTCATATGGAGTGATTGAGAATCTTTTGTTGAGCAAGGATCGGTTCTGAGTGTAGCATGCGGTTGCAACAGCATCAGCCCAGAAGTATAACGGAAGGGAAGCGAAGCTGAGCATGGTTCTGGCTGCCTCACATAAAGAACGATTTCGTCTTTCAACAATCCCATTCTGTTGTGGTGTATAAGGGGCCGAAAAGTTGTGAGATATCCCCTTGTCAGCTAGAAAGTCCTCAAAATCTTTATTCTTGAATTCCAGCCCATTGTCGCTTCTGATATTCCTCACTGTCTTTCGCAGCTGTACTTCCACTTGCTTGATGAACGTCTTCAGCTTGGAGTTGCATCTGATTTCTGTTTAAGAAAGAAAACCCAGGTGAAGCGATAAAAATCATCTACTATGACAAGAATGAACTTACTACCACCGAAGCTTTCGATAGCCGAAGGTCCACATAAGTCAATGTGCAGAAGTTCAAGAGCTTCAACAATCTTTGTATTGATTCGTGTAGGATGACTCTTTCTGCTTTGTTTGCCCATCTCACACGCTGCACACAGATGTTCCTTGTCAAACTTGAGAAGAGGAAGGCCTCGTACATGATCACCAAGCACCAACTTATTAATGTCTTTGAAGTTCAGGTGCGATAGTCGTCGATGCCACAACCAATTGTGAGCCCTCATCAAGCACCAACTTATTAATGTCTTTCATCAGTGTTTGCCTTTGATAGCAGACATATAGCTGGTTTTCCTCGAATCGGGTTGAGATTTAAAGGATACATCTCTCCCTTGCGTTCAGACTTCAACAGAACCTTTTTGGATTGTTTCTCAATTATTTTTGAGCCCTCATCATCAAATGAAACTTTCAAGCCTGTTCCCACAACTAATTGTGATACACTGATGAGGTTATGCTGCAATCCTTCCACATACGCTACTTTTCGAATCGAGAAATCTTTGTTGGTTATCATCCCATATCCTTTGATTGTTCCATACGAGTTATTTCCATACTTCACACATCCACCATCCTTTAGGGACCGAAACTCCCTCAGCTCTTCCTTCCTTCCTGTCATGTGACGTGAGCAGCCACTGTCTATATATCATTCATCATCGAACTGCTCGTCACTGATCACCTGTAAATTCAAGCAGATTTAGGAACCCAAAGTTTCGTGGGTCCTTGTGAGTCTTTTACAGAAAAAGGAATTGCAGTAGAAACATTAACCATGTATGTTCGTTTTACTAGAGTGGTTTGATCTTTTCTTTTGATGGTATACACCTTGATTTTAGTTTTATCTTGTTTAAACTTTGGTGTATTAGATGGTGTGTTGTTAGATGGTTTTGGCGTTTTCTTTTGAATCCTAGGGTTAGCTGACTTTTTCTTATTATTGAACTCAGAATCAAGCTTTCCCTTGCCTTTGATATCCTTTATTGAATTTAATTTGCTTTGTGAGTGGGAATGACTGAAGCTAGACTTAGGACCGAAACTTGTCTTAGGACCGAAACTTGTCTTAGGACCGAAACTTGACTTAAGACCGAAACTTGACTGAGGACCGAAACTTGTCTTTCGGTTCTGAGTGTCGTTGTTGGGACCGAAAGTAGATGTTTGGTTGTTAGCTTTGACGTTTGGACCGAAACTAGACGTTCGGTTCTGCGCGCTAGTTTTGGAACCGAAAGTAGATGTTCGGTTCTGAGATTTGGAATAGTAGGAATTTGGACTGAAATTTTCTTTTCCTTTCAGTTTTTCCTTTCCTTTATCAATTGATTCTTTCTTTGGAGGAACGTAGTTGAGATTTTGAGACTGCCAATGACGTTTTCGCTCATTCAAATTCTTCAAGTATCTTTGATTTCTTAAGCGTTTCTGTTCAGCTAACTCCTTCTGCGATTTGTGGATATTGAAGCTAGCCTTTGGCTTCACTTTTTGAGTTTCGGTTGTCCTAGTTGGAACTATCAGTTCTTTCTTTGGTTCTTCAGGGATTTCTTTAGTTCCACTTGTGCTTGGTTTGTCGTAACTTGAGGGTTTGTTGATGGGTTCAACAACGTATCTTCCTTTAACCCTCCATGAAGTTTGCTCAGATAAGCCTACGGTTTCGTCCGCGTTGTCAATAGGGGCTGACCAGAAGTAATCGTCACACCCTTCAGCATTGTCTTTGTCGACCAAGATTTTCAACTCTACTGTTTGTTTTGCAGTGACATCGGTAACTGCATAGACCTGATTCGACACAGTTTGTACTTTTTGATAAACCATGGCTTTCTCTTTGAGTTTCTGTGGCTTGTCTCTTGACAGGCAAGCGAATTCAACCGAATTTTCAGATATTAGGGGTTTCTCATTTTCGGTTTCGCTCTTCATAAACTCAGAGCAATCAACTACGTCTTCCACTGAGCTTTCGCTCATCTCACTTTCCTCATCAAATTCAGACGTATTATCTAAGTTCATTTTATTTTCAGAAATTAATTTGGCGTTTGAAGAGTCAAAAGATTGAATAGTTTCAGACTTAATTTTTAACCTATCATTTTCATCCAAAAGATTTTTAAGCATACATTTATGTTCCTTAGAGTCAATGAAGGTCTCTATCTTGTCCAGTCCAATTTTGTAAGACATGGATGTCTCTTCTGAGGACACTATTGATTCACACTCAGCGATGACCTCATCCTCCTTAAATTCAAGGAAGGGTAAGATCATCTTGTGAATCTTCTTCCCTATTTCACAACTTAAATGCAATTGAACAATATTAGTATATAAGCGCTTAGCAATTAAACAAAAAACATTCCTTTGTTTTAAAATTTTTAAATTGTCTCTTTGCAAATAAATACTTTCATCCCTAGCTCTATTTAATTCCGCCTCCTTCAGCTCAATCAACATCCTTCTCTCCTCACTTTTTGAAGACACCCTGCTGAGTTGGTCAGTTAGGTTAGAATTCGCTAAGCGAGTTTGCATGAGACTACCACTTAAGTTAGAAAATTTAAATTTTAATTCTTTTAATTCTTCTTCATAATCTATTACTGGAACTTTAAGTGATTCAAGGATGGATTGTACCTTTTTGATCAGCCGATCGCAGTTGTTGATCTTCTCACTTACGGGCTTGGCTGCAAAACATTTGTCCTCAATCAGGTTCGGTTCCTCACTTGCACTTTCGGTTGATGCACCAGCTGTGACCATCAAACATCTTCCAGCCGAACCTACATCCTTTGCCACATAAGCTCTTCCATGAGTGGGCTTTCTCACCTCTTCATCTTCAGAATCGGTTGACCAAACTTCAACGCCACCGAACTCATCTACATCTTCATTCTCCTGTACAATCAAGGCATTCACGGAACTGTTAGTCGCCTTCTTTTTCTTGATCTCTTCCAACTTGCGCATGTAGTACGCCTCATCATCTTCACCATCTCTTTTCTCAGCCATTTTCCTCAGCATGCAATCTTTGGCAAAGTGGTTCTTGCCGTGACAGTAATTGCAGTCGAACCCAGAGTCTCCTGCAAGCTTGCTCTCCTTCTTGTCTTCATCCTTTTGAGAAGAATTTTCCGCTTCATCCTTTACCTTCTCAGAACTGTAACTTCCCTGCCAGTTTCGATTCTTGTTGACAGGAAATTTTCTTCGTGCAAACTTTTTTGGATTGGTGACCATCATAGCATACTCCTCGCTTGTAAGGTCACACTCAGACATATCAGACTCTTCTTCTTCTTCTGCAATGCTTTTTCCTTTTGAGACAAGGGCTAGCGATCCCACACCAGAAACTACCTTCGCTTCTTTGGTTACTACACTCTCATGGGACTTAAGTATTCCCACAAGTTTCGCTACTGAGTAAGATTTAAACTGTTCATGTGCTTTCACGATTGAAACCACAGCCATCCATTCTGGTCTCAGACCGTTCATGAAGGTCACCTTCTGCTCGATCAACTTTCTTTCTATTCCATGCTTAATCATCTTACTTAGGAGATGATTGAACTGATCGAAAGTTTGTATCAGTTTTTCTTCTGGTTTCTGTTCGAAAACTCCAAATTCTGACAGCAGCAAGGTTTGAATGGAGTGTTCTAGATCTTCATCGGTTGAATACAATTCTTTCAACCTATACCAGATTTCTTTGGCCGTCGTGCATGAACCAACCAACCGAAAAGTGTCAGATTGCAAGGCGAATCTGATCATTCTCATGGCCTTCACATTACACAACAACTTGTCTTTCTCATCCTGTGGCATCTTCTCAACATCCGCCACCAGCTTGTTATATTCCTTTTGGGACTTAACTGTTGTGTTCGTTCCTGAGTGAACAAACGGCCCAAGCGTGATAGCTTCCCAGATGAGATAGCCATTGTCTTCAGATCCAACCACGTAATCTTCAAAGTGATGCGCCCATACTTCATAGTCTTGAGTGTAAAGAATGGGAATCCTGGTAGTGGATCCAATGCTGTTTGAGATGTTGATAGGATTTGTTTGCGAATCTTCGTGAGACATGGTGAGCTGCTAGAATCAGACCTGTAAACTTGAGATTAGGGTTTTATCAGAAACAGAGTTGCCGTTGATATGAAGAAGACGGCTTCTATTTATATGATAAAAGCGGAAACCCTAAAGAATTCTGAATACAGAAGGAATGTGTATTGATCACACAGTCTCCTGCTCTGATACCAATTGTTGAACCAAAGTTCAATTAGGATCGATAGATTTAATGCAGACAAATAATTAAGAACGTAATTATGAACACCAGAATGGCTTTGAATGTGTCGTATGATTAATGCTTTAACACCTCAGAAGAGCTCGATTAAGAACTTCGACTGTAGAGGTGTTTAGGGTTACAAAACTAAAAACGATAATAATCACTAACGTTAACCTATTAATGCATACATGCATGCATTATTTATAGTCTAACCCTACTAGCTAATCACGGATGGACAGGCCCAATCCGGATACAAAACACAAGCCCATGACGCAACACAATAAGACCCAACATAAAGTATAATTTCGGGATTTATTTTGGAAAGGATTTCAAAAGTCGGGGTGTGTTTGGCAATTAATGGACTTAAATTGAAAGGAATTGAAGGCTTGGGGGGGTTGATTGGTAATTTCGGGACTTGAATTGTAAGGATTTTCTGAAGGAGGGGTTAAATGGTAAGTGTTGGATTTATTTTGAAAGAAGTATGGGAAGGAGGGCCCATTTTGGTCATTATGGGATACATTCATATGGGGCGGGGTATTTAACTGTGCTATTCCCGTCACCCACTAACCCTAACCCTAAACACGTCCAGCCGCCACCACCTTATACCCTCCCTTCGTCTCCAGCGCCGTCATCACCCAAACCCCACCTTGTTCCGATCAGCGGCGGCCTCAAGCGACCACAAGAAGGTCGCCTTCTTCTCCTCCTCTTTCTCCAGCCGCTTGGTCGAGATCTATCACCACCGGTAGCGCCGTTGTGTCGCCTTCTGCCATCAAAACACCACCGGGATGCACCGCCGCCCTTCCTATCGCGGCTGTTGGACCGGAACCGAAAGAAACCGCCGCTGCCATCGGTCGTCGCTACTTCTGTCGCTGCCGTGACCGCCGAAAACCCCGCCGCCACCGCTGTTGTGCTGCCGATCGTTTGTCATCCCTCCGCCTCCGTTCCTCAACGGCTAGTCACCGCTGATGTCGCCATGCTTGCTGTCGTTTCTTCTCTGATTGCAGCCGTTAACCTCCTTAAAGACCGATGAAGAGCTGCTCGGTGGGTGTTTTGCGTGTGTGTGTGTGTGCGTGGTTCTATATGTGTCGGCGTGTGGGTGTGTTTATGGGCTGGCCGGAAAACGTTGGGAGCCACCATGGCAGCCAACCATGGTGGCTATCAGCCGGTTGCGGCTCTTCTGCCGTCGTCTACCACCACCGGCCACCACAAGGTGGTTGTGTGTGTGTGTGTCATTTATTAGTGTGTGTGTTATTTTCTTTATTTAAGCATTGTACCATGTAATCAGAGATGCGAATAATGAAAAGAAAACTCAAACCACCACCGTGAGGTGGTGGCTGCCGCCTCCTGCCGCCACCGGCCGTCGTGTCGGGTGACGGTGTGCTTGCCCTGTTGTGTTTAACGCGTTTGGGGGATGCTTGGACAAAGTGGGCCCAATGAAACCCTAATGGGCCCAATGAGGCCCAAAGTGACCTAAAAGCCCAACCAATTGACTATTGGCTAGTATTGGGTAGGAAACCCTAATTAGAGTTTGGAAAACCCTAATGCAATGAAACCCTAATTTGGGGAATTAATCGGGACACATGGGAATTATTTGATAACTTGAAATATTAAATAATAGTCATTGGCAAAAATTAATCTAAGCAATATTGGACTTAATGGATTAAGTCCTTAGTGGATTAAGTCCTTCATGGGTTAAGTAGGAAACTTAACCCTAATCATCATTTTATGTAAAACCCTAGTTTCACTTGGGCCTTGAGTTGGGCCTTCCTATTGGGCTTTGGTGATTGGACTATTAATGGGCTTCCAAGAATAAGCAAATGGACTAAATAATTATATGGGTTTTAGGATAAGGCCCATGTGAGAGTCTTGGGCCCAATTTGGAAAATTGGGCCATTGATGGGCCATAATTGGGCCTTTATGATTATGTGATATTGGGCTATGGGAATGCCGAGAGTTTGGACTAGAATTAATGGATGGGCCTTAAGATAAGACCATGTAAAGTTCTGGGCCCAATTTGGAAAACCGGGCCATATGTTAGGCTTAGGCCCATTACTTGACTATTGGGCTTTTGGAGTGTGAGTTGGGCCTTGAGCTTGGAACCCAATTACTAATTGGGTATTGTTGATGTTGACAGTTCGGGAAGCTGTCAACCAGCAACTGGAGTTTCATCCACGGGACTTCAGTAGTGTCAGGTGAGTTCTCCTCACGATATCAACAGGGTCTACGGCACCAAGGCCGACCCTTTATGATTTACATCCTGGTTTAGGATGGTTGCTATGTTATTGCTATGCTAGATTTCATCCTGGTGTAGGATGGTTGCTATGTTATTGCTATGCTAGATTTCATCCTGGTTTAGGATGGCTGCTATGTTAGATTACATCCTGGTTTAGGATGGTTGCTATGTTATTGTTATGCTAGATTTCATCCTGGTTTAGGATGGTTGCTATGTTAGATTTCATCCTGGTTTAGGATGGTTGCTATGTTAGATTTCATCCTGGTTTAGGATGGTTGCTATGCTAGAGATCGGTTAGATCGGTATCCTGGTTATAGGATGGTTGCCATGTTAGTGATCTATTAGATCTGCATGTTTACTTGTTTATATGTATGTGCACATGTTTGTTGGTTTGGGGAAAGGGTTGAGGCAGGTTCTGCTGTGTGCAGTAGGCCAAGACACCCTGGGCGGACCGGGTAGACTGCAGGCCCGGGCCGGGCAAAATCTAGTCAGGCCGAAGGCCCAGCGAGCGGTCCGGATAGGCTGAAGGCCCCGAGGAGGGCGGTCCAGACGTGTCGAGGGCTCGGAGAGCGGTCCAGATAGACTGAGGAACGGGATTCGGTCCAGTCAGACTGATGGCTCATTACACATGTTGTATTGTTTGCTTACATGTTATATGACATGATTATGATTGTATGAAGTTGGTATTTTGGGGGTAACTCACTAAGCCTTCGAGCTTACATTTATTGATTATTGTTTCAGGTATTCTGATGATTGCGGGAAGGCGAAGGCGTGATCGTGCACCTCCTTTCATTTTTATGATTGATTTTGGGGATACTCTGATGTTTAAATTATGTTGAAAGTAAACTGTAATAACTTAATGGTTTTAAATGTTTTAAAAAGTTTTAAATTGGCTTGAATTTTATGGGTGTTACAAGTTGGTATCAGAGCCTTGGTTTGAGTGAATTGGAGGAAACACTCGCACGTCTCCAGTCTCAAACTGAGGACAAGATTTTAAAACGATTTTCTTAAAATGTTTTCAAAATAATAAAGGAGGATGCAAGTGTACGATCAGCTGGAGCTCACGGATAGACCCCAAAATACCTTACAGATTATTTGAGTTATGAGATATGATTAGAACAGCATGCTAGTACTAGGCCAGGGATCTTCAGGAATTGCATGATAGAATTTCCTGATTATGTGATGCCTGATAGCCTAGAGTTCTCCTTATATGAAATTGACATCATTACTGTAGTTGCTTAGTGTATGCATCACGGCTGTACATAATTAAGATCTTATAGCCTGAGAATGTTTGGTTTGGCCTTATTTCCTGTACTTGTTTGATGAAGGGCTTAGGGTAGGATCAGATATTCGAAAGTCTATAGGGTCCAGCGTTATGTATGGTTAGCATACACGAGTGCTGCAGGGTTGGTGGAAGTTTCATGGGTGGGTTGTGAGAGGCCGGGAGGCCAGTTATGAGATATTTAGCATTCCTCTAGGAGTGAGGATTGAGCGATCACTATATTTATGTGTATTGTTAGGGTGTTGTGGTGATGCTTAAGACAAATATGGGTAGGTGTGAAAGGTAGTATAGGCCCGGACTACTGAAAGCACAGGACCCATACGCGTAGCAAGGAAGTCACAACCCCTGGGGTTTAGTTGGAAGTTGGTTCCCTGTTATGGTATGGATTATTCGAGACGTTTTGAGACCGGATCCGGATCAGGATCAAGAGCTGGCAACCAAGATAGGCCGGTATTGTCAGAGGATCGTGTCAGTGAGATCATCCGGGAGGAGGTGATCGCGATCGTTCGGGGACAAGTTCCAGAGATGATTGGGTCTTTCTAGACCGCCATGGTTGAGCATTCGATGAGCGCTATGCAGCCCTTACGGCTGCCGCAGCAGCTTCAACAGCTGTAACGACGGTAGGGGGAGGAGTTGGTCGAGCTTTCCAGTATCGGGACTTGTTACGGGGACATAGTCTGATGGTCAGAGGACTGTAGTTACTTGAGATCAGGGAGATATTTTGTACTCGTTGCATTCCGCGGGTTGAGCGGGAGAGGCTAGCACATGAGTTTCTAGATGTGAGGCTTCGGGGGTTTTGCTCGGGGCCGGAATGCGAGATGCGGGGACTCTGGAAAGGGAGTGATGATTATGATCAGCTGAGGTTTTGCAGCTGGAAGTGGAATGGTTAATTGATGGATTGAAATGTCGTTTTCTAGGACCAAGATTGTGTCCTTTCAGTTTTCGAGCTCGAAGGAGTGAGCAGGCTTGTGACTCCAGGATCAGGTTGTATTCCAGCTCGAGGTCAGTTAGTCGTCGGGGTTGGCGACATCATTTCAGCACTGGTGAGTGCAGGTGGGTTGATACGGTATGAGTATCTTGTGAGGCGTACACGATTACCGTCCCGAGCCATAGGAGCTAAGATCCAATTCGCCTTGGATCTCTTGTATCGGGCGGTAAGGATTGATTGTGCGATCTATTGCACTTCTGGGGATTGGAGACTATGCCTTGGGAGTAGTTGTGGCCTGGTTTAGGGCAAAGGTTGTTTCAGCTACCGCAGTTCAGCTATGGATGATTGAACTGGTGAGTGGGTCAGAGTGCGAGGCCCTGAATGATATGATTTCTAGAGCCGAGAGCGGGAGGATTGTTGGAACACTTTGGGAAGAAGGGTATTATGTGCGAGGTCTGTGGACAGGGTCCCACACGATGGTTATTCAGCATTGTCTAGATTCAGTAGTTCAGTAACCGTTATTGGTTGGCAGAGGAAAACGCCAAGGGAAGTAGCTCGTTGCTGAGATGTTAGTTGGAGCATCTATCTTTTGGACTTCAAGATTTGAGTGTGGGATCATTCAAGTATTAGGGATTGTCGGTTTCACTGGGTTTCATGAAGTGTTCATCTAGTTATTAGAAGCATGTGATCATTTGGGGTCGGCTAGTAAAGGAGTACTAGTTGGAAAGGTTTGGTTGTAATCTGATCGATCGTTGGAAGTAAGAAGGATTGGGAATTCTCAAATTTCCATGTACTGGGAAGACTTAGTTGAATCTAAGTGGGGGAGAATTGACCCGGAATACAGAAGCAGGTTCGGTTTTAAAAATGGGATAAGTTTCGCATCGTTGTCAGGAAGAAAGGCGGCCCAAGTGGCTGTTTGGTTTGAGGGTTTTGTGAGTTGGGAGTTTGGTAAAACTCCCCAGCATGTGTATCGCGTCTTCTCGGTGCTTGATAGCATAATTTGGGGAATCAGTTTGGGGTACTAGTCATGAATTGAGTTCAGTTCGGGGGTTCGGTCAAATGTGTTCTTGACTCTGAGGGTTTTTGAATTGATAGATTGAGGGTTTTGTTAACTGTCAGGGCTCGGCAGTACATTCAGCACAGGTGTGCGGGTTATTTAGCGTAGGTGGTAGATATGCGGATCAGGGATCAGACCACGGTTTCCCGAGAGAGTGGGCGATCAACATGAGGTCTAGAGTTAGGCCGAGATTATGGTCCACAGATTGGATCAGGAGTTCGGAACCCCAAGTGGGGGAGAACTGGCTATATGTGAAAGGGCACCAGGATGGGTCCAGGGTTATGCACAACAGACTTAGAGCGGTCCGGATAGACTGAAGGCCAGCGGGGCGTACCAGTCAAGCCGAAGGCTCGGGGAACGGTCCAGACAGGCTGAAGGCCCGGAGAGGTGGTCCAGACATGCCAAAGGTTCTGAGAGTGGTCCAGATAGGCTGAAGGCCCGGTGAGGCGGTCTAGTCATGTTGAAGACTCTGTATGTAATCCAATAGGTCTAGCGGTCAGATAGTGAAGGAAGTGTTGTGAGACTACGGGAGGACCCATAGCATTCACGAATTGTTTCAGACGAATTGGGTCAGGGTGGGCCAGTTCGCAAGATTGTGGGTAGACCACAACATTATCAGAATCAGGAAACCGTAGGTCGTTGGAGACCGGACATGATGTAAGACTACGGTATTCTGGTAGCGTTCACCTTTTGTATTTGGTTCGATGGCGACAGATTGTCAGACTATTATGGTCGGATGGACTAGAAGGATTGATGGAGCCATGAGTGGCGATATAGCTAGGGCAGTTATTGCTAGTCGAAGTTTCTTTCGGGAATCGCGTGGAGCGACTGTAAGATCGCTCGTGGTTCAGTAATCAGGCAGGAATCCGGCAATCCGGATGAGTTTCCTGTCAAGTATAAGTATATTGCATGGAACTTTGGTCTGTGGCTCGGTCTACTAGTAGGAACCTCAGGTTATCAAAACTTGAGTAGCCAGTTGGGAGATAAGTGCAAGGAATTCGTTTATCTTCAGGTTCAGAACCCTGCAAGGGTTGGTTACGGTTGCCTTGGAAAGGCTGGGATATGCTTGTAGTTGTGGCCATGAAGTTCAAGTTGTCGGGCGTATAAGGAATGATAAGAAACGATTTCGAGGACGAAATCAAATTTAAGTGGGGGAGAGTTGTAACATCCCGTTTAAAATAGAATAATTAAATAATAAATCTGGCACCCTAAAATGTAATTTTATTATTATTTTATAGACAAAATCAAATGATGATTAGCGTGGTTTTGATTTCGCGGAGCCAAATGTCATGATTTAGAGTTCAGGGGTTTAAAGTATAACTTCGGGATTTATTTTGGAAAGGATTTCAGAAGTCGGGGTGTGTTTGGTAATTAATGGACTTAAATTGAAAGGAATTGAAGGCTTTGGGGGGGGGGCTGATTGGTAATTTCGGGACTTGAATTGTAAGGATTTTCTTAAGGAGGGGTTAAATGGTAAGTGTTGGATTTATTTTGAAAGAAGTATGGGAAGGACGGGCCATTTTGGTCATTATGGGATACATTCATATGGGGCGGGGTATTTAACTGTGATATTCCCGTCACCCACTAACCCTAACCCTAAACACGTCCAACCCCCACTACCTTATACCCTCCCTTCGTCTCCGGCGCCGTCATCACCCATACCCCACCTTGTTCCGATCAGCGGCGGCCTCAAGCGACCACAGGAAGGTCGCCTTCTTCTCCTCCTCTTTCTCCAGCCGCTTGGCCGAGATCTATCACCACCGGTAGTGCCGTTGTGTCGCCTTCTGCCATCAAAACACCACCGGGATGCGCCGCCGCCCTTCCTATCGTGGCTGTTGGACCGGAACCGAAGGAAACCGCCGCTGCCATCAGTCGTCGTTGCTTCTGTCGCTGTCGTGACCGCCGAAAATCCCGCCGCCACCGCTGTTGTGCTGCCAATCGTTTTCCATCCTTCCGCCTCCGTTCCTCAGCGGCTAGTCACCGCTGCTTCCGCCATGCTCGCTGCCGTTTCTTCTCTGATTGCCGTCGTTAACCTCCTTAAAGACCAATGAAGAGCTGCTCGGTGGGTGTTTTGCGTGTGTGTGTGCATGGTTATGTATGTGTCGGCGTGTGGGTGTGTTTATGGGCTGGCCGGAAAACGTTGGGAGCCACCATGGTGGCTATCGGCCGGTTGCTGCTCTTCTGCCGCCGTCTACCACCACTGGCCACCACAAGGTGGTTGTGTGTGTGTGTTATTTTCTTGTTTTAAGCATTGTACCATGTAATCAGAGATGCGAATAATGAAAAGAAAACTCAAACCACCACCGTGAGGTGGTAGCTGCCGCATCCTACCGCCACCGGCCGCCGTGTCGGGTGGCGGTGTGCTTGCCTTGTTGTGTTTGACGTGTTTGGGGGATGCTTGGACAAAGTGGGCCCAATGAAACCCTAATGGGCCCAATGAGGCCCAAAGTGACCTAAAAGCCCAACCAATTGACTAATGGGCTAGTATTGGGTAGGAAACCCTAATTAGAGTTTGGAAAATCCTAATGCAATGAAACCCTAATTTGGGGAATTAATCGGGACACACGGGAATTATTTGATAACTTGAAATATTAAATAATAATCATTGGCAAAAATTAATCTAAGCAATATTGGACTTAATGGATTAAGTCCTTAGTGGATTAAGTCCTTAATGGGTTAAGTAGGAAACTTAACCCTAATCATCATTTTATGTGAAACCCTAGTTTCACTTGGGCCTTGAGTTGGGCCTTCTTATTGGGCTTTGGTGATTGGACTATTAATGGGCTTCCAAGAATAAGCAAATGGACTAAATAATTATATGGGTTTTAGGATAAGGCCCATGTGAGAGTCTTGGGCCCAATTTGGAAAATTGGGCCATTGATGGGCCATAATTGGGCCTTTATGATTATGTGATATTGGGCCATGGGAATGCCGAGAGTTTGGACTAGAATTAATGGATGGGCCTTAAGATAAGACCATGTAGAGGTTTGGGCCCAATTTGGAAAATTTGGCCATATGTTAGGCTTTGGCCCATTACTTGACTATTGGGATTTTGGAGTGTGAGTTGGGCCTTGGGCTTGGAACCTAATTACTAATTGGGTATTGTTTGATGTTGATAGTTCGGGAAGCTGTCAACCAGCAACTGGAGTTTCATCCACGGGACTTCAGCAGTGTCAGGTGAGTTCTCCTCACGATATCAACAGGGTCTACGACACCAAGGCCGACCCTTTATGATTTACATCCTGGTTTAGGATGGTTGCTATGTTATTGTTATGCTAGATTTCATCCTGGTTTAGGATGGTTGTTATGTTAGATTACATCCTGGTTTAGGATGGTTGCTATGTTATTGTTATGCTAGATTTCATCCTGGTTTAGGATGGCTGCTATGTTAGATTACATCCTGGTTTAGGATGGTTGCTATGTTATTGCTATGTTAGATTTCATCCTGGTTTAGGATGGTTGCTATGTTAGATTTCATCCTGGTTTAGGATGGTTGTTATGCTAGAGATCGGTTAGATCGGTATCCTGGTTATAGGATGTTTGCCATGTTAGTGATCTGTTAGATCTGCATGTTTACTTGTTTATATGTATGTGCACATGTTTGTTGGTTTGGGGAAAGGGTTGAGGCAGGTCCTGCTGTGTGCAGTAGGCCAAGACACCCTGGGCGGACCGGGTAGACTGCAGGCCCGGGTCGGGCAAAATCTAGTCAGTCCGAAGGCCCAACGAGCGGTCTGGATAGGCTGAAGGCCTCGAGGAGGGCGGTCCAGATGTGCCGAGGGCTCGGAGAACGGTCCTGATAGACTGAGGACCGGTATTCGGTCCAGTCAGACTGATGGCTCATTACGCATGTTGTGTTGTTTGCTTACATGTTATATGACATGATTATGATTGTATGGCGTTGGTATTTTGGGGGTAACTCACTAAGCCTTCGAGCTTACATTTATTGATTATTGTTTCAGGTATTCTGATGATCGCGGGAAGACGAAGGCGTGATCGTGCACCTCCTTACATTTTCATGATTGATTCTGGGGATACTCTGATGTTTAAATTATTTTGAAAGTAAACTGTAATAACTTAATGGTTTTAAATGTTTTAAAAAGTTTTAAATTGGCTTGAATTTTATGGGTGTTACACCAAAGACTAAGGTTTTTCCCAAAACACCTGCCACGTCGTGGCTCCTATGGCCACGCCGTGGTGAGTCATTTAAATCCGCAACCCAAATTTGTAAAGTCCCAAAAATAGTGATAAAAATTTTCATTTGGAAGTTTATCAATTCATCATAAATTGTTCAAAATCAAACACCCAATTATAATATTCAAAACATCAAAGCACAATTATTCGGAACACGAAAATCATGAGGGGAGGATGTTGTGCCATCACGTTGGGCCCTTCCCCTTCGAACCAGAAGTACCTGAAACCATAAACAAAACTATAAGCACAACACTTAGTGAGTTCCCCAAAGTACCACATACCACACACAATATAACGAATCCTATGGACCGAATCCTAGTATTATAGTCACTTTCTGCCATGGGCCAAATCATGGTATTTCCTTACAATGTTGAGGGTCAAATCCCGATCTTTCATACAAATGCCAGGGGTCATATCATGGTCTTTCATACTATTGCCAGGGGCCAGATCCTGGTCTTTCATGCAATTGTCATGGGCCAGATCATGGTCTTTCATGTAGCATCACAAAGACAATTAGCATTCTACACAACAAAGTAATGGGTCGGCATTAGTGCCTTCGATCCATGGATCTAGTGAGGAGACTCACCTCCAAAAGAAGATAACCGAGCCACACACTCGAGTTGCTGCTAATACGGTTCCTCACACTAATTAAATCCCAAAAATAACCCTAATCAATAATCCGGGTTTTTAAACCCATAATAAATTGTCCAATAATCCCAATATCCTAATTGGGGGGAAAATGTCATTTTGCCCTTCCCATTCGGCCAAATCTCCAATACCTAATAGTCTAAGGCTCAAAATAATTGCCCAAAAGTTGGAACTGGGCCATACACCCCGCGTACCACCTTGTACGCCCCATATACAACAACTGATGCAGGAGGGAAATCGGGGTCGAGGTGCAGTACGTGTAGCGTACATGCTTTTACGCCCGACATACGTACCCTAGGTCAAAACTCCCATTAAAGTCATAATGCCTTAATATATATATATATATATATATATATATATATATATATATATATATATATATATATATATATATATATATAGACAAGCATGATAAAAAGAGTCAAAAAAATATCTTTTTTTCTTTACTATAATCACGTTCAATTAGCAATAACAAGCAAGACAAATTGTTTATCTTTTGAGTTAGTTTGAGTTTGAACCAACTTTAGGCTCTAAAAATCATTTAGGTAATATATATATATATATATATATATATATATATATATATATATATATATATATATATTACCTAAATGATTTTTAAAGCCTAAAATTGGTTCAAACTCAAAGTAGCTCAAAAGATAAACAATTTGTCTTGCTTGTTATTGCTAATTGAACGTGATTATAGTGAAGAAAAAAAGATATTTTTTTGAATATCTTTTTTTTTCTTTTCGTCCCCTAACCCCATATATGTTTGGACCGGGAGGGATGGAGGTTAACAAGAGGAAGGGTTTTGGGGCTATAAGGCTCTCGAAATCAAACCCAGCCCCCAAAACCGCAAAACCCCCTGCGGCATAAACCCTAGAAAGTAGCAGAGAGATGGGAGGGAAAGGAAAGAAGAGAAGAGAAAAGAATTACAAAGAAGCGCATGGAATCGGCAAGAATCGATTACCCCCACCGCCGGTTCGTTCATCCCTCGATGTAATTCCCTCCAAGCTTCGCCAACTCATGTCATATACCTCAGGTTCTGATCCCCTTTCTTTTATCAATTTATATGCATAAATCCACAAATATAAGCAGTTTTAGCTTTTCGCTTTTTATCCCTTTTCTTTTGAGAAAAAAAATGTGTTTTTAGTGCACTTACAATGGCGATTTCAGGGTCTGGAAAGTTAACAGTTGACGTTGAAGAGCATAAGAGAGGCGGCAATAGCCGTGGTGGCTCTGGTGGTGGAAATTTAATAGAAAATGTAAGTAATTCTCATGTCCTGGTTGTTTTTGTTCATCAATTTCTACAATATTTCATTACATAGCCTAAAAAACGTGGCTTGATTTAAAATTTAAAGTTGTAAATTTCAAAATTGGTTACATTTTTTGATTTCCAAAGCCAATGGACTTGATTTTACTGGTCCAAAATAGATATGTATTTATTCGAGTTTAATGGAAGTCATGGGCACTTTTAAACAATACTTAATATGAAAATCTCATGTTTACATGGCCTAATCTGTAATCAATAAGCTGTAAGCTATGGGTGTTTCCTTTTGACTTAATATAGAAAAACGGCTTAATAGAGAATGATACTTTCTCTGTTAACTGCTTGTCATTTTACAAATTTGCCCTCATTCTTAACATCTTTTATCCATATAACATTGCCTGATACCATTTTTTTATACTAACCCAATAACATG
Source organism: Lactuca virosa (assembly GCF_052849685.1). Lineage (NCBI taxonomy): Eukaryota > Viridiplantae > Streptophyta > Magnoliopsida > Asterales > Asteraceae > Lactuca > Lactuca virosa. Next base: position 411,705,331 of record NC_136428.1, on the reverse strand, counting down.
TGCATCGAATTAAAAGTGAACAACTTAGAACATTGGTGGAAGTTATTGGTATTTAATCCTTGTGGAACACATTATTAGAGTTTTTTAATTTTTTTTTTTTGCAGAAAGTTGGTGCAAATGAAAAACCTGATTTTGTGGTTTCTGAGTCCAAGATTAAAGATACTGATGGAGGAACAGAAAAGAAAAAGAAGAAAAGGAAAAGGAAGCAGGTAGATGATCTTCGGTTTGAGGCAGAATTAGGTGCAGTTGGTTCAAAAAGAAAGGAACGCAAGAAAAAGTAAGTTTTTTCATTGGTTTCTACCATTTGTTTTTTAAAAATTTTGTAAGTTATTAATATGTTATTTGTTAAGTCCTATTCTTTTTGGTTTTTGGAAACTTGTTTTTATTTATGTTTTCCTTTTTTTTTTCCCCAATGTGTTTATGAACAATTGGAATGATATTTACAGACTTCTAGAAGAACGGAAAAAGAAAAAGAAGAAGACAAATGAGGGTGAAATAAACTTTCCTGGACGTGAAGAGATCAAATTTGGAGACGTTGTTAAAGCTCCACCAAAGTTGGTCAATATTCCCAAGGTTAGATTTTTTTAATCTTGAAATTGGCTAAATGTGACATGATTATTTAAGGTTAAAATAAAAGAAAAAGACTAAAATAGCCACTTTTCTTAATGATTTTGCCAAAAATAACCAAAAATTTCACCTATTTTTTAAGATAGTTTCATTTTGCAATGGTCATTATGAAATGCACTATTTGCTGGGAAATTGGTACCTCATATTTTAATGCATTTTTAGACTTTTTCTCATTTTACACCTTTTTTTTTGGTAAAATCTCTCAAGTCTCAACCTAAGACTTCATTTTGCTGTGAAAATGGTCTTTGAAGATCCCTAGAACAAAGTGAACTTTTTAAAAAATGTTGTTTTGATAAGAAGTTTATATTTTTGTTAAAACATGAACTTTGCAATACAAAAACTAATTTCGCATTTCGGAGAGTCAATTTCGTAGTAGTATTATTTTTTTTTTTTCAATTTTTTTTTCGTGGGAACTATGCAAATAGTTGAGGCTATTTCGAAACTTAACTAAAATTTAAGGCTATGTTATGGAACATCATTAAAGAAAATGGTTATCTTAAGTCATTTTCTAATAAAATAGTCATATTTGAATGGAAAAGTGATTATTGAGATAAATTTAATGCTACCTACCTATCTCTACTATTAAATAAGTGATTATCTAGATTTTTGAGTTGTTTTATGGTTTGTAGAAATTTGGGTCTTCGAATGCTTCTCAAGAAAGGATTCGGTTGAGAGCCATTGAAGCGTATAGAGATCAAAAGAAATGGGCTTCAAGACCCGGAGTTCACCAACCCACAATAGACATAACACAACCATCTTTATAGTGCTTTTCATGGCAAATGTGTTATTCAGAATCATGTAATGTTGTGAGTTAGGTCATTATTTTTTTAATACATTAAGTTTTGTATGGATAAAGTGATGTTCGGATAAATGATAAAAATATTTTAGAAAATGACAATTATATTGGATAATTAGAAGGAAGCTGTAAAAGTCTTGGTATGTAATACTAACAAACGATATGCTGATTTTGAACAAACACGGAGATTGGATTGCATCCTCTTAGTAAGGGGTTTTGCCGTTTTGGGGTTCAAGATCTTTTAACTACATTCCCTTTTAATCTTTAACTAGAAAATGCCCTCTCTTTGCTTCGCGGGGATGCAGAGAAGGTTTTACTTACGAAATTACTAGGCTTGTTTTTGAAAAACAAAAACTCATTTGGATTATTTTTGTAATTTATTTTCTACGTAGGGATTAAACATGTTAAATCTACAAATATGCGAATATACCGAAGATAAAAAGATGAAAAAATCTCGGTGTTCAAATTTAAGCGAATAAAAATGACATTTTACAAAGTAGGGGTAGAACGTGGCATTCGACAAAGAGGTGGGAAGTGCGAACATACGAAAGTTTAGGGATCAAATATGTCAAAATAAGAAAGTCGTGGCTAACCTCCAAAATAAGAAAGTTTATGCCCAAAGTTTAAGATTATATGTGGCCAAAGTCTAAAATAACAAAATTTTATGGCCAAAATGTAAAACTCTAAAAGATTGTGGCCAAATTTTAAAATCAAAACTTTAGCGGCAAAAGTTTAAAAACATAAAACTTTACTTAAGAACTTTTGTTTTAATATATATAATAATTTTTTATTGTTAGAAAATACCATGTCGCAGTTGGCATTTGTGAAATGGTTTGAATTAAAAAAACGGGTATTTCTAGGATGACATCACTTTTCGAGTTTGGTTGAAATTGGTGGGTATTTTTGTAATTTGCAAATGTTTTGTTTAATTCTTGGAAAAGCATTATTTTTATTAGACATTTTCTTTTTCGTTTTATTAGTAGAGATCGAGTTTTAATAAACTTGATAAAATGAAACGAGCTAACAATCTTAAAATATCGTAAACACCTTTATTGAAAAAAATAGATTATTATTGTATTAGTATAGTTTTTTTCTTAATTTTATAAAAGAATATATACTAAAAAGGTAAAAACTAATGGAAGAAAACTTAAACGTTAGTCATAAAATCATTTAAATAAAAGAATCGATGTATCTATTTGAACAAGTTTAAACGTTGCTTGATATCTAATGAAATTATTTCAAATGCGTTCCCACGTCATTGTCAAGTCAATAGTGAAGCTTAATCAAACATATAAAAAAAAGTTATAATCTATTTTCTTTTCCACACAGATAGAACAAAAATGAAACATGAATGTAAAACCTCTTAAAACTTTTGAGGTACAATTGAATGATATAAACGGTTGATGATTTTATACCACTAATGTTATTTAAGTGTAATGGGGTTAATTTGTTGATCAATGTCACTTTGACGATTATTAAACATATCGGCATGATGCGGAGTGCACATTTGTTTAATATTGTCTTTGTTGAAAGTACACTGCTATTTAGGGGCGAAACCCCTGAACCGACGGGGGTCCGGGGGCAGCGCCTCTGGGAGCGGGGTCCAAGCAGGGTCGAGCTTTAAGACATAAATTTTTTATATATGTTATGTTACTATATTAAAAAATGCTTCAGAAATCCGGATTTTTGGTAAATGTATCCGGTTTTGTGATCCATTTCTAGACCCGGATTTAAGTTGGTTTATGACGTTTTGACAGTTTTAGGACATATAACTATCATGTGGCAGTTTTAAGACATGACGTTTTTCTGATTATATGATCATATCTGTGGTTGGTACACTTCTTCTTCATAACATCTTGAATATTCTCTCTTTTGTTTTTTCAATTTTCTGAGTCTTATCCGATTAGAAATTGGGAGTACCACCCAAATACTTTAATCTGAAAGTTTTTAACACGATTCTCAGAATTTCCAAGCCTTTTTATAACCCCGAATTTCTTACATAAACTATTTTCCATATTAATTTTTCTTTTTCTGGTTTTATGAATGTATTTATTCACGAACACGTTTATTACAAAGTACAAACATACATTATACTTACAAGTTAAAGTGTCATATTACAAAGTACAAACATACATTATACTTACAAGTTAAAGTGTCATATTAGTATATATCACACGTATCTACTGAAAACACAAACATGCAATCCACCATCGATGTGAAGATTAAGCATTGTTTTGTACTTTGAAGTTTTGTTTTCATCACTTAGCTTAAAAACAAAGCAACCTAATAAAATGGATGCAAAAATCTTCATTTGCCTATATGCAAATTCTCGACCCAAACAAATTCTTTGTCCTGCCTGTTTTTTTTTTTTTTTTTTTTCAACATGAAAACAAAATTGCATGAAAAATCGTATCAGGAGACCATAAAAATATACATTTTACAAAATGTTTATAAGATAAATGTAGAGATTTGTTGGATTTTGGCCAAATGACGAAAATACCCTTCACATTCAAGTTTCACTCTCTTGACATCGTGTGGAAGGTTTATACTTTGAGATAAGATATTGGTTGTTAATGTTTGGATGTGAGTTTTAAAGGGTATTTTTGTCATTTAATGTCATTAGAGTGAAATTTGGAGAATCGGAATCGGATAATCATATGAATAGTTGGATTAGGATTCCGATTTTTTAAGTCGCAATAAATAATCATTTTCAGAACGTCACATATAATAATGTTTTTTGCTAGTTTTATTTAATGTAAATTGCATTTTTTGTCCTTGAGTATAGCTGATATTTTCAATTTTGGTCCCAAAAAGTTATCTTTTTCACTTTTGGTCCTTATTTGAGATTCTTGTAACTTTTTTGGTCCCTGTTTTATAGAAATTAATTACCATTTTTGGTTCCCAAGTATAGCTAATAGCTAGTTTTTGCAATTTTGGTCCAAAAAATATAGTCATTTTACTTGGAATAGGAACCAAAAAATATTACAAAAACTTCAGAAATTGACCAAAACTGTAAGAGAACTTTTTAACACCATAACTGCAAAAATCTGCTACATTCTTATACTTGCAATTATGGTCTCAAAAAGTTTTTTTTATTTTTTTTATTTTTTTATTTGAGGTTTTTGTCCTGTTCCATGTAAAATAACTAAGTTTGTTCCATAAATATAAGAGTAAATTACACGAATGGTCCCTATGGTTTAGGGTAATTTGCACGTTTGGTCCCTAACTTAATTTTTTAACTCGGAAGGTCCCTACTGTTTGTTTTTGTTACGCGCTTGGTCCCTGTCTTACCTAAAAAGACTATTTTGCCATTGATTTTTTAATTTGTTTAAATAAACACACCCCCAACCCCAACCCCATCCCCTTCACCTTTCCTTACCTACCTCACCATTTTTTAATAGTCTTTTTAGGTAAGATAGGGACCAAGCGCGTAACAAAAACAAATTGTAGGGACCAAGCGTGTAAAAAAAACAAACAATAGGGACCTTCCGAGTTAAAAAAATAAGTTAGGGACCAAGCGTGCAAGTTACCCCAAACCATAGGGACCATTCGTGTAATTTACTCTAAATATAATTGATTTCTACAAATTTGGTAGCAAAACTATAGTCATTTTACTTAGAACAGGACCAAAGACGCCACTAAAACCTTAAACAAGGACCAAAATCGCAAGAGAAAACATTTTCGGGACCATAATTGGAAGAATCAGCAATACCCAGGGACCAAAACTGTAATTTACTCTGACGAAAATGAACATTTGTTACTTTAAAAAAAGTAACGATATTATACTAACCTGAAAAGCAGTAAATTTAAATGGACTTTCGGGCCTAAAGCAACCATTTTCATCAATCCATCTTTCTGGTTTAAATTGTTGTGCATCTTCACCCCATAAAAACTTCATTCTTCCCATTGCATATGGTTGATAAGCCACCATGTCCCCTTTATTTACATTATATCCATCAGGTAAAACATCATCTGAAGCACATATCTTCGCATCCTACATAAATTGAACATAAAAAAGTTGATAATATTTCATCATATATAGTAAATAACAACATTTGAAAAAAAAAATAAGAGATTATTACCACTGGAACTGCAGGAAAGAGTCTGAGAGTTTCTGTCAAAGCTGCATGGAGATAATGCATCTTTTCTAATGCTTCTTCACTCACAACATTTGCAAATTCTTCAACATTTGTTACATCATTTTTAAAGTTGATTGCTTCTTTGATTTCTTTTGCAACTTTATCTTGGATCTCAGGATGTTTGCAAAGCATGTAAATAAACCAAGTCATAGCTGTAGATGTTGTGTCTTTTCCAGCAATTATAAAGTTTAGTATTATATCTCGTAAGTACTTGGGATCTGTGTCATTGATTTGAAGAAACCTTGATAGAATGTCTTCTCTTTTCCACTGCAATTATATAATTCAGAGTCAACTCTCACTTTTTTTGGTCAAACCCATTATTAAAAGAGTATAAACTTACCGAAAAATCATCTTGATTCTTGTGCATTTGTTCGGTTTTCATCTTTATAAGTTTATAAACAAACTCATCAACCACTTTAATACTTTCCTTTAACTTTGCTTCTGATCCGATGTTGAAAAATTTCTGGATTTTCCATGTTATATCTACGTATCTTTTGAGTGTCATTGCACTTGACTCATCAAAAGCATTACTAAATCTTACACCTTCTTCACTTGAACCACACATGCTATCAAGATCGATCCCAAATGCAACTTTAAATATTGAATCCAATGTCGCTTTCATGAAAAAGTCCTGTTTATACGTAATATCATAAACACCAATAATTAAAACAAGGTAATTAAAGATGGATAATCCCGTCTTTTTTTTTCAAACAAGAGATTGAGAGCGAGTTTTTGTCCATTGACATCAGTCTCAGTCTCAGTCCTGGTCTAAAATGTATGTCAGACAGACATAAAGACACACAGTACAATCTGTTTTGTCATCTCAGACAAAAAGGGACTTACGTTTATATCGAGAATTTGATTGTTACTAGCTGCTTCAGATAATATATGCGCGAGTTTTACTGCATTTTTTCTGAAAATTACACTGCTAAAATCTCTCAAGACTTTTGTGGAGAACTCATAGCTTGAGACCTTTCTCTGCTCTCGCCACTTGTCACCATCAACGGTGAAGATTCCATCACCAAGAAGATCTTTTAGAATGTCATGGGTATATGTTCCCTGCAAAATATTTGTAGTTTAACTACTTATAGAATAATTAAAATGTGAGTTAAAGAAAGACAAAATAGAAAATATTATGGACACTAATCAGTATCATCATACTAGGTTGTAATAACTAATAATGATAACGGGGAATAGATAATTTTGAAATGAACTTTTTCTAATTTTGATTGTACCTACTAATAATAGAAGTTATTGAGATTTTCATGTGGTGGAAAGACTAGATTTTATTAGGTTATGAAATGAGGGACTAATATAGCCATATCTTAAAATATGAAGTGTTTAAGCTTGTAATAATACCCTCAATCAACAAAACCGTTATTTTAAAACTAACAATTAATATAAATTCAGTTGGATTTTGATAACATATAAATGACATGTTTGGCAAAACTAGCTGGTAGCCGGTAGTTGTAACTTTTATTTGTGGAGGCTTGTTTGGGAAAAATAGTTGTTAACTTTTAAAGATATAAAATTATATAAAAACCAAAAGCTAAAAGCTCCAAAAAAAAACTAAAAGCTCAAAAAGCTAAAAGCTCGTACAACCGAATGAAGTTTTATTTTATTTTTTTTTATTATTTTTTTTTAACTCTCAAAAACCTCCTGCCTAACATGCCCAAAGTTCTTGGCTTTAATAATAATACGAATTGAATTGATGTTGACCCATCATTATAATTTATTTTGTTGAATTACGTATTAAAATTTTGTTGATAAATAAATCTACCAACTACCTAGTACCAGGAGTTCACATGTTTGAAAATATTCACCATACATATTTGATTGAAAAGCTTATCCTCTTGTGTTCGAAATACACCCCCCTTTGCTTTGAATAAAATCAACACCAAAATAAATATCCAAAAAATGCCAAGAAACAGATAGATGTAGGGGACAATGGTGGTTGGCAATCAATGTTAGATGGGTTTTCTTAAGTTTGTACTTCACTTACGAAGGAAGAAATTCTAAATCAATGAACATGTAAAATGGATTAAACAAACTGAAATCCGATTAGGGTACATTTTAAAAAACCAGAAACAAATCAATCATGGAACAAACTAAAACTAGATAAATTCACTTAAGTTTCAAGTAACATGTTTCAGAAATCAAATCATGGAGCAAACCCGAATCAATATACAAGTTATAATCCGGATTAAGAAACTGAAATCCGAATAGAACACATAACTTGACATAATTTTGGAAAAATGTATAATGAAATTGAAATCTAATTAGCGCATTAAACCAGATGAATTCGTTTAACATTGAAGGAACATGTAGTTAAAGTCAAATTTGAACATTTAGGTCACATACCTTGACATAATTTTCGAAATTTGTCTTGAGGATGTACTCAACGTTAACTGGATCAGATGTATAAACCTCGTAGCGGAAAGGACTAATCAATCGATAAGTTTTGTGTTTTTTAGCAAGGTCAGTCATGTAATCATGCAATCTGTTGAAGTTAAGAAGCTGATTGAACATGGTTCCAGCAATTGGATGATGCTTCTTCGTCTTCGTCTTCTTCCTCTGATTCTGTTGATCGTAGACATAGATGCAAAGAAGAAGAAGAAGAGATATGGTTGAGATTACTGATATGGAAACTGGGTTTGAGAGAAATTCCATTGAAATTGCTTACTCCAGAGGTTGGATTACTGGTATGAAATATGAAGGTCAACTTATGACGTATGAGTGTTAAAATCAGACAAAACTTTGACCATTCTGTTCTTTTAGATGGGATGAGCATGGATAAGTGGGTCCCTTTTGGATCCGTAAACGTCTCTGAATTATTGGTTTTGGAACTCGAACGAAGGTCTCGTTTCGATTCCGGTTTATTAAAGTGGGAACCGGTTTCGGTTTCGGTTTTCATTTTTTAGGAACCGTTATCCGTCGGGTAATCGTTGGAACCGATTCCTAAATATTAAAATTTGAAAATACTTAATACTTAGACGAATTGGCTGTAACAACGTTGACGACTAAGACATTTGTTGGGACTATCTAATTAGATATGAGAAGTAACATGTTAAAATAAGTTGTATTTGCCAAGCTTTTCTTTTTCTTTTTCTTTTTTTTTGGAAAATGACATAAAAGTCCTTAAGTTTTCAAAAAAAATGTTGATTTTAGGCTGGAGGGAGTGGTGTCACCGAAACCGCACTCACTCCCCCGCCACATAAGCGTCACGTCATTTTTTTACCACACAAATGTGATTTCTTGCCACACCAAGGGAGTGGTGTCACACTTTTATTTTTATTTTTATTTTTTAGCTATTTTAATTAAAACTTCTTTTTTAATAAAAAAACTTAATTTTTCATTACTTGAAAATTAAAAAAAACATTACATCGCATTACACAAAAAAAAATGTATAAAACATCGTATGTTTGTTCCGCCATTTGAGCACACGCAACAGCGGTATCAAAAATAGTCTGAAATTCTTCAGAATATGAAGAAGATGACATTTTTGAAAGAGAGTGGTGATTTTTTTTTTTAAATTTTGAGAGAGAGAAGAGGTTGTATTGTGGTTAAAAACAAATGAATTGTATATGTATATATAGGAAAGAAAGGCAAAAAGAAAAAAAAATTGTAATAAAAAAAACAACAACGCCCAAAAGCATTCAACGGTCAATTATTCCACCAGCCAATCACGTGACGCGGTACTCCCCAGCCGCAGTGCGGCCAAAACCGCACCAGACCGCAGTCCGGGGGCGTTGTGCAAGGTCTAGCTGGCACAAACCGCGGTCCCAGACCGCAGCCAGACCCTCCAGCCTTACCCTTGGATGTGTTTCAGGTCCATTAAAGCCGGATGTTTTGTTTAATTTGTTCATTTAAACTTTTTTTAGCTAGTTTCCACCTAAATGTTACCTAATCCTAGTAAAACTTTTAAGTTTTTAAAAATGTTCAGATTTACCCTTAAGTTTTCAAAAATATTTGGATTTACCATTACTTTAATTATTATTTTGACCGTCATCGTTATCGTCATCATCATCACCGTCATCATCATCATCGTCATCACCGTCATCGTCATCGTCATCGTCATCTTCATCATCTCATCATCGTCATAACCATTATTATTATTATTATTATTATTATTATTATTATTATTATAATACATGTTTAAATCTATAAAGATATTTTATACATACATTTTTAAATGTACAAAAATATTTTTATAGATATAAATAAAATTTTAAAAATATATGTACTTGTATTTAGTATTTATATACACGTGCAAGCCTATGTATTCCTTTAAAAACGTATTTATATATTAAAAATGTATTTATTTGTATAAAAGTACATATTTATAAGGTTTATATTGTATAAAATATATAATTATATGTATTTGTACGTATTACTAAGTATAAATATGTATTTATTTCATATTCATATGTATACAATATGTATTTATACATATTTATAACAATAAAAATATGAATAAGAATAAGAACAAAGAGAATGATTGACTGAATAATTCTTTGATTGATGATTAAAAGGATGTGAAAAGGTATGAAATTACATGGGGGTGATGATCCTATTTATACTAACCTAGAACCAATAAAAAAAGAGACAATTGTACTAAAAGTGAACTGTAGATCAACCACTTGAGATAACGTTGTAGTTGACCTTGTCTCTTACAGCTGTTACGGTAAACAAGACAAAATACAAACAAACAAAACAATACTAATCTCGGATCATTCAATCTTTTCTCAATATCGGAATCTCTACCACGTCGGAAGGTAGTAACTTTGTATATTTAATCAACTCGAAATCTTTGTTATTTCGGATTGTCTAAGGATCACTTGTCATGAACTAAAAGAAACCTTCGTACTTAAATATATCCACTTTCTTTCCATTCTCCCATCCACGATAGCCTAAACCCATTAAACTCCTTTATTATTTCTTCCAACACTCTCACTTTAAAGATTAATTTCTCGTTTATATTAAACCTGTTTTAGATGTGTGATATACCAAAACAAAGGTATTAGGAGGAGAATATAAACGTTTAACCATTTGTTTATTTAATAATGTTTATGGTTTAAAATTGTGTTTAAAAAATAGGAAAACCCCATTTTTAGAAATTGGTTAAAACCAATTTTCCAAACTTATATATCGTTAAAAGGTGATAAATAACTTTTAAACTTTATCGATTTGGGTAATTTAACTATTTGTCATGAATTTGTTTATTCTATAAATACTCATTAAATAATAACCGTTCAATTCTTAAAATATTGTTTCACGAAGCAAGGACATTTCGCCAAGCAAATGCTAGATTTTCTTGAATATTTGGTATTATCTAACTTTAACTCTTTTTTCTTTAGCAACGAGAGAGAAGATCAAAAAAGGCATAAAAAGACAAGGTAAGATCATAAAAATTAAATGATCGAGTCAATTCTATGATTTTTTCTATATTTATCCAATACAAAACATTATTGGTATCTTTTATCTTAAAATATATCAATTGAGCTTATACATATTAAGACAACTACCTACAATATATGTATAAATTGTTGGGTTTTAATACGAAATAAAAGTTTGCTTTTCATAAAAACCGGCAACGGAAGAATTTAAAAATAACAAGTTTATTTTTAGTTCATAACAAAACCGAACCATCATGGATCCATTTACAGATGTTAGAATGAAATAAAACCAACCATATGGTGTTTCAGAGATAACATTTGATGATTTTGAACCCACTTGATTTTAGGGTGTTGATGAAGATAACAAAAGATCAAAGTGTATGATCTTCTCTACAAGTATCCACCATCAAGAGTAAGACGCTTGAAATGCTAGTTCCCTCTTGTATTATTGAATGTCTTAAGCCTTTAAGTGCTTAACTTAATTAAGCACTAAAGGGAACAACTCAAGAGGTCTTCTAAACCACCAAACTAACTTCAAAAGAGAGAGAGAGAGAGAGAGAGAGAGAGAGAGAGAAGAGTAGAAACCCACAGTTTTAGAGAGAAAGAAAGGAAGAAGAAGAACTCCACTCTTGCAAAAATGCAAGCCTCATGCATCTCTTATATAGTTCATGAAAAGTAAGGCCTAACCATTAAAATAATCTAAAGTAATGGTAGCATTTAGAAGCATGAGAGACAAAAGATAGAAGGTTGAAAAAGCAACCTCCGACACCATCATTATGCCATTTAAAAAGTAAGATTCTTTATTTTTTATAAACTCTAAGTTTATAAAATATAAACTTTGTCTTTAAGTAAAAGACAAAAGAATCCAACTAGTCCAAAATGTTGTGCATGACTTATTAATTCATACTATATGAAATAATAACTAGTAATACTCTCCTATAATTATTATTTTCACAAAACAATAATTATTCCCTAATTAAAATACAAGAATCGATATTATTTATTAATAATCATATTAATAATAAATATACAAAATATATCAACTTGATAAAGGTGTGACCTTATAGGATCATATATTATTAACATAAATATGACCATATCAATTATTATGAAAAAGCTTTTTAGAATATGATATGACAAAAGCACTGCTTAATCATATATCTTAATCATATATGAATAAAAACATATGATTATATATTCAATTGTTAAGTATTAAAGAGTAATTTATATGATATTCATGCAAATTAGATTATATATATATATATATATATATATATATATATATATATATATATATATATATTCACAAGTGATTATACAATCCAATTTGAATATAGTACTTAACTACATATAACTATTATGAAAAACGATTTTAGAATATGATATGAGTCTATCACAAATGATTATAAATTCAACTGTTAATGAATATAATATTGTTATGGTGAAAACTCCAGTTCAACATATGAATCGCATTGTAATAATGTAATTGGAGAATCCACTTATAAGCCAAATGTACGTAAATAATTTATTCCAGTTAATGGTTCCATCTTCAAATAATTAAATATGGAAATCGAAATGTGTAGTGACTTTGCGGAAATGGATGGTTTTGATGTACGTTTGAGTACACAAATTTTTTTTGCTGACCATCTGATAAAAAAAAAATTGTTTTGTGCAATAGTAGTGGTAAAGCTAAAAAGAGATCTTGCGATACACTAACTACAAGTTCTGTAAGAAGGAGGTTAAATTTAAACAAAATAGTTACGAGATGTGTGTGGGAAGATTATATTTAAACGTATTGAATGAACAAAAGATTATAAACTTTTGGAGTTCTCTCAATTACACAACCAACCACTAAAGTCTTGGAGTTCTCTAAATTGCAAATAGCTTGTTTGATTAAGTTAATAAAAAGTTAGGTTTAACTCAAAAAACTTGTTTTGATTAAATAATTTGGTAAAAGAGAATTATTAGAGCTAATTAATGATTTTCAATACCCGTTTATACATAATGCAAATTAAATAATCAAGCTGATGTTTTTTCGCACGATTAGGAGAGTCACTCATAAATGAATCACCTTGGTAATCCAAATTTTTATAAATTTTATATCATGCAATTCTATTTTTCTACGCATTTATTATTGTAAGTTTAATTTTATAACAAAAAATCTCCCTTTTAATTTTCTGTTTGAACTAATGATTGTGTTGATTTTAAGTTGTGTCGATGTGGATTATACCATGCTTAGCCTATGTTATCATTTAGTGCATCCAAGTAGTGAATTTTATTACACCTTTCATTGTTCGTTAGATTTTACCAACCTAATATGTATCGTTTTGGTTTAACTAATAAAAATAAAATTACTGTCATTCATGAAAATCATAAGAAGTTACATATTAGTGCTCAAAATCACATTAAATTTTCTGTATGTGTAATACCCACTTATATTTTGATTGCATAAGTGACATCCTTTCGGTGTCTATGTGAACTTCAAACAATTACATGTAGCACTCGCCATATGTTCTTTTGGACTCTTTACATTGAGTTAAGAAACTCTTGTATATCTTCAGACATTGTAATCACGAACATTTGCATATTGTGAAACACTAATTTTCTATGCAACTTAGCTTCGGACAATGGTCATTACATAGTGAAAATTACAAATCATTTGAATGTATTCCTATCAACAAGACCTCGTTATGTAACCCCAACACGTATCACTTCATATTCTATTGGTAGATTTTACGTATCAACGAATGTTGAAGACTATGATAAAAACATCTAATTCTTCAAAATAATGAATAGTTAAATGTTATAAAATGGTCATTAGCTTGTGAAGTTAAGGACATTCAAAAAACATACTACACTAGTCTAAATAACTGTCATCTCAAAGTGACAAAGACGTCTAGTGACAAATCTAACACACAAAAAAAAAGGGGAATTAATACCTTGAATTATTAAACATTCTGAAATTTGTTAAAAAAAAGGGAATCAATACCTTGAATTATTAAACATTCTGAAATTTGTTGTCGTATTCTTGACTCGTTCGTTGCATTCCAAGCATAGAGTATACTGTATACATGCTCTGACTTAAATTCGTTATACAAAACCACACGTGAAACAAACTTGGTTAGCCGAATCTTTGCCTTTTTATTCAAATAAGTTCACAATTTTTAGAATTTTCCAAAATAACGTTCCGGTAGGAGGCGAGCTCCTTTTATATAAGAGGAACCACTCAAATGAGTCATGTCTAGTAATCTAGTTTTCGTCAGAGTCCAGAACGGTGCATTCAAAATAACGGGTTAGCTTTTAAAATATGTGTAAAGTTTAGAAAACAAGAATGCAAAACAAAATAACCAAATATCACTCTTTGATTAATTGGAAAATAACTCAAAACCAATGTTTTACAATATGTTCTCATAATCATAAACTCGATTATATACATGTATATATAACCTAACATACCAACTTGTATTAGACTATGAAACTTATGACCAACTTGCCATAAACTCAACTTTCCATAAATTAGATTGTTTGGTCTCCAAGTCTTCATCGACTTAGGATTCCAACAATCACCCCCGAATCTCTAAGTCCTTCTAGAGAATTCTTCAACCCCGATCAACATCCTATTATCTCTTTTTACCACCCCGACCTCTTTAATCAAGCTTGTTCTGAGAGTACTTTTCCAACGAACAAGAAGACAAGGTCACGACTACCTTTACCGTCTTCCGTCACCCGCAAAACAAACCGAATCAAAGCCACCCGCTTTGACGTATTTCCGTCCGTTTATTCCGAGCCTCCAGTTAGTATCTCTACCTTAGAACAAGCTCGATCAAGAGAAATCGAGGTTGCTTGAGATCAAAACGAAATTACACCCCCTTTAACGAAACCTGATTAATGTTGCGTCTGCCCCGCAACGAAAGACTACACTTTTCTTGAAACCGACTCTCAAACCGGCACCGTCTTCACCTCGCTCTGATACCAATTAAAGTTTAGAAAACAAGAATGCAAAACAAAATAACCAAAATTCACTCTTTGATTAATTGGAAAATAACTCAAAACCAATGTTTTACAATATGTTCTCATAATCATAAACTCGATTATATCTCCTATCCTAATAAATAAGTACCCTCTATGACACGTGGCATCTCTTCAATTCATAAACTTTCAATGTAAATTACCGATAATGCCCTTATGAAATATTCCCAAAATTCTGATCGATTTATTCCCAAAATCACGTCTCCTTCGATTTCGCTTCTTGATTTTGGAAACTAGCTATTGATTCAAAATTTAAATTTCTCTCTGTGATGGAAACATCGATCATTCAATTTCGATTTTTAATTTTGGAAACTAGATATTGAGTCAGAATTTAAAATTCTCAAATCTCTGATGGAAACATGGATTCCCTTTTACCTTTTACCTTTTACCCGAAATTGATTGCTCAAAGCCGGTAGGCAGCTTCACCATCGTTCTCTCTCAACCCGATCAATGGCCTCAAAAGTTCTAATAGTCAATCGATGCTTGGCAGACAATATGAATATCGATCCTTATGTTGAAGATGAACATACGGTTTTTTTGAGATATGTTATGGACTATTTAAAAATATTGCCTCTGGGTCTATTTTTCTTCACGCCTTGCTCTATCATCTAGGTATCTCTTATCTCCTTCTTTTCACTGTAATTAATTACATGTTGAATCTAAACAATCAATTTTAGAGTTTATTAGGGTTGGCTTGCATATGTACAAATAAATTGTTTGTATTGCAGCTAAGTTGCCGGAGTCGAGGGTAGCTAATGATGTCGTCGGGTTGTACTTCACCACTTTTTGGTTAACCCTAATATTGTTTGGTAAGCATTAGTGACATTTCAATGTTATTGGTTTCGATTTTGATTAATATTGTTTGGTAAGCATTAGTGACATTTTAATTTTATTGGTTTTGATTTTGACTGTCCTGGATGTTCTTAATCTGGGTTTTGGTTCCACTTTTGTTTTTACTAAGATTCGGAAAGAGTTGATGTTATTAATGATTCTAGAATCAATTGTTGACCGATTTGTAACATCCGGATTCCCAGGTATCTTATTTTAGTTATTTATTTTGGGTTTTATGGAGGGACTCGGCGAGTAGACGCTCAGACTCGCCGAGTAGGATCGCGAGTTCTTGACTGGATTAATGACCGGACTCGACGAGTAGATACGTGGACTCGGCGAGTCCGCGCTGTAAAGTGAAACCCTAAATCCCCGGGCCTGTGCCCTATTTAAAGGCCTTTATGGCCTCCATTTGCGGCCAATGCACCCCAGAGAAACCCTAAAGAGAGCAGTGAGAGAGTTGAGAGCAAGAAGAGGCTAATACATCACTTTTGGTGTAGTTTTGCTAGAAGGAAGAAGGAAACACCCATCTAGAGCGTGAATGGAGCTTGGATCTGGGCTAATCATCTTGAGAGTTCATCTCTGGAGGTATAATCCCTTCTGTTTCGTGTTGATATGATAGATTTCATGATTTTAGGGTTTTTACCTCCATTTTATGTAAGATCTAGTGAGTATGAGGCCCCCTTTGTGTTAATAGCATCAGATCTGGACCATGAGAGGTCCATAAAGTCACTATCCCTCAGCTTTATGCAAGCAAATGAAAGATTGGGGACTAGGTTGCCATTTTTAGAGTTATTTCTCCATTTATGACTTGTTGTGGGTTGCATGCACGTAAATGTTGCACCTTTACGTGACATTTGAACATTTGAAGGGTAGATCTGATAGTTAGGGAAGCAGATCTGACCTTAGGAAGTCATTTGAGGATGAACATGGAGGCAACTCGCCGAGTCCATAAGTGGACTCGACGAGTCGAGTCGGGGTTGCCCCGCGATTCGTGACAGGTGTAACCCGTCGAGTGGAAGGATGACTCGACGAGCCAAGAGAGGCTGAAAGGATTCAGAGGACCCGCATGGACTCGCCGAGTCGCCCTTGTGCACTCGACGAGTCGGGTCAAAGTTGACCGTTGACTTTCGTTGACTTTAGGGTTCTGGTCAAGACTGATTCAGGAGAGTTCAGAGAAGGGTAGAATGGCCTTCTACCCAATCTGTAGAGATGAGATCATGAGTGAATATTGATCGGGGATGTTATCTGAATAATAGGAGGAGGCTAAGTCGGGACGTTGAGCACGAGAGTTTATCTGACTTCATTGAGGTGAGTCTTCTCACTATACATTACCTAGAGTGGTATTTATGTGTAGACCAGAGGGTCTTGTATGCTATGTGTATATATATGAGTTATGTGCATTATGTTGTATGTATGCTATGTGTTGAACAGACCGGGCCGGAGGGCCCAACAATATAGACCGGGCCGAAGGGTCCAACGACACAGACTGGACCGAAGGGTCCGACGAGCTATGACCGGACCAGAGGGTCCAACGAGCTACGGAACTGGAGGGTCCCGCTGAGACACATCGACCGGAGGGTCGTATTGTAGCCTTGAGTGGCGTATGTGTTGCATGTGGTATTTTGGGGAACTCACTAAACATTTATGCTTACAGTTGTTGTGTTATGTGTTTCAGGTACTAGCGAGGATCGCGGGAAGACGCCGGCATGATCCGTACACACTGAGAGGATTTATGTATTTGAGGATCTTGGGATTTGTTTATTGAGATAACATGTGTTACATTGGATTACTATGATATTTTATGAATGAGAGTATGTTTTTAAAATGAAAAATTGTTTTGGAAATTTACGTCGTTACACGATTGGGTATCCTCTCTTTTCAGTGATGTTAAATTTCTAACAAGTTCAATTTTTTACTTACTGACTGAGTTTTTTGCAATAACTTGCTGCAGAATATTATAAGGTCCGACTAATCTTTTTCCCATTTTCATTCAATGTCTTCTATTTTCTTATTTAAGCTTTTACCGTGTTTTTTTGTTTATAAGTACCTTAATCAAAATTTTGTTATGTAGGAATCCAATGAAATATTGATTATCTCTTTTGTCATAAGGTCCTCATTTTTGATGTTTGCTTTCCAAGTTACTTTTTCTCGCAGCTTCTCTTGGGTAGATTCTCTATATGATTCCAAAAGTCAACTGATTGCTCCTATTATTTAGGGTTCATGAAGCGGTCTTCAGCAAGAGACGCATATAGTCGCAATTAGTGCACGTTTTGACCAAAATTTATAGAAATTTGCTTTTATTGAATCCTAACATTTTTTCTTGGATTATCAAAATGTTGTTTGTTTGTTAAAGAAAAAAAATAATACAGTTTGTCTCCTTTTCTGATCATCTGATTTTGGTAATTTCAATCCCAATTTTGATTTGGATTTTCATTCAAGAAATTGATCGATGTTGAATGAAATTTTCCAGTTGTCACCCACACGAACAATTCAAGGTTACTTTCTGTATCAGACACTCTTCTTTTTCTCTCTGTTTTATGGGTTTTAAATTATGTCATTGGTGCTTCTGTAACTACTTTGAGAAAAAGCTTTTTAAAATGCTCAAGAAAATATGCGGATAGCAATGAATCAGTGGGTAGAAAGAAATGTCTTAGAGGCTTTTTAAACAAAAGTTTTAAGGATAGAAGTTAAAGCTAGGTGTGTTCTTATTTTTTCTCTGTTTATTTGAATCTTAATCTCATTTTTTTCTATTTTAACAACGTGCAAATTCAAGAAAGTTCTTTTTTTTGCTCCAAAATCTCCAATATATGTTCGTCTTTGCCTCTTTGGCACTATCTCTATCCAAATTTTGGTTCTTTAGGCCAAATATTCAATTGAACTTCATTCTATCATTATGTTATGATTAATTTTCAAGTTTGGAAATTATAGGAGGGAATGAGCCTCTATGAGGAGAAACTCGATAGATCTTTAGATTTAAGCAAATATGAGCCTTCTTCCCAAATAGTTTATTTCAATTTCAAAGTTTAAAGCCGTGATAAATCAAGTGATGGAACTTTTATAACCTTTTTTTTTGGAAATTGTAATAATTTTTTTGTAGGATCTAAGATTGTATTTGTCGTTATTTTGGATGATCAACCTGCCCCTATATCCTTGGAAAAAAGCGGACCTCAAAAAGATATATACTATCGATCTTTGTTGTTTATATATGTTTTTGTTTGATTGAATTGATAATTGTTGATGTAAGTGTGGTTTTGCTGTAAAGAATTAATCTAACATAAATCCAACTATAATATATTGGGGATAAAAAAATCTCAAAATTTTCAACTCCATTATTCTCTTGTACGTTAACATTGTCGGCTTAGGGTAAAGATCGATTCAAATGGATACACTTGATTTTCTTTAAGAATTTTTTTTGACATAGGTTTTAATTTAATATTTTTGCAAGGTAATTACATTTTTTACAAGCTAATTGCATTATGGTGATAACATATAGAGCACTTTCGAATGGTTGGTGTAAAGTCAATGTGTAAAATGTGGTTAAAATAAGAACAATGTGCATCATAACTATAATTTATGATCGACGTTATTTATTAGACTAAATTATAGAATTTCGATGAGGCTACTATGTGTGAGCGACTATTTCTTTTTGGCTTAATGAGTTAAGACTTGATCAGGACATCATACCGACTAACTTAATGCGTTAAGCAAAGAAACATGGTGCAATGTATAACGTATTCAAATGATATTTTGTTGGATTGTATTGGAAATGGTATTGAGATTGAAAAGGTTGAGCATGTTGTTATTCTATGAAGTATGTTGCTATTATAAATTAATTTTACAAAACGGATTGATATATATATATATATATATATATATATATATATATATATATATATATATATATATATATATATATATATTAGTATAAAATTCACGTAAAAAGAACAAAAATGGAACAAGTTCTTATCACAACCTATTTCTACAAAGTTGGTTGCTATTTACTGTAAACTTTCATGTCAAAAAATGACCAAATCTGAAAAAATGACCAACAATGGAACAAGTTCTTATCTTAACCTATTTATACGAAATTGGTTGCTATTTATCATAAACTTTAGTATAAAAAACTACCAAATCTGCAAAAATGACAAAGAAATTGAACAAGTTCCTATCATAACCTATTTTTACAAAGTCGGTTGCTATTCTAGATTAACTTTAAAAGTAGGTTGCTATTTATTGTAAAGTTCCTATCATTTTGCGTCATGTGTCTTTGTGTTTTTGTGTGTGTTTGTGATATTATCTATGTTATTTTAAATTATCACCCTCGTATCATTTTTTATTATTTTTAGTAAATCATACTTATTCATCATTTTAATTTGTAATTTAAATTACCGTCATTTCTAATTTATCATATAACAATGTTATTTCCATGATTAATTGTGTTTTTTTTTCAATCTATTGAAATTTATATTGCATTGTACAAAATCACGATTTTATTAAATATCTACGCATACAGAACGTAGATCGGATATTCATAACAATGTATATATTTTAATTACTAATCATTATAAACTTACAATTTTTTTTTATCTTTGTAAATTAATAAAGTTTTTTACAAATCTTTGATTACTTATTACGATTTGAAATTATCAATAGTGTTTTTCATTCTCATCCGTGGTTCCCACGGGTTGTAACCTAGTATATGTATATATAGCCTAACATACCAACTTGTATTAGACTATGAAACTTATGACCAACTTGCCATAAATTCAACTTTCCATAAATTAGATTGTTTGGTCTCCAAGTCTTCATCGACTTAGGATTCCAACAATATGAAAATAATTGTTTTTTCTTGAACCTATAAAAAAAATGATCGTTTTAATTGATATCTCTAGACGTATATATGATTAATAGATTGACAGATGATCGTTGGTTAACGCACTCTAAACCCATCTAAGGCCCATTAAGTAGAAAATAAATCGTGAGGATGTGTGTCATGTGTGATATACTTATGTCATTTTTTCTAAACCCATTTCAAGCCCATTAGGTGGAGTATCAAATAGTAACGAGTCTACAAATAACAACAACGATAATTTTTTTAATTGTTAATAGCCATTAGGAACGAGTCTTCAAATAACATCAACATGACAAAAATTTATTTATCGATAAATAGAGATGAGTCCGCATATATCAATACGGTCAAACTTTTCAATTCCAACATTTTCAGTAAAACATTATTTATTTATTTATTTACATCATTTCTTTTTTAAACATTTTCCCCATAATATAATTATATAAGGTCAATAAATAGTTGTTTTTGGACTAGCCAAATAAGGCTTAGCTATCATACTACCACAAGAGTCAACTTGAACAACTCAACTTTGACCCGATTTTAAATTCCGGTCTTTTTGGGCTATACATACATTTTAACAAAAAAAAAAAAAAAAATTATCCAAGACTAACCGGAGATGCTTCAAAGAATTTATATATTTAATATGTAAAGGAATTTATATATAAATAAATAATAACGGTTGTAAGTTAAAGTTTCAAAGAAAATAGATATAAAAAGGTATTATATAGATGTTAAATAGTTAAAAACTTCTTATTGTTATAAGTACAATGGAAACTGTAATTTTAAAGTAGACATTTATTCATAAATACTTTGCAACGTTGAACTTCAAATCTACACCAACGCTATTGGCGTAAGGAATACATTTTAAAAGCTTAGTGCGAATGCAGTAGGAATTAGCCAGAATTAAGGAAAGAGAATTACAAAAAAATTACATCTTATTGTTAAACCAATAGACACCTTTGCTGTTGTCGTCACCTTCATCAGCCTCAACAAAGAAACACTCCGTAGCTTCTCTCCACATTGCTTTAACTATGGGGGTGTCGTCATACTGATAGTATTCCCCTAAGATGGGTTTGATTGCATTTGTGGCCTCCATGGCATTATAATGAGGAATAGTACTGAACATATGGTGGGTGACATGTGTATCCGTGATGTGGTGAAGAACTGTGTTCAAAACACCGTAATCCCTATCAACGGTTGACAAAGCTCCTCTCAACCAGTTCCACTCAGTGGAGTCGTAATGGGGAAGTGATGCGTGAGTGTGATGCAACCAAGTGATGACGACGAGAAATCCATACACGATAACCAAAGGAGCAAAGTAGACCAACACTAACCATGTCAACCCTTGTGCTAAGGCCATTTTGTAGAGGCCAAAACTTACTACAAGAAGTCCAATATCTGTTAGGAGGATTTGGAGTCGCTCGCGATCACTGTAAATAGGACTTTTTGGGTCGAAATGGTTGGCAAATTTCTCGTACTTTCGTCCAGAAACATTGAAACAAACGTACAAGAGCCAGCCTACAGTGCATAAAATCACGAGCCTAAAGAGACGACCAGGTGGAGTGTTGAGCAGTCTGGCAAAAGAATTTAAGCTCGATTTCTTTTTGGGGACAAAAGATTCATCGTGCTCAAGTGAAGCAGTGTTAGAATGATGACGACGATGACTGTATTTCCAAGAGAAATAAGGAGCAAGGAGACTAGTGTGTAGAAAATAACCGATGGTGTCATTTAACCATGTGTAGTCACTAAACGCTTGATGGCCACATTCATGGCCAATGACCCACAAACCCATTTGGACACAACCTTGAAGGATCCAATAAACGACCCACGCTACATAAGAAAGAGGGGTTGGAAGGTGGATGATGTAGGTGGAGGCAACGTAGTAAAAGAAGAAGGAAAAAAAGAGATCAACCAAAAGGTAAGATGAAGATCGGAGTAGGGATCGATTGAAACAGTGTGGTGGTATAGATTTTTTTATATCGGAAAGCGTGAAAGGTGGCTTTGAAGATGGAGCTCGTTTAACAACTTTATTCCCGGAGTTATCTCTCTGGGTTGCACGCCCACCGGAACCCATACTTCAATTGATATTAAACAACTTTTTCAGTTTGATTTTTGAAGAAGCTAATTGTATAAAAACTCTCTGAGATATTGCAAGGCCTCTCTGGTGATCTAGAATGGTTACTTACTTTAGGCATATATATATATATATATCGATAGATATGGAAAAATATTTAATTAATCTAATGAGCCAGATTTGAGCCGCCACATGCGACTTAGGAGTTGCTGGATAGTCAATATGGGTAGTCTTGGTGCTTGCGAAGAAGTTACGGAAATACGCAAGTCTCAACTTTGGTTTAAGAGTAAATTACAATTTTGGTCCTTGAATACAGCTTATTTTTATAGTTTTGATGCCAAAAGTTTTCTTTCTCACTTTTGGTCCTTATTATGAAATATCGATTTTGGTCCAAATCCCAATGTAGAAGACAACATTTCCCTTTCTAATAATAATAAAAAAAAACTATCATCTCTACACTTGTTGATACAAAGAAGAAATAACCAAAATAAAGGCTACAAAAAAGAAGCGACCAGAGCAGGGTTATCTGTAATCTTCAATATACAGTTGTCATGTCCAATTAATACACTAGTAATCTTTTGAAAGCTGACAGCCACCTTTATGTACTTTAAAGTTTATTTTTTGGAAACGACAAATATATTAATAATAAGACCCACGCTTAGCAAGTAACTAAAACGTGAGGTGTGAAGAGTTACAAAATTGAGAATTACACATGAAAATGGTTAAAAGGGGAAACACACCAATCTGCCCAACTGCCACAACCGACTGAACTTCTATGCTTAAACCAAACATACGACTGTGTAACAACACAGTCAACAGTCTTCAAAGGAGTGGGGCGTAAGTTTTTGAACACCTTATTGTTCCTTTCCAGTCAGATATGCCAGAACAGTAACAAAAAATGGATGATGGAAGTTAAGATCAACCGTTTCCAAGGACAATTACCCCAAGTGGCTGCAAAATTATATATTTCAGATACGGATGAAAATTGTCTTTTAGAAACACGAAACCATGTCAAAATCCATTCCCAAGCTTCATGCGCCAAGATACATCGAATAAGGAGGTGATCTTCAGATCCCGGTTCTACTTTACACAATGGACATAGTCTGGATTGGACATTTATGCCCTTACACATCAAATTGCTAGCCACTGGCAGCCTTCCTAATGCAGCTCTCCAAACGAAACATATGATTTTGACTGGTACCTCTTTTAAATCGCAGATTACCACACAGTTTGGTGTGGGCGTTCTCGAGTAAAGCATTCTTCTTAGTACGCCAATTGAATACCTACCATAAGAATTATGATTGAATCGGAAACCTATCTCTGATGCTGTCATATTTTTCGACATGATAATGAAGCATAAGTTTGATAAGTCTTGTTGAAGATTCGTATCTTTTAATTGGCTTTTCCAATTCCATGTGAAATTCGAATTGGAAACTCGCTCACTGACAAAGCAATTCTTCCTAAATTCCAAGTCATGTAAATAGGGAAAATGATTTTTTAAGGTAAAGTCACCACACCACCTGTCTTTCCAGAATAAGATGTTGATCTTAGAGCTTGGGATTAGGGAGAAAAGTGTGTCCTGATCGATATGATGATCATTAAGACATGTGATGGATTTCGATATGTTGCTCCACGCTCTAGGATTTGATTTCTTGGCAATATAATCAGTCGGTTTCCTCATTAGATTGTGTATACTAACAATACAATCCCGCCATAAATTTCCAGTTTCTACTTTGAGCCGCCACCACCACTTGGTGAGTAGGGCTAAATTTTGTGCTTTCAAAGTTCCGACTCCCAAACCTCCATCTTTTTTTTTCATAAATTATTTTTGATCATGATACCCAATGAATTTTTGCTTTTGTATCATCTCCACCCCATATAAATTTGCGCCTCAATTTTTCTGGATCATCGATGATGCCATTAGGAGCTTTAAACAATGAGAAGTAGTACGTCGGCAAGCTGTTGAGAACAGATTTGATTAAAGTTAGTCTACCACCGAATGACAATGCCTTCGATTTCCAAGCCGACAATCTTGATTGAAATTTCTTAACTATGGGTTGTCAGTGCTTCTTTAGTCCCATATTTACTCCAACCAGAACCCCGAGATAAGTGAAAGGAATAGTTCCTTCCAAGCATCCCAACACCTATTGTGACAACCCAAATTTTTTTTCCTTGTAAGTCTAGCCATTCAATTCAACCGAGTGTCAGACCCGTTTCTGCTATCTTTTAGCATTGTTTAGAGTCTGTTAAAGGGTTCAAAGCTCAGTACATTCAAGCATTGGGTATAGGATTGAGTTGCGTAAGTTCTTCGAGTTGAAATCGAGCCGAACACTCCATCCAAGGGAGTGTACGTCCGTACACATAGGTGTACGTCCGTACACCCATGTTGACCGTACACCACCCCCATATGAAGAGTATCCTTTCATTATTCTTCATTCTTACAACTTCACAGCCTATAAAATCGATTCTCTCTCAAGTATCATCGAGTTCTTCATCTTGGATCTTCAAAAACGTAAGTGTTTCTTCCATCTTTGAGTTGTTATCCTTCTTAATCATGTATCACCCTTTGATTTCATCCATGAAAATCATCTTTTTGGGTAGATCTTCAAGATCTTCATCTTTCACCAAGAACACCAAGAACACACACTTGTTCTTGGTGGTCGTGAACACTCTTTGAGCCTCCAAATCGTAAGTATCCTTTCCCTATGCTTTGTATACGTTAGATACTCTTGTTAAACACCCTATAAATGACCATTTAGCTGGAACCAAAGGAGTGTACGGCCGAACACCCTTGCATGGCCGTACACACCTCAAAACACCCCAAAAGGCCCTCCAAAATGAGAACCTAGTTCATGTTCTTGTTGAGCAATAGTCCTACTAGCTTCCCCATGGTTCAAACACCCCTTTTGTGCATGATTTACCATGAGTGTACGACGGTACACTCCATGGCCGTACACACCATATTGTGGCCGTATACACCCCTTTGATCAATCATATGTGATTGATACACTTAGTCCAAGTGTTTCCTAGTCCCTTAGGGTGTTTCCTTGCAAGTTAGTTGCATTTAAACACTATATTCATGCCAATATATGTCATTAGGACTCATTTGTGTCTCGGGACTTCATTCGTGGAACTTCTCAACCTTACGCGCATATTCGTTTGAATCACCCATATAAGGTGAGTTCATACCCCTATAATCAATCTTTTAACTGTTTTAAATGCTTTTAAGGGGGGGAATACAAGTTGAACACAATGTTAATTGTGTAAATGTTTTGTTATAAACATCATTTTAAAGGATTGCTTATGTTTCATGAGTGATCAAAATATTTCAAAAACTCTTTTTAAGTTATGTTACTTTATAGTTTATAAAACTCCGTTTTTAAAGTACAATCATAACTTAGTAGATAAATGAGTCTTTTTCAGTAAGCAGTTCAAGTAAAGATACTAGTAAACTATAATAGGTATAGTTTAGGGGTTCAGTTAATACTAGATACTAGAACATACTATAAAGAGAAACAGGGAGGTAGATACAATACACGATAACATAGAGAACATACTATAAAGAGAAACAGGGAGGAAGATACTATACACTATAACAGAGAGAACACTATATACTATAACAGAAGAACAAATCATGATTAACAAAGTTATACCAATGATCACTAACTCATTGTTCTAAACAAAAGGTGATAATAAATGTGGTATACAAGATCAACATAACTTTAATGTGAGACTATTTCACGGCTTAGCAATTTGTTTGCTGAAGTCTCGTTTTGTAACCAGAGTCTCTTGCAGGGAGAGCGTATAGTATGGGTACAATCACATCACATTATGACGTTAATAAAACAAACTAGTTTTAAGGTAATCTGTACTTCAGTATTTCAATTTAAAAGACAACTGTATACTTTCATTTTTCCCATTACTTTCATATTGTGACAGTTCCACTTGAAAGTTAATGCAAACTATTTTCGAGTTAAGATAGTTATAAACTAAGGAAAACTTACATCTTTTCAAGCGACAAACAGAACAATCGAGTCTAGTATATTCAGTAGAAAGGGGCCTATAATGCTAACTTTATGATTCCTTAGTTTATACATCAGGGATATATATTAATCGGATCCGACAGGTAGTAGGATGTGTGCTTTCCGCTTCATTTCCTGTTCCTTTTTTGGTTGTGGGCTTAGAGCAGATTCACCCAGCCTACTATCTATTCGATCTTAGCTATATATATATATTCCGTATACACCAAGTAATCATAAGGAGTACCAGGTATGGGTCAGGTCATAGGACACTAATTCAATGCACCGTTTTCTAGTACAAAACATACTTTTCATATAGAACGTTTGGTAAACAAAACTAGAAACTTTCCTGTAAAAGGTTTAATCCATTTTATTAAACCAGTATAACTTAAAGGACCTTTATTGGTTAATTCTATAATACCTTAGTTTATACATCAGGGTTATATATAATTAATATCCGATAGGTAGTTGGATGTGTGCTTTCCGCCTCATTTCCTGTTCCTTGTTTGGTTGTGGGCTTAGGGCAGATTCACACAATTAACTATCTGTTCGATATTAGATTATATATAGCTAGTATAAATAAACTAAGTGATTATAGAAGGAACCATTGTGGTTACCATTTTTACTAAAACAATAAGGGTTTTCTTAAAGAATGTTTTCATCAAATATAAAGGAACTATTACAGTTAACTCCGTGATTACCAAGTGAATACGCCAGGGTTATATACAACGATGATCTAACAAACAATGGGATGTGTGCCTTCCGCCTCATTCCCTGTTCCTTGTTTGGTTGTGGGCTTAGGGCAGATGCACACAATCAATTGTTTGTTTACTCTGGGTTTTATATAACTTGTATCCATTTAGTACTCATAGAAAGGATTGTAGAGTCATTTTTACTTATCTTTCATCAAAGCAGGAAATATAGGATTTTCTGGAGGAACATGCGAACTTTTTCTAGAAGAACTTACAACTTACTTACAACTTCTTACATCACTAAAATATTATGAACTCACCAGCTTAAATGCTGATTTACTTTTTCAAGATAACTTGTATTCTCAGGAGACCAGTAGACAGGTACGCGCACTGGGATTCAGAAGATGGAGCATAATAGCTTCATGTCTTGTTTTGTTATTTACTTTGTAGTCTATGTTATGTGAACCACATACTTTGTAAACACTTTCTTTCTAATGAAATGGTTTTTTATTACTTTGATTACTATGATGCATGTCTTGTGATACTAAACATGACGTCCTCCGCCCCCGAACGTTTCCGCCGTTCCGGTTTTTCGGTGTGACAGATTGGTATCAGAGCATTGTTTATAGTGAACTAAGTATATCAACTGATAAAAGATATACAACTATAAATGCAATGGGGCCGAAGTGCTCTGGATAATAATATATTTTAAATATATAACAATACCTTATAAAGGTATACATACATGCTTATACATATATACATACTAGAACAAGTATCACAAGAAGAACAGAACAAAAGTATTTAAAGGTTGAACACTGCGGTCAAACCTGGACAATTATGTAATCATATCTAGGATCAATATAGCCTGATCAACTATATTCATTCGAGATGTGACCGACATGTGTTTGGGAGTGATGTGGTGTTGCAACAGTCTTAAAACTTACCTAACGCTAGTCAAGGGATTTCTAGATCAGTACATAGAGTTAGAATACTATGGGAGTATTTTATGATACTATAACACGACAACAAGTTTAAAACATACCAAGTTCATTACATTAAAATACTATAGGAGTATTTTAGGCACTATATAAATAACTTATGTGATAACTTAAAAGACCCTTACAGATAGGTCTATAATCTTGCAATGTATACTTCCAAGGTTTTATATAATTGAGATTTTATTGACTTAGAATTTGTGATCTATGCTTCACTACCTGTTCCTTGTTTGGTTGTGGTTTTGGAGTAGGATCACTTATTCGAAGGTCTATTTAATATTAAATTATATACAACTTGTATACATTGTGCAATTATAGGAGGACTCTGTAAGGATCACCCCATAATGTTTCACTTAATCTCATAGATTCTTTAGACACTTCCATTCTCGCACGACAAACCCAGATAAATGTAACCACATCCTCATAGCAGTCAACAGAAGAGTCAAGGAGGAACAAGAGCGGGTTCATGAGAAGTTTTCAAAGAAGGATCAGCCGAAGTAACCAAAATGTCTTATGCGTCACACTAATAAATAATAATCTTGTTTGACTTAATGAGCAAGTGGAGACACTGCTCACATTATGTGTTAGGATTATTTTCTTTCGTGCAACTGGTAACAGTTATCCAAGTCACATAGATTCATTCGAGGATAGCCACTTCTGATTCATAAAGTTTATTTTATATAGACTTCCTTTATGAATTGTTTCCAGAACCCTATGAAAGTCAGAACCAGATACACTCAGAACTAGGATAACCTTGTCTTTCAGCTTTTGGCTTATAAACCACTGATATATAGACTTATTCCATCTTATCTTTGTATTCTTTTAGCAAAGATGCCTCCTCGTCGATCAGCGAGATGCACTACTCCGATAACCCTAGCTCAAACTCCACAGTTTGATCCTGCTGCTCTCCAAGCAGCAATATTTGTAACGCCCGTAGATCCGGGCTAGTCAATTTAGAGATAACAGGGGTCGAAAACGACTTTTCGACAAAAGATTATTTAGAATAAATAATCTTAACCAAGTTGTAGAATATGTCTCAAGGGTTCCGTACATATAAATAACGCCAAAATCCGAGTTATAACGAAGAAGTTATGGCCCGTCGAAGTTTTACGGCAAAACCGGCACGACACCGGGAAGCGTAAATAGTGAATTTACGATAGAGAGACTTTTATCCTTGGTGATCTAAACAAAAGTTGTAGAATACGTTAAACCGAGAACATACAAAAAAAGAACGCCCAAATATGAATTCGTATGAGGAAGTTATGAATTTTCTAAGATTTGGCATAGCAGTGCACGACCCGAAACTCGAATTTTAGTTCGAGCTGGTTTTGGCTTACATGACCTAAATGAGAGTTGAAGATCTCATTAATAGGAACTCAACGGTAAAAAGAAAGACGAAAACGGAGTCCGTATGAAGGAGTTACGAATTTTTCGCGGTCATTTAATAGTCTAATCTCCTCCTACTGTTAAATCTAAGATCGGTAGAGAATTAGCCGATAGAGTCTAAATAAAAGTTGTAGATCTTATTTTTACCTACGCGTGGATATAAAGAACCTTGAAAATGGAGTTCGTATGCGAAAGTTATGAATTTTTGAAAATCGGATGATTTCCACCCTGTATATGCGATGCCACGTGTCAGCACCAGGCTGTGCATGGGTGTCTGCAGCTGGTCACGACGTGAATTTATGGTTCACAACATGAATTTCCCCCAGCCAGCCTATAAATAGAGATGCCGGGTTCCCTTCATTCTTCACACCATCCATCTTCACTTTCTCTCTCTACTTTCTCTCTCTAAGCCCCAAAACCCTCCCAAAGCGTGGGGTAACTCCCTAGCACGAGGCGGAAGCCCCAGAGTGCCCAACGGCTCCGAGAAAAGAGCCTTTCGGCTTGGGAACGCTGCTCCAGCGAAGCCCGGTTTTGAGAAAAACCCGCTGTAAGTGAGCTATGCCTACCCTATCTTTAGTATAACTTATGTTTCAATATAGTAATGTTATTAGGACCTTATAATGAGTATTTGGGCTATTATTATGAGTTATATAAGTGTCGTTATAATATCTTTTTAACCACTCGCGGTACGGGGAATCTGGTTTGGAGGGCTGCTTGGGTTGCTGGATTTCAGAAGTGCTATATGCTAAAATGATCCTGCCCTCCGGTGTTCCATGTCTGGCCCCTGTCTGTACATAGTGGGTGAAGAGTATTGTGTTAACGCTTATATAATAGTAATAATACTTAGACTATTAATTAGTCTCGGTGAATATTAGACTAAACCCTAGTGGTAATGATACTAGGTTTTGTCGAAGGAAATTGTTTTAAGAGTAACGAAGCGCTGTCCGAGTACCGAGTCACCACCTTATCAAGTGAGTGCATAGTTACTTTCATCTTACACATAGATATGAAGTATTTTATATAAATTACGTGCTATGTGTGTATATTATCTGTATACTTGTTATCTATGCTGGATGAACGATTTTATACATGTTTTAAATGAATTAAACTGTATATGTATTTTATATCCACAAAATGTGTTGGGTAAAACATGGGTAGATGAAATAGTTGTTGTGTGACAAAAACAAAACGATGAGAGGTGATATAGACCATGAGATAAGGGTGAGAGGTGAACCATGAGAGAATCCTTTTACCTAAGTGTTGGCCCCGTCATCTAGCAGAGTATGGATGACAACCACAGACTATTCTAGACAGTCCAGTGGAACACTAGCAGGCTCGCAACTTGTAGGTGTATTTGAACTGTGTATTCACTAGCTGTACTCTAAAAACCCATTGACATGTATTGCGAGTGGATTCTCGGAAACGATACTGTCGATAAACGAGATAAAAACCCATTGACATGTATTGCGAGTGGATTCTCGGAAATGATACTGTCGATAAACGAGATAAAAACCCATTGACATGTATTGCGAGTGGATTCTCGGAAACGATACTGTCGACAAACGAGATAATGCTGGCAGCTATGGATTTAGTGCTTGATGAGCAAACCCTGGCAACTATGGATTTCGTGCCTGTTGAGTAAACCCTGGCAATGATGGATTTCGTGCCTATTCCTTAGGATAATACCTAGGAATAAATGAATGAGAAATAGCTGATTCTTAGGGTAGATCCTTAAGAGTAAAGAAGATAATGGGGATGGGTAATTGGGTTGATTGTTTGATGTTTAAACATAATAATTATATTATTGTAGGTTGAAAACCCTATGTACTCACCAGGTTTCCCAACCTGACCCACTCAAACTTATTTGTATCACAGGTGTGGATATGAAACTACTTTACACTGAGAGATTTAAAAGAGATGTAGATCACTAGTGTAAATAAATGTATGTTCTGTTTATGCTTATGTTTCTGTATTGACGATGACATCCCAAATGTTTTAAAATGAATAAAAATACATTTCTTCGGAAATGCTTTGATAATTTTTTTATCATGTTTTTCTGGGAACAAATTCCGCAACATTTTTATTAAAAGAAGTACTCTGATTTTTATAAAGCATAAACAAAATTGGTCTTTTCTGGCCGTGAAAATGGGGATGTCACAGTTGGTATCAGAGCATTAGTTTAAGCGAACTAGGAATAAGAATTTATTTCTAGACTTAAACTTAGAATGCTAAGAGATGATCGTGAGGAGTGTGTGTAATAAAATTTAGGTAATACACCTGAATTGACACAAGCACTAGCTTATTTAGAGAAAAAGCTTAACATGCTTTATGTGCTAAATGATTTATGATATGCATTATATGATCGGATCTATGGTCTGTTGCTGACCGGATCTGGAAACTTTATGTGTTCAAAATTCTAAACGTTTAATTACGGTATTATAACTGGCATGTAACTTTTCGGAGTAATAAGGAGGATTACACGTCTAAATCTTCTCTATATATATATATTCTCGTCTCTATGCACTGAACGCATGCTTCCGTGAACGTAACGTCATGGTGAAGGCTCATAGCAAATTGAGTAAATGGAGGAAATGAAACGGCTTATGATAGTGAGTGACACCTATCGGAAAATATCGTAAGAGTGGTATCTTGCCTTTAGAATATGTCTGGTAAAATAACAGTGTGTTTAGAAGAGTACGGTACGTCTGAAGTACACCTTCGATTGGTGGAATGAAGGAACGATTGGTGTAATTCCCGAAGTTATCCCATCGTCTGGCGTTTCCACCACCAACCGAGTTGAAGAAGAATTGATGATTAAAGATATGCATGGAAGGAGTCCTAGTAGAGTCTAGGGAAAATTTTATGATTGTTTGGACACATTTGTATGTGTTAAAATTGTTTTTGTGATAGTAACTTGGAAAACTGCGAGACAATACTTGGGATGAGTATGAGTAGGTGTGAAAGGTAGTAGAGGCCTATACTACCGGAAGCACAGGACTCACGCTTGGATCAGGGAAAGTCACAAGGTTACCAAGAAGCTAGTAATTGATTTCGTTTTATTCAAGTATGTCATTACCATTGTTTCGGTAATGATTAAGAAGATGATTGTTACTTCAAACCTTGTGGTCATATCAAATCGAGTCCGACTAAGACGAGTATGTTACGTGGTTCAGAGAACCAAGTTCGATGTAGCATCTGACATAAGCCAGAAGATTGAAGTGAAAGATAATCAAAGCAAATGTGATCGTTGTTAAAGTAAGAAACTTGTAGCTAGAAATGCTACATGCTAAAAGGTGATTATATCACATTAGGACATGAAGGAAGGTATATTCCATTCTGGAACTTGACTCTAAGAGACCTGAGTCTAAACGTTGCATCACACGATGATAGGCCATTAGAATATGACACATCGGTCCATTGTAGTAATTAAAGAACTTATCTTAAGTTCATTAAGAAGAAGAGGAGTCTCCAATAAGTATTGAGTTTGTAACTCGAAGGTTACAACATAATATGAAGAGCGGATGCAAGATCGAGCACCGTATGTAGTAAGAAGTCCAAGAAATAGATATTCATTCGAAGGAACATAGAAGTTACGATTATTACCTAGGATGAAGAGATAACGTATGGAGTCATTGTACAAGTCCTGTTTTGTTGATGATCCCGGGACGTAATTATTCTAAGGGGGAGATAATTGTAACGCCCGTAGATCCGGGCTAGTCACTTTAGAGATAATAGGGGTCGAAAACGACTTTTAGACAAAATACTATTTAGAATAAATAATCTTAACCAAGTTTTAGAATATTTCTCAAGGGTTCCGTACATATAAAGAACGCCGAAATCCGAGTTATAACGAAGAAGTTATGGCTCGTCGAAGTTTTAGGGCAAAACCGGCACGGCACCGGGAAGCGTAAATAGTGAATTTACGATAGAGCGACTTTTAGCCTTAGTGATCTTAACAAAAGTTGTAGAATACGTTAAACCGAGAACATACAAAAAAAGAACGTTCAAATCTGACTTCGTATTAGGAAGTTATGAATTTTCTAAGATTTGACATAGCAGTGCACGACCTGAAACTCAAATTTTAGTTCGAGCGGGTTTTGGCTTACGCGACCTAAATGAGAGTTGAAGATCTCATTAATAGGAACTCAACGGTAAAAAGACAGACGAAAACGGAGTCCGTATGAAGGAGTTACGAATTTTTCACGGTCATTTAACAGTCTAATCTCCTCCTACTGTTAAATCTAAGATCGGTAGAGAATTAGCCGATAGAGTCTAAATGATAGTTGTAGATATTATTTTTACCTACGCGTGGATATAAAGAACCTCAAAAACGGAGTTCGTATGCGAAAGTTATGAATTTTTAAAAATCGGCTGATTTCCACCCTGTGTGCGAGGCCACGTGTCAGCACCAGGCTGTGCCTGGGTGTCTCCAGCTGGTCACGACGTGAATTTATGGTTCATGACGTGAATTGCCCCCAGCCAGCCTATAAATAGAGGTGTCGGGTTCCCTTCATTCTTCACACCATCCATCTTCACTTTCTCTCTCTAAGCCCCAAAACCCCCCCAAAGCCTAGGGTAACTCCCTAGCACGAGGCGGAAGCCCCGGAGCGCCCAACGACTCTGAGAAAAGAGCCTTTCGGCTCGGGAACGCTGCTCCAGCGAAGCCCGGTTTTGAGAAAAATCCGCTGTAAGTGAGCTATGCCTACCCTATCTTTAGTATAACTTATGTTTCAATATAGTAATGTTATTAGGACCTTATAATGAGTATTTGGGCTATTATTATGAGTTATATAAGTGTCGTTACAATATCTTTTTAACCGCTCGCGGTACGGGGAATCTGGTTTGGAGGGCTGCTTGGGTTGCTGGATTTCAGAAGTGCTATATGCTAAAATGATCCTGCCCTCCGGTGTTCCATGTCTGGCCCCTGTCTGTACATAGTGGGTGAAGAGTATTGTGTTAACGCTTATATAATAGTAATAATAGTTAGACTATTAATTAGTCTCGGTGAATATTAGACTAAACCCTAGTGGTAATGATACTAGGTTTTGTCGAAGGAAATTGTTTTAAGAGTAACGAAGCGCTGTCCGAGTACCGAGTCACCTCCTTATCAAGTGAGTGCATAATTACTTTCATCTTACACATAGATATGAAGTATTTTATATAAAGTACGTACTATGTGTGCATATTATATGTATACTTGTTATCTATGCTGGATGAACGATTTTATACATGTTTTAAATGATTTAAACTGTATATGTATTTTATATCTACAAAATGTGTTGGGTAAAACATGGGTAGATGAAATAGTTGATGTGTGACAAAAACAAAATGATGAGAGGTGATATAGACCATGAGATAAGGGTGAGAGGTGAACCATGAGAGAATCCTTTTACCCAAGTGTTGGCCCCGTCATCTAGCAGAGTATGGATGACAACCACGGACTATTATAGACAGTCCAGTGGAACACTAGCAGACTCGCAACCTCTAGGTGTATTTGAACTGTGTATTCACCAGCTGTACTCTAAAAACCCATTGACATGTATTGCGAGTGGATTCTCGGAAACGATACTGTCGATAAACGAGATAAAAACTCATTGACATGTATTGTGAGTGGATTCTCGGAAACGATACTGTCGATAAACGAGATAAAAACCCATTGACATGTATTACGAGTGGATTCTCGGAAATGATACTATTGATAAAAGAGATAACCCTGGCAGCTATGGATTTAGTGCCTGATGAGCAAACCCTGTCAACTATGGATTTAGTGCCTGTTGAGTAAACCCTGGAAACGATGGATTTCTTGCCTATTCCTAAGGATAATCCCTAGGAATACATGAATGAGAAATAGCTGATTCTTAGGGTAGATCCTTAAGAGTAAAGAAGATAATGGGGATGGGTAATTGGGTTGATGGTTTGATGTTTAAACATAATAATTATATTGTTGTGGGTTGAAAACCCTATGTACTCACCAGGTTTCCCAACCTGACCCACTCAAACTTATTTGTATCACAGGTGTCGATATGAAGCTACTTTACTCTGAGAGATTTAAAATAGATGTAGATCACTAGTGTAAATAAATGTAAGTTCTGTTTATGCTTATGTTTCTGTATTGATGATGACATCCCAAATGTTTTAAAATGAATAAAAATACATTTCTTCGGAAATGCTTTAATAATTTATTTATCATGTTTTTCTGGGAACAAATTCCGCAACATTTTTATTAAAAGAAGTACTCTGATTTTTATAAAGCAAAAACAAAATCGGTCTTTTCTGGCCGTGAAAATGGGGATGTCACGATATCAGCTACAATGGCAGCTGCTCTAGCTCACATCGGCAAAAGTGGTACCTTCGGATCTGGTAGCGGTACCCACTTAACCAACCCCGGAGTTGCCCATGAACACCTACGGGAGTGTTCATACAAGGACTTCATGAGCTGCAAACCCAAATCCTTTAATGGAAATGGTGGAGTCATTGCTCTGATGCGATGGTTCGAGAAAACAGATTCGGTCTTTGCAATCTGTTCATGCCCAGAAGGGAGCAAAGTAAAGTTTGCTGCCTGCACCTTCTCCGACAGAGCCCTGACATGGTGGAATAGCCATGTTAAGTGACTGACCCTATCAGTGGCTAACTCAATAGGTTGGGAGAACCTAAAAGAGATGATGTTAGAAGAATACTGCCCGAGGGGCGAAGTTCAAAAGCTGGAACAAGAACTATGGGAGCTCACAATGGTCGGTTCAGACATAGTGACCTACACTGACAGGTTTAGCGACCTGGCAGCTCTATGCCCCGGGATGGTTACCCCGGAAAGTAAGAAGATAGAAAGGTACATCTGGGGTCTATCTACCCCGATTCAAGGAGATGTACTGTCTTCTAACCCAACTACATTCGATAGTGCCAAACGCCTGGCTCAGCGACTCATTGACCATGGAGTCCGCCATGGCGTGGTAGTCGCCGTTCCCGAGCCATCAAAGGGAGAGGACTATAAACGAAAGTCGGGGAACAAGAGCAGAAAGAGACGAACAACACAGGAAACCCCGCAGGAGCAACAAACGAGTACTATATACGCCGCCACAACACCTGCTACTCCAGCACCTGCCAGTCGATATGCTGTAACTCTCCCGAAGTGTGATGGTTGTAACTATCACCACACCGGAGTATGTCGGGAAATGCAGTGCCTGATCTGCCACAGAAAGGGACACACAGTCCGTTTCTGCAAGGCACCGGCTCAACCGATCTCCCAGGTCCCCAGAGTTGAAGAAAACCAAGCCTGCTATGGCTGTGGTGAGAATGGACACTATAGGAGGGACTGCCCGATAACAAAGAACTCAGGAGCGGATGGACGGATTCTGATGATCACCGCAGGAGAATCTATCCTGGAGTCGCCAGCGAGCAGCGGTACGTTTTCGAAATAAAATAAGTAATTACTTTAAAAATTAATTTATATTTATATAAGATTAAAACTTGGGGAAAACATTTAAAAGTAATTATAATAACTCACTTATCGGAACAAGTCACAGTATTCAAGAGAACTAAAATATCCGTTCAGAGAAGCTATGATGGCTTAGTATGTACATCAGGGTTGTGCATAGCTAAGATTTTGCAGACTTAGAGTGAGTGATTCCGCCTTAATTCCTGTTCCTTGTTTGGTTGTGGATTTGAGGCAAAGTTACTCAGTCGACTGTCTTATTCATCTTAATTATTCATAACTTGTATATTCCAGGCGATAATAGTGGTACTGAGGAGGATCGTAGTATTAAGTATCGACACTAGTTATCGAAGCACTTTCACGGTATGTACTCGCTCATCGCGGTACGATACGTAGAAGTGTTAACATCAAGGAGAAAACAGAAAGCACTAGAAAGTATACACCGAGTATATTGTCGAGCACACTAAGGATACATCATCGTATAACAAAAATTTCTTTCAAATCGGCCAAACCTTTGTTCAGTAAAGAGTCCGTTGCTATCATTCGTCATGAATTGGTGTGGTCCTCACCATACTAAGTTCATATGTTTCCATCGCCTTGACTATCAAATTCACGAAACCTTCGTCATTCGTAACGACAGTCCGACCCAGACCTCGGAATCGTGTATCTCATATTCTAAACCCCGAAGTACTCATGCAAAGAGTACTTTGCCCTCCGAAACCTTGCCGCCGTATGTTCAGCAGACCTTCCCGAAATACCACACGTTCAGCAGACCAAGTTCAAGCACAGAGGCTAAGGATGAATACATCCCACCTATCACTATTCAGTGTATACGCGAGGGTGGTATATGATTATGATTACGCAGATTTAGTATGTGTGCCTCCGCCCTATCTCCTGTTCCTTGTTTGGTTGTGGACCTGGGGCAGAGTCGCACATCCGACCATCTTACTAATCTTAATTATATACGACTTGTATACACGAGGTAATGATAGATGGATCAGGTATGAATCCTATCATGGACAGTAGGGCAAAGTTGCCCAGGTCTACGAGTGGGTATTCTGCCAATCAGAGGAGTACAAACCCAGTAGCACTGCTAAGAAAGCTAATTTCGGGACGAAATTCCATCTAACGGGGGGATGATGTGACAACCCGAAAATTTTTGCCTTGTAATGATGGGTTTTGAGCATTCTAACACTCCTATGGTGTACATGCAACCCTAGAAACCTTGGATCTATGTTTGACTAAGATACATGCAAATAATTATTTTTCCAAGGTTCTTATCCTAACTAGCATGGCATGGGATACTTGAATCAAATAAAACTAGTAGAATTACTTACCTTGTAGTAGTAGTTGATTACTTGGAGTTTGAGAGCCTAACACCAATAATGTGGATGCCTCAAATGGAAGTCACAAATCACCACAAACTTGGAAACTTGAGAGAATAGTCACAAACTTCTTGAAATCGGCCCTCTTGGTTTACACACATCAACTAGTGTTATTTCAAGAACCAAAGCCTCCTTTATATAGTGTGGTGGATTAGGGTTACATCCATGTAAACCCTAATACCCATGTCTTTTCATTTCCATGAGATCCATGGGTTAAAGCTCCATGGAGTATCCATGGACTTTCCATGCAAGCCTAGCCCATTCCAAATAAGCATTAGCCCACACTATATAAATACAAGAGCCCATATTTAATTAGTCATACTTTTGATCTCTAAATTAATTCTAAATTAATTATAGATCAACACTAATTAAATAATATGATTTTATATTAATATATTAGAACTTATAATATATTAATAAATCATAACTTATACTATTCTCAAAAGATTATCCGTAAATTGTTCGGGTGAAGTGCAACCCAAATGGACCATGCCGGGCCGGGTCAAGTACATACCAAATATAGTTATGGACTTAGACACTATCTCCAACAGTCTCCCACTTGGATAAGTCTAATAACTATAGTTGCAAGTATGACTTTAGGAACCGATCAACAATCGTAGCTCTTAAAACTCTGTTGAACTATGAAGTGCCATTTTAGATAAGTGATCATATAATCCTCTATTCTAGATATCAGCCGGACAAATACATGGAACATGGTCTTGCTTATTGTCAAGCATTTGTTTCCCGATTTCCGATTTGTTTGACATAGAACTTAACTGAACACATCAATTTAGTTCTGACCGGGCCCGGTACATAGGTCAAAACAAAATCATCGAGGGGCCCAGATATCGCTTCTAATCCTAGAAGGAACATATAAACTTCGACTCATATGTTTGCTCTACTACTTGTTGAATTACACACAAAAGCACGGTTTATAACATCGAGTTACCAATGCGTTTTCGTGCAATCAATGCATAACCAACTCATAGGCAACAAATCATATCTCTAGGTTTGAAGACTTATATGATATTACCGTCTCACGATCACTCGAGATAAATTCCATGAAGTGATACAAGTGAGCGTGGGTTGAATCCAATACTCAGAACTTATGAGCACTCATGAGTGCTGTAGCCCCGCTTTGTCTAACATCTTAGACCTCTACAAGCCAACCCATGACAGTCTTGATTCATATCTACTTCCAACATATGACCGACTGTGGAGAGTTTGAATAATATGATATAAACCATAACATAATTATTCTGGAAGTCAAAACATGCAAAAAGAAATAATAGTAAACGATTGACAAGAGATAACAACACTTTACTCATAAATAACAGCTTTTATTTGTCATCAAATGTCAATTACATTTTACATATTTCAAGATTATCTAACTACTAAAACTAATATCATCCTTCAGCCCTATGCTCCGAGCATGCTGGAGATGCTTAGCCCGAGTCAGTCCCTTCGTGAGGGGATCTACTGGGTTCTCATCCGATGATACCCTCTTTGCCACGAGGATTCCTTCTTCTATTCGATGTCTAATGAAGTGATATTTTCTGTCAATGTGTCTGGATCTCCCATGATCTCTTGGTTCCTTGGCTAAGGCAACCTCACTATTGCTGTCACAGAAAATCTCCATTGGCTCCTTTATAGCTGGTACAACTCCAAGGTCTCCGATGAAGTTCTTTAGCCATATCGCCTCCTTTGCTGCCTCGCTTGCTGCTATATACTCTGATTCACAAGTGGAATCAGCCACTGTCTCCTGCTTGGAACTTTTCCAAGTAATTGCCCCTCCGTTTAGAGTAAAGACCTAGCCCGACTGAGAGCGGAAATTATCCCTGTCAGTCTGAAAGCTAGCATCACTGTACCCTACAACTCTCAAGTCCTCACTGCCACCGAGGGTAAGGACCTAGTCCTTAGTCCTCCGTAGGTACTTGAGGATATTCTTTACCGCAGTCCAGTGTGCTTTGCCAGGGTTCCCCTGATACCTGCTAACCATGCTCAAAGCAAAGGCTACATCAGGTCGAGTACACGTCATAGCATACATGATCGATCCTACAGCTGAAGCATAAGGTATTTGACTCATTTCTGCTATCTCAGCCTCATTACTAGGGCTTTGTGTCTTACTCAATCTGGCGTTACTCTGGATGGGTAACTCTCCTTTCTTGGAGTTATGCATGTTGAACCTTTTCAACACTTTGTCCACATAGGTGCTTTGATTAAGTCCAATTAGTCTTTTACTCCTGTTTCTCAAAATCCTTATCCCTAGGATATAGGCAGCTTCTCCAAGGTCCTTCATAGCGAAACACTTCCCAAGCCAGGACTTTACTTCCTGCAGGGTTGGGATGTCATTTCCTATGAGTAGTATGTCATCCACATACAGTACCAAAAAGCTGACTATACTCCCACTAGCCTTGATATAGACACAAGATTCATCTTCACTCCTTGAAAAGCCAAATTCTTTGATTTTCTCATCAAAGCAAAGATTCCATCTGCGAGGTGCCTGTTTTAATCCATAAATGGATTTCTCGAGCTTACACACTCTACTGGGGTACTCTGTATTGACAAAATCCTCTGGCTGAACCATGTAAACATCTTCAGCCAACTTTCCATTAAGGAAAGCGGTTTTGACATCCATTTGCCATATTTCATAATCATGAAATGCAGCAATGGCTAACAGAACCCTAATAGACTTAATCTTGGCCACTGGTGAAAAGGTCTCATCATAATCAACTCCCGGAGTTTGAGAATAACCCTTTGCAACTAGTCGTGCCTTATAAGTGTGTACATTACCATCCATGTCGATCTTCTTCTTGAAGATCCATTTGCACCCAACTATCTTACGATCAGGTACATTGTCATCCAAGTTCCAAACTTGATTGTCATACATGGACTGTATCTCGCTATCCATAGCCTCTTTCCATTTAGCAGCCTCAGGGCCTGCCATGGCTTCCGTGTAGCTGTTAGGCTCATCCAGATTTACCAGTGTGTTATCACTGATAAGTGTCTCACCTTCTGCAGTAATATGAAAACCATAATAATGCTCAGGTGCATTCCTAACTCTGGTGGAACGCCTCAGAGGTATAGATTCTTCAGTCGGCTCAACAGGAGTTTTGTCCTCAGGTTGAGGGCTAGGGTTTGAGGTTCCTTCACCACTTGACTCTTGAATTTCCTCAAGGTCAATTTGCCTCCCACTGTCTCCTTGGCTCATGAATTCTCTCTCTCGAAAGAATCCTCTTCTTGCTACAAAGACCACATTATCACTGGGTCTGTAGAAGATGTAACCAAAGGATTTCTGTGGGTAGCCGATGAAAATACACCTTTCGCTTCGGGGTTCGAGCTTATCGTGAGTCTTGCGTCTCACGAAAGCCTCGCAACCCCAAATCTTGATGTGGTCTAGATTGGGAACTTTTCCAGTCCACACCTCGTGAGGTGTTTTGGCAACCTTCTTTGTAGGGACTAGATTAAGGATATGGGCGGCAGTCTCTAAGGCATACCCCCAAAATGAGATTGGTAGCGAAGCTCGACTCATCATGGAACGAACCATGTCCAACAAGGTCCGATTGCGCCTCTCAGATACACCATTCAACTGTGGTGTCCTAGGAGGTGTCAATTGTGAGACAATCCCACATTCCTTAAGATGGTCAAGGAACTCAGTACTAAGATACTCACCACCACGATCAGATCGAAGCATCTTAATGTTCCTGCCCAACTGATTCTCCACTTCTTGCTTAAACTCTTTGAATTTCTCAAAGGTTTCTGACTTATGCTTGATTAGGTAGACATATCCATATCTACTAAAATCATCAGTAAAAGTCACATAAAACCGATTAGCATCTCTTGTGGCGGTTCTGAAGGGTCCACACACATCCGTGTGTATGAGGACCAACAAACCTTCACCCCTAGCACAAGTGCCAGTAAAAGGTGACTTTGTCATTTTACCAAGCAAACAAGATTCACAACTATCATCTGACTTTAGGTCAAATGACTCCAAGACTCCATCCTTTTGGAGTTGGCCTATGCGTTTCTTGCTTACATGTCCAAGACGACAATGCCATAAGGATGCTTTATCTAAGCTAGTGGAAGAGTTAATACACAATACATTATTTCCTAGATTTTCTACAACAGATACAGTTTCATACACGCCATCACAAGGTAATGCTTTAAAATAAAGAACATTATTAAAGAAAGCATCAATACTACCATTATTATTATCAAAATAAAAGGTAAAACCTTGTTTATACAATGCATGAAAGGAAATAACATTTCTTGCCATTTCTGGCGAATAATAACATTTATTCAAATCTAATGTAAACCCACTATTTAGCACTAAGGAATAAACTCCTATCTTGGTGACAGGTGAAGCTTTCCTGTTTCCCATGATCAAGTTTATCTTTCCCTGCTCCACATTCTCACTTCTTTTTAGTCCCTGCAAATCACAACATATGTGAATACCACAACCTGTATCAAGGACCCAAGACTTAGAATGAGGTGAGTTATTAGACAATATAGTGTATATACCTGCATGGTTGGGTTTTACTTTCCCATCCTTCAAATCTTGCTGGTACTTTGGGCAGTTTCGCTTCCAGTGCGACTTTTCATGGCAATAGAAGCATTCAGCCTCATTAGGGTTAGCAGAAGGAGTGACAAAACCTTTATTGGTTTTGCTTGAAGAGGAGCCTTCAAGGGTCTTACCCTTGGTACCCTTAGAAGGGTTCTTTCTCTTCTTCCCTTTGCCATGCCCGATTGCCAAGACATTGGCCGCAGTTGGAGTAGGAGTAGGAGTAGTAACAACCGACTTACCCTTTAGACCACTTTCGGCGGTCTTCAAGAGTCCTTGAAGTTTGCTGAGGGTGACTTCTTCCTTGTTCATGTGATATGTCATGCGAAATTGATCATAACACGATGGAAAGGAGTGCAAAATGATGTCTATTGCTAACTCCTCAGGGAAGTTCACATTCAGCTTCAGTAAACGGTCCAC
This sequence comes from Lactuca virosa, assembly GCF_052849685.1. Classification (NCBI taxonomy): domain Eukaryota; kingdom Viridiplantae; phylum Streptophyta; class Magnoliopsida; order Asterales; family Asteraceae; genus Lactuca; species Lactuca virosa. Next base: position 411,661,700 of record NC_136428.1, on the reverse strand, counting down.
ATACCTTTGCATTTTCTGCATGTGGCCCGTGATGGGTTCACCATCCTTCATTCGGGTTGTTATCATGGAGGAGATTATTTCATATCGCTCTTGACGAGCACTTTGATGGTAGCGGTCCATCAAGTCCTGGTGCATCTCAAAAGGATAATAGTCCTCATAGGACTTTTGGAGCTCGGCTGTCATGGTGGCCATCATGATGCATGCCACTTTTGTAGCATCTCTTTCATGTACCTCATATTCAGCAAGCTCTTTAGGAGTAGTAGTTGGCTCGGGTACCTTCAGCTCCTTGTCGAGAACATATTCTTTGTTCTCATACCGAGTGACCATCCTGATGTTTCTGATCCAATCTGTAAAGTTGGACCCATCAAAGATGACTCTCCCACAAAGATTCATGAGAGAGAAGGAGCTAGTAGGGTTTGAGCCAGAAGCATTGTTATTGGAAGACATCTGAAAAGAAGAGGGAATAGATTAGATTAGATATAGAGATAGTCCTTAACAAAACACCCAAATATAATATTAAGGCTAGGACCCAACACAATATTTTATAACTTAGTAGAGGGATGCCGTAATCTAAGCTATAAGATATTTGAAGGTAGGTGAATGACGATTCACCAATTTCCACCATGAAAAACGAAATATTTAATTAGGTTTTAATTGGTTTAGAAACTCCTAGATTCTTGGAGATTCATTGAACTTTCTTCAATGTCATGTTTCAATCTCGAGTGTGTCCTTCAAGTTTTGTGACTGGGATGCCGAGGATCACAAAACAAGGTGTGAAGTAACCATGCAAATTACTTGGTACCCTTAATGTATTACCCCTCAATCGATGTGCCGGTTAACCACACACGCTCCATCGATACTATGATAAACATTAAGTCACCCTTTACCTACCTTGTTAAGTTCAAGTTAGTGTGCCGGTTAACCACACACGCTCCACTAACGACTTAAACAAAGTGTAAAGTGTAATTTCATGGATTAGCACCTTATTCACATTTTTCTAAAATAACTAAGATTGGGAATTCAATAAAGTTTAGTTACTTTAGTATTATCATTATACTTTTAATGAGAATTTATAAGTCCTTGTCCTACCCGTTCGGCTAACGACCCTCCACCGATCAAGGAAGCGGTGGGTGAGAGTGGACACCCATTAAGTTGCCATTTTATAGGCAACAACCTTATACCCCCCTTATAGACCGGCTTCGTGAATGAGGCGTACTAACGGTAAGACGACTTGATCTTATACATATATAAATATTATTAAACTTATAATATTATAAAGTATAAGGGTTGAATTTTAACTTTTAAAATTCTAGGGGTTGGAACTAAAGTTTTTAATATGACTTTACATGTTCCAAAACTTGAGGGCAAGTTTTGTAAACTTTCAAACTTTTCACTTCTCATAACTTATGAGTTAATGGTTATTAAAAATGAAGACTCTTCATTTTTTGTAACCTATGTGTTCTTTTAATGGTTATTTATAAATGTGACTTTTGGTTATCCATAACTTAAGAACTAGTTATGGACTCCATTAAAACACATAAAGATCAAGAATTAATCTAATCAATTATTAGCACATAATTTCTATGATTTTCTAAACTCATATGTTTATGAGTGTTCATATCAAAAATTTCAAAAATCGTAAGTACATATACAAAACTTGAAATTTTGATACGAGCTTTTGAACAAAACTTCGATTTTTCAAGTTTTTTTTTTTTTTTTTTTTTTGCATCAAGTATCAAATAAACAAACCAGGCTCTGATACCACTGATGGGTTTTGAGCATTCTAACACTCCTATGGTGTACATGCAACCCTAGAAACCTTGGATCTATGTTTGACTAAGATACATGCAAATAATTATTTTTCCAAGGTTCTTATCCTAACTAGCATGGCATGGGATACTTGAATCAAATAAAACTAGTAGAATTACTTACCTTGTAGTAGTAGTTGATTGCTTGGAGTTTGAGAGCCTAGCACCAATAATGTGGATGCCTCAAATGGAAGTCACAAATCACCACAAACTTGGAAACTTGAGAGAATAGTCACAAACTTCTTGAAATCGGCCCTCTTGGTTTACACACATCAACTAGTGTTATTTCAAGAACCAAAGCCTCCTTTATATAGTGTGGTGGATTAGGGTTACATCCATGTAAACCCTAATACCCATGTCTTTTCATTTCCATGAGATCCATGGGTTAAAGCTCCATGGAGTATCCATGGACTTTCCATGCAAGCCTAGCCCATTCCAAATAAGCATTAGCCCACACTATATAAATACAAGAGCCCATATTTAATTAGTCATACTTTTGATCTCTAAATTAATTCTAAATTAATTATAGATCAACACTAATGAAATAATATGATTTTATATTAATATATTAGAACTTATAATATATTAATAAATCATAACTTATACTATTCTCAAAAGATTATCCGTAAATTGTTCGGGTGAAGTGCAACCCAAATGGACCATGCCGGGTCGGGTCAAGTACATACCAAATATAGTTATGGACTTAGACACTATCTCCAACATGTAAGTATAGCCATTCAATTCAACCGAGTGTCAGACCCGTTTCTTCTATCTTTTAGCATTGTTTAGAGTCTGTTTAAGGGTTCAAAGCTCAATACATTCAAGCATTGGGTATAGGATTGAGTTGCGTAAGTTCTTCGAGTTGAAGTCGAGTCTGTTTACACCACCCCCATATGAAGAGTATCCTTTCATTATTCTTCATTTTTACAACTTCACAGCCTAGAAAATCGATTCTCTCTCAAGTATCATCGAGTTCTTCATCCGAGATCTTCAAAAACGTAATTGTTTCTTCCATCGTTGAGTTGTTATCCTTCTTAATCACGTATCACCCTTTGATTTCATCCATGAAAATCATCTTTTTGGGTACATCTTCAAGATCTTCATCTTTCACCAAGAACACACACTTGTTCTTGGTAGCCGTCAACACTCTTTGAGCCTCCAAATCGTAAGTATCCTTTTCCTATGATTAGTATATGTTAGATACTCTTGTTAAACACCCTAGACACGACCATTTACCTGGAACCAAAGGAGTGTACGGCCGTACACCCTTGCATGGCCGTACACACCTCAAAACACCCCAAAAGGCCCTCCAAAATGAGAACCTAGTTCATGTTCTTGTTGAGAAATAGTCACACTAGATTCCCCATGGCTCAAACACCCCCTTTGTGCATGATTTACCATGAGTGTACGACCATACACTCCATGGCCATACACACCATATTGTGTCCGTATAAACCCCTTTGATCAATCGTTTGTGATTGATACACTTAGTCCAAGTGTTTCCTTGCATGTTAGTTGCTTTTAAGCACTATAGTCATGCCAATATATGTCATTAGGACTCGTTTGTGTCTCGGGACTTCATTCGTGGAACTTCTCATCCTTACGCGCATATTCGTTTGAATCACCCACATAAGGTGAGTTCATACCCCTATAATCAATCTTTTAACTGTTTTAAATGCTTTTAAGGGGGGGGGGGGAATACAAGTTGAACACAATGTTAATTGTGTAAATTTTTTGTTATAAACATCATTTTAAAGGATTTCTTATGTTTTCATGAGTGATCAAAACATTTCAAAAACTCTTTTTAAGTTATGTTACTTTATAGTTTATAAAACTCCGTTTTTAAAGTACAATCATAACTTAGTAGATAAATGAGTCTTTTTCAGTAAGCAGTTCAAGTAAAGATACTAGTAAACTATAATAGGTATAGTTTAGGGGTTCAGGTAATACTAGATACTAGAACATACTATAAAGAGAAACAGGAAGGTAGATACAATACACGATAACATAGAGAACATACTATAAAGAGAAACAGGGAGGAAGATACTATACACTATAACAGAGAGAACACTATATACTATAACAGAAGAACAAATCATGATTAACAAAATTATACCAATGATCACTAACTCATTGTTCTAAACAAAAGGTGATAATAAATGTGGTATACAAGATCAAAATAACTTTAATGTGAGACTATTTCACGGCTTAGCAATTTGTTTGCTGAAGTCGCGTTTTGTAACCAGAGTCTCTTGCAGGTAGAGCGTATAGTATGGGTACACTCACATCACATTATGACCTTAATAAAACAATCTAGTTTTAAGGTAATCTGTACTTCAGTATGTCAATTTAAAAGACAACTGTATACTTTCATTTTTCCCATTACTTTCATATTGTGACAGTTCCACTTGAAAGTTAATGCAAACTATTTTCGAGTTAAGATAGTTATAAACTAGGGAAAACTTACATCTTTTCAAGCGACAAACAGAACAGTCGAGTCTAGTACATTCAGTAGAAAGTGGTCTATAATGCTAACTTTATGATTCCTTAGTTTATACATCAGGGATATATATTAATCGGATCCGACAGGTAGTAGGATGTGTGCTTTTGGCTTCATTTCCTGTTCCTTGTTTGGTTGTGGGCTTAGAGCATATTCACCCAGCATACTATCTATTCGATCTTAGCTATATATATTCCGTATACACCAAGTAATCATAAGGAGTACCAGGTATGGGTCAGGTCATAGGACACTAATTCAATGCACCGTTTTCTAGTACAAAACATTCTTTTCAAATAGAACGTTTGGTAAACAAAACTAGAAACTTTCCAGTAAAAGGTTTAATCCATTTTATTAAACCAGTATAACTTAAAGGACCTTTAGTGGTTAATTCTATAATACCTTAGTTTATACATTAGGTTAATATATAATTAATATCCGATAGGTAGTTGGATGTGTGCTTTCCGCCTCATTTCCTGTTCCTTGTTTGGTTGTGGGCTTAGGGCAGATTCACACAATTAACTATCTGTTCGATATTAAATTATATATAACTAGTATAAACTAAGTGATTATAGAAGGAACCATTGTGGTTACCATTTTTACTAAAAGAAATAAGGGTTTTCTTAAAGAATGTTTTCATCAAATATAAATAAACTATTACAGTTAACTCCGTGAGTACCAAGTGAATACGCCAGGGTTATATACAACGATGATCTAACAAATAATGGGATGTGTGCCTTCCGCCTCATTCCCTGTTCCTTGTTTGGTTGTGGGCTTAGGGCAGATACACACAATCGATTGTTTGTTTACTCTGTATTTTATATAACTTGTACCCATTTAGTACTCATAGAAAAGATTGTAGAGTCAGTTTTACTTATCTTTCATCAAAGCAGGAAATATAGGATTTTCTAGAGGAACAGACGAACTTTTCTAAAAGAACTTACAACTTACTTACAACTTCTTACATCACTAAAATCTTATGAACTCACCAACTTAAATGCTGATCTACTCTTTCAAAATAACTTTTATTGTCAGGAGACCAGTAGACAGGTACGCGCACTGGGATTCAGAAGATGGAGCATAATAGCTTCATGTCTTGTTTTGTTATTTACTTTGTAGTTTATGTTATGTGAAACACATACTTTGTAAACACTTTCTTTCTAATGAAATGGTTGTTTATTACTTTGATTACTATGATGCATGTCTTGTGATACTAAACATGACGTCCTCCGCCCCCGAATGTTTCCGCCGTTCCGGTTTTGGGGTGTGACACCTGTGCCTGACTTTGAAGTTCCAAACTAGTAGTTCCAATTCCCCAAAGTCTCGATTTTTGGAAGTTGACATGAAGACCTGAGAAAATTTGAAAGCATTTGAGAATTCATGCTAAGTTTCTAATGGATTTTTTATCCCAATCACCAACAAAGATGACATAATCGACATAAAATACGTGTGATAATATGGGGGCCATTGTTAGGTAACTTAATACCGTGAAGTAATAATTTGTAAACATCATACTTGAGTGCGTTGTTCAACCCTTCCATCGTGATTTTGAAGAGGAATGGAGATAAAGGATCACCTTGCCATACACCTTTTGTGTGACATCCCCTAATTTCTCGGCCAGAAAAAACCGATTTAATTTATGCTTTTTAAAATAAAATCAAAGAAATCTTTTTAAAAGATGTTGCGGAATTGGTCCCCAAAACAAAACATGATAAAAGTTTATCAAAACCTTCTTTAAGAAATGTATAGTTTCATTTCATATCAAAACCTCGGGATGTCATGTTCCGATACAGATCAAAAGCATAAACAAGACATTATAAGCCTTTCAACAGTTATTTATAACTACTGACCTATAATCCAAAAATCTCTCATCATCATCCGACTATGCTCGGGGTCCACTACCTGTAACATAAAAAGCTGAGTGGGTCAGGCTTGGGAGCCTGGTGAGCATATAGGGTTTTCAACCCACAATAATAATAAACTTATTAAGTTCACCAATCAACAATAACCCTGATTACCCATTCCCGTTGTCCTCACTTTACGTCCCTAAACAGCTATCACAAGGGACCTAGCCTAAGGAATATCATCGGGATGGACACTACTGCTAAGGGGTCTCCTCAGCCATACATGTCCTAAAGGCAACCATGAGGGGGATGGAGTACGCCAATGAACATTTAGTTCATCAACACCTACAAGTTGCGAACCTGCTAGTGTGCCATTGGACTGTCTAGAAAAGTCCGTGGTCGTCATATATACTCCGTTAGACGACTACAACAACAACAACAACAACAACAACAAAACATCGAGGCCTCTCACCATTTTAACACACATCGACTATTTCGTCTACCCATGTTCTACCCAACATATTTGTAGATAAAATACATATACAGTTTAAAACTTGTATAAAACATCTGTTCAACAGTCACCTGAATTAAACACTTAATATAATTACACATAGCACGTATTTTATAGAAAATACTTCATATCTAGGTGTAAGATGAAAGTGACTACACACTCACATGATTTGATGATAATCGGGCAGCAATTCGTTTCCTAAAACGTTCGTTTCTAATAAAACCGGGAGTTTTATTGAGAAACCGGGCTCTGCAAGGGTCGGGCTTCGAAACCGAAAAGATAAATTTTCCGGGCTTCTCGGGCACTTCGTGGCGTATTCCGGGGGTTATAATTGATACCGGGGCTTTGGGGGAAGTTGGAATGAAAGAAATATGGGTTTAGGGGCTAAAAGTGACAATTTTCTAAAATATACTCGGGAGGTCTCGCACCCTCCTATTTATAGGCCGAGGCTGCTAATCCAAGGGATGAGAAGCCTCCACGCGTCAGTAGATCCGAAGGCTCGCAGGTGGCTCGCACGTGGGCTGCGCATGCGAGGGGCTCGGTGGCATGTTCTGATTGGACCGAAGTCCGGGTCCGATGAGGGGGGGGGGGTCCGTGGCACCCTGCGAAGCTCGGATGCATGAGGAAAGGCGCACGCGTCACATTTCTACTGGACCACTTCGGATGGCTTCTCCGGTTCGGATGACTCAGCAGAATTTTGGACATGCGTCGGATGCGAGGCGAGGACACGTGGCCGAAGTCCACGTATGCGAGATTTCTCGGTTTTGATAATATTTCTTGATTTTCGCGCCAAAACTTCGAAAATCCATAACTTTCGCATACGAGCTCCGTTTTTGACGTTCTTTATATGCACGCGTAGGTAAAATTACGCTCTACAACTTTCGTTTAGACTTCGTCGGCTAGTTTTGATTTTAATTTTTATATTATTATTTTTAACAGAGCGGGACAGGAAATCCGTTAAAAATTCATAACTTCTTCATCCGACGTCCGTTTTCGTCTGTCTTTTTACCGTTGTGCTACTATTGACGAGACCTTCGATTCTAGTTTAGGTCGTGTCGGCTAAAAATCACTCGATCTAAAATTCGAGTTTTTAGCTGTCTACTGCTAAACTGAAACTTCGAAAAATCATAACTTCCTCATACGAAGTCAGATTTGGGCGTTCTTTTTATACATACTCTTGGTTTCACGAGCACTACGACTTTCGTTTAGATCACTAAGGCTAAAAAGTAGTTTATCAAAAACTCACTTTTTACGACATTCGGCACCGTGCCGGTTTTGTCATGAAACTTCGACAGGTCATAACTTCTTTGTTATAACTCGGATTTTGGTATTCTTTATATATCCATAATCCTTGTCACGACCACTACAACTTTCTTAATAGATATCGGCTTTATCTAATATTTATTTTCGACGCTCATTTTTATTCTTAATTAATTAACTCCTAGTAATTAAGCATAAAACACATAAAACACATAATATTCACATAATTCCTTTTCATTTCTTCAAAATGAGTTTGTAACGCCCAGTTCCTGGTACGTATTTAATTTATTAAATGTCTTTTATAAAGAGCTACTCGGCGAGTAGTAGCCCTAACTCGTCGAGTAGATGCCAGGTTGGACGCGGGTTTTAAGTGATCTACTCGGCGAGTCCACGCCTGGACTCGATGAGTAGGCCAGTGTGGGGGAAACCCTAATCCTTAGGGTTTGTACCCTATTTAAACGTCCTTATAGCCCCCATCCCAGCCTCCAGCACCCTTAGAGCGTTCCCCCTCGAAACCTTAGCCTCCATTGGTGAGCATGAGTGATTCCTTCTTGATTTTGAGTGTTTTGGTGTATTCTTGGAAGGGTAGAAGTGAAGGAAAGAGTGAAGGTGCAAAGGAGAAGAAGGAGATCCAGAAGCTAGCTTCCATTTGCTACTTCATTTGGTAATAAAGTCTCTACCTTGTTCATTTTCCTAGTAGATCTCCATATATGCTTGTTTAGCCACTTTTGGGACATTTCAAGGTCCAAACCCGATATTTGAGCTCTCCTTAGGATGGAGACTATAGATCTGGTCATTATTGAGCTCCAGGAGCTCAAAGTAGCTGCCTTTATGCGAAGCAAGGCCTTTTTCCAATCCCTAGGTTCCCATTTCTAGCTTATTTTGGTGTTTTAGCTTCATACCTCTATGCATGTACGTAAAGTTGGCAACTTTACGCGTTATATTGGCCCTAGAAGCTCAGATCTATGAATTGGATGCACTGAAATCGATTAGAATCAACTGTTTAGTGAGGACATGCATAGGACTCGACGAGTTGTTCTTGGACTCGGCGAGTCGGAGCGTAAACCCTCCCGATTTCTCCGATTTTAGAGTTGTGAGTTGAATCAGCGAGTGGAAGAGGACTCAGTGAGTTAGAAAAAGGATCTGGAAGTGGAGGGACTCAGCGAGTCCACGTCCCGACTCGGCGAGTCGAGTCGAGAGATAGAGAAGTGTGAGTCCAGGAACTCGGCGAGTAGAGTCAACCAGGAAGTTGACTATGACCCGGAAGTTGACTTTGACCAGGAAGTTGACTTTGACCAGGGGTAAAATAGTCATTTTACCCTGAGAGTAGTTATCCATATCTGATTTAGTGTTTATGGGATTTGTAGCCGGGAAGTTCCGGAGCAGCAGTCAGACGGTTTCGGATTTAGGAACTCAGCAGCCAGCATTACGAGGTGAGTTCTCCTTTAGTAGGAATGGGTCTACGGCACCAAGGCCGGCCCGTAGTACGAGATGATAGTAGCTGAGTGTGGGCGGGGCCCGTATTCTATCTTAGCAAATGGTGGGCGAGGCCCGTATCTCATAGTGGTAGTTGATTATGATGTATGAGCATTAGATTAGCTTTAGATGTTGTCTGTGTGATACTTGTATGATGTGTTTAGCAGTTGAGTGTGGGCGAGGCCCGTATCTCATCATATTCGAGTGTGGGCGAGGCCCATATCTCGAAGTAGCTGAGCATGGGCGAGGCCCGTACCTCAGAGATAGTGGAGTGTGGGCGAGGCCCGTATCTTCTAGATAGTTGAGGGTGGGCGAGGCCCGTATCTCCTAGATAGCGGAGTGTGGGCGGGGCCCGTATCTCCACGAGTGTGGGCGAGGCCCGTATCTCCTAGTTACATGCTATATGTAGATGGTATGTGGTAGATTGGGGAGACTCACTAAGCTTCGTGCTTACGGTTTTCAGTTTTGGTTTCAGGTACTTCCACTGGCACTGGGAATGGCTCGGGATGATCGCATGGTACACACCACAATCTTCAGTCTGGGAGTTAGACTCTGATATTTGGATATGAGATTTTGATTTGAGACAGACACTATGATGTTTTGTGATACACGATTATGATTTTACTTATAATTCTGGATGGTTGATGGTTTTAATAATGTTTTAAAAACAAAAATTTTGGGTTGTATTTTTGGGATGTTACAAGTTGGTATCAGAGCCTTGGTTTGAGGGATTCAGCCACACTTTCGGGTATGACTGGACTCAAACTAAGGAAATGGTGAAAGATTTTCAAAAGAAAAATGTTTTCGAAAGAATTTTTGAAAAAGAAACTTAAAAAGAAAAGAGTTTTAAGAGAAGGGTGTGGTGCATGCGATCAGCCGAGCTCAAGTAAGTACTGCCAATTTACCCATACAAGTTATGTTATGATTATCAGTTTTAGTAGAACAACATGCTAGATTAGGGCTAAGGATCTAGGAGGATGCCTTATGTGCCTGCTTTATGTGCTTCAGCTTTGTATTGAGTAGACAGTAGTAGGATTGCCTGTTAGGGTTATGCCTAATAGTATGAGCTTAGCATTGTATGCTAGTACAATTTCTCGTTATGAGGATGGATATGCTTGAGTAGTTTCCTGTGTCTGAATGCGGCTTGCTTTGTGCTTTGTGGGACCCTGAGTGACGGTTGTTAGCCATTAGGTGAATATGTCACGTCACATGTGATCAGGGTCGAATAATCTCAGAGTGCTGGATTTGACCCTATTGCGCAGCTCTTGTTTGAGTCTAACCGTTGTAGGGACGAGTCTTTTACTCGAAGGATTATCTGAGTCTCGTCACATGTGATGGTATTCAGGTAATGACTAATTGGCATTACGAGGAGGCCTTCAGCAGCTGAGGACTGGTTTTGGTTGAGTCAGAGATTTCCCTAGGGCAAGCCTAGGATGAGAGTAGTAGAGATCAGTAGTAGTAGTAGTGACTTGGTGGAGTTAAGGCAGTTCTTGAGGAAAGTACGGATAGATGTGGAAGGTAGTATGGGCCCGTACTACTGAAAGCAGAGGATCCGTACTTGAATCAAGGAAGGCCAAGGCGAGACCAGGAAACTTGCAGTAATAGTGATCCCTCGAGATATATCAGTATTTCTGACGTTTGTTGCTATGTGTTTCAGAATGGTGGTTTTACGCTCTAGACCAGCGGTCGGCAGTTCAGGTGCCGGAGAGGGATCAGGTTCAGGCTCGGGAGTCGAGCATTTGGATGAGCAGACCCAAGAGTTCATCTCTTCAGAGGTCACGCGTAGCATACTTGAGCAGGCTCCTCTGATCTTTGGATCGGTCAAGGAGGGTATCCTAGAGCTTCTGGATGAGAAGCTGGGCGCGTTCCGTACTGAGATAGCGGTCATGATGGCATCGCGCACGTTGACATTCAGAGAGTTCCGGGCTTGTGGAGCTCCAGATTACCAGGGGGCCCGAGACCCCATTGCGAGTACCAAATGGTTGGCTGATGTGGCCAACGCTTTCTGCGCTAGCAGATGTCCCGAGGGGGACAAGGTCCGACTTGCATCCTGTCTTCTGAAGGGTAGGGCACGTGATTGGTGGGAGGAGGTCGCACATGTCATTGGGGATGATGCAGCCCTTGATGCTATGACCTGGACAGATTTTGTGGCCCGGTTTAGGGCAGAGTTCGCACCTGTCATTGAGGTGCAACAGCTTGCTAGGGAGTTCCAGGATCTCCAGCAGACGACGGAGACAATGGCGGAGATTACCGCCAAGTTCAGGGAGAGGGCTCTTCTCGTTCCTCAGTACGCAGCTGATGAGGAAATGAAGAAGGCCCTTTATCATGAGATGTTGCGGAGTGATATCCGCCAGTTTGTGAGTCGGTCCAGCTGTAAAACGCTGGATGACATGATTACGAGGGCTCGTGAGAGGGAGATTGATCTTGAGATGGAGAGAAAGAGGAAACCAGAGGTAGTGTCTGGTTCAGATGGTTCGGGCAAAAGGCCCAAGATAGATTCCCGAGGGAAGAGCCAGCAGGGCCGAGGCAGCTGCGGCAAGTGTGGTAGGTCGCACGATGGGGCGTGCAGGGCAGGGAGTTCGGGCTGCTTCAAATGCGGCCGATCAGGACATATGAGCAGGGATTATACTGCTACTTCTACTGTTACTACCACATCACTTTCTGATCTGATTTGCTTTCAGTGCAATCAGAGGGGCCATAAGAGGTCCCAGTGTCCGAGCTTAGCAGCAGCAGGGAAGGTGGCGGCACCTGCCCCTGCTACATTGAGGATTACAGACGGCCGTCAGGGTCAGCCAGAGGCGCCAGTGGCGAAGAGCAGAGCCTTTCAGCTGACGGCAGAGGAGGCGCGATCGACTCCTGATGTGGTGACGGGTATGTATTTTCCTCTTATCTCTATTTTTGATATAGTTTGTTCCTCATGATTATGTGTCTGTGTATAGGATCGTTCTTAGTGAACGACATTTCAGCTACAGTATTGTTTGACTCGGGGGCTACCCGATCATTTGTCTCGCTTGCGCTTAGCAAGCGGTTTAGTAGAGCTCCAGGGGAGCTGGATTGCCCGCTCGAGGTTGAGGTAGCTGATGACAGGACCGTCAGGGTCGCGAGGGTACATAGGGGGTGTTCGCTGCAGTTATTTGATGAGCACTTTTCAGTAGATCTGGTTCCTATTCCCCTGCGAGGGAATAAGGTTATAGTGGGTATGGATTGGCTGAGCCCCAATGGGGCAGTGATTGATTGTGAGCTGCAGTTAGTGAGGGTTCGCACCCCCAGTGGGGGAGAGTTGGTGATTCAGGGCGAGAGGCCATAGCGCGGACCAGTTCTTTGTTCAGCAGCGAGAGCGAGGCGCTATGTTCAGCAGGGTTGCACAGGATACATCGCCTATGTTATAGATGCACGGGGGAAGGGTAAGGTGTCAGTTGACGATGTACCAGTAGTGCGAGAGTATCCGGACGTATTCCCCGAGGACTTACCTGGGATACCTCCGGAAAGACAGGTTGAGTTTCAGATCGACCTGGTTCCGGGTGCGGCTCCGATAGCCAAGGCACCATATCGGCTGGCTCCTCCCGAGATGCAGGAGTTGTCTATGCAATTATAGGAGCTGCTAGATAAAGGATTTATCAGGCCGAGCAGTTCACCATGGGGAGCCCCGATCCTGTTCGTGAGGAAGAAGGATGGGTCGCACCGTATGTGCATAGATTACCGGGAACTAAACAAGGTAACGGTGAAGAACCGTTACCCACTCCCGATGATAGACGATTTGTTTGACCATCTTCAGGGAGCATCTTGGTTCTCCAAGATTGATCTACGGTCAGGATATCACCAGATGCAATGTGCGGAAGACCGCTTTTAGGACCCGCTATGGTCATTATGAGTTTGTGGTGATGTCGTTCGGGCTCACCAACGCTCCAGCCGCGTTCATGGATCTCATGAACCGCGTATGCAGACCGATGCTGGATCGGTCTGTGATAGTGTTCATTGATGACATCTTGGTTTATTCCAAGACTCAGGAGCAGCATCAGGAGCACCTGAGAGAGGTGCTGGAGACGCTGAGGAGGGAGAGACTTTTCGCAAAGTTCTCCAAGTGCGAGTTCTGGTTGCGAGAGATGAAGTTCCTTGGGCACCTCGTCAACCAGAAGGGCATACTAGTAGATCCGGCCAAGATAGAGGTCGTGATGCAGTGGGAGGTCCCGAGGTCTCCAACTGAGATTCGGAGCTTCCTAGGATTAGCAGGGTACTATAGGAGATTCATTCAGGACTTCTCCAAGATAGCAGTTCCACTCACCCGACTGACCAAGAAGTCGGTGGTGTTCCGCTGGGGGCCTGAGCAGCAGGCAGCATTTGAGACCCTCAGACAGAGATTGTGCGAGGCGCCAATCCTTACCCTGCCAGAGGGAGTAGAGGATTTTATAGTTTACTGTGATGCTTCGATCACAGGTATGGGATCAGTGTTGATGCAGCGAGGGCATGTGATAGCTTATGCCTCTAGACAGTTGAAGCCTCACGAGGCTAACTATCCGACGCATGATTTAGAGCTGGGGGTAGTGGTGTTTGCCCTCAAGATTTGGCTACATTACCTCTATGGGGTCCGCTGTACCATTTACACGGATCACAAGAGTTTGAGGTACCTCATGGATCAGCCAAATCTGAACATGAGGCAGCGCCGATGGTTAGACGTGGTAAAGGATTACGAGTGTGAGATCCTTTATCATCCAGGCAAGGCCAACGTCGTGGCTGATGCCCTGAGCCGCAAGGCGGTAGCAGCCCCGATCAGGAATATATGTCTGAGGATGACAGTGATTACTCAATTGTTGGAGCAGATTAGAGAGGCACAGGTCGAGGGCCTGAAGGAGGAGAGGCAGAAGTGTGAGAGGATTGTGGGCCGAGTAGCTTCTTTCGATTATGACAGTCGAGGGTTGTTGACCCTTCATGGGAGGATTTGGGTGCCGTACTGGGGAGGAGTACGGCAGGTGTTGATGGATGAGGCCCACAAGTCTCGGTTCTCCATCCATCCAGGGGCGACGAAGATGTACAAATATCTTCGACCCGATTATTGGTGGCCCTGCATGAAGCGGGACGTAGCTTGGTATGTGGAGAGATGCCTGACCTGCAGGAAGGTCAAGGCGGAGCATCAGAGACCCCATGGCAAGATGCAACCGTTAGACATTCCCGTGTGGAAATGGGAGGATATCACTATGGATTTCGTCACTAAGCTTCCCAGGACCACACGTGGAGTTGATTCGATTTGGGTCATAGTGGATCGGCTGACCAAGAGCGCGCATTTCATACCGATTCAGGAGAGCATATCGGCCGAGAAGCTAGCCGATATTTATGTGCGCGAGGTAGTGGCAGACATGGAGTGCCTGTATAAGTAGTATCAGATCGAGACGTCCGGTTCACTTCCAGGTTTTGGAAGCGGTTTCATGACGAGATGGGGACTCATCTTCACTTCAGCACCCCTTTTCACCCTCAGACGGACGGGCAGAGCGAGAGGACGATTCAGACTCTCGAGGACATGCTGCGGGCATGTGTTCTAGATTTTGGTGGCAGTTGGGATACGTATCTTCCATTAGCGGAATTTTCGTATAACAACAGTTACCACGCCAGTATTGACCGTCCTCCTTTCGAGATGCTTTACGGGAGGAAGTGTAGGACCCCGATTTGTTGGGGCGAGGTCGGTCAAAGGGTTATCGGGAGCACTGAGGTGGTGCTCAAGACCACAGAGTTGATCCAACAGGTCCGTAGCAGACTGCAGACTGCGCAGAGTCGGCAGAAGAGTTACGCCGACAGGAGGCGTTCAGACTTGGAGTTTCAGGTGGGCGATATGGTCCTCTTGAAAGTGTCACCCTGGAAGGGTGTTATTAGATTTCGGAAGAGGGGCAAGCTGGGCCCCAGATTCATTGGTCCATTTAGGGTTTTGGCCCGGGTGGGTCGGGTTGCTTATCGGTTAGATCTTCCAGCAGAGCTCAGCCAGATCCACAGCACGTTCCATGTTTCTCAGTTGCGGAAGTGCTTAGTGGATGATTCAGCAGTGGTACCCCTGGAGGACATTCAGGTTGACGATAGCCTGAACTATATCGAGAGACCAGTGGCGATTCTAGATCGCAAGGTGAAAAAGCTGAGGAACAAGTCAGTAGAGTTAGTTAAGGTGCAGTGGCAGCACCACAAGGGTTCGGAGTGGACGTGGGAGCCCGAGGAAGAGATGAGGGAGCACTACCCAGAGTTGTTTCCAGAGACAGCAGACTTCGAGGACGAAGTCTAAGATAAGTGGGGGAGAATTGTAACGCCCAGTTCCTGGTACGTATTTAATTTATTAAATGTCTTTTATAAAGAGCTACTCGGCGAGTAGTAGACCTAACTCGTCGAGTAGATGCCAGGTTGGACGCGGGTTTTAAGTGATCTACTCGGCGAGTCCACGCCTAGACTCGACGAGTAGGCCAGTCTGGGGGAAACCCTAATCCTTAGGGTTTGTACCTTATTTAAACGTCCTTATAGCCCCCATCCCAGCCTCCAGCACCCTTAGAGCGTTCCCCATCGAAACCCTAGCCTCCATTGGTGAGCTTGAGTGATTCCTTCTTGATTTTGAGTGTTTTGGTGTATTCTTGGAAGGGTAGAAGTGAAGGAAAGGGTGAAGGTGCAAAGGAGAAGAAGGAGATCCAGAAGCTAGCCTCCATTTGCTACTTCATCTGGTAATAAAGTCTCTACCTTGTTCATTTTCCTAGTAGATCTCCATATATGCTTGTTTAGCCACTTTTGGGACATTTCAAGGTCCAAACTCGAGATTTGAGCTCTCCTTAGGATGGAGACTATAGATCTGGTCATCATTGGGCCCCAGGAGCTCAAAGTAGCCGCCTTTATGCGAAGCAAGGCCTTGTTCCAAACCCTAGGTTCCCATTTCTAGCTTATTTTGGTGTTTTAGCTTCATACCTCTATGCATGTACGCAAAGTTGGCAAGTTTACGTGTTATATTGGCCCTAGAAGCTCAGATCTATGAATTGGATGCACTAAAATCGATTAGAATCAACTGTTTAGTGAGGACATGCATAGGACTCGACGAGTTGTTCTTGGACTCGGCGAGTCGGAGCGTAAACCCTCCTGATTTCTCCGATTTTAGAGTTGTGAGTTGAATCAGCTAGTGGAAGAGGACTCAGTGAGTTAGAAAAAGGATCTGGAAATGGAGGGACTCGGCGAGTCCACGTCCCGACTCGGTGAGTCGAGTCGAGAGATAGAGAAGTGTGAGTCCAGGAACTCGACGAGTTCATAGTAGGACTCGGCGAGTAGAGTCAACCAGGAACTTGACTTTGACCAGGAAGTTGACTTTACCCAGGGGTAAAATAGTCATTTTACCCTGAAAGTAGTTATCCATATCTGATTTAGTGTTTATGGGATTTGTAGCTGGGAAGTTCCGAAGCAGCAGTCAGACGGTTTCGGATTTAGCAACTCAGCAACCAGCATTACGAGTTGAGTTCTCCTTCAGTAGGAATGGGTCTACGGCACCAAGGCCGGCCCGTAGTACAAGATGATAGTAGCTGAGTGTGGGCGGGGCCTGTATTCTATCTTAGCAAATGGTGGGCGAGGCCTGTATCTAATAGTGGTAGTTGATTATGATGTATGAGCATCAGATTAGCTTTACATGTTGTCTGTGTGATACTTGTATGATGGGTTTAGCAATTGAGTGTGGGCGAGGCCCGTATCTCATCATATCCGAGTGTGGGCGAGGCCGTATCTCGAAGTAGCTGAGCATGGGCGAGGCCCGTACCTCAGAGATAGTGGAGTGTGGGCGAGGCCCGTATCTTCTAGATAGTGGAGGGTGGGCGAGGCCCGTATCTCCTAGATAGCGGAGTGTGGGCGGGGCCCGTATCTCCACGAGTGTGGGCGAGGCCTGTATCTCCTAGTTACATGCTATATGTAGATGGTATGTGGTAGGTTGAGGAGACTCACTAAGCTTCGTGCTTATGGTTTTAGGTACTTCCACTGGCACTGGGAAGGGCTCGGGATGATCGCATGGCACACACCACAGTCTTCAGCCTGGGAGTTAGACTCTGATATTTGGATATGAGATTTTGATTTGAGACAGACACTATGATGTTTTATGATACACGATTATGATTTTACTTATAATTATGGATGGTTGATGGTTTTAATAATGTTTTAAAAACGAAATTTTTGGGTTGTATTTTTGGGATGTTACAGAGTTACCAAGGTTAACCTAGACTATCACATAAATATTAATGACTAGGCTAGAAACACGGGCATTACAATTCTCTCCCCCTTAGGATGATTCCGTCTCCGGAATCACACATCAACAAACAACTGCGGGTAGCGACTCATCATGTCACTCTCCGTTTCCCAGGTGAGATTTGACCCATTCGTATGTTTCCAGCGCACAAGCACTAAATCGACCATCTTGCGTTGCAACTTCTTAGTGTTACGGTCAACGATTGCCTCCGGTTCTTCAATCAACCTCTTGTTTTCATCCAACCTTAATTCAAAAATAGGAATTATGTCGGACACATCTCCCTTGAACTTTCTCAAATAACACACATGAAAGGTGTTATGAATACCCTCCAGTTCTTCCGGTACTTCTAGCTTGTATGCTTGATTCCCGATCCTCTGAAGAACTTTAAATGGGCCAATAAACCTTGGACTCAATTTTACCCTTTTACCAAATCTTATAAGTCCCTTCCACGGCGAGACTTTAAGTAAAACCGAATCTCCAACTTCGAAGGATATCGGTTGTCTTTTCTTGTCAGCATAACTCTTTTGTCGATCTTGCGCAGCTAACATCCTCTCCCTAATTATTTTCAACTTTTCAGCAGTCTGATGGACTATTTCAGGTCCCATAAACTGCTTTTCCCCAGTTTCCAGCCAACATGACGACGTTCGACACTTTTCTCCATACAAAGCGTGATAAGGTGCCATCTTGATGCTTGAGTGGAAGCTATTATTATAGGAAAATTCTACTAAAGGTAAGTGTTCATCCCAGTTACCTTGGAATTCTAGGGTACATGCTCTCAGAATATCCTCCAATGTTTGAATTGTTCGTTCGCTCTGAGCATCAGTTTGCGGATGGTAAGCTGTACTCAAACACAACTTGGTACCCAATTCCTCTTGTAGACTCCTCCAAAACCTTGAGGTAAAACGACTGTCACGATCGGATACAATCGTTAACGGAACACCGTGAAGCCTCACAATTTCCTTCACGTAAGAATTCGCAAGTTTATCCATAGACCATTTCTCGTTGGCTGCTATGAAATGCGCACTCTTAGTGAAGCGATCAACGACCACCCAAATCATGTCGTGACCGTTCCTTGTTCTGGGTAGTTTAGTCACGAAATCCATGGTAATATCTTCCCATTTACCCATGGGTACATGCAAAGGTTCTAAACTCCCATACAGTTTCTGATGTGGTGCCTTAACCCTAGCACAAGTTACACACTCGGCCACATACTTAGCAACATCGAGCTTCATCATCGGCCACCAGTAATAGGGTTTTAGATCCCTATACATTTTCGTACTGCCGGGATGAATCGAGTACATGGTCTTGTGAGCTTCTTCCATCAGAAGATCTCTTACTCCTCCCGTCTTAGGTACCCAAATCTTATCTTTGAATACCTTCAGTCCTTGACCGTTTGTATCAAACACCAACGTTTTACCCAAACGTTCCTCCTTCCGGTCAATTTTCTCTAAAGCTTCCTCTTGAGCTTTCTTTATACTTTCCACAATTGTAGAGACAACTTCAATTCTCAACGCTCTTGGCCTTTTCTTTTCAAGACTTATCTTCCGACTGAGAGCATCAGCAACAACATTTGCTTTACCAGGGTGGTAAAGTATCTCACAGTCGTAGTCCTTGAGTAACTCTAGCCAGCGCCGTTGCCTCATGTTCAATTCCTTCTGATTAAAGAGATATTGGAGACTCTTATGATCAGTGCAAAGTTTACATTTAGTACCATAAAGATAGTGCCTCCATATCTTTAAGGTGAATACTACCGCTGCCAACTCTAGATCATGAGTGGGGTAGTTCTTTTCATGCTCTTTCAATTTCCTCGATGCATACACGATCACTTTATCCCTTTGGGTCAGAACACAACCTAACCCAACTCCAGAGGCATCACTATAGACTGCGAAGTCATCAACTCCTTCAGGTAACGAAAGAATCGGTGCTTCACACAATCTCTTCTTTAACTTTTCAAATGCTTCCTTATGCTTCTCATTCCAAGCATAAGTAGCTCCTTTGTGGGTCAAAGCTGTTAATGGAGTAGCAATCGAAGAAAATCCTTGGATAAATCGGTGATAATATCCGGCTAATCCTAAAAAGCTTCGAATCTCCGTAGGTCTTTTTGGTTGTTCCCACTTCATCACAACTTCAATCTTTGCTGGGTCAACCATTATTCCTTCTTGGTTAACCACATGACCTAAAAATTGGACTTCTTGAATCCAAAATTCACATTTGGAGAACTTTGCATGCAACTTCTCCTTTTTCAAAACTTCTAGCACCTCACGCAGATGCTTTTCATGCTCCTGCTTGCTTTTCGAATAAATCAAGATATCGTCTATGAATACTATCACGGATTTATCAAGGTATGGTTTACAAACCCTATTCATCAAATCCATGAAAGCTGCTGGGGCATTGGTTAGTCCGAACGACATAACCAAAAATTCATAGTGTCCATATCTTGTTTTGAACGCAGTCTTTTCGATATCCTGCTCCCTCACCTTTAGTTGATGGTACCCCGACCTAAGATCGATCTTCGAAAAATAGCTCGATCCTTGCAACTGATCGAACATGTCATCGATCCTCGGCAACGGATACTTGTTCTTTATCGTCGCTTTATTCAGCTCTCTATAATCGATGCACATTCTCATGCTCCCGTCTTTCTTCTTTACAAATAACATAGGGGCTCGCCAGGGCGATGAACTAGGTCGAATGAAACCTTTGTCCAATAACTCCTGAAGTTGTGTCATAAGTTCTTTCATCTCTGTTGGTGCTAATCGATACGGTGCTCGGCGTCGTTCCTGGTAACAAGTCGATACGAAATTCTACTTGTCGATCAGGGGTCAATCCGGGAAGATCTTCGGGAAAGACCTCCGGATAATCACACACCACCGGAATATTCTGCACCTCCTTCTTTTCCTTCTTATTATCGATCACGAACGCTAGATATGATGTACATCCCTTGGCCAAACACTTTCTGGATTTCATTAGGGAAATGATTCCAGAGTTTACTCTGCGTTTGTCTCTATACACCATAAACGACTCTTTCCCTGGCGGGTTTACTTTTACTATCTTCTTCCTACATAATATTTCGGCATCATTGGCACTAAGCCAATCCATTCCTAAAACTATGTCGAATCCATTTAACTCGATAGGCAATAATTCCTCGTGGAACTTATTCCCATCCAAGTCAATGAGGATGTTTTTCATACGATGGCTAACAGGTATAAACTTGCCACTAGCAATCTCGACTAATAAAGCACTAACTAGTCTATCTACAGGCAAAGCTATTTTTCTACCAAATTCATGCGAAATAAAGGAGTAATTGGCTCCAGAATCAAACAAAATTTGGGCAGGCAATTCGTTTACGAGAAAGGTACCTGAAGCGACATCGACTTCTTATTTCGCAGCTTCAAGTGTCATCTGAAAGGCTCTCGCCTTTGGCTTTGGTGGAAGATTGGGCTTTGCTGCATCCTTCTTCTTCGGGCAATCCCTCAAAATATGCCCTTCTTCATGGCACCCATGACAGACGTTATTAGTGAAGGTGCATTTATTGGCATAATGCCCTGGATTTCCACATTTGTAACAAGTGAGTTTCACGCTGCATTTCCCAGCATGTTTCTTCTTTCACCTGTCACACCACTTGGCTTCGGCTTCTCCTCCGAATTTTCTCGAACCAGTCTTCGAGAACTTGTTCTTTTTATTGGACCCTGAAGTTCCTTCAAACTTTCTCTTTTCGCCAACTTCAACCTTGCTGGCGGCTCTCCCCTTTATCATATCTTCAACAGACTTGGCAGCCCAGATAGCTGCCTCCAAAGTAAGTGCCTGACGTACTGGCACCGCATACTCCCATGGAAGTCCCTTTGTGTATCTGTCAATTTTTGCCAGCTCATCTGGGACAATACGCAAAGCAAACTCCATTTTGTTTGTGAAGTTATTCGTATATTCGTCAACGGTCATACTCCCCTTCTTCAACGTTAGAAATTGGTTTTCTAACTCGAGTACGTTTTGGGCCGAGCAGTACTTGCGCTTGAAGTGCACCAAGAACTCTGCCCAAGTCAGTTGCAGTGGCTCATTAGGGCTTAGGGTTTTCCCCAAAGTGTTCCACCAACGAGTAGCACTACCCCTGAACTGACGCACTGCGAATGTGGTTTGTAACTTGCCTTGGCAACCACAAGTCATGAAAGCCAATTCCATTTCCGAGATCCAATCCATTACTCCGACGGGATCTTCTTTTCCAGTGAAAGTTGATGGCTTGCAAGTCATAAAGTCCTTATACTTGCACCCATTTCTCTCCACTCTATCTTCATGGTTATTTCTCCCAACCACAAGCGGATCAGTTTGACCAACAGATCTACTGTTGTTTCCTTCTTCAGATCGATCGTCATTCAATTCACGTTGTTCAACAGGAACTGAAGGTTCATCCCTGTTGTTTAGGAACATTTGCCTCAATTCCTCCCTCTGTTCAGCCATCATGGTCTGAATCACAGCTCGTACTCCAGCCATGGTGATGGGTTCGGGTGCAGCTCCTACTATAGGCACCTGTTCCACCACTTGAGGTTGAGGTTGTTGGTTTCTGTTTGCATTTCCCGCTCCACTTCTAGTTCATGCCATTATAATCTATATACCGAATAAGGCGAATTTAGGTCTTTATCCTTGTTAGATATTTCAATTCCCTTATCACTCCGAAACGTTTACATGTTAGTTCTAATCTCGTAATCATATGCTTAGAATCCTACACACATAAGGTTTCCAAATCCGGTCAGCAACAGACCATAGATCCGAACAAATAATGGCATATATGGCAAACATATAGCATTTAGCACATAAAAGCATTTTAGGCATCTTTCCTAAAATAAACTAGTGCTCGTGTCTAAAATATGGTAGACACTCATCTCACAATCATCACCTAGCATTCTACGTTTAAGTCTAGAAATCCTATAATTTCTTAGTTCGCTTAAACTAATGCTCTGATACCAACTGTGACATCCCCTAATTTCTCGGCCAGAAAAGACCGATTTAATTTATGCTTTTTAAAATAAAATCAGAGAAATCTTTTTAAAAGATGTTGCGGAATTGGTCCCCAAAACAAAACATGATAAACGTTTATCAAAACCTTCTTTAAGAAATGTATAGTTTCATTTCATATCAAAACCTCGGGATGTCATGTTCCGATACAGATCAAAAGCATAAACAAGACATTATAAGCCTTTCAACATTTATTTACAACTACTGGCCTATAATCCAAAAATATCTCATCATCCTCCGACTATGCTCGGGGTGCACTATCTGTAACATAAAAAGCTGAGTGGGTCAGGCTTGGGAGCCTGGTGAGCATATAGGGTTTTCAATCCACAATAATAATAAACTTATTAAGTTCACCAATCAACAATAACCCTGATTACCCATTCCCGTTGTCCTCACTTTACGTCCCTAAACAGCTATCACAAGGGACCTAGCCTAAGGAATATCATCGGGATGGACACTACTGCTAAGGGGTCTCCTCAGCCATACATGTCCTAAAGGCAACCATGAGGGGGATGGAGTACGCCAATGAACATTTAGTTCATCAACACCTACAAGTTGCGAACCTGCTAGTGTGCCACTGGACTGTCTAGAAAAGTCCGTGGTCGTCATCTATACTCCGTTAGACGACTACAACAACAACAACAACAACAACAACAACATCGAGGCCTCTCACCATTTTAACACACATCGACTATTTCGTCTACCCATGTTCTACCCAACATATTTGTAGATAAAATACATATACAATTTAAAACTTGTATAAAACATCTGTTCAACAGTCACCTCAATTAAACCCTTAATATAATTACACATAGCACGTATTTTATAGAAAATACTTCATATCTAGGTGTAAGATGAAAGTGACTACACACTCACATGATTTGATGATAATCGGGTAGCAATTCGTTTCCTAAAACGTT
Organism: Lactuca virosa; assembly: GCF_052849685.1. Lineage (NCBI taxonomy): Eukaryota > Viridiplantae > Streptophyta > Magnoliopsida > Asterales > Asteraceae > Lactuca > Lactuca virosa. The sequence continues at coordinate 411,638,144 of NC_136428.1, read as the reverse complement.
CGTTTCTAATAAAACCAGGAGTTTTATTGAGAAACCGGGCTCTGCAAGGGTCGGGCTTCGAAACCGAAAAGATAAATTTTCCGGGCTTCTCGGGCACTTCGTGGCGTATTCCGGGGGTTGTAATTGATACCGGGGCTTTGGGGGAAGTTGGAATGAAAATAATATGGGTTTAGGGGCTAAAAGTGACAATTTTCCAAAATATACCCGGGAGGTCTCGCACCCTCCTATTTATAGGCCGAGGCTGCTGATCCAAGGGATGGGAAACCTCCACGCGTCAGCAGATCCGAAGGCTCGCAGATGGCTCGCACGTGGGCTGTGCATGCGAGGGGCTCGGTGGCATGTTCTGATTGGATCGAAGTCTGGGTCCGATGAGGGGGGGGGGGTCCGTGGCACCCTGCGAAGCTCGGATGCACGAGGAAAGGGGCACGCGTCGCATTTCTACTGGACCACTTCGGATGGCTTCTCCGGTTCGGATGAATCAGCAGAATTTTGGACACGCGTCGGATGCGAGGCGAGGACACGTGGCCGAAGTCCACGTATGCGAGATTTCTCGGTTTTGACAATATTTCTCGATTTTCGCGCCAAAACTTCTAAAATCCATAACTTTCGCATACGAGCTCCGTTTTTGACGTTCTTTATATGCACACGTAGGTAAAATTACGCTCTACAACTTTCGTTTAGACTTTGTCGGCTAATTTTGAATTTAATTTTTATTTTATTATTTTTAACAGACCGGGACAGGAAATCCGTTAAAAATTCATAACTTCTACATCCGACGTCCGTTTTGGTCTGTCTTTTTACCGTTGTGCTACTATTGACGAGACCTTCGATTCTAGTTTAGGTTGTGTTGGCTAAAAATCACTCGATTGAAAATTCGAGTTTTTAGCTGTCTACTGCTAAGCTGAAACTTCGAAAAATCATAACTTCCTCATACGAAGTCAGATTTAGGCGTTCTTTTTATACATACTCTCGGTTTCACGAGCACTACGACTTTCGTTTAGATCACTAAGGCTAAAAATTAGTTTATCAAAAACTCACTTTTTACGACATTCGGCACCGTGCCGGTTTTGTCGTGAAACTTCGACAGGTCATAACTTCTTCGTTATAACTCGGATTTTGGTATTCTTTATATATCCGTAATCCTTGTCACGACCACTACAACTTTCTTAATAGATATCAGCTTTATCTAATATTTATTTTCGACGCTCATTTTTATTCTTAATTAATTAACTCCTAGTAATTAAGCATAAAACACATAAAACACATAATATTCACATAATTCCTTTTCATTTCTTCAAAATGAGTTACAAAGGTTAAACTAGACTATCACATCAATATTAATGCCTAGGCTAGAAACACGGGCATTATATTTTGTTATGCTAGATTCGTCTGTGGGGGAGCCATTGACTAGAACCGAGGCTTGTGATGAAGAAAGACATCCATGTATCCATTTGCTACATTTAAAACCGAATCCTATTTGTTCCATTACAAAGTTGAGATACTTCCAATTGATCGAGTCAAACGCCTTTTCAAAATCCACTTTAAATAGGAACATCTTTATCTTTCATTTTTTAGCCCATGCACAAATTTCATTCATGATTAATGAGCCATCTAAAATGTTCCTCCCTTTTATATATGCCGTTTGAACTTCATCAATTATAGATCCAACAACTACCCAGAGTCTGGGTGCAAGTTTTTTTGCAACTATCTTATACATACATCCAATGAGATTGATTGGCCTATAATACCCAAGGTTCAGTGGATCCTTTACCTTTGGGATCAGAGTTATAAAAGAGGCATTACAACCATGAGCGAAACGACCGTATTCTTCAAATTGTGACACAAACTGAACAATGTCTTGTTTAATAATTTCCCAGTTGCTTTTAAGGACCTTGAAAGTGTACTCATCTGGTCTTGGCGCCTTCTCACCCTTGCTCAACCATACTGCATTCTTTACTTCTTCAATAGTTCTAAGTTTATGTTAGGCATATATGTATTATGTAATGTTAGTACGTACGGTGTACCTTAGATAGAAGTTTGTATTATCATTAACCCATGTCAACAAGGGTGATGTGACTTATCAGTTATCAAATAATGTTTGCCTATAAAATCATATTGTATTCTCACTATAAACACACCTTTAATGCTTGATATTGTAACGCCCGCAGATTCGGGCTAGTCAATTTAGAGACAATGAGCGTCAAAAATGACTTTTTTATGGAAGATTATTTAGAAGGATTAATCTTAACCAAGTTATAGTATATATCACAAGGGTTCCGTACATATAAAGAACGCCGAAATCCGAGTTATAACGAAGAAGTTATGACCCGTCGAAGTTTTACGGCAAAACCGGCACGATACTAGGAATCGTAAAAAGTGAATTTATGATAAAATACTTTCTAGCCTTAGAGATCTAAACGAAAGTCGTAGTATATGTTAAACCGATAGCGTGCATAAAAAGAACGTCCAAATCTGACTTCGTATGACGAAGTTATGATTTTTCTAAAATTTAGCATAGCAGTGCACAGCCCGAATAATCTAAACGAGAAATTAATATATCGTTAATAGGAGTTCAACGATAAAAAGACAATTGAAAACGGAGCTCATATGCGAAAGATATGGACGAAGCTTAGTCTCTACTTTTCGAGCGCGACGAATTCGATACAGTTTTGTAAATCTGAGATAGAATGAGAATTAGCCAACGGGGTCTAAATAAAAGTTGTAGTACTCGTAAATACCAATGCGTGGATGTAAATAACGTCGATAATAGAGCTCGTATGTTAAAGATATGGACGAAACTTAGTCTCTACTCTTCAAGCGCGGCGAATTCGATACAGTTTTGTAAATCTGAGATAGAATGGGAATTAGCCGACGGGGTCTAAATGAAAGTTGTAGTACTCGTAAATACCAACGCGTGGCTATAAAGAACATAGAAAACGGAGCTCGTACGCGGAAGATACGGACCAAACTTAGGGACTACTCTACGATAAAACCCCTATAAATAAAGGATGAATCCTTCATATTTCTCACACCTTCACCCTCTCTTTCTCTCTCTGTCACACCCCCGAACCAGACGGCGGAAACGTCCGAGGGCTCGTGTGACTTAAATTGAAATATCATCACAATGAATATACATGAAACATAACATAAACATCACCATGCATTAATACATTACAACCGTCATTGTTCACATCAAGTACATTGTTTACATTACATAATCCCGAACATAAATTGTTTATCAAATGACATCACACAAAAGACATTCAGACACACGCTTGATAATTCTTCATTCTAACGGTTACCTGAGAACACAAGTTATTTTGAAAACGGTCAACATATATAATGTTGGTGAGTTCATAAGCAGGTTTGATATGAAAATGTTTTGTATTATTTGTAAAACCCAGAAAATCCGATATTTTCTGAAACTGAAATTGTTTACGAAAAAGGTGTGATGATCCATATGTATATTGTAACATCCCAAATTTCGAGTCCAAAAATTTCATTTTAATTAACGGTTTATAAAACATTCATAAGAAAACTGCGTAACAATATATCATTTTGTGAATCAATGTATCATGTCTGAAAACCCAAAACATATAATAGCAACATGTCAGAGTACAATCCCAAAATATCTCAAGTGCGGAAAATCAATGCGTGTGTGTATGATGTACCGCTACCGCGCCAGCTCTTTCCCCTTCGCTGAAGAGGTACCTGAAACCAAAACTGTACACTATAAGCACGAAGCTTAGTGAGTTCCCCCATCCTACCACATACCATACAGACATATAGCATTCATACTGCCGGGCAATTCTGGGGTGCCCGACCTACCTAGTACGGCCATTCTGGGGTGCCGACCAACCCGTGTCAAGCCATTCTGGGGTGCTGACCTACCCATGTCAAGCCATTTTGGGGTGCTGACCTACCCTTCGGTCCTACCAACCGAATATCGGGGACTATTCCACCCCTACTGCTAGTATCACATATATCATAACGTAAACATACTGTCAGACGTTTCTGGGGTGTCCGACCTACCCTTCGGTCCTAACAACCGAACTTGGGGACTATTCCCTCCCTGCTACCACTATCACATATAACATATCATGCCAGCCTATAAACATATCATCACATACTGTCAAACATATCTAGGGTGTCTGACCTACCCTCTGGTCCTAACAACCGAACTCTATTACTATCACATATAACATATCATGCCATCATATAACATATCAGGTAGTAGCAACCTAGATGAATATCACAAAGACAATCATCCAACATACAACTCCTACTAGTGGGCCAGCATTGTGGCCGTAGACCCACCGCTACTAGAAGGTAACTCACCTCGAACGAGTAGCTGCTGATAACCTGTGTGGGAAATCTCTGTCTGCTACTGCTCCGGAAATCCTCCGGCTATAATCCCCACAAAACACTTAATCAGAGTATGATATCCATTCTTAGGGTAAAATGACCATTTTACCCCTAACCAAGTCCAAGTCAAGGTCAAAGTCAACTTCCAGTTGACCCGACTCGCCGAGTTGGGCCGCCAACTCGTCGAGTCCCTATCTTTTCAACTGTCCTCATCCACGACTCTACTCGTCGAGTTTAGCAACGACTCAACGAGTTCTCCTTCTACACAACCCCTGATGAACCTTCATCCGACTCGCCGAGTTGTATGAACAACTCATCGAGTCCATCTTCATCCTATGAACACGTCCTGTCCTCGAATCGCCGAGTTGTATGAACAACTCGTCCTGGGAAGCTTTGTGATAAAATCCATCGTGATGTCTTCCCACTTCCACAGCGGGATATCCAACGGCTACATCTTGCCGTGTGGTCTTTGATGCTCGGCCTTGACCTTCCTGCAGGTCAAGCACCGCTCCACGTACCATGCCACATCCCGCTTCATGCAGGGCTACCAATAGTCCAGACGAAGATCCCTATACATCTTCGTCGCCCCGGGATGAATGGAGAATCGAGATTTGTGCGCCTCCTCTAACAGAACCTGGCGCACACCCCCGTGGTACGGCACCCAATCCTTGCAGTGGAGGGTCAATAGTCCACGGCTATCATAATCAAAGGAGGAAACCTGGCCTACAATCTGCTCACTCTTCCGATGTTCCTCCTTCATGGCCTCCTGCTGGGCCTCTCGAATCTGCTCCAACAGTGGAGTAACCACGGTCATCCTCATGCAGGTATCCCTGATCGGCGCTGCCTTGCGGCTAAGCGCGTCGGCCACAACGTTGGCCTTACCCGGGTGGTAGAGGATATCACAATCATAATCCTTTACCACATCAAGCCACCGACGCTGCCTCATATTTAGATTTGGCTGGTCCATGAGATACCTCAGGCTCTTATGGTCCGTGTAAATGGTACAACGGACCCCATAGAGGTAATGACGCCAAATCTTGAGGGCGAATACAACAGCCCCCAGCTCCAAATCATGCGTCGGGTAGTTCGCCTCGTGAGGCTTCAGCTGCCTCGAAGCGTAGGCGAAGACATGCCCTCTCTGCATCAATACCGCGCCCAAACCTGAAATAGACGCGTCGCAGTACACAACAAAATCCTCTACGCCCTCTGGCAAGGCTAAGATCGGCGCCTCGCACAACCTCTGCTTCAGGGTCTCAAACGCTGCCTGCTGCTCAGGCCCCCAACGAAAGACTACAGCCTTCTTCGTCAGCCGCGTTAAGGGTATGACTAACTTGGAGAAATCCTGGATGAATCTCCGATAGTAGCCGGCTAATCCTAGGAAACTCCGAATCTCAGATGGAGACTTCGGAACCTCCCATCTCATCACATCGTCCACCTTGGCCGGGTCGACCAGAATATCGTTCTGGTTGACAAGGTGCCCAAGAAACTGCACCTCGCGCAACCAGAACTCACACTTGGTGTACTTGGCGTACAAGCTCTCTCTCCTCAGAGTATCCAAAACCTCTCGCAGATGCTCCTCATGCTGCTCCTGCGTCTTGGAATAGACCAAGATGTCGTCAATGAAAACTATCACGGACCGATCCAGCATCGGTCTACACACGCGGTTCATGAGGTCCATGAACGCGGCAGGAGCATTGGTGAGCCCGAAAGGCATCACCACGAACTCATAGTGGCCATAGTGTGTCCGAAACGCAGTCTTCTGTACATCCTCCTCTCTGACCCTCATATGATGATATCCTGATCGCAGATCAATCTTGGAGAACCAAGATGCTCCCTGTAACTGGTCAAAGAGATCATTAATCCTCGGGAGTGGGTAACGGTTCTTCACCGCCACTTTGTTCAGCTCCCTATAATCTATACACATCCGATGTGACCCGTCCTTCTTCTTCACAAACAAAATCGGGGCTCCCCAGGGTGAACTACTCGGTCTAATGAATCCCTTGTCTAACAGCTCCTGCAGCTGTGTAGACAACTCCTGCATCTCAGGAGGAGCCAACCGATACGGTGCATTGGCTATCGGAGCCACACCAGGGACTAGGTCGATCCTGAACTCCACCTGTCGCTCTGGAGGTATCCCAGGGAGCTCATCTGGGAACACATCTGCGTAGTCTCGCACCACCGGAACGTCACTCACCGTCACCTTTCCCGCCTCCCGGGTATCCATGACATAAGCGACATATCCTGCGCAACCCTGCTGAAGGTAACGCCTAGCCCTTGCTGCTGAACATAAAGCGGGTCCTCGCTGTGGCCTCTCGCCCTGAATCACCAGCTCTCCCCCACTTGGGGTCCTGATCCGCACCAACTGCTGCGCGCAGTCGATCACCGCCCCATTGGGGCTTAGCTAATCCATGCCGATAATAACCTTGTTCCCCCGCAAAGGTATGGGAACCAAGTCTACCTGGTAGCGCTCCTCGAATAATCTCAACACACAATCTCGGAATACCGCCGATGCTCGCACCGATCGATCATCGGCAATATCTACCTCTAAAGGGCAATCCAACATGCCTGAAGACTCGGGAAACCTCTTGCTGAGCGCAAGAGAAACAAACGATCGGGTAGCACCCGAATCAAACAATACCTGACTGGGATACCGTTCACATGGAACGACCCTAAACAGAGCACATATCAATATCATAAACATCATATAAATAAATCAGAGGGAAAAAATCATACCCGTCACCACATCGGGTGCGGCGCGTGCCTCCTCGGTTGTCAACTGGAAAGCCCGACTCCTCACCACTGGAGCCTCTGCCTTGCCCTGTCGGCCATCGGTAATCCGCATGGTCGCCGGAGCTGGCGCCTTCACTGGCGCTGCTGCTGTCAACTGGGGGCAATTGGCCTTCTTGTGGCCCCTCTGGTTGCAGTGGAAACACAACAACTCAGATGTCGGAATAGTGGGTGCAGGGGCGGTACAATCCCTGCTGAAGTGCCCCGTCTTGCCGCACTTGTAGCAGCCCGACGATCCCAACCTACACGCCCCCTCGTGCGGCCTGCCACATTTCCTGCAGCGGCCCTGTCCTGACTAGCCTTTCGGCCTACCATCTGATCCCTTGGGCTTCTTCCCCGAAGCCCCAGTCACCTGCCCCTCCTCTACATTCCTCTTCCGGATGTGCTCAAGATCAATCTCCCTTTCCCTTGCCCTGGCAATCATGGAATCCACGGTAGGGCAAGCTGAAAAACTAACATGCTCCCGAATGTCGGCTCACAGCATGTCATGGTAGCGGGTCCTCCTCATATCCTCATCTCCCACATACTGGGGCACTAGCAACGCCCTCTCCCGGAACTTGGGTGTGATCTCCGCCACAGTCTCCGTAGTCTGTGTCATATCTAAGAACTCCCTGGCCAGCTGCTGAAGCTCCACAGCTGGCGCGAACTCACTCCTGAACCGGGTCACAAAGTCCGACCATGTCATAGCCTCAACTACCGAAGCTCCCAGAGAGTCACCAACCGACTCCCACCAATCCCTGGCCCTATCTCTCAAGCACCCTGCTGCATATCTCACCTTCGACCCCTCAGGGCAGAAGTTGGTCAACTGCGCAGACTCAATGTCTGCAATCCACCGTCTGGCCACAATGGGGTCCTTCGCCCCATGGAAATCTGGCGCACCATTGCCCCTGAAGTCCTTAAAGGACAATGTGCGTGATCCCGACTGGCTGATCGCCATGTCGCTCCTGAACGCCCGGAGGCGATCCTCCATCAGCTCGACAATCCCTACCTTGATCGACCCAAAGATGACCGGGGTCGCATCAAGGATGCCTCTAGTGATCTCGGACGCGATAAACTCGCGTAGCCTCTCATCCACTGGTTCGGAACCTGAGCCCGAACCCAATCCCTCCCCTGAACTGCCAACTGCTGGCCTCGGACGTAGTACCACCATTCTGCAATACATAATGACAACCGTCAGTGATACTGATACATCTAGAGGGATCACATCCATCACGAGCTCCTTGGTCTTGCCTCAGCCTTTCTCGATTCAAGTACGGATCCTCTGCTTTCAGTAGTACGGGCCCATACTACCTTCCACATCTATCCGTACTTTCCTCAAGAACCGCCTCGACTCCACCAAGTCACTACTACTGTTACTGATCTCTACTACTCTCATCCTAGGCTTATCATAGGGAAAATCTCTGACACCACCCAAACCGGTCCTCAGATGCTGAAGGCCTCCATGTAATGCCAATTAGCCATTACCTGAATACCATCACATGTAACGAGGCTCAGATAATCCTTTGAGTAAAAGACTCGTCCCTACAACGGTTAGACTCAAACAAGAGCTGCGCAATAGGGTCAAATCCAATCCTCTAAGATTATCCAACCCTTATCACATGTGACTTAACGTATTCACCTAACAGCTAACTCCCATCACTCAAAGTCCCACAAAGCACAAAGCAAGCAGCATTCAGATCAAAGGGATCGATCTCAAGCAATCCTATCCTCAGAACATGAAACTTTACTAGCATACAATGTTGAGCTCATACCACCAGGCATAACCTAAACAGGCTATCCTATTACTTTCTACTCAATACTAGCATGCAATTCTCATAAGCTGAAGCACATAAAGCAGGCACATAAGGCATCATTCCTAGATCCTTAGTCCTATTCTAACATGCTGTTCTACTGAAACTGATAAACATAATATAAACTTGTATGGGTACTTTAGGGAATATTTACTTGAGCTCGGCCGGTCGCGCACATCACACACTTCGTTCTTTCTCAAAACTCTTTTAACTTAGCTTTTAGAAAACCATTTTTCTTGTAAAAATATTTTAAATCCCTTGATTTGAGTTCAGACACCCCGAAGGTGTGTCCGAATCCCTCAAACCAGGTCTCTGATACCAACTTGTAACATCCCAAATTTCGAGTCCAAAAATTTCATTTTAATTAACGGTTTATAAAACATTCATAAGAAAACTGCGTAACAATATATCATTTTGTGAATCAATGTATCATGTCTAAAAACCCAAAACATATAATAGCAACATGTCAGAGTACAATCCCAGAATATCTCAAGTGCGGAAAATCAGTGCGTGTGTGTATGATGTGCCGCTACCGCGCCAGCTCTTTCCCCATGGCTGAAGAGGTACCTGAAACCAAAACTGTAAACTGTAAGCACGAAGCTTAGTGAATTCCCCCATCCTACCACATACCATACATACATATAGCATTCATACTGCCGGGCAATTCTGGGGTGCCCGACCTACCCAGTACGAGCATTCTGGGGTGCCGACCAACCCGTGTCAAGCCATTCTAGGGTGCTGACCTACCCATGTCAAGCCATTCTGGGGTGCTGACCTACCCTTCGGTCCTACCAACCGAATATCGGGGACTATTCCACCCCCTACTGCTACTATCACATATATCATAACGTAAACATACTGTCAGACGTTTCTGGGGTGTCTGACCTACCCTTCGGTCCTAACAACCGAACTTGGGGACTATTCCCTCCCTGCTACCACTATCAGATATAACATATCATGCTAGCCTATAAACATATCATCACATATTGTCAAACATATCTGGGGTGTCTGACCTACCCTTCGGTCCTAACAACCGAACTCTACTACTATCACATATAACATATCATGCCAGCATATAACATATCAGGTAGTAGCAACCTAGATGATTATCACAAAGACAATCATCCAACATACAACTCCTACTAGTGGGCCGGCATTGTGGCCGTAGACCCACCGCTACTGGAAGGTAACTCACCTCGAACGAGTAGCTGCTGATAACCTGTGCGGGAAATCTCTGTCTGCTGCTGCTCCGGAAATCCTCCGGCTATAATCCCCACAAAACACTTAATCAGAGTTTGATATCCATTCTTAGGGTAAAATGACCATTTTACCCCTAACCAAGTCCAAGTCAAGGTCAAAGTCAACTTCCAGTTGACCCGACTCGCCGAGTTGGGCTGCCAACTCGTCGAGTCCCTATCTTTTCAACTGTCCTCATCCATGACTCTACTCGTCGAGTTTAGCAACGACTCGACGAGTTCTCCTTCTACACAACCCCTGATGAACCTTCATCCGACTCGCCGAGTTGTATGAACAACTCGTCGAGTCCATCTTCATCCTATGAACACGTCCTGTCCTCGACTCGCCGAGTTGTATGAACAACTCGTCGAGTTCATCTTCAAAAGTTGGGAGATTGCCTTGGACTCGCCGAGTCTGTTCATGGACTCGCCGAGTCCCATGAACTCTAGGTTGAAGGCTAAGTCCAGTACGCTGGGTCACTCCTTTGGACCTTCTACAACCCTTCTAACACCCAACTGTGCTCTTTTGACCCTCAACAGATATGGGGACTTTATGCCTTGGACTCGTCGAGTCCCAAGAACGGACTCGCCGAGTAGATAACGTTCAAGCCCCTAAGCTCGATCTAGCACATAAAGTCACGAACTTTACATGCATGCATGGGACTTTTGAGCCTAAAGGGCCCTAAAATGGCTCTTATGTTGCATGGGACCTTCCTTGAGTGCAAAAGCAACCTCTAACTGCGTTGTGACCCTTCCATGGACCTAGATCCGATGCTTCAACCCGCAACCATGCTTGCAATCATGGTTGGTTACCAAGAATGGCTTATAAAAGCCCTAAATCTCCCCAAAAAGGGATCTAACAAAGGAACAAGCAAGGTATAGACTTTATACCTTCTGAGAACAGCAAATGATGCACCAAACTCGAATCCTTCAGTCTCCTCTTGATCCTTCTATGCTCTTCCTTCTTCCTTGTGATCAAAATCCACAAAATCATTCAAAAGCCTTGAATCTTGCACCAAAACACTTAGGGTTTGCTAGGGAGGGTTTCTGGGTGCAATAGGGACGAGTGGGGGCTGAATGAGATGATTAAATAGGGTGCAAACCCTTAGATTAGGGTTTTTGTCCAGACAGAGCCCACTCGTCGAGTCCAGGATCCGACTCGACGAGTCCCATACTTAAACCCCGCGTTCTATCCCGCTTCTACTCGGCGAGTTGGGCCATCAACTCGCCGAGTCCCAGGCGAAAAATGTAAAATTACATAAATGAAATACATACCAGGAACCAGGTGCTACATATATATGTGAATGATTTCAAAACATGTAAAAGTGAAATGTTTTTCATACTAAATTCTTGTATTATAGTTATTGTAAGTAAAAGTGAATAACGTTGTTCCCCCGGAAAAGCCGATGTTTTCCCCTATAAGTAGTATGATCGTTTTGTATTATTGTATCATCACAACGAATTAATATGATTTCCCATTATTACTTAGATGGTATTGGATTTCTATGTGAGTCATTATAACCATGCATAATAATGACTAATTCGCCTGTCTTGGCATTCTAGCGAATGCCGGTTTTGAATTAAGATTTTGTCACCCTACACTGGCCGAGTCTAACTGTAGCGAATAGCTTAGGTGTGGGGGAGTCACCCCCGTATAGATCTATACACAAACTCTCACTCTCCCTCCAGGAGACTTTGATTATAACTACATACTACGACCGACACTTATTGGTGTCACCCGTTATTACTCACTAAATCCAAATGAAATTGAATAACATTGTTTTACAACTCGATTTATGTTTACTTGAATATAAGGTAAGCCTAACAGACGAAGGGAAGAGGACTACGGAGGCCCACTAACTTTGTATGTTATTACAGGCTGTCGAGTATGCTAAGGACAAGTTATAGCCCTATAAGCATATTATAAAGGTTTAGGGTCTTATTAGCTATGCAAATGGACCATTAAGGCCCAATAGCATGTTAAGGCTGATAAAGGCCCACTAGATATGTAATTGGGTCACCGGAAGCCCAATAAACATGTTTGAATATATTGGGCCCAATAATCATGATATTGGGCCACAAATGCCAAATAGCACGAACAGAAGATATTTAAGCCCAACCATTGAATCATTTATAATTTATTGATCTTAAGTTCGTAATGTAGGTATTTGTTGTAAGTTCGATGTTTATTCGAAGTATTAAAATACTTTGACGTTTGATTTATAACGAAGCATTTGTTGTACGTATATATATATATATATATATATATATATATATATATATATATATATATATATATATATATATATATATATATATATATATATATATATATATATATATATATATATTTGAAAACCATGCGTTATAAACTTAATGTTTTTATCCCAATAATTTAGTATTTGTCTAGTTAGCCCAAAAACATTTAGTTTGACCATTTCAGCCCCTTTATCTATAAAAATGGCACTTTTAGTCCCCTTTTATGAAAATTGACATTTTTGGTCCTTAAACCGTTTTTCTTTACATTTTAGACCCAAACTTTATTTGAATAATAATTTCAGCCCAAAACTATTGTATTTGTCATTTCCAGCCTTTATTTGTAAAAAGTTTACATTTTTGGCTCAATTTCTGTAAGTTTTACAATTTTGACCCCAACATCAAAAACTTTGCATTTTTAGTCCAATTTGGTAATAAAATCATTTTCAACCCTTGAAACTTATTTATTTATGTTTTAGACTCATACTTGTATGAATTTACAAATTCAGTCCCTAAAACTTCTCCATTTTCGCAAGTTTGGGCCCAAAATCCGTGAGGCCCAAATTTGAAGCCCATTAGTTAAAATTTATGTTTTTGGCCCTTTGAAAAGTATTATTTTCATAAAAATACAGATTTTTCATAAATAAATACCCTTTAACCCTCATAAAACCGAAAATTATCAATTTTCAACCCAATCTTTGTTATTTTTGCAAAATGACACTTGTAAAGATCTTTGGCTTTGTTTTTCATTTATTAAACTTAAGGACTCTTAGATCTATGATGTATGTTGTTTATTATGTTTTTTTTGTTTATGATTCTTTCACACTTTTGCTATAGATCTCGAAATATCTCAAGTATTAACACATTATCACAACCAAAACCAAAGAAATCACATATAACATGCAAACACACATAGATCATCACATAATACTTGTATTCTCCCCCCAAAAACAAGTAAAAACTAAAAACAAGGGGGTATGAACTCACCTTGCTTTGTTGCTCACGGTTTTTGAAGAAGAAATGGAAGAAGATGGTGTTGTTTTTGGCTTGAACAAACTTTTTGGAGTGGTTTTCGGACTTAGGATGTTTCTAAGAGTATGATTACACACACTTGATTAGAAGGAGTTTCTTGACATAAAATGCAGTTATAACACTTGAATATGCAAGAACTTACCAATGAGTGATGACTTTTTGGTGGTAAACCTTCTTGAATTAACTGTAAATCTCGAAAATCTTAAGAGGAAATGAGGGGTTGTTGTTGTGAGGGTTTGAGAGAAAATTCAAGTGAGGTGTGTGTGTGTGGTGTGATCTTCGGCCGAAGATAAGAAGAAGAGGGGGAGGAGAGAAGTAGTGAGGTGATGGATGCATGGGGATGTGAGAATGTATGGATACATGTTGTATAATTTCCTAATTATCCCCTAAAAAAATGAGGTGTCAACTTTCCTTAATCCTCCATAACTTCTCTTTTCCCTTTATATATATATATATATATATATATATATATATATATATATATATATATATATATATATATATATATATATATATATATAATTGGGCCGAGAGGGAGAAAGAAGAAAGATGGAATGGGCCTTTAATGCTTGGTTCTAATAATAGGAGGCCCATTTTGATGGTTTTCGGCCCATTGGGCCCTTAGGAGGGTTTACGGCCCAATTAGAAAGAATGGGTTTCACGGCCCATTGAAGTTTATTAGGTTTGTTATGGCCCAATAAGGCCCATTAAGGTAAACCAATTCATTTTGGATCCATTATGGCCCAAAATGTTAAGTTTAATGAAAGTGGGTCCAATTAGGGCCCATTAAAGGGTCCTAAGCTCAAAATAGTCAAATTGGAAGCTTATTGGTCCATTAGGCCCAATAAGGAAATCCTAGTCCATATTGGACTTAAACCGGAATTTTTAGGGTTTCCAATCTTTTGTTGACCATTTGAAGTGTTTGTATAGGGTGTTTGAGGGAATTTTGTTGTCACTGAATAAACATCATGCATACTTTCAAGTTTTAGGCACAAATGTTACCCTTGTTAATGTTTACAAAAACCTTAGAATTCCTAGTTGTGACATCATCCCCCCATTAGAGGGAATTTCGTGCCGAAATTCTTTTTGAAGCTAGATTTGAGAATGCGAGAATAGGTGAGGGTACTTTTGCTTCATCTTGTCTTGGCGTTCCCATTTGAATTCCAGTCCACGTTTTGCGTTCCACCGAACTTTCACAATCGGAATGCGACTTTGCTTAGTACGCTTCACTTCCCTGTCCATGATTTCAACTGGTTCCTCAATGAACAGGAGATTCTCGTTGATTTCGATTTCTTCCAATGGGATGACAAGAGTTTCGTCGGATAAGCACTTCTTCAAATTGGAAACATGGAACACGGGGTGTGCACTGCTGAGCTCAACAGGTAGCTGCAGCCTATAAGCCACTGGACCGATTCAGGCAAGAATCTCGAATGGCCCAATGTACTGTGGGTTTAGTTTTCCCCGTTTCCCGAAACGAATCACCCCTTTCCAGGGAGAGACTTTTAACAACACCCAATCCTCGACTTGAAATTCCAAGGGCTTTCGCCGTTTATCAGCGTAGCTCTTCTGTCGGTCTCGTGATGCTTGAAGTCGAGCTCTGATTTGAACTATCTTCTCTGTCGTTTCACGTACGATTTCTAGCACTGTTAATGCATTGTTTGGTGTCTGTCCTCTTGCTAGCTGAGTGTCATCTACCTCAGCCCAACACAACGGTGATCTACATTTACGCCCATATAATGCTTCAAAAGGAGCAACTTTGATGCTTGTGTGATAACTGTTGTTGTACGAAAACTCAATTAAAGGTAAGTGGGTATCCCACGACCTTCTGAAGTCTATCACACATGCTCGAAGCATATCTTCAAGCGTTTGAATGGTTCGCTCACTTTGACCATCCGTTTGTGGGTGGTAAGCAGTGCTCATGTCGAGTTGTGTCCCCATCGCCGTCTGAAGTGATTGCCAAAAGCATGAAGTGAATCTACTATCTCGATCTGAGATGATAGATATTGGCACTCCATGGAGTCTCACAATATCCTTGATGTAGATTCTAGTTAATCGCTCCATCTTGTATGTCTCCTTTATTGGCAGGAAATGGGCGGATTTCGTTAACCTATCGACTATTACCCATATGGCATCCAATCCATCAGTTGTCTTGGGTAATTTGGTCACAAAGTCCATGGTAATCCTTTCCCATTTCCACTCGGGTATTACCGGCTGTTGTAATAGTCCCGAGGGCTTCTGATATTCTACCTTCACTTTAGCGCAAGTGAGGCACTTGCTAACGTAAGTAGCAATTTCTGCCTTCATGTTAGGCCACCAATAATGTTTCTTGATATCCAGGTACATTTTATCTGAACCCGGATGGATGGAGTATCGTATCTTATGGGCCTCATTCATGACTACCTCTCTGAATCCCCCTAGTTTAGGAACCCAAATTCGGTTCATGAAATAATATGATCCATCCCCCTTGACTTCGAAGTTCTTTTCCATTCCACGTAACGCTTCGTTTGTTCTGTTTTCTGTCTTCATGGCATCAAACTGGACTTCTTTGATTTGAGAGGACAGATGGGATTGAATGGTTATTGAAAGAGTTTTCACACGACGATTTGAGTATTCTTTCCGACTCAAGGCATCAACTACCACGTTAGCCTTGCCTAGGTGGTACTTGATTCCGCACTCATAATCGTTTAGCAGCTCAACCCATCTTCGCTGCCTCATGTTTAACTCCTTTTGATTTAGAATGTATTGGAGACTCTTGTGGTCAGTGAAAATGGTGCACTTTGTACCATAAAGGTAGCGCCTCCAAATCTTCAAAGCAAAGACCACAGCCCCCAATTCGAGATCATGGGTGGTATAATTCACCTCATGTGTCTTTATTTGTCAGGATGCATATGCTATCACCTTCCCACGCTGCATGAGTACACAGCCTAAACCCTGATTCGAAGCATCGCAGTAAACTACGAAGTCCTCAGTTCCCTTTGGTAATGATAGTACTTGTGCATTACAGAGAGCTCTTTTCAGAGTTCGGAAGGCAACCTCCTGCTTTTCTGTCCATTCAAATGGTACGCCCCTTTTGTGTAAGCATGGTAAGTGGCTTGGCTGTTCTGGAGAAGTTCTGAATGAATCTTCTGTAATAGCCTGCGAGACCCAGAAACTGACGAATTTCTGTGGGTGTCGTTGGGACTGCCCATCCCTCAATGGCTTTAATCTTAGAAGGGTCCACATGTATCCCTTATTGGCTGACAACATGACCTAAAAAGTTTACGCTACGGAGCCAGAACTCACACTTAAAGAGTTTTGCGTATAACTTTTTGGCTTGCAGGGTTTCCAAGATTTGTCGGAGATGTCGACTATGCTCTTCTTCGCTTCGAGAATAGACCAGAATATCGTCGATGAAAATGATGACAAAGTTGTCGAGGAATGGTCGGCAAAATCGATTCATCAGGTCCATGAATGCGGCTAGGGCATTCGTTAGACCGAAGGGCATTACAACAAATTCATAATGTCCATAGCGAGTTCGGAAAGCGGTCTTGGGATATCCTCTTCCCGGACCTTGAGTTGGTGGTAGCCAGATCGCAGATCTATCTTAGAGAAGTAGTTTGCTCCTTGAAGCTGGTCGAATAGATCGTCGATTCGTGGAAGTGGGTAGCGATTTTTGATAGTGAGCTTATTCAGTTCTCTATAATCGATACACATCCTAAAGGATCCGTCCTTTTTCTTAACAAAGAGGACCGGAGCTCCCCAGGGTGAGAAGCTAGGTCGGTTTAATCCTTTGCTCAAGAGTTCACTGAGTTGGGTTGACAGTTCTTGCATCTCCGTAGGAGCCAACCTATAGGGCGATTTAGCGATGGGTGTAGCTCCTGGCACAAGGTCGATTCGGAACTCGACTTGTCTTTCTGGGGGTATCCGCGGAAGATCTTCAGGAAGATGTTAGGGAAATCGCAAGCCACTGGGATGTCTCGAATATTGATCTCTTCCTTGGATTTATCCACGATGTGAGCCAGAAACGCCAAGTCCTTCTTTTGTAGACACTTCTATGCCTTAATACACGAGATAAGACGAAGGTTCGTACTGGGTTTGTCTCCGTATATAATTAGGGTTTCATGGTTAGGGAGATGAAGGCGAACGACCTTCTCATGACATATAATTTCGGCATGATGGGGGCTCAACCAATCCATGCCGATAATCACATCAAAACTCCTAATAGTTACAGGCATCAAGTTTATTTGAAATGCGTGGTGATTTAAGGTTAGGGTACATCCTATGTAGATTTCCCCAGTTGATTCTGTTTTCCCATTAGCCATTTCCACCGTAAAGGTTTCATTAAGCTTCTGGGGTTGTTGTTTTAGCAAATGTTTGAATTTATTACTCACAAAACTCCGCTCTGCCCCAGTATCAAACAGGATGCATGCATAGGTGTTGTAAAGGAGAAATGTACTAGTGACAACAACGGGATCCTGAACCGCTTCTCCTTGACCCATGGTCAGCACTCTCCCTGCTCCTCCATTCCCTTGGTTGTTGACATTGGGGCAGTTTCGACGGAAATGCCCAGTCCTTCCACATCCATAACAGGTGTGGCTAGCCCCAGCGTTGTTTCCGTGGTTGTTGTTGGTGTTGTTGTTGTTGCGGTTTTTGTTGTTGTTTCCTTGTTGCTGGTTCTGGGGAGGATAGGTCCTACAATACTTTATCGTGGACCCTTTCGGTTGCAACTGGTACAATGCATCTCCCTGCATTCACCATTGTGATGGAGATTGCACTTGTTGCACTTTGGGAGATTTCCGGAATACTGCCTAGGAGCACTTGGGGTGGATGAGGCTGGAGCATGTGGTGTGGAGGGAACTTGGGTGGTTGCAGCATGAACTGTCACTGTCTGTTGTTTCTTTGACGACTCGGTGCCTTGTTGTCCCTTCCGCTTGTTATTCTTTCCCTTGTTGTTATCATTCTCCTTCTTGCTTTCAGTTTCCCCTGCTTTCTCACCCTTCTTGTTGTTGTGGTCGTACAACTTTTTGGCCAACCTCTTGGCACTGTCGAAGGTTTCAGGGTTTGCGGATATCACGTTTCCTTGAATCAGGGGGTTTAATCCCCAGATAAATCGTTCGATCTTCTTTCCTTCCGAGGAAATCATGCTAGGGCACAACAGAGACAGTTCACTAAACCTTGATATGTAGGCATCGATGTCGGAGTTTCGGACTGTGAGGTCCCATAACTCTTGCTCCATTTTCTGAACTTCGCCATGCGGGCAGTATTCAGCCATTAAAATTTCCTTCAATTCCGTCCATGGCATGACATTAGCCACCGGAAGAGTCATAGCCTCCACATGTCCATTCCACGAGGTGAGAGCTTGATCAACAAATGTACATGCTGCAAACTTCACATTGACTTCTTCAGGGCATCCGCATATCTCGAACACCGATTCCACCTTTTCAATCCATCTCTTCAGGGTTACCATTCCCCCTGTGCCATTAAAGGTTTGTGGCTTGGCGTTGGTGAAATCTTTGTAAGAGCATGTCTTGGTAGGTCCTTGATTTATCCCATTGTTTGAACTTCCAGCCCCCTGCCCGTTGCCTCCACCATTGTGCCCATTGTGGATCTGCGCCAGGGCTGCTGTGACTGCAGCAGATACAGCTGCTTGAAATGCAACTGAGTTGATTTCCAGTGGTGTAGGTGGTTGATTGTTTCCGCAGTTTGGTCTTTGCGACATCTTGCTGTTACGGAACAGAAAGATGTTGAGTACGTATTGTATTTAAGTGGGGAATTCCGTGAATCGATTGCGCATCTAAGTGATTCCATATATTTACTCTAAGCAATAAGAATATAAAACACATAGCAGATAACAACATCACGAATAAACACATAATATTTTCCATTAATAATATCTGTACTTTGATACATGAAAATTTGCTCGAAAGAGCATACATAAGGGTACAAAGTTCGGCAGCATAACGACTCTATGAGTAGTGTAATCACTTAAACATGGAGTCGGTAGTACATAACATGGTAAGCATACGAGAACATAGTACTAGTAGGGGGGTCTACTGATTCTAAACACACTAGGAGGCGCCCAACGGTAGTAGCGAAATCATATTCCAAAATATTGTGCCAACATCTGGGCCATCTCGGTTATCTCCCCGATGACCTCATCCCTTTCCAGTTCAGCCTGCACCGCTCGTGCCTCCCTGGCAAATAGATGTTGCCGTAGTGTGGCAGCCTCTGCCTCTGGAGAACGATCCTCTCCCACGGGATTTCCTGGTGGGGCAGGATGGTTCTGATGTGTCTCGTCGGTAGGTGGTTTGACGGAGGCTTCGTTTGTGTCTCTTTCCTCTTCCATGTCGTCATCGGTCCCCTCAAACTCGTAGTCCGTATCTGTGTACTCGTCGGGCCCAATGTCGTGTGCTGCCCCTTTTCCTTCCTTGGGGTCTTCTTCAGGTTCCTCTTCCAGCCATCCGTTATTCCCCTGGTTAGGGAAATGCGGATCTCCAGGATGATGGAAGCCGGCCATACTGTCTGCGAGAGGGTATATAAATAAACTATTATTATTCCTAAGATATTTATAGTTGTTATAAAAATTGGGTTGATGTTCTCCTCTTGTTTAACAAAAGGGTATGCCTTAGGTTTACTGACCATCGCGATCGCCCCAGGGCATGTGATTGTTGTATTATAAAGAAATGTAGTTGATCAGGCTACATTCATCCCTATTACAACTGTGAACAATCCTGGCTTAACCGAGAGGTCAGGTTTTTCCCAATCATCTTATTTGAATTGTTATTATGTTCATTTTTTTCTAAGTCGCACAAGTAAGAGTGTTTATTATTATATTTTATTTGTTTCGTTCAGAGTTATTTAGTCCCTCTTTGGGTTTATAGTTACATATCAATGTGTGGTTAGATATGCCAGTTCACTAGAAACAGAGCTCTGATACCAACCTGTCACACCCCCGAACCAGACAGCGGAAACGTTTGAGGGCTCGTGTGACTTAAATTGAAATATCATCACAATGAATATACATGAAACATAACATAAACATCACCATGGATTAATACATTACAACCGTCATTGTTCACATCAAGTACATTGTTTACATTACATAATCCCGAACATAAATTGTTTATCAAATGACATCACACAAAAGACATTCAGACACACGCTTGATAATTCTTCATTCTAACGGTTACCTGAGAACACAAGTTATTTTGAAAACGGTCAACATATATAATGTTGGTGAGTTCATAAGCAGGTTTGATATGAAAATGTTTTGTATTATTTGTAAAACCCAGAAAATCCGACATTTTCTGAAACGGAAATTGTTTACGAAAAAGGTGTGATGATCCATAAGTATATGCGTGAATGATTTCAAAACGTGTAAAAGTGAAATGCTTTTCATACTAAATTCTTGTATTGTAGTTATTGTAAGTAAAAGTGAATAATGTTGTTCCCCAGAAAAACCCGATGTTTTCCCCTATAAGTAGTATGATCGTTTTGTATTATTGTATCGTCACAACGAATGAATATGATTTCCCATGATTACTTAGATGGTATTGGATTTCTATGTGAGTCGTTATAACCATGCATAATAATGACTAATTCGCCTGTCTTGGCATTCTAGCGAATGCCGGTTTTGAATTAAGATTTTGTCACCCTAGACTGGCCGAGTCTAACTGTAGCGAACAGCTTAGGTGTGGGGGAGTCACCCCCGTATAGATCTATACACAAACTCTCGCTCTCCCTCCAGGAGACTTTGATTATAACTACATACTACAACCGACACTTATTGGTGTCACTCGTTATTACTCACTAAATCCAAATGAAATTGAATAACATTGTTTTACAACTCGATTTATGTTTACTTGAATATAAGGTAAGCCTAACAGACGAAGAGAAGAGGACTACAGAGGCTCACTAACTTTGTATGTTATTACAGGCTGTCGAGTATGCTAAGGACACGTTATAGCCCTATAAGCATATTATAAAGGTTTAGGGTCTTATTAGCTATGCAAATGGACCATTAAGGCCCAATAGCATGTTAAGGCTGATAAAGGCCCACTACATATGTAATTGGGTCACCGGAAGCCCAATAAACATGTTTGAATATATTGGGCCCAATAATCATGATATTGGGCCACAAAGGCCCAATAGCACGAATAGAAGATATTTGAGCCCAACCATTGAATCATTTATAATTTATTGATCTTAAGTTCGTAATGTAGGTATTTGTTGTAAGTTCGATGTTTATTCGAAGTATTAAAATACTTTGACGTTTGATTTATAACGAAGCTTTTGTTATATATATATATATATATATATATATATATATATATATATATATATATATATATATATATATATATATATATTTGAAAACCATGCGTTATAAACTTAATGTTTTTTTCCCAATAATTTAGTATTTGTCTAGTTGGCCCAAAAACATTTAGTTTGACCATTTCAGCCCCTTTATCTATAAAAATGGCACTTTTAGTCCCCTTTTATGAAAATTGACATTTTTGGTCCTTAAACCGTTTTTCTTGACATTTTAGACCCAAACTTTATTTGAATAATAATTTCAGCCCAAAACTATTGTATTTGTCATTTCCAGCCTTTATTTGTAAAAAGTTTACATTTTTGGCTCAATTTCTGTAAGTTTTACAATTTTGACCCCAACATCAAAAACTTTGCATTTTTAGTCCAATTTGGTAATAAAATCATTTTCAACCCTTGAAACTTATTTATTTATGTTTTAGACTCATACTTGTATGAATTTACAAATTCAGTCCCTAAAACTTCTCCATTTTCGCAAGTTTGGGCCCAAAATCCGTGAGGCCCAAATTTGAAGCCCATTAGTTAAAATTTATGTTTTTGGCCCTTTGAAAAGTATTATTTTCATAAAAATACAGCTTGTTTATAAATAACTACCCTTTAACCCTCATAAAACCGAAAATTATCAATTTTCAACCCAATCTTTGTTATTTTTGCAAAATGACACTTGTAAAGATCTTTGGCTTTGTTTTTCACTTATTAAACTTAAGGACTCTTAGATCTATGATGTATGTTGTTTATTATGTTTTTTTTGTTTATGATTCTTTCACACTTTTGCTATAGATCTCGAAATATCTCAAGTATTAACACATTATCACAACCAAAAACCAAAGAAATCACATATAACATGCAAACACACATAGATCATCACATAATACTTGTATTCTCCCCCCAAAAACAAGTAAAACCGAAAACAAGGGGGTATGAACTCACCTTTCTTTGTTGCTCATGGTTTTTGAAGAAGAAATGGAAGAAGATGGTGTTATTTCTGGCTTGAACAAACTTTTTGGAGTGGTTTTCGGACTTAGGATGTTTCTAAGAGTATGATTACACACACTTGATTAGAAGGAGTTTCTTGACATAAAATGGAGTTATAACACTTGAATATGCAAGAACTTACCAATGAGTGATGACTTTTTGGTGGTAAACCTTCTTGAATTACCTCTAAATCTCGAAAATATTAAGAGAAATGAGGGGTTGTTGTTGTGAGGGTTTGAGAGAAAATTCAAGTGAGGTGTGTGTGTGTGGTGTGATCTTCGGCCGAAGATAAGAAGAAGAGGGGGAGGAGAGAAGTAGTGAGGTGATGGATGCATGGGGATGTGAGAATGTATGGATACATGTTGTATAATTTCCTAATTATCCCCTAAAAAAATGAGGTGTCAACTTTCCTTAATCCTCTATAACTTCTCTTTTCCCTTTATATATATATATATATAATTGGGCCGAGAAGGAGAAAGAAGAAAGATGGAATGGGCCTTTGTTGCTTGGTTCTAATAATAGGAGGCCCATTTTGATGGTTTTCGGCCCATTGGGCCCTTAGGAGGGTTTACGGCCCAATTAGAATGAAAGAATGGGTTTCACGGCCCATTGAAGTTTATTAGGTCTGTTATGGCCCAATAAGGCCCATTAAGGTAAACCAATTCATTTTCGATCCATTATGGCCCAAAATGTTAATTTTCATGAAAGTGGGTCCAATTAGGGCCCATTTAAGGGTCCTAAGCCCAAAATAGTCAAATTGGAAGCTTATTGGTCCATTAGGCCCAATAAGGAAATCCTAGTCCATACTGGACTTAAACCGCGATTTTTAGGGTTTCCAATCTTTTGTTGACCATTTGAAGTGTTTGTATAGGGTATTTGAGGGAATTTTGTTGTCATTGAATAAACATCATGCATACTTTCAAGTTTTAGCCACAAATGTTACCCTTGTTAATGTTTACAAAAACCTTAGAATTCCTAGTTGTGACACTCTCTAACTTCTCTCTAACCTCCTTAAACCCCTCCCAAGTCTAGGGAACCTCCCTAGCATGAGAAGGAAGCCCCGGAGCGCCCGACGACTCCAAGAAAAAAAGCTTTCGGCTCGGAAACGCTGCTCCAGCGAAGCCCGGGTTTTAATAAAAACCCGCTGTAAGTGAGCTACGCCTATACTATATTTAATATAGCTTTTATTTAAATATAGTAATGTTATTAGGACCTTATAATAATTATTTGGGCTATTATTATGGGTTATATAAGTGTCGTTATAATATCTTTTTAACCACTCGCGGTACGGGGAATCCGGTTTGGAGGGCCGCTTGGGTTGCTGGATTCAGAAGTGCTATATGCCAAAATGATCATGCCTTCCGGTGTTTCATGTCTGGCCCCTGTCTGTACATAGTGGGTGAAGAGTATTGTTTAACGCTTATATAATAGTAATAATAGCTAGACTATTAATTAGTCTCGTTTAACATTAGACTAAACTCTAGTGGTAATGATACTAGGTTTTGTCAAAGGAATTGTTTTAAGATTAACGAAGTGCTGTCCGAGTGCAGAATCACCACCTTAACAGGTGAGTGCATAGTCCCTTTCATGAACATGATTTTAATACAAGTATTAATTATAGTATTAAATATCTGTTAAAGAGTTAAATATTTGTTAAAGAGTTTATGCGTGAGTGCATAGTCCCTTTCATGAACATGATTTTAATACAAGTATTGATTGAAGTATTAAATATATGTTTATGTGCGAGTTATTTGATGTTGCCTGAAATACGTGTTAAAGAACATACCTGATTATATATGATGATTTAGGATAAAGAGTAAACCTAAATTAATTATGAGGAATATTGGGTAGTATCTTCTTACGAGTACGAGTGAGTTATACTCAGAGAATAGAACTTTAATATATGTCATTGATCCGGGAGCATGGATTAGACATAGTCATTGTCCCTAGTCCGAGAGTATGGATTGGATATAGTCAAATGTCATTAATCCGGGAGTATGGATTAAGACATAGTCAGTTGTCCTTAGTCCGGGAGTATGGATAGGACATAGCTATTCGTCATTAATCCAGGAGCATGGGTTAATACATAGTTAGTTGTCCTTAGTCCGGGGGTATGGATAGGACATAGTTATTCGTCATTAATCCGGGAGTATGGATTTAGACATAGACATTTGTCCCTAATCCGAGAGTATGGAATGGGCACAATTATTGATTCGAGAGCATGGATTAGATCCAGGAATAAGAGGTAAAATTTAAGGCCCGAGAGTATGGATAGTCTCGTTGTGAGGATTGACGGGGTGGGGTAAGAGTTGATTATATATATATGAGGAAATTGTATATTTTGTGAAATCTGAATTATATATATGATATAACATTGTGGGATTGAAATCCCTATGTACTCACAAGGTTTCCCAAACTGACCCACTCAAGCTTATTTATATCATAGGTGTCGATATGAAGTTACATTACACTGAGAGATTAAAGAGATGTAGATCACCAGTGTAAATGAATGTAAGTTCTGTTTATGCTTATGTTTCTGTATTGATGATGACATACCAAATGTTTTAAAATGAATAAAAATACATTTCTTCGGAAATGCTTTGATAACGTATTTATCATGCTTTTTTTTGGGAACAAATTCCGCAACATTTTTATTAAAAGAAGTACTTTAATTTTTATAAAGCATAAACAAAAATCGGTCTTTTGTGGCCGTGAAAAAGGGGATGTCACAGTTGGTATCAGAGCATTAGTTTAATCGAACTAGGAATATGGATTTATTTCTATACTTAAACTTAGAATGCTAAGCGATGATCGTGAGGAGTGTGTCTAATATATTTTAGGAAGTACATCTGAATAGACACGAGCACTAGCTCATTTACGGAAGATGCCTAAATTGCTTTTATGTGCTAAATGATTTGCGATGCTTTATGATGCTATCGTTTGATCGGATCTATGGTCTGTTTCCGACCGGATCTGGAAACTTTATGTGTTCAGATTTCTAAACGTTTAATTACGATATTAGAACTGGCATGTAATTTTTCGAAGTAATAAGGAGGAATATGCGTCTAAACCTTCCTCTATCTATATTATCGTCTCGATACACCGAACGACTGCTTTGGTGTGCAGAACATCATGGTGAAGACTCGTAGTGAATTGAG
Source organism: Lactuca virosa (assembly GCF_052849685.1). Classification (NCBI taxonomy): domain Eukaryota; kingdom Viridiplantae; phylum Streptophyta; class Magnoliopsida; order Asterales; family Asteraceae; genus Lactuca; species Lactuca virosa. The sequence goes on along the minus strand of NC_136428.1, from coordinate 411,612,236 downwards.
TAAATGGAGGAAATGAGAAGGCTTATGATACAGAATGGTACCTATCGGAAGATATCGTAAGAGTGATATCTTGCCTTTAGAATGCGTTTAATAAATAATACGTCTAGTACCGGAGAAATGCACCTTCGATTAGCAGAAAGAAAGATTTTTGGTATAATCCATGAAGTTATCCCATCGTATGGAATTTCCACCACCAACCGAGTTGAAAAAGAATTGATGATTGAAGATACGCATGGAGGAAGTCCTAGTAGAGTCTAGGGGAAATTTTATGATTGATTGGACACATTTTTATGTGTTAAAATTGTTTTTGTGATAGCAACTCGGAAAGCTGCGAGACAATACTTGGGACGAGTATGAGTAGGTGTGAATGGTAGTAGAGGCCTATACTACCGGAAGCACAGGACTCACGCTTGGATCAGGGAAAGTCACAAGGTTACCAAGGCGCTAGTAATTGATTCTGTTTTGTTCATGTATGTCGTTACCATCGTTTCGGTAATGACTAAGAAGATGATTATTATTCCGACCTTAGTGGTGTTATCATGTCGAGTCCGACTAAGATGAGTATGTTAAATGGTTCAGAGAACCAAGTTCGATGTCGCGTCTGACTTAAGACAAAAGATTGAAATAAAGGATTAACGAAGCGATCAGTAGAAGTACCGCGATTGTTGTTAAAGTAAGAAGATTATAGCTAGAAGTGCTATATGCTAGAATGTGATTATATCACATTGGAACATGAAGGAAGGTATAGTTTGTTCTGGAATTTGACTCTAAAAGACCTGAGTCTAAGCATCGCATCATACGATGAGAGGTCATTAGAACATTACCTATTAGTCCATGGTCGTAAGCAAAGAACTTATATTAAGTTTGTTAAGAAGAAGGAGTATCCAATAAGGTATCAAGATTGTGATTCAAAGGTCATGATTGGAAGACTAACGTGAGATAGAGAGTGGGTGCACGATCGAGTATTGCTTGCAGTGAATAAGTCTAAGAGATAGATACTGATTCGAAGGAATATAGAAGTTATGATGAAGATATAACGTATGGATTCATTATATAAGCCCTTTTTTGTTGATGATTCCGGGACGTATTCATCCTAAGGGGGAAATAATTGTAACGCCCGTAGATTCGGGCTAGTCAATTTGGAGCAATGAGCGTCAAAATTGACTTTTTGATGGAAAATTATTTAGAAGGAGTAATCTTAACCAAGTTATAGTATATGTCACAAGGGTTCCGTACATATAAATAACGCCGAAATCCAAGTTATAACGAAGAAGTTATGACCCGTCGAAGTTTTACGGCAAAACCGGCACGACACCGAGAATCGTAAAAAGTGAATTTACGATAAAATACTTTCTAGCCTTAGAGATCTAAATAAAAGTCATAGTATATGTTAAACCGAGAGTGTGCATAAAAAGAACGTCCAAATCTGACTTCGTATGAGGAAGTTATGATTTTTCTAAAATTTAGCATAACAGTGCACAGCCCGAAATTTGAATTTTAGATCGGTCGATTTTTAGCCAAAATAATCTAAACTAGAAATGAATATATCGTTAATAGGAGTTCACCGATAAAAAGACAGTCGAAAACGGAGCTCATATGCGAAAGATATGGACGAAGCTTAGTCTCTACTTTTCGAGCGCGATGAATTCGATACAGTTTTGTAAATCTGAGATAGAATGAGAATTAGCCAACGAGGTCTAAATAAAAGATGTAGTACTCGTAAATACCAACACATGGATCGAAGGACTCGTCAAAAGTAGTACAACGGTAAAAAGACAGACGAAAACGGACGTCGGATGAAGAAGTTATGAATTTTTAACGGATTTCCTGTCCCGGTCTGTTAAAAATAATAATATTAAAAATAAGTTCAAAATTAGCCAACGAAGTCTAAACGAAATTCGTAGAGTATAACTTTATCTACGCGTGCATATAAAGAACGCCAAAAACGGAGCTCGTATGCGAAAGTTATGAATTTCGTAAGTTTTTGGCACAAAAATCGAAAAATCTAGAAAACCGGGAAAAATCGCATGGCCACCCTTCGGCCACGTCACCCTCGCATGCGAGGCTTCCTCTTGTCCTCCACGTGTTCGCTGCTGATTGGACCAAAGTCTCGCGTGGCATCCCCTGATTGGACCGAAGTTCGGTCCACCCTTGATCCGACACGCGCCTCGCACATGGCTGCATCCGAGCTTCGGTCTCGTGGCTTCTTGCGAACCGAACACCTGTCCCTCTTCCCTCGCTGCCACGTAGCTACTGACTCCTTCTTCCCTTCTCCACCTGTCCGAGACTTCGGAATATAAATAGGAGGTGCCAGACCCTCCGGTTCTTAAGCCCTTTTTACACCATTTTTGCTCCTTTTTCACCCCTTTCACTTCCATAACCTCACAAACAACCCCCAAGGCCCCGATATCGTATCTAAAACCCGAATCAAGCCCCGAAGCCTGGGAATTCTCGAGAAGTTAACCTCTTTCCAGTCGAAGTGCTGCCCGCATAAAGCCCGGGTTTTACTAAAAAACTCACGGTTTCTTCGAGAAAGATCATCTATAGAAACGAAACGCTGCCCAAATCACCACTTATCAAGTGAGTTCATACCCCTATAATCTGCCTTTTTAATGGTTTTTAAATACTTTTTAGGGGGGGAATACAAGTTTAACACTATATAAATTGTGTTAATAATTGTATGTGATAATAATCACACGAAGGATTTCCTTATGTTTTTAAGGATTACCAAATACTTCCAAAATGACTTAAAGCCATGTTAAATCTTTAAAGTCATGTAAACTCCGTTAAATTCTTTGAAAAAATATTTTATAAACTATTTCAAATTATAATTGCCAAAATCATGTTTATATATGTATAAATAAATAAATAAGATTTGAAGGGCTTAGGACTAATGAATTATCTTATTTCCTTTTCCTTGTTTGGATATGGAATTAAGGTGGTGTTATTTGTCCGAAGGTCGTTTCCTTCTTAATTATATATATATTATACATATATGAATATAAAAGGTTACTTCATTCAGTATCATTACCTTTGTATCATGCTGAGAAAAGGTGTTCATCCATGAGAAATCATGCTAATCAGATAGAACATATAAATTATAATAGGTATAATTTATGATTCAAAACTAAATATACAAGTATGATTCACATTCCAAGGAAAGTACCAACAATTCATTTACCTATATCAGGATATGTATAATACTTTTAGTATATGGATAATATATTAAAGAAGTAATAATACATCATACCGAGTTTGCATTAACAAGGGTACAATACATAGTACCAGGGTTAGCAATCACGGGGTAATAATACATCATACCGGGTTTGCATTAACAAGGGTACAATACAGAGTACCAGGGTTACCAATCACGGGGTAATAATACATCGTAAATCTCGTTGAAACAATAAATTTGTGAGACTCTTCATGGTGTACTTATCTAAGTACGACCTTAAGTCCTGACTTATTAACCAGAATCTCCTGTAGGGAGAGCGTGAATTTATGTATAGATCTATATGGGACTGACAATCCCGCACCTTCACTGTTCGCTACAGTTTGGCCGGCAGGCCTAGGGTGACAAATGTCATACCGTTTCCGACGCCTGAAGAACGTCGCATCAGGCATATCAGTCATATTAGTATGGTTAATAGAACTCACATGGATAAAACAACGAGTAAATTACTTAGTAATATACTTCTCTTAAAACAGTAAGAAAAGATAATTACATCCTGACCAAATATACCTTCTGTTAGTTTTTACTTACAGTAAAAACTACGTATCATGAAATCAAGTATGGCAAATATACTTGTACTTTTGTTTTTGGAACATTTAAAACCACAAAGCAGTATTATGGATAATATAGTATTTTCCAGGATTAATACTAATGTTTTACAAATGAAACGGTTTATGGGATTAAACCACTTTTACAAATGAAACGGTTTATGGGATTAAACCACTTTTACAAATAAATCGGTTTATGGGAATAAACCACTTTTACAAATGAAACGGTTTATGGAATTAAACTACTTTTACAATTGGAACTTAGTCATTCACTCTCTGTAAACTAGTATAACATAAAGGCCCTTTAGTGGTTAATTTTATAATTCCTTAGTTTTTACATCATAGTTATACATAAGTAATATCCGATTAACAGTGAAATGTGTGACTTCCGCCTTACTTCCTGTTCCTTGTTTGGTTGTGGGCTTAGGGCAGATACACCCATTTAACTGTCCATTCGATATTAGGTTATATATAACTAGTATAAACTAAGTAATTATAGAGGGAACTATTGAAGTTATCATTTTATCACATCAGGAAATATAGGATTTCCTGGGGGAACCCGCGAACTTTTCCAAAAGAACTTAGAGTATACTTTATAGAAATAAAATACTTATGAACTCACCAGCTTAAATGCTGATCTACTCTTTCAAAATAACTTGTATTCTTAGGAATCCAGTAGACAGGTACACTCCCGAAGCTTTTGAGAAGACTATCTAGTATCGTACTGCGACTCTTGTCTTCTATTGTACCTACTTTGGTGTTTGAATATGTAATGTTTAAACACTTATGTAAAACTTATACTTATTAATGCAATGGTTGTTTGTACTTTGATTACTATATTGCATGTGTTGTGATACTTACATGAAGTCCTCCGCTCCTGAACGTTTTCGCCGTTCTGGTTTGGGGGTGTGACAGATTGGTATCAGAGCAGTGTTTATAGTGAACTCAGTATATCAGTCATAAAAGATATACAACTATAAACCCATTGGGGGAAAAACACTCTGACCAAGAATTATACTTTAAAAATATAACAATATTTTATAAAAGTATAAGTACATGCATAATATATATACTAGAATGAGTATCACAAGAAGAACAAAACAAAAGTATTTGGATGTTGGACATTACAGTTAAACCTGGACAGTTATGTAATCATATCTGGGATCAATATAGCCTGATCAACTATATTCATTTGAGATATGACCAACATGTGTTTGGGAGTGATTGTAGTGTTGCAACAAGTCTAAAACTTACCTAAGTACCAGAAGAATTCTAGAACCAAACATAAAGGTTAAAATACTATAGGAGTATTCTATGATGCTATAACCAGAAAACTAAAAACTTATCAACTTCTTATATCTAGATGTCCAAAAATCAAACTTATAATTAAAATACCATGGAAGTATTTTAGATACCATAAATAACTTTGGGGAAATGTTAAAAAGATCTTTTCTGGTAAGTCTATAATTACTAAGTGGATACATTAAGGTTATATATAGTTGAGATTTTATAGACTTAGAATATGTGATTTTTGTTGGAGATAGTGTCTAAGTCCATAACTATATTTGGTATGTACTTGACCCGACCCGGCATGGTCCATTTGGGTTGCACTTCACCCGAACAATTTACGGATAATCTTTTGAGAATAGTATAAGTTATGATTTATTAATATATTATAAGTTCTAATATATTAATATAAAATCATATTATTTAATTAGTGTTGATCTATAATTAATTTAGAATTAATTTAGAGATCAAAAGTATGACTAATTAAATATGGGCTCTTGTATTTATATAGTGTGGGCTAATGCTTATTTGGAATGGGCTAGGCTTGCATGGAAAGTCCATGGATACTCCATGGAGCTTTAACCCATGGATCTCATGGAAATGAAAAGACATGGGTATTAGGGTTTACATGGATGTAACCCTAATCCACCACACTATATAAAGGAGGCTTTGGTTCTTGAAATAACACTAGTTGATGTGTGTAAACCAAGAGGGCCGATTTCAAGAAGTTTGTGACTATTCTCTCAAGTTTCCAAGTTTGTGGTGATTTGTGACTTCCATTTGAGGCAATCCACATTATTGATGCTAGGCTCTCAAACTCCAAGCAATCAACTACTACTACAAGGTAAGTAATTCTACTATTTTTATTTGATTCAAGTATCCCATGCCATGCTAGTTAGGATAAGAACCTTGGAAAAATAATTATTTACATGTATCTTAGTCAAACATAGATCCAAGGTTTCTAGGGTTGCATGTACACCATAGGAGTGTTAGAATGCTCAAAACCCATCAGTGGTATCAGAGCCAGGTTTGTTTATTTGATACTTGATGCAAAAAAAAAAAAACTTGAAAATCGAAGTTTTGTTCAAAAGCTCGTATCAAAATTTCAAGTTTTGTATATGTACTTACGATTCTTGAAATTTTTGATATGAACATTCAAAAACATATGAGTTTAGAAGATCATAGAAATTATGTGCTAATAATTGATTAGATTAATTCTTGATCTTTATGTGTTTTAATGGAGTCCATAACTAGTTCTTAAGTTATGGATAACCAAAAGTCACATTTATAAATAACCATTAAAAGAACACATAGGTTACAAAAAATGAAGAGTCTTCATTTTTAATAACCATTAACTCATAAGTTATGAGAAATGAAAAGTTTTGAAAGTTTACAAAACTTGTCCTCAAGTTTTGGAACATGTAAAGTCATATTAAAAACTTTAGTTCCAACCCCTAGAATTTTAAAAGTTAAAATTCAACCCTTATACTTTATAATATTATAAGTTTAATAATATTTATATATGTATAAGATCAAGTCGTCTTACCGCTAGTACGCCTCATTCACGAAGCCGGTCTATAAGGGGGGTATAAGGTTGTTGCCTATAAAATGACAACTTAATGAGTGTCCACTCTCACCCACCGCTTCCTTGATCGGTGGAGGGTCGTTAGCCGAACGGGTAGGACAAGGACTTATAAATTCTCATTAAAAGTATAATGATAATACTAAAGTAACTAAACTTTATTGAATTCCCAATCTTAGTTATTTTAGGAAAATGTGAATAAGGTGCTAATCCATGAAATTACACTTTACACTTTGTTTAAGTCGTTAGTGGAGCGTGTGTGGTTAACCGACACACTAACTTGAACTTAACAAGGTAGGTAAAGGGTGACTTAATGTTTATCATAGTATCGATGGAGCGTGTGTGGTTAACCGGCACATCGATTGAGGGGTAATACATTAAGGGTACCAAGTAATTTGCATGGTTACTTCACACCTTGTTTTGTGATCCTCGACATCCCAGTCACAAAACTTGAAGGGCGCACTCGAGATTGAAACATGCCATTGAAGAAAGTTCAATGAATCTCAAAGAATCTAGGAGTTTCTAAACCAATTAAAACCTAATTAAATATTTCGTTTTTCATGGTGGAAATTGGTGAATCGTCATTCACCTACCTTCAAATATCTTATAGCTTAGATTACGACATCCCTCTTCTAAGTTATAAAATATTGTGTTGGGTCCTAGCCTTAATATTACATTTGGGTGTTTTGTTAAGGACTATCTCTATATCTAATCTACTCTATTCCCTCTTCTTTTCAGATGTCTTCCAATAACAATGCTTCTGAGTCAAACCCTACTAGCTCCTTCTCTCTCATGAATCTTTGTGGGAGAGTCATCTTTGATGGGTCCAACTTTACAGATTGGATCAGAAACATCAGGATGGTCACTCGGTATGAGAACAAAGAATATATTCTCGACAAGGAGCTGAAGGTACCCGAGCCAACTGCTACTCCTGAAGAGCTTGCTGAATATGAGGTACATGAAAGAGATGCTACAAAAGTGGCATGCATCATGATGGCCACCATGAAAGCCGAGCTCCAAAAGTCCTATGAGGACTATTATCCTTTTGAGATACACCAGGACTTGATGGACCGCTACCATCAAAGTGCTCGTCAAGAGCGATATGAAATAATCTCCTCCATGATAACAACCCGAATGAAGGATGGTGAACCCATCACGGGTCACATGCAGAAAATGCAAAGGTATGTGGACCGTTTACTGAAGCTGAATGTGAACTTCCCTGAGGAGTTAGCAATAGACATCATTTTGCACTCCTTGATATCGTGTTATGATCAATTCCGCATGACATATCACATGAACAAGGAAGAAGTCACCCTCAGCAAACTTCAAGGACTCTTGAAGACCACCGCAAGTGGTCTAAAGGGTAAGTCGGTTGTTACTACTCCTACTCCTACTCCAACTACGGCCAATGTCTTGGCAATCGGGCATGGCAAAGGGAAGAAGAGAAAGAACCCTTCTAAGGGTACCAAGGGTAAGACCCTTGAAGGCTCCTCTTCATGCAAAACCAAGAAAGGTTTTGTCACTCCTTCTGCTAACCCTAATGAGGCTGAATGCTTCTATTGCCATGAAAAGTCGCACTGGAAGCGAAACTGCCCAAAGTACCAGCAAAATTTGAAGGATGGGAAAGTAAAACCCAACCATGCAGGTATATACACTATATTGTCTAATAACTCACCTCATTCTAAGTCTTGGGTCCTTGATACAGGTTGTAGTATTCACATATGTTGTGATTTGCAGGGACTAAAAAGAAGTGAGAATGTGGAGCAGGGAAAGATAAACTTGATCATGGGAAACAGGAAAGCTTCACCTGTCACCAAGATAGGAGTTTATTCCTTAGTGCTAAATAGTGGGTTTACATTAGATTTGAATAAATGTTATTATTCTCCAGAAATGGAAAGAAATGTTATTTCCTTTCATGCATTGTATAAACAAGGTTTTACCTTTTATTTTGATAATAATAATGGTAGTATTGATGCTTTCTTTAATAATGTTCTTTATTTTAAAGCATTACCTTGTGATGGCGTGTATGAAACTGTATCTGTTGTAGATAATCTAGGAAATAATGTATTGTGTATTAACTCTTCCAGTAGCTTAGATAAAGCATCCTTATGGCATTGTCGTCTTGGACATGTAAGCAAGAAACGCATAGGCCAACTCCAAAAGGATGGAGTCTTGGAGTCATTTGACCTAAAGTCAGATGATAGTTGTGAATCTTGTTTGCTTGGTAAAATGACAAAGTCACCTTTTACTGGCACTTGTGCTAGGGGTTAAGGTTTGTTGGACCTCATACACACGGATGTGTGTGGACCCTTCAGAACCGCCACAAGAGATGCTAATCGGTTCTATGTGACTTTTACTGATGATTTTAGTAGATATGGATATGTCTACCTAATCAAGCATAAGTCAGAAACCTTTGAGAAATTCAAAGAGTTTAAGCAAGAAGTGGAGAATCAGTTGGGCAGGAACATTAAGATGCTTCGATCCGATCGTGGTGGTGAGTATCTTAGTATTGAGTTCCTTGACCATCTTAAGGAATGTGGGATTGTCTCACAATTGACACCTCCTAGGACACCACAGTTGAATGGTGTAGCTGAGAGGCGCAATCGGACCTTGTTGGACATGGTTCGTTCCATGATGAGTCGAGCTTCGCTACCAATCTCATTTTGGGGGTATGCCTTAGAGACTGCCGCCCATATCCTTAATCTAGTCCCTACAAAGAAGGTTGCCAAAACACCTCACGAGTTGTGGACTGGAAAAGTTCCCAATCTAGACCACATCAAGATTTGGGGTTGAGAGGCTTTTGTGAGATGCGAGACTCACGATAAGCTCGAACCCCGAAGCGAAAGGTGTATTTTCATCGGCTACCCACAGAAATCCTTTGGTTACATCTTCTACAGACCCAGTGATAATGTGGTCTTTGTAGCAAGAAGAGGATTCTTTCGAGAGAGAGAGAATTCATGAGCCAAGGAGACAGTGGGAGGCAAATTGACCTTGAGGAAATTCAAGAGTCAAGTGGTGAAGGAACCTCAAACCCTAGCCCTCAACCTGAGGAGGAAACTCCTGTTGAGCCGACTGAAGAACCTATACCTCTGAGGCGTTCTACCAGAGTTAGGAATGCACCCGAGCATTATTATGGTTTTCATATTACTGCAGAAGGTGAGACACTTATCAGTGATAACACACTGGTAAATCTGGATGAGCCTAATAGCTATACGGAAGCCATGGCAGGCCCTGAGGCTGCTAAATGGAAAGAGGCTATGAATAGCGAGATACAGTCCATGTATGACAATCAAGTTTGGAACTTGGTTGACAATGTACCTGATCGTAAGATAGTTGGGTGCAAATGGATCTTCAAGAAGAAGACCGACATGGATGGTAATGTACACACTTATAAGGCACGACTGGTTGCAAAGGGTTATTCTCAAACTCCGGGAGTTGATTATGATGAGACCTTTTCACCAGTGGCCAAGATTAAGTCTATTAGGGTTCTGTTAGCCATTGCTGCATTTCATGATTATGAAATATGGCAAATGGATGTCAAAACCGCTTTCCTTAATGGAAAGTTGGCTGAAGATGTTTACATTGTTCAGCCAGAGGGTTTTGTCAGTACAGAGTACCCCAGTAGAGTGTGTAAGCTCGAGAAATCCATTTATGGATTAAAACAGGCACCTCGCAGATGGAATCTTTGCTTTGATGAGAAAGTCAAAGAATTTGGCTTTTCAAGGAGTGAAGATGAATCTTGTGTCTATATCAAGGCTAGTGGGAGTATAGTCAGCTTTTTGGTACTGTGTGTGGATGAGATACTACTCATAGGAAATGACATCCCAACCCTGCAGGAAGTAAAGTCCTGGCTTGCGAAGTGTTTCGCTATGAAGGACCTTAGAGAAGCTGCCTATATCCTAGGGATAAGGATTTTGAGAAACAGGAGTAAAAGACTAATTGGACTTAGTCAAAGCACCTATGTGGACAAAGTGTTGAAAAGGTTCAACATGCATAACTCCAAGAAAGGAGAGTTACCTATCCAGAGTAACGCCGGATTGAGTAAGACACAAAGCCCTAGTACTGAGGCTGAGATAGCAGAAATGAGTCGAATACCTTATGCTTCAGCTGTAGGATCGATCATGTATGCTATGACGTGTACTCGACCTGATGTAGCCTTTGCTTTGAGCATGGTTAGCAGGTATCAGGGAACCCTGGCAAGGCACACTGGACTGCGGTAAAGAATATCCTCAAGTACCTACGGAGGACTAAGGACTGGGTCCTTACCCTCGGTGGCCGTGAGGACTTGAGATTTGTAGGGTACAGTGATGCTAGCTTTCAGACTGACAGGGATAATTTCCGCTCTCAGTCGGGCTGGGTCTTTACTCTAAACGGAGGGGCAATTACTTGGAAAAGTTCCAAGCAGGAGACAGTGGCTGATTCCACTTGTGAATCAGAGTATATAGCAGCAAGCGAGGCAGCAAAGGAGGCTATATGGCTAAAGAACTTCATCGGAGACCTTGGAGTTGTACCAGCTATAAAGGAGCCAATGGAAAGTTTCTGTGACAGCAATAGTGCGGTTGCCTTAGCCAAGGAACCAAGAGATCATGGGAGATCCAAACACATTGACAGAAAATATCACTTCATCAGACATCGAATAGAAGAAGGAATCCTCGTGGCAAAGAGGGTATCATCGGATGAGAACCCAGCAGATCCCCTCACGAAGGGACTGACTCGGGCTAAGCGTCTCCAGCATGCTCGGAACATAGGGCTGAAGGATGATATTAGTTTTAGTAGTTAGATAATCTTGAAATTTGTAAAATGTAATTGACATTTGATGATAAATAAAAGCTGTTATTTATGAGTAAAGTGTTGCTATCTCTTGTCAATCGTTTACTATTCTTTCTTTTTGCATGTTTTGACTTCCAGAATAATTATGTTATGGTTTATATCATATTATTCAAACTCTCCACAGTCGGTCATATGTTGGAAGTAGATATGAATCAAGACTGTCATGGGTTGGCTTGTAGAGGTCTAAGATGTTAGACAAAGCGGGTCTACAGCACTCATGAGTGCTCATAAGTTCTGAGTATTGGATTCAACCCACGCTCACTTGTATCACTTCATGGAATTTATCTCGAGTGATCGTGAGATGGTAATATCATATAAGTCTTCAAACCTAGAGATATGATTTGTTGCCTATGAGTTGGTTATGCATTGATTGCACGAAAACGCATTGGTAACTCGATGTTATAAACCGTGCTTTTGTGTGTAATTCGACAAGTAGTAGAGCAAACATATGAGTCAAAGTTTATTTGTTCCTTCTAGGATTAGAAGCGATATCTGGGCCCCTCGATGATTTTGTTTTGACCTATGTACCGGGCCCGGTCAGAACTAAATTGATGTGTTCAGTTAAGTTCTATGTCAAACAAATCGGAAATCGGGAAACAAATGCTGGACAATAAGCAAGACCATGTTCCATGTATTTGTCCAGCTGATATCTAGAACAGAGAATTATATGATCACTTATCTAAAATGGCGCTTCATAGTTCAACAGAGTTTTAAGAGCTACGATTGCTGATCGGTTCCTGAAGTCATACTTGCAACTATAGTTATTAGACTTATCCAAGTGGGAGACTGTTGGATATAGTGTCTAAGTCCATAACTATATTTGGTATGTACTTGACCCGACCCGGCATGGTCCATTTGGGCTGCACTTCACCCGAACAATTTATGGATAATCGTTTGAGAATAGTATAAGTTATGATTTATTAATATATTATAAGTCCTAATATATTAATATAAAATCATATTATTTAATTAGTATTGATCTATAATTAATTTAGAATTAATTTAGAGATCAAAAGTATGACTAATTAAATATGGGCTCTTGTATTTATATAGTGTGGGCTAATGCTTATTTGGAATGGGCTAGGCTTGCATGGAAAGTCCATGGATACTCCATGGAGCTTTAACCCATGGATCTCATGGAAATGAAAAGACATGGGTATTAGGGTTTACATGGATGTAACCCTAATCCACCACACTATATAAAGGAGGCTTTGGTTCTTGAAATAACACTAGTTGATGTGTGTAAACCAAGAGGGCCGATTTCAAGAAGTTTGTGACGATTCTATCAAGTTTCCAAGTTTGTGGTGATTTGTGACTTCCATTTGAGGCATCCACATTATTGGTGCTAGGCTCTCAAACTCCAAGCATTCAACTACTACTACAAGGTAAGTAATTCTACTAGTTTTATTTGATTCAAGTATCCCATGCCATGCTAGTTAGGATAAGAACCTTGGAAAAATAATTATTTACATGTATCTTAGTCAAACATAGATCCAAGGTTTCTAGGGTTGCATGTACACCATAGGAGTGTTAGAATGCTCAAAACCCATCAATTTTCACTCTACTTCCTTTTCCTGGTTTGGATGTGGTTTTAGAGTAGGATTACTTAGTCGAAGGTCTATTTGATCTGAATTATATATAATCGGTACACACCATGTGATTATAGAAGGACGAGAAAGGATCACCTTCGTAAAAATTTAAATTTTCTCATAGATTATTTAGACATTCCCATTCTCGTATAAACCCCTTAGATATATATAGTCACTCCAGCAATCAACAGAAGAGTCAAGGAGGATCCAATAAAATTTCATTAGGAGAATTCCGAGAAAGAAACAAATGATAAGTAAATAAACTATAGAAATCATTTAGTGTCCTTCCCCTATTACGGACACCAATGAGAGATTCACATGAACTTCCGCGATTCAAAATCTTCATTACGAAGTAATGGGGATCAATGTTAGAATCGAAAGTAAGACAGCTCAGGAATTCGATATAGCTACGGAGGAGAAGGACATCCTATAGATACCAGAAGAGAACAAATCATTACCACCCAGAATAGAACAGAGAACAAAGGAAAACCACGTGTGATTCATGTGAAGTGTTTGAACACCTTCTCATCTAAGTAATAACTAGTAAATCGATTCAACCTAGTGAGTTAGTGTTTACATTACTCACATTAGGTTTTGAGCTTATCTTCTTTTCCTATCACAACTAATAACAATAAATCGGATCACGAAATCTCAATTGATAGTGATCACTTCTCAATTTCATAAGTCTATTTTATGTAGACTTTATTATGAATTGTTTTCAAATCATTTCGAAAGTTGGAAAACGATATCCACCAATCGAAGGTAACTAGTTCGGATGATACTCGGTTCATAACCATTCTAGAAACTTATTTCTGCTCTTTACCAGGACTGCATCATAGGGATGCAGGTCGAATCATTAAGAACAATATAACAAAACGAAAGATTTATACGTAGATACAAATGGTTAGAATACATCTAGAGACAACTACCGTCACTCATGAACTCATTTTCTAATCATGTAACAGAATCATGCCTCCGAGGAAACCTAACCAACCCACCAGCAAAACACCAATCCTTCAAATAGATGCGGCTACGTTTCAAGCTGCAGTCACAGCAGCTGTAGCAGCTGTCATGGCACACCTTAATGCTAACAACGCAAATGTTAGTAGTAATGCTATCGGCAATCCCGATAATGGTGATAACTAAGTACAGCAACGAGTACCTATTTATAAGACACTTCGAACCTTAAGCCTAATATCCTGAAACAAAAGTTCGAGAACAAGAAAGGGAGTTGTTCAACTGAAGAACCTTACAGAGGGCAACAAACTGGGGCAGTCAATACCCCCATCAGCCCTGTTATTCTAGCACCGATCACGCCGTACTTAGGAAACCTCCCACACTGCAGCAAGTGAAACTACCATCATCATGGAGTTTGCCGAGAGCTGCATTGCAATAGATGCATTACAAGAGGTACTGTCCAACAGAGAAGAACGACGGGGGAACAGGAGGAGTTTGACCCCAATGCATGGGAAGGCATCAAAGAACCCTGCTATATTTTGGTACGCTTCCAAACCCCGATAATTATCTATAATTATGATTACTCTCCCGTTCAAATTAAGTCACAGCATCAATATAAAATTTGAAACCCTAACAGGTAAGCTATGATGAGTTAGTGTATACATAAGGGTCATTTATAATTAAGATTTGTAGACTTAGAGTGAGTAATCCCGCCTCATTTCCGGTTCCTTGTTTGGTTGTGGATTTAGGGCAGGGTTGCTCAGTCAAAGGTCTTACCAATCTTAATTATACATGAATTGTATACACCAAGCGATTATAGAGAGACCTAGTAAGGATTATTTCATGAAAGTTCATAATTTCAAATTATCATAACCCTTATATTGGTAGTATCCGCCAATTTCGAATCAAAAAGGGGTTCGTAGCGATAATAACAGAATAAAACCAGAAGCGCTGAAAACTTATGTACATAGGATAGTTCATCATCTAAGTAATCATTTCCCCCAGAACGACTTAATATCTATTTCGTCGATAAAATTATGACATCCTCATTCGACATGGTTTGGCCTGGTCCTTACCATGTGAAAATTCTTATGATGTGTAAAAGAACTTTTTCCTTAATCAGCCGTAAGATGAAATTCTTCCAGTCCATAACGCAAACCCTTAGGTTGTCTCTTATTACAAAACTTCAGAAGTACCCATGCGAAGGGTACCACGCCCTTTTAGCCTACTCAGTAGACAGGAAACTTCAAACGAAAGGCACCGAAGTAGTCTTAGAAGTCAGTAACCACCGAAGTACCCCAATAGATCTCATAGGAAAATCATTGTACCGCACGTCAAGTTCAAGAACAGAGTCTAAGAACTCATTAGGTTAATCCATCGCTGCTAAATGTATACACGAGAGTGGTATATAGTTTAGACTTAACAAAATTTAGGATGTGTAATTCCGCCCTATCTCCTGTTCCTTGGTTGGTTGTGGACCTGGGGCAGAGTCACCCATCCGAACGTTTTGTGAAATCTAAATTATATACGACTTGTATACACGACGTGATGGTGGATGAGCCAAGTATGAGGCTTATCATGAACTTCGGAGCAAAAGCCTTCATCATATATTCTACCAGGAGGAATTCAACGTAAGACCACGACAGTGGGTCGAGCTACTAAATGACTACGAATTCAAAAATTCGTTATCATCCCGATAAAGCCAATATAGTAGCTGACACCCTAAGTCCGAAAGTGTACTCAGGTCGTAGAGCCAATCATTGACTATGATAACCCATTCAAATCTGTCCACACAAAGTAAGGGGGCTCAACAAGAAGCCTTGAAACCTGAAAATGTGGCAAGTAGAGAAGATAACTAGAACGTGTGAGTGCACGGTATTCCAATATCTGTTATCTCCGCTGAGATAATAGAATCATCTCCCAGTTCAGGCAGTCACTTCAAAAATCTCTGGGAACTAAAGTAGTCATGAGCCTATGTGATCGACTATGGAATACCTCCGAGGAAACGTAACCAACCCACCAGCAAAACACCAATACTTCAAATAGATGCGGCTACGTTTCAAGCTGCAGTCACAGCAGCTGTAGCAGCTGAAAGGAAAGTTCGAGAACAAGAAAGGGAGTTGTTCAACTGAAGAACCTTACAGAGGGCAACAAACTGGGGCAATCAATACCCCCATCAGCCCTGTTATTCTAGCACCGATCACGCCGTACTTAGGAAACCTCCCACACTGCAGCAAGTGCAACTACCATCATCATGGAGTTTGCCGAGAGCTGCATTGCAATAGATGCAACATGAAGGGGCACACCGCCCGCATCTGTAGAACCCCGGTTGAGTTCATTACTTCAACTACCAATGTTGGAACCATTCCAATATGTCACCTTTGTGGTGAAATAGGACATTACAAGAGGGACTGTCCAACAGAGAAGAACGACGGGGGAGCAGGAGGAGTTTGACCCCAATGCATGGGAAGGCATCAAAGAACCCTGCTATATTTTGGTACGCTTTCAAACCCCGATAATTATCTATAATTATGATTACTCTCCCGTTCAAATTAAGTCACATCATCTATATAAAATTTGAAACCCTAACAGGTAAATGGGATACCCATTTACCAATTAGTCGAGTCCTTTATCATGCTAGCATTCAAGCTGCTCCATTCGAAACCTTCTATGGTCGCAAGTGCAGATCCTATCTGCAGTGGACTAAAGTTGGTGACACCCAACTTGTCACACCCCCGAACCAGACGGCAGAAACGTCCGAGGGCTCGCGTGACTTAAATTGAAATATCATCACAATGAATATACATGAAACATAACACATTCATCACCAAACATTACATAGTACAACTGGCATTGTTTACATCAAGTACATGGTTTACATTACATGAACCTAAAATATAAAGTGTTTGGTGACTAGCAACTACAAAAGAAACTTTCAACACACTGGATGCGTCCTCGTTCTAACGATTACCTGAGAATACAAGTTATTTTGAAAACGGTCAACATATATAATGTTGGTGAGTTCATAAGCGTGTTTGATGTAAAATAGTTTATGTCGTTCGTAAAACCCAGAAAATCCGATATTTTCTATAATAAGACTTTTCATGAAAATGTTGTGATGATCCTGTAAGTATATGCGTGAATGATTTCAAAACGTGTATAAATGAGTAGTTTTGCATTATAGTTTTTAAAAGTACAAGTGAGTAAGATTGGTTTCCCCGGAAAACCCGATGTTTTCCGATAAAAATTTATGATTGTTTTGTATTATTGTATCGTCATAGGGAATGAATATGATTTCCCCTGATTACTTAAATGATATCGGATTTCTATGTGAGTCGTTATAACCATGCATGATAATGACTAGTTCGTCTGTCTTGGCATTTTAATGAACACCAGAATTGATCTTAAGATTTTGTCACCCTAGACTGGCCGAGTCTAACTGTAGCGAACAGCTTAGGTGTGGGGGTGTCACCCCCATATAGATCTATACACAAACTCTCGCTCTCCCTCTAGGAGACTTTGATTACAACTACAGACTACGACCGACACAATTTGGTGTCACCCGTTATTACTCACTTAATCCACATGAATTTGATTAACCTTGATTAATGACCTGATTTTAGTTTACTTGAAAAGAATGTAAGCCTAACAGACGAGGAGAAGAGGACTACTAGGCCCTACTAATTACGTATGTTATTTAAGGCTGTCGAGTATACGAAAAGTGCGTTAGCCCATTTCGCATAAGATTTATTTGGACCTTACTAGCAATGCTAATGGGCCACTGAGGCCCAATAGCATGTAAAAACCACTGTTTCAATCCCTTAGTTAAAAGATTTGCATTTAAATCCACACTTTTCACAATTTTTACACTTTTTACCCAAAATCCAAAATCTTTGCATTTTTAGTCCCTTTTGATAAATAAGGCTATTTTAACCCCTGAAATAGGTTTATTTACGTTTATAGCCCCTATTTTGAGAAAACTTTCCATTTCAGCCCCTTAAATTTGATTTTTTGCATTTTTGGGCCTAAATAGCCGAAAAGCCCAAATTTTAGCCCATTAGGCTAAAATTTACATTTTTAGTCCTTTAAAAAGCCTAATATTTATAAAAACTCTTATTTTGGCTGTTTTGACCTTTTGATCCTTGTAGAAACTGTGAATGACATCTTTTTCCCCATCTTTTGTTTATTTTTCAAAAATAGTCCAATAACAAATTTTTATGTTGTAGTGTGTTATTTTAAAGCTTGTATAGTAGTTGATCTTGATATTTTAAGTGAAGTATGACCTAGATTACATATTTTTCCTTCTTGAACTATAGATCTAGAAATATCTTTCATTTTTAGTACATATTTACCACAAAAACATAAGAAATCACACATAACATACAAATACACATAGATCTTCACATTTTACTTGTATTCTCCCCCATAAATGATATGAAAACCAAAAATAGAGGGGTATGAACTCACCTTGCTTTGATGTTCATGGTTTTGAAGAAGAAAGGATGAAAATGATGAGCTCTTTCGGCCTAACAAGCTTCTTTAGAAGTCTTTTGGGCTTAGATTGCTTCTAAGGAGTATTATCATGAATTTGAATGAATTAAAAGATGATTTTTGATGAGATATAGAAGTTAAACTTTGGATTTAAGTAAAAACTTACCAAAGATTTGTGTTATGAGTGATAGATCTTCTTGGCATGTAAGCAAGTCTCGAAATGTTGAAGGAAGAATGGAGATGTTCTTGAGAGAATTTGATAGTATTGGAATGGAGTTTAGTATGTGTGTGTGTTACTACCTTCGGCCGTGAGTAATAAGAAGAGAAGGAGAAGAGAGAGATAGGTGAAGGGATGGTTGCATGGAGACATGTGAACTTGCATGGAAGTCCAACATGTAATAAGGAGGTGGCTAACCCTCCTTAATTCCCTTAATTCCCCCTTTTTTTGTTTTCTACTTGGGCCGAGAGAGAGGGAAGGAAGAGAATGGCTTGGGCCTTTTGTGCTTGAGTCCATAATATGAGGCCCAATTTGATGATTTTCGGCCCATAGGGCCTTTAGAGTAGTTCACGGCCCAATTTAGAATAAAGGAATGGATTTGAGTCAATTAAAGTTATTTGGATTTGTTATGGCCCAATAAGGCCCATTAAAGGTAAACTAGTCCATTTTAGGCTTATAACGCCCAAAAAGGTTAAGTCTCATGAGAGTGAGTCTAATGAGAGCCCATTTAAGAGTTCTAAGCCCAAAATAGTCACATTGGAAGTTTATTGGCCCATTAGGCCCAATAAGGAAATCCTAGTCCATAATGGACTTAAACCGGGATTTCTAGGGTTTCCAACCTTTTGTAGACTATTTGAGCGTTTGTATGGAGTGTTTGATGGAATTTTGTTGTCATTGAATAAGCATCATACATGCTTTCAAGTTTTAGTTACAATGTTATCCTTGTTAATGGTTTACAAAGCATTAGAATTCCTAGTTGTGACATCATCCCCCCGTTAGAGGGAATTTCGTCCCGAAATTCTTTTTGAAGCTAGATTTGGGAATGCGAGAATAGGTGAGGGTACTTCTGCTTCATCTGGTGTCACACCCCAAAACCGGAACGGCAGAAACGTTCGGGGGTGGTGGACGTCATGTTTAGTATCACAAGATATGCATTATAGTAAGCAAGTAATGAACAACCATTTCATTTGAAAGAAAGTGTTTACAAAGTGTGTGTTCATAAAACATAGAATTCATAAGCAAATAACAAAACAAGACTTGAAGTTACTATGCTCCATCTTCTGAATTCCCAGCACGAGTACCTGTCTATTAGTCTCCTGAGAATACAAGTTATTTGAAAGAGTTGATCAGCAATTAAGCTGGTGAGTTCATAAGATTTATGTGATGTAAGTAAGTTTGAAGAAAGTTGTTGTAAAAAGTAGTTGTAAATGTAGTAAGTTGTAAGTTCTGTTTAGAAAAGTTCGCCTGTTCCTCTAGAAAATCCTATATTTCCTAATTTGATGAAAGATAAGTAAAAATGACTCTACAATCCCTTCTATGAGTACTAAATGGATACAAGTTATATAAGACTCAGAGTAAACAAACAATCGATTGTGCGCATCTGCCCTAAGCTCACAACCAAACAAGGAACAAAAATTAAGGCGGATAGCACACATCCCATTGGTTGTTAGATCTTTGTTGTATATATCCTTGGTGTATTCACTTGTTATTCATGGAGTTAACTGTAATGGTCCGTTTATATTTAATGAAAAGATTCTTTAAGAAAACCCTTATTTCTTATAATAAAATGGTGACCACAGTGATCACTTCTATAATAACTTAGTTTATACTGGATATATATAATCTAATATCGGATAGAAAGTTAATTGGGTGAATCTGCCCTAAGCCCACAACCAAACAAGGAACAGGAAGAAAGACGGAAAACACACATCCAACTACCTATTGGGTATTAGTTATATATAACCATGATGTATAAACTAAAGTACTATAGATTTAATCACCTAAGGTCCTTTAAGTTTATACTGGTTTAATAAAATGGATAAAACCCTTTACTGGGAAGTTTCTAGTTTTGTATACCAAAGTTTCTGATTTGGAAAGTATGTTTTGTTCTAGAAAACTATGCATTGACTCTGTGTTCTATGACTTGACCCATACCTGGTACCCTTATGATGACTTAATGTATGCAGAGCATATATATATCTAGAATCGAATAAAAAATAGATTGGGTGAATTTGTTCCAAGCCCCCAACCAAACAAGGAATAGGAAATGAAGCGGAGAGCACACATCCTATTACCTGTCAGATCCTATTGATATATATATCCTTTGATGTATACATTAACGAATCATAAGGTTAACATTATGGTCCTCTCTACTAAACGTAGCCTTCTACCAAGACATCTAATGTTATTTATGTTTGTTTCTTGCATGAGTTGTGTAATTTCCCAAATGAGAAGATCACAATGTGAATGAAATGGGGAAATAATAAAGTACTGTAGTGTTGTATTATAGTAACTATTGCTGTACTTTCTACCTTAAACCAATTGATATTTAAGGTATGATGTGAACTCGTTGTACCATACTATCGACTAATAACACGACGATGAAAGACGTCGGAAGAAATGACATTTGGCACCCGTATACTTGCAAGTACCACTGTAGCTAACAGCAAGGTGTAGGATAGTCAATCCAGTATAGATATATACGCAAATTCACGCTCTCCCTCTAGGAGATTCTGGCTACAAATCGGGCCATGACAGGTGATGCCATGCCCCGAACGACGGTCCACATTTATGTTATTGTATATTTGTATATGTAAAGTATGTACTAGCTGTATTGTACGTTCTCTCTGTCTAGTATGTATGTTCTCTCTTAGTTTCTCATAATAGTATGTTTGACTGATGTATGAACTGACTCTTTGTATGCTTCATTGTACTAGAAGTAATGAATAGTATCTTTCTAAACTATACCTATTATAGTTTAGTAACGTTTTACTTGAACTGATATTGAAAAGACTCATTTTACTACTAAGTAATGCTTGTACTTTAAAAACGGAGTTTGATTAACTATAAAGTAACATAACTTTAAAAGAGTTTTTTGAAATGTTTTTATCACTTATAAAAGACATAAGTAACATTTTGAAATATGTTTATAACAAACAATTTACACAATTATCATTGTGTTCAACTTGTATTCCCCCCCCTTAAAAGCATTTAAAAGATTTTAAAAGATTCATTACGGGGTATGAACTCACCTGATGTGGGTGATTCAAACGGGTATGCGTGTAATGATGAGAAGTTCCACGAATGAAGTTCCGAGACACAACAAGTCCTAAATGACATATAATGACATATCTTGGCATGAATATAGTGTTTATAAACAACTATATGAAAGGAAACACCTTCCGGGACTAGGAAACACTTTGACCAAGTGTTGGAATCACATGTGATTCATCAAAGGAAAGTGAAATGGCCCTAACATGAGTTTACTACCATGGGTTTACGGCCCAAGGGAGTTTACGGCCGTAAACTCATGGTCCAACATGCATAAGAGTTTGTTTGAATGCTAAAGAAACTTTAGGGACTTTTGCTCTACACAAGGATGAGAAAGACCAACTTATTGGAGGCTTTTGATGAGTTTACGGCCCAAAGGAGTTTACAGCCGTAAACTCATGGTCATTATGCATTTGAGAGTAGTTTAAGGTCCTATTCTCATCAATGAAGGGTTCTAGGTCACAAGCTTTGCATCTAGGAGGGTTTATGGCCAAAATGGCACCCTTAAAGGGGTTTACGGCTATGGGAGATGGCTTGGCCGTAAACAACTTTTGTCCTTGTGTTCTTGATGTTTTCAAGTCTCTAAGCATGAGTCCTAACTAGATATGAAGTATAGGGAAGAGTACTTACGATCTAGAAGCTTGAAATGGTCGGTTTTGGCCAAGAACACTAGTGTGTGTTCTTGGTGTTCTTGGTGTTTCTTGAAGATCTAAGAAAAGAATGATTTCATGGATGAAATCAAGGAGTGTAACTAGGAGATGAAGTGTAACAACAAATCAAGGAAAGAACACTTACTCTTTTGAAGATTTAGGATGAAAATCGTGATGATAGTTGAGAGAAAAATGGGGTGTTCTTGAGGTGGAAGTGAGATAATGAAGGAAGTTGAAGAATATGAGCCTATAAGGGGGAGTTTACGGCCCACCTTGAGTTTATGGCCGTAAACTCAAGTGTTGTGGCTGTGAACTCTTAATAAGAAGGTTAAGGCTTGATTTCTTGGATAGTGTCTCTAGCAGGTACATTCTAACACTCATTCCTTAAGTGTACTAGGCTTAAAACTCCTTAGAATGACCTTTAACCGGGCTTGAACTCATTACCAATGAGTTGGACACTCAGTTGAGTTGATTGACTGGGCTTTTAAAAGTAAAAATTTTCCGGGTTGTGACATCATCCCCCCGTTAGATCGAATTTCGTCCCGAAATTAGCTTTCTTAGCAGTACTACTGGGGTTGCGCTCCTTTGATTGGCAGAATACCTACTTGTAGACCTGACAACTATGCCCTGATGTTCATGATAGGATTCATACTTGTGATGGGTTTTTAGCATTCTAACACTCCTATGGTGTATATGCAACCCTAGAAACCTTGGATCTATGTTTGACTAAGATACATGCAAATAATTATTTTTCCAAGGTTCTTATCCTAACTAGCATGGCATGGGGTACTTGAATCAAATAAAACTAGTAGAATTACTTACCTTGTAGTAGTAGTTGATTGCTTGGAGTTTGAGAGCCTAGCACCAATAATGTGGATGCCTCAAATGTAAGTCACAAATCACCACAAACTTGGAAACTTAAGAGAATAGTCACAAACTTCTTGAAATCGGCCCACTTAGTTTACACACATCAACTCGTCCAATTTCAAGAACCAAAGCCTCCTTTATATAGTGTGGTGGATTAGGGTCACATCCATGTAAACCCTAATACCCATGTCTTTTCATTTCCATGAGATCCATGGGTTAAATCTCCATGGAGTATCCATGGACTTTCCATGCAAGCCTAGCCCATTCCAAAAAAGCATTAGCCCACACTATATAAATACAAGAGCCCATATTTAATTAGTCATACTTTTGATCTCTAAATTAATTCTAAATTAATTATAGATCAATACTAATTAAATAATATGATTTTATATTAATATATTAGGACTTATAATATATTAATAAATCATAACTTATACTATTCTCAAACGATTATCCATAAATTGTTCGGGTGAAGTGCAGCCCAAATGGACCATGCCGGGTCGGGTCAAGTACATACCAAATATAGTTATGGACTTAGACACTATATCCAACAGTCTCCCACTTGGATAAGTCTAATAACTATAGTTGCAAGTGTGACTTTAGGAACCGATCAGCAATCGTAGCTCTTTAAACTCTGTTGAACTATGAAGCGCCATTTTAGATAAGTGATCATATAATCCTCTGTTCTAGATATCAGCCGGACAAATACATGGAACATGGTCTTGCTTATTGTCCAACATTTGTTTCCCGATTTCCGATTTGTTTGACATAGAACTTAACTGAACACATCAATTTAGTTCTGACCGGGCCCGATTCATAGGTCAAAACAAAATCATCGAGGGGCCCAAATATCGCTTCTAATCCTAGAAGGAACAGATAAACTTCGACTCATATGTTTGCTCTACTACTTGAATTACACACAAAAGCACAGTTTATAACATCGAGTTACCAATACGTCTTCGTGCAATCAATGCATAACCAACTCATAGGCAACAAATCATATCTCTAGGTTTGAAGACTTATATGATATTACCGTCTCACGATCACTCGAGATAAATTCCATGAAGTGATACAAGTGAGCGTAGGTTGAATCCAATACTCAGAACTTATGAGCACTCATGAGTGTTGTAGCCCCGCTTTATCTAACATCTTAGATCTCTACAAGCCAACCCATAACAGTCTTGATTCATATCTACTTCCAACATATGACCTACTGTGGAGAGTTTGAATAATATGATATAAACCATAACATAATTATTCTGGAAGTCAAAACATGCAAAAAGAAATAATAGTAAACGATTGACAAGAGATAGCAACACTTTACTCATAAATAACAGCTTTTATTTATCATCAAATCTCAATTACATTTTACAAATTTCAAGATTATCTAACTACTAAAACTAATATCATCCTTCAGCCCTATGCTCCGAGCATGCTGGAGAGGCTTAGCCCGAGTCAGTCCCTTCGTGAGGGGATCTGCTGGGTTCTCATCCGATGATACCCTCTTTGCCACGAGGATTCCTTCTTCTATTCGATGTCTGATGAAGTGATATTTTCTGTCAATGTTTCTGGATCTCCCATGATCTCTTGGTTCCTTGGCTAAGACAATCGCACTATTGCTGTCACAGAAAATCTCCATTGGCTCCTTTATAGCTGGTACAACTCCAAGGTCTCCGATGAAGTTCTTTAGCCATATAGCCTCCTTTGTTGCCTCGCTTGCTGCTATATACTCTGATTCACAAGTGGAATCAGCCACTGTCTCCTGCTTGGAACTTTTCCAAGTAATTGCCCCTCCGTTTAGAGTAAAGACCCAGCCCAAATGAGAGCGGAAATTATCCCTGTCAGTCTGAAAGCTAGCATCAATGTACCCTACAACTCTCAAATCCTCACTGCCACCGAGGGTAAGGACCCAGTCCTTAGTCCTCCGTAGGTACTTGAGGATATTCTTTACCGCAGTCCGGTGTGCCTTGCCAGGGTTCCCCTGATACCTGCTAACCATGCTCAAAGCAAAGGCTACATCAGGTCGAGTACACGTCATAGCATACATGATCGATCCTACAGCTGAAGCATAAGGTATTCGACTCATTTCTGCTATCTCAGCCTCAGTACTAGGGCTTTGTGTCTTACTCAATCTGGCGTTACTCTGGATGGGTAACTCTCCTTTCTTGGAGTTACGCATGTTGAACCTTTTCAACACTTTGTCTACATAGGTGCTTTGACTAAGTCCAATTAGTCTTTTACTCCTGTTTCTCAAAATCCTTATCCCTAGGATATAGGCAGCTTCTCCAAGGTCCTTTATAGCGAAACACTTCCCAGGCTAGGACTTTACTTCCTGCAGGGTTGGGATGTCATTTCCTATGAGTAGTATGTCATCCACATACAGTACCAAAAAGCTGACTATACTCCCACTAGCCTTGATATAGACACAAGATTCATCTTCACTCCTTGAAAAGCCAAATTCTTTGACTTTCTCATCAAAGCAAAGATTCCATCTGCGAGGTGCCTGTTTTAATCCATAAATGGATTTCTCGAGCTTACACACTCTACTGGGGTACTCTGTATTGACAAAACCCTCTGGCTGAACCATGTAAACATCTTCAACCAACTTTCCATTAAGGAAAGCGGTTTTGACATCCATTTGCCATATTTCATAATCATGAAATGCAGCAATGGATAACAGAACCCTAATAGAATTAATCTTGGCCACTGGTGAAAAGGTCTCATCATAATCAACTCCCGGAGTTTGAGAATAACCCTTTGCAACCAGTCGTGCCTTATAAGTGTGTACATTACCATCCATGTCGGTCTTCTTCTTGAAGATCCATTTGCACCCAACTATCTTACGATCAGGTACATTGTCAACCAAGTTCCAAACTTGATTGTCATACATGGACTGTATCTCGCTATCCATAGCCTCTTTCCATTTAGCAGCCTCAGGGCCTGCCATGGCTTCCGTGTAGTTGTTAGGCTCATCCAGATTTATCAGTGTTATCACTGATAAGTGTCTCACCTTCTGCAGTAATATGAAAACCATAATAATGCTCAGGTGTATTCCAAACTCTGGTGGAACGCCTCAGAGGTATAGGTTCTTCAGTCGGCTCAACAGGAGTTTCCTCCTCAGGTTGAGGGCTAGGGTTTGAGGTTCCTTCACCACTTGACTCTTGAATTTCCTCAAGGTCAATTTGCCTCCCACTGTCTCCTTGGCTCATGAATTCTCTCTCTCGAAAGAATCCTCTTCTTGCTACAAAGACCACATTGTCATTGGGTCTGTAGAAGATGTAACCAAAGAATTTCTGTGGGTAGCCGATGAAAATACACCTTTCGCTTCGGGGTTCGAGCTTATCGTGAGTCTCGCGTCTCACGAAAGCCTCGCAACCCCAAATCTTGATGTGGTCTAGATTGAGAACTTTTCCAGTCCACACCTCGTGAGGTGTTTTGGCAACCTTCTTTGTAGGGACTAGATTAAGGATATAGGCGGCAGTCTCTAAGGCATACCCCCAAAATGAGATTGGTAGCGAAGCTCGACTCATCATGGAACGAACCATGTCCAACAAGGTCCGATTGCGCCTCTCAGCTACACCATTCAACTGTGGTGTCCTAGGAGGTGTCAATTGTGAGACAATCCCACATTCCTTAAGATAGTCAAGGAACTCAGTACTAAGATACTCACCACCACGATCGGATCGAAGCATCTTAATGTTCCTGCCCAACTGATTCTCCAGTTCTTGCTTAAACTCTTTGAATTTCTCAAAGGTTTCTGACTTATGGTTGATTAGGTAGACATATCCATATCTACTAAAATCATCAGTAAAAGTCACATAGAACCGATTAGCATCTCTTGTGGCGGTTCTGAAGGGTCCACACACATCCGTGTGTATGATGTCCAACAAACCTTCACCCCTAGCACAAGTGCCAGTAAAAGGTGACTTTGTCATTTTACCAAGCAAACAAGATTCACAACTATCATCTGACTTTAGGTCAAACGACTCCAAGACTCCATCCTTTTGGAGTTGGCCTATGCGTTTCTTGCTTACATGTCCAAGATGACAATGCCATAAGGATGCTTATCTAAGCTAGTGGAAGAGTTAATACACAATACATTATTTCCTAGATTATCTACAACAGATACAGTTTCATACACGCCATCACAAGGTAATGCTTTAAAATAAAGAACATTATTAAAGAAAGCATCAATACTACCATTATTATTATCAAAATAAAAGGTAAAACCTTGTTTATACAATGCATGAAAGGAAATAACATTTCTTGCCATTTCTGGCGAATAATACATTTATTCAAATCTAATGTAAACCCACTACTTAGCACTAAGGAATAAACTCCTATCTTGGTGACAGGTGAAGCTTTCCTGTTTCCCATGATCAAGTTTATCTTTCCCTGCTCCACATTCTCACTTCTTTTTAGTCCCTGCAAATCACAACATATGTGAATACCACAACCTGTATCAAGGACCCAAGACTTAGAATGAGGTGAGTTATTAGACAATATAGTGTATATACCTGCATGGTTGGGTTTTACTTTCCCATCCTTCAAATCTTGCTGGTACTTTGGGCAGTTTCGCTTCCAGTGCGACTTTTCATGGCAATAGAAGCATTCAGCCTCATTAGGGTTAGCAGAAGGAGTGACAAAACCTTTCTTGGTTTTGCTTGAAGAGGAGCCTTCAAGGGTCTTACCCTTGGTACCCTTAGAAGGGTTCTTCCTCTTCTTCCCTTTGCCATGCCCGATTGCCAAGACATTGGCCGCAGTTGGAGTAGGAGTAGGAGTAGTAACAACCGACTTGCCCTTTAGACCACTTTCGGCGGTCTTCAAGAGTCCTTGAAGTTTGCTGAGGGTGACTTCTTCCTTGTTCATGTGATATGTCATGCGGAATTGATCATAACACGATGGCAAGGAGTGCAAAATGATGTCTATTGCTAACTCCTCAGGGAAGTTCACATTCAGCTTCAGTAAACGGTCCACACACCTTTGCATTTTCTTTATGTGGCCCGTGATGGGTTCACCATCCTTCATTTGGGTTGTTATCATGGAGGAGATTATTTCATATCGCTCTTGACGAGCACTTTGATGGTAGCGGTCCATCAAGTCCTGGTGCATCTCAAAAGGATAATAGTCCTCATAGGACTTTTGGAGCTCGGATGTCATGGTGGCCATCATGATGCATGCCACTTTTGTAGCATCTCTTTTATGTACCTCATATTCAGCAAGCTCTTTAGGAGTAACAGTTGGCTCGGGTACCTTCAGCTCCTTGTCGAGAACATATTCTTTGTTCTCATACCGAGTGACCATCCTGATGTTTCTGATCCAATCTGTAAAGTTGGACCCATCAAAGATGACTCTCCCACAAAGATTCATGAGAGAGAAGGAGCTAGTAGGGTTTGAGCCAGAAGCATTGTTATTGGAAGGCATCTGAAAAGAAGAGGGAATAGATTAGATTAGATATTGAGATAGTACTTAACAAAACACCCAAATGTAATATTAAGGCTAGGACCCAACACAATATTTTATAACTTAGAAGAGGGATGCCGTAATCTAAGCTATAAGATATTTGAAGGTAGGTGAATGACGATTCACCAATTTCCACCATGAAAAACGAAATATTTAATTAGGTTTTAATTGGTTTAGAAACTCCTAGATTCTTTGAGATTCATTGAACTTTCTTCAATGGCATGTTTCAATCTCGAGTGTGCCCTTTAAGTTTTGTGACTGGGATGCCGAGGATCACAAAACAAGGTGTGAAGTAACCATGCAAATTACTTGGTACCCTTAATGTATTACCCCTCAATCGATGTGCCGGTTAACCACACACGCTCCATCGATACTATGATAAACATTAAGTCACCCTTTACCTACCTTGTTAAGTTCAAGTTAGTGTGCCGGTTAACCACACACGCTCCACTAACGACTTAAACAAAGTGTAAAATGTAATTTCATGGATTAGCACCTTATTCACATTTTCCTAAAATAACTAAGATTGAGAATTCAATAAAGTTTAGTTACTTTAGTATTATCATTATACTTTTAATGATTATTTATAAGTCCTTGTCCTACCCGCTCGGCTAACGACCCTCCACCGATCAAGGAAGCGGTGGGTGAGAGTGGACACCCATTAAGTTGCCATTTTATAGGCAACAACCTTATACCCCCCTTATAGACCGGCTTCGTGAATGAGGCGTACTAGCGGTAAGACGACTTGATCTTATACATATATAAATATTATTAAACTTATAATATTATAAAGTATAAGGGTTGAATTTTAACTTTTAAAATTCTAGGGGTTGGAACTAAAGTTTTTAATATGACTTTACATGTTCCAAAACTTGAGGGCAAGTTTTGTAAACTTTGAAGACTTTTCATTTCTCATAACTTATGAGTTAATGGTTATTAAAAATGAAGACTCTTCATTTTTTGTAACCTATGTGTTCTTTTAATGGTTATTTATAAATGTGACTTTTGGTTATCCATAACTTAAGAACTAGTTATGGACTCCATTAAAACACATAAAGATCAAGAATTAATCTAATCAATTATTAGCACATAATTTCTATGATCTTCTAAACTCATATGTTTATGAATGTTCATATCAAAAAATTTCAAGAATCGTAAGTACATATACAAAACTTGAAATTTTGATACGAGCTTTTCAACAAAACTTGGATTTTCAAGTTTTTTTTTTTTTTTTTTTTTTTTTTTTTTTTTTTTGCATCAAGTATCAAATAAACAAACCAGTCTCTGATACCACTGATGGGTTTTCAGCGTTCTAACACTCCTATGGTGTACATGCAACCCTAGAAACATTGGATCTATGTTTGACTAAGATACATGCAAATAATTATTTTTCCAAGGTTCTTATCCTAACTAGCATGGCATGGGGTACTTGAATCAAAGAAAACTAGTAGAATTACTTACCTTGTAATAGTAGTTGATTGCTTGGAGTTTGAGAGCCTAGCACCAATAATGTGGATGCCTCAAATGGAAGTCACAAATCACCACAAACTTGGAAACTTGAGAGAATAGTCACAAACTTCTTGAAATCGGCCCTCTTAGTTTACACACATCAACTCGTCCAATTTCAAGAACCAAAGCCTCCTTTATATAGAGTGGTGGATTAGGGTTACATCCATGTAAACCCTAATACCCATGTCTTTTCATTTCCATGAGATCCATGGGTTAAAGCTCCATGGATTATCCATGGACTTTCCATGCAAGCCTAGCCCATTCCAAATAAGCATTAGCCCACAGAATATAAATACAAGAGCCCATATTTAATTAGTCATACTTTTGATATCTAAATTAATTCTAAATTAATTATAGATCAATACTAATTAAATAATATGATTTTATATTAATATATTAGGACTTATAATATATTAATAAATCATAACTTATACTATTCTCAAACGATTATCCATAAATTGTTCGGGTGAAGTGCAACCCAAATGGACCATGCCGGGTCGGGTCAAGTACATACCAAATATAGTTATGGACTTAGACACTATATCCAACAACTTGGTCCATCTATCATTACCTCGTGTATACAAGTCGTATATAATTAGGATTAGTAAGACGGTCGGATGTGCGACTCTGCCCCAGGTCCACAACCAAACAAGGAACAGGAGATAGGGCGGATACACACATACTAAATCTACGTAATCATTATCATACACCACCCTCGCGTATACCCTGAATAGTGATAGGTGGGCTGTATTCGTCCATAGCCTCTCTGCTCGAATTTGGTCTGTTGGATGAGTGGTATTTGGTGACGGTCTGCGGACATCTGACGATAAGGCTTCGGAGGACAAAGTACTCTTCGCACGAGTACTTCGGGGTTTAGAATACGAAAGATAAAATTGAGGTTTAGGTCGGACTGTCGATACGAATGACGAAAGTTTCAAGAACTTGCCGATCGAGGTGATAGAAACATATGAACTTAGTATGGTGAGGACCACGGCAATTCATGACGAATGATAGTAACGAACTCTTTAATGAACAAAGTTTTGGCCAATTTGAAAGAAACGTCTGTTATACGATGATGTATCCCTTGTGTGTTCGACAATGTACTCCTAGTGTGTTCGATAATGTACTCTTTGTAAATGTTCCAGGGCTTTCTGATTTCCCTTTTTGATGTTAACACTCCTACGTATCGTACCGCTATGTGCGCATACATACAAATGAAAGTGCTTTGATAACTGGCGATGATACTTTATATCATGATCCTCCTTGGTACCACTACGATCGCCTGTCATATACAAGTTATGAATATTTAAGGTGAATAAGCCAGTCGACTGAGTAACTCTGCCTCAAATCCTCAACCAATTAAGGAACAAGGATTAAGGCGGAATCACTCACTCTAAGCCTGCAGCCTCTTAGTTATTCACAACCATGATGTATATGCTACGCCATCATAGCTTCTCTAAACGAATCTTTTAGTTCTCTTGAATACTGTGATCTATCTCAATATGTGAGTTATTATACTTACTTTTTAAGTGTTTTCCCCAAGCTTTAATCTTATATAAATATAAATTAATTTTGTAAGTAATTACTATTTCGAAAACGTATCGCTGCTCGTCGACGACTCCGGGGTAGATTCTCCTACGGTGATCATCAAAATGCGTCCATCAGCTCCTGAGTTCTTTGCTATCGGGCAGTTCCTCTGATAGTGTCCAGTCTCACCACAGCCATAGTAGGCTTGGTTTTCTTCAACTCCGGGGACTTGGGAGATCGGTTGAGCCGGTGCCCTGCAGAAACAGACTGTATGTCCCTTTCTGTGGCAGTTCAGACACTGCATTTCCCGGCATACTCCGGTGGGGTGATAGTTGCACTTTCCACACTTTGGGAGGGTTCCAACATATCGACTGGCAGGTGCTGGAGCAGCAGGTGTTGTAGCGACGTACATAGTACTCGCTTGTTGCTCTTGCGGGGTGTCTTGTGTTGTTCGCTTCTTCTTCCTCTTGTTCCCTGACTTCTGATTATAGTCCTTTCCCCTAAATGGCTCGGGAATGAGGACTTCCACACCATGGCGGACTCCATGATCGATGAGTCATTGGGCCAAGCGTTTGGCGCTATCGAATGTGGCTGGGTTAGAAGACAACACATCTCCTTGGATCGGAGCAGTCAGACCCCAAATGTATCGTTCTATCTTCTTGCTCTCCGGGGTAACCATCCCGGGGCATAGTGCTGCCAGGTCACAAAACCTGTCAGTGTAGGCCACTATGTCCGAAATGACCATCTTGAGCTCCCATAGTTCTTGTTCCAGCTTTTGTACTTCGCCCCTCGGGCAGTACTCTTCCAGCATTAAGTTAGCCACTGATAGGGTCAGTGACTTAACATGGCTGTTCCACCATGTCAGGGCTCTGTTGGAGAAGGTGCAGGCAGTAAACTTCACTTTGCTCCCTTCTGGGCACGAACAGATTTCAAAGACCGAATCTGTTTTCTCGAACCATCGCATCAGAGCGATAACTCCACCTTTTCCATTAAAAGGAAGA
Organism: Lactuca virosa; assembly: GCF_052849685.1. NCBI lineage: Eukaryota > Viridiplantae > Streptophyta > Magnoliopsida > Asterales > Asteraceae > Lactuca > Lactuca virosa. Next base: position 411,579,435 of record NC_136428.1, on the reverse strand, counting down.
GGTTTAAAGTTGGTGAAGTCCTTGTAGGAGCACTCTCTCGAGCGCCCAGGGATCTCACTTTGAGTAGGATGAACAGGTGTTCCACCTCCGCTGGAACTGGTAGGATGATATTGAGCCATGGTTGTTGCCACAGCCGCAGCTACTGCAGCATTTAGAGTTGCTGCATCGATTTGTGGAGAAGATATTGGAGTTATCGGAGTAGTGCGTCTGTTTGATCTGCGAGGAGGCATCTTTTGTACCATTACCGTACCATTACCGAAGCCACGAAAACCATATTTCTTTTAACCTTGAATGATGATGGGAAGAAGAAGGGAGTAGAGTGGCGCTATGTATATCAATTAATGGGATGTAGAAGCTAACGTGGCCTTCAAAATTTAATGTTTTTAAAATTAAAATGTCACATATGTAAATTAAGTAAACTAAGAAGTTGTTACCTTTTTAGGTAACAAAATGGTATGATTGACATGTAAATTGTAACTTTAGTGATTATTTCTGCCAAAAAAAAATAAAAAATAAAAAAACTTTAGTGACTAATCCAGAAAAAGAACAAGGAATTTGATTATGCTATATTGTCAATTTCCCATATTTGTATTTGTATATGTATAAGCGTTAGTTCATACATATGGATATTTTATATTAGCATATGCATGTTATGCATGTGTGGTTATATATTTCAAAATACGGGCACATTTGTTTATGTGTTTTTGTGCATATGAAACCAACTCTAGATGTTCCTTATAATTTATTAACATGGATTGCACATGATAAACGTATTTTATTAATATTATTTTATATTTGTTTTTTTAGAATATTTAAATATAAATGACCAGTAGCCTAAATGATTAACCATCCCATTCATTTTGTTTAAGTGGGTTATGGACATAACTAGGGCTGACAAAATTGTATCACGGAAAACCAACCAACACGTTACCAACCGAACCAAGTAACTTGGTAACCAACATGTTTGGTTCGTAGTACCGTACCAGTTGATCATCTTGAGCTCCCATAGATTTTCCCAACCTATTGAGTTAGCCACTGATAGGGTCAGTGACTTAACATGGCTGTTCCACCATGTCAGGGCTCTGTTGGAGAAGGTGCAGGCAGCAAACTTCACTTTGCTCCCTTCTGGGCACGAACAGATTTCAAAGACCGAATCTGTTTTCTCGAACCATCGCATCAGAGCGATAACTCCACCTTTTCCATTAAAAGGAAGAGGTTTAAAGTTGGTGAAGTCCTTGTAGGAGCACTCTTTCGAGCGCCCAGGGATCTCACTTTGAGTAGGATGAACAGGTGTTCCACCTCCGCTGGAACTGGTAGGATGATATTGAGCCATGGTTGTTGCCACAGCCGCAGCTACTGCAGCATTTAAAGTTGCTGCATCGATTTGTGGAGAAGATATTGGAGTTATCGGAGTAGTGCGTCTGTTTGATCTGCGAGGAGGCATCTTTCCTAATAGAATACAAAGATGAGATGGAATAAGTCTAAAGCAATGGACACAAGCCGAAAGCTAATAAGACAAGGGTATCCTAGTTCTGGGTGAATCGGGTCCTGACTTCCACAGGGTTCTAGAAACAATCCATAAAAGAGTCTATACCTAATAAACTCTATGAATTTGAAATGGCTATCCTCGAATGAATATCTGTTACCTGAATAACTGTTACCAGCTGCATGTACGAAAATAATCCTAACACATATTATGAGCAGTGTTTCCACTCGCTCATTAAGTTAACAAGATTATTATTTATTTGTGTGACGGGTAAGACGTTTTGGTTACTTCTGTTGATCCCTCTTTGAAGGCTCCTAATGAACTTGCTCTTGTTTCCTCCTGACTCTTCTGTTGTCTCCTCTGAGGAAGTGGTTACATCTATCTGGGCTTGTCGTGCGAGAATGGAAGTGGCTAAAGAATCTATAAGATTAATGATAACTTTATGGGGTGATCCTTACGGAGTCCTGCTATAATTGTACAATGTATACAAGTTGTATATAATTCAAGATTAAATAGACCTTCGAATAAGTGATCCTACTCTAGAACCACAACAAATTAAGGAATGGGTAGTGAAGCGTATATCACAAATTCTAAGTCTATAAGATCTTAATTATATAAAACCTTAAGAGTATACATTGTAAGATTATAGACCTATTCGTAAGGTTATTTTAAGTTATCACATAAGTTATTTATATGGTGCCTAAAATACTCCTATAGTATTTTAACATAATGTACTTGGTATGTTTTAAACTTGTTATCGCGTTATGGTATCATAGAATACTCATATAGTATTCTAACTCTAATATACTTGATCTAGTATTCTCTTGACTGGTGTTTAGGTAAGTTTTAAGACTGTTGCAATACCACATCACTCCCAAACATATGTCGGTCACATCTCGAATGAATATAGTTGATCAGGATATATTGATCCTATCTATGATTACATAACTGTTCAGGTTTGACGACAGTGATCAACCTTTAAATACTTTAGTTCTGTTCTTCTCGTGATACTTGGTCTACATGTATAAGCAAGTAGGTATATTTTTATAACTTATCGTTTTACTCTTAAAATATATCATTATCGAGAGCACTTAAGCCCCATTGTATTTATAGTTGTATATCTTTCATTGGTTGATATACTTAGTTCACTATAAACAATGCCCTGATACCAATCTGTCACACCCCAAAACCGGAACGGCGGAAACGTTCGGGGGTGGAGGACGTCATGTTTAGTATCACAAGATATGCATTATAGTAAGCAAGTAATGAACAACCATTTCATTTGAAAGAAAGTGTTTACAAAGTGTGTGTTCACAAAACATAGAATTCATAAGCAAATAACAAAACAAGACTTGAAGCTACTATGCTCCATCTTCTGAATTCCCAGCACGAGTACCTGTCTATTAGTCTCCTGAGAATACAAGTTATTTGAAAGAGTTGATCAACAATTAAGCTGGTGAGTTCATAAGATTTATGTGATGTAAGAAAGTTTGTAGAAAGTTGTTGTAAAAAGTAGTTGTAAATGTAGTAAGTTGTAAGTTCTGTTTAGAAAAGTTCGTCTATTCCTCTAGAAAATCCTATATTTCCTAATTTGATGAAAGATAAGTAAAAATGACTCTACAATCCCTTCTATGAGTACTAAATGGATACAAGTTATATAAAACTCAGAGTAAACAAACAATCAATTGTGCGCATCTGCCCTAAGCTCACAACCAAACAAGGAACAGAAATTAAGGCGGATAGCACACATCCCATTGGTTATTAGATCTTTGTTGTATATAACCCTGGTGTATTTACTTGTTACTCATGGAGTTAACTGTAATGGTCCCTTTATATTTAATGAAAAGATTCTTTAAGAAAACCCTTATTTCTTATAATAAAATGGTGACCACAGTGATCACTTCTATAATAACTTAGTTTATATTGGATATATATGATCTAATATCGGATAGAAAGTTAAATGGGTGAATCTTCCCTAAGCCCACAACCAAACAAGGAACAGGAAGTAAGACGGAAAACACACATCCAACTACCTATTGGATATTAGTTATATATAACCATGATGTATAAACTAAAGTATTATAGATTTAATCACCTAAGGTCCTTTAAGTTTATACTAGTTTAATAAAATGGATAAAACCCTTTACTGGGAAGTTTCTAGTTTTGTATACCAAAGTTTCTGATTTGGAAAGTATGTTTTGTTCTAGAAAACTATGCATTGACTCTGTGTTCTATGACTTGACCCATACCCGGTACCCTTATGATGACCTAATGTATACAGAGCATATATATATCTAGAATCGAATAGAAAATAGATTGGGTGAATTCGTTCCAAGCCCACAACCAAACAAGGAACAGGAAATGAAGCGGAGAGCACACATCCTATTACTTATCGGATCCTATTGATATATATATATATATATATATATATATATATATATATATATATCCTTTGATGTATACATTAAGGAATCATAAGGTTAGCATTATGGTCCTCTCTACTAAACGTATCCTTCTACCAAGACATCTAATGTTATCTATATTTGTTTCTTGCATGAGTTGTGTAATTCCCCAAATGAGACTATCATTAACCAAAAATATAGTTTTTACATTACTGTTTATTGTGAGAAGATCACAATGTGAATGAAATGGGGAAATAATAAAGTACTGTAGTGTTGTATTATAGTAACTACTGCTGTACTTTCTACCTTAAGCCAATTGATATTTAAGGTATGATGTGACCTCGTTGTACCATACTATCGACTAATAACACGACGATGAAAGACGTCGGAAGAAATGACATTTGGCACTCGTAAACTTGTAAGTCCCACTGTAGCTAACAGCAAGGTGTAGGATAGTCAATCTAGTATAGATCTATACACAAATTCACGCTCTCCCTCTAGGAGATTCTGGCTACAAATCGGGCCATGACAGGTGATGTCATGCCCCGAACGACGTTCCACATTTATGTTATTGTATATTTGTATATGTAAAGTATGTACTAGCTGTATTGTATGTTCTCTCTGTCTAGTATGTATGTTCTCTCTTAGTTTCTCATAATAGTATGTTTGACTCATGTATGAACTGACTCTTTGTATGCTTCATTGTACTAGAAGTAATGAATAGTATCTTCCTAAACTATACCTATTATACTTTACTAACGTTTTACTTGAACTGGTATTGAAAAGACTCATTTTACTATTAAGTTATGCTTGTACTTTAAAAACGGAGTTTGATTAACTATAAAGTAACATAACTTTAAAAGATTTTTTGAAATGCTTTGATTACTTATAAAATACATAAGTAACATTTTGAAAGAAGTTTATAACAAACAATTTACACAATTATCATTATGTTCAACTTTTATTCCCCCCCTTAAAAGCATTTAAAACAGTTTAAAATATTCATTACGGGGTATGAACTCACCTGATGTGGGTGATTCAAACGGGTATGCGTGTAATGATGAGAAGTTCCACGAATGAAGTTCCGAGACACAACAAGTCCTAAATGACATATAATGACATATCTTGGCATGAATGTAGTGTTTATAAACAACTATATGAAAGGAAACACCTTCAGGGACTAGGAAACACTTTGACCAAGTGTTGGAATCACATGTGATTCATCAAAGGAAAGTGAAATGGCACTAACATGAGTTTACTACCATGGGTTTACGGCCCAAGGGAGTTTACGGCCGTAAACGCATGGTCCAACATGCATAAGTGTTTGTTTGAATGCTAGGGAAACTTTAGGGACTTTTGATCTACACAAGGATGAGAAAGACCAACTCATTGGAGGCTTTTGATGAGTTTACGGCCCAAAGGAGTTTACAGCCGTAAACTCATGGTCATTATGAATTTCAGAGTAGTTTAAGGTCCTATTCTCATCAATGAAGGGTTCTAGGTCACAAGCTTTGCATCTAGGAGGGTTTATGGCCAAAATGGCACCCTTAAAGGGGTTTACGGCTATGGGAGATGGCTTGGCCGTAAAATCCTTTTGTCCTTGTGTTCTTGATGTTTTCAAGTCTCTAAGCATGAGTCCTAACTAGATATGAAGTATAGGGAAGAGTACTTACGATCTAGAAGCTTGAAATGGTCGGTTTTGGCCAAGAACACTAGTGTGTATTCTTGGTCTTCTTGGTGTTTCTTGAAGATCTAAGAAAAGAATGATTTCATGGATGAAATCAAAGAGTGTAACTAGGAGATGAAGTGTAACAACAAATCAAGGAAAGAACACTTACTCTTTTGAAGATTTGGGATGAAAATCGTGATGATAGTTGAAAGAGAAATGGGGTGTTCTTGAGGTGGAAGTGAGATAATGAAGGAAGTTGAAGAATATGAGCCTATAAGGGGGAGTTTACGGCCCACCTTGAGTTTACGGCCGTAAACTCAAGTGTTGTGGCCGTGAACTCTTAATAAGAAGGTAAAGGCTTGATTTCTTGGACAGTGTCTCTAGCAGGTACATTCTAACACTCATTCCTTAAGTGTACTAGGCTTAAAACTCCTTAGAATGACCTTTAACCGGGCTAGAACTCATTACCAATGAGTCTGACACTCAGTTGAGTTGATTGAATGGGCTTTTAAAAGTAAAAATTTTCCGGGTTGTCACATCTGGTCTTCGTGTTCCCATGTGAATTCCGGTCCACATTTCGCGTTCCACCGAACTTTCACTATTGGAATGCGACTTTGCTTAGTACGCTTCACTTCGTTGGCCATGATTTCAACTGGTTCCTCGATGAACAGGAGGTTCTCGTTGATTTCGATTTCTTCCAACGGGATGACGAGAGTTTCGTCGGGTAGGCACTTCTTCAAATTGGAAACATGGAACACGGGGTGTACACTGCTGAGTTCGGTAGGTAGCTACAGTCTATAAGCCACTGGACCGATTCGGGCAAGAATATCGAATGGTCCAATGTACCGTGGGTTTAGTTTTCCCCGTTTCCCAAAACTAATCACCCCTTTCCAGGGAGAGACTTTTAACAACACCCGATCCCCAACTTGAAATTCCAAGGGCTTTCGCCGTTTATCAGCGTAGCTCTTCTGTCGGTCTGGTGATGCTTGAAGTCGAGCTTTGATTTGAAATATCTTCTCTGTCGTTTTGCGTATGATTTCTAGTCCTGTTAATGCATTGTTTGGTGTCTGCCCTCTTGCCAGCTGAGTGTCGCCTACCCCAGTCCCACATAACGGTGACCTACATTTACGACCATATAATGCTTCGAAAGGAGCAACTTTGATGCTTGTGTGATAACTGTTGTTGTACAAAAACTCAATTAAAGGTAAGTGGGTATCCCACGACCTTCCAAAGTCTATCACACATGCTCGAAGCATATCCTCAAGCGTTTGAATGGTTCGCTCACTTTGACCATCCGTCTGTGGGTGGTAAGCAGTGCTCATGTCGATTTGTGTCCCCATAGCCTTCTGAAGCAATTGCCAAAAGCGTGAAGTGAACCTACTATCTCGATCTGAGATGATTGATATTGGTACTCCATGGAGTCTCACGATTTCCTTGATGTAGATTCTCGTCAATCGTTCCATCTTGTATGACTCCTTTATTGGCAGGAAATGGGCGGATTTTGTCAACCTATCGACTATTACCCATATGGTATCCAATCCATATGTTGTCTTGGGTAATTTGGTCACAAAGTCCATAGTAATCCTTTCCCATTTCCACTCGGGTATTACCGTTTGTTGTAATAGTCCCGATGGCTTCTGATATTCTACCTTCACTTTAGCACAAGTGAGGCACTTGCTAACGTATGTGGCAATTTCTGCCTTCATGTTAGGCCACCAATACTGTTTCTTGATATCCAAGTACATTTTATCTGAACCCGGATGGATGGAGTATCGTGTCTTATGAGCCTCATTCATGACTACTTCTCTGAATCCCCCAAGTTTAGGGACCCAAATTCGGTTCATGAAATAATATGTTCCGTCCTTCTTGACTTCCAAGTTCTTTTCCATTCCACGTAACGCTTCGCTTGTTTTGTTTTCTATCTTCATGGCATCGAGCTGGGCTGCTTTGATCTGTGAGGACAGATGGGATTGAATGGTTATTGAAAGAGTCTTCACACGACGACTTGAGTATTCTTTCCGACTCAAGGCATCAACTACCACGTTAGCCTTGCCTGGGTGGTACTTGATTTCGCACTCATAATCGTTTAGCAGCTCAACCCATCTTCGCTGCCTCATGTTTAACTCCTTTTGATTTAAAATGTGCTGGAGACTCTTGTGGTCGGTGAAAATGGTGCACTTGGTACCATAAAGGTAGTGCCTCCAAATTTCAAGGCGAAGACCACAACTCCCAATTCGAGATCATGGGTGGTGTAATTCACCTCATGTGTCTTTAGTTGTCGGGATGCATAAGCTATCACCTTTCCACGCTGCATGAGTACACAGCCTAAACCCTGATTCAAAGCATCGCAGTAAACTACGAAGTCCTCTGTTCCCTCTGGTAGTGATAGTACTGGTGCACTACATAGAGCTTGCTTCAGAGTTCGGAAGGCAACTTCCTGCTTTTCTGTCCATTCAAATGGCACGCCCTTTTGTGTAAGCATGGTAAGTGGCTTGGCTGTTTTGGAGAAGTTCTGAATGAATCTCCTGTAATAGCCTGCGAGACCTAAAAATTAACGAATTTATATGGGTGTCGCTGGGACCGCCCATCCTTCTATGGCTTTGACCTTAGAAGGGTCTACATGTATCCCTTCTTTACTGACAACATGACCCAAAAAGTTCACGCTACGGAGCCAGAACTCACACTTAGAGAGTTTTGCGTATAACTTTTCAATTCGTAGGGTTTCCAAGATTTGCCGGATATGTCGGCCATGCTCCTCTTCGCTTCGAGAATAGACTAGGATATTGTCGATGAAAACAATGACAAAATTGTCGAGGAATGGTCGGCAGATTCGATTCATCAGGTCCATGAATGTGGCAGGGGCATTCGTTAGACCGAAGGGCATTACAACAAATTCGTAATGTCCATAGCGAGTTCGGAAAGCAGTTTTGGGGATATCCTCTTCCCAGACTTGGAGTTGGTGGTATCCGGATCGCAGATCTATCTTAGAGAAGTAACTTGCTCCTTGGAGCTGGTCGAATAGATCGTCGGTTCATGGAAATGGGTAGCGATTATTGATAGTGAGCTTGTTTAGGTCTCTGTAATCAATACACATTCTAAAGGATCCGTCCTTTTTCTTAACAAAGAGGACCGGAGCTCCCCAGGGTGAGAAGCTAGGTCGGATGAATCCTTTGCTCAAGAGTTCGCTAAGTTGGCTTGACAATTCTTGCATCTCCGCAGGAGCCAACCTATAGGGTGATTTGGCAATGGGCGTGGCTCCCGACACCAGGTCAATTCGGAACTCGACTTGTCTTTCTGGGGGTATCCGCGGGAGGTCTTCAGGAAAGACATCTGGGAAGTCGCAAGCCACTGGGATGTCTCGAATATTGACCTCTTCCTTGGACTTATCAACTATGTGTGCTAGAAACGCCAAGTCCTTCTTTTGTAGATACTTCTGTGCCTTAATGCATGAGATAAGACGAAGGTTCGTACTGGGTTTGTCCCCGTATATAATTAGGGTTTCGTGGTTAGGGAGATGAAGGCGAACGGCCTTCTCGCAACACATAATTTCAGCATGATGGGGACTCAATCAATCCATGCCGACAATTACATCAAAACTCCTAATAGTTACATGCATCAGGTTTATTTGAAAGGCATGTTGATTTAAAGTTAGGGTACATCCTATATAGATTTCCCCAGCTGATTCTGTTTTCACATTAGCCATTTCCACCGTAAAGGTTTCATTAAGCTTTTGGGGTTGTTGTTTTAGAAAGTGTTTGAATTTATTACTTACAAAGCTTCGCTCTGCCCCGGTATCAAACATGATGCATGCATATGAGTGGTTAAGGAGAAACGTACCGGTGACGACAGTGGGATCCTGAACCGCTTCTCCTTGTCCCATAGTCAGCACTCTAACTGCTGCTCTTGTCGCCTGGGTGTTTGCATTGGGACAGTTCCGCCTGAAATGTCCGGTCTTCCCGCACCCATAACAGGTATAACTGGCTCCATCCTTTGTGTTGTTGTTGTTAGGCATCTGGTTTTGTGGAAGCTGGGTCCTACAATACTTTGCTGTATGGCCCTTCCGGTTGCATCTTGTGCACATCATCTCCCTGCATTCCCCGTGGTGATGGTAGTTACATTTGTTAAACTTGGGAAGATTCCCTGTGTACTGTTTCGGAGTATTCGGCGTGGATGAGGCTGGAGCATGTGGTGCTGTGGTAGCTTGGGTTGCTGCATGGACAGTCACTGTCTGTTGCTTCTTAGATGATTCTGAGTTCTGTTTACCTCTTCTCTTGTTGTTCTTCCCTTTCTTATTCTCTTATTCCTTCTTAACATCCGCTTCCACAATCTTAACACTCTTCTTGCTGCCATGATCATACAGTTTCTTGGCCAATCTTTTGGCGCTATCAAACGTCTCAGGGTTTGCCGCAATGACATTCCCTTGGATAGGTGCAGTCAATCCCCAGATGAACCTCTCAATCTTTTTCCCTTCCTAGGTGATCATACTCGGACACAGAAGGGATAGCTCGCTAAACCTGGATATGTATGCGTCGATATTAGATTTCTGAACTGTCAAGTTCCACAATTCTTGTTCCATCTTTTGTATCTCGCCTCTAGGGCAGTACTCTGCCAACATCATTTCCTTCAGTTCTTCCCAGGGCATCGCGTTTGCCACTGGAAGGGTCATGGCTTCGATGTGACCGTTCCACCAGGAAAGAGCTTGATCAACAAAGGTACATGCTGCGAACTTGACCTTGCACCCACCTGGACACCCGCAAATTTCAAAGACGGATTCAATTTTCTCAATCCACCTCTTTAGGTCTATGACACCTCCCGTTTGATTAAAGGTTCGTGGCTTGGCGTTGGTAAAGTCTTTGTAAGAGCATGTCTTGGTAGGTCCTTGATTTATTCCGTTGTTTGAACTTCCAGCTCCCTGCCCGTTTCCTCCGCCATTGTTCCCTTGGTGGATTTGTGCCATGTCCTGGGCCAGGTCGCCAGTGTTCCGTAATCGTCTCACCATGACAGGACGTGCTCGGTCAGCCGGTCCACCCTCCCTCAAGTCATAGAACTGGCGAGCCATGCCAAACGGGGGTCGCTGTCCCTGTTGTCTGCTCCATCTCCAAATGTCGATACCCCAGGGAGGGGTAGGGCCGTTAGGGCCCATTCAGTGAGCTGGCACCCTCACTGGGTATGGGGGGTTGATGACTACAGACTCAGTGTCCGAATCATCGCTGCTGTCGCCACCCGACTTTTCCTCTTCAATGTCTGCCACAGGTTCTGTAGGTCCCTCTTCGATTTCCTCTTCCGGTTCCTCTTTTTCCATGGGATCCTCTTCAGGCTCCTCGTCGGATTCCTCTAGCCATCCGTTATTCCCCTGATTGGGGAAATACGGATCTCCAGGGAGATGGAACCCAGCCATACTGTCTGCAGGGGGGGGTATATCGATAAACTATTATTAATCCTAAAATATTTTTAGTTGTTATAAAAATTGGGTTGATGCATTCTTCTTGTTCAACAATAGGGTATGCCTTAGGTTTACTGACCATCGCGATCGTTCCAGGGCATGTGATAGTTGTACTACGAAGAAATGTAGTTGATCAGGCTACATTCATCCCTAATACAACTGTGAACTGTCCTGGCTTAACCGGGATGTCAGGTTCTCCCAATCATCTTATTTGATTTGTTATTATGTTCATTTTTCTAAGTCGCACAAATAAGAGTGTTTATTAGCACATTTTATTTGTTTTGTTCAGAGTTATTTAGTCCCTTGCTGGGTGTATAGTTGCATATCAATGTGTGGTTAGATATGCCAGTTCACTATAAACAGAGCTCTGATACCAACCTGTCACACCCCCGAACCAGACGGCGGAAACGTCCGAGGGCTCGCGTGATTTATATTGAAATATCATCACAATGAATATATATGAAACATAACACATTCATCACCAAACATTACATAATACAACTGACATTGTTTACATCAAGTACATGGTTTACATTACATGATCCCAAAATATAAAGTGTTTGGTGATTAGCAACTACAAAAGAAACTTTCAACACACTGGATGCTTCCTTGTTCTAACGATTACCTGAGAATACAAGTTATTTTGAAAACGGTCAACATATATAATGTTGGTGAGTTCATAAGCGTGTTTGATGTAAAATAGTTTATGTCGTTCGTAAAACCCAGAAAATCCGATATTTTCTGTAATAAGACTTTTCATGAAAATTTTGTGATGATCCTGTAAGTATATGCGTGAATGATTTCAAAACGTGTATAAATGAGTAGTTTTGCATTATAGTTTTTGAAAGTACAAGTGAGTAAGATTGGTTTCCCCGGAAAAGCCGATGTTTTCCGATAAAAAGTTATGATTGTTTTGTATTATTGTATCGTCACAGTGAATGAATATGATTTCCCCTGATTACTTAAATGATATCGGATTTCTATGTGAGTCGTTATAACCATGCATGATAATGACTAGTTCGTCTGTCTTGGCATTTTAATGAACACCGGAATTGATCTTAAGATTTTGTCACCCTAGACTGGCCGAGTCTAACTGTAGCGAACAACTTAGGTGTGGGGGACTCACCCCCATATAGATCTATACACAAACTCTCGCTCTCCCTCCAGGAGACTTTGATTACAAATACAGACTACGACCGACACTATTTGGTGTCACCCGTTATTACTCACTTAATCCACATGAATTTGATTAACCTTGATTAATGACCTGATTTTAGTTTACTTGAAAAGAAGGTAAGCCTAACAGACGAGGAGAAGAGGACTACTAGGCCCTACTAATTACGTATGTTATTTAAGGCTGTCGAGTATACGAAAAGCGCGTTGACCCATTTCGCATAAGATTTATTTGGACCTTACTAGCAATGCTAATGGGCCACTGAGGCCCAATAGCATGTAAAAACCATTGAGGGTCCCTTAAGCATGTAATTGGGTCACAGGAGGCCCAATAACATGTATTATTTATGTTGGGCCCAAAAGTCATGTTAATGGGTTACGAAGGCCCAATAAGCATGATTAGAATCTCTCAAGCCCAACCATTAGAATGTTTACTTTTTTTGTATAGTATTAGTGTTGCGAAGTTGTTTAATCGATATGTCGTAATAATCACGAATTTGTTTTATAACGATTCATAGATTTGTAAAAATAGTTATTTTTCTATTTAAAACTCATAAGTTATAAGGTTTTGCATATTTTGACCCAATTATTTTATTATTAACATAATTGACCAAAAATATTAGTTTGACCTATTCAGCCCTTATTTTGGTAAAGTGGGCAATTTTTAGCCCTTTTTATGAAAAATGACATATTAGGTCCTTCAACTCTTTTTCTTGACATTTTTGGACTAAACACTTAATTAAATAATGTTTTAAGCCCAAAATTTTATTTTGGACGGTTTCAGTCCCTTAGTTAAAAGATTTGCATTTAAATCCACACTTTTTCGCAATTTTTACACTTTTTACCCAAAATCCAAAATCTTTGCATTTTTAGTCCCTTTTGATAAATAAGGCCATTTTAACCGCTGAAATAGGTTTATTTACGTTTATAGCCCCTGTTTTGAGAAAACTTTCCATTTCAGCCCCTTAAATTTGATTTTTCGCATTTTTGGGCCTAAATAGCCGAAAAGCCCAAATTTTAGCCCATTAGGCTAAAATTTACATTTTTAGTCCTTTAAAAAGCCTAATATTTATAAAAACTCTTATTTTGGCTGTTTTGACCTTTCTTGTAGAAACTGTGAATGACATCTTTTTCCCCATCTTTTGTTTATTTTTCAAAAATAGTCCAATAACAAATTTTTATGTTGTAGTGTGTTATTTTAAAGCTTGTATAGTAGTTGATCTTGACATGTTAAGTGAAGTATGACCTAGATTACATATTTTTCCTTCTTGAACTATAGATCTCGAAATATCTTTCATTTTTAGTACATATTTACCACAAAAACACAAGAAATCACACATAACATACAAATACGCACAGATCTTCACATTTTACTTGTATTCTTCCCCATAAATCATATGAAAACCGAAAATAGAGGGGTATGAACTCACCTTGCTTTGATGTTCACGGTTTTGAAGAAGAAAGGATGAAAATGATGAGATCTTTCGGCCTAACAAGCTTCTTTAGAAGTCTTTTGGGCTTAGATTGCTTCTAAGGAGTATGATCATGAATTTGAATGAATTAAAAGATGATTTTTGATGAGATATAGAAGTTAAACTTTGGATTTAAGTAAAAACTTACCAAAGATTTGTATTATGAGTTATAGAGCTTCTTGGCATGTAAGCAAGTCTCGAAATTTTGAAGGAAGAATGGAGATGTTCTTGAGAGAATTTGATAGTATTGGAATGGAGTTTGGTATGTGTGTGTGTGTGTTACTACCTTCGGCTGTGAGTAATAAGAAGAGAAGGAGAAGAGAGAGATAGGTGAAAGGATGGTTGCATGGAGACATGTGAACTTGCATGGAAGTCCAACATGTAATAAGGAGGTGGCTAACCCTCAATTCCCTTAATTCCCCTTTTTTTTGTTTTCTACTTGGGCCGAGAGAGAGGGAAGGAAGAGAATGGCTTGGGCCTTTTATGCTTGAGTCCATAAGATGAGGCCCAATTTGATGATTTTCGGCCCATTGGGTCTTTAGAGTAGTTCACGGCCCAATTTAGCATAAAGGAATGGATTTGAGTCTATTAAAGTTATTTGGATTTGTTATGGCCCAATAAGGCCCATTAAAGGTAAACTAGTCCATTTTAGGCTTATAACGCCCAAAAAGGTTAAGTCTCATGAGAGTGAGTCTAATGAGAGCCCATTTAAGAGTTCTAAGCCCAAAATAGTCACATTGGAAGTTTATTGGCCCATTAGGCCCAATAAGGAAATCCTAGTCCATAATGGACTTAAACCGGGATTTCTAGGGTTTCCAACCTTTTGTAGACTATTTGAGCGTTTGTATGGAGTGTTTGATGGAATTTTGTTGTCATTGAATAAGCATCATACATGCTTTCAAGTTTTAGTTACAATGTTATCCTTGTTAATGGTTTACAAAGAATTAGAATTCCTAGTTGTGACACAACTAGCCAGAGGTCAAATTTCCACACAGCACCTTCGTTGGTCCAGAATTCATCCGATAAACTACCAAAAAGAAAATACGAATCAGGAAGCGACATAAAGCTTCCAGAGTTAATCAGAGAAGCTACGACTTCGATAAAAGAAAACCCTTGGAATTCCAGGTTGATAACCTTGTTATATTATAGTAATAATAGCTAGACTATTAATTAGTCTCGTTTAACATTAGACTAAACTCTAGTGGTAATGATACTAGGTTTTGTCAAAGGAATTGTTTTAAGATTAACGAAGTGTTGTCCGAGTGCAGAATCACCACCTTAACAACAGGTGAGTGCATAGTCCCTTTCATGAACATGATTTTAATACAAATATTAATTATAGTATTAAATATCTGTTAAAGAGTTAAATATTTGTTAAAGAGTTTATGCGTGAGTGCATAGTCCCTTTCATGAACATGATTTTAATACAAGTATTGATTGAAGTATTAAATATATGTTTATGTGCGAGTTATTTGATGTTTCCTGAAATATGTGTTAAAGAACATACCTGATTATATATGATGGCTTAGGATAAAGAGTAAACCTAAATTAGTTATGAAGAATATTGGGTAGTATCTTCTTACGAGTACGAGTGAGTTATACTCAGAGAATAGAACTTTAATATATGTCATTGATCCGGGAGCATGGATTAGACATAGTCATTGTCCCTAGTCCGAGAGTATGGATTGGATATAGTCAAATATCATTAATCCGGGAGTATGGATTAATACATAGTCAGTTGTCCTTAGTCCGAGAGTATGGATAGGACATAGTTATTCTTCATTAATCCGGGAGTATGGGTTAATACATAGTTAGTTGTCCTTAGTCCGGGAGTATGGATAGGACATAGTTATTCGTCATTAATCCGGGAGTATGGATTTAGACATAGACATTTGTCCATAATCCGAGAGTATGGAATGGGCACAATTATTGATCCGAGAGCATGGATTAGATCCGGGAATAAGAGGTAAAATTTAAGGCCCAAGAGTATGGATAGTCTGTTGTGAGGATTGACGGGGTGGGGTAAGAGTTGATTATATATATGAGGAAATTGTATATTTTGTGAAATCTGAATTATATATATGATATAACATTGTGGGATTGAAATCCCTATGTACTCACCAGGTTTCCCAACCTGATCCACTCAAGCTTATTTGTATCATAGGTGTCGATATGAAGTTACATTACACTGAGAGATTAAAGAGATGTAGATCACTAGTGTAAATGAATGTAAGTTCTGTTTATGCTTATATTTTTGTATTGATGATGACATCCCAAATGTTTTAAAATGAACAAAAATACATTTCTTCGGAAATGCTTTGATAACGTATTTATCATGCTTTTTTTTTGGGAACAAATTCCGCAACATTTTTATTAAAAGAAGTACTTTAATTTTTATAAAGCATAAACAAAAATCGGTCTTTTCTGGCCGTGAAAAAGGGGATGTCACAGATATGCAAGGCATCTTATCTTCCATCTCCGATATTGTTATGAGATTTTTTTTTTACTTCTACTCATTATTACTAACATCTTCAACTTACACTAATATTATTGGTAGCCCATAATCTTGAACTAGCCAACATCTTGGAATTGTCGTTGTATTTCTTGTCCTTCTTAATGTAGGAATTAAGACTTATCTAAAATAGTACAAACTAAGTTAAACGACATGTGGTCAAACAAGAATAGACATTGAAGTCTATCTTAAAAACCGGGTCAAAAAAGAATCAATGAACATCTTGAGATTTTATGATAGTTTGTTATACTTTCATTGTATTTAAAGACTAGCTGATCACCCATCACGGACACACATACACTCTCACTCTCACTGTAACATCCCAATATCAGGTATTTTTCTTATTTCTTTTATCTTTATTAAAAGTTTCATAAATGGTCCCTTGAGGAAAAAGGCTTGCATTTGTGGTCGTTTGCAGGGCGTACTTAAGAGTACGTGCAACGTACTCATGCAGCGTGGAATCGCGGGTAATCCGCAAGTACGTTGGGCGTACGTGTGGTACACCGGGTGTACTAGCCCAAACTCTAAACCCTAACCTTAAGGGTTGATCCCTATTTAAACAATATTATGTCCCCATTTGATCATCCTTATCAGCCACCATTCCCTCCTCAAACCCTATTTTCAAGTCTAAGTTGCTTGTAAGGGTTTTATGAGCTTATTGAGTGATTTTGGTGCATCTAGTTGAAAAAGGAGACTAGAGAAGAAGGAGTGGGTGCTAGCAATCTTGTAGATCCAAGAACCTTTCCACTTTATGCATCATTTTCAGGTATGTTGAGTGGTGCTTGACCTGCCAGCTGGTCAAGGTAGATCACCAGAGGCCTAGTATGTGTGTATATATATATATATATATATATATATATATATATATATATATATATATATATATATATATATATATCGGTGTTGCAGAAATTGGTCTTAGTGGCCGATTAATCGTTTGGCGGCCTTGAACTAATTACGAATAGCGTGCTTGACGGAAATTGGTCAAAATCAGTCAAACTCGGGCTTGGCGGTCCTTAGCGGTCATAGGCGGGAAATATTTAAAAAATTCAAAATTTTTAATTTTCAAATAGTACACAAATTTTTAAAATTTTAAATTTTAAGTTTTTGAATTTTAAAATATTATACTAAAATTTACAAAATTTCAAAATTTTAAATTTTAAATTTAAAATACTTATTTTTTTTAGGATATATTAAAATTTTAAATAATTTTATTAATAACTTAGGTTCACGATTAATCGTCGTATAGTACGATTAATCGATTAACGCCATTCAACCGTCGAGCTACCATCGAGTGATTTTCAAACATTGATATATATATATATATATATATATATATATATATATATATATATATATATATATATATATATATATATATATATATCTCCTAATCTAATAAATAAGTAGATTTTTGCCATGTGGCATTCTCTAAGCCCTCCCTAATTGATTTTCCCCGCTCAAAATGCCAAAGTGAATTTTCCCAAATGCCCTCTTGCTTCATATTTAATAGTTATGCATTGTGGTTTGAATTGATATACCAAATTATCGGCAATCAGTTTTGAATTCCATAGCAAAAAATCAGGAATTCCATAGCAAGAAATCAGGAATCATAATAATATCCAAACTTAATCACCAATTCTTGAAGGTAGATTCTGTCTTAAACCCTAATCTTCTTCCCTCTCCATCAATGGTTCGTTGCAAGAAACGACATCATTAAGTGAAATCAACGGAAATCGGAGAAGGTATCACAGAGCGTTAAGTGAAATCAACAATTCTTTTTCATCGCAGAGAAACGAAGCATCGACATGAAAGATTAACATCTCTAATCTCGTCGTTTTCTTTCAATCGATTCAAATTTTCAAATCAATAGAGCCTGAGATGGATGATTTTATCAACTTTAGGACTAGATGTTTAGGAATCATTGATGCGGCGATAACCCTAGCTTCAATGGATTATTCCGGAAAGCTCAATCATCGTAGAGATAAAATTGTCGAGCGACTTTATGCACAACAGTGTCGCAATTGTGGCCTGAATGTAAATCCTCAGCAGCTGCCGAATGGTGTCGTTCGGACCACGATTACGAAAGAGATAAATGACGATGAAGGAGGAGGAGGAAGTGATACTCCTTTAACTCCACAGTTGATTCCTCAAGATGACGAAGAACTAGATCCATATGCGGGTTTATTCGATGATGAGCATACAAATATTCTCAAGATCACAGAATAGCTCGAAAGTCGACACCAGGTTTAATTCCTTTTTCATTTACCCACATGTGTTTTGCATCTAATCTATCTGCTAGGTTTTCTTTCTGAACAGGGATAAAATAAGTAGGAAACATATCTATATTTTTTTTCTTTGTTTATTAGTAAGTGCTGAAGTTTTTCAGTTTTACTGGATTTCTTTGTTTGATAACTATCACCGATTACCAATGGAGTTTGAGGGTACATGCGAAGAGCCAAGATTACTTTAGGTAATTGATGAATATAGTAAAGATATTTTCAAATACATGGTATCTTAATTTTCTCATTATCATTGAATTTCATTTACCTGCAGATTTGCAATGATGATAAATTCTGATGCTTTTTGGATACCGACTTTTGAACTGTGCGTAAAGTATAATTGTCACACCCCCAAACCAGACGACGGAAACGTCCAGGGGTGGAGGACTTCATTTGTAGTTTCACAACACATGCATTATAGTAATCAAAGTACAAACAACCACTGTATTTAAAAAGTGTAAATATTTACATGTGTTTCAACATTGATAGTATGTTCTTGAATTAGTATTCATAACATGTATCTGAAAGAATGTATATCCTTGAATAGTTTTGAATCAAACTTTGTTCTTGTAAAAGAATGTATTCTAGTATACTTGAATCATGAATTAATGTTCTGTGAATCATAAATTATACCTATTATAATTTATATGTACTTTCTGAATTGATACTGTGTATTCATAAATGCAACCCCTTGCTCAACTTGTTACAAAGGGTAATTGAAACTAAATGAACAAACTTTTATACTTGTATACATATACAAATATATATATAAGTAAAATTTAAATGACATTCAGACAAATAACTGATACTTGAATCCCACATCCAAACAAGGAAAAGGAACCAAAGTGGGTTATCAGTCCTAAGCCTTTTAAATCTTATTTATATAAATATATATATACTAGTATGATTTTTAGGAGAAATATAAGTTTATAAAAACATTTAAAAGAAGTTTGATATTTTGAAATCCATTTTGGTGACTTGATGTCGTTTTGAAACAAACATTGAAAACCATTTGGTTTGATGATAACTGAAATCCATTTTGATAAGATATTTGAAATCACTTGTTTATAACACAAAAACTTTGTGTTAGACTTGTATTCCCCCCCTTAAAATAGTAAAAACTATGAAAATACGGGGGGGGGGGGGTATGAACTCACCTGTTGTAAGTTATTCAATTGTAAGATTGGTGTAGGATGCTAAGTGTCAAGTGAAGTCTTGAACACAATGGATCCTATTAAGCATATAATGATATATATGGATATAATTAGTGTATATAACAACTAATTATGATAGGAAATCACTTTAGGGACTAGGAAACACTTGAATTTAAGTGTTACAATCACATGTGATTGTTCTAAGAGAGTTTACGGCCACACATGGTGTTCACGGCCATGGAGTTTACGGCCACACATGATGTTCACGGCCATGGAGTTTACAACCAATGAAGATCTTGAGTTTACGGCCAAGGGAGATGCTCATGGCCGTAAACTCTTATGTTCTTGGGAAAATGGTTGTTTTCAAGGTTGTAAGTTAAGAGCTTCTAGTATACGGAAGAATACTTACGTTTTGAATCTTGAATTGGGGTGTTCACGGTCTAAAGTACTAGTGTGTGTTCTCGGTGTTCTTGGTGTTCTTGAAGATCTAACGAAAAGAGATGATTTCATGGATGAAATCATAGGGTTTTACTAGTTTAAGCAAGGTATCAACTAATAAAATAGGAGAAAAACTTACTTATTGGAAGAATCAAGGTGTAAATCTTGATGATAATTGACAGAAAATCGAGTTTCTTGGGCTGATTGTGTGAGAAATGGTGAAAAATGAAGGAAATCTATATATGTATGCGAGGGTTTACGGCCGAGGAGTTTGAGGTCCGAAGTTAGCAAGGCGTTTACGGCCGAAGCCTCGTTTACGGCCTGCGAGTAGTTTATGGTCCGAGGAGTTTACGACCGTAAACTCTTTGCGGCTCGAGGCAATGAATAGTATGCGAAGTTTCTCGGTTTTCAAACATTTTCCTTCCAATTCAATTATGGATATTATAAGGATTTTAGCTAATAAAGGTTATTATTATAACCCAAAAACAAAACCCAAACAATAAAAAGGACTTTAGTTGACTTTTGTTTGACTTTGGTTGACTAGAGTTGATTTTACAAACAGAAAATAATGGAATGTTACATTATCCCCACGTTAGAGAGAATTTCGTCTCGAAATTAGAGTTTAAGCAATTAAGGAAACACAAATAACTTAGCAAAAAGATGAGGATATTTCAGTTTCATTTGATCCTCGCGCTCCCAAGTGAATTCAGGTCCACGTTTGGCATTCCAGCGAACCTTCACTATAGTAATACGGCTTTGCTTTGTTTGTTTGACCTCTCGGTCCATGATCTCTACTGGTTCTTCCATGAAGTTGAGGCTCTCGTCGATCTCGATTTCGTCAAGTGGAATAACAAGAGTCTCGTCGGACATACACTTTTTCAAGTTCGAGACGTGGAAAACAGGATGTATGTTATTTAGTTCTTGAGGTAGTCAGAGTTTGTAAGCTACTGGACCGATTCTAGCAAGAATGTCGAATGGTCCTATGTACCTTGGATTCAACTTGTCACACTTTCCAAAGCGTATTATGCCCTTCCAGGGTGAGACCTTCAACATGACACGATCACCAACATGGAATTCCAAAGGTTTTCTTCTTTTGTCAGCATAGTTTTTTTTGTCTATCTCTGGAAACTTTATGTCACTCCCGGATTTGTACGATTTTCTCCGTAGTTTCACGAATGATTTCCGGACCAGTGAGAGTACTGTCAGGAACTTGATTTCTAGCTAGCTGCGTGTCACCCACTTCAGCCCAGCACAGAGGTGATCTGCACTTACGGCCATAGAGAGCTTCGAAAGGAGCAACCATTATGCTAGTGTGATAACTATTGCTGTAAGAGAATTCGACAAGGGGTAAATGAGTATCCCATGCCTTACCAAAATCTATCACACAAGCTCGCAACATATCTTCTAAAGTCTGAATTGTTCTCTCTTTTTGTCCGTCTGTTTGTGGATGGTAGGCTGTACTCATGTCCAGCCTAGTTCCCAAAGATTTTTGTAAAGACTGCCAGAAACGAGAAGTAAATCTACTATCTCGGTCAGAAATAATAGATATTGACACACCATGAAGACTAACGATTTCTTTGAGGTAAGTTCTTGTTAGCTTCTCCATCTTGTCTGTCTCTTTGATTGGTAAGAAGTGTGCGGATTTAGTTAATCTGTCGACGATTACCCAAATAGTATCATAACCATCCGATGTCTTGGGTAACTTGGTTATGAAATCCATTGTAATCCGCTCCCACTTCCATTCAGGGATTTCAGGTTGTTGTAATAAACCTAAAGGTTTCTGGTATTCTACCTTGACTTTGGCACAAGTAAGGCACTTGCCCAAAAAGGTCGCAATTTCGGCCTTCATGTTTGGCCACCAGTATAGTTTCTTGAGGTCCAGGTACATTTTGTCTGAACCTGGATGAATGGAGTACCGTGTTTTGTGTGCTTCATTCATGACTACGTCTCTGTAACCACCGAACTTTGGTGTCTAGATCCGGTTCATGAAACAATAGACTCCATCATCCCTAACTTTGAAGTTTTATCCATTCCTCTCAAGGCTTCACCTGTCACATTCTTAGGTTTTAAGGCCTCAAGTTGAGCTTCTCTGATCTGTGTGGATAGATGTGAATGGATTGTCATGGTCAACGACTTTACTCGGCGTCCCGAGTATTCTTTTCTACTAAGGGCGTCAGCTACTACGTTAGCTTTACCAGGGTGATAAAGAATCTCACAATCGTAGTCGTTCAGTAGCTCCACCCATCGTCGTTGTCTCATGTTCAGTTCTTTCTGATTGAAGATATGCTGGAGAATTTTATGGTCCGTGAATATTGTGCATTTCGTGCCATATAAGTAATGTCTCCAGATCTTCAGAGCAAATACTACTGCTCCTAGTTCAAGGTTATATGTTGTATAGTTGACCTCATGTGTCTTTAGCTGTCTTGAGGCATAGGATATAACCTTTCCTCTTTGCATAAGAGCACATCCAAGCCCTTGATTAAAAGTATCATAGTACACTACAAAATCCTCTGTGCCTTCAGGAAGAGACATGATTGGTGCACAACACAAGGCTCGTTTCAGCGTTTGGAACGCTGTTTCCTGTTTTTCTCCCGAGCTAAAAGTTACACCCTTTTGCGTCAGGGTGGTAAGAGGTTTAGCTATTCGAGAGAAATTCTGGATGAATCTGCGATAATAGCCAGCAAGACCTAAGAATTGACAGATATCTGTAGGTGTTTTGGGTGTTGACCAGTTTTCAATTGCCTTTATTTTGGAAGGGTCGACGTGTATTCCTTCTGAACTGACCACGTGACCTAGGAATTCAACCTTCCTGATCCAAAATTCACACTTTGAAAACTTCGCATAGAGGTTATCTGATCTAAGAGTTTGCAATACTTGACGAAGATGTTGGCCATGTACCTCTTCACTTCTTGAGTAGATAAGGATGTCGTCAATGAAGACTATGACGAATTTGTCCAGAAATGGACGACACACTCTATTTATTAGATCCATGAACACAGCAGGTGCATTCGTCAATCCAAATGGCATCACTACGAACTCATAATGACTATAATGAGTTCTGAACGCGGTTTTGGGAATGTCATTCTCCAAATTCGTAACTGGTGATACCCAGATCTTAAGTCTATTTTTGAGAAGTAGCTCGCACCTTGAAGTTGGTCGAATAGATTGTCAATGCGAGGCAGAGGATATCGATTCTTAATGGTAAGTTTATTTAATTCGCGGTAGTCTATGCACATACGGAATGATCCATCCTTCTTCTTCACGAACAAGACCGGTGCTCCCCAGGGTGAGAAGCTTGGTCTTATGAAACCTTTGCTAAGGAGTTCGTTAAGCTGGCTGGATAATTCCTGCATTTCAGAAGGCGCAAGACGATAAGGAGATTTGGCTACATGGTTAGCCCCTGGAATTAAATCGATTCAGAATTCGACTTGTCGTTCAGGAGGCACTCCTGGAAGATCATCGGGAAAAACGTCGGGAAAGTTGCATACTTCAGGAATTTTCGCGATATCTTTCATTTCTTGCTTTTTGTCTACTACATGAGCTAAGAAATCACAGTACTCTTTACAAAGGTACTTCTATGCCTTGATACAAGAAATGATCTGGAAGTACGTTCCAGGTTTGTCGCCGTAAATAACAAGAGTTTCATTAGTTGGCAAGTTCAGACGAATGGCTCTTTCATAGCATAGGATGTCAGCATGGTTAGGACACAACCAATCCATACCTATTATGAAGTCGGAACTTTTGATAGAGACCAACATAAGATCTATTGGGAACGAAAGTTATTCAAGGTAAGAGTACATCCTATGTATATATCATTGGTGGATTCAGATTTTCCGTTAGCCATTTCGACTATGAATGTTTCTTTTAATGGTTGGGAGTTTTGATTTAGCAAGTGTTTGAAATTATTACTCACAAAGCTCTTCTCAGCACCACAATCAAATAGAATGCATGCATAAGTGTTGTTGAGAAGGAACGTACCCATCACTACAACGGGATTTGCCACAGCTTCTTCATGACCCATAGTTAAAGTTCTCCCAACTCCACCAACATTTCCAGCTTTAGGACAATCTTTCTTGAAATGCCCCACTTCACCACAATTGTAGCACGCTTGACCTCAGCAACAGGTACTTGGTTAAGTGGTTGAGGTGGTGTTCTACAGAATCGAGCGGTATGCCCTTTTCTGTTGCAGTTACGACACTGCATTTCCCTGCAATTTCCATTATGGTGAAAATTGCACTTGTTGCACTTGGGGAGATTACCAGCATAAGGCTTAGCTGGTACCAGATTAAGAGGAACAACAGCAGGTACAGTAGCAGCATTGACTGTAACTAGCTGTTGCTTCTTTGAGGAATCCTGTGGGAACTTTCCCTTCCTCTTGTTACTACCTTTCTTCTTGCTGTTGTTGTTGTCATTGTTGTTGTTGTTGTTTCCCTTTGGTTGTTCTGGTGTAGTAACCACTGAGTTTTTACGGGCTACGTGGTCGATAAGAGATTGTGCCAGCGCTTTGGCACTGTCAAAAGTAACAGGCCTCGAAGCTAGAACATTTGACTGAATTTGGGGCGACAGTCCCTAAATATATCTCTCAATCTTCTTGCTCTCCAGAGCAACCATATCTGGACAAAGAATTGCCAGATCATAGAATCTACTAGTATAGGTTGATATATCAGAACCAACCATTGTAAGACCCCAGAGTTCCTGCTCGAGTTTTTGAACTTCTCCTCGCGGACAGTATTCCCGCATTAGCATGGCTTTGAAGTTCTCCCAGCTTATCAAATTAGCCACTACCAGAGTAAGTGACTTAACATGGCCATTCCACCACGTTAATGCTCTATCTGAAAAGTACAAGCAGCGAACTTGACCTTGCTGCCCTCAGGATAGGAGCAAATTTCGAAAATTGCTTCTGTCTTTTCTATCCACTGCCTTAATGCCATAACTCCTCTAGTTCCATTAAAGGTCCTGGGTTTGGCATTGGAAAAATCTTTATAAGTGCACTCTCGCGAGTGCCCATGACTCTCACCATGGTTAGAAGGATGTGCACCAGCTCCCGACCCACTAGCACTAGGAGTATTGATATGAGACATGGCAGCAGCTACAGACGCCGTGACTGCCGCTTGGAACATAGCGGGGTCGAACTGAAGAGGTGGTGGCGGAGGTGGTACCGGCGATTCATTAATATTGGTACGTCTTGGATTTCTACGAGGAGGCAACTTTTTCTATAAAAGTCAAAAAGATACAAGGATGGTAAGATATCAAGAGTGGATATAAATTTCGATATCTCTTAACTAAAACATATAGTTCAACATGAATCTTGTAATGAATTGGAAATAGCAGTCGACGAAAAGTACAACTTGTAACAGAATGATAAGAAATTGAATGGTTATTTTTCAAAGACTATGAACATGCATGTCGATTAAATTGGCATATTGAGTACATAAAGTCTGGAAAACTTGACCTTTTACAGGTCTACAAAACACCAATTTCTGGAAAATATCGACATCATACAGACCCACCGAAAATAAAATTTTCGTGGTCGCACTGAAAAACATGAAAAATAACGCTAGAACCTATCCGTAGACTTAGACTATAACCAAAAGAGTAAATAGGAAACGAGTAGAGCATTTTATACTGGCGAAGGGTATCTCTTGAATGAAACCTCAACTCGGCCAGTTGACGCTCCATAGCAAGCAGATGTCTTTCATATACTGTCAGATGTGCTCGGAGTTCTATGACTTCAGATCGAGTTACAGCTAACTCTTGCAGCAGAGACTCATTGTCTCTCGTAGCTCTCTCACAAGTATATTCAAGACGATTAATGCGAATAATATTAACTCTCGCATTGGAATCAACTTCCCTGATTCGGTTGATAGATGTCCTACCTTGAATTTCATTTGGGAGCAATCCTGCGAACTAGAATCGGCAGGACTCTGTCTGCTGAACCTCCTTCGCTCAGGTTGTAGAAGCTTCTGTATCCATTGTATGGCATGGGTTGACCCCGCTCTTAACTCCATGTTTCCAAACTTTCTACCCACAGAGGTGTCGGACCTTGAAAAGCCGGACGAGGGTTATGATTTTGGACTACTGGTGGTGGATTATAGGCTTCTGATTCAGAATCATTGTCTTCAGGAAAATTTTCTGCAAAATCATCATCTAAGGAGATTTCATGATTTTCTTCTGGCTCTACATCTTGTCCTTGATTGGAGAAGTACGGGTCTCCGGGTAAGTGAAATCCAGCCATTGTTATCTAATCGAGAATAGGGATAAGAGTTATAGAATATAGTTAGTAACGATTGATTAATGATATAAGTTTCTATGAGAGAGACCTACACTTATCAAGTAATGTATTCTGTATGACTTGTTCTAGGTATTACTATAACTATAAAGTGTATACTAATTATATATAACTTGAGTATAATCGACCTTTGATTAAATGACCTGGCTCTGAATCCACAACCAAACAAGGAACAGGAAATGAAGCTAAATCACTTATTCTAAGTCTATATAACTTTAATTATATATAATTGTAATATACCCTTAATATTTATAGTTCTACCCTTAATTGTTCTATTGTTTTCACATGTTTGTTTTTAGTATATAGTACCTAAAATACTCCTATAGTATTTTAATCTTTATGTTCTGTTCTAGAGTTCTTCTGAATATGTATGGTAACTTTTAGACATGCCACAACACTACTATCACTCCCAAACACATGTTGGTTATATCTCAAATCAATATAGTTGATCAGGCTATATTTATCCCATATATGATTACATAACTGTCCAGGTTTGACTGTAATGTTCAACATCCAAATACTTCTAAGTTCTTATGATTATAATACTGTACTTATAGGTATGAGTGTTAGTATACTTCTTGTAAAAATACTTAAATTTTTAAAAGTATACTTGTAGTCAGAGCTCTTAGCCCCAAATGTATTTATAGTTTGTATATCTTTTATGGATTGATATATTGAGTTCACTATAAACAATGCTCTGATACCAATCTGTCACACCCCCAAAGCAGACGGCAGAAACGTCCGGGGGTGGAGGACTTCATTTTTAGTATCACAACCTAAGCAGTTATCGCAGACAAAATTTCAATAGCAGTCACATGCCGGTATTTGAAATCGCGGTTTATGCGGTGGTATAGCAGTGGTATATCGGTTTTTTAATATTATGTATAATTTATATTATATATTTATACAAAATTTATATATTAGATTATTAATGCTATATAGAATTAATATCATAAAAAATCATATAAAAACATAACATAATCTATATATAATATTCTAATATAGTAATATGGAAACTAAAAAGTTTCAAAATGCCATCGCAGCTCAAGTCGTTCGTGGTTTCTAACTACTGAAACACACGAGAAATGGAAGTTGTCATTTGTTGCTTTGTAGTTTGTAATTAATTATATTTATTATTTGGACTTATTAACACAAAAAGTGTAGTGGACTAATTAAAAAAATAAAGATTTAATATTGAAATAACACACAATCGTTTTTTTCTTTGTCAAAGTAGCCCAATATGTACAAAATTGTAAAAGCGTGTGTAGTCTCGCTATAGCGCTGACGAGTTTCGCGGTAAATAGCGGTCTATAGTGCCGCTAATAGCGCCATCGCTATTCGTAAATGCTATTTCAAAATAGTGGTTCAGTAACACCGCAAAACGCTATTGCACCGCTATAGCGCGCTATTGATAGCATAGATCACAAGACATGCATTATAGTAATCAGAGTACAAACAACCACTGTATTTAAAAAGTATAAATATTTACATGTGTTTCAACATTGTATACTGAAACTAAATAGTTGAACAAAAGAAGAAGACAAGGCATAAATAGCTCCATCTTCTCAAAAACTCGGGGTGTACCTGTCTACTGGTTCCCTGATAATACAAGTAATTTGAAAAGAGAGTATCAACATAAAGTTGAGTAAGTGCATAAGTATTTATGTTTTGAAAGAATGTTATCTGTTTCTTAAATATGTAAGTTGTTCCAGAAAATCGTATATTTTCTACTGTATATGAAAAGTAGTTTTATTTTCATAAAACTGTTCTATTTGTAAACCAATGTTATGTATTTGTAATCCTTTTGTAAACCAATCTTATGTATTTGTAATCCTTTTGTAAACCAATGTTCTGTATTTGTAATACTGTAAACTGTATCTTGTAAACTAGTACATTGAAAATGTACATAAGTTTAGTTAATTATACACTAACGTATTGTTAATATCTTTTAATGAGTTATTATAACCATACTGACTAGATGGCCTGAACCAACGCTATGAATGCGCTGAAAGCTGTTGATAACAATTTGTCACTCACAGGTGTGTATGCCTGACTGTAGCTAGCAGTCCGAGTGCGTGGTTGTCAATCCCAATATAGATCTATACACACATTGTTTCGATCCCCGACTGGAGATTCTGGTTATAATGTCAGGACTTTACTATGTTGCTGAAAATGAATTAAACAACCTGAACTACTTGTCTCATAAAAGCATATAAACGTTACATGTATAATAGTTATGAAAACCCAATCATTCTGAAATAAATGATTGATAGTATGTTCTTGAATTAGTATTCATAACATGTATTTGAAAGAATGTATATCCTTGAATAGTTTTGAATCAACCTTTGTTCTTGTAAAAGAATGTATTCTAGTATACTTGAATCGTGAATTAATGTTCTGTGAATCATAAATTATACCTATTATAATTTACATGTACTTTCTGAATTGATACTGTGTATTCATAAATGCAACCCCTTTCTCAACTTGTTACAAAGGGTAAATGAAACTAAATGAACAAACTTTTATACTTGTATACATATACAAATATATATAAGTAAAATTTAAATGACATTCAGACAAATAACTTATACTTGTAATCCCACATCCAAACAAGGAAAAGGAACCAAAGTGGGTTATCAGTCCTAAGCCTTTTAAATCTTATTTATATAAATATATATGTACCAGTATGATTTTTGGGAGAAATATAAGTTTATAAAAACATTTAAAAGAAGTTTGATATTTTGAAATCCATTTTGGTGACTTGATGTCGTTTTGAAACAAACATTGAAAACCATTTGGTTTGATGATAACTGAAATCCATTTTGATAAGATATTTGAAATCACTTGTTTATAACACAAAAAATTTGTGTTAGACTTGTATTCCCCCCCCCCCCCCCTTAAAATAGTAAAAACTATGAAAATACGGGGGGGGGGGGGGGTTATGAACTCACCTATTGTAAGTTATTCAATTGTAAGATTGGTGTAGGATGCTAAGTGTCAAGTGAAGTCTTGAACACAACGGATCCTATTAAGCATATAATGATATATATGGATATAATTAGTGTATATAACAACTAATTATGATAGGAAATCACTTTAGGGACTAGGAAACACTTGAATTTAAGTGTTACAATCACATGTGATTGTTCTAAAGGAGTTTACGGACACACATGGTGTTCACGGCCATGGAGTTTACAGCCACACATGGTGTTCACGGCCATGGAGTTTACGACCAATGAAGGTCTTGAGTTTACGGCCAAGGGAGATGCTCATGGCCGTAAACTCTTATGTTCTTGGGAAAATGGTTGTTCTCAAGGTTGTATGTTAAGAGCTTCTAGTATATGGAAGAATACTTACGTTTTGAAGCTTGAATTGGGGTGTTCACGGTCTAAAGTACTAGTGTGTGTTCTTGAAGATCTAACCAAAAGTGATGATTTCATGGATGAAATCATAGGGTTTCACTAGTTTAAGCAAGGTATCAACTAATAAAATAGGAGAAAAACTTACTTATTGGAAGAATCAAGGTGTAAATCTTGATGATAGTTGAGAGAAAATCGAGTTTCTTGGGCTGATTGTGTGAGAAATGGTGAAAAATGAAGGGAATCTATATATGTATGCGAGGGTTTATGGCCGAGGAGTTTGCGGTCCGAAGTCGGAAAGGCGTTTACGACCGAAGCCTCATTTACGGCCTGCGAGGAGTTTACGGTCCGAGGAGTTTACGGCCTTAAACTCTTTGCGGCCCGAGGCAATGAATAGTATGCGAAGTTTCTCGGTTTTCAAACATTTTCCTTCCAATTCAACTATGGATATTATAAGGATTTTAGCTAATAAAGGTTATTACTATAACCCAAAAAAACCCAAAACAATAAAAAGGACTTTAGTTGACTAGAGTTGATTTTACAAACAGAAAATAACGGAATGTTACAATAATGGGCATAGCTGTGATATAAAGAACTTTGGGGATGGATGGTTCAGGAAAGATCTCAAATTAATGATGTGATTGTAATTGATAATGATTTATGGAAGATCATTTCTTCTGTATTTATCCCAGTGTTGCTTATTGGTATACCCAAGTTGTAGATTGCAAGGATGGTATACCCTTCCTTACCCTTCATTTTTTTACTACTATGAGGAATAATGTTGATGGTTATTATATGTTACTAATGGGAGTGTCTTGCAATTTTTTGTCAGGTGGAAATCTTGTGCTGTATTTGGACGCTTTTACCCTTTATTATGAGGTATGACGTATGAATTTATCACTTAATGTGTATTTTTCATGTTTTCTAATAACTTTATATAAATTTTCATCCAAAGCCTAAGATTGATTTTAAATTGAAAGGTGTTGGTGGAAGTTTAACCACCATTCCTCGACTTGCTGATATGTGTCACACCCCAAAACCAAGAACGGCGGAAACGTTCTGGGGTGGAGGACGTCATGTACAGTATCACAACAATGCATAATAGTAAAGACAACCAACAACATCCATAGCATTAATATAATAATTGTAATACAAGCGTGTTCTGTATAGTTTGTAAGACACCAAAAGTATAATCAAAATAAAAGATGAGTCTTGTATGTGCTCCATCTTCTCAAAAGCTTCATCTGTACCTGTCTACTGATGACCTGAGAATACAAGTATTTAATGTCATTGCTTGTATAAAACTGTTTGTAATAATGAAATGTAGTAACTGATTTCAAAGGTTTGTAAATAGTATACTCCCTAGAAAATCCTATATTTTCCAGTAAAAATGTAGTCTTCTACCAAGACCCGATTGTTTGTATGTTTTTTCTTTCGTAAATGTAAGGGTTTTCCCTAGTGAAACTATCTGTATGAAAATATAGTTTACTTAAACGAGTATGTGACAAAATCACAAAATAATGAAGTACAGACTCCAAGTAGTACTAAATGTACAGTACACCTCGGAGAGTCTAAAATAGTAATGTGTAGACTCCAGGTGGTATTAAATGAACAATACGCCTCGAAAAGTCTATTTTTGCCTTTAATTCTTAATTGGTTAATTAAAGGTTTGAATGTGAACTCGTATGTAACCATGCTGATCGACGGCTGAATGATTGATGACCCTCCAGGTCATATATAGTGGGGTAGCATTCTGTCACCCCTTGGCCTTTCGGCTAGGACTGTAGTTAGCAGTCAGGATGTGGGAGTGTCTATCCCGTATAGATCTATACACATAATGCCCGCTCTCCCTCCAGGAGACTCTGGTTACAAAGTGATAGCACAATAAAGTGTCGTATCGAGAAGTAGTATGTCACATTCTATTTATAGTATTCAAATGTTTACGTAGTATATCATAGTGTAGTAATGTTTTCTCTGTACTAGTGTATAGTGTATTCTCTTGTATATTGTATAGCATGTTTTCTTGTATAATGTATAGAGTGTTCTCTTGTAGAGTATAAAGTGAGTATTGACTCATAACTATACTGACTCTGGTAGGTGTCATTGTAATAGCAGTAGTGAGTAGTAAAACCTTAACTATACCTATTATAGTTAAATAGTAATGAAGTAGGTATGCCTTTGTTACACAAAGGTACTGAACTGAAGTGAAAGCTTTTATATCCAACACACACACACACACATATATATATATATATATATATATATATATATATATTTATATATATATATATATATATATATATATATATATATATATATATATATATATATATGATATATAACTAAGAATTCAACGACAGTCGAACAAATAACAGGATACCCTAAGTCCACAACCAAACAAGGAACAAGAATTAAGGTGAGCTATCAGTCCTAAGTCCTTCGAGTCTTACTTATATAAATATATTAGTGGAGATATGAGTTTGAAAATAGTGCAAGTTTAGAAGAGTTTTGGAAACAGTTTTAGTATTTAAAAGTTTAATAAAAGGGTTTTGAACGCTTGAAAACCATAAATTGGATAGTAACTTGAAAGTAGTAGTAAATCTTCCTGTTTGTTCTAGTCATTAATCACATATGATTAAAGCAATAACTAGAATGTTTCAACTTGTATTCCCCCACCATAAAAGCATTTAAAATAATTTCAAAGGTTGATTAAGGGGTATGAACTTACCTGCAGTGAGTGGTTTGGATGGGAGTGCCGGGTAGGATGCTAGGTGTCAAGTGAGGACTTGAACACACACACGGATCCTATGTAACATGTAGTGACACATAAATGTATATAATTAGTCATTTAACAACTAATTAATCAAGTAAAGACATCCTAATACATGGAAACACTTTGCTTCAAGTGCTAGGAGTGCTAAAGGGTTGCATCTAAGGAGAGTATGGCCTCACATTGGAGTTTACTTTTCATTTGGTAACCCTACATGTGTTTACGGTTTTTGGTCATTTCCCCCATGAGTTTACGGCCGTAAACTCATGGTAAATTGTACCATTGTGTGATTTAAGGTCTTATACTCCTCAAGGAAGTGTTCTAGGTTTGTATTCAAGGCTTAGGAAGGGACTAGGGCTCAAAATGGCTCATCTTTGGAGTTTACGGTCCTTGGACCACTCCCTTGGAGTTTACGGTCG
Organism: Lactuca virosa; assembly: GCF_052849685.1. Lineage (NCBI taxonomy): Eukaryota > Viridiplantae > Streptophyta > Magnoliopsida > Asterales > Asteraceae > Lactuca > Lactuca virosa. The sequence goes on along the minus strand of NC_136428.1, from coordinate 411,546,567 downwards.
TAAACCCATGTGTTTACCGTCGTAAACCCATGAGTTTACGGCCGTAAACTCATGGTCACTCCTACCATTTCGTGTTTTGGGGTTTCTAGCTCATGCATGCAAGGTTCTAGTACAATATCCAAGCCCTAGAAGGTGTTAGTGGCACTTAAACACCACTTGATGGTGTTTACGGTTCAAGGAGATCCCTTGACCGTAAACACATGTGTTCTTGGTTATTTTTTATGTTTTCCAATGGTTTAGCAAGTATACTAAGCAAACAACTAGATAGGAGGAGTGTACTTACGTATAGGAAGCTTGTAAGAGTGTTTAAGGTCCAAAAACACTAGTGTGTGTTCTTGGTGTTCTTGGTGTTCTTGGTGTTTTGAAGAACACTTGAAGATCTAAGTAAAAATGAAGAATGTATGGATGAAATCGTGTATAAGCACTAGATAAAGTGTTATAACAACAAATCTAGTGAAGAAACACTTACATTTTTGGAAGATTTGGAAGATGATCCTATGATAGTTGAGAGAAAAGTTGGGTGTTCTTGAGCTTGGAAGTGAGAAATGGGGGAATGAAGAGTAAACTCATGCTATATGCATGAGTTCATGGTCAAAGGGGAGTTTACGGCCCAAACTCCTCATGTTTGGCCGTAAACACCTAGTTAAGGTGTTGTTTGTTTAATTGTTACACATCCCTCCTAGAAGGTACTTCCTTTTTATTTGTTCGTTTCATGCATTTATTTTAAAAACACCCAAACAGACTTTAAACCGGCCAAAAATGTACTGAAATGAATTTGATTATTATTTGAAGTGCTTGACTGTAGAGTTTATACAAATGAAAATTTCGGGTTGTCACATCATCCCCCCGTTAGAGGGAATTTCGTCCCGAAAGTAGAGTTCAAGCAACTAAGTTATTACAAGATAACTAAGTAAAAAGATGAGGATATTTAAGTTTCATTTGATCCTCGCGCTCCCAAGTGAACTTCGGTCCTCGCTTGGCGTTCCAGCGAACCTTCACTATTGGGATACGGCTTTGTTTCGTTCGTTTGACCTCTAGGTCCATGATCTCTACAGGTTCTTCCATGAAGTTGAGGCTCTCGTTGATCTCGATCTCGTCGAGTGGGATTACAAGAGTCTCATCGGATAGGCACTTTTTCAAGTTCGAGACGTGGAAGGTAGGATGTACGTTACTAAGCTCGCGGGGTAAGTTGAGTTTGTAAGCTACGGGGCCGATTCTAGTGAGAATCTCGAAAGGCCCTATGTATCATGGATTTAGATTTCCACGCTTTCCGAAGCGTATCAAGCCCTTCCAGGGTGAGACTTTCAAAAGGACTCGGTCTCCCACCTGGAACTCCAAAGGTTTCCTTCGTTTGTCTGCGTAGCTTTTCTGTCAGTCTCTAGAGGCTTTCAATCGTTCACGAATCTGAACGATCTTCTCTGTCGTTTCCCGAATGATTTCGGGACCTGTGAGAGTTCTGTCAGGAACTCGTCCTTTGGCTAACTGAGTGTCACCCACTTCAGCCCAACACAGAGGAGATCTGCACTTCCGGCCGTAGAGGGCTTCAAATGGAGCAGCCTTTATGCTTGTGTGATAACTATTGTTGTAGGAAAATTCGATAAGGGGTAAGTGGGTATCCCATGCCTTCCCAAAGTCTATCACACAGGCTCGCAACATATCTTATAATGTTTTAATAGTCCTCTCAATTTGTCCGTCGGTCTATGGATGGTAGGCTGTACTCATGTCCAGCCTCGTTCCTAAGGAGCTTTGTAATGACTGCCAGAACCTCGAAGTGAATCTACTATCTCTATCGGAGATAATGGATATAGGAACACCATGCAGTCGTACTATCTCCCTAATGTAGGTTCTAGTAAGCTTCTCCATCTTGTCTGTTTCTTTGATAGACAGGAAGTGTGCGGACTTGGTCAATCTGTCGACGATGACCCATATGGTATCAAGTCCACCCGTTGTCTTGGGAAACTTGGTTATGAAGTCCATAGTGATCCGCTCCCACTTCTATTCAGGTATCTCCGGTTGTTGAAGTGTAAGGGTCGAATAGTTGTAATTAGTCGAAGTATGTTTTGTACTCTTCGAATATTTTGTAATGTATTTTACTAAGGCGCTTATGTTCGAAGCGTTAGTGTCAAAGCCTTAGTATATTTTTTGTACGCTTTCAGTTCCCTATAAATAGGGTTATTTAGTAGAGCTAGACAAGAACTTTTACAGACTTGTCTCTTTTACTCTGTAAAGAATTCGAAAGCGTAATAGAGCATAACAGATCATATTTACATTCTGTGTTCAAATCTCACATTCATACTTGAATTCATACTCTGATTAATTCATTACTCGATTCTTTGGTTCATCAATTGGTATCAGAGCAGGAATCATATCTCTGATATGATTTTCACGCTGTTCAAAAAGTTTTTGAATCAATTTTTGATTCAAAAGTTTCCGCACTTTTTGAAAGTGAAAAATTATCTAGATCTTAGTTTGTGATTCGATTCTGCATTTGAATTGTTGAATCGAGTGTTATTCTCCTCAATTCAATTTGATTCATCTAGTTTGTTTTCAAATTCTCAAATCTTTTCAAACTTCTCAAAATCTTTTTCCGTACAACAATGGCGAGTTTCAATATCAATTCGATGACCTCGTTTTCTCATCTGCTAGGTTCATCAACCAAAATTCGAATGCTAATCCCTGAATACTATGATCAGTGGGATGATCGGATGCAGGATTATCTGAATGGTCTTGATGAAGAATTATGGACATGTATCACTGGAAATATTAATGTTCCAGTGAATGTTCAACCAATCGGATCTTCTTCCACAAGTTCTGGTGTTGATAATCAAGGTGATCGTCTGAAGAAATTGGAGAAAAGGTGTATGAGGGAATTACGAGGTGCTTTACCTCCAGTTGTGTACAATTACATTAGGAGTTGTACAACTGCAAAGGAAATCTGGAACAATCTGAAAGATAAATTTCAAGGAAGTGAGAAGACAAAAATCAATTCAGTTAAACAATGTTTGGTTGAGCTGAAAGACTTCAAACAAAAAGAAGGAGAAACAATTGAAGTTTACTATGATCGTCTGAATGAGCTAATCTATCGATGCAATCGCTATGGAATTACCAGGACTTCAATGGAATTCAATCTCATCTTTGTAATGGGGCTTCGAAAAGAGTGGAGGAGTGTGAGTATGATGGTAAATAATCAGCAAAGTTTTGATACATCAACTCTCAATGATTTGTACAATCAGTTGAAAACACACGAAGTTGAAGTAAATGAAATTGCTGAGGAATCGAAGTTGAATTTGGGAGGTCCATTAGCTCTTGTGTCAAAAATTTCAGAAAGAGAAGCTGAGAATGGTGATTCTGAGGAAGAAGAAGGATTCATCATGAATTCGGATGATGAAGCAATAACATTTTACTCGAATAATCGTGTCAAGAAATTTTTTAAAAAGTCGTTCAATTCGAAGACTAAGCCTGCTGAGGTGAAGGGAAATTTTGTGAGTAAAAATGTTGTTGAGGAGAAAAAGAAAGTTGAGAAGCAAGATTCGAAGATAATTGAAGGAAAGAGTGAGAAGAAGTTGAAAGGTGATGCAGGAATAGATTGTCATTATTGCAACGGTGCGAATCATCTTGCAAATGACTGTATGCTTCGAAAGAAGGATGAGAGGAAGAATAAAGTCAAGGATAAGGCATACTATGCAGAGAAGCTGGAGGTGGTTCGTGCTAAAGCAAAGAATTTGTCATTGGTTGCAAAGGGTGAGGATGAGGATGAAGATGGAACGTATCAAATCTGGTCATCTGGATCAGACAATGAGGAAATGAGGAATCCGACACATGGAGCATTGTATGCGAAAATGGAGGAACACTCAGAGGATGAGGAATTCGAAGTGAGGGGACGATGCTTCGTATCCAAAGCTGCTGACAAATCTCCAATGACTACAAAGGTACGTAAATTCTCGAATCTTTTAATATTCCTACTCATGCTTATGATTCTGAACTAATATCTTTTGATGAGACGGTTACTTATTTTGATTCAATTGGTGTGTCTGCTAGTAGTGAGGCCAACAAATTGTCCATGGAGTTGTTAGAGACCAAAAAGAGATTAGATTCGAAAATAAGCAAAATTGAATGTATGGAATTACAAATAACAAACATTATGTGTGATAGAGATTCTTTAACGAGTGAAGTTAAACTTTACTAGCACAAAGAAACATTTACTGTAATTCTGCGAAAAGACTATATGGAAAATTAACTGATTTACATCATTCAAGTGACATAAGTAAAGAGCAACATAGAAAATTACTACCTTTTCTAGCATTCGAAAGAGCTAAGGTAGATAATATTTCGTATGATTGTGAGCAGATAATAGCTGATTTTGACAAAGTTCCTGATGATAGATATAAATATGGAATTGTCAAAATTGATGAATGTCTTGATGCGAAAGAATTAGTTAAAATCGTGAATGATACTTTGACTAAATCTAAACAAATTCAAATTTTGAAAAAGACTGAGAATTCAACATCTGATTCTCAATCTAATTTTGCTGATATTGAAGATAATTCTGACAATATTAGTGAAATTAGTGAACTAGAAGATGTTGATTGTTCTCAGTTGTCTGTTGTTAATGTTGCTTTAACATCTAAAGGGAAAGAAAAAGTTAAGGATTTGATGGTTGAAAATGAAACTGATATACCCTCAACTTCGAAAGTTTGTGATATGAACTTCGTGGATCTCAAAGACAGCCAAACTAATGATAGTGATGATGAAGATGAAGAGAAATTTTCGAAGGAAAAGAAATTTAAAAAAGAAAAAGAAACTCCTCGAATGGTGGTTGATCAAGTGTATGGTGATACACAAAAGTTCGAAAAAGTAATGAATGAAAAAGGTGAACATTATCTTGAAACGAATACAGTGGTTTATCCAAATTTCTAATGCACAGATGATGTCATTTTTCCAAATCAAGTTTTCGTAACTACTGGTAATGTTAAAAATATCAAATCAGAATTAAAGAAGTTGGTTGAAGAGGATAATTCAAAAACAACTGACGAAGGTTTTTTCGCAAATCAAAGTACAGTTGAAAACAACTTAACAAAGAATTCATATGTATTTCAACGTCAAAAGCCACAAAGACAATGGGTTAAAAAATCAAAAATTGAAAAAGAATTTTCAAAACAAGTTGTAAAGGAAAATGAAAAGGTTGTCAAACTAAACTCTAAGGAATTTAAAGACCAAATTGACAAATTTTCGAAGGAAAACAACGTTTCAAAAAGACAAGCAAGAAAGAAAATATTTTGGCAGAATGTTGAGTCTCAAAAGATGTCTGAATCACAATCACCCAAAAATGTTTTCAATGCTAAAAATCCCTCTTTTTCAACCAAAAGACAACTTTTCTCTCAAACAACACATTCAAGGTCTGAAGTGAATAATCAAACAAAGTTTTCGAATGTTTCTAAACAAAATTTTTCAAAAACATCAAATTCAAATCAAAAATTCTTTCAACGTCAACATTTTAAATCAACAGTTGATACGTCTTATAGTCAATCTTTTATAACAAAACCAAAAGTTGATTTTGTTCATCAAAAGCCAAATTTTCCTAATCATACGAAGAAAGAAACAATGAAAACTTCACGAGAAAAAGGAATGACTTCAAGGAAGAACATTGATCATTGGCTTGAAGGCAAAGGAAAGATGTATCACTCAAATAAATATTCAAAGGAGCAAATTCACGATACATATGAAAAATATGTGAATACTTCATCAAATGGTAGTTCATCTTCTAAGGATTCGAACATTTTAGTCAAAGCTTGGAAACCAGTAATAAAAGCAAAGAATGTTCATTCACAAACTCATAATTCGAAGGGTAATGTCAGTGAACATTCGAAACCATCAAACAATTATGTTTCAGTTCCTTTAAATGAAGAAGTAAACATAATTGATAGTCTCAAAACCAAAGTTTGTGATTGGGTTAAAAGTTCTTCATTACATTCGAAATTGAAATCTAATTTCCAAGGACCCAAAAAGCCTTGGGTACCTAAAATTTTCAATTGATTGTAGGTACTATGTGACGAGCAATATGATAACAAATGGTACATCGATAGTGGTTGCTCTCGTCACTTGACTGGGAAGAAGGAGAATTTATGAGACTTTCGAAGTCTCAAAAATGCTGGAGTAGTGAAGTTTGGGAACAATCAAAAATGCCAAGTCAAAGGATATGGGAAGATCACAAATGGACAATTCACAGTGAATCGTGTTGCATATGTTGAAGGTCTTCAACATAACTTGATAAGTGTTTCTCAACTTGTTGTGGGCACTGGCAATCAATTTCTTTTTAACGAAGAAGGGAGTGTAATTTCGAATGTCAACACAAAAGAAGTATTACTGAAATCCAAAAGGAAGGGTGACATGTTCACTTTGGATATCAATCCGATAGTAGGGAAACCTACTATATGCCTTCTTTCGAAAGCAACATCAGACTTAAGTTGGCTCTGGCATCGAAGACTTTCTCATCTCAATTTTCGAAATATCAATAAACTTGTGGTACAAGATTTGGTAAGAGGTTTACCTGTACTTAAATTTGACAATGATTCTTTATGTGCAGCTTGTGAAGTTGGCAAGCAACATAAACAAGGTCATCCAATAACAATAGATTTGAAAATTGTTGCACCTCTGGAGCTTTTACATATTGATTTGTGTGGTCCTTCGACTGTTTCAACTCTCAACAAGAAACGGTATATTTTAGTTATTTTCGATGACTTTTCCAGATTTACGTGGGTTTATTTTCTCAGGCTTAAATCCGAAGTTGCACAAATCATGATTGATTTTATCAAAAAGATGGAAACAACATTGAAGAATATTGTTCGAAAAATTAAGAGTGATCATGGAACTGAATTTAAGAACAATGTCCTTGATTCATTTTTGGTGGACAAAGGGATTTTGCATAACTTTTCATCTCCATATACACTACAACAAAATGGTGTTGTTGAACGAAGAAATAGGTCTCCATGCGAAGTAGCATGGACTATGCTGGCATATGCGAATCTTCCACAATACCTTTAGGCTGAAGTCGTATCCACCACATGTTTTACTCAAAACAGATCTTTCATTCATCGTCGTTTTAACATTACTCCATATGAAATTCTCAACAATCGAAAACCTAACGTAAAATTTTTCCATGTTTTCGGATGCAGGTGCTTTATTATGAATCTCAAGGATAATCTTACGAAATTTCAAGCAAAAGCAGATGAAGGGATTTTCTTGGGATATTCGCGTAATTCAGTTGCATATCGTGTGTTGAATAAAAGAACACGAAAAGTTGAAGAAACTTTTAATCTTACATTTGATGATTACTACATTAAACAAACAACAACTCAGTTTGAAAATCATCCAATTCTGAAAAACATACAAGATGAATCTGAATCCTCACAACCATTAGATATTGATTATGATTTAATTTTTGGAATTTCAGATCATGTTGTTGATGCTGAAATCAATGCAAGTGATAATCATATCGAAGATAATAATGATTTTGATGACAAACAGCATTCTTTCGAGGGGGAGAAAGAAAGGATGAATGATGATGTTGAGGGGGAGCATTCAGAAAATATTGAAGATAATAATGATTTTGATGATGCTTGTTCGATTGTAGGCTCAGAACACGATGATATATACGAAGATGCACCTTTGGAATTTGATTCAGCATATCCTCCAATGGAAAAATGGACAAAAGATCATCCGAAGGATCAAGTAATTGGGAATCTACAAGAGGGAGTTTTAACAAGAGCTCAAATTCGTGCAAAGAATGAGGTATTGAATACTCATCAAGAATTTTGCATGTTCAATGTTTTCATCTCTAAAATTGAACCAAAAACAGTTAAGATTGCAATGGAACACTCAGATTGGGTTGTTGCAATGCAATCGGAATTGTCTGAATTTGAACGAAACAAGGTTTGGAGATTAATTCCTAAACCTGAAAATGTTTCGGTTGTCGGGTTAAAATGGATTTACAAAAATAAAACCAACAAAGATGGAAATATTGTTCGAAACAAAGCCAGACTTGTTGTCAAAGGATATTCACAACAAGAAGGAATCGACTATGAAGAAACTTTTGCCCCTGTCGCAAGACTCGAGGCGGTTCGTATATTTCTGGCTTATGCAGCTCACAAGGACTTTGATGTTTATCAAATGGACGTGAAGTGTGCATTTCTAAATGGAGAGCTTGAAGAAACAGTATACGTAGAACAACCCCCAGGTTTCATTAACGAAGAATTTCCAAATCATGTTTATATTTTAGATAAGGCAGTTTATGGTTTGAAACAAGCACCACGAGCATGGTATGCAACTCTAACGTCATTTTTGAATAAATGTAAATTTAAACAAGGATCCGTTGATCCCACATTATTTCGAAAGAAAGTGGGGAATCATCTAATGCTTGTTCAAATTTATGTTGATGATATTATTTTTGGCTCAACTGACCCTGCTTTGTCTAGAGAATTCGAAGATTTGATGAAGAGTAAGTTCGAAATGAGCATGATGGGAAAAATCAATAATTTTCTTGGTTTGAATATTCGTCAAAACAGAGAAGGAATTTTTATCAATCAAGAAAAATATACGAACAATCTGCTGGAAAAGTTTGGACTGACGAATAGCACGAAGTTACGAGTTCCAATGGCAACGGGCATCAAGCTAACACCGTCGTTAGATAAACCTGCTGTTGACATAACTTTATATAGAAGCATGATTGGTTCATTACTTTATCTCACAGCTAGTAGACCTGATATCATGTTTTCTGTGTGTAATTGTGCAAGGTATCAGTCTAATCCACGAGAACCACATCTCACTGTTGTGAAGAATATCTTTCGTTATCTTAAAGGAACAATTTTGTTAGGATTGTGGTATCCTTCGAACACTGGGTTCTTTGTACAAGCATATTCGGATGCTGACTTGGGTGGTTGTAATCTTGATCGAAAAAACACAAGTGGTGGATGTCAATTTCTTGATGGCAAATTGGTGAGCTGGCAGTCGAAAAAGCAAACATGCGCATCAATTTCAACAGCTAAAGCAGAATATGTGGCTGTTGCTGCTTGCACTTCGCAAATAATATGGATCCAAAGTCAATTGCGTGATTATGCAATAAATATGAAAAAGATTCCATTATATTGTGATTCTCAAAGTGCAATACGAATTTGTCATAATCCTGTGAAGCATTCGAAGACTAAACATATAGCTCTTCATTATCATTTCATTAAAGATCACGTGGAGGATGGAAATATTGAAGTACATTTCGTGAAAACAACTGATCAGTTAGCTGATATATTCATGAAACATTTAGATGAAAAATCCCTTGTGAGAATAATAGAAGGGCTTGGAATGATCGATGGAAATTCTGTTCCATGCGAAATAGGAGAATGATGGTTGACAAGGAATGAATCAGAGGCACTGAATAAAAGATAAAGCAAAGTCATTCAGCATTCAGCGGTTACTGTTCATAGTCAATGCTTCGAACCCTTCGAATTCACACATTTATCACTTCTTTTAAGGGTTGATTCTGAGGTTACTGTTCATAGTCAACGCTTCGACCCCTTCGAATTCATACATTTGTCAATAATAAAGGAATGACAAAATTTCATGTGTTTGAAACAAGTACAGTATACTTTTGTCATTTACTTTTCGAAAATTTCAAAAATCCTAAAAGATTTTCTTTTGTTTTGTCATTTAATTTTCGAAAATTTCCAAAAATACAAAAAGATTTTCGTTTATTTTGTCTTTATTTTCGAAAATTCAAAACAACAAAAATATTTTAATTCTTACTTCTTTTTAGTATTTTGTTGCAGATTATCATGACGATACAAAAAGGGATTATCTTTGCAGTACTAGGGTAAGGTACATTTTTCGTATGAATTGATAAATTTTTCATCTTTCGCACTAGTTAGGTTATCCCTAGAAGCATGCTGTTGCATGTTGACCAAAGCCTCCATGACTCAATGTGTGTGTACGAAAGCCTTAATGAAATTATTCATACGAAGATTTCTTCCGAATTAGGCTTATATTCACATTAGTCTCTGAGTTACCTTACTCTTCTCAAAATGAGTTAAGAGTTTACTGTTTGGTCCAAACATAACAGAGGTACTTTTCGTGTCTTACATCAATCTTTTTCATCCATAAAATTCTTTCACGATCACACACGAAGACATATGTCCGAGAGGTCTCTGATCAAACCCATCGAGAGTTAGATATATCAAAACTCTGTGTTAATGATCTGACATCATGAGACCGTGATGAAAGTGAAACCCAATTTTCATTAACTTTTAAGGAATTGACGGGGAACTGAGTTCCAGATTTTCATGAAACTTTTGTTTCTGTACCAAAATTCGAAACTCCAAATCATATTCATTTCGAATGAGTGGTCTTGATCAAACATTCGAAACCCACGATGTTTGTTACCAACAAGATCCAGAATATAAATTTTTTTTCTTGAATATGATTTCCGTGTGAGTTTCATTCGAATATCCTAGTCATATAAAAATTTTTCAAAGCAAACTTGTCACTGACTACACTGGTCAAACAAGTAATTTATGTTACAATTTCTCACCTTATGTTTAGGATGACATGTAACGAATTTTTTTTTAACTACCCACGAAACATTATAAAAGAAGCCCTTCGATACTTATCAACAAGTATTCGATTGTAGTTCACGGGAACCCACACAAGCTATTGATCATTTCTCTTAATGATTAATGAAGTAATCTTTGCCCGGGATTTAATCTGCTTTTGTGTCAATGATTTGACATCACAGTATCCCATATTTTTCTTATATTTGTTTCACGTCTCTATTCTTTGAAACACAGCACTCACGAAATCCTTGAGGTTCTGAGTAATACCAACTCAGGCTGATGATTTCGAACTTCTGGCGTATGACTTCGCTTTTCATCCCAAAAGTGAAAGAGCCTTGCTTCCATTCAAAGGGTTATGACGGTTACAATACTATTGGTGATCACAAGACAGGCTGTTTTTAAATGACGTATGGTATTCTGTCCGGTTTTCAAGGTGATGTGACAACTACTTTTTGACGCATGGCTACTTTTCAGCAGTAATGGTCCGACTTTCAAGATGCCACATCAGATTTCATTAAATACACATCCCGCTTCAAATTCAAATTTCAGGGTTACATATAAAAGGGGATTCAAGGGTTCATTGTCCGTTTACGCGATCAAAAAGAAAATTTCCCAAAATTTTCTATTCATCATCTTCTTCAAACCCTAACAATGGCGACTTCTGCTCATGTTGATTCTCATACAACTGAAGATGCCTCTTCATTACCATTAATGAAGATTCAAGCAACAAACTACTACTTGGAGGGTGAAGTTTCTCAGTATCCGGAAGAATTAAAGATGCTCATAGTTGCTTTGAAGAACTCGGTTTTGGCTAAAGCAATGTTCAACTTTTTCTCTGTTCCATTGTCCTGGCTTTCTCAAGCAGGATCGACTGCAACATACAACAAAGCATCTGATACGATTACGTTTCATCTGGTGAACGATAAAAAGGTCAGGCTAACCAAGAAACTATTATGTCAAATTCTTGATATTCCGAATTCGCCTCCATATGTTTCATGTACTTTTCCACAAATTGTTCACATGTTCAATGAGATGGGATATCAGCCACCATTGTCCAAGATTAGTGATTTTAAGAAATTTGGACTTCCAAGAATCTGGAATTTCTTATTTGGAATTTTTCTAAGATGTCTGACTGGGCGATCCGCTGGTCTTGATAAAGGAAGGATGGAAGTTTATGCCATGGTTGCTGGCATATATTATGATATTCAAGTGGACTATTCTACTCAATTATGGAAGGAATTTCAAAAGGGAGTAGAACATACGAATGCTATTCATGGCATTTCGTGTGCAAGATATTGGAGCTTGATCTTGCAACATTTCTACAATAAGGAAGGTTTTTTAGTACCCGATGATGAAGAAAGAGCAGTTTTTCAACCATACCACTATCCGAAGGATGTTACAGACAATGCTGATATTTTTCCATCAGCGGCTCGTATTCCCGATGCAATGCTTAAAAGAGTTGATCCTTCGAACTCTGTCTTGGTGGCATATTTGCAGACTATCGATACTACAATTGAAACTGTTGTATTATTGGATAGAGAAGATACGAAATCCAAGAAGACGAAGAAGACTGAAACTAAGTCAAAATCTTCGAAATCTCCCAAGAAGAAGCCTGAAACGGTTGAAGTTTCTGTTGCTGAGACTCAAGTGGTTGAGTCCATTCTTGAGGAAACACAAGAAAATGTTATCATTCCTTCGAAGACTGGAATGTTTCGAAGAATTAAAATGAAGTCTTCCCATAAACGCAAGTCTCCCACACAATAAATGATTCGAAAGCCTCAAATCAGTCATCAAGGCATTTTAATTAGGGAAGTCCCAGCACCTGTTTCTCCTGTGTCAAAGAAACGAAGGGCTGAAGATATGGCAAAACGTTTGTCGAAGAAGAAGAAGAAGAAGACTTGCAAACTTGTGCTTTCTACTGAGTCAACTAAGGATGAAGGTGAGAGAATTCCAAAAACTCCAGAGTTTAATCTTATCACAGAAACTTCTACTCCTGCGCAGACTGTTGTCAAACCACCAGAAGATTCGATTGCCAAATAAGTTCCTGAGGAGGTTCGAACTTCAGGCATCCCTGCACACGTATCTGATACGGATGCACATGTCAATATGGGTGAAAGAGGTTCGAAGAATGAAGCTACAGGTCCATCTACTTCTGCTCTTCCTACTTCAACAACAGATTCACCTACATTCGAACACATTATCAATCAACCCTTCACTTCTCTTTTTTCTTCTCAATCCACTGACACACCCAAACCAACTTCTCCTATTCAAGAAACTATTTTTATGGAGACAGAAACTGATAATGAGGGATTTGGAGGAATGTTTGATGAATTGGAATTTCATGAAGACGAAGAACAGTTTCCAGATCACATGCTGATGACCATGAAGGAGTTCAAGATTTTAAATCAAGAGTTGAATTCTGTCATTCAATCCCAAGCAGATCTAGGGGTTGGTTCGTCTGTTTCAAGTCTTGAAGTTGATTCATTGCTGAAGGTATTTGAATCCAGAATCATCAGTCAAGTATCGGGGATGCTTAAAGATTCTGAATCTCGACTCTTGGAGAAGATTGATCATAATGATCAAAACAATGAAATTCAGATTAATTTTCAGAGTTCGAAGTTTACTGCTGACCTGAGAGAGTTGAAGAATGTTGCCAAGGAAAGACATGTTCTGTTTATTCAAGATGTGAAGAAAGTTAGAGAGGATGTCAACTTGCAAATTCACGAACTTCGTGAAGATATGAAAAGAGAAATAGCAACTGTTCAACATGACTATGCGTCATTGCATCAAAAGGTTGACATCATTTGTGACGCCGTCACTCGATTTGTTAAGTTGTATGAAAATTTGAGTCCTCAAATTACTCAACTTTCAACATCTGAAGGTGCAAGCTTTGAAGAAGTTCTTAAGTTGCTCAAGGAATTAAAAGAGATTTCTAATAGGCTAGTTTCTTCTCAATTGATTACTCCTGAATTTTTATCTCAGAAGTTTATTCAATTTGAAGCCATTCTCAACAAGCAACTTGCCCCTCTCTTTCGCATATCCAGCCTTCTTCCAACAACAAATGCCCCGCCTGTTTTCACAGGGGTGCAAGGGGGAGAAAGAAAAACTATAGAGTCGAAGGCTAGTGGTGAGGATGCGAAAGTTGTGGGAAAAGTATTTTCTTCAAAAACCCCAACAACAAAGCCAGTAATACTTTCGGCTGAGATGGTGACTTCAACAGTTGTAACAACATTACCCATTACAAAAACTTTTTCGAAAGGGATTGTAATTGGTAAATCTTCGGAGACTGGTGGAAGTGGTTCGATTCCAAAAGAAACAATTGATAATCCAGCCATGAAAGATAAAGGGAAATCAATTCTTGTGGAAAAGTCAAAAAAAGAAAAGAAGGCTGAAGCTGAAGCCGAAATAGAAAAGCTCAGAATAGTTCAAAGCATAATGGCTCAGCGTGCTAATGATCCGAAGGGAATGAATAAAGGGGATCCAACGAAACACTATAACTACGAAATAATCGAGGCCAAGGTTGCATTCAATCACATGTATTCGTTTGAAAAGAAACCAAAACAAAGCTATTTGGTCACAAATACTGATGCAAGCCAGTTGGATTTCCCGATAAACGAAATGATGTTTATCATGCCTCAGTTCAAGGCCGAAGGGAATTTTAAAGAGAAAGATGAAGGTACACACATGAAAATTCGTTTTCATGCTGTTCTTGGTAAAGCCCCTGAAGAAGTGTGGTATTTAATCAAAATCAAGAAGGTGATAAGTATGAAAAGGGATGTGGTTTTCGAAAACACAGTCCAAAATTTTAAATACGTGGTTGTCAAGGCAGATGGAAAAATTTGTGAATTCACTGTTGCAGATTTTCCATTAATGAACTTGTATGATCTTATACAAGTTGCATTACTTTTGAAAGATAAATCCTTTTCATTCCTTCAAAACACAGAACCAGAAGAATTCAAACTTGGAGTTGCTCACATCAAAATTTTTATCGAAAATTACTATGAGTGTTTGGCACTTACTGATGTGGAGTTAGCTACGGCTAAAGGAATGGAAATAACAGCTCCAATGGCTGCTTCGAAGACACAGGCAGATTTAAAGAAATATGCTGATGGTGAGATATGCCTGAAACCTTTTGGAATTGTCTTCGCAGGAAAAGACAAAGCTGGTAAGTCAAAGCGGTTTTTGTTCCAAGCGTGCGAAGTGGAAAGGTACTCAACTTCTCAATATACGAACTTGATTGTTCGTATGAATCATTGCAAGAAGAATAATGAAGGAGATAAGAAAGAGTTGAAAAAGATTATCTCTTGGTATACAGAGATTCGAAGGGTGTTGCTGTATTCCATCACACTTCTTACAAATTGAAGACTTCGACTATTATTACAAAGGGGGAGATTGTAAGGGTCGAATAGTTGTAATTAGTCGAAGTATGTTTTGTACTCTTCGAATATTTTGTAATGTATTTTACTTAGGCGCTTATGTTCGAAGCGTTAGTGTCAAAGCCTTAGTATATTTTTTGTACGCTTTCAGTTCCCTATAAATAGGGTTATTTACTAGAGCTAGACAAGAACTTTTACAGACTTGTCTCTTTTACTCTGTAAAGAATTCGAAAGCGTAATAGACCATAACAGATCATATTTACATTCTGTGTTCAAATCTCACATTCATACTTGAATTCATACTCTGATTAATTCATTACTCGATTCTATGGTTCATCATGAAGTAAACCTGATGGCTTCTGGTATTCGACCTTGACCTTCGCGCAAGTAAGTCATTTACTCACGAAGGTAGCAATATCTGCTTTCATGTTAGGCCACCAGTATGACTTTTTAAGATCCAGATACATCTTATCTGGACCTTGGTGGACGGAGTAACGAGTGTTGTGCGCTTCTGTCATGACCAAGTCTCTGAAGCCACCGTGCCTCGGTGTCCAGATCCGATCCATGAGATATAATGCTCCGTCACCCTTGGCTTCCAAGTTCTTGTCCATTCCACGTAGGGATTCTCCCGCCACATTTTCAGGTTTTAAGTCTTCGAGCTGAGCCTCTTTAATTTGTGCGGATAGATGCGAATGGATAGTCATGGTCAATGACTTGACTCTTCGGCCAGAATATTCTTTCCGACTTAGGGCGTCTGCTACCACGTTGGCTTTACCCGGATGATAACGAATTTCGCATTCGTAGTCATTGAGTAGTTCGACCCACCGTCGTTGTCTCATATTGAGCTCCTTCTGGTTGAATATGTGTTGTAGGCTTTTGTGGTCTGTGAAGATAGTGCTTTTCGTACCGTACAGGTAGTGTCTCCAGATCTTCAGGGCAAACACAACTGCTCCGAATTCGAGATCGTGTGTGGTGTAGTTGACTTCGTGTGTCTTTAGCTGTCTTGAGGCGTAGGCGATGACCTTACCTCGTTGCATAAGAACACAGCCGAGCCCCTGGTTGGATGCATCGCAGTATACCACGAAGTCTTCTATCCCTTCGGGAAGGGATAGTATCGGTGCGGTGTATAAGGCTCGCTTCAGCGTTTGGAACGCCTTCTCTTGCTTCTCTTCCCAGTCAAAGGTCATGCCCTTCTGGGTTAACGTCGTAAGAGGTTTCGCAATACGAGAGAAGTTCTGAATGAATCTGCGGTAGTAGCCAGCGAGGCCTAGAAATTGACGAATTTTCATAGGCGTCTTCGGTGCCGACCAGTTCTCGATAGCTTTAATTTTGGATGGATCCACGTGGATTCCTTCTTCGCTAACCACGTGTCCTAAGAATTCGACTCTTCAGATCCAAAATTCGCATTTAGAGAACTTCGCATAAAGCTTCTCTGATCATAAGGTTCCTAGGACTTGTCGTAAATGATCGCTATGCTCCTCCTTACTTCGAGAGTAGATAAGTATATCATCAATGAAGACGCTGACGAACTAATCCAAGTACGGACGGCATACTCTATTCATCAAGTCCATGAATACTGCGGGCGCATTGGTTAATCCGAATGGCATCACTACGAACTCGTAGTGTCCGTAACGAGTTAGGAAGGCTGTCTTCGGAACATCCTCCTCCAGCACTCGTAAATGGTGATACCCGGATCTCAGGGCAATCTTGGAAAAGTAGCTCGCCCCTTGCAACTGGTCGAATAAATCGTCTATGCGAGGAAGAGGGTAACGATTTTTTACTGTAAGCTTGTTGAGTTCTCTGTAATCGATGCACATGCGGAACGATCCGTCTTTCTTCTTCACGAATAAGACTGGTGCTCCCCAGGGTGAGAAGCTTGGTCTTATAAAGCCCTTGCTGAACAGTTCGTTAAGTTGACCGGACAGTTCTTGCATCTCAGCAGGTGCTAGCTGATAGGGCGATTTGGCTACGGGGGTCGCTCCTGCAATTAAGTCAATTCGGAACTCGACTTGACGTTGCGGGGGTAATCTTGGGAGTTCTTCCGGAAAGACGTCGGGAAAATCGCGTACTACGGGGAGGTCTTTTAGGTCTTTTGTTTTCTGGCTCGTATCGACAATGTGCGCCAGGAATGCACGATATTCCTTACGCAGGTACTTTTGGGCTTGAATACTCGAGATAATACGAAGGCTCGTACTGGGTTTGTCTCTGTAGATCATCAAGGTTTCATGATTTGGTAGGTTCACGCGGACTGCTTTTTCGAAACACAGAATGTTGGCACGATAAAGACTCAGCCAGTCCGTGCCTATAATGACTTCGAAATTCTGGATAGCTACTGGTATGAGGTCGATTGGGAACGAGTAATTATCTAGCGTGAGGGTACAACCTATGTAAATCTCGTTAGAATTCTGTGTTTTTCTGTTGGCCATTTCTACGACGAAGGTTTCTTTTAGTGCTTGTGGTGCTTCATTTAGTAAGTGTTTAAATTTTTGATTTACGAAGCTCCTTTCTGCTCCACTATCGAATAGGATACAAGCATAAGAGTTATCGAGAAGGAACGTACCCGTGACTACCGTGGGGTCTGCCACGGCATCATTTTGGCCAATAGCAAGTAGTCTTCCTGCTCCTCCCGCATTCCCAGCTTTCGGGCAGTTTCTTTTGAAGTGCCCAGTCTCGCCGCACCCGTAGCAGGCCTGGCTTACTCCTGCATTAGGGACTTGGGTGATAGGTTTGGGTGGTGCTCTACAAAACCGGGCGGTATGGCCCTTCCGGTCACAGTTGGTGCAGTGCATTTCCCGCCGGGGGCCGTTGTGATGGAAAGTGCACTTGGTGCACTTAGGTAGGCTCTCTGCAAATTGTTTGGCTGGTACAGGGGCAGCAAGAGTAGTGACAGCATGTACAACCACCGTCTGTTGGTTCTTGGGAGAGGGTTGAGTTGATTTGCCCTTCCTTCGGTCGCCATGCTTCCTCTTGTTGTCAGCCGTTTTGGTTGGTGTGGGGGCAGTCATTGTAGTTGTTGTTGGGGTAGAAGGAACCTCGTGATCGATGAGTCTTTGGGCCAATTCTTTGGCACTATCGAAGGTCGCAGGGTGTGATGCTAGAACGTTCCCTCGATATGGGGGTACCAGACCCCAGATGTATCTTTTCATCTTTTTGTTTTCGGTGGGGACCATGTTAGGACATAGAGCGAACAGGTCGCAGAACCTGGCTGTATAAGCCACTATGTCGGAACCCTGCATTTTGAGGTTCCAGAGTTCCTCCTCGAGCTTCTGAATTTCGCCCCTCGGGCAGTACTCCCTTGTCATAAGGTCCTTCAGTGTGTCCCAGCCCATGGCGTTGGCTGTTACCAGTGAGAGTGATTTAACATGGCCATTCCACCACGTCAGGGCCCTTTGGGTGAAGGTGCAAGCAGCAAATTTTATCTTGCTTCCCTCAGGGCATGAGCACATCTCGAAGATTGCTTATGTTCTTTCGATCCATTAGGACAGTACAAGGATCCCTCCGGTTCCGTTGAAGTATGTAGGTTTGCAGCTGATGAAATCTTTATAAGTACACTTCCGTGCACGTGGATGGATTTCACCATGGCTAGAGTTAGTGCCAGTCCCCGTTCCACTAACGCCACCAGAGTTTATGAAATCTTTATAAGTATACTCCCGTGCACGTGGATGGATTTCACCATGGCTAGAGTTAGGTCCAGTCCCCGTTCCACTAACGCCACCAGAGTTTACTTGGGCCATGGCGACGGTCACAGCTGCGGTCACAGCTGCCTGGAACATCACCGCATCGAACTACGGAGGGGGTGGTGGTGGTGGAGTTTGATTTGCAGGCGTGTTTCTGGTCAGACGCTTTCGAGGCGGCATCTTTTACTGAAAGTTCATAAAGATGATGATAATAGTAAGAATCGATGATGAGCGTGTTCCATGGACTAAATCGCCACAGTCCAAATATCAAATAGATTCATAACAATAGAGTAGGGAAATACAAAAGTACAGACTTCCCTATAGATTAGACAACTGCCAATATTAATGGTATTAATGATGTAAAATGAGTTCAGGAAAAATGACCTAACAGTAGGTCTCACATCAAATCATAAGGGAAAATGTTGGCAGCCTAGAAGTCTAGTTAGAGTACTTTCAAAATTAAAAATGTTACAGACAAGTGCTCGACAGAGCATAGAAAAGAAAAGGTTATTCCTTAACAAAAAGAGAAAGATGAGTCGACATCTTCTACCGGCGACGGGTATCCCTTGGGCGAACCCTCAGGTCTGACAGTTGGCGTACAACTTCCTGAAGATGTCGTTCATGCGCCCTCTTACGCACTCGAAGTTCCATGACCTCGGCCCGGGATGCAGCTAGTTGTTGTTGCAGAGTCTCATTGGTCCTCCTAGTCCTATCCATAGCATCTTCGAGTTGGCGAATACGGACCGTGTTAAGGCCATAGTTGGCGTCAATTTCTACTACTCGGTCGATGGCTGCATGACCTTGCTCGACGTTCCTAGTAATCCTACAGACCATGATAGGCAAGACTCGGTCAGCTGAACCTCCCTCGCTTATATTGTAAAAGCTTCGGTCTCCGTTGAAAGGTAAAGGCTGACCCTGCTCATCACTCCATCGATTCAAGGTTGTTGCCCACAAGGGAGTGGGACCTTGAAATGTCGAACGGGGGTTGGGGTTTGGAGCTACTGGGGGTAGGTTGTTGACTTCTGGTTCGGAGTCGGAGCTATTCGAAAAGCCTTCTGCGAGGTGATCATCCAAAGGGATTGGGTGATCATCTTCTGGCTCCTCATCAAGCCATTCACCAATGCCTTGGTTGGGATAATACGGATCGCCAGGGAGATGGAAGCCAGCCATGTTATCTACGCGAGAATGGGGAAAAGAATAGTTAATAGACGTACTAATGAAGATCCTTTTTAGTTTGCACATAAGTAATTATAGTAACACAAAATACTCCTATAGTATTTTAGGTTTAAGCTCTGTACTAATGTTCTTGTTGTAGTAGTGTTGGTAAGTTTTTAGACTTGTTGCACCATTACAATCATTCTTAGGCACATGCTAGTCACTCCTCAGAAAATATAGTTGATCAGGCTATATCCCCTTAGGTTTGGCTATATGTCTCCAAACCTAATTGTGATGTTCAACAATCATAATACTTTTGTTCTGTTCTAGTATGATATTGACCTTGGTACGCGTAGATGTACGTATATACTTAGTTAAATATTTTATTATTTAAAAGTATATATTCTTGGTCAGAGTGTTTTAATCCCATTGTGTTTATAGTTCGTATATCTTTTATGGGTTGATATACTTGATTCACTATAAACAGTGCTCTGATACCAATCTGTCAGACCCCAAAACCAAGAACGGCGGAAACGTTCTGGGGTGGAGGACGTCATGTACAGTATCACAACAATGCATAATAGTAAAGACAAGCAACAACATCCATTGCATTAATATAATAATTGTAATACAAGCGTGTTTTGTATAGTTTGTAAGACACCAAAAGTATAATTAAAATAAAAGATGAGTCTTGTAGGTGCTCCATCTTCTCAAAAGCTTCATCTGTACCTGTCTACTGATGACCTGAGAATACAAGTTATTTTGAAAGAGTTTATCAGCATAACGCTGGTGAGTTCATAAGTATTTAGTGTCATTACTTGTATAAAACTGTTTGTAATAATGAAATGTAGTAACTGATTTCAAATGTTTGTAAATAGTATACTCCCTAGAAAATCCTATATTTTCCAGTAAAAATGTAGTATTCTACCAAGACCCGATTGTTTGTATGTTTGTTCTTTCGTAAATGTAAGGGTTTTCCCTAGTGAAACTATCTGTATGAAAATATAGTTTACTTAAACGAGTATGTGACAAAATCACAAAATAATGAAGCACAGACTCCAAGTAGTACTAAATGTACAGTACACCTCGGAGAGTCTAAAATAGTAATGTGTAGACTCCAGGTGGTATTAAATGAACAATACGCCTCGAAAAGTCTATTTTTGCCTTTAATTCTTAATTGGTTAATTAAAGGTTTGAATGTGAAATCGTATGTAACCATGCTGATCGACGGCTGAATAACTGATGACCCTCCAGGTCATATATAGTGGGGTAGCATTCTGTCACCCCTTGGCCTTTCGGCTGGGACTGTAGCTAGCAGTCACGATGTGGGAGTGTCTGTCCCGTATAGATCTATACACACAATGCCCGCTCTCCCTCCAGGAGACTCTGGTTACAAAGTGATAGCACAATAAAGTGTCGTATCGAGAAGTAGTATGTCACATTCTATTTACAGTATTCAAATGTTTACGTAGTATATCATAGTGTAGTAATGTTTTCTCTGTACTAGTGTATAGAGTACTCTCTTGTATATTGTATAGCATGTTTTCTTGTATAATGTATAGAGTGTTCTCTTGTAGAGTATAAAGTGAGTATTGACTCATAACTGTACTGACTCTGCATTGTAATAGCAGTAGTGAGTAGTAAAACCTTAACTATACCTATTATAGTTAAATAGTAATGAAGTAGGTATGCCTTTGTTACACAAAGGTACTGAACTAAAGTGAAAGCTTTTATATCCAACACATATATATATGATATATAACTAAGAATTCAACGACAGTCGGACAAATAACAGGATACCCTAAGTCAACAACCAAACAAGGAACATGAATTAAGGTGAGCTATCAGTCCTAAGTCCTTCAAGTCTTACTTATATAAATATATTAGTGGAGATATGAGTTTGAAAACAGTGCAAGTTTAGAAGAGTTTTGGAAACAGTTTTAGTATTTAAAAGTTTAATAAAAGGGTTTTGAACGCTTGAAAACCATAAATTGGATAGTAACTTGAAAGTAGTAGTAAATCTTCCTGTTTGTTCTAGTCATTAATCACATATGATTAAAGCAATAACTAGAATGTTTCAACTTGTATTCCCCCCCATAAAAGCATTTAAAATAATTTCAAAGGTTGATTAAGGGGTATGAACTCACCTGCAGTGAGTGGTTTGGATGGGAGTGCTGGGTAGGATGCTAGGTGTCAAGTGAGGACTTGAACACACACACGGATCCTATCTAACATGTAGTGACACATAAATGTATCTAATTAGTCATTTAACAACTAATTAATCAAGTTGTAACATCCGGATTTCCAGGTATGCTATAAGGTCATTTATCTTGAGTTTTATGGAGGGACTCGGCGAGTAGACGCTCAGACTCGCCGAGTAGGAGCGCGCATTTCTTGTCTGATTTAATGAAGGACTCGATGAGTCGATGCGTGGACTCGGCGAGTCCGCGCTGTTAAGTGAAACCCTAATTCTCGGGGCCTGTGCCCTATTTAAAGGCCTTTATGGCCTCCATTTGTGGCCAATGCACCCCTGAGAAACCCTAAAGAGCAGAGAGAAAGCTGGTAGTGCAAGAGGAGGGCTAATTCATCATTCTAAGTGTGATTTTGCAAGAAAGAAGGAAGGAGGACAAACAAGGAAGATTGAGGAGCTCAGATCTATCACCCATTTGATCAGAAGAGGCTGCTAGAGGTACTAATCTGTGCTCAATCTCGTGTATTTGGTGATCTACTTGAATCTAGGGTTTTCTTATGCCTTCTTTGGCTTGGATTCGAAGTATGTGAGGTCCCAAGGTGGAGTTCTTCTTAGATCTGGACCATAAGAGGTCCAGAGAGTCCTATCTACCTTGCTTTTTGCTACTCCATTAGAGATATGACCCTAGGTTGCCATTCTAGAGGTTATTTCACCCAAAGGAGCTTATTGGGCGTTGCATGAGTGTAAAGGTCGGACCTTTACGTGATTATAGTGGTTGGAAAGGCCTGATCTATAGGTTAGAGAAGTAGATCTGACCTCAGAAGGTCATTTCAGTGTTGCCATGGATGCAACTCACCGAGTCCATAATGGGACTCGACGAGTCGAGCCGAGGTTGCCCCGCGATTCGTGACAGGTGTAACCCATCGAGTGGGACGATGACTCGACGAGCCAAGAGAGGCTAGAAGGATTCAGAGAACCCGCATGGACTCGCTGAGTCGCCCTTGTGCACTCGACGAGTCGGGTCAAAGTTTTACCGTTGACTTTCGTTGACTTTAGGGTTCTGGTCAAGACTGATTCAAGAGAGTTCAGAGAGGGGTAGAATGGCCTTCTACCCAATATGTAGAGATGAGGCTATGAGAGAATATTGATCGGGAATGTTACTTGAATAATAGGAGGAGGCTAGGTCGGGACGTTGAGCACGAGAGTTTATCCGACTTCATTGAGGTGAGTCTTCTCACTATACTCTACCTGGAAGGGTACCTATGTGTGACCGGAAGGTCTTGTATGCTATGATGTATGTGCTATATGCGGTTATGTGATATGTGTAACGGGAAGGTCTTGTATGTTATGAGATGTATGTGCTATATGCGGTTACGTGATATGTATGTTATGTATGGTAAGGACCGGAAGGTCAAGATGATATGGACCGGAAGGTCACGATGATATGGACTGGAAGGTCAAGGGGTTATGGACCGGAAGGTGGATACGGATAGGACCGGAAGGTCTACTGGGATTCGGGACGGAAGTCCCCTGAGACACATGGATCGGAAGATCCTATAGAGTTATGGCCTGGAAAGGCGTATGTGTGGTATGTGGTATTTTGGGGAACTCACTAAGCATTTATGCTTACATTTGTTGTGTTATCTGTTTCAGGTACTAGCGAGGATCGCGGGAAGGCGCCGGCATGATCCGTACACACTTATCGAGTTTATGTTATTGAGATTCTGGGGACATGTTTTGTTATGACACAGTGATACATTATGTTTTGTGATTTTCATGTGATTGAAAGTATGATTTAAAAATGAAAAATTGTTTTGAAAATTCACGTTGTTACACAAGTAAAGACATCCTAATACATGGAAACACTTTGCTTCAAGTGCTAGGAGTGCTAAAGGGTTGCATCTAAGGAGAGTATGGCCTCACATTGGAGTTTACTTCTCATTTGGTAACCCTACATGTGTTTACGGTTTTTTGTCATTTCCCCCATGAGTTTACAGCCGTAAACTCATGGTAGATTGTACCATTGTGTGATTTAAGGTCTTATACCCCTCAAGGAAGTGTTCTAGGTTTGTATTCAAGGCTTAGGAAGGGACTAGGGCTCAAAATGGCTCCTTTTTGAAGTTTACGGTCCTTGGACCACTCCCTTGGAGTTTACGGTCGTAAACCCATGTGTTTATGGTCGTAAACCCATGAGTTTACGGCCGTAAACTCATGGTCACTCCTACCATTTCGTGTTTTGGGGTTTCTAGCTCATGCATGCAAGGTTCTAGTACAATATCCAAGCCCTATAAGGTGTTAGTGGCACTTAAACACCACTTGATGGTGTGTACGGTTCAAGGAGATCCCTTGACCGTAAACACATGTGTTCTTGGGTATTTTTTATGTTTTCCAATGGTTTAGCAAGTATACTAAGCAAACAACTAGATAGGAGGAGTGTACTTACGTATAGGAAGCTTGTAAGAGTGTTTAAGGTCCAAAAACACTAGTGTGTGTTCTTGGTGTTCTTGGTGTTTTGAAGAACACTTGAAGATCTAAGTAAAAATGAAGAATGTATGGATGAAATCGTGTATAAGCACTAGATAAAGTGTTATAACAACAAATCTAGTGAAGAAACACTTATATTTTTGGAAGATTTGGAAGATGATCCTATGATAGTTGAGAGAAAAGTTGGGTGTTCTTGAGCTTGGAAGTGAGAAATGGGGGAATGAAGAGTAAACTCATGCTATATGCATGAGTTCATGGTCAAAGGGGAGTTTACGGCCCAAACTCCTCATGTTTGGCTGTAAACACCTAGTTAAGGTGTTGTTTGTTTAATTGTTACACATCCCTCCTAGAAGGTACTTCCTTTTTATTTGTTCGTTTCATGAATTTATTTTAAAAACACCCAAACGGACTTTAAACCGGCCAAAAATGTACTGAAATGAATTTGACTATTATTTGAAGTGCTTGACTGTAGAGTTTATACAAATGAAAATTTTGGGTTGTCACATCATCCCCCCATTAGAGGGAATTTCATCCCGAAATTAGAGTTCAAGCAACTAAGTTATTACAAGATAACTAAGTAAAAAGATGAGGATATTTAAGTTTCATTTGATCCTCGCGCTCCCAAGTGAACTCCGGTCCTCGCTTGGCATTCCAGCGAACCTTCACTATTGGGATACGACTTTGTTTCGTTCGTTTGACCTCTCGGTCCATGATCTCTACATGTTCTTCCACGAAGTTGAGGCTCTCGTTGATCTCGATCTCGTCGAGTGGGATTACAAGAGTCTCATCGGATAGGCAATTTTTCAAGTTCGAGACGTGGAAGGTAGGATGTACGTTACTAAGCTCGCGGGTTAAGTTGAGTTTGTAAGCTACGGGGCCGATTCTAGCGAGAATCTCGAAAGGCCCTATGTATCTTGGATTTAGCTTTCCACACTTTCCGAAGCGTATCAAGCCCTTCCAGGGTGAGACTTTCAAAAGGACTCGGTCTCCCACCTGGAACTCCAAAGGTTTCCTTCGTTTGTCTGCGTAGCTTTTCTGTTGGTCTCTAGAGGCTTTCAATCGTTCACGAATCTGAACGATCTTCTCTGTCGTTTCCCGAATGATTTTCGGACCTGTGAGAGTGCTGTCAGGAACTCTTCCTTTGGCTAACTGAGAGTCACCCACTTCAGCCCAGCACAGAGGAGATCTGCACTTCCGGCCGTAGAAGGCTTCAAATGGAGCAGCCTTTATGCTTGTGTGACAACTGTTGTTGTAGGAAAATTCGACAAGGGGTAAGTGGGTATCCCACGCCTTCCCAAAGTCTATCACACAGGCTCGCAACATATCTTCTAATGTTTGAATAGTCCTCTCAATTTGTCCGTCGGTCTTTGGATGCTAGGCTGTACTCATGTCCAGCCTCGTTCCTAAGGAGCTTTGTAATGACTGCCAGAACCTCGAAGTGAATCTACTATCTCTATCGGAGATAATGGATATAAGAACACCATGCAGTCGTACTATCTCCCTAATGTAGGTTCTAGTAAGCTTCTCCATCTTGTCTGTTTCTTTGATAGGCAGGAAGTGTGCGGACTTGGTCAATCTGTCGACGATGACCCATATGGTATCAAGTCCACCCGTTGTCTTGGGCAACTTGGTTATAAAGTCCATAGTGATCCGATCGCACTTCCATTCAGGTATCTCCGGTTGTTGAAGTAAACCTGATGGCTTTTGGTATTCGACCTTGACCTTCGCGCAAGTAAGGCATTTACTCACGAAGGTAGCAATTTCTGCTTTCATGTTAGGCCACCAGTATGACTTTTTAAGATCCAGATACATCTTATCTAAACCTTGGTGGACGGAGTAACGAGTGTTGTGCGCTTCTGTCATGACCAAGTCTCTGAAGCCACCGTGCCTCGGTGTCCAGATCCGGTCCATGAGATATAATGCTCTGTCACCCTTGGCTTCCAAGTTCTTATCCATTCCACGTAGGGATTCTCCCGCCACATTTTCAGGTTTTAAGGCTTCGAGCTGAGCCTCTTTACTTTGTGCGGATAGATGCGAATGGATAGTCATGGTCAATGACTTGACTCTTCGGCCAGAATATTCGTTCCGACTTAAGGCGTCTGCTACCACGTTGGCTTTACCCGGATGATAACGAATTTCGCATTCTTAGTCATTGAGTAGTTCGACCCACCGTCGTTGTCTCATATTGAGCTCCTTCTGGTTGAATATGTGTTGTAGGCTTTTGTGGTCTGTGAAGATAGTGTTTTTCGTACCGTACAGGTAGTGTCTCCAGATCTTCAGGGCAAACACAACTGCTCCGAATTCGAGATCGTGTGTGGTGTAGTTGACTTCGTGTGTCTTCAGCTGTCTTGAGGCGTAGGCGATGACCTTACCTCGTTGCATCAGAACACAGTCGAGCCCCTGGTTGGATGCATCGCAGTATACCACGAAGTCTTCTATCCCTTCGGGAAGGGATAGTATCGGTGCGGTGCATAAGGCTCGCTTCAGCGTTTGGAACGCCTTCTCTTGCTTCTCTTCCCATTCAAAGGTCACGCCCTTCTGGGTTAACGTCGTATGAGGTTTCGCAATACGAGAGAAGTTCTGAATGAATCTGCGGTAGTAGCCAGCGAGGGCTAGAAATTGACGAATTTCCGTAGGCGTCTTCGGTGCCGACCAGTTCTCGATAGCTTTAATTTTGGATGGATCCACGTGGATTCCTTCTTCGTTAACCACGTGTCCTAAGAATTCGACACTCCGGATCCAAAATTCGCATTTAGAGAACTTCGCATAAAGCTTCTCTGATCGTAAGGTTCCTAGGACTTGTCGTAAATGATCGCTATGCTCCTCCTTACTTCGAGACTAGATAAGTATATCATCAATGAAGACGATGACGAACTGATCCAAGTAAGGACGGCATACTCTATTCATCAAGTCAATGAATACTACGGGCGCATTGGTTAATCCGAATGGCATCACTACGAACTCGTAGTGTCCGTAACGAGTTCGGAAGGCTGTCTTCGGAATATCCTCCTCCAGCACTCGTAACTGGTGATACCCGGATCTCAGGGCAATCTTGGAAAAGTAGCTCGCCCCTTGCAACTGGTCGAATAAATCGTCTATGTGAGGAAGAGGGTAACGATTTTTTACTGTGTTAAGTTCTTTGTAATCGATGCACATGCGGAACGATCCGTCTTTCTTCTTCACGAATAAGACTGGTGCTCCCCAGGGTGAGAAGCTTGGTCTTATAAAGCCCTTGCTGAGCAGTTCGTTAACTTGACCGAACAGTTCTTGCATCTCAGCAGGTGCTAGCCGATAGGGCGATTTGGCTACGGGGGTCGCTCCTGCAATTAAGTCCATTCAGAACTCGACTTGCGTTGCGGGGGTAATGCTGGGAGTTCTTCCGGAAAGACGTCGGGAAAATCGCGTACTACGGGGAGGTCTTTTAGGTCTTTTGTTTTCTGGCTCGTATCGACAACGTGCGCCAGGAATGCACGATATTCCTTACGCAGGTACTTTTGGGCTTGAATACTCGAGATGATACGAAGGCTCGTACTGGGTTTGTCTCCGTAGATCATCAAGGTTTCATGATTTGGTAGGTTCACGCGGACTGCTTTTTCGAAACGCAGAATGTTGGCACGATAAAGACTCAGCCAGTCCATGCCTATAATGACGTCGAAATTCTGGATAGCTACTGGTATGAGGTCGATTGGGAACGAGTAATTATCTAGCGTGAGGGTACAACCTATGTAAATCTCGTTAGAATTCTCTGTTTTTCCGTTGGCCATTTCTACGACGAAGGTTTCTTTTAGTGCTTGTGGTGCTTGATTTAGTAAGTGTTTAAATTTTTGATTGACGAAGCTCCTTTCTGCTCCACTATCTAATAGGATACAAGCATAAGATTTATCGAGAAGGAACGTACCCGTGACTACCGTGGGGTCTGCCATGGCCTCATTGTGGCCAATAGCAAGTAGTCTTCCTGCTCCTCCCGCATTCCCAGCTTTCAGGCAGTTTCTTTTGAAGTGCCCAGTCTCGCCGGACCCGTAGCAGGCCTGGCTTACTCCTGCATTAGGGACTTGGGTGATAGGTTTGGGTGGTGCTCTGTAAAACCGGGCGGTATGGCCCTTCCGGTCGCAGTTGGTGCAGTGCATTTCTCGGCAGGGGCCGTTGTGATGGAAAGTGCACTTGGTGCACTTAGGTAGGCTCCCTGCATATTGTCTGGCTGGTACAGGGGCAGCAGGAGTAGTGGCAGCATGGACAGCCACCGTCTGTTGGTTCTTGGGAGAGGGTTGAGTTGACTTGCCCTTCCTTCGGTCGCCATGCTTCCTCTTGTTGTCAGCCGTTTTGGTTGGTGTGGGGGCAGTCATTGTAGTTGTTGTTGGGGTAGAAGGAACCTCGTGATCGATGAGTCTTTGGGCCAATTCTTTGGCACTATCGAAGGTCGCAGGGTGTGATGCTAGAACGTTCCCTCGATATGGGGGTACCAGACCCCAGATGTATCTTTCGATCTTTTTGTTTTCGGTAGGGACCATGTTAGGACATAGAGCCACCAAGTCGCAGAACCTGGCTGTATAAGCCACTATGTCGGAACCCTGCATTTTTAGGTTCCAGAGTTCCTCCTCGAGCTTCTGAATTTCGCCCCTCGGGCAGTACTCCCTTGTCATAAGGTCCTTCAGTGTGTCCCGGCCCATGGCGTTGGCTGTTACCAGTGAGAGTGATTTGACATGGCCATTCCACCACGTCAGGGCCCTTTGGGTGAAGGTGCAAGCATCAAATTTTATCTTGCTTCCCTCAGGGCATGAGCACATCTCGAAGATTGCTTATGTTCTTTCGATCCATTGGGACAGTACAAGGATCCCTCCAGTTCCATTGAAGTATGTAGGTTTGCAGCTGATGAAATCTTTATAAGTACACTCCCGTGCATGTGGATGGATTTCACCATGGCTAGAGTTAGTGCCAGTCCCCGTTCCACTAACGCCACCAGAGTTTACTTGGGCCATGGCGGCGGTCACAGCTGCGGTCACAGCTGCCTGGAACATCACCGCATCGAACTGCGGAGGGGGTGGTGGTGGTGGAGTTTGATTTGCAGGCGTGTTTCTGGTCAGACGCTTTCGAGGCGGCATCTTTTACTGAAAGTTCATAAAGATGATGATAATAGTAAGAATCGATGATGAGCGTGTTCCATGGACTAAATCGCCACAGTCCAAATATCAGATAGAGTCATAACAATAGAGTAGGGAAATACAAAAGTACAGACTTCCCTATAGATTAGACAACTGCCAATATTAATGGTATTAATGATGTAAAATGAGTTTAGGAAAAATGACCTAACACTAGGTCTCACATCAAATCATAAGGGAAAATGTTGGCAGCCTAGAAGTCTAGTTAGAGTACTTTCAAAGTTAGAAATGTTACAGACAAGTGCTCCACAGAGCATAGAAAAGAAAAGGCTATTCCTTAACAAAAAGAGAAAGATGAGTCGACATCTTCCACCGGCGACGGGTATCCCTTGGGCGAACCCTCAGGTCTGACAGTTGGCGTACAACTTCCTGAAGATGTCATTCATGCGCCCTCTGACGCACTCGGAGTTCCATGACCTCGGCCCGGGATGCAGCTAGTTGTTGCTGCAGAGTCTCATTGGTCTTCGTAGTCCTATCCATAGCATCTTCGAGTTGGCGAATACGGACCGTGTTAAGGCCATAGTTGGCGTCAATTTCTACTACTCGGTCGATGGCTGCATGACCTTGCTCGACGTTCCTAGTAATCCTACGGACCATGATAGGCAGGACTCGGTCAGCTGAATCTCCCTCGCTTATATTGTAAAAGCTTCGGTCTCCGTTGAAAGGTAAAGGCTGACCCTGCTCATCACTCCATCGATTCAAGGTTGTTGCCCACAAGGGAGTGGGACCTTGAAATGTCGAACGGGGGTTGGGGTTTGGAGCTACTAGGGGTAGGTTGTTGACTTCTGGTTCGGAGTTGGAGCTATTCGAAAAGCCTTCTGTGAGGTGATCATCCAAAGGGATTGGGAGATCATCTTCTGGCTCCTCATCAAGCCATTCACCAATGCCTTGGTTGGGATAATACGGATCGCCAGGGAGATGGAAGCCAGCCATGTTATCTACGCGAGAATGGGGAAAAGAATAGTTAATAGACGTACTAATGAAGATCCTTTTTAGTTTGCACATAAGTAATTACAGTAACACAAAATACTCCTATAGTATTTTACATTTAAGCTCTGTTCTAATGTTCTTGTTGTAGTAGTGTTGGTAAGTTTTTAGACTTGTTGCAACATTACAATCATTCTTAGGCACATACTAGTCACTCCTTAGAAAATATAGTTGATCAGGCTATATCCCCTTAGGTTTGACTGTATGTCTCCAAACCTAATTGTGATGTTCAACAATCATAATACTTTTGATCTGTTCTAGTATGATACTGACCTTGGTACGAGTATATGTACGTATATACTTAGTTAAATATTTTATTATTTAAAAGTATATATTCTTGGTCAGAGTGTTTTAATCCCGTTGTGTTTATAGTTCATATATCTTTTATGGGTTGATATACTTGATTCACTATAAACAGTGCTCTGATACCAATCTGTCACACCCCAAAACCAAGAACGGCGGAAACGTTCTGGGGTGGAGGACGTCATGTACAGTATCACAACAATGCATAATAGTAAAGACAAGCAACAACATCCATTGCATTAATATAATAATTGTAATACAAGCGTGTTCTATATAGTTTGTAAGACACCAAAAGTATAATCAAAATAAAAGATGAGTCTTGTATGTGCTCCATCTTCTCAAAAGCTTCATCTGTACCTGTCTACTGATGACCTGAGAATACAAGTTATTTTGAAAGAGTTTATCAGCATAACGCTGGTGAGTTCATAAATATTTAGTGTCATTACTTGTATAAAACTGTTTGTAATAATGAAATGTAGTAACTGATTTCAAATGTTTGTAAATAGTATACTCCCTAGAAAATCCTATATTTTCCAGTAAAAATGTAGTATTCTACCAAGACCCGATTGTTTGTATGTTTGTTCTTTCGTAAATGTAAGGGTTTTCCCTAGTGAAACTATATGTATGAAAATATAGTTTACTTAAACGAGTATGTGACAAAATCACAAAATAATGAAGTACAGACTCCAAGTAGTACTAAATGTACAATACACCTCGGAGAGTCTAAAATAGTAATGTGTAGACTCCAGGTGGTATTAAATGAACAATACGCCTCGAAAAGTCTATTTTTGCCTTTAATTCTTAATTGGTTAATTAAAGGTTTGAATGTGAACTCGTATGTAACCATGCTGATCGACGGCTGAATAACTGATGACCCTCCAGGTCCTATATAGTGGGGTAGCATTCTGTCACCCCTTGGCCTTTCGGCTGGGACTGTAGCTAGCAGTCAGGATGTGGGAGTGTCTGTCCCGTATAGATCTATACACACAATGCCCGCTCTCCCTCCAGGAGACTCTGGTTACAAAGTGATAGCACAATAAAGTGTCGTATCGAGAAGTAGTATGTCACATTCTATTTATAGTATTCAAATGTTTACGTAGTATATCATAGTGTAGTAATGTTTTCTCTGTACTAGTGTATAGTGTATTCTCTTGTATATTGTATAGCATGTTTTCTTGTATAATGTATAGAGTGTTCTCTTGTAGAGTATAAAGTGAGTATTGACTCATAACTGTACTGACTCTGGTAGGTGTCATTATAATAGCAGTAGTGAGTAGTAAAACCTTAACTATACCTATTATAGTTAAATAGTAATGAAGTAGGTATGCCTTTGTTACACAAAGGTACTGAACTGAAGTGAAAGCTTTTATATCCAACACACACATATATATATATATATATATATATATATATATATATATATATATGATATATAACTAAGAATTCAACGATAGTCGGACAAATAACAGGATACCCTAAGTCCACAACCAAACAAGGAACAGGAATTAAGGTGAGCTATCAGTCCTAAGTCCTTCAAGTCTTACTTATATAAATATATTAGTGGAGATATGAGTTTGAAAACAGTGCAAGTTTAGAAGAGTTTTGGAAACAGTTTTAGTATTTAAAATTTTAATAAAAGGGTTTTGAACGCCTGAAAACCATAAATTGGATAGTAACTTGAAAGTAGTAGTAAATCTTCCTGTTTGTTCTAGTCATTAATCACATATGATTAAAGCAATAACTAGAATGTTTCAACTTGTATTCCCCCCCCCCCATAAAAGCATTTAAAATAATTTCAAAGGTTGATTAAGGGGTATGAACTCACCTGCAGTGAGTGGTTTGGATGGGAGTGCCGGGTAGGATGCTAGGTGTCAAGTGAGGACTTGAACACACACACGGATCCTATGTAACATGTAGTGACACATAAATGTATCTAATTAGTCATTTAACAACTAATTAATCAAGTAAAGACATCCTAATACATGGAAACACTTTTCTTCAAGTGCTAGGAGTGCTAAAGGGTTGCATCTAAGGAGAGTATGGCCTCACATTGGAGTTTACTTCTCATTTGGTAACCCTACATGTGTTTACGGTTTTTGGTCATTTCCCCCATGAGTTTACGGCCGTAAACTCATGGTAATTTGTACCATTGTGTGATTTAAGGTCTTATACCCTTCAAGGAAGTGTTCTAGGTTTGTATTCAAGGCTTAGGAAGGGACTAGGGCTCAAAATGGCTCATCTTTGGAGTTTACGGTCCTTGGACCACTCCCTTGGAGTTTATGGTCGTAAACCCTTGTGTTTACCGTCGTAAACCCATGAGTTTACGGCCGTAAACTCATGGTCACTCCTACCATTTCGTGTTTTGGGGTTTCTAGCTCATGCATGCAAGGTTCTAGTCAAATATCCAAGCCCTAGAAGGTGTTAGTGGCACTTAAACACCACTTGATGGTGTTTACGGTTCAAGGATATCCCTTGACCGTAAACACATGTGTTCTTGGGGATTTTTGATGTTTTCCAATGGTTTAGCAAGTATACTAAGCAAACAACTAGATAGGAGGAGTGTACTTACGTATAGGAAGCTTGTAAGAGTGTTTAAGGTCCAAAAACACTAGTGTGTGTTCTTGGTGTTCTTGGTGTTTTGAAGAACACTTGAAGATCTAAGTAAAAATGAAGAATGTATGGATGAAATCGTGTATAAGCACTAGATAAAGTGTTATAACAACAAATCTAGTGAAGAAACACTTACATTTTTGGAAGATTTGGAAGATGATCCTATGATAGTTAAGAGAAAAGTTGGGTGTTCTTGAGCTTGGAAGTGAGAAATGGGGGAATGAAGAGTAGACTCATGATATATGCATGAGTTCATGGTCAAAGGGGAGTTTACGGCCCAAACTCCTCATGTTTGGCCGTAAACACCTAGTTAAGGTGTTGTTTGTTTAATTGTTACACATCCCTCCTAGAAGGTACTTCCTTTTTATTTGTTCGTTTCATGAATTTATTTTAAAAACACCCAAACAGACTTTAAACCGGCCAAAAATGTACTGAAATGAATTTGACTATTATTTGAAGTGCTTGACTGTAGAGTTTATACAAATGAAAATTTCGGGTTGTCACATTATGATTGACGTAAGTTTGATTATAAATGGTAACATATGTTTTTTATTTTTTGTAGGATACTGTAAATACTATAGTTACATATATATGTTTCAATGGCCCCACAAGATTATTGTTTTCATTGGTGGTGTACCTATGGATATAAGGTGATATTGGTTTTCAATTATGTGACAACCCGAAATTTTTTGCCTTGTAAGTCCATCCATTCAATTCAACTGTGTGTCAGACTCGTTTATGCTATCTTTTAGCCTTGTTTAGAGTCTATTTAAGGGTTCAAGGCTCAGTACATTCAAGCATTGGGTGTAGGATCGAGTTGCGTAAGTTCTTCGGGTTGAAATCGAGCCAAACACTCCATTAGAGGGAGTGTACGGCCGTACGCATGAGTGTACGGCCGTACACATGAGTGTACGACCGTACACCCATGTTGGCCGTACACCCCCTCCATAAGTGTGATATCCTTTCATTTCTAGTCATTCCTCACACTTCCTAGTCTGGAAAATCGATTCTCTCTCAAGTGTCATCGAGTTCTTCATCCTAGATCTTCAAAAACATAAGTGTTTCTTCCCTCTAGTTGTTGTTATTCTTCTTAATCATGTATCACCCTTTGATTTCATCCATGGAAATCAACTTTTTGGGTAGATCTTCAAGATCTCCATCTTTCACCAAGAACACCAAGAACACATACTTGTTCTTGGTTGCAGTGAACACCCTTTTGAGCCTCCAAATTGTAAGTACCCTTTCCCTATGCTTATTACATGTTAGGATCTCATGTTAAACACCCTAGAGTCGACATTTAACTTGAACAAAAGGAGTGTACGACCGTACACCCATGTGTGGCCGTACACCCCTCAAAACACCTCTAAAGGGCCTCCAAAATGCCAACTTAATTCATATCCTTGTTGAGTATTAGTCCCACAAGCTTCCCCATTGATTCAAAGACCCTCTTGTGCACTTTTTACCATGAGTGTATGGTCGTACACTCCATGGCCGTACACCCATGGCCGTACACTCCTCATTGTGGCCGTACACACCATGTAGTGGTCGTACACACCATGTAGTGGCCGTACACACCCATTTGATGAATCACATGTGATTCTAACACTTAGTCCAAGTGTTTCCTAGTCCCTAAGGGTGTTTCCTTGCATGTTAGTTGCTTATAAACACTATATTCATGCCAATACATGCCATATATGTCATTTAGGACTCGTTTGTGTCTCGTGATTTCATTCGTGGAACTTCTCATCCTTACGCACAAATTCGTTTAAATCACCCACATAAGGTGAGTTCATACCCCTATAATCAATCTTTTAAACTATTTTAAATGCTTTTAAGGGGGGGGGGGGAATACAAGTTGAACACAATGATAATTATGTTAATGTTTGTTATAAACATCTTTCAAAGGATTGCTTATGTTTTTATAAGTGATCAAAATTTCAAAAACTCTTTTTAAGTTATGTTACTTTATAGTTTATAAAACTCCATTTTTAAAGTACAATCATAACTTAGTAGATAAATGAGTCTTTTCAGTAACAGTTCAAGTAAACATACTAGTAAACTATAATAGGTATAGTTTAGGAGTCAGTTCATACTAGATACTAGAACATACTATAAAGAGAAACAGGGAGGTAGATACAATACACGATAACATACAGAACATACTATAAAGAGAAACAGGGTGGTAGATACAATACACGATAACAGAGAGAACACTATACACTATAACAGAGAGAACACTATACACTATAACAGAGAGAGCACTATACATTATAACAGAAGAACAAATCATGATTTAATTATACCAATGATCACTAAATCATTGTTCTAAACAAAAGGTGATAATAAATTGGGTATACAAGACTACTATAACTTTAATGTGAGACTATTTCACGGCTTAGCAATTTGTTTGCTGAAGACGCGTTTTGTAACCAGAATCTCTTGCAGGGTGAGCGTATAGTATGGGTACAACCACATCACATTATGACCTTAATAAAACAAACTTGTTTTAAGGTAATCAATACTTCAGGATGTCAATTTAAAAGACAACTGTGTACTTACTTTTCCCATTACTTTCATACTGTGACAGTTCCACTTGAAAGTTAATGCAAACTATTTTCGAGTTAAGATAGTTATAAACTAGGGAAAACTTACATCTTTTCAAACGACAAACAGAACAGTCAAGTCTAGTACATTCAGTAGAAAGGGGCCTATAATACTAACTTTATGATTCCTTAGTGTATACATCAGGGATATAT
Source organism: Lactuca virosa (assembly GCF_052849685.1). Taxonomy (NCBI): domain Eukaryota; kingdom Viridiplantae; phylum Streptophyta; class Magnoliopsida; order Asterales; family Asteraceae; genus Lactuca; species Lactuca virosa. Next base: position 411,510,277 of record NC_136428.1, on the reverse strand, counting down.
ATTAATCGGATCGACAGATAGTAGGATGTGTGTTTTTCGCTTCATTTCCTCCTTGTTTGGTTGTGGGATTAGAGCAGATTCACCCAGCCTACTATCCATTCGATCTTAGCTATATATATATTCCGTATACACCAAGTAATCATAAGGAGTACCATGTATGGGTCAGGTCATAGGACACTAATTCAATGCACCGTTTTCTAGTACAAAACATACTTTTCAAATAGAACATTTGGTATACAAAACTAGAAACTTACCAGTAAGAGTTTAATCCATTTTATTAAACCAGTATAAATTAAAGGACCTTTAGTGGTTAATTCTATAATACCTTAGTTTATACATCAGGGTTATATATAATTAATATCCGATAGGTAGTTGGATGTGTGCTTTCCGCCTCATTTCCTGTTCCTTGTTTGGTTGTGGGCTTAGGGCAGATTCACACAATTAACTATCTATTCGATATTAGATTATATATAGCTAGCATAAACTAAGTGAATATAGAAGGAACCATTGTGGTTACCATTTTTACTAAAAGAAATAAGGGTTTTCTTAAAGAATGTTTTCATCAAATATAAAGGAACTATTACAGTTAACTCCGTGAGTACCAAGTGAATACGTCAGGGTTATATACAACGATGATCTAACAAACAATGGGATGTTTGCCTTCCGCCTCATTTCCTGTTCCTTGTTTGGCTGTGGGCTTAGGGCAGATACACACAATCGATTGTTTGTTTACTCTGAGTTTTTTATAACTTGTATCCATTTAGTACTCATAGAAAGGATTGTAGAGTCATTTTTACTTATCTTTCATCAAAGCAGGAAATATAGGATTTTCTGGAGGAACATGCGAACTTTTCTAAACAGAACTTACAACTTACTTACAACTTACTACAACTTTCTTACAACTTCTTACATCACTAAAATCTTATGAACTCACCAGCTTAAATGCTGATCTACGCTTTCAAAATAACTTGTATTCTCTGGAGACCAGTAGACAGGTACGCGTACTGGGATTCAGAAGATGGAGCAGTATAGCTTCATGTCTTGTTTTGTTATTTACTTTGTAGTGTATGTTATGTGAACCACATACTTTGTAAACACTTTCTTTCTAATGAAATGGTTGTTTATTACTTTGATTACTCTGATGAATGTCTTGTGATACTAAACATGACGTCCTCCACCCCCGAACGTTTCCGTCGTTCCGGTTTTGGGGTGTGACAGATTGGTATCAGAGCATTATTTATAGTGAACTAAGTATATCAACCGATAAAAGATATACAACTATAAATGCAATGGGGCCGAAGTGCTTTGGATAATATTATATTTTAAAACTATAACAATACCTTATAAAAGTATACATACATGCTTATACATATATTCATACTAGAAAAAGTATCACAAGAAGAACAGAATAGAAGTATTTAAAGGTTGAACACTGCGGTCAAACATGGACAGTTATGTAATCATAGCTAGGATCAATATAGCCTGATCAACTATATTCATTCGAGATGTGACCGACATGTGTTTGGGAGTGATGTGGTGTTGCAACAGTCTTAAAACTTACCGAACACTAGTCAAGGGATTTCTAGATCAGTACATAGAGTTAGAATACTATGGGAGTATTTTATGATACTATAACACTACAACAAGTTTAAAACATACCAAGTACATTACATTAAAATACTATAGGAGTATTTTAGGCACTATATAAATAACTTATGTGATAAATTAAAAGACCCTTACGGATAGGTCTATAATCTTGCAATGTATACTTCCAAGGTTTTATATAATTGAGATTTTATAGACTTTGAATTTGTGATCTATGATTCACTACCTGTTCCTTGTTTGGTTGTGGTTTTGGAGTAGGATCACTTATTCGAAGGTCTATTTAATCTTAAATTCTATACAACTTGTATACGTTGTGCAATTATAGGAGGACTCCGTACGGATCACCCCATAATATTTCACTTAATTTCATAGATTCTTTAGACACTTCCATTCTCGCACGACAAACCCAGATAGATGTAACCACTTCCTCATAGCAGTCAACAGAAGAGTCAAGGAGGAACAAGAGCAAGTTCATGAGAAGTTTTCAAAGAAGGATCAGCCGAAGTAACCAAAACGTCTTATGCGTCACACTAATAAATAATAATCTTGTTTAACTTAATGAGCGAGTGGAGACACTGCTCACATTATGTGTTAGGATTATTTTCTTTCGTGCAACTGGTAACAGTTATTCAAGTCATAGATATTCATTCGAGGATAGCCACTTCTGATTCATAAAGTTTATTTTGTATAGACTTCCTTTATGAATTGTTTCCAGAACCAGATACACTCGGAACTAGGATAACCTTGTCTTTCAACTTTTGGCTTATAAACCACTGCTATAGACTTATTCCATCTCATCTTTGTATTATTTTAGCAAAGATGCCCCCTCGTCGATCAGCGAGACGCACTACTCCGATAACTCCAACTCAAACTCCACACTTCGATCCTTCTGCCCTCCAAGCAGCGATATCCGCCGCAGTGGCAACTGCTCTAGCTCGCGTCAGCGAAAGTGGTACCCTCGGATCTGGTAGTGGTACCCACTTAACCAACCCCGGAGTTACTCACGGACACCCAAAGGAGTGTTCGTACAAGGACTTCATGAACTGCAAACCCAATTCCTTTAATGGAACTGGTGGAGTCATCGCTCTGATGCGTTGGTTCGAGAAAACAGATTCGGTCTTTGCAATCTGTTCGTGCCCAGAAGGGAGCAAAGTAAAGTTTGTTGCATGCACCTTCTCCGACAGAGCCCTGACATGGTTGAATAGTCATGTTAAGTCACTGACCCTACCAGTGGCTAACTCAATAGGTTAGGAGAACCTAAAAGAGATGATGCTGGAAGAATACTCCCCGAGGGGCGAAGTTCAGAAGCTGGAACAAGAACTATGGGAACACACTATGGTCGGTTCGGACATAGTGACCTACACTGACAGGTTCAACGACCTAGCAGCACTATGCCCCGGGATGGTTACCCCGGAGAGCAAGAAGAATGAAAGGTACATCTGGGGTTTATCTAGCCCGATTCAAGGATATGTGCTATCTTCTAACCCAACCACATTCGATAGAGCCAAACGCCTGGCCCAGCGACTCATTGACCACGTAGTCCGCCATGGCATGGTAGTCCCCGTTCCCGAGCCATCAAAGGGAGAGGACCATAAACAGAAGTCAGGGAACAAGAAGAGGAAGAAACGAACAACAAAGGAAACCCCACAGGAGCAACAAACGAGTACTATATACTCCGCCACAACACCTGCTACTCCAACACCTGCCAGTCGATATGCTGGAAATCTCCCGAAGTGTTGAAAGTGCAACTATCATCACACCGGAGTATGTCGGGAAATGCAGTGCCTGAACTGCCACAGAAAGGGACACACTGTCTGTTTCTGCAGGGCACCAGCTCAACCGATCTCCCAAGTCCCCGGAGTTGAAGAAAACCAAGCCTGCTATGGCTGTGGTGAGACTGGACACTATAGGAAGGACTGCCCGATAACAAAGAACTCAGGAGCGGATGGAAGAATTCTGATGATCACCGCAGGAGAATCTACCCCGGAGTCGCCAGCGAGCAGCGGTACGTTTTCGAATTAAAGAATTACTTTAAAAATTAATTTATATTTATATAAGATTAAGACTTGGGGAAAACATTTAAAAGTAATTATAATAACTCACTTTTCGGAACAAGTCACAGTATTCAAGAGAACTAAAGATTCGTTCAGAGAAGCTATGATGGTTGAGTATGTACATCAGGGTTGTGCATAGCTAAGATTTTGCAGACCTAGAGTGAGTGATTCCGCCCTAATTCCTGTTCCTTGTTTGGTTGTGGATTTGGGGCAGAGTTACTCAGTCGACTATCTTATTCATCTTAATTATTCATAACTTGTAAATGACAGGCGATCATAGTGGTACCGAGGAGGATCGTAGCATAAAGTATCGACACTAGTTATCAAAGCAGTTTCATTGTATGTACTTGCTCATCGCGGTACGATACGTAGAAGTGTTAACATCAAGAATAAAACAGAAAGCACTAGAACGTTTACAAAGAGTACATTGTCGAGCGCACTGGGATTCAAAAGATGGAGCATAATAGATTCATGTCTTGTTTTGTTATTTACTTTGTAGTCTGTGTTATGTTAACCACATACTTTGTAAACACTTTCTTTCTAATGAAATGGTTGTTTATTACTTTGATTACTATGATGCATGTCTTGTGATACTAAACATGACGTCCTCCACCCCCGAACGTTTCCGTCATTCCGGTTTTGGGGTGTGACAAATTAGTTTGCAAATTCTTGTGGAATCCTACAGAATCGGAATTTGTGGTTCCATCCCATCTTGTGTTTGGTTGTTAAATGAACGGAATCCAATTCCACCAGCTTCCTTTAGTTTCCAAGTTTAATGTTTTTCACAAGTCCTAGATATGGTTTGAACGAATTCAATTCAATTCAATTCTTTCTTTTTCATTTATAAATAAATAAAAAAAAACTATCCTCTTTATATATTAAAAAAAAATAACTAAGTTAAATTAAAAAATTGTTTAAATTTTATTATTGAATTTCGTTCCATATCCTACCAATGACGGATTGCAATTCCTTCATAATCAAATTCCCTCATATTCAAATTTCCATTCCTCTCGGAAACATTTTGCGATTCATTCCAGCAAAAATAATATATAAGTGGGGATGTTTTATATCTAAAGATAATTTAGACGAGTGTTTAAATCTTTTATAAGTGATCCTCATGACCTAAGTTAATTCAGAACTGCTCTAGGTTTTAAGTGATTTAGTAGTTTCTTGCATGTCTGAGTATTATATGAAATCCTGATACAAGAATAATTTTTATTTTCAGATAAGCAGGAATGAATCAAATGTACGGTGGGTAAATATGAGGTGGGAAGACCAATTGACAAGGGAACTTTTGCAAAAGTGAAGTTTTCTAGGAATTGTTTTGGGGCAACTGCACATTTTTGATCATGTGGAGTCGATACTCTTTGTATTGCTTGTGCGTTACTTGCCATTTGATGATTCTAATCTCATGAACCTATACAAAAAATGAGCATTATATATTTTTGTTTTCATTTTTTCTCTAATTTTTTTTAATTCTAACAAAATAAACAACTGTAAAGACACAGGGGCATAATGGCAAAAGAAATTGGGACCATTATTGTAATATTGTTAACAATTATTGTGATTAACCTTTCTTTGTTCTGTTATATATATATATATATATATATATATATATATATATATATATATATATATATATATATATATATATATATATATATATATATATATATATATATATATAATCCTACTAACATTAATTGATGAAAACGTACTTATTTACAAAGACTGTTGAATGTATCTATAATTTTCATTTATATTTTATCGATTAAGTGATGAAAATGTACATATGCATATTTACATTTTATTGATTAAGTGGTGAAAATGTACATATTTTTCAATCAAGGGCGATTTCACATTAAAGTTCGGATCCTCCGTCATTAGACTTTTAAGTCCAAATATGAGCCGAACGAAAATTACTTGTAACATTGTATTTTGAAAAATTGTCAAATTATAGCATGTCATCCAAATAGATTTGAATATTATTTTTTTTTATTGCAAACCACTTATTATATATTAGTTTTGCTATTTTAATTTGTCAATCCGTGTATCACACGGGTTTTAACCTATATATATATATATATATATATATATATATATATATATATATATATATATATATATATATATATTATTTTGATCGTGTGAGGACCAAAAAATTAGTGAGGGTTACGAGAACCAATATTTTTTATAAGATTTAAAAAATAAAAGGTGAAGATTTGATTTGATTTATCGCTAAATCTCGGGAGATTATATGGCGTTTTGGTAACTATATGCGAGATATTGGTAATTTCCGACGAATGTTAAATGCTTGGAGGGTTAATATGGTACAGGCAAAAATCAATATATATATATATATATATATATATATATATATATATATATATATATATATATATATATATATATAATTTCTGACAAAATATTAAAAAAGAGTAAAAAAACGAAAGTAAGGTATAAGGCCCACATAAATGACGTTACATGGACATTCGTCGCACATTATTAAATCCTCCGGTCTGTATCATGTTGCATGGACGTACATCGCATTCGAACGTGTCACGTCCAAATATCGGGTTTAATGTTTATGTCATTGATGAAGTGGAGTGGTGAAGAATTGTAATATATCAGTCCGCACCATTTTTTGAGTCTTCATCGGATCCATATATATATATATATATATATATATATATATATATATATATATATATATATATATATATATATATAGAGAGAGAGAGAGAGAGAGAGAGAGAGAGAGAGAGAGAGAGAGAGAGAGAGAGAGAGGTGCAATAAAAAACAATTATCAATATATTGGTACATTGGAACTGTATGCACTAGATTATACCAAAAATACATTTTTTTTATTTTTACTTTTTAGGCCCGGTTTTTTTCGAAAAGGAAACTGAACATACCATTGTTCATGGCTTTCGTCATTTTTAAATAAAAAATTATATTGTTATAAAAAAATTCAAAGAAACCCACTTCATTTTCTCTATTTTTGGAAATTTAAGGTTTATTTTTTTATTACTTTTTATAAATATATCAGAATTTATATTTTTTGTACTCTTTATATATCGATTTAAATTGATGTAAAATCATTTTTTTCAAAATTTTTTCTTAGATTCAAATTGTGAATATGCTGAAAACTGAATTATTTTCAGTTCCGATTCACATTGTTAATAATTGCAAGTCAAATTCACATTGTGAATCATCAAAACTATATTATATATAGTTGAGATTCACATTGTGAATAAATTCACTTGTGAATTTTACGAAATTAGTTTAGAAAAACACTTTGGTTTGTTGTTGTTTTTTAATATTTAGGTTTATTTTTTATCAAAAAAATAAAAAAATATATCAAAATTTATAGTTTTTTGTACACTTGAAATAGAAATTAATATTAAATGTGTGTGTGTGTATATATATATATATATATATATATATATATATATATATATATATATATATTGAATTTTTAGCTCATATTACATTGTGAATTTGCTAAAAACTGATTTATTTTTAGTTAAGATTTAGAGTGTGAATAATAGTTAGTTAGATTCACATTGTGTAGTACCCATTTTTCTGATTTGATCAGTCGAAGACTTAAAGATGTTAAGGATAAGGTTTCAGGGGAAAAGGTTATGCCACATCGTGGTAGGTTGATGACCACGACGTGGCCACGACACTTAAATGGAGAATGCGCCTTGCTGGACGCCACAATGTAGCGAGATGGTGACCACGAGGTGGTTGCTGTTGTATAACAAGCCCAAGATTTTACGGTTCCTTCCATTTTTATGGCATTAGCTCTTGGATTAGGTTATCCCATTCAACCTCCACCCTCCCATCCCGAAGCCCTAGACCCATGATTGATGAATGAGCTTGTTCCCTTGGTTTTGAGCTTGTCCTCTTGTTTTTTTGAAGCTTGAGGAAGAAGTAAAAGCAAAGAGCTAGCTAAGATAAATCATATGCTTTAGATTTCTGAGGCATATGAAGCATAAAGTATATACCTTCACCTTTGTTCTTTTAGGTTCAATATTATGTTTTTTTATGGTTGAGTTTGGTCCATTTTATGGATGTTCTTGGAGTTGAGGAAATCCAGAGCTTGTTAGGTCACTTCCATGGCTTTTGGACCTCTAGTTGAAGGAGAAAGGACCATGCTTGGGGTTAAATTGAGTTCATGCACAAGGACTTGCCCTTTATAGGACTTAATGGACTTAAGGTTTAAGATATTGCTTTATGCCTTGAATTGTCACGTGCTCTTTATCTTACAGTCACAATCACCCTCGTTTCTCTCATAAGATTTCGTGTTCTCCTTCTCCTTCTCAGCTCTCACTCTCAGTTCTCTCTGTTGATTTTATATACTTGCTACTTGCGTGATATCATAAAAGAATGTATGATATTTCCTTCTGATTTTTCTTTCTGAAAGTTTATAGGTTTGTGTATCACTTTTTTCTGATTTTTGTTTATGATTTTTTTTCTCATAATCTCATTCTACGTTATATATGATTCTTGTTTTTTGAAATCCTATATCTTTTGATTGTATATTTGATTTTTAAAGTCCCTTTATTCAGAAAAAGTAAAAATCATTGTTCTAAGTTTTATATTTTTCACTCAATTAGGTATTATCTTTGTAGTCTTTTGTATGTAATTGTATAATGAGAAGTCCTATGTTCTAAACTTTCTATTGTTTTGCTTTTGACATGATTTTTTTTAGAGTTTGGACTTCAAAATATTAGATATCCAACTTCACATGTAATATTTTAATGTGAATTATTGTTTATTAGAATTTTATTTTATTTTAGTTATTATTTTTATGACCTTTTTACTTTTGAGATTCCTTTGACATCAGGCTTCCACAAGATACTAATTTAAATGAGAATTTTAATTTTGTTGATTGTAAGCCAAATGTTTTTATTGAATATAGTATATTATCAACCATTCATCTTGATGTTGCATTTGTATTTACAGAACGAAGTTTTTCAAAACTGAAGTTATTGAAGAATTAACTAAGGTAATAAAGAAAACAAGAAATCTTATGTATAGAGACAAATATGCTAGATAAAATTGATCTTGATAGAATTATCAATGATTTTGGATCTAAAAATGCTAGAAGATATTATCAATGATTTTTATAAATGGTATTTTTTGGAATCTTTATTATATTCGACTTTAAGGGGCCCTTTTTTTTTCTTCTTACCTCGGGCCCAATATATGTTTGGATCAACCCTGATTTGCTCGGTAGCGTCTATGGAGTAATCGAAGATTAATGGGGACCTAGTCGAGATTTTTATAACGTTGTTTATAACCCATGTTGAAAACCAAAAAAAATAAAAATAAGATCAAACATACAAATAGTCATCTTAGGCGGGTTTAAGATGAACATTTCAATCAAGGATGTTTTACATTCATAAACCCTGTATTCATGTTTTAAAATACTTATGCAGGGCCTGTTCAGTAGTTTTTCATGCCTAGGGAGAGATAAGAAAACAATTCCCCCATTTTATATTCGTCTTAAAGAAAACTAAAAACATGCAGGTAAACAAACACAAAAATGGATCTTTTTAATCGGTATCCATTAACCAAACCATTACTCATTTGTGTTTCAAAAGTAGCAACCAACACAACAGGTTAGGATTTATAGGATTGAGACCAAATCTTCAATAATATGTAGAATTTCTTCGGTAACAATAACAATGACTAAAACTAAAAATAACATAAAAGTAACAGTAACAAACTCAAGAACAACTTTTGCTTATAACAAGGTAAATCTTAACAAAATCCAATCTCAGTGTGCAATATTCTCTTTACCGTTAACATAAAACAACTATTCAAATTCAAAAGAAAAGTCCTTCAGTCCCTATACCACAGATGTACTTCTTTAAAAACATAAAATTAAACACATCTTGTTCTTGTTTTATAAGGGACAAACTGTTGAGAGAAAAACTTGAGACACACTTGAACAAACGTTCGAACAAGTATAGTTGCGGAATAGTTTATCTCAATGGATCTAAAAGCTCAACAATAATAATAAGTTAACGAGTTAGATAATTAGAGAGTTAGTTGCGGAAATGTAAGGAAATATAAATGGCAGCAGGTGATATATCAAGTATGACTTGCTATGGAAACACATAAGATGATTCATAACATGGAATGCATTCAGACCAAGTTAGTAAGTGAGATCAAACTTAGTGATTAAGTCAAGAATGACTTGCTCCGAAGAGAGATAATATTCAGTTACGTTCAAGTGAACTTTGAGAGTAAGGAGAGATTTAAGATGCGTAATCAGATATAAGTAAGAGATGTAATTGATGGAATAGAAGTTGTATTGAATAAGTAAGAATGAGCTCTATATATAGAGTCTCAAGAGTTACATTGGATCACATCTCTAAGAGTAGCCATGCATGGCATACTGGACAATAGAGAGTATTCGAACTAAGTAGATAAAAAGTTAAACTAAGAAACTGGATAGATAGACTGCGGATGAATGATGACTTCGGATGGTATTGCTGACTGCGGTTCTTTGACTTCTGCGGTGGATCTAGTTCAAGAGGGTCACTTTTATGATTCAACAATTTCCCCCTAAGTGACCTCTTTAACTTTTCTTCAGTTATCAAGTTTTAGAAACTTGATCAATATCCACCAAAACTTTCTGATATTTTCCAACCAGGTGATCCTTCTTAAAATTTCGAACTTGAGTTCGGCCGTCATGTGCTTTGATCTTTCAACTGCGGTTCGACAAATTTCAAGTTGCTTCCTTGTGAGACGATTCATGGTAGTCATGGGAATGAAGTATTTGATTTTATCGACCTTTCTTTTGAAAATGACTCCATGTTCTGGGAAGTTTGTTGCACCTACGGATCTCTCTTGATAACCTTCGGTAGGTATTGGTGCAGGATCAAGTGGTGGTAGATCGAACTTTTTGGCAATTGTAGGGTAAATGTCTGCATCAATCTTTGCAAAGTCACAGATAGTTTCCCTCAGAAATGTGCTTACCCTTTCAAGTGCTATCTTCATCTTTGGATACTTCTCGCTTTTGTTTTGGAACACCTTTGCTATCAGGAAGACTTCTTCTGGATTCATACATGGGAAGTCAACTTGGGTGCAGACGTAGTCCTGATTCCTTATTGTAAGAGTATACTGAATGAAGTCAGCTTTCATGAATTTCTGGGGCTTAAAGTTCTTGAATGCGGATGGTCTATCATTAGACCAGATTTTCTCTATGGAAGAAGCATGTTTGGCATAGAATCGATTGAGTCTTTCAAATTCCATACACGGTCTCTTGTGATCAGGTAGGCTACGGTCAAACTGATCAAATATAGTGAAGTATTTAGCATTTGGGGAGATTGGAACTTCCCAGTAACCATCAGAAGGGGGTTCAGCATAAGTAAGGTAGGGTTTGTAGTCATCATCCATCAGTCTTCGGTGGGGATTGATCCAAGAAGTGATTAAGGATTCATCCATGGAGATGTCGAATCCGTTTTGTCTCCAGATGAGTTCAGCAAATTGGGCTTCTTTCCATTTTGCTTTCTTCTGTTTCGTTGCGGGAGAGTCGTTGGAGTGTTCGGATGACATGTCGGATGCTAGATTCTTGAAGTGGGGAGGAGTCTCCAGTCGCTCAGGAGGAGTTTCTTGAGTGATTTTCTGTTTGCGGTGGAGACTGATGAGGAGATGGTTGTGGTGAGGGGATTTTTTCAGTTATAATGGGGGGACTTTGATGATGAGAAATGTTGTTTGAATGATGGTCTCCATCACTTCCCCCTCTTGAGGAATGCAAAACCGGAGCTTCCTCAAGCCATTGTTTAAGACCATCGACTTTGGCGCATACCTCTTGGAATTTAGCTTTAAGAGCATCAGCCAGTTGCTGATTGTCTGGGATGGAGGTCTTCAAGAGTAGTCGATGAATCTCCTTTGTGAGTTGAAGAATCTCAGGGCCATGAAAATATGACGATAAAGATCGTTGAAGTCTGTTGATGGTAGATTAAAGGACTGAGATGGTGGACTCATAAGCAGTGTGAGTTTCATCTATCAGCTTCTGGGAGTGAGTGGACTGGTCCGCAATGGCCTTTTGAAGATCTGCTTTGATTGCGGATACCTCAGAGATGAAGTGCTCCGCAGTAGCCATGAACTGCTTGTGATCAGCTTGTCGACTTGTATCGAGAGATCAAATTCCCATTTCAACTTTCAGGGAGATTCGCTCAGCAGCCAAACGTTCACGAGTTTCCAGTCGTTCTATTCGCTCAATCAATGACTACGGCCCTGGCAAGTCTTCAGGTTGCGGTTGAGTGGGCTTTACCGCACCAAGAATTTGGTCGACTTTGGCTTGCAGACTTAGAAACTCTTTTCTGGTCACCGCATTCTTCTTCTTCTTCTTCTTTGTTTTTGGTTTGGAGGTTGAGTGTTGAGAACCACTCGATTCTTCTTCTTCATCAAAAATCATTAGATCATCATCAGAAGGAGTAGGTTGATTTACCTCATTAAGATCAAAGTCATCGAAGCTGAATGTGGGAGCTGAGCTAACTTCGATTGCGGTTCCCTCGTCTTGAGAGTCTCTAGCAGTTGGAGTTGGAGCTGGAGGGACCTTGGATGTACCTTCACCACTAAGAGTGGACTGAGCCTTGCGGATCGTCTCAGCTATTTCAGACATCCACTCTTGTACTATCAGAATGGTGGCTACGGTATTGGCGTTATTTATTGCGTCAACCCAGTATTTCGCCACGGTTTCGATCTCCTTCTGTTTCTACTGAAGCTGTTTGGTTTGTTGGTATTTTCTGGATTGAAATGCCCTGTAGAAAGCGGCATATTTCTTGATGTCGGATTCAGAGACCGGAGTGTAGTGTAACCATGAGTCATTCAATTCTTCACCGTCAAATCCTTGGAATCGCACCGAGGTGTCCCTCGGGTTCACGGATCCTTGCATATTGGTGCTCACTGTGCCTAAACCACCTGTAACAGATGTAAGTAGAGTAGGATTTCCTAAGCTTCCTCGGTCTCCCTGACCCGTGGTCAAGTCTAGCCTGGGCTCAGTTCTGGAAAAGGCGGAAGAATTGCCTTGCGGTTGGGAAGGTGTTTGCAGTGTTTGGGTTACAGACAAAAGGATGGAGTTCAATTCCTCAGGGGAAAAGAAGTGTAGACGGGAAGCCCTAGAGACCTTAGGGCTAGAACCAGTTCCATTCCCTTGGGAGTGAGCTGGGGGTGAGTCTCCACGTTGAGGTGAAACAGACACACTTTCTGTGACTGAGTGGAATTTGATTGTGGTATTGAATGGGTCTGCGGCCACCCCAAGGACTACCGGAGCCTTTTGAGAGGCTGCGACATCAGTCTGGTCACGCATTTGGTCTGTGGGATTGGTTTTTCGTTTCTTAAGTATGGAGATGGGTTGTGCATCCTCATCAGAATCACTCATAGAGGGGGAGTGAGATCGATTTTCGTTTGATTCGTCATCTGAGGGCACAGTCTGTACGATTTTTCGTTTATTTGAAGGTTCAGCTTGTTTGGGAGCATCTTTCTTCTTTGGGGTTCCATGTTTCTTGATGATGTTGCGGGCGCCTTGATGGGCTAAGGCCAACTACTTGCGTCTTTTTGATAAAGACAAGTTGGAGAGAGTGGTGGATTATGGGACTGCGGTACTACCAGGAATGGTGAGTGCGGATGTGGTTTGTAGAGGCGGGGTAGGAAGGTATGGGCTGATACCTTCCGTAGCATCTATATGGTCTGTGACATCAGTGGTTTCGAGACCAAGGGTAGATAGAATATGGACTGGTAGCCGTCTGATGGGTCCAAAAACATATTGATCAGTAGAGGGATTGTACCTTTTAAGATCTTTAGTGATGAAGAGATTGATATCGTTGCCCATGCTAAGTCCTGCATCCGCATGAAGATCTGATATGTATAGTGACCAGAACCTAGCAAAAGTAAGTTCGGTAGGGTTTTCTCTTGGACTCTCTTTGGGAATGTACTGCAGGAAGTCATCCCACAAGATCTGACCGCAGTTGACGTCGTGGCCAGTGAAAATACTCCACACCAACTCCAATAGCTTGAGACCCATATTATCAGTGCCTCCGGTTCTGCCGGACAGACTGCGGATCACAAAATGGTATATGAACTGCCATACCGCAGGCAACTGATTTTTCTTGAATTCCCCGATGCCTTTGATTTTCTTCTGATAACCCATTTGGTAGAGGGCAGAAAGAATGTCTGCCATGCTTGGAGTGAAAACCTTCGTAGAAGGATGAACAAGAAGATTGATGGCATTGAGGAATTTTTCCTTGGTCAGAATGACCAAAGAGTCATTCACCAGATTCAGATGTACCTCTTGAAGATTTTTGAGAGGTCGATAAGCAGAGAAGGTACATTTGAATAAAGTTGATAGAGGAACTACATCTGTGAATGCATCGAAGGGACCAAATAGTGGGTGATTGGACAGAAACTTGATCATTAGCTTGATTGGAGCATTATAGGAAGAATGCTCTTCGAACACAGCTCTGAAATTGCTTGAGGCAATCGATGGCATTTGGTTTCTTGTTGCAGAATCAGAACCGGTTGGGTTTGCAGAGGCAGAGGCCTTGGAGAGTTTCTTCGAAATGGCCGATTTCACCATTGTTGGAGAGGTTGAAGGAGTTGCAGGTAACACAGAATGCAAGAAGATGAAGTTCAGAGAGAATATTCAGAAGGCGTAAACATTTCTTAGGGAAGAAGATGAGGGTTTTATAGTGGTGGATTGGAATGGTTAATGATTTTACCCTAAGTGAAATTGGATAAGGTAAAAACGTTTGGGTTGATTTTCTTTGATTTAAGGGGGATAATCTCAGCCACAGATTAAAAATGGTTTAATATTTTTTTGAGATTTTCCAAAAAGGGTTTAGCATTTAATGTAATGTCAGCCTAAAACATCACGTCTGAAGAACGTGTGGTGAGGGTGGGTTTGATCCGTTGGGCAAAAGGGAAGATGTAACGGATTGGACGTTTTGGGGGTAATGGGAAGAGACGGTTTTAAAAGAAAAGGATTTGTTTATGGAAAATCGTTCTTTTTGTCAGCATACCCAAAATAGGTCTAACACAGGGTTTATTCAAAAAGTGGAAATGGGACAGTGATATGTTACACAAGGAATGTTTTTTTTAAATGTTTTTCTTTTTTAATGAAGGATCATTAAATAGCACACCATGTTCCAAGAATTTATGAAACAGTTGAGAGATCCATCAATGTGATTGCGGATTGAAACTTCATTGCGGATGGATCTTTGTCATTGCGGATGGATGATTGGATGACTATAGTAGAAGAACTGAGGAGAACACTTGAACAAAAATTAGTAACAACAAACAATAAGGACCATTGGAAGATAAATATGATATATGGTTGCGGTACATATACTGCGGTACACAGGATATACCAAAAACATCTATCATAAGTAACTTCAGTTAGGACCGCTACAGAGACCAAGGATGGTCTGTGGTACCTATCGATTCAAAAAGAATTGTGGGTTCGGATTCATCATTCCTAACATTTGTAAGAAACTGTTGAGTTTTGTAGAGTCAAGTGCCTTGGTGAAAACATCAGCAATCTCTTCATGAGTATGAACAAAAATCAGTTCAATGTTACCTTTCAGGATGTGATCTTTGATGAAGTGATACCGTAGTTCAATATGCTTTGTCTTGGAGTGCTGAATTGGATTGTGAGAAATCGCTATAGCACTTTCAGAGTCACAATAAATTGGTATCCGCAACATTCTGTATCCGTAGTCCATAAGTTGCGTTTTCATCCATAAAACTTGTGAACAACAGCTGGCTGCGGCCATGTATTCAGCTTCTGCGGTAGACAGTGACACACAATTTTGTTTTCTTGATGACCAGCTGACGAGTCTTCCACCCAGAAATTGACATCCACCGGA
Source organism: Lactuca virosa (assembly GCF_052849685.1). Taxonomy (NCBI): domain Eukaryota; kingdom Viridiplantae; phylum Streptophyta; class Magnoliopsida; order Asterales; family Asteraceae; genus Lactuca; species Lactuca virosa. The sequence continues at coordinate 411,494,730 of NC_136428.1, read as the reverse complement.
GGTGCTTTTTTGATCTAGTCTGCATCTGGCATGATCTGCATCAGTTAATGCTTGTAGGCTGAAGTCGTTCCCTGCGGGGTACCATAAGCCAAGAGTCTTGCTACCCTTTAAGTATCTTTGAATTTGCTTGGTTGCGGTCATGTGTGACATTTTTGGGTCAGCCTGGTACCTTGCGCATACACCTGTTGGAAAGATGATGTCTGGACGGCTTGCGGTGAGGTACATCAAAGAGCCGATTATACCTCTATAAATCTTGTGATCCACTGATTCGCCTGAGGGATCAGCATATATCTTATATCCGAAGGCCATGGGGAACTTAGCCGAAGAACACTTGTCCATTGAATATTTCTTTAACAGTTCAGTGGTGTATTTCTCCTGATGAATGAATATCCCTTGAGGGACTTGTTTCACTTGAAGTCCTAGAAAGAAGTTAATCTCTCTATTCAGGCTCATCTAGAACTTGTTGGTCATGAGCTTAGCAAATTCATCCACCATTTTTTGATCACTTGATCCGATGATGATGTCATCCACATATATTTCTACAAGCATAAGGTGATTACCATTTGCTTTTCTAAATAAAGTAGGATCAATCACTCCTCTTTTGTATCCGGACGAGACAAGAAATTCAGAGAGAGTCTCGTACCACGCTCTTGGGGCTTGCTTTAGACCGTAGACTGCTTTTTCAAGCTTGTAGTAGTGGTCTGGGAATTCAAGACTTTCAAAGCCCGGAGGTTGCTGAAGATAAACCTCCTCTTTTAATTCACCGTTGAGAAAAGCACTTTTCACATCCATTTGATGAACCTTGATGTTCTTGTGAGCTGCGTATGCTAAGAAGATTCGGATGGCTTCCATTCGTGCTACCAGAGCATACGTTTCATCATAGTCAATACCTTCAAGTTGACTATATCCCTTGGCAACTAGCCTTGCCTTGTTTCTGACGACCGCACCTGATTCATCCAACTTATTCTTGTACACCCATCTAGTACCAACAATAGTGTAACCTTGCGGCTTCGGAACGAGTTGCCACACTTTGTTTCTTTTGAATTCTTCTAGCTCTTCTTGCATTGCGGATATCCAGTCTGGTTCTAGTAATGCTTCTTTGATCGTTCGGGGCTCGGCCGAGGACATAAACGCTGCGTAGTGACAGTGATCAGATAAATTCTTGGAAGATCGAGTCTGAATACCTGCGGATGGGTTGCCGATGATTTGACCTGGTGGGTGGTCCTTCGTCCATTCGTGTAGACGAGATTGCAGATGATCAGCAGCTGCGTTAGAGGGAATATCTTCAATATCGAAAGACTTTGCGGTTGGAGATGGAAGTTCCCCCTGGACTTGACAACATCCTGCTGAATTGTCTTGAACTGGGAAGGTGGGATCACAATTTTCTTGGGCAGATGGTGAAGGTTCCCCCTGGAGTGCAGACGGGAGTTCCCCCTGAACCTGAGAAGGTTCCCCCTGGATTGCGGATGGGAGTGTGATAATCCTCGAGTCTGTTCTTGTGTCAATGTTCTCTATGTTGTCATCATCCGAGTCCGAAGAAACGTTTGATGGTTGAAAATCTCTGCGGATAGGAATTGGATCTGCATCTTCTAGTACTGGAACCTCGATGGTTGTTACTTGATCCGGAGTGGATCTTTCCCCCTCAACCGGCGAGGTGGAAGTATTGAGAGATGCTACTTCGGATAGAGATGGACCAGATACATCAGCATGTTGCTGTTGAGCTTCCAGGGACACAAGAACTTCGGATAATTTGGCTGTTTCGATAGGGTCGAAGAGATCATCATAATTTGGCTGTTTCGATAGGGTCGAAGAGATCATCATAGCTTGCGATGCCATAGCCAGCTGAGTTCGGATACTGCTTTGGATAGGAAGCATAACTGCGGTTTGCCTATTATCAGAGAGACGTCCAGTGAATACATAGTACCCTCGGATCTGGATTTGATTAGACACGTGTTCCTATCGCTTGTCATTACATAGCAAAATTGGTCATCAAATTCAACACGATGGCCTGCCTTACATAGTTGGCCAACACTGATGAGATTGTGTTTAAGGCTTTCTACATAAGCAACCTTTTGAATAGAGAAGTTTCTCGTAGTAAGAACACCATAACCTCGGATTATCCCATTCGCATTGTTGCCGAATGTGACATTTCCACCGTTGCAAATTGGCCTGAAATCCCGAAGGTATTCTAACCTTCCGGTCATGTGCAAGGAGCAGGCACTGTCGATTAACCATTCTTCTTCTTCTTCCTCCTTTCACAAGGCCTGAGAATTACATGGTTAGTTTAGGCATCCAAACTAGTTTGGAGCCTGGGACAAAAGATGAGTTTCTGAATGATGCATGGACCGAGGTTGCAGGGACTGGTTTCGTGTCAACTTTTAAGCCTAGTCCTGGGTGTTTGTTTGTTTTTGGATTGTTGCGTTTTTTTGAAAAGTTACGAGGTTTCTGAACCGAACCAGATTTGACATGAGATGAACCATTTTGACAACTGCATTGACATTGACATGTTGAAATTGTGTCTTGTGCTCTGAGACTTTGTTTGGTCAGCTGTCTAAATGATGAATTGGGCTTGTGACCGGTCCGAGGTTGGTAAGATCTGACATTGGTGCTGTTGGATTTTGAAAAAGTTTGTTTCGAAAAAGATTGAGCACGTGTAGATCTTTTGGACCTTTTTGTTGGGTTTGGTAAAATACCCTTCCACTTGTTAAAATTTTGATGTGATTTCAAAGGTGTTGGAGTGGGTAAGATACCCTTCCATTTTGGATCATCTGAGGAATAGATTTGAAAACCATTTTCGAAAAGACTTTTCATTCTTTTGGGTTGTGTCAGATGAGATAGGAATGACTGTGGAAACTGTACATTCCGTTTTGCATGTTTTCTTGATTGGAGAGTTTTGTGAAAAATAGTGAGAGAAAACAAACTTTTCTGGACTCTTAGATATTGGAAATCTGATATTCTTTTTGTTTTTAGAAAATTTTTGTCGATTTGTGCCTCGGGATCGAATTTCCTCTTTGAAAGCCTTTTTTGCTAAGGTTTTTGGAGAACCGCAGTTATTGGTGTTTAGATGCGGTTTCCTGGAAACCTTTGAAAAATTTTTAGAATTGGGGCTTGTTTCATCAGAACTTGAAGATTCATGGTTTTGAGAGCATTGACCCACTTCAAAGTTCTCTATGGGTAATTCATGATGAATTGGCTGAAGAGTCACAGAGCTTTTTATTGAGAACTGCGGTAAGGATGATTCGACTACCGCAGAGTAAGTCTGAGTTAGGACTTTAGTGGGACTTTGGTGGGACTTCTGTGGCTCATGACTACAGTGAGAGACATTGCGGTCTGATGGCAGAGATGGGAAATCCTGTGTGACTTCGGGACTTTCTATGACAATTTCTTCATCAACAACTGATGAGGTTTGAGAATTTGAGTAGATTGTGCCACAGATAGGAGTTAGATCACTTGTGTGACCCGAAACCTCAGGCACGATTTCCTCTATGACACAGTTATTACTTAGATTATGAAGTCTACTGAAGTGTATTCGGATATCTTCGGGAAAAGTCTTGTCATTGACTGGGAAATGAAATTCTCGGTCCGGAGGGACATACAGTCGATCTTTGTTAAACCGGGGTGAGGAATCCTTTACGGTAGGATATCCATTGGACCAACCCCAATTGTATGTATTGTCCACAGTTCCATTATTCACCAAATTTTCAATAGCTTCACTTTCATTGAACAATTTTTCTATTAAAAGATTAGGCGTACAATCTCACTTTGAGCTAAATCTCTTTGGTTCAAAGCTATCTCTAGTTGTGTTTCACTCAACATTCTTGCATCTTTCTCTAACTCTAAGTCCTTTTCTAACATGGCCATTTTGAGTCTTTTGTTGTCCAGTCGTCCTCTTACATGAAACATCTCTTGGGACGCAATGTTCTTCTCATCTAAGGCTTTGTTATAGTCTGTAAGGACGGCCGCACATGTGCCATTAAGATTATCTATGAAGGGTTGACAGTCATGCATGCTATAGTTTAGAGTTTGAATCATGAGTTTTACCTGTTCGAAGATGCTTAGAGTTCCATCCTTTGCCATGTAGCAGTAGTTCTTTTCCAGCTTTGTAGACCCATCATCATCCGCAGTTGCCAGCATACAGATTTTGCCTTTTCCTTTGACGCTGCTGATGGCTTCTTCTTTATATCCGGATGACCAAACTTGATGGTCTCTTTTGACATGGGCTACGTATGCCCTAGCATCTTCCTTTTCTTCCAATTCTTGAGCCATTCTAAGGTAGAATGTGTGACAACCCGAAATTTTCTATCTTGTACAGTCAAACACTTCATTGGAAGTCAAACTCATTCCTGCTAACTTTTAGCACAATTTGGAACCTGTTTGAATGTTCTGAGCCTTGTACACTTAAGGGATAAGTGTCGGGGTTTATCTGCTGGATCTATAGTACAAAGAACGAGCCTGAAACACCTTGACTTGGAGTTTACGGCCACCACATGGGAGTTTACGGCCGTAAACTCCATGTGGGCTGTGAACTCCACTTTATATGATCAAGTGAAGGCCATTTGTTCATTTCTTTCTTTCCCTTGGCTAATTTCCTCCCAAATCCTCTCGACTATCATCCCGATCTTCGTCCCCGATCTTCAAAACTCGTAAGTTTCTTGCCCTAACTAGTTGATATCTTACATGAACTAGTGATCTTACATGATTTCATCCGTGAAATCATTCCATTTGTGTAGATCTTCAAGTTTCACCAAGAACACCAAGAACACACACTAGTGTTCTTGGCCAAAAACGACCATTCAAGCTCCTAGATCGTAAGTACTCTTGTTCTAACTCATTGTACACTAGGTTTAACATGTTTATAGCTTAGAAATCACAAAGAAACACAAGATCAAAGGATTTTACGGCCAAGACATGTTCTTGGGCCGTAAACCCCTATAAGTGGGGCAAATTGTACCCTAGTCCCTTACCAAGCCTTGGAACTTAGTTTAGAACCAACCACCATTGAACTAGGGACCTTAAACATCAAAAAGGCCATGAACATATAGAGTTTACGGCCGTAAACCCATGAGGAATGGTCCATGGGCCGTAAACTCTATAAAGGGGTGAAATTGTTCCTCCATGACTTCCTAAGGCTTAGACTTGAAGTAAGGATGCTTATTTATGACCTATAAGACCTCAAAACACCACATGGCACTTAGTACCATGAGTTTACGGCCGTAAGCTCATGAAGGAATGGTCCTTTGGCCGTAAACTCATGTTAAGGTCAATTCTTGGACCTTAAACTCACCTAGCCTCTTGTTTAGCCTTGGAACACTTAACTACTTAAGATATCATACCTTTAAGCCTCAAATGGAGACCCATTAGAGAGTTTACGGCCAGGAGTAAACTCCCCTGGGCCGTAAACTCCATTAAGTATGGTCCATTGACCATAAACTCACTTACAATGCCTTGCAATCTTTTGTTGCAACCCAATGGCCTCCTAACACTTTGACCAAAGTGTTTTCCACACATTAGGGTGTTTATACTTGTCCAACTAGTGTTATAATCACTAATTGTTTACATACATATGTCTTTATATGTTATTAGGATCTTTGTGTGTGTTCAAGTCTTCACTTGACACCAAGCACTTGTCCGACACTTCCATCCGATCCACTCACTACAGGTGAGTTCATACCCCTTAATTAACCTTTTAAATGTTTTTGAATGCTTTTATGGGGGGGGATACAAGTTGAATCATACTAGTTATTATATCTATCACATGTGATTAATAACTAGTACACAAATGGATTTTCTACACTTTTAGCTGTTTTACCAAGTAAACTACTTCAAAATGATTTCTCAAACGTTTTTACATGTTGAACTCTTTATCAAACTTGTTTTATTTACTAAATCTTTCCTTTCAAATTCTGTTACAATGGTGTTTCAAACAAATGATTTCTTATACTTTAAATTGTTTATATCAATCAAACTGCTTTTAAATCATTTTATAAATCGACATCAAGTCATCACTTCTTATTATTAAACTTTTCAAATGTTTTACAAAACTTCCTTTAAACTTTTATATTATCAATTGCATGCCTCTATATGTATAGTTATATAAGTAATGTTTAATGGACTTACGACTGCTAACCCACCTTATTTCATGTTCCTTGTTTGGTTGTGGACTTAGGGTGTCCAGTTATTTGTCCGAAGGTCGTCTAAATATTAGTTATATATATTGTATACATATATAGACATAAAAGTTTTATCAGTCAGTTCAATACCTTTGGGTAGCAAAGGCATCCTTCCATTATTCATATACATTTATTACTAGTAACTATTATGGGTATAGTTAGGAGATACTATTTACTATTTCTAGTACCAAGGAATCACACAAGATTCAGTTCATTCATGAGTCTATACGATTATTTTAATACGAGTTCACATTCAAACCTTTATTTATTCAATTGAGAATTTAAGGTCATTCATTTAGACTTTTCGAGGCGTATTGTTCATTCGATACCACCTGGAGTCCATACTTCATTCATTTAGACTTTTCGAGGCGTACCACCTGGAGTCCATACTTCATTCATTTAGACTTTTCGAGGCGTATTGTTCATTCGATACCACCTAGAGTCCATACTTCATACATTTAGACTTTTCGAGGCGTATTGTTCATTCGATACCACCTGGAGTCCATACTTCATTCATTTAGACTTTTCGAGGCGTATTGTTCATTCGATACCACCTGGAGTCCATATTTCATTCATTTAGACTTTTCGAGGCGTATTGTTCATTCGATACCACCTGGAGTCCATATTTCATTCATTTAGACTTTTCGAGGCATATTGTTCATTCGATATCACCTGGAGTCTATGTTCTTATTCACATATTAGCCAGCAGTGTCACTGCTGGGGTAAGTTATTATTTTCCCTATTACAGTTACTTTGAGATTTTATCGCATTCACGTTTAAGTATAGCTATTTTTTCATAATAATAGTTATACTAGGGGAAAAACCTTCATTTTTACAGAGGTGAAAATCTTCAAAACAGTCGGGTCTTGGTAGAAGACTACTTTTTATACTAGTAGGAAATATGGGATTTTCTAGGGTTGTTCATACTCATACCAAGTCTTCATAAAACAATTCCAAATCTTTTCTTTTCAGTTTTACAAAGCAATGACACTAAAATACTTATGTTCTGACCAGCTTAAAGCTGATACTCGCTTTCAAAATAACTTGTATTCTCAGGTCACCAATAGACAGGTACGATGACCAGGTTTTGTGAAGACGGAGCAGTCAAGACTCGTCTTTTATTTTGAATATTCGTTATATTGATTTATTCTATGAAAGAACACACTTGTATTTAAAATTATACTATTAATGCAATGGATGATGTTGTTGCTTGTTTACTACTTTGCATTGTTGTGATACTTTACATGACGTCCTCCGCCCCAGAACGTTTCGCCGTTCTCGGTTTTGGGGTGTGACAGATTGGTATCAGAGCATTGTTTATAGTGAACTGAGTATATCAACCCATAAAAGATATACAGACTACAAATACAATGGGATTAAAATACTCTGACCAAGTGTTTATACTTTTAAATAATAAAATATTTAACTAAGTATACATGTCTGCATTCATACTAAAATCAGTGTCACAATGACAAAACCAAAAGTATTATGATTGTTGGGCAGCACAAGTAGACTTAGAGACATATAGTCAAAACTGGGAAGATATAGCCTGATCAACTATATTATCCGAGGGTTGACTAGCATGTGCCTAAGTGTGCTTGTGAGGTTGCAACAAGTCTAAAAACTTACCCACAATACCACAATGAGAACAATAAAACATAAACCTAAAATACTATAGGAGTATTTTGTGTTACTATAAATTACTTATGTGATTATTTCTTATATCCCTTTTCTCACATAGATAATATGGCTGGATTCCATCCCCACGGCAATTTGTACTTCCCTAACCAAGGTAATGAAGGAGGGTTTGAAGCAGAGCCAGAAAATGATCACCCAATCCCTGTGGGTGATCACCAGGCTGAAGGCTTTGCAAATGGTTCTTACTCCGAACCTGAGGTTGAGAACCTACCCCCGATGACTCCTGTCCCAAATCCCAACCCTCTTCCGGCTTCTCAAGGCCCGACGCCTCCTTGGGTAGAATGTTTGGAGACATGGAGCGAAGAGCAAGATCAACCTATGCCGTTTAATGGAGACCGAAGCTTCTACAACTTAAGCGAAGGGGGCTCAGAAGATAGAGTTCTGCCAATCCTGGTCCGTAGAGTTGCCCGAAACGAAATTCAGGGCAGGACAGCTCTCCATCGTATCGCAGAAGTTGATGTCAATGCAAGAATGCATACCATTCGCACCAATCGCCTTGAACAGACTCATGAGAGATCTGAGAGAGACCATGAGACCCTGCTGCAAGCACTAGCTGAAACACGAGCCGAAGTCATAGAGCTCCGAGTACGCCAGAGGGTGTACGAAAGATACCTGCTCGGTATGGAACGTCAACTAGCTGAACTAAGGGTTCACCATAGGGGTGACCGTCGCCAGTAAGAGATGCTTTACTTTCCTTCTTCGTTTTAAGGACCGTGTTCCTGTCTATGTCCTATGTGGCATTTTTCTATGTAACTACCTTGTACTGTAAGTACTTTTAGTAGGCCTTTATGTTGTCGAAGGTTTTTCTACTCCGTAAATGATGTAAGACCTACTACAAGGTCAATTTTCCCGAACTTATTACATCATAAATATCAATGATATTGACAGTCGGCAAATTTCTGTGTCACCCTTTGTTCAAATACTTTCGTCATACTATCGTTGGAGTCTATTTGAAACTCAATCTAGTCAAGTTATTGGACTAGGGAAATTTAGCTCAGGGATCATTCCCAATTCTCTTTCAAAGGTTGGATCATGTTATCCACCAACCAATGGCACCCCGGTTTGGACGACAAACGTCTTGTAACCATTCTATGAACTTAACTATATTCTTTACTAGGACTGCATCATAGGGATGTAGGTCAAACCCTCGAGAACATATTTTTACTCTTTACATGAATGATCAGAATACATATAGGTTCAACCATAATCGCTCACGAACTCCTTTTCTTTCATATAACAGAACCATGTCGTCATCCAGAAATAGTCAGCCGAACAACGAAACCCCTATCCTTCATATCGACGCCGCTACATTCCAAGCCGAGGTAACAGCTGTCGTGACAGCTGTCCTTGCAAACCTCAACTCTGGCAACGCAAACACGACTGGCAAAGGAGTTGACAATTCCGATTGTTGTATCGATCCGGGAAGCCAACAAATGTTAACAGTCACGGGCTTGCAAAGTCATAAAACCGAGAGTAGGAAATGAAAGCGCCAAGCCCAAAAGGAGCGCAAACGATCCTAAAGTCTTGCCATGCAGCAGCAACGGGTGGCAACCCCTGCCATCCCAACACCGATCAGACCATACGAAGGAAATCTTCCGAAGTGTGACAAGTGTAGCTTTCATCATAATGGGGCTTGCCATGAAATGCAATGCTGCAATTGCCACAAAACAGGGCACCATGCTCGTAGCTGTGGAGCACCGGCACGAACCATCATTCAAGTCCCTGACATCGGAGTCAACCAGGCTTGCTATAGTTGTGGTGAAATCGGACACTTTAAGAGGAATTGTTCGAAAAGGAGGAACAACGAAAGCAACCATGTCCACATAACTCCTACCCGACACATCACCTCCACCACCGATGTTGGTGCTAGCCAGATATGTCACCAATGCGGTGAGATTGGACACCTCAAGAAGGATTGTCCAATAACAAAGAACTCCGGCGCAGACGGGAAGATACTAAGGATCACTACCGCAGGAGAGACTACTCCGGGCCCACGTTAAAGTAATTAAGGCGTTTCGTTGTAACAGACTCCTAAACTGTTTAAAACTAGTGCAACTTGAGTCTTATCTTTTGCGAGATCCCGTCAGTCAAAGGGACCCTCGTGCTGCGTATACTTGCCTCTTATAGTATACCTTGTTCGCAGCAGTAGTCTTGTAGTTAATCCGAAGTACTGTAACTCTGTTAAACGTTGCACTGTTGTCTTTTGTCTGTAACGCCTTTATGATCTAATCTAATGCCTTTATTTTCCATGTGAGTCCGATACTATCAGATAACTTGAGTCAATTCGACCCTCACAATACCAGTTCGTGCGTACATCTCTTTCTCTGTAATCGCCTTTCTAGCGAAGCCTTCATTCCGGAACTCCGAGGTACTCATGCATAGAGTACCTTATGTTTCGTATCCTTCCCGAAGAAACCTCAGCAAACCTCCCCGGGATACCACTCGTACAGTACGTCAAGTTCAATCCAAAGACCCTTACGGTTGATCCATCGTTGAAGAATGTATACACAAGGGTGGTATATAATCAAGGTTCTAAAGGTTTAGAATTGATGATTCAGCTTTAACTTCTTTTCCTTGTTTGGATGTGAGCTTAAAGAAGAGTCATTTATTCGACTACCTTTTCAATCTTAATTATATATACGACTCGTATACACGAGACTGTGATTGATGAACCATGTATGATTTCTAATATGAACTTCAGGACGGAGACTGCCCAAGACTATGAGTAATCGCATCGTCATGCGAACAAACTTAGAACCCAGTACGACTCCCGTAACCAGATCGCCCTACAGTCTAACACCCACCGAGCTGCAGCAACTGTCAGGTCAAACCTAACGAACTACTCAGCAATGGAATTGAAAGACCAAGCTCCTCACCATGGAGAGCTCCGGTCTTGTTCTTCAAAAAGAAAGACGAATTGTTTCGTAGGTCCATCGACTTCAGAGACCTCGACAAGATCTCCAGTAGAAATAATTACTATCTGCCTCGCATAGATGAATTGGCCGACCAACCGCAAGGAAAGATGTACCCTTAAGAAATGGACCTGAGATCCGAATATCACCAGTTGCGAGTATTAGAGAAGGATGTCCCGAGGACAATCTTCCAAACTCGATGCGGACGCTACGAGTCCGTAGTGATACCCCTCGGATAGGACCAATACGCTCGTAGTATTCATGAACTTAATGAATAGGGTACGCCATTCTTACTTGGATCATTTCGTCATTGTCCTTGTAAATGACTTACTTATCTACTCTCCTAGTAAGAAGGAAATCATAAAGATCATCTACAACAAACCATGGAAACAATACGACTAGGGAAGCTTTACGCGAAGTTCTCTAAATACGAGTTTTGGAATTGAAGAGTCGAATTTCTAAGGCACACTATTAGTAATGTGGGAATTCTTGAGGACCCTTCAAATAATCAAAACCGTTGAGAATTTGTCAGCACCGAAGACGCCGACGGGAATTCGCCAAATTCTAGGTCTCGCTGACCTACTGTCGTAGTTCATTTAGAACTCCTCGCAAATTACGGAACCTCCTACGATTTTGACCCAGAAGGGAGCGGCCCTTGACTGGGAAGAGAAGCAAGAGGAAGAAACCTTTGGAATTCCAAGTGTGAGACCAAATTCTTTTGGAAGTCTCACCCTGGGAAGGCTTAATACGCTTCGGAAAGCGTGGAAAGCTAAATCCAAGATAGTTAGGACCTCCGAGATTCTTGCCAGAATCGGCCCTGTAAGTCACAAATTCAACCTACTCACGAACTCAGTAACGTACATTTTACCCTCCACGTCTCGAACTTGAAAAAGTACCTTTCCGTCAGGACTCTTGTAATCCCACTCGCCGAGATCGAGTCCAACGAGAGCCTCACCTTCGTGAAAGAACCGTAGTGACCATAGACCGAGAGATCAGACGAACGAAGCAATGCCGCATCCTATTAGTGAAGGTTCGCTGGAATGCCAAGTGAGGACCTGAACTCACTTGGGAGCGCGAGGACTCAATCGATTAGGAAGTATCCCCATCTCTTTGCTCGATTACTCATACCTACTTCCTTACCTAAACTCTAATTTCGGGACGAAATTCCCTTTAACGGGGGGATGATGTGACAACCCGAAATTTTCTATCTTGTACAGTCAAACACTTCATTGGAAGTCAAACTCATTCCTGCTAACTTTTAGCACAATTTGGAACCTGTTTGAATGTTCTGAGCCTTGTACACTTAAGGGATAAGTGTCGGGGTTTATCTGCTGGATCTATAGTACAAAGAACGAGCCTGAAACACCTTGACCTGGAGTTCACGGCCACCACATGGGAGTTTACGGCCGTAAACTCCATGTGGGCCGTAAACTCCACTTTATATGATCAAGTGAAGGCCATTTCTTCATTTCATTCTTTCCCTTGGCTGATTTCCTCCCAAATCCTCTCGACTATCATCCTGATCTTTGTCCCCGATCTTCAAAACTCGTAAGTTTCTTGCCCTAACTAGTTGATATCTTACATGAACTAGTGACCTTACATGATTTCATCCGTGAAATCATTCCATTTGTGTAGATCTTCAAGTTTCACCAAGAACACCAAGAACACACACTAGTGTTCTTGACCAAAAACGACCATTCAAGCTCCTAGATCGTAAGTACTCTTGTTCTAACTCGTTGTACACTAGGTTTAACATTTTTAGAGCTTAGAAATCACAAAGAAACACAAGATCAAAGGAGTTTACGGCCAAGACATGATCTTGGGCCGTAAACCTCTATAAGTGGGGCAAATTGCACCCTAGTCCCTTACCAAGCCTTGGAACTTAGTTTAGAACCAACCACCATTGAACTAGGGACCTTAAAAATCAAAAAGGTCATGAACATATAGAGTTTACGGCCGTAAACCCATGAGGAATGGTCCATGGGCCGTAAACTCTATAAAGGGGTGAAATTGTTCCTCCATGACTTCCTAAGGCTTAGACTTGAAGTAAGGATGCTTCTTTATGACTTATAAGACCTCAAAACACCACATGGCACTTAGTACCATGAGTTTACGGCCGTAAACGCATGAAGGAATGGTCCTTTGGCCGTAAACTCATGTTAAGGTCAATTCTTGGACCTTAAACTCACCTAGTCGCTTGTTTAGCCTTGGAACACTTAACTACTTAAGATATCATACCTTTAAGCCTCAAATGGAGACCCATTAGAGAGTTTACGGCCAGGAGTAAACTCCCCTGGGCCGTAAACTCCATTAAGTATGGTCCATTGACCATAAACTCACTTACAATGCCTTGCAATCTTTTGTTGCAACCCAATGGCCTCCTAACACTTTGACCAAAGTGTTTTCCACACATTAGGGTGTTTATACTTGTCCAACTAGTGTTATAATCACTAATTGTTTACATACATATGTCTTTATATGTTATTAGGATATTTGTGTGTGTTCAAGTCTTCACTTGACACCAAGCATTTGTCCGACACTTCCATCCGATCCACTCACTACAGGTGAGTTCATACCCCTTAATTAACCTTTTAAATGTTTTTGAATGCTTTTATGGGGGGGGGGATACAAGTCGAATCATACTAGTTATTATATCTATCACATGTGATTAATAACTAGTACACAAATGGATTTTCTACACTTTTAACTGTTTTACCAAGTAAACTACTTCAAAATGATTTCTCAAACGTTTTTACATGTTGAACTCTTTATCAAACTTGTTTTATTTACTAAATCTTTCCTTTCAAATTATGTTACAATGGTGTTTCAAACAAATGATTTCTTATACTTTAAATTGTTTATATCAATCAAACCGCTTTTAAATCATTTTATAAATCGACATCAAGTTATCACTTCTTATTATTAAACTTTTCAAATGTTTTACAAAACTTCCTTTAAACTTTTATATTATCAATTGCATGCCTCTATATGTATAGTTATATAAGTGACGTTTAAAGGACTTAGGACTGCTAACCCACCTTATTTCCTGTTCCTTGTTTGGTTGTGAACTTAGGGTATCTAGTTATTTGTCCGATGGTCGTCTAAGTATTAGTTATATATATTGTATACATATATAGACATAAAAGTTCTATCAGTCAGTTTAGTACCTTTGGGTACCAAAGGCATCCTTCCATTATTCATATACATTTATTACTAGTAACTATTATGGGTATAGTTAGGAGATACTATTTACTATTTCTAGTACCAAGGAATCACACAAGAGTCAGTTCATTCATGAGTCTATACGATTATTTTAATACAAGTTCACATTCAAACCTTTATTTATTCAATTGAGAATTTAAGGTCATTCATTTAGACTTTTCGAGGCGTATTGTTCATTCGATACCACCTGGAGTCCGTACTTCATTCATTTAGACTTTTCGAGGCGTATTGTTCATTCGATACCACCTAGAGTCCATACTTCATTCATTTAGACTTTTCGAGGCGTATTGTTCATTCGATACCACCTGGAGTCCATACTTCATTCATTTAGACTTTTCGAGGCGTATTGTTCATTCTATACCACCTGGAGTCCATACTTCATTCATTTAGACTTTTCGATGCGTATTGTTCATTCGATACCACCTGGAGTCCATATTTCATTCATTTAGACTTTTCGAGGCGTATTGTTCATTCGATACCACCTGGATTCCATATTTCATTCATTTAGACTTTCGAGGCATATTGTTCATTCGATATCACCTGGAGTCTATGTTCTTATTCATATATTAGCCAGCAGTGTCACTGCTGGGGTAAATTATTATTTTCCCTATTACAATTACTTTGAGATTTTATCGCATTCACGTTTAAGTATAGCTATATTTTGTTAATAATAGTTATACTAGGGGAAAAACCTTCATTTTTATAGAGGTGCAAATCTTCAAAACAGTCGGGTCTTGGTAGAAGACTACTTTTTATACTAGTAGGAAATATGGGATTTTCTAGGGTTGTTCATACTCATACCAAGTCTTCATAAAACAATTCTAAATCTTTTCTTTTCAGTTTTACAAAGCAATGACACTAAAATACTTATGTTCTCACCAACTTAAAGCTGATACTCGCTTTCAAAATAACTTGTATTCTCAGGTCACCAATAGACAGGTACGATGACCAGGTTTTGTGAAGACGGAGCAGTCAAGACTCGTCTTTTATTTTGAATAGTCGTTATATTGATTTATTCTATGAAAGAACACACTTGTATTTAAAATTATACTATTAATGCAATGGATGATGTTGTTGCTTGTTTACTACTTTGCATTGTTGTGATACTTTACATGACGTCCTCCGCCCCAGAACGTTTCTGCCGTTCTCGGTTTTGGGGTGTGACAGAATGCTCTGTCTTTCACTACATTGGCCTTGCAATCTTTTGCAAAATGATTCTCTTTGTTGCATTTGTGACAAATTACAACATCATTTTTGTCTTCTGAGGGAGTAACGGAGTCAGTGGTTTGAATGGACTGCGGTGCCTCCTTGGGTTGAGTATTTTAAGATTGCGGTGGTTGATGGGAACTTTTGGGATAACGAGAATGGTTATTCTGTGGGTTGAAGTTAAGGTTGAATGGAGGTTTGTTGAACTGCTGATTCTTACGAAAAGAAGAAGGTGGTAGTCGGTTGAACTGTTGGCTAACAAGAGCAATAGCCTTCTGAAAATCTTCTTCATCATCATACTCTGAGTCGGCTTCGTATGACTGCGGTGTAGTGTCATACAAGGAATAGCAGGATTGATTATGTGGAGTTTGTGCTATAAGAGCAAGTGGTCCTCCAAAGTCAGCACAGTCTTTGAGTACGGTGGATTCTTGTGCTTGCAGTTCCCCGTAGAGCTTGTAGAGAGACAAAGAATGAATCTTTCTATCCCCTTGAACTATCATCTTAGCAGTAGTCCAATGTCTTCCCAATCCGTTGAGAAATTGAAGATTTGGTTCATGGTTACTGCGAATAGGGCCAGCATTAGATAACTTGGTGACTATCAGGTTGAACCTTTTGAAGGAGTCTTCCAAACTTTTGCCAGTATGAGCTTTGAAATTGTTGAACTCATTGAGTGCAGTTGTGAGCTTCTTATCTTGAGCTTGTTCTGAGCCTTCAAACAGGTTTTTGAGAACCTCCCAGATCTCTTTTGCTGATTTGCAATTTATGATAATGTCGAAGTTGTCAGGGGCAACTCCACAAGAGATTTCATAAAAAGCAACAACATCATTTTCCATTTTATCGAGATCGTCTTTGGTGGGACGATTCATGGCTGGTTGACCTCTTCCTAGTCTGGCTGTGGCGCCGTTAGTTTGAACTGGTGTAAGAACTGGGACGTGTGGTCCTTCTTCTACGGATCGCCATACATCTCTACCAAGTCTCCTTAAGTATCTTTCCATTCTCTGGGACCAGTGATGATATTCATTTGCTACCAATATTGGGGCTCGATTTGAACCACCAAAACTGTTGGAAACATTCAGAGATAATGATTGTGCCATTTTTCCTTGTTGTTTTTTTTTTGAGAAATGAGCTTCAGTGGTATAGAAGGCCCTTTGAAAATCAGAGTTTTGTTTTTTTTTTCAAAAAGCAACCACTATGGCTCTGATACCAATTGTTGAGAGAAAAACTTGATACACACTTGAACAAACGTTAGAACAAGTATAGTTGCGGAATAGTTTATCTCAATTGATCTAAAAGCTCAACAATAATAATAAGTTAACGAGTTAGATAATTAGAGAGTTAGTTGCGGAAATGTAAGGTAATATAAATGGCAGCAGGTGATATATCAAGTATACACATAAGTTGATTCATAACATGGAATGCATTCAGAGCAAGTTAGTAAGTGAGATCAAACTTAGTGATTAAGTCACGAATGACTTGCTCCGAAGAGAGATAATATTCAGTTACGTTCTAGTGAACTTTGAGAGTAAGGAGAGATTTAAGATGCGTAATCATATATAAGTAAGAGATGTAATTGATGGAATAGAATTTGTATTAAATAAGTAAGAATGAGCTCTATATATAGAGTCTCAAGAGTTACATTGGATCACATCTCTAAGAGTAGCCATGCAAGGCATACTGGACAATAGAGAGTATTCTAACTAAGAAGATAAAAAGTTAAACTAAGAAACTGGATAGATAGACTGCGGATGAATGATGACTTCGGATGGTATTGCTGACTGTGGTTCTTTGACTTCTGCGGTGGATCTAGTTCAAGAGGGTCACTTTTATGATTCAGCACAAACATATAGGAATATGACTTGTCAAACTTGTGTATTTTTTCTTTTTTATGGATATCCTTTTAATTAGAAAATCAATTGCCTTATTTTCACTCTTCCCTTGTACTCTTTCTTGTTTCCAAATAGCATCAAGAACACTGAACACTCGATATTCATCTTATTTTTGAGATTTTTTTCTTTTGTTTCATCATTGCTCTGAGTCTACAGTTTAAAACAACTCATAAGTTAGTAAATTAAAAAGTAAAAGTTGTTGCTGAATTAGGAAATATGGAAAAATAGTTTTAGATTTAGAAAAAATATTCAACTAATGAACTCAATATTCTAGGAATTACTAAACTAATGAACTTCATAAGTAAGAAAATAAGAAAGTATTGGAATTTATAGAAATAAAAAACAAAACTCCATATTTCAGAAATTTGTTTTCCACTTTTCCTAATAATAAAAAAAACTCCGCTTCTTCAGCCTCCAATGAAACTTCAACAATCCGGTCTTCATATATCATTCAATTAGCAAGATTGCACTTAGGAAATAAGATTAGATTGATAACACATGCAAAAAAAAAATCAGAGGAGAGATGCCACACCCCCAAACCAGAACGGCGGAAACGTTCGGGGGCGGAGGACGTCATGTACAGTATCATAACAATGCATAATAGTAAGACAAGCAACAACATCATCCATTGCATTAATAATATAATTTAGTACAAGTGTGTTCTGAGTATAGTTTGAAAGACACCAAAATATGAATCAAAATAAAGGACGAGTCTTGAACGTGCTCCGTCTTCTCAAAACCTGGTCATTGGTACCTGTCTACTGGTGACCTGAGAATAAAAGTTATTTTGAAAGCGTAGATCCGCATTAAAGCTGGTGAGTTCATAAGCATTTTAGTGTCATTATTTGTATAAGTTTGAAAGTGTTTGTAAATGTTTGATGTAAAAGTTTGTAAGTGTTTGTTGTAAATGTTTGTATACTTCCTAGAAAATCCTATATTTTCTACTAAAGTAGTCTTCTACCAAGACCCGGTTGTTCTTTATGTTTGTTCCTTTGTAAAAGTGAGGGTTTTTCCCAAGTATGACTATCATTACCAAAATATAGTTTTCATTACCGTTTATGTGAGAAGATCACAATGTGAATGAAATGGGAAAATAAATATGTATTGTAGTTTTATATAAGTAACTACCAATGTACTAACTACCTTAAAGCAGTTTGTTTAATTAAGGTAAAATGTGATAAGATTGTAACCATACTTTATTGACTAGTAAAACACGATGATCAAAGACGTCGAAATGGTATGACATTCGTCACCCGTAGACCTGCAGGTCCCACTATAGCTTACAGCAAGGTGTAGGATGGTCAATCCCGTATAGATCTATACACAAACTCACGCTCTCCCTCCAGGAGACTCTGGTTACAAAACGTGACACAACAGTATATTGTTGTGCCATGAAGTAGTGGCTCACATTAATGCTATAGTATTCTTGTATTTGTATAGTATGTTCTCTCTGTCTAGTGTATAGTATGTTCTCTCTGTTCTAGTATTTAGTATGTTCTTCCTGTTCTAATATTTAGTATGTTCTTTTTGTTTCTCATTATAGTATGTTTGAACTGACTCATGTATGAACTGACTCTTGTAAGTTTCATTGTTCTAGAAATAGTAAGTAGTCACTTCCTAAACTATACCTATTATAGTTTACTAGTAATGTTGGTTGAATGACTGATTATGTTTGAATACCTTTGCTACCCAAAGGTATCGAACTGAATGGAAGAACTTTTATATCTATATACATATACATAATATATAACTAAGATTCAAACGACATTCGGACAAAGAACCGATACCCTAAGTCCACAACCAAACAAGGAACAGGAAATAAGACGAGTTATCAGTCCTAAGCCCTTTCAACCTTATTTATATAACTATATCTATATAGACATGATTTGGACAATATATAAGTTTAAAAAGAGTTTTGTAAAATGATAAAGAGTTTAATATATAAAAGAGTTTATAAAACGATTTGAAGCAGTTTGTTTGATAACACAGTTTTGAAATATAAGAAATCCACTTATTTGATAGTTATTAATCACATATGATTGATACAATAACTATAAAGTTTTCTACTTGTATTCCCCCCCATAAAAGTATTTAACATCATTTAAAAGATAAGTTAGGGGTATGAACTCACCTGTAGTTTCGAATGTAAGATCGATATAGGATGCAAAGTGTCATGTGAAGTCTCGAGCACAAACGGATCCTATTAAGCGTATAATGACACATATATGTATATAATTAGTGTATATAACAACTAATCATGATAGGAAACAACCTTAGGGACTAGGAAACACTTGGAATGAAGTGTTACAATCACATATGATTGTTCTAAAGGAATTCACGGCCAAACTAAGGAGTGTTCACGGCCTTAAGAGGGTTCACGGCCCATGAACACATGATGTGTTCACGGCCAAACCAAGATCCTATGAGGTGTTTACGGCCAAACCTTGAATATTAAGGAGGGTTCACGGCCAAGTCAGGATCTTATGAAGGGTTCACAGTCCAATGAAGGGTTCACGGCCGTGAAGTCTTCAAGATCTTGCCATATTGTGCTTATTTCATGGATGTAATTAAGTGATTTAAAGAACAACAAGCTAATGGAAGAGATACTCACTTGTTAGTAGCTTAGAGTGGTGTTCACGGTTGAAGAAGTTGAGAGAGAATGGGGTGTTCACGGTTGAGAGGAGGAAAAGTGAGGAGAAAAAGTGGTCACTCATGTATATATTGGAGGTGGTTCACGGCCGTGAACCTAGTTTGCGGTCGTGAACACCTTGTCAGTGATCTTCTGGTTCCAATTTATCCTCCCGATCTCAAGCTAACTCATCCTAGCATCCATTCATACATTACATGTAACACCCTAAATTCTGAATACCTAGAAAGGAAAGAAAGCCTCAAGATAAGCGAGTGACTCATCGAGTAGATGGGTGACTCGACGAGTAGGAGCGCGATTTTGGTCGCGGGTTAAGTGATCTACTCGACGAGTCAGAGGACTGACTCGGCGAGTTGGCCAGGTTTGAGGAAAACCCTAAATGCAGGTCTTGTACCCTATTTAAAGAACATTATAACCCTTCATCGGCCTCCTTGATGCTCTCTCAGTTGCAGAACGAAAACCCTAGAGCCTCCCTTGAGTTGTGAGTCATTTTGAGAGATTTGGAGCATTCTTGAAGCTTGGAGGAACAAGAAGAAGGTTGGAGGTTCAAGGAGGAAGAAGTAGATCCAGAAGATTCACTCCAGTAGCTGCTCATTTTGGTAATCAAGTTTCCTCCTTGACTTCTAGTTTGATAGATCTCTTTATAACCCTATTTTGAAGCTTATGGACCAAGAATGATTTCTTGTGGGATTTGGACGTCCCTAAGATAGATCCTTTCAGATCTGGGAATATTCAGAGTAGCAAAGGCATAAAGGTGGAAGCTTTATGCCAATAGAGCTCCCCATGCAAAGTTTAAGTGGTTATTATGGCCTTTTGAGCAAAAAGGGCCATGGAAGGGTGCAAAGGTAGCAGCATTGTGTGATATCCCGACCCTAGGAGGCCAGATCTGGGTCTTGGATGCCTTGAGCATGTCTGAAATCATCTGAATAATGTTGGACATAGAGAGACTCGGTGAGTCAGTTGTGGCACTAGGCGAGTCAGGCCAGTTCTTGCCCCAAAACCCTTCTGTTAAGGGTATGAGTTGAGATTGGAAAGGGACTCACCCAGTCTGAGTCCATTATGGTTATAAAGTTCATCGTACTCGACGAGTCCAAGGAAGAAGTCGGCGAGTCTAAGGCAATCTCCTTAGTTTATGAAGATGGACTCGACGATTTGTTCATACAACTCGGCGAGTCACAGACTAGACACATTCATATGTGGATGATGAACTCGACGAGTTCAATGGTGAACTCGACGAGTCGGTTGAATATGGTCCCAGTGGCATGGTTGAAGGAGAACCCGTCGAGTTCTTGCTAGGCTCGACGGGTAGAGTCGGGGTTGTTTTGGGATTGGAGGAGTATGGACTCGACGAGTTGGTAGACCAACTCGGCGAGTCAGGTCAACTGGATGTTGACTTCGACCAAGTTTGACCAGGGTTGAATTTTGGATTATTATGGTCTAACTGTTGTTTTGGGTATTGATAGTTCGGGAAGCCAAAGGGTCAGCAGTTCAGAAGTGTTGGTTAGCAGTCAGAAGTGTTCAACGAATCTTCGACAGTGTGAGGTGAGTCTCCTCACTGTTTGTATGGGTCTACGGCCACAATGCCGACCCATTTAGTTTATGTATGGGTCTACGGCCACAATGTTGTATCTGGGGAACTCACTAAGCTTCGTGCTTACGGTTTTCAGTTATTTGTTTCAGGTATTAATGTTTTTCCAAGGAAGGAGCCCGGGGCGATCGCAGCTCATCACACCATGTTTTCCGCACTAGATGATCTTTGGGATTTAAAACTCTGATAAATGCCTTATTGAGAATGTTATTAAATGATTGAGCAAAATCTATTTAGCGGTTTTTAATTAATCAAAACAAAATTTTTGGTCTTGAATTTTGGGATGTTACAAGTTGGTATCCGAGCTTTGGTTTAAGGGATTCGGGCACACCCTCGGGTGTGTCTGGACTCAAACTAAGGGCTTGATATGAAAATTTTCAAAAGGAACTTGAAAAGTATTTGAAAAGAGAAAAGAACTTTGAAAAGAACAAGGTGTCTGATGCCTGCAATCGACCGAGCTCAAGTAAGTGGTTCCCAAAATACCAATACATGTTTGATATGTGACATGATATGATTTTGAGAACTGCATGCTAGAGTAGGGCTAAGGATCTAGGAGGATGCCTTTTATGCCTGATATATGATTCTGAGAATTGCAAGCTAGGTTAGCGCTGAGGATCTAGGAGGATGCCTTGAATGCCTGTTGTGTGAGCTACATGCTAGGACTGTCTAGTCAGCAGTAGGATAGTCGGATTATGTTATGCTTGATGTGGTTACTCAGTGCACAAATGTTGCTTGCTTTGTGCTATAGAGGTCCTGACTAACTTTAACTAACTAGTGAGCGGATATGTAGCAGTATTCGCTAGCTAGTTAGGGAAAGGAAGTAAGGACTCCTAGTGCAGCTAATGGCGGAGAGTAGGTCGGAGGGTGCCCTAGGAAATCCTAGGACGAGATTAGTAGAACGGGGTATCGATAAAGGGACTTGGTGAAGTTGAAGGAATCCTTGAGGAAAGTACGGATAGATGTGGAAGGTAGTATGGGCCCGTACTACTGGAAGCAGAGGATCCGTACTCGAGTCAAGGAGGGCCGAAATGGAACCAGGAAACTTGGATGGTGTGTGAGACCTCTCGGGAGTATGTATGATCCTGACGTTTATGTGTTTATTCTCAGTATGGTGACCACACAACATGGAATAGGTGGATCAGGATCAGGGTCAGGATCAGGATCAGGCTCGGGGCAGGATCCGAGCAGGTTGATAACGGGCTACGCGGGTTCATCGTGTCTGAGATCACGAGAGGTATCCTTGAGTCGACCCCGGTCATTTTCGGGTCGATCAAGGAAGGGATTATTCAGCTGATGGAGGATCGCCTCAGAGCGTTCCAAAGTGATATGGCATCCAGCCAGTCAGAATCGCACACGTTGTCCTTCAAGGACTTCAGGGGGAGTGGCGCGCCAGACTTCCACTGGGTGAAGGACCCCATTGTCGCCAGGAGATGGATTGCATACATTGAGTCTGCACAGTTGACGAGCTTCTGTCCCGAGGGGTCGAAGGTTCGATTTGCTGCATGATGCTTGAGGGATAGAGCTAGAGACTGGTGGGAGTCAGTTGGTGAATCCTTGAGAGCCTCAGCCATTGAGGCTATGACCTGGTCCGACTTTGTGACCAGGTTTAGGGTGGAGTTTGCGCCGGCTGTGGAGCTTCAGCAGCTGGCCAGGGAGTTCCTAGACATGAGACAGACGACGGAGTCGGTGGCGGAGATTACCGCCAAGTTTCGGGAGAGGGCCTTATTGGTGCCTCAGTATGCAGGGGATGATGAGATGCAGAGGACCCGCTATCATGACATGTTGAGAGCTGATATTCGGGAGCATGTCAGCTTCTCGGCATGCCCGACCCTGGACTCTGTGATTTCCAGGGCGCGGGAAGGGAGATTGATTTGGAGCACATTCCGAAGAGGAGGTCGGATCAGATGTATACTTTGGAGGGTCCCGGGAAGAGACCCAAGACTTCAGATCAGCGATTAGTAGGTCGGCAGGGCCGAAGTAAGTGCAGCACGTGCGGGAAACTACACGAGGGAGTTTGTCGTTCCAGGGGTTCAGGCTGCTACAAGTGTGGCAGTGATGGTCACGTCAACAAGGACTGCCCACAGGGGGAAAGCCCATTATGTTTTCTCTGCTATCAGGTTGGCCACAAAAAGGCCGACTGCCCGACGATGAGGAGAGGAGCAGGGAGTGCGTCTGCCCCGACAACTTTGAGGATTACGGATGGGTGAGAGGGTAGGGCCTTGCAGTGACGGATGAGGGAGATCTGGATTACAGCAGGGAATGTTGCAGGTATGTATAAAAGACTATTTTCGATTCTATATGTATTAGGATTGTTCTTACCTCAGTATCGGGTAATAGTATGTATGAGTTGTCTCTCTGCTTGTATTCAGATTGTATTTTCAGAATTGTCATATGCCAATTGCATACCAGAAACTATTAATAGCTAGTGTAAGGTCATCTTTCACTTCGGGCTCGAAGTGTCCAGTATTATCTCGGTTACGGCCGAAAACGGTTCAGGTTCGTTACGTGGAGGTCGGTGGGCAGGATCCATGGAGTGGTCATCCACCATCATCAGGGTTCGGTGGTTCTAGTCTTGGTGTTTGGGATAGCTTTTGGAAGCATCAAGGGAAGTGGTCTATCACTGAAGAGGTTGCTCTGAGCATTAGTTATTCGGGCCTTAAGGACGACAGTTGAGCTCAGGGGATTATCAGTATTGGGGATGCAGGAAGTGTTCATCCAGTATTCGGTACTTGGAGTGGGCTAGCGACGGATCGCTAGCAATATTAAGGCGATGGTAGTTATCATGCCTTTTTGGGTAAGGGAGGAAGGAATGGAAATCCTCGGATTTTCGCGTTCCGTAAAGACTTAGCCGAAGATAAGTTGGGGAGAAACAATCATGTTATGGGAGCAGAAGCGGTTTTGAAACTGGGGTAAGTTTCGCTCTCCTGTCCGGGAGAAAGACGGCCCAGGAGGATGTATGAATTCAGGATAGTGTGAATTGGAAGTTCGGAAAACTTACCAATTGTGAGATTGCATTCTCAGGATGTTTAATGGCAGGTTTCAGAAGAATCAGTTGGGAGTTTCAGTTAGGACATGAGTACAGCTTGAGGTACTAGATTGTGCTTGTATGCTCGATTATGGGTATGTACGGATTGGTAATGAGCGAAAGACCATGGTCAGCGGTCGAGTCAGTGTGGAAGGTGTTGTAAGACTATGGGTTAGCCGTAGCATCCACTAGCAGCCAGTCGGTGTGGAAGGTGTTTTCAGACTACCGGATAGCCGTAGCATTCACCAGTGGTAAGATAGTATGAGAAGTGTGGTAAGACTGCGGAGTGGTCCTTAGCAACGGTTAGCAGATAGTGTAGGAGTGTTGTGAGACTATGGGGTGGCCCGTAGCGTTCGTTAGTTAGCAGATAGAGTAAGGGAGTTGTAAGACTGCGGTGCGGCCCGTAGCAATCGTATATTAGTATAGTTAGACTGCGGTGTTGTAACAACGTAAATTTTCAAAACAAATTTTCATTTTTGAATCATACTTTCATTCACATGATAATCACAAAACATAATGTGTCACTGTGTCATAACGAAAACATGTCCCAGAATCTCAATAACATAAACTCCATAAGTGTGTACGGATCATGCCGGCGCCTTCCCACGGTCCTCGCTAGTACCTGAAACACATATCATAACAACTGCAAGCATAAATGCTTAGTGAGTTCCCCAAAATACCACATGCCACACATACGCCTTTCCAGGCCACAACTCTGTAGGATCTTCCGATCCATGTGTCTCAGGGAACTCCCGTCCCAAATTCCGGTAGACCTTCCGGTCCTACCCGTATCGACCTTCCGGTCCGTAACCTCTTGACCTTCCGGTCCATATCATACATAATCATACATAGCACATACATATCACATAACCGCATATAGCACATACATCATAGCATACAAGACCTTCCGGTCGCACATAAGTACCCTTCCAGGTACAGTATAGTGAGAAGACTCACCTCAATGAAGTCGGATAAACTCTCGTGCTCAACGTCCCGACTTTGCCTCCTCCTATTATTCAAATAACATCCTGATCAATATTCTCTCATGATCTCATCTCTACAAACTGGGTAGAAGGCCATTCTACCCTTCCCTGAACTCTCCTGCATCAGTCTTGACCAGAACCCTAAAGTCAACGAAAGTCAACGGTCAAACTTTGACCCGACTCGTCGAGTGCACAAAGGCAACTCGGCGAGTCCATGCGGTTCCTCTGAATCCTTTCAGCCTCTCTTGGCTCGTCGAGTCATCCTTCCACTCGACGAGTTACACCTGACACGAATCGCGGGGCAACCCCGACGCGACTCGTCGAGTCCACTTATGGACTCGGCGAGTTGCCGCCATGCTCATACTCAAATGACCTTCTGAGGTCATATCTATTCCTCTAATCCACAGATCTGACCTTCCCAAGCTCAATAAACACGTAAAGGTTCGATCTTGATACTCATGAAATGTCCAAATAACCCTACTTGATGAATTAGCCCCAAATACAACATCCTAAGTCCATTTCTTCCATAACTCATCATAAAGCAAGGTGGATAGAGTTCTATGGACCACTATGGGTCCAGATCTGAAGTCTAAACATGATAAGGGACCATATTCCCAACAAATCAACCCAATAAAGGGTATAGAAAACCCTAGATCCATGGACTCTTTAACAAAACAGAAAAAGGATCGATATGCTACCTCAAGGATGATGTCCTTTGCTTGAAATCCACAGATATGCAACCTCCTTGGCCTCCTCTAAGCTGGAACCACCTTCTTCTTGCAAAACCAACCCACAAAGATCAAATAATGGCTTCTTCCCTCTCACAAATGCTCAAGCACTCTTAGGGTTTCTCTCAAGGGTCTGGTAGCCGCAAATGGTGGCTATAAAGGTCCTTAAATAGGGCTCAGGCCCCGAGAATTAGGGTTTCATTAAACAGCGTGGACTCGCCGAGTCCACGTATGGACTCGCCGAGTCCTTCATTAAATCAGACCAAAGTGCGCGATCCCACTCGGCGAGTCTGAGCGCCTACTCGCCGAGTCCCTTTCTAAAATCCAACATAAATACTTAAAATAAGATACATGGGAATCCGGATGTTACAATTCTCCCCCACTAGAATCAGACTTCGCCCTCGAAGTCCTGCTCGGCAAACAACTCTGGATGTTGTTCCCGCATCTCCAACTCCGGCTCCCAGGTCAGCTCAGATCCTTTCCGATGTTGCCACTGGACCTGCACCAGGGACACTTCCTTGTTCCTCAGAACCTTGATCTTCCGATCCTGGATCGCGATTGGTCTCTCAGCATAGTTCAGACTCGCATCCACCTGAATATCCTCCAGCGGTACCACCGCCGACTCGTCGGCTATACACTTCCTCAACTGAGACACATGGAATGTATCATGAATCTAGCTCAACTCCGCAGGTAGCTCCAACCGATATGCTACCTTGCCCACCCTCGCGGTCACCCTGAACGGACCGATATACCGGGGCCCCAGCTTGCCCCTCTTCCTGAACCGAATCACTCCTTTCCAAGGAGACACTTTCAGGAGTACGAAGTCCCCCACCTGGAACTCCAGCTCGAATCGTCGCCGATCCGCATAACTCTTCTGGCGACTCTGAGCCGTCAGTAACCTCTGTCTAACCTGTTGTATTTGTTCTGTCGTCTGAAGCACTATCTCAGTGCTACCCATCACACGCTGCCCTACCTCTCCCCAGCAAATGGGAGTCCGACACCTCCTCCCATACAACAACTCGAAAGGAGGCATACCAATACTAGAATGGTGGCTGTTGTTGTAGGAAAACTCAGCCAATGGCAGATACGTGTCCCAACTTCGTCCGAAGTCCAATACACATGCTCGAAGCATGTCCTCGAGCGTCTGAATCGTCCGCTCACTCTGCCCGTCCGTCTGTGGGTGGTAGGCGGTACTGAAATGCAATCTCGTACCCAACTCCTCGTGGAACTTCTTCCAGAACCTGGAAGTGAAACGTACATCTCGATCTGACACAATCGAGATCGGTACCCCATGACGCGATACCACCTCTCTCTCATATAATTCTGCCAACCTCTCAGCAGAAGAGCTCTCACTGATAGCAAGAAAATGCGCGCTCTTCGTCAGCCGGTCGATGATCACCCAAATTGCATCGACACCCCTAGCGGTCCTCGGCAATTTGGTGATGAAATCCATGGAAATTTGTTCCCACTTCCACTGGGGAACCTTGAGCGGCTGCAACTTTCCATGCGGATGCTGGTGCTCGGCCTTAACCTTGCGGCAGGTCAAGCACCTCTCGACAAACCATGCAACGTCCCTCTTCATACAGGGCCACCAATCATCTTTCTTCAGGTCTAAATACATCTTCGTGGCCCCGGGATGGATCGAGAACCTCGATCTATATGCCTCCTCCATCAGAATGGTACGTGCCCCACCTGCAAACGGCACCCAAATCCGACATTGAAAGGTCATCAGCCCTCGACTATCGGTAACGAACGCAGGTACCTGACCAATCACCCGCTCCCTCTTGCGGTTCTCCGGTCTCACGGCCTCTGCCTGGGCCTCCCGAATGGTGTCCAACACCGGAGTCATCACTGTCAATCTCATACAAGTGCCTCGAATCGGGGCACTCTCCGCCCTACGACTCAACGCATCAGCTACAACATTAGCTTTGCCCGGGTGGTACAGGATTTCACAATCGTAATCCTTTACCACGTCCAACCATCTCCTCTGACGCATATTCAGATTGGGCTGATCCATCAAATACTTCAAGCTCTTGTGGTCCGTGTATATGGTACACCGAACCCCATACAAATAGTGACGCCAGATCTTGAGGGCGAACACCACTGCTCCCAACTCCAAATCGTGGGTGGGATATCTCGTCTCATGAGGCTTCAATTGCCTCGATGCATACGCTATCGCATGCCCCCTTTGCATAAGTACTGCACCCAACCCCGATATCGATGCGTCACAATACACCACGAAATCCTCCATCCCTTCCGGGAGGGCTAACACAGGGGCTTCGCATAATCTCTGGCGAAGTGTCTCAAACGAGGTCTGCTGCTCCGGACCCCATGAAAAAGCAACACCCTTCCGGGTCAACCTGGTGAGAGGCACGACGATCTTGGAGAAATCTCTGATAAATCTCCGATAGTAGCCGGCCAATCCTAGAAAACTCTTGATCTCGGTGGGAGATCTCGGAACCTCCCAACTCATAACCGCCTCAATCTTGGCCGGATCGACCAAAATCCCATCCTGGTTGACGAGATGCCCCAAGAACTGGACCTCCCGTAACCAGAACTCGCACTTGGAGAATTTGGCATAAAGCCTCTCCGTCCTCAATACCCCGAGAATCTCTCTCAGATACTCCTCGTGCTGCTCTCTAGATCTCGAATACACCAGTATATCGTCAATGAACACGATCACCGAACGATCCAACATCGGTCTACACACCCTGTTCATGAGATTCATGAACGCTGCTGGTGCATTGGTGAGCCCGAAAGGCATCACCACGAACTCGTAATGCCCATAACGAGTCCTGAACGCCGTCTTCTGGATATCCTCATCACGCACTCTCATCTGATGATATACAGACCTCAGATCAATCTTGGAGAACCAAGACGCTCCCTGCAACTGATCAAACAAATCGTCGATCCTCGGTAATAGATAACAGTTCTTGACCGTCAACTTGTTCAACTCCCGGTAATCAATACACATCCGGTGTGAACCATCCTTTTTCTTGACAAAAAGGATCGGTGCTCCCCAGGGGGAGCTGCTCGGTCTAATAAACCCCTTCCCCAGCAGCTCCTGAAGCTGCGATCATAACTCCTGCATCTCTGGCGGCGCAAGGCGATAAGGCGCCTTGGTGATAGGCGCTGCCCCCGAAACCAAATCAATGCGGAACTCTACCTGCCTCTCTGGAGGCACACCCGACAACTCCTCGGGAAAAACATCCGGGAACTTGCGCACTATCAGAACGTCATCCACCGAACTTGGCCCATCAGCGGCCCCTCGTGTGTCCATCACATAGGCTACAAACCCGCTGCAGCCATGCTGTAAAGTCTGCCTCGCTCTGGCAGCCGAACAAATCGTTGTCCCAGATTGAGTACCCTCGCCGTACACCGTAAGTACTCCCCCACTGGGGTCTCGTATCGTCACCAACTGTCGCTTGCAGTCTATAACAACCCCAAATCGGCTCAACCAATCCATTCCCACTATGACACACACGTCCCCCATCGCTATCGGGACCAGATCTATCGGGAACTCAACACTGAAGATCTCGAGTACACATCCTCGTATCACCTCCGTAGCATACACCGCTCGCTCGTCAGCTATGGAAACTCGCAGAGGTCGACTCAACGCCTCTCGTCTGCTACTGATGTGCCGACTAAACGCTATCGACACAAACGATCGACTCGCACCCGAGTCAAATAACACTAAGGCAGGTACATAACTCACAAGAAAAGTACCAACGCCTCTCCTCCGCTGTCAACTGGAAAGCTCTCCCGCGAGCCTTCGGTGCCTCGACATTTACTGGCCGAACCTCGGTAACCCTAGCAGCAGGTGCAGATCCCTGTGCTGATCCCTGATGTAACTAGGGGCACTCGGCCTTCCGATGGCCAGTCTGGTTGCAATGAAAGCAAACCATAAATCCCTTGGGGCAATCCTTGGCGATATGCCCCTCCTTGCCACATTTGTAGCAAGCACCCGATCGACAGAACCCATCATGTCCCTTGCCGCACTTCCCACAAGTGCGGCCCTTCTGGCCTCCAGATCTCGTATCAGCGGGCTTGGCCCGCTTGGCTGCCGGCTGAGACTGTGCTGGCCGCCGATCCATCCTTTGAGTCTCGGCCTCCTCCCTGGCCTGAATCTCCAACTCAATCTCTCTCTTCCGGGCATTTGCCTGGAGCTCAGCAAATGACCGGTAAGTCGAGTTCGACACGAACTCCCGAATGTCCCTCCTCAAAATGGCCAAATACCGGCTCATGCGTGCCTGTTCAGTAGACACCTGCTCAGGGCAGAACATCGCCCTCTCATGAAACTTCCTGGTAACCACCGTAACAGAATCAGTACCCTGCTTGAGGGTCAAGAACTCCTGAACCAACCGTTCCCTCTCCACCGGGGGAACATACTCGTCTCTGAACATGGTGGTGAACCTCTCCCAGGTCACCGCTGAAATCTCTGCAAGAGTGAAGCTCGCCGTCACGAACTTCCACCAATCCTTCGCTCCCAAACGGAGCTGGTTCAACGCGAACCGTACCCTCAGATGCTACGGACATGAACACGTATAGAAGCATCCCTCGATATCAGAAATCCATCTCATCGCAGCGATCGGATCCTGCGTCCCATCAAACTCTGGTGGCTTCGTGTTGCTGAACTCTCGAAGCAACAACGAGTCACCTCCCTGAGGTCTGGCAGCAGCCACAGCTGCAGCAGCCGCAGCCTCAGTCACCGCTGTGTACCGCTCATCAAACGTCTCAATCAATGTGGTCTTGATAGACCCAAACATCTCCGGAATCTCGGCTCGAATCGCCGCTGCCACCTCATCGTGGATCATCTGACGAAGCTCCTCGTCACCTACACCGCTCGCCTCAGGTCTGTGGCGTGTCCCAACCATGATGTCTCTGAAATACAACATAATAATATCAGAGACTCGCTCGAGCATACTCGCACTAGATAACTCAACCCTACTTGTTCCTTAGTACCCAAAGGATTCTTACTTAGGGTGCGCACTGCTCCGGTGTCTTTAGTAGTACGGGCCCTATACTACCGTCCACACCGCATCAGCATTCACTCTAAGTCCTCCTCCTTGGATCCCAGGTCACAAGCACTCTATATCTCACTGGCATAGGCTACCCTTTGGTAGACTCCTCATCAGCTCCTCACTGCTACCTACTCGCTCTCAAGCATCACATAGCAGCAAAATCCTTCCTAGGCTAAGGCATCACAAAATCAGGCCACTCTAGTCCTAATATGAATACCTAGCCAACTCTAGCATGCATATCATATCATAACATATCTCATAACACATAATGTAAGGGTATTTTGGGAAATCACCGTTCAGGCGCTGGCTGATCGTACACACTGCTTCCTTCTGCTTTTCTCAAAATCTTTTACTCTTTTAGAAAAATTGTTTATTTTATGAAAAACTTTCTCAATTCCTCAGTTTGAGTTCAGATTCATCCGAAGATGCACCCGAATCCCTCAAACCAAGGCTCTGATACCAACTTGTAACAACGTAAATTTTCAAAACAATTTTTCATTTTTGAATCATACTTTCATTCACATGATAATCACAAAACATAATGTGTCACTGTGTCATAACGAAAACATGTCCCAGAATCTCAATAACATAAACTCCATACGTGTGTACGGATCATGCCGGCGCCTTCCCACGGTCCTCGCTAGTACCTGAAACACATATCATAACAACTGTAAGCATAAATGCTTAGTGAGTTCCCCAAAATACCACATGCCACACATATGCCTTTCCAGGCCACAACTCTGTAGGATCTTCCGATTCATGTGTCTCAGGGAACTCCCGTCCCAAATTCCGGTAGACCTTCCGGTCCTACCCGTATCGACCTTCCGGTCCGTAACCTCTTGACCTTCCGGTCCATATCATACATAATCATACATAGTGTTGGATTAGGTGTCTAAGCCCATAACTATAATTGGTATGTACCTGAATTGATAGCAGGACAGTCCTTTTGGGTTGCCCTCAACCTAGCAACTGGACAAGGAAATTATGAAAGGAGAGATATTAATTTATAAGATTAATAAATTAATATATATATATATATATAAATGATTTATTAATATGTTAATGGATTAATATATTAATTAGAAATCATTATGTTTAATTAATTGTTAGCCAGAAATTAATCAGAATTGATTTTGGGGTTAAAAGAATTAATTATAAGGTGCAGGGACTAGTTTGTAATTATCTAATAGTTGAGTGGAAGGCTCTAGAAACCCCTTGGAAGAGGGTGGACGAAATCTTTAGGGGAAACCCTAATAATTTCGTCCATAGGGGCTTGGATAAGGCCCTTGGGTTTGCTTAGGCCCTAAGCAAAGGATAACTAGGGTTTCCCTTAAACCCTAGATCCCTCAGCTATATAAGGAGCCTCCTGGTTCATGTTTTTGGTCACTCTTTCTTTTGAAGAAACCCTAAGGCCGAGATTTTGCATACTCCCTCTCCCCTCTCTCTTCTACTTTCCTTCTTGCTAGTTTGGGTGTGATTCCATTAGAGGCATTACACTTGTGGTGCTAAAGCTTCCAAGAAGATCAAGGGAATATCAATTGTTTGCTATAACAATTGAAAGGTATGTAAACCCTAAACCCTAGTTTGTTAATTTCGAAATTAGCCTCTCTCCTCTAGGGTTCTTGTTTTGCAATTCAAAGTTGTATGTTCAATAGTTAAAACATAGATCCAAAGTAGGTTGCATGTGAACTTAGGAATTGTTTTCTAGTTTATTTGTTGTACATAAAACCCATCAGTGGTATCAGAGCCTAGTTGTTTTAAATTGAATTGCTACAATTGTTGAATTGCAAATTAGGGTTTATAGCTATTAAACCCTAAAGGCCAATTTTTCGATTTCTAGGGTTTTGGATCAAAGGGTTTTTTTGAAAACTCTAGCCTCCAAAGAACCCTAATCGAAATTAGGGTTAGGGTTTTGAAAACCCTAGCCTCCTCCCTTATGAATTTCGAAATATGCTAAGAGGATAACTAGGGTTTCTTGTTTTGGATAATTGTTACTTAATTATATTAATTGGATAATTATCCTTACCCTATTTTTTGAAATTTAGAGGGATAAGGATTAGGATTAAATTAATGGATTAATTTAATTAGATAATCCTTACAAGATTTAATAATTTGATTAATAGTTAATTAAAAGATAAATATTAAATCTAGTTAATTGGTTTATTTAAATTTAAATTTAATAGCTTAAATTTCGAAATTTATAAACCCTTGAAGTTTTAAAATGTTTTAAAACACACCTTATATATATATTATAATTAAAAGTTTAATATTATATATGTATAAGAATATGGTCAGTCAAATCGCTAGTATGCCTCATTCACGAAGCTAATCTATAAGGGGGGTATAAGGAAACTGCCTATAAAATGGTAGTTGAATGGGTGTCCACTCTCACCCACCGCTTCCTTGATTAGTGGAGGGTCGTTAGCAGAACAGATTTGATAGGACAACTACTTCTCATTAAAAGTATAATGATATTAAAGAAAGTACTAGAACATTATTTTCAAAATCCCAACTCTAGTTACTTTAGGAAAAATGTGAAAAGTATGCTAATCCATGAAATTGCACATTATGCTTTATTGGTCGTTAGTGGAGCGTGTGTGGTTAACCAGCACACTAAAAGGCACTAATAAAGAGTAGTAATGGGTATCTCACAATTGTCATTTTGATGGAGCGTGTGTGGTTTACCAGCACATCAATAGTTAATGATAAAGACAATGAGGTTACCAAGCACATTTGCATGGTTATTCACATCTTGTTTGTGATCCTCGGCATCCCAGTCACAAATAGAAGAGCATAATCTGAGATCAAAACATGCCATTGAATAGTTTCAATGTATCTCAAAAGAATTAGGAATTTCACTTCGTTTGTTTCGTCTGATGGTGGAATTGGTGAATCGTCATTCACCTACCTTTATGAAATTTGCACTTGGATCTCGGCATCCCATTTCTAAGTTGTGAATCTTCATAGTTGGATCCTAACCTTGATATTATATCTTTGGGTTATTTTATTAAGGTATCTTGAAATCTAACTAAAACTTTCTTTCTTTTCAGATGTCTACTCCTGGAAACACTTTTGCTTCATCCTCCTCCAACCAAAACTTCTCTTTGCTCAATATATGCTCCAAAGTCGTTATGGATGGCTCAAACTATAACGATTGGATGCGCAACATCAAGATGTCTCTTCGTTTCGAGAACAAAGAATATGTTCTTGAAAAGGAGCTCAAAGAGCTTGATGAGAATGAAGCTACTCCTGAAGATCTTGCTGCCTACAAGAAACATTACGATGATGCTACCAAAGTGGCATGCATCATGGTGGCAACTATGTCCCCAGAACTGCAGAGGTACTATGAGGACTACTGGCCTTTCGAGATGAACAAGGACCTTATGGAAAAGTACCATAATCGAGCTCGTCAAGAAAAGTTCGAAGTAGTCAAGTCACTCATGGCTTGCAAGATGAAAGATGGGGAGTCGGTTGTGTCACATGTGCAAAGAATGCAACGCTACATAGAGCGTTTGGTCAAGCTCAATATTCACTTTGATGAGGAATTGGCCATTGACATGGTCTTGAACTCACTTCCTGAATGTTATGGTCAGTTTATTCTAACTTACCATTTGAACAATACTGAGCAGACCTTGGCCCAATTGCACAACTTGTTGCAGACAGCTGAGGCAGGGATGAAGGGTAAAAGTATACCCTCCACACCTACGAGTGCCCCTGTTTTGGCTATTGGACAGGGAAAGGGGAAAAAGAGGAAAGGTCCTCCCAAGCAAAACTGGAAGAGCAAGGCTCAAGCTGGGTCATCTAGTAATGGCCCAAAGGCTAAGCCCAATGGTTCCACTCCCCATGTTTCTGATCCAAAAGAGGCAGTTTGCTTTTACTGCAACCAAAAGGGGCATTGGAAGAGATCTTGCCCACAATATCTGCAAGATATCAAGGATGGCAAAGTGAAGCCATCTTCGGCAGGTATTTACACTATTTCTGCTAATAACTCATTATCTTCTCGTTCATGGGTCCTTGATACAGGATGTGGTTTTCATATCTGTTCTGATTTGCAGGGTCTAAAGGAAAGTGAGGAGATAGAGCGAGGAAGGATAAACCTGATCATGGGAAACAGAAAGTCTTCACCAGTAACCAAGATCGGAGTTTATCAGCTTCTGCTTAGTAATGATGTTAGATTAGATTTAATAAATTGTTGCTATTCGTCTGAGATGACGAGAAACATTATTTCATTTCATGCATTGTTCAGACAAGGTTTTACATATTCTTTTAATGATTTGAATGGTTCAATTTCTGTTTATAAGAATGGTGTTTTTATGTTTGAAGCTTTGCCTTGTAATGGTGTGTATGAAACAGTGACTTGTGTTGATAGCCTAGGAAATAGTGTACTTAATATTGACTTGTCTAATAGTGTAGACAAGGCATGCTTGTGGCATTGTCGTCTTGGACACATCAACAAGAAACGCATAGCCCAACTCCAAAAGGATGGAGTGTTGGAATCATTTGACCTAAAGTCAGATGACATGTGTGAATCTTGTCTTTTGGGAAAGATGACAAAATCACCATTCACAGGGTCTTGTGAAAGAGGTGAAGGTCTGTTGGATCTCATACACACGGATGTGTGTGGGCCCTTCAGATCAACTACAAGAGATGCTAATCGATTCTATGTGACTTTCACTGACGATTATAGCAGATATGGATATATCTACTTGATCAAGCATAAGTCAGAAACTTTTGAAAAGTTCAAAGAGTTTAAGCATGAAGTCGAAAATCAATTGGGCAGAAAGATAAAGATACTTAGATCCGATAGAGGCGGGGAGTATCTTAGTATCGAGTTTAACGACTATCTGAAAGAATGTGGGATAGTCTCACAATTGACTCCTCCTAGGACACCACAGTTAAATGGTGTAGCTGAGAGGCGTAATCGAACCTTGTTAGACATGGTTCGTTCTATGATGAGTCGGGCTTCGCTTCCTATTCACTTCTGGGGGTATGCCTTAGAGACAGCCGCCCACATCCTCAATCTTGTCCCTACAAAGAAGGTCGTTAAAACACCTCACAAAATGTGGACAGGGAAAGTTCCCTCGTTAGCACATATTAAAGTCTGGGGTTGTGAAGCTTTCGTAAGACGAGAGACTCACGACAAGCTAGCAGCTAGAAGTGAGAAATGTGTTTTCATTGGTTACCCAAAGCTGTCTTGTGGATATTTGTTCTACAGGCCTAGTGAGAACGTGGTCTTTGTAGCACGAAGAGGAGTCTTTCTTGAAAGAGAGCTCATATTCAAAGAGGACAGTGGGAGCACTATTGACCTTAAAGAAATTCAAGAGTCAGCCAATGAAGGAACCTTAGATGACACTAGCACTCAACCAGAGGAAACAGTTCCTGTTGAACCAATCGATAACTCATTACCTCTTAGAAGATCCACTAGGGTAAGTGTGCCACCTGAGTTGTATGGTTTTCATATTACTTCAGATGGTGACACATTCATAAGTGACAGAACACTGGTAAACTTAGATGAACCAGTCACTTATAAGGAAGCAATGGCAGGCCCAGAGGCTTCCAAGTGGAAAGAGGCAATGGACAGCGAGATTAAGTCCATGTATGACAACCAAGTTTGGAATTTGGTTGACAGTGCACCAGGTCGTAAGACAGTTGGGTGCAAATGGATCTTCAAGAAGAAGACAGACATGGATGGAAATGTGCACACATTCAAGGCTCGACTGGTTGCAAAAGGTTTCACTCAAACCCCAGGGGTTGACTATGATGAGACCTTCTCGCCAGTGGCTAAGATTAAATCTATTAGGATATTGCTCGCCATAGCTGCCTTTCATGATTATGAAATCTGGCAGATGGATGTCAAAACTGCTTTCCTTAATGGGAAGTTGGCTGAAGATGTTTACATGAGTCAGCCAGAGGGTTTTGTTGATGCAAAGTTCCCCAATAGAGTGTGCAAGCTTGAGAAATCCATTTATGGATTGAAACAAGCATCTCGCAGTTGGAATCTTTGCTTCCATGAGAAAGTCAAAGAGTTTGGTTTCTCTAGAAGTGAAGATGAGTTCTGTGTGTATATCAAGGCTAGTGTGAGTATAGTAACTTTTCTGGTGTTGTATGTCGATGACATATTACTCATTGGTAACGACGTTCCAACCTTGAAAGAAGTTAAGTCTTGGCTTGGAAAGTGTTTTGCCATGAAAGACCTTGGAGAAGCTGCCAATATTCTTGGGATTAGAATATTGAGAGATAGAAAGAAGAGACTAATTGGACTTA
The DNA here is from genome assembly GCF_052849685.1 of Lactuca virosa. Taxonomy (NCBI): domain Eukaryota; kingdom Viridiplantae; phylum Streptophyta; class Magnoliopsida; order Asterales; family Asteraceae; genus Lactuca; species Lactuca virosa. The sequence goes on along the minus strand of NC_136428.1, from coordinate 411,457,380 downwards.
GTCAGAGCACATACTTGGATAAGGTACTAAAGAGGTTTAGTATGGAAAATTCCAAGAAGGGAGAGCTACCTATCCAGAGCAATACCAAATTGAGTAAGACTCAATGCCCGAGTACAGATGTTGAAATAGATGACATGAGTCGTGTACCTTATGCTTCCGCTGTCGGATCGATCATGTACGCTATGACATGTACTCGCCCTGATGTGACATTTGCTTTGAGCATGGTCAGTCGCTATCAGGGAAACCCAGGTAGAGCTCATTGGATAGCAGTTAAGAATATACTCAAGTATTTGCGAAGGACAAAGGACTGGGTTCTTGTGCTTGGTGGCAGTGATACTTTGAGAGTAGACGGTTACAGTGATGCCAGCTTTCAGACGGATAGAGATAACTTCCGTTCTCAGTCAGGCTGGGTGTTTTTACTGAATGGAGGAGCAGTTACTTGGAAGAGTTCCAAGCAAAATACGGTGGCTGATTCTACTTGTGAATCAGAGTACATAGCAGCAAGTGAAGCGTCGAAAGAAGCAGCTTGGTTGAGGAACTTCATCGGGGATCTCGGAGTTGTTCCAACCATCCAGGAGCCTATGGAACTGTTCTGCGATAATGAAGGAGCGGTTGCCTTGACAAAGGAACCGAGAGATCATGGTAAGACCAGACATATCGACAGAAAGTACCATTTCATTAGACATAGAGTTGAAGAAGGCCATCTTATAGTAAAGAGGGTGTCATCTGAAGATAACCCAGCAGATCCCCTCACAAAGGGTCTGAGTAGGGCTAAGCATATTCAGCATGCTCGGAGCATAGGACTGAAAGATGATATTAGTTTTAGTAGTTAGATTAGTTTTTGAAACTTGTAACAAAGTAAATGTAATTGACTTTTGGTGATTAAATAATAAAGTATTATTTATAAGTTTGGCTACTACCTTTTGTCAATTGTTTATTATTGTGTTTCATATTTTGCATGTTTTACTTCCTGAATAATGAGATTATTCAAACTCCACAGTCGCTCGTACTCTTGGAAGTAAGTAGTGAATTAAGACTGTCATGAATTGGATTGCAGATTGTCTAAGGATAGACATGGCAATAGAATTGCTGCAACGTTCATGAGTACTCAGAAATTGAGATTTGAGTATTGGATAAACCCTCGCTCAGAGTATTACTTCATGGAATTCATCACGAGTAATACTGAGACGATAATATCTTGTAATCTTGAAACAAAGATATATGAGTTGTGATTTACAAGTCGGTCATACATTGGTGATACGAAAACGCATCAGTAACTTGGTGTTATAAAACGTATTGTCATGCATAATTTGATGAGTAAAAGATACAAGCATATGAGTCAACGTTTATTCATTCCTTTTGCCCTAACCGGAAAAGCGATATTTGTGGGCCCCTCGATGATTTGGTGTTGACTTATGTGCTGGGCCCAGCCAGGACTAAATTGATGTGTTCGATTAGAAGTCCTACATCATCACAAATCAGGAATCGGGAAACATAGATTCTGGACAAACAGATTGATTACATTCCATGTCTTTTGTCTGGGGATATCAAGCAGAATGAAGGGTTATATGATCACTTATCTTAGGACACGTAACTGACTGGGTCAGAGTTCGGCAGCAGCTTTTGGAAGCTACAATTTGCTGGTCAAATTTAGAAGGCATACTAGCAATTATAGTTACAGACTTATCCAAGTGGGAGACTGTTGGATTAGGTGTCTAAGCCCATAACTATAATTGGTATGTACCTGAATTGATAGCAGCACAGTCCTTTTGGGTTGCCCTCAACCTAGCAACTGGACAAGGAAATTATGAAAGGAGAGATATTAATTTATAAGATTAATAAATTAATATATATATATATAAATGATTTATTAATATGTTAATGGATTAATATATTAATTAGAAATCATTATGTTTAATTAATTGTTAGCCAGAAATTAATCAGAATTGATTTTGGGGTTAAAAGAATTAATTATAAGGTGCAGGGACTAGTTTGCAATTATCTAATAGTTGAGTGGAAGGCTCTAGAAACCCCTTGGAAGAGGGTGGACGAAATCTTTAGGGGAAACCCTAATAATTTCGTCCATAGGGGATTGGATAAGGCCCTTGGGTTTGCTTAGGCCCTAAGCAAAGGATAACTAGGGTTTCCCTTAAACCCTAGATCCCTCAGCTATATAAGGAGCCTCCTGGTTCATGTTTTTGGTCACTCTTTCTTTTGAAGAAACCCTAAGGCCGAGATTTTGCATACTCCCTCTCCCCTCTCTCTTCTACTTTCCTTCTTGCTAGTTTGGGTGTGATTCCATTAGAGGCATTACACTTGTGGTGCTAAAGCTTCCAAGAAGATCAAGATCAAGATCAAGGGAATATCAATTGTTTGCTATAACAATTGAAAGGTATGTAAACCCTAAACCCTAGTTTGTTAATTTCGAAATTAGCCTCTCTCCTCTAGGGTTCTTGTTTTGCAATTCAGAGTTGTATGTCCAATAGTTAAAACATAGATCCAAAGTAGGTTGCATGTGAACTTAGGAATTGTTTTCTAGTTTATTTGTTGTACATAAAACCCATCACATAGCACATACATATCACATAACCGCATATAGCACATACATCATAGCATACAAGACCTTCCGGTCGCACATAAGTACCCTTCCAGGTACAGTATAGTGAGAAGACTCACCTCAATGAAGTCGGATAAACTCTCATGCTCAACGTCCCGACTTTGCCTCCTCCTATTATTCAAATAACATCCTGATCAATATTCTCTCATGATCTCATCTCTACAAACTGGGTAGAAGGCCATTCTACCCTTCCCTGAACTCTCCTGCATCAGTCTTGACCAGAACCCTAAAGTCAACGAAAGTCAACGGTCAAACTTTGACCCGACTCATCGAGTGCACAAGGGCGACTCGGCGAGTCCATGCAGGTCCTCTGAATCCTTTCAGCCTCTCTTGGCTCGTCGAGTCATCCTTCCACTCGACGAGTTACACCTGACACGAATCGCGGGGCAACCCCGACGCGACTCGTCGAGTCCACTTATGGACTCGGCGAGTTGCCGCCATGCTCATACTCAAATGACCTTCTGAGGTCAGATCTGTTCCTCTAATCCATAGATCTGACCTCCCAAGCTCAATAAACACGTAAAGGTTCGATCTTGATACTCATAAAATGTCCAAATAACCCTACTTGATGAATTAGCCCCAAATACAACATCCTAAGTCCATTTCTTCCATAACTCATCATAAAGCAAGGTGGATAGAGTTCTCTGGACCACTATGGGTCCAGATCTGAAGTCTAAACATGATAAGGGACCATATTCCCAACAAATCAACCCAATAAAGGGTATAGAAAAACCTAGATCCATGGATTCTTTAACAAAACAGAAAAAGGATCGATATGCTAGCTCAAGGATGATGTCCTTTGCTTGAAATCCACAGATATGCAACCTCCTTGGCCTCCTCTAAGCTGGAACCACCTTCTTCTTGCAAAACCAACCCACAAAGATCAAATAATGGCTTCTTCCCTCTCACAAACGCTCAAGCACTCTTAGGGTTTCTCTCAAGGGTCTGGTAGCCGCAAATGGTGGCTATAAAGGTCCTTAAATAGGGCTCAGGCCCCGAGAATTAGGGTTTCATTAAACAACGTGGACTCGCCGAGTCCACGTATGGACTTGCCGAGTCCTTCATTAAATCAGACCAAAGTGCGCGATCCCACTCGGCGAGTCTGAGCGCCTACTCGCCGAGTCCCTTTCTAAAATTCAACATAAATACTTAAAATAAGATACCTGGGAATCCGGATGTTACAGGTGTGGCCCGTAGCATTAGTATAGTAAGACTGCAGGGTGGCCCGTAGCATCAGTTGGTTGGTAGCGCAGAGTGTTGTAAGACTATGGGGGGGAGGGGCGGCCCATAGAATTCACTAGTTAGCAGAACAAGTATAGTAAGACTATGGGGTGTCCCATAGCATTCGTCGGTCCCTATTCGACAGTACGGATGTATCAGATGCATGATTCACTGGCAGTGTTTTTCAGATAGTTTAAGATAGGGTGGGGCAGCCGCCCGGATGTGAGTGGGCCACATTATGATTGGATTCGGAAGGCGGTAGGTCATTGGAGACCAGGAGTGAGGTAAGACTGCGGGTAAGCTGTAGCATTCATTAGCAGCTTAGTTCGCGAAGTGTGGGTGGGGGCCCGTATCTCCTAGTTCGCGGAATGTAGGCGGGGAGGCCGTATCTCCGAGTTAGCCTGATAAGAATCAGGGAAGTTTAGCTAGTCGAGATTAGAGGAGGAGTAGGTCTGCATAGCCTTGGATAGGTGAGACCTGTGGGGGAGGTCTCACCAAAGTATAGATGGATGAGACCCGTGGGCAAGGCCCGTGTTCTTTTAGCAACAGGTGAGACCTGGAAGAAACCTTAGGGTAAGGTAGGGGATCGGGGATCCTAGATCTTCTACAACCAGAGTGGCTGGGTTGGTAGAGCAATTCAAGTAGTCGTTGTATCTTCTTAAGTCGCTGAGAGCGACTGAGGGAATGTTCTTGCGTTTGGTAATCGGTGGGGGACCGGTGTTTCGGGTAATGGTAGATCAGTTGGGACCAGGGCGGTCTCGGTTCATCTGGTAGGCGGATGGGAGTCAGCAGGACTTCAGGCAGGAATGATGGTGAGGGATTTGTTGTAAGAAGCCGTGAGCTGATCGGGTGGTGCTGAATTGCTCACCGCGGAATCAAATGATCTCAGAGTAAATGATTTGGCTCGGTGATGATGTTCTCATCTGAGCCTTAAACATAGCAGAGAGGGATCTGCTACCCGGAGGATTGTCTGAATTCTTATGCTGAATGGAGTTTTCAGTATTGGAACATCGTTGTGGGATTGTTCCGGGACTGGTAGTGGCCGGGATTGCGGTTTCAGAAGAGGATTGGTCCTCGAAGGGGATTGGGAAGGTCTGTTGCTTGTGGAAAGTGCCTTGGAAAGGCCAGTGACAGTACAAGAAAGGGGTGGACTCCTTGTGTATCAGTGTAAGTGCACTGGGAGTACCGGTAGGGCTACTGGTTGGGTAAAAGTGTAAGTGCACTGGGAGTACCCGAAGGTAGTAGTGATTGGATTATTATGAAGATGACATCTTCCAGGTTTGGATCGGATGGGCGGAGTGTGTAGCTAGTGGTAAAGTGGTAACCGGATGGTAAGGTAGTTGGTCGTGGCGGACTTCGAGGACGAAGTCTAGTTTAAGTGGGGGAGAGTTGTAGCACCCTAAATTCTAAATACCTAGAAAGGAAAGAAAGCCTCAAGATAAGGGAGTGACTCGTCGAGTAGATGGGTGACTCGACGAGTAAGAGCACGATTTTGGTCGCGGGTTAAGTGACCTGCTCGACGAGTCAGGGGACTAACTCGGCGAGTTGGCTAGGTTTGGGGAAAACCCTAAATGCGGGTCTTGTACCCTATTTAAAGAACATTATAACCCTTCATCAGCCTCCTTGATGCTCTCTCAAGTCCAGAACGAAAACCCTAGAGCCTCCCTTGAGTTGTGAGTCATTTTAAGAGATTTGGAGTATTCTTGAAGCTTGGAGGAACAAGAAGAAGGTTGGAGGTTCAAGGAGGAAGAAGTAGATCCAGAAGATTCACTCTAGTAGCTGCTCATTTTGGTAATCAAGTTTCCTCCTTGACTTCTAGTTTGATAGATCTCTTTATAACCCTATTTCTGAAGCTTATCGACCAAGAATGATTTCTTGTGGGATTTGGACGTCCCCAAGATAGATCCTTTCAGATCAGGGAATATTCAGAGTAGTAAAGGCATAAAGGTGGAAGCTTTATGCCAATAGAACTCCCCATGCAAAGTTTAAGTGGTTATTATGTCCTTTTGAGCAAAAAGGGCCATGCAAGGGTGCAAACGTAGCAGCTTTGTGTGATATCCCGACCCTATGAGGCCAGATCTGGGTCTTGGATGCCTTGAGCTTGTCTGAAATCGTCTGAATAATGTTGGACATAAAGAGTCTCGGTGTCACCCCCCGAAACCGTGATGGCGGAATCGTTCCGGGGTGGAGGACGTCATACGTAGTATCACAACATTTGTATAGCAAGCATAGTAAACACAACCAAACATTGAATACAATCATGAAAAGTGTTTACATCAGTTTGAAACTTGTTTAAAATACATTTAAAGTAGGTAAAATATAGAAAACATGACTCTTATTGCTCCGGCTCCTCAAATCCAAGAAGGACCTGTCTACTGATTCCCTGAGAATACAAGCAGTTTTGAAAGAATATCAGCATAAAGCTGGTGAGTTCATAAGCATTTAGTTCTGGTGGAAAAGTGTTTCTCGAATCCTTTTGAAAAGTGTTCCTCAAGAAAAACCTATATTTTATTATGAAAAGCGTGTTTGAAAACCCATTCCTTCCATGACTTCCAGATTCATACAAGATATGTACAATCCAAGGAGTCGTGGAATGAATATGAACATTCGTTGGTTATATGTTAAACAATCCGTATATGAAACGCCGAGTTATCCCGGGAAAATCCTATATTTTCCCTAAAAGTTGGTTATTGATTATCCGTTCTAAACCGAGGTGTGCAAGTATATACCGTACTCGTATTGATAAAAGCAGTTTTCTTTTAAAACCCTGGTTACACCCAGAGAGGTATATTAGCCTTGTTAAATAAAGCTAAGTAAAAGAAAACCGTGATGAACTAAGTCCTGAAGGTATTATTAGTACCGTTCAGTAATCTGTCGGTTATTACTTTGAGGTTAGTTCATTTGATTCATTATTACAAAAGTAAATTCCTGTTATCTAGGTTTTTAGTTTCATGACCATAACTGACTGGATAAGGCACGTAACGGGGCCGGTATCCTCGATGACTTTGTCACCCGTAGACCTGCAGGTCCAAACTGTAGCTAGCAGCAGGGTGCGGGATTGTCAGTCCCGTACAGATCTATACACAACAGTCACGCTCTCCCTACAAGAGACTCTGGTCACAAGTGCTAGTCCTACACTCTGATTCTGTGGGAGTGTTACCAAGGACGTGTCTCCAACTTAGACTAACAAATTTACAAGTAATAATACTGAAAATACTTTTATGATAAACAAGAATCCTTTATAAAATGATGCATTTTACTATATGATTCAAAAGTTCATTGCTCTAGTTTTGAAAACTGTTTCTACAAGTTGATTTCTTAATCGTTTGGTAAAACTGTTTTCCGTGTTAAAAGCATACTAAAAATATATTTATCTTAAAAAAATAATATATTTTGTGCACAAGTTTCCTTATGCTTTTGTTTGTATTCCCCCCTGAAAACATGAAAAACTCGAAAAAACGTAGGGGTATGAACTCACCTCGGGTGATTTAAATGAAGGATCGACACGAAACGTTGGATGTTCAAGAGAAGCCTTGAACACGATTTGATCCTAAATTACATGCAATGACACATAAAGGAGTCAAATGGAGGTATTTCACCACCAAATGTGATGGAGATCCACTCTAGGAACTTGGGACTACTTGCAGTAAGTGTTAGAACCTTGAAGGATTGCATGAGGGGAGTGTATGGCCACCTTTAAGGTGTGTGCGGCCCAAGGGGTTTGCAGCCGTACACCCATAATGGAAGGTGTTCTTGGGGTGTTTCAAGGTCCATACTTGCAATCCATGAAGTGTTCTAGGTCTATCCCCAATTGTAGTGCAAGACAAGGGTCCTAGAGGTGCGTTTATGGTCCTAAAATGAGTGTATGGTCGCACACAAGAGTGTGTGGTCGCACACATGGGTGTGCTGTCGCATACTTGGAGTGTGCTGCCACACAAGGGTGTAGGCGGCCATACACAGGTGTGTGCGGTCGTACACCCTACACAAAGATGTCCAAAAATGTCATTCCAAGGTACAACAAGGCTAGGGGCATGTCTACATCGAATATGGAAGTTAAACTCTCACTTTGGAGGGTGTTTTAAGGGTGTGTGGCCCACCTTATGAAGGTGTGCGGCCGCACTCACTTCCAACACGAAGAACATGTCCATTTTTGCACCCTTAAGGCTTAGATAGAGAGGTCTTTCATGGATTGTAAGCTAGAGGAAGAAGTACTCACGTTCTTGAAGCTTTGGGAGGTTCAAAGTTGGAGAAACTTGAGAGGAAATGATGTTGTGTGCTGCCAAGGTGCTAAAAGAATGAAAGGAAGGAGGCTACCCTTTATATAGGGGTAAGGGTGCTGCCCAAGAGTGAGTGTGCTGCCAAGGGAGTGGGTGTGCGGCCGCACACCCATGTGTACGGCCGTACACTCCTCCAAGAGGTGTGTATGGCCCGATTTTCTCACTATTCAACACTCTGACTCATTCCTAAACTCAACTTTGGTTATATACAAGCTTAGAACACTTAAATGAACCCTTAAATAGCACTAGAAATCCACAAAACAAGTTGAATATTGATTGGATTGACTAAGTGTACAACATTGAAGTTTTCGGGTTGTCACATCATCCCCCCGTTAGAGGGAATTTCGTCCCGAAATTCAAGGATAAAGTACAATCATGAACTTGGAAAGAGATGGGGGTACTTCTGTTTCATTGAATCCTCACGCTCCCAAGTGAATTCAGGACCCCACTTGGCATTCCAGCGGACCTTCACTATCGGGATGCGACTCTGTTTCGTACGTTTGACTTCCTGATCCATGATTTCGACAGGTTCTTCCACGAAGTGTAGACCCTCGTCCAATTTGATCTCGTCGAGAGGAATCACAAGTGTCTCGTCGGACAGACACTTCTTTAGGTTCGACACGTGGAAGACAGGATGGAAGTTGTTGAGTTCTCCCGGTAACTGTAGTTTGTATGCTACGGGACCGATCCTAGCAAGGATCTCAAATGGTCCAATGTACCTTGGGTTTAGCTTTCCACGTTTTCCGAAACGTATCATGCCCTTCCAGGGTGAGACCTTCAGGTGGACGCGGTCACCAACCTGGAATTCCAAGGGTTTTTGTCTCTTATCGGCGTAGCTCTTTTATCTATCCCGAGAGGCTTTCAATCACTCTCGTATTTGTACGATCTTTTCTGTCGTCTCTCGGATAATTTCAGGACCAGTGAGAGTGCTGTCAGGGACTTGACCCTTGACTAGCTGCGTGTCACCCACTTCAGCCCAGCATAGAGGGGATCTGCACTTGCGGCCATAGAGAGCTTCAAACGGCGCAGCCTTGATGCTGGTATGGTAGCTGTTGTTGTAGGAAAATTCAACCAAAGGAAGATGAGTGTCCCATGACGCGCCGAAGTCGATGACGCAGTCCCTCAACATATCCTCCAATGTCTGAATTGTTCTCTCACTCTGTCCATCAGTCTGTGGATCATAAGTCGTGCTCATGTCCACTTTAGTTCCAAGAGCTTTCTATAGTGATTGCCAGAATCTTGAGGTAAACCTGCTATCTCGGTCGGAGATAATGGATACAGGTACCCCATGAAGGCGAACTATCTCTTGAATGTAGATCTGCGTGAGTCTCTCCATCTTGAAGTTTTCTTTGATTGGCAGGAAGTGGGCGGATTTAGTCAACCGATCGATAACTACCCAGATGGCGTCGTGCCCGCTTGGAGATCTGGGTAATTTGGTGATAAAATCCATGGTGATCATTTCCCATTTCCACTCAGGTATTTCCGGCTGCTGAAGCAAACCTAAGGGTTTTTGATATTCTACCTTCACCTTGGCACAAGTCAAACACTTGCCCACGAAAGTAGCAATATCTGCTTTCATGTTTGGCCACCAATAGAGTCGTTTGAGATCCAGATACATTTTATCTGACCCTGGGTGAACGGAGTATCTCGTTTTGTGAGCTTCGTTCATGACAACTTCTCTGTAACCACCATACTTCGGGGTCCAGATACGGTCCATGAAATAGTAAACTCCGTCTCCCTTGACCTCTATGTTCTTTTCCATTCCCCACAAGGCTTCATCTGCCATGTTCTCAGGTTTTAAGGCTTCCAGCTGGGCCTCTCTGATCTGTGCGGACAGATGGGAATGGATGGTCATTGTTAGTGCCTTCACCTTACGCCCTGAATACTCCTTTCGGCTGAGGGCATCTGCTACCACATTGGCCTTGTCGGGATGGTAACGAATTTCGCATTCGTAGTCACTGAGTAGCTCTACCCATCGTCGATGTCTCATGTTTAACTCCTTATGATCAAAGATATGCCGCAAGCTCTTATGATCGGTGAAGATAGTGCACTTGGTTCCGTAGAGATAATGTCTCCAGATTTTTAACGCAAAGACCACTGCTCCCAACTCTAAATCGTGAGTTGTGTAATTGACTTCGTGTGTTTTCATCTGCCTAGAGGCATATGTGATGACCTTTCCTCGCTGCATGAGCACACAGCCTAGGCCCTGATTGGATGCATCACAATAGACCACGAAGTCTTCCGTCCCTTTGGGCAAGGACAGGATAGGTGCGCTGTACAGGGCCTGCTTCAATGTTTGAAATGCAGTGTCTTGATTTACTCCCCAACTAAAGGTTACACCTTTCTGTGTCAAGGTAGTTAAGGGCTTAGCGATTCTGGAGAAGTTCTGGATGAACCTGCGATAATAGCCCGCGAGGCCCAAGAATTGCCGGATTTATGTGGGTGTCTTTGGTGTAGACCAATTTTCAATCTCTTTAATCTTGGAAGGGTCCACGTGTATACCTTCCTTGCTAACCACGTGACCAAGGAAATTCACCTTCCTGATCCAGATTTCACACTTTGAAAATTTTGCATATAGCTTCTCCGCTCTTAAAGTTTCCAGCACCCGCCTCAAGTGCTGTTTATGATCGTTCTCATTCCGAGAATAGACGAGTATATCGTCGATGAACACGATCACAAACTTGTCCAGGAAAGGGCGGCACACCCGATTCATCAGATCCATGAATACTGCCAGTGCGTTGGTCAGACCAAAGGGCATCACTACAAATTCGTAGTGTCCATAGCGAGTTCGGAATGCTGTCTTGGGCACATCATTCTCGTGAACTCGCAACTGATGGTACCCTGACCTTAGATCTATCTTTGAGAAATAACTGGCTCCCTGAAGTTGGTCGAAGAGATCATCGATTCTGGGTAAAGGATAGCGGTTCTTGATCGTCAGCTTGTTCAGTTCTCGGTAGTCAATGCACATTCGAAACGATCCATCTTTCTTTTTCACGAATAAGATTGGAGCTCCCCAGGGCGAGGAACTCAGCCTTATGAATCCCTTGCTGATCAGCTCATTGAGTTAGCTGGATAGCTCTTGCATTTCTGCCGGCGCTAAACGATAAGGGAACTTAGCTACGGGAGTAGCTCCGGGGACTAAGTCGATACGAAACTCGACTTGACGCTCGGGAGGAATTCCTGGGAGATCTTCAGGAAACACGTCAGGAAAGTTGCAGACTTCGGGGATGCTCCCAAGGTCTTTACCCTTTTGTGTCTCATCAACAACATGAGCTAGAAACGCCTGGCATTCCTTCCACAGGTACTTCTGAGCTTTAAGGCACGAGATGATACGAAGGTTCGAACTGAGTTTATCACCGTAAATCATGAGGGTTTCGCCAGAGGGAAGGTTGAGGCGAATGGCTTTTTTGAAGCAAAGGATATCAGCACGACTGGGGCTCAACCAATCCATACCGATAATGACACCGAAACTCTTAATAGATACAGGCATAAGATCGATAGGGAAGGAATGATTGCCTAAGGTAAGAGTACAACCTATGAATACGTCGTTCGCGCTTTCTTTCTCTCCATTAGCCATCTCGATGATGAACGTTTCGGTTAAAGGTTGGGATTTATGTTTGATTAGATGTTTGAATGCATGACTAACAAAACTCCTCTCCGCACCAGAATCGAAAAGAATGCATGAATGAGAGTTGTCAAGGAGGAATATGACAATCCGAAATTTTTATCTTATACACTTATTCAAATCAATGAAGACCAGACTCGTTTTTGCTATCTTCTAGCACTATTTAGAGTCAATTAGAGTGTTTAAAACCTAATATAATCAAGGTAAGAGTGAGGGGATGAGTATTGTGAGTGTAACACCTTGCAATTGAGCCAAACACACCAACACAAGGTGTGTGCGGCCGCACACCCGAGTGTGCGGCCACACACCCATCCCAGCCGCACACTCTCACCTATATATAGAACACTTAGTCATTTTGAACACTTTTTCCACTTCTTCAAAGCTAGAACTCGTTTTCTCTCAAGTATCATCAAAAGTTTCACTTCAATCTTCAACCAAGTGAGTGATTCCTTCTTTGATTAGCTAATACTTGACCTTAACTAGCCTTTTCTCTTGATTTGATCCATGAAAACACCTATTTGGTGTTACATCACCAAGAACACCAAGAACACACACTACTTTTGGGGCTTTTAACTACACTTTTAAGCCTCTAAATCGGGTATACACTTGCAATAGCTGGTTATAAGCTAAAGAACCTTGAAGTTATGCATGAAAAACGCCATTTCATATGATCTTCAAGTGTGTACGGCCGCACACACCATGTGTACGGCCGCACACACCAAGTGTAGCCGCACACACCCTTTTAAGGGTCTAATATGGCAACAAACTCTCATTCAGGCTAGCCAATGGTCAAAACACCTTCCCTAGAACATTCCTAAGGCTTGGAAACATGTTTTGGCACATTCCATAGGGAGTGTGCGGCCGCACACACACCCTGGCCGCACACACACAAATATTGTGCATTTTGACCATACACTCCCTTGTATAGCCAAATACCCCTTATATACAATCATGTATGGTGGTAACACTTAATTCTAACTGTTTTTATGTCCCTAAGGCGTGTCCCTATCACCTTTAGTGGTTATAGACATTAAATATATTCATATATGTGAAATTATATGTTAAATAGGATTCGTTTGTGCTCAAGACTCCAATTGACACCCAACAATCCTATATCGATCTTTCATTCGAGTTACTCACTACAGGTGAGTTCTTACCCCTTAATTAACCATTTAAATGTGTTTAAATGCTTTTATGGGGGGGAATACAAGTTGAACTATTATAGTTATTATATCAATCATATGTGATTAATAACTACCAAACAAGTGGATTTCTTACTTTTCAAACTGTGTTATCAACTGTTTTACTTCAAACTGTTTTACAAACCCTTTTACATATCAAATACTTTTATTAAACTCTTTTAAACTTATATTATGTTAAATGTGTATCTATATAGATATAGTTATATAAGTAGGATTGAAACGACTTAGGACTGATAGCTCACCTTACTTCCTGTTCCTTGTTTGGTTGTGGACTTAGGGTATTCAGGTTATTTGTCCGAAGGTCGTTTGAATCCTAGTTATATATTATGTATATGTATATAGATATAAAAGTTCCTTCTTTCATTCAGTTCAATACCTTTGGGTAGCAAAGGTATACACACATGTTCATACATTCAAACAACATTACTAGTAAGCTATAATAGGTATAGTTTAGGGAGATACTAATACTATTACTAGAACAGTGAAACATACAAAGAGTCAGTTCATACATGAGTCAATACTATACAGAGAGAACATACAATACTATACAGAGAGAACATACATACATGCTAGACAGGGAGAGAACACACAATACAGCTAGCACATACATTTACAAGAACATTACTACAGTTATGTGAGCCACGTAAAGGGGCATGGCATTACCTGTCATGGCCGTTTTGTATCCAGAATCTCCTTAAGTGGGGAGCGTATGAGTTTGTGTATAGATCTATACTGGATTGACTATCCTACACCTTGCTGCTCGCTACAGTGGGACTTGCAAGTCTACGGGTGCCAAATGTCATTTCTTCCGACGTCTTTCATCATCGTGTTTATAGTCGGTAGCAGGATACAAGCCGATCACATGGTACTTTAAATAACAATTGGTTTAAGGTAGTTAGTACAGCAGTAGTTAATTAATACAACACTACAGTACTATTTTATTTTCCCATTGCATTCAATTTGTGATATTCACACAATAAACAGTAATGTAAAAACTATACTTTTAGTTAATGATAGTCAGAGTTGGGAAAATACATACTCTTACAAGAGACACACACACAGATACTAGATACCTTGGTAAAAGGCTACTTTTAGTAGAAAACATAGGGTTTTCTAGGAGAGTTCAAAAAATTACAAACTTTTACAAACTTATACATTACAGACTTACAAACATTTTCATACAAATACAGACACTAATATACTTATGAACTCACCAGCTTTAAAGCTGATAAACTCTTTCAAAATAACTTGTATTCTCAGGTCACCAGTAGACAGGTACCGGTGCCAGGTTTTGAGAAGATGGAGCTCGTCCAAGACTCATCTTTTATTTTGATGTATATTTTTGGTGTCTATATAACTTGACAGAACACACTTGTATGAAATTATATTATTAATGCAATGGATGATGTTGTTGCTTGTTTACTACTTTGCATTGTTGTGATACTGAACATGACGTCCTCCACCCCCGAACGTTTCCGCCGTTCTGGTTTTGGGGTGTGACAAGGAACGTACCCGTAACAACGGTAGGATCAACGACCGCTTCCTCCTGACCCATTGCCAGCACCCTTCCTGCATTGCCACCTGTTGTCGCCTTGGGGCAGTTTCTTTTGAAATGCCCAACTTCTCCACATCCATAGCAGGCTTGGCTGGCACCCGCTCCAGGAGCTTGATTGGTTGGTTAGACTGGTCCTTTGCAGAATCGAGCTGTGTGTCCCTTCTTGCCACAGCTGGTGCACGACATCTCCCGGCACTGTCCCTAATTATGGCAGTTGCACTTGTTGCACAGAGGTAGTTTTCCAGCATAGCGACTGCGGGTTTTTGGAGTAACGGGACTGCAGCAGGAGTAGTAGCAGCATGGACTGCCACTATTTGTTGTTTCTTGGAGGGCTCCTGAGAGGACTGGCCCATGCGCTTGTTTCGAAATTTCTTCTTCCCACTACTCTTCTTCTGTGGTGCAGGAGCAGCCGTTACCTCGTCAAGATCGACTCCATGATCGATCAGAGTCTGAGCCAGATCCTTGGCGCTCTCAAATGGTGCCGGTCTAGCAACCAGGACATTTCCTTTGGTTGGCTATGTCAGTCCCCAGATGTACCTCTCGATTTTCTTGCTTTCCGGGGTGACCATTCCCGGACAGATGAGTGCCAAATCACAGAACCTAGCAGTGTAGGCGGCGATGTCAGAACCCTTCATCTTCAGGTTCCAAAGTTCGTGCTCCAACTTTTGCACTTCGCCCCTCGGGCAGTATTCTGCAAGCATGAGTTCCTTCAGTCTTTCCCAACCCATGGCATTAGCCACCGGTAGGGTTAGGGTTTTGACTCGACCATTCCACCAGGTCAAAGCTCTGTCGGTGAAGGTGCAGGCGGAGAACTTCACCTTGTTGGCTTCGGAACAGGCGCAAATCTCGAAGATGGATTCGATCTTCTCGAACCATCGAGTCAGAGCGATGACTCCTCCGTTTCCGTCGAAGGACTTGGGTTTTGCGGTCATGAAGTCCTTGTAGGAACACTCTTTTTGATGTCCCTGACTTCCGTCTTGCAGTTGGGGGTCGGTTCCACCTCCAGCCCCACCGGAGTTCACTTGTGTCATTGCTGCGGTTACAGCGGCGGTAACTGCTGCCTGGAACATGACGGGGTCGAACTGGGGAGGTGGTGGTGGTGGCGGAGTGTTGTCCCTTCTGTTGGGTCTTGGTCGAGGAGGCATCTTTTTCTAGAATCAATCAGGAAGAAGAGGATGGTAAGTCCTCAAGATATATGAAACGACATATATTTCATCCTGATAATAAAAGTGTTCTACCAAGCGATAAGCACAGGAAGGTTACTAATGCAAGTAAGTTATCGCTTAAGAAAGAAGGGGTAGCAACACTTGGAATGATTCTATATACTGAGTTTGGCTCTAGCTAAAATACTCCTATAGTATTTTATGTGAGATGTTCTTGGTAAGTTTTTAGGCTTGCTGCAACACCATAGTCACTCCTAAGCACATGTTGGTCATGTCTCGAATGAATATAGTTGATCAGACTATATTGACCCTAGACATGATTACATAACTGCCCAGGTTTAACCGCAGTGTCCAACATCCAGATACTTTTGTTTTGTTCTACTTACGACACGGATTCTGATACTCGGGTATACTTTTATAAAAATACTTGTATTTCTGAAAGTATACTTTTAGTTTAGAGCGCTTAGGCCCCTTAATATTTATAGTTGTATACCATGTAAGGTTCGGTATACTTAGTTCGCTATAAACAAGGGCTCTGATACCAATCTGTCACACCCCGAAACCGTGATGGCGGAATCGTTCCGGGGTGGAGGACGTCATACGTAGTATCACAACATTTGTATAGCAAGCATAGTAAACACAACCAAACATTGAATACAATCATGAAAAGTGTTTACATCAGTTTGAAACTTGTTTAAAATACATTTAAAGTAGGTAAAATATAGAAAACATGACTCTTATTGCTCCGGCTCCTCTAATCCAAGAAGGACCTGTCTACTGATTCCCTGAGAATACAAGCAGTTTTGAAAGAATATCAGCATAAAGCTGGTGAGTTCATAAGCATTTAGTTCTGGTGGAAAAGTGTTTCTCGAATCCTTTTGAAAAGTGTTCCTCAAGAAAAACCTATATTTTATTATGAAAAGCGTGTTTGAAAACCCATTCCTTCCATGACTTCCAGATTCATACAAGATATGTACAATCCAAGGAGTCGTGGAATGAATATGAACATTCGTTGGTTATATGTTAAACAATCCGTATATGAAACGCCGAGTTATCCCGGGAAAATCCTATATTTTCCCTAAAAGTTGGTTATTGATTATCCGTTCTAAACCGAGGTGTGCAAGTATATACCGTACTCGTATTGATAAAAGCAGTTTTCTTTTAAAACCCTGGTTACACCCAGAGAGGTATATTAGCCTTGTTAAATAAAGCTAAGTAAAAGAAAACCGTGATGAACTAAGTCCTGAAGGTATTATTAGTACCGTTCAGTAATCTGTCGGTTATTACTTTGAGGTTAGTTCATTTGATTCATTATTACAAAAGTAAATTCCTGTTATCTAGGTTTTTAGTTTCATGACCATAACTGACTGGATAAGGCACGTAACGGGGCCGGTATCCTCGATGACTTTGTCACCCGTAGACCTGCAGGTCCAAACTGTAGCTAGCAGCAGGGTGCGGGATTGTCAGTCCCGTACAGATCTATACACAACAGTCACGCTCTCCCTACAAGAGACTCTGGTCACAAGTGCTAGTCCTACACTCTGATTCTGTGGGAGTGTTACCAAGGACGTGTCTCCAACTTAGACTAACAAATTTACAAGTAATAATACTGAAAATACTTTTATGATAAACAAGAATCCTTTATAAAATGATGCATTTTACTATATGATTCAAAAGTTCATTGCTCTAGTTTTGAAAACTGTTTCTACAAGTTGATTTCTTAATCGTTTGGTAAAACTGTTTTCCGTGTTAAAAGCATACTAAAAATATATTTATCTTAAAAAAATAATATATTTTGTGCACAAGTTTCCTTATGCTTTTGTTTGTATTCCCCCCTGAAAACATGAAAAACTCGAAAAAACGTAGGGGTATGAACTCACCTCGGGTGATTTGAATGAAGGATCGACACGAAACGTTGGATGTTCAAGCGAAGCCTTGAACACGATTTGATCCTAAATTACATGCACTGACACATAAAGGAGTCAAATGGAGGTATTTCACCACCAAATGTGATGGAGATCCACTCTAGGAACTTGGGACTACTTGCACTAAGTGTTAGAACCTTGAAGGATTGCATGAGGGGAGTGTATGGCCACCTTTAAGGTGTGTGCGGCCATGGGTGTGCGGCCCAAGGGGTGTGCGGCCGTACACCCATAATGGAAGGTGTTCTTGGGGTGTTTCAAGGTCCATACTTGCAATCCATGAAGTGTTCTAGGTCTATCCCCAATTGTAGTGCAAGATAAGGGTCCTAGAGGTGCGTTTATGGTCCTAGAATGAGTGTATGGTCGCACACAAGAGTGTGTGGTTGCACACATGGGTGTGCTGCCGCACAAGGGTGTGTTCGGCCGTACACAGGTGTGTGCGGTCGTACACCCCACACAAGGATGTCCAAAAATTCCATTCCAAGGTACAACAAGGCTAGGGGCATGTCTACATCGAATATGGAAGTTAAACTCTCACTTTGGAGGGTGTTTTAAGGGTGTGCGGCCCACCTTATGAAGGTGTGCGGCCGCACTCACTTCCAACACGAAGAACATGTCTATTTTTGCACCCTTAAGGCTTAGATAGAGAGGTCTTTCATGGATTGTAAGCTAGAGGAAGAAGTACTCACGTTCTTCAAGCTTTGGGAGGTTCAAAGTTGGAGAAACTTGAGAGGAAATGATGTTGTGTGCTGCCAAGGTGCTAAAAGAATGAAAGGAAGGAGGCTACCCTTTATATAGGGGTAAGTATGCTGCCCAAGAGTGAGTGTGCTGCCAAGGGAGTGGGTGTGTGGCCGCACACCCATGTGTACGGCCGTACACTCCTCCAAGAGGTGTGTATGGCCCGATTTTCTCACTATTCAACACTCTGACTCATTCCTAAACTCAACCTTGGTTATATACAAGCTTAGAACACTTAAATGAACCCTTAAATAGCACTAGAAATCCACAAAACAAGTTGAATATTGATTGGATTGACTAAGTGTACAAGATTGAAGTTTCCGGGTTGTCACACTCGGCGAGTCAGTTGTGGCACTCGGCGAGTCAGGCCAGTTCTTGCCCCAAAACCCTTCTGTTAAGGGTATGAGTTGAGATTGGAAAGGGACTCAGCCAGTCTGAGTTCATAATGGTTATGAAGTTCATCGTACTCGACGAGTCCAAGGAAGAACTCAGCGAGTCTAAGGCAATCTCCTTAGTTTATGAAGATGGTCTCGACGAGTTGTTCATACAACTCGGCGAGTCAAAGACTAGACACATTCATATGTGGATGATGAACTCGACGAGTTCAATGGTGAACTCGACGATTCGGTTGAAGATGGCCCCAGTGGCATGGTTGAAGGAGAACCCGTCGAGTTCTTGCTAGGCTCGACGGGTAGAGTCGGGGTTGTTTTAGGATTGGAGGAGTATGGACTCGACGAGTTGGCAGACCAACTCGACGAGTCAGGTCAACTGGATGTTGACTTTGACCAAGTTTGACCAGGGTTGACTTTTGGATTATTATGGTCTAACTGTTGTTTTGGGTATTGATAGTTCGGGAAGCCGAAAGGTCAGTAGTTCAGAAGTGTCGGTTAGCAGTCAGAAGTGTTCAACGAATCTTTGGCAGTGTGAGGTGAGTCTCCTCACTGTTTGTATGGGTCTACGGCCACAATGCCGGCCCATTTAGTTTATGTGTGGTAGGAAGACCCGGGCGTTAGCCCTAGGCATTATGCATGAAAGACCAAGAGGAGGCTCCTGGCACACTGTATGCTGAGTAGCCTAGTAGAGTAGTATGTATAGTTGTCTTTGTGATGCTTGCATGGAAGAGCAGGGGGTGGCCCTTGGCACTTGTCTGTAAGACCTAGGGAGTGGCCCCAGGCTTGACAAGAAAGACCACATGCGGCCCGTGGCAATACGGCAAGACTATGTTTGGCACATAGCACCTTACTTGATTATGGATATGTTTGTTATGTATGGCTCATGGTTACGTATGGCATGTATGGATCAGTTGATATGTATGGTATGTTGTATCTGGGGAACTCACTAAGCTTCGTGCTTACGATTTTCAATTATTTGTTTCAGGTATTAATGTTTTTCCAAGGAAGGTGCTCGAGGCGATCGCAGCGCATCACACCATGTTGTCCGCACTAGATGATCTTTAGGATTTAAAACTCTGATAAATGTCTTATTGAGAATGTTATTAAATGATTGAGCAAAATCTATTTAGCGGTTTTTAATTAATCAAAACGAAATTTTTGGTCTTGAATTTTGGGATGTTACATTACACTAGGCTCAGAAACTCTCAAACAGACCCTTAACAGTGCTAAAAGATAGCAAAAACTAGTCTGACTTTGATTGAATTGTATGACTGTACAAGATAGAAATTTCGGGTTGTCACAAGAGAGGGAATGTGATATTGATTTTTTTTAGCTTCATGGATGGAGGCTGGAAATCAAAGGCAACCTTGAGTGATCGTCTTCTCTACTTTACCAGGCACCGATATCAATTTATATATTTTATTTTACCACCAAACAACTATATGTTATGCGTCTCCAGTAAATTTAATCAACGGTCAAGAACCGAAGCGACTCTTGTCTATCGTGCAAGAGCTGCTGACGTGCCTCTTTTTCTCAAATCTAGTGCCCACCCTACGTAGAACTAATTAAAGATTGAAAGCTTTGGGCCACATTTTAGTTTGGGTTAAATATATACGTATAACAGGCCTAACTTGATGCCCCATCCAAGGTTGCTACCCTGTGATTTTGCCCAAGTCGCCCAGATAGTGGGCCGAGCCTGCATTTGGACCCGTAGAACGGAGCAGACGAGACCGACATACCAGATCTTGACCTGGACCCTTTTTAGACCCACAGGTCGGTTCTTGGTTCTAGGATTTCATCAAAGCTGGTCTGGTTTTTTTATTGGTTTGGTCCGGTCGTTTTCGGGTAAAAACCCGGTTTCGGATCTGATTTAAAAAAAACACACGTGTAATTTAGAGTTTGTAGATGAGTTTAGACTATAATTTTCTCATTTGTGGTGTTATATTCAATGAATTATAGTCCTTCAAAGTTGGGATATCAAAGCTGAAATACTTCAGATTTTCAGCTATTACTTTAAACTTTTTGCATTTTGTATAAATCTTTAAACACGCATATCTCATTCGTTTTAAGTTGGATTGGCATGCAGTTTTTTCCAACATGTAATTTAGAGTTAGTAAATGAGTGTAGACTATAATTTTTTCATTTTGGTGTTTTATTCAATGAATTACAATCCTTTAATGTTGGGATATCAGAATTGAAATATTTTAGTTTTTAGCTATTGTTGTTTTTTGTGTTATATTCAATGAGTTACAATCCTTCAAAGTTGGGATATCAAAGCTGAAATATTTCAGCTTTTCAGCTATTATTTTAAATCTTTGTATTCTATGAAAATATTTAAACAAACATATCTTATTCGCTTTAAGTCGGATTGGGATGCGGTTATTTTTTCCAACATGTAATCTAGAGTTTGTAGATGAGTTCAGACTATAATATTGTTGTTTTTGGTAGGGCTGTTCACTATTTGGATAAAACCGAATTGTCCAATTGGACAATTTGGTTCAGATATTCGGATTTTTGGATTGGTTTTCAACAAAACCGAATTATTATTTTGGATTTCGGATTGGTTTTGGTTTATAAAATAAGAACCAAATAGTACAAAAAACCGAATAAACATTTATTATTTATTTGTTTATAATATATATTTATAGTTATTTATTAATTTTGTAATTTATTTTTCAAATAGGTTCAAAACGTTTCACCCGGAAAAAAAAACATTAATATGCGTTTTCTCTCAAAAGTTTTCTATCTATAAAATATTTAACTATAATATATCTTCTTAGTAATTGCTTATAAATTTCAAATCACAACTAAATAATTTGTTTTTGCTTCTTGTATAAAGTTGGGTAATATTATAATTATATGTCGTATTAAAATGTTTCGGTTTTGAAAACCGAATTATAAAAACCGATCCAACCGAATTGTAATTGGATCGGATTTGAATTTACTTTGGACTATTCGGATCCATGTTTTGAAAACCGAAATCAATTTGGATTCACTTGATTGGATCGGATCAAACCGATCCATCCAAACGAACACCCCTACTTTTTGGTGTTATATTCAATGAATTACAATCTTTCAAAGTTGGGATATCAAAGTTGAAATATTTCAGTTTTTCAGCTATTGTTTAAAACCTTTGTATCTATGCAAATATTTAAACAAGCACATCTCATTAGTTTTAAGTCGTATTAGGATGCAGGTTTTTGCAACGTGTAATTTAGAGTTTGTAGATAAGTTTAGACTATAATTTTGTCGTTTTTGGTGCTATATTCAATGAATTACAATCCTTCAAATTTGGGATATCAAAGCTGAAATATTTCAGCTATTTTTTAGAGTATAATTCTGAATTTTATGTATCTTTGACAGATAAATCATATGAAAGGGATCACGTAGAGTACCAGAAAATTCTAACTTCGATATGGTGGCGTTATTTAAAGTTTAAACTATGATTTTTTGTGTTAAAGTAATTACTTTTGTTTGTTTTTGTTAAGAATCTTAACTTTTGTTGATGAACTTGATTTATATGTTAGTTGATTTTATTTTGAAAATTAATTTTGCAAGTTATAATGCTAAAGATTAAGTTAGATTAGTTATGAATGAAATATGATAAAGTCAAAATCATATTCATTTTAACGTATCAAACCTAAAAACGTACACATTTTAACGAGTTGTGACGTATCAAACCCAACAACATATTCGCTTTAATGAGTTGTATAAACCTAAAAACATGTTTTAACGTGTTTTACCGTATGCAACTAAATTTGTATCGATCCGAGCTGTCGAAGAGCCAGAAAACCCGGCCCTAAATCGGGAGCGTGATTGGGACCTGGACCTTGACCCAGTAAGCCTCATCCGGTCTGATCCACAGTCCAATATATTCTCTGAAACCGGTCTGGTCCAAATGGGAATTGGGACGTTACAATTTGGTATCAGAGCCCTTGTTTTTTGAATGTTCATTTGTGTGAATCCAAACTCAAACTAGTATTTGAAAGTTTTTACAAGTGTGTTCAAAATAATTTTAAGAAAGTGGTTGAGTTAGAGACATGAATTTGGTGACTTGTCATGTTCTTGTTTGATTTTTGGCTCGAAGCCGCAGACATGGTGTCACAACTAGCAAATTGGCTAGGAAGTTCTATCTTTAGGTAAGCATTATCAATAATTGTAACCATGACTTGAAAACATGATGTTTATTCAATAACAACAAAATTCCACCAAACACTCTACACAACACTTCAAATAGTCAACAAAAGATTGGAAACCCTAAAAATCCTGGTTTAAGTCCAATAAGGACTAGGATTTTCTTATTGGGCCTAATGGACAAATAAGTCTCCAATTTGACTAGTTTGGGCTTAGAACTCGTAATTGGGCTCCAATTCAACCCACTTTCATGAAACTTAACTTTTTGGGCCATAATGGGCCTAAAATGGATTGGTTTACCTTAATGAGCCTTGTTGGGCCATGACAAATCCAATACGCCCTAATGGGCCATAAAACTCATTCTTTTATGCAATTTGGGCCGTAAACTACCCTAAGGGCCTAATGGGCCGAAAGCCATCAAAATGGGCCTCCTATTATTAGAACCAAGCATTAAAGGCCCATTCCACCTCTCTTCTTTCTCTCTCTCGGTCCAAGTAAAAAAAAGAACAAAAAAGGAAAGATGTAAATGGGGAGGGTTGACTTTGGGAGTTTCCATCTCCTTATTGCACACCATGTATCTATGCATGGACCAACATGCATCCATAACACCTCACCCTCTCTCTCTTCTCCTTCTTCTACTCTCGGCCGAGAGCATTAACACACACACACACTTAATTCACTTCCAAATCCTCTCAAGAACACCTTCATTCCTCCTTCCAAATTTTCGAGATCTAGGGCATTTCAAGAAGGTTTTCATCCAAAAATCACTCCAAGATACATACTTGTGGTCAGATCTTGTCAACATACTTTCTTTCTACAGCTTAATCACTCTTCTTACCACCTTAAATTCTTGATCATACTTCCTAGAACTCTTCAAATTCGAAGGTCTCTTCAAGAAGATTGTTAGGGCCGAGAATCTCATCAATCTTTTCCATTTCTTCTTCAAAACCGTGAGCAACTAAGCAAGGTGAGTTCATACCCCTTTGTTTTTGGTTTTTACATGATTTATGGGGGAGAATACAAGTAAAATGTGTAGATCCATGTGTTTTTGGTATGATATGTGTGATTTCTTGAATTTATTTGATGATTATGTGTTAGAAGCTTGATCTATTCGAGATTCTTAACCTTGTTAAGGAAATATGTGACCTAAGATATCTTATACATATTATTATCAAGGAAAAAGTATTATACAAGTTCAAACTAAGTAAAACAAAACACAAATTCTATTTATGAACCATTTTTGACAAATAAGCAAGAGATGGAGGAAATGATGTCAATTACGGTTTTTATAAGGGTCAAAAGGGTCAAATCACTTAAAATGTGAGTTATTATGAAGATCACGGTTTTTAAAGGACTAAAAGTATAAATTTTAGCCTAATGGGCTAAAGTTTGGGCTTTTCGGCTTTTAGGCCCAATTTGCAAAAAATATGAAACTTAAGGGACTGAAATTGCAAGTTTATCAAAATATGAGTTAAAAACATAAATAAACAAATTTCAGGGGCTGAAAATGTCTTTCTTACCAAATAGGACTAAAAATGCAAAGTTTTTGGATTTTGGGCTAAAATTGTAAAAATTACGAAAATTTGGACTACAAGTGTAAATCTTTTTAATTAAAGGGCTGAAACTGTCCAAAACCTTATTTTGGGCTGAAATCATGATTTAAATGAGTGTTTGGGCCGAAAAGGTCAAGAAACATAATTTAAGGACCTAAAATGTCATTTTTCATAAAAAGGGGTAAAAATTTATCAGAGCTCTGTTTATAGTGAACTGGCATATCTAACCACACATTGATATGCAACTATAAACCCAAAGAGAGACTAAATAACTCTGAACAAAACAAATAAAATATACTAATAAACACTCTTACTTGTGCGACTTAGAAAAATGAACATAATAACAAATCAAAGAAGATGATTGGGAGAACCTGACGTCTCGGTTAAGCCAGGACTGTTTACAGTTGTATTAGGGATAAATGTAGCCTGATCAACTACATTTCTTCAGAATACAACTATCACATGCCCTGGGACGATCGAGATGGTCAGTAAACCTAAGGCATACCCTCTTGTTAAAGAAGAGGAGAGCATCAATCCAATTTTATAACAACTAAAAATATCTTAGGATTAATAATGGTTTAATTATATACCCTCTTGCAGACAGTATGGCTGGTTTCCATCTTCCTTGAGATCCGTACTTCCCTAATCAGGGGAATAACGGATGGCTTGAGGAGGAACCTGAGGAAGAACCTACAGAGGATTCTGAGGAAGAACATGAGGTTGGGATCGAAGATGGGCCTGCAGAGCCTGTGGCTAATGCTGGAGGGGAAGAATCTAGCGATAGTAGTGACGATGACTCGGACGCAGAGTCTGTAGTCATCAACCCACCATTTCCAGTTAGGGTGCCAGCACATCGGATGGGCCCTAATGGCCCTACACCCCCATGGGGAGTTGACATTTGGAGATGGAGTAGGCAGCAAGGTCAGCGACCCCTGTACGGCATGGCGAGGGAATTCTATGATCTGAGGGATGGAGGGCCAGCTGACAGAGCACTTCCTGTTATGGTGAGGAGGTTGCGAAACACCGGCGACCTAGCCCAGGACACAGCCGAGCAGCTGAACCAGATGCGAGCCGCAGCGGCAAGAGCGGAACGAGAAACTCAGGAAGTAATCCATAACTTTCATGTACGTCAAGCAATTTGGGAAGATCGACTACGAGCCACAGAACAACAAGGGGCGCGTCTTCAGGGCGCATCCACATCATCAGCCCCATCCACCCCAAGTGCCCTAAGCAGTATTCCGGAAATCTCCTGAAGTGCAACAAGTGCAATCTCCATCACAATGGTGAATGCAGGGAGATGCATTGTACCAGTTGCAACCGAAAGGGTCACACGGAAAAATATTGTAGGACCTATCCTCCCCAGAACCAGCAATAAGGAAACAACAACAACAACCGCAACAACAACACCAACAACAACAACGACAACAATGTTGGGGCTAGCCACGCCTATTATGGATGTAGAAGAACTGGGCATTTCCGTCAAAACTGCCCCAATATCAATAACCAAGGGAATGGAGGAGCAGGGAGAGTGCTGACCATGGGTCAAGGAGAAGCAGTTCAGGATCCCGCTGTTGTCACTGATACGTTTCTCTTTAACCACACCTATGCATGCATTCTGTTTGACACCGTGGCCGAGTGAAGTTTTGTGAGTAATAAATTCAAACATTTGCTAAAACAACAACCCCAGAAGCTAAATGAAAACTTTACGGTGGAAATGGCTAATGGGAAAACAGAATCAACTGGGGAAATCTATGTAGTATGTACTCTAACCTTAAATCACCACGCCTTTCAAATAAACTTGATGCCTGTAACTATTAGGAGTTTTGATGTGATTATCGGCATGGATTGGTTGAACCCCATCATGCCGAAATTATGTGTCGCGAGAAGGCCGTTCGCCTTCATCTCCCTAATCACGAAACCCTAATTATATACGGAGACAAACCCAGTACAAACCTTCATCTTATCTCATGCATTAAGGCACAGAAGTGTCTACAAAAGAAGGACTTGGCGTTTCTGGCTCACATAGTGGATAAGTCCAAGGAAGAGGTCAATATTCAAGACATCCCAGTGGCTTGCGATTTCCCTGATGTCTTTCCTGAAGATCTTCCAGGGATACCCCCAGAAAGGCAAGTCGAGTTCCGAATTGACCTTGTGTCAGGAGCTACACCCATTGCCAAATCACCCTACAGGTTTGCTCCTGCGGAGATGCAAGAACTGTCAAGCCAACTCAGCGAGATCTTGAGCAAAGGATTCATCCGACCTAGCTTCTCACCCTGGGGAGCTCCGGTCCTTTTTGTTAAGAAGAAGGAGGGATCCTTTATGATGTGTATCGATTATAGAGAACTGAATAAGGTCACTATCAAAAATCGCTACCCACTTCCACGAATCGACGATCTATTCGACCAGCTCCAAGGAGCAAATTACTTCTCTTAGATAGATCTGCGATCCGGCTACCACCAACTCAAGGTCCGGGAAGAGGATATCCTCAAAAACCGCTTTCCGAACCCGCTATGGACATTATGAATTCGTTGTAATGCCCTTCGGTCTAACGAATGCCCCTGCCGCATTCATGGACCTGATGAATCGAGTCTACCGACCATTCCTCGACAACTTTTTCATCGTTTTCATCGACGATATGCTGTTCTATTCTCGAAGCGAAGAGGAACATAGTCGTCATCTCTGACAAATCTTGGAAACCCTACGAACCGAAAAGTTATATGCAAAACTCTCTATGTGTGAGTTCTGGCTCTGAAGCGTAAAATTTTTGGGTCATGTTGTCAGTCAAGAAGGGATACATGTGGACCCTTCTAAGATCAAAGCCATTGAAGGATGGGCAGTCCCAACGACACCCACAGAAATTCGTCAATTTCTGGGTCTCGCAGGCTATTACAGAACATTCATTCAGAACTTCTCCAGAACAGCCAAGCCACTTACCCTGCTTACACAGAAGGACGTACCATTTGAATGGACAGAAAAGCAGGAGGTTGCCTTCCGAACTCTGAAACGAGCTCTCTGTAGTGCACCGGTACTATCATTACTAGAGGGAACTGAGGACTTCGTAGTTTACTGCGATGCTTCGAATCAGGGTTTAGGTTGTGTACTCATGCAGCGTGGGAAGGTGATAGCTTATGCATCTCGACAACTAAAGACACATGAGGTGAATTATATCACCCATGATCTCGAATTGGGAGTTGTGGTCTTTGCCTTGAATATTTGGAGGCACTACCTTTATGGTACAAAGTGCACTATTTTCACCGACCACAAGAGCCTCCAACACATCTTAAATCAAAAGGAGTTAAACATGAGGCAGCTAAGATGGGTTGAGCTGCTAAACGATTACGAGTGCGAAATCAAGTACCACCCAGGCAAGGCTAACGTGGTAGATGATGCCTTGAGTTGGAAAAAATACTCAAATCATTGTGTGAAAACTCTTTCAATAACCATTCAATCCCATCTGTCCTCGCAAATCAAAGCAGCCCAGTTTGATGCCATGAAGACAGAAAACAGAACAAGCGAAGCGTTATGTAGAATGGAAAAGAACTTCGAAGTCAAGGAGGACGGAACATATTATTTCATGAACCGAATTTGGGTCCCTAAACTTGGGGGATTCAGAGAGGTAGTCATGAATGAGGCTCATAAGACACGATACTCCATCCATCCGGGATCAGATAAGATGTACCTGGATATTAAGCAATGTTATTAGTGGCCTAACATGAAGGCAGAGATTGCCACTTACGTTAGCAAGTGCCTCACTTGTGCTAAAGTGAAGGTAGAGTATCAAAAGCCCTCGGGACTATTACAACAGCCGGTAATACCCGAGTGGAAATGGGAAAGGATTACCATGGACTTTGTGACCAAATTACCCAAGACAACTGATGGAATGGATGCCATATGGGTAATAGTTGATAGGTTGACAAAATCCGCCCATTTCCTGCCAACAAAGGAGACATACAAGATGGAGCGATTAACTAGAATCTACATCAAGGATATTGTGAGACTCCATGGAGTGCCAATATCTATCATCTCAGATCGAGATAGTAGATTCACTTCACGCTTTTGGCAATCACTTCAAAAGGCTATGGGAACACAACTCGACATGAGCACTGCTTACCACCCACAAACGGATGGTCAAAGTGAGCGAACCATTCAAACGCTTGAGGATATGCTTCGAGCATGTGTGATAGACTTTGGAAGGTCGTGGGATACCCACTTGCCTTTAATTGAGTTTTCATACAACAACAGCTATCACACAAGCATCAAAGTTGCTCCTTTTAAAGCATTATATGGGCGTAAATGTAGATCACCGTTGTGTTGGGCTGAGGTAGGTGACACTCAGCTAGCAAGAGGACAGACACCAAACAATGCATTAACATGGCCAGAAATCATACGTGAAACGACAGAGAAGATAGTTCCAATCAGAGCTCGACTTCAAGCATCACGAGACTGACAGAAGAGCTACGCTGATAAACGGAGAAAGTCCTTGGCATTTCAAGCCGGGGATCGGGTGTTGTTAAAAGTCTCTCCCTGGAAAGGAGTGATTCGTTTCGGGAAACAGGGAAAATTAAACCCACGGTACATTGGGCCATTCGAGATTCTTGCCCGAATCGGTCCTGTAGCCTATAGGCTGCAACTACCTGGCGAGCTCAGCAGTGTACACCCCGTGTTCCATGTTTCCAATTTGAAGAAGTTCTTATCCGACGAAACTCTCATCATCCCATTGGAAGAAATCGAAATCAACAAGAATCTCTTGTTCATCGAGGAACCAGTTGAAATCATGGACAGGGAAGTGAAGCGTACTAAGCAAAGTCGCATTCCGATTGTGAAAGTTCGGTGGAACGCGAAACGTGGACCATAATTCATATGGGAACGAGAAGACCAGATGAAGCAAAAGTACCTTCACCTATTCTCGCATTCTCAAATCTAGCTTCGAAAAGAACTTTGGGACGAAATTCCCTCAAACGGGGTGATGATGTCACAACTAACAAATTGGCTAGGAAGTTCTATCTTTAGGTAAGCATTATCAATAATTGTAACCATGACTTGAAAACATGATGTTTATTCAATAACAACAAAATTCCATCAAACACTCTATACAACACTTCAAATAGTCAACAAAAGATTGGAAACCCTAAAAATACCGGTTTAAGTCCAATAAGGACTAGGATTTTCTTATTGGGCCTAATGGACCAATAAGTCTCCAATTTGACTAGTTTGGGCTTAGAACTCGTAATTGGGCTCTAATTCAACCCACTTTCATGAAACTTAACTTTTTGGGCCATAATGGGCCTAAAATGGATTGGTTTACCTTAATGGGCCTTGTTGGGCCATGACAAATCCAATAAGCCCTAATGGGCCATAAAACTCATTCTTTTATGCAATTTGGGCCGTAAACTACCCTAAGGGCCCAATGGGCCGAAAACCATCAAAATGGGCCTCCTATTATTAGAACCAAGCATTGAAGGTGCATTCCACCTCTCTTCTTTCTCTCTCTCGACCCAAGTAAAAAAAAAAAAAAAAAGGAAAGATGTAAATGGGGAGGGTTGACTTTGGGAGTTGCCACCTCCTTATTGCACACCATGTATCCATGCATGGACCAACATGCATCCATAATGGTCACCTCACCCTCTCTCTCTTCTCCTTCTTCTACTCTCGGCTGAGAGCATCAACACACACACACACTTAATTCACTTCCAAATCCTCTCAAGAACACCTTCATTCCTCCTTCCAAATTTTTGAGATCTAGGGCATTTCAAAAAGGTTTTCATCCAAAAATCACTCCAAGATACATACTTGTGGTAAGATCTTGTCAACATACTTTCTTTCTACAACTTAATCACTCTTCTTACCACCTTAAATTCTTGATCATACTTCCTAGAACTCTTCAAATTCGAAGGTCTCTTCAAGAAGATTGTTAGGGCCGAGAATCTCATCAATCTTTTCCATTTCTTCTTCAAAACCATGAGCAACTCAGCAATGTGAGTTCATACCCCTTTGTTTTTGGTTTTTACATGATTTGTGGGGGAGAATACAAGTAAAATGTGTAGATCCATGTGTTTTTGGTATGATATGTGTGATTTCTTGAATTTATTTGATGATTATGTGTTAGAAGCTTGATCTATTCGAGATTCTTAACCTTGTTAAGGATATATGTGACCTAAGATATCTTATACATATTATTATCAAGGAAAAAGTATTATACAAGTTCAAACTAAGTAAAACAAAACACAAATTCTATTTATGAACCGCTTTTGACAAATAAGCAAAAGATGGAGGAAATGATGTCATTTACGGTTTTTATAAGGGTCAAAAGGGTCAAATTACTTAAAATATGAGTTATTATGAAGATCACGGTTTTTAAAGGACTAAAAGTGTAAATTTTAGCCTAATGGCCTAAAGTTTGGGCTTTTCGGCTTTTAGGCCCAATTTGCGAAAAATATGAAACTTAAGGGACTGAAATTGCAAGTTTATCAAAATATGAGTTAAAAACATAAATAAACAAATTTCAGGGGCTGAAAATATCTTTCTTACCAAATAGGACTAAAAATGCAAAGTTTTTGGATATTGGGCAAAAATTGTAAAAATTGCGAAAATTTGGACTACAAGTGTAAATCTTTTTAATTAAAGGGTTGAAACTGTCCCAAACCTTATTTTGGGCTGAAATCATGATTTAAATGAGTGTTTGGGCCGAAAAGGTCAAGAAACATAATTTAAGGACCTAAAATGTCATTTTTCATAAAAAGGGGTAAAATTTTGTCATTTTTACTAGAAAAGGGGCTGAATTGGTCAAACCATTATTTCTGGGTCAATTATGTTAATATTAAAATAATTGGGTCAAAAGTACATAATTTTTAATAACTTATGGATTTAAATAGAAAAATATATATATTTATTTTTTTTATAAATCTAAATATCATTATAAAACAATTTGGCGAATGTGGTGACTTTTCGCTTAAACAATTCGTGTGAAACAAACCTTACGATATTAATACTATACAAAAGAAGTAAACATTATATCGGTTGGGCTTTAATACTTCTAATCATGCTTATTGGGCCTTCGTGACCCATTAACATGATTATTGGGCCCAACATAAATAATACATGTTTTATTGGGCCTTAGGTGACCCAATTACATGCCTAATGGACCATCAATGGCTTTTACATGCTATTGGGCCGTAGTGGCCCATTTACATTGCTAGTAAGGTCCAAATCAATCATATGTGTGATGGGCTAACGTGTCCGTCGCATACTCGACAGCCTATAATAACATGTGTGATTAGTGGGCCCCCGTAGTCCTCTTCTCTTCGTCTGTTAGGCTTACCTCTTTTATTCAAGTAAACATAAATCAGGTTGTTAAACAAGGTTATCCAATTTCATTAGATTTAGTGAGTAATAACGGGCGACACCAATAAGTGTCGGTCATAGTCTGTAGTTATAATCAAAGTCTCCTGGAGGGAGAGCGAGAGTTTGTGTATAGATCTATACGGGGGTGACTCCCCCACACCTAAGCTATTCGCTACAGTTAGACTCGGCCAGTCTAGGGTGAAAAAATCTTAAATTCAATACCGGCTTTCACTACAATGCCAAGACAGACGAAATAGTCATTATTATGCATGGTTATGACGACTCACATAGAGATCCAAATACCATCTAAGTAATCATGGGAAATCATATTCATTCGTTGTGACGGTACAATAATACAAAACGATCTTATTATTTATATCGGAAAACATCGGGTTTTCCGGGGGAACAACATTATTCGCTTTCACTTTCGATAACTATAATGCAAGGATTCATACTACTTTTACACGTTTTGAAATCATTCACGCATATACTTATGGATCAACACACCTATTTCGTAAACACTTGTCTTTTCAGAAAATATCGGATTTTCTGGGTTTTACAAACTACACAAAACATTTTCATATCAAACCTGCTTATGAACTCACCAAGATTATATATGTTGAGCGTTTTCAAAATAACTTGTATTCTCAGGTAACAGATAAGCTGAAGAAAATTGCCAAGTGTGTTAGGATGTTATGTTTTGTGACTTTTAAACAATTTATGCTATGGATTATGTAATGTAAACAATGTACTGGATGTGAACAATGATGGTTGTAATGTATTAATGCATGGGGATGTTTATGTTATGCTTCATGTATATTCATTGTGATGATATTTCAATATAAGTCACACGAGCCCTCAGACGTTTCCGCCGTCTGGTTCGGGGGTGTGACACATGGTTCTCTGACTCGAATCAAGTTTTAAAAGGGAAGATGTGAGGTGTATAGTCAACCGGAGCTTGAACACGAAAGTGGATCCCAAAAATACCCATATCTATTTTATATGGCTGCTGATATATGGATTGTTAGAAATGCCTGCTAGTGGATAGGCCAATGATCTCTTCAGGAATTGCGTGTTAGAATTGCCTAATATCCGTGATGCCTTGTGGCCTAGGAGGTTGCTTGGAGTTTAGACTAATCATGTTAATTGCTAAATGTAAGCGTTATATGTAACACCTAGTTCTAGCCTAGAAGAAGAATAGAAGGAGTGTTGGTGCACCATCTCAACTAGCAAGCCTCCCCCTCATCATCTTGAGCTACATGAGGACCCTTATAAGTCCTTACGTTCCTGGATTTTTAGGTCAAGCATGTTAGATCTTGAGTTTTGTCCACTTTTTTTAATGTTTAAGGAAGTTTTAACGTTGGAAACTCAAAATTTTGGTAAATATATGATATCTTGAGGCTCCATTATGATTCCTTGTTCCAAATCTGGAGAGTTAGTGAGTTATGAGTCTATACATGAGATTATATATCATTTTTCCTTCATTTTGACATAGCTTGTGTCCAAGACATGCATTGGACATGCATGTCTGAAAAGAAATGATTTTTATGTGATTTGGGATGGAGAAAACATTTTGGAAAGTTTAAGTGATTAGCTTAAAGGGTTAAGAGCTTAAAGCGTTAAGCTGTACAGAGCGATCCTCACGATGTGACGAGTTCATTGTCATAATGTGATGATGGTTAGCTTCGCGATTATTTTGGCCTTATGTTGTTAAGGCATGACCAAAGGGTGGTCACGATGTGGCGATTGACTGAGTGACCTCTGACTGTTGAGTGTTGACTTTGACCATTGACTTGTTGACCTAGTTTAACTTTAGGTCAATTTGAGGGTTTTGGACGTAGTTTGAGATTTGGTCCACGTTTGTCGTATAAGTGACCCATAGTGTAACATACACGTTCAGTTATCGTGTTATGTAATTTAAAAAGTGAATAATATAATCAAATGTTATATGAATTTGAACGTTGAGTTCTAACATATAGTTTTTACTAGAAATGAAGTAAAACTATGCTTAGAATAATTCGGAAAGTATTGGAAGTCTTATGGGATTCCAATCAATAGTCAAATATCGAAATTAATGAAAATATAAAGTTGGAAATAAGTAAAAATAATGTTATTGAAAGTTGTAAAGAATCTCGTTAGAAACATTTAGGCGAAAATCTCATCGAAATCTGAGTTATAACGAAGAAGTTATGACTATTTGAAGTTTCGCGACAGAACCGACACCACGACGTATGACGTAAAAAGTGAGTTTTCGATAAACTACTTTTTAGCCTTTATAATCTAAATGAAAGTCGTAGTATTCGTTACACCGTGAATTTTCATAAAAAGAACGTTCAAATCTGACTTCGTATGAGGAAGTTATGATTTTTCTAAGTTTCGAAATAGTAGTAGACAACTAAAAACTCGAAATAAAGATCGAGTGATTTTTAGCCGACATAACCAAAACGAGAATCGAATGTCTCATCAATAGTAGTACAACGGTAAAAAGACAGACAAAAACGGACGTCAGATGAAGAAGTTATGAATTTTTAACGGATTTTCCTGTCCCGACCCGTTAAAAATACGGACTCTAAAGGAAAGTTGTAGAGTATAATCTCACCTACGCGTCGATATAAAGAACGTCAAAAACGGAGCTCGTATGCAAAATATATGAATTTTTGAAGTTATGGGCACAAACTTCGAAGCTTATCCGAAGGGAACGCGCTGCGTTCGGAGGAACGCCCCGCGTTCTCATGAAGTGGACACGTATCTCGCATCTTGACACGTCCGAACCCACGCACCCACCAGAATTCTCACATCTTTCACCTTCTACTCTTTCTCAAACTCTCCTAACACCCCCCCCCCTCGAAGTCCCGGTATCATCCCGACACCCGAAGCAAGTCCCGACACTCCGAAGTTCCCGAGAAAATCATATTTTCAATTCGAAACTCTGCCCGCGTAAGGCCCAGTTTTCAACTAAAATCCCCGGTTTTGTCACAAAAAGTCATATTTAGAGCCGAAGTGCTCCCAAATTAATACTTTAACCCCCGGTTATTTCACGGTGAGTTCAATATATAGGAACAATTATATGTTATGTGTTATATGTGCTATGTGCTTTTCCGGGTTATCATCTTGTGTTATTATTTCTACTATTTTGATAGCAAAGCTGTACCTTTGGCCATGTGATCAGTGAAAGGACTTAGATTCACAGTGGTATTGGTATGTAGCCTCTGGTCGTGTAGAGCATGTCTCGCAAGAGAATGACTTCTACCACTATGGCATTGACCAGAAGGTTAGACAGGGCTAAAAGCCTGAAATCTACCAAAATGTTTAAATCAGAAATTTTATGTCTTCTGTGCCATTTGGGCTACAACGTTATTGATGTATATCAAGTATTGAAATTGTTATGTCTCCTTGATTGTTATGGAAAGCCTGTCGTATGATTCACATATGCATTTGTTGTTCCTTGTTCCCTTTGCTTCTGTCATATTGAAGTATATATATGGCATAATGTTATATTGTATCTATTATTAAACTCACTAACTGTCACCGCTTACCCCTCTCAGTGTTAAACAATTGCAGGTAATGAGAATTCAGTATAGTCATATACTGTTGGAAGATTTAGAATAGTTTATACTATAATTTTTGTACTTGGGTTTACGTTTGTATAAAAGCTTAAATATCCTGGGTAGTTATGTAATATACTAAAACTTAGTCGGTTTGTATCCAATCTTTTGTAATAACACTATCAATGTAAAAAACATATTTATAAATATGCATGTAGCATGTTTTGGAGTAACAATATTGTGAAGTATGAAAGTTTGGGTCTTTCAGAAATACGAAAGTTTAGAAAGAGGGGTTCTTTAAATCATGGTATCAGAGCGGTGGTTTAAGTGAACTAAATTCCACGGATTGGTATTTAGACTTAAACCGTCAGAAGTTCAATATATGAACGGATTCATTAGGAGTATATGGATACAAACCATAGGAAAGACTTAAGTAAAGTATTAGGTAATAATAAATCCTAATATTCTAAAATATTATGTTGCCCCAAATTTTCAGAAGAATGGTTGAACAGGAAGGTAGCCATACACCAGAAGTGGGTGGAGATCCTAAACCCGGTGAAGTAAATACTCCAGTATCCCCTCGTGAGGAGCGACTCTTGGGTAAACTTACTGGTATTATTTGGCACGCTCTCGAAGAACACAAAAAGAATAATGATAAAGGCAAAGAGAAAGCCACTACAGAATCTTCAAAAGGGGAGGTGAAGCGTCCCTCGTTCAAATATTTCAAGAGTAGTGGTGCTACGGAGTTTTCTTGTCACAACTAGCAAATTGGCTAGGAAGTTCTATCTTTATGTAAGCATTATCAATAATTGTAACCATGACTTGAAAACATGATGTTTATTCAGTAATAACAAAATTCCATCAAACACTCTATACTGTTGGATAAGATGTCTAAGTCCATAACTTATTTGGTATATACTTGACCCGACCCGGCATGGTCCATTTGGGTTGCACTTCACCCAAACTAGTTAAGGATAATTTTATGAGAGTTGTATACTTACGATTTATTAATATATTATAAGTTATAATATATTAATATAAAGTCATGTTACTTAATTAGTTTTAATCTTGAATTAATTATGAATTAATTTAGTGATTAAAAGGAAGACTAATTAAATCATGGGCTATTATATTTATATAGTGTGGGCTAACACTCATTTGGGAATGGGCTAAGCTTATATGGAAGTCCATGGATGATCCATGGAGCTTTTACCCATGGATCCTTGGAAGAGGAAAAGACATGGGTTATTAGGGTTTCACCCTAACCATGTACACTATATAAACAAGCTTATGTTGCATGAAAAAACACTAATGTGTGTGTAAGTGTGGTGGCCAAAATCAAGAGTTAGTATACTCTCTCATACATTTTCCAAGGTTGTGGTGATTTGTGATTTCCATTTGAGGCATTCACATTATTGGTGCTTGGCTCTCAAACTCCAAGGAATCAACAATCAACAAAAGGTATGTAATTCATCTAGTTCTTTTATGGTTAAAAGTACCCCATGCCATGCTAGATAGGTTATAAACCTTGGAAAATAATATTTTGCATGTATCTTAGACAAACATAGATCCAAGGTTTAATAGGGTTGCATGTACACTTAGGAAGTGTTAGAATGCTCAAAACCCAACATATACAACACTTCAAATAGTCAACAAAAGATTGGAAACCCTAAAAATCCTGGTTTAAGTCCAATAAGGACTAGGATTTTCTTATTGGGCCTAATGGACCAATAAGTCTCCAATTTGACTAGTTTGGGCTTAGAACTCGTAATTAGGCTCTAATTCAACCCACTTTCATGAAACTTAACTTTTTGGGCCATAATGGGCCTAAAATGGATTGGTTTACCTTAATGGGCCTTGTTGGGCCATGACAAATCCAATAAGCCCTAATGGGCCATAAAACTCATTCTTTTATGCAATTTGGGCCGTAAACTACCCTAAGGGCCCAATGGGCTGAAAACCATCAAAATGGGCCTCCTATTATTGGAAACAAGCATTGAAGGCCCATTTCACCTCTCTTCTTTCTCTCTCTCGGCCCAAGTAAAATAAAAAAAAACAAAAAAAGGAAAGATGTAATTGGGGAGGGTTGACTTTGGGAGTTGCCACCTCCTTATTGCCCACCATGTATCCATGCATGGACCAACATGCATCCATAATAGTCACGTCACCCTCTCTCTCTTCTCCTTCGTCTACTCTCGGCCGAGAGCATCAACACACACACACACTTAATTCACTTCCAAATCCTCTTAAGAACACCTTCATTCCTCCTTCCAAATTTTCGAGATCTAGGGCATTTCAAGAAGGTTTTCATCCAAAAATCACTCCAAGATACATACTTGTGGTAAGATTTTGTCAACATACTTTCTTTCTATAACTTAATCACTCTTCTTACCACCTTAAATTCTTGATCATACTTCCTAGAACTCTTCAAATTCGAAGGTCTCTTCAAGAAGATTGTTAGGGCCAAGAATCTCATCAATCTTTTCCATTTCTTCTTCAAAACCGTGAGCAACTAAGCAAGGTGAGTTCATACCCCTTTTTTTTGGTTTTTACATGATTTATGGGGGAGAATTCAAGTAAAATGTGTAGATCCATGTGTTTTTGGTATGATATGTGTGATTTCTTGAATTTATTTGATGATTATGTGTTAGAAGCTTGATCTATTCGAGATTCTTAACCTTTTTAAGGAAATATGTGACCTAAGATATCTTATACATATTATTATCAAGGAAAAAGTATTATACAAGTTCAAACTAAGTAAAACAAAACACAAATTCTATTTATGAACCACTTTTCACAAATAAGCAAAAGATGGAGGAAATGATGTCATTTACGGTTTTTATAAGGGTCAAAAGGGTCAAATCACTTAAAATATGAGTTATTATGAAGATCACGGTTTTTAAAGGACTAAAAGTGTAAATTTTAGCCTAATGGGCTAAAGTTTGGGCTTTTCGGCTTTTAGGCCCAATTTGCGAAAAATATGAAACTTAAGGGACTAAAATTGCAAGTTTATCAAAATATGAGTTAAAAACATAAATAAACAAATTTCAGGGGCAGAAAATGTCTTTCTTCCCAAATAGGACTAAAAATGCAAAGTTTTTGGATTTTGGGCTAAAATTGTAAAAATTGCGAATATTTGGACTACAAGTGTAAATCTTTTTAATTAAAGGGCTGAAACTGTCCAAAACCTTATTTTGGGCTGAAATCATGATTTAAATGAGTGTTTGGGCCGAAAAGGTCAAGAAACATAATTTAAGGACCTAAAATGTCATTTTTCATAAAAAGGGGTAAAAATTTATCATTTTTACTAGAAAAGGGGCTGAATTGGTCAAACCACTATTTCTGGGTCAATTATTTTAATATTAAAATAATTGGGTCAAAAGTACATAATTTTTAATAACTTATGGATTTAAATAGATATATATATATATATATATATATATATATATATATATATATATATATATATATTTATTTATTTATTTATTTATTTTATAAATCTAAATATCATTATAAAACAATTTGGCGAATGTGGTGACTTTTCGCTTAAACAATTCGTGTGAAACAAACCTTACGATATTAATACTATACAAAACAAGTAAACATTATATCGGTTGGGCTTTAATACTTCTAATCATGCTTATTGGGCCTTCGTGACCCATTAACATGATTATTGGGCCCAACATAAATAATACATGTTTTATTGGGCCTCAGGTGACCCAATTACATGCCTAATGGACCCTCAATGGCTTTTACATGCTATTGGGCCGTAGTGGCCCATTTGCATTGCTAGTAAGGTCCAAATCAATCATATGTGTGATGGGCTAACGTGTTCGTCGCATACTCGACAGCCTATAATAACATGTGTGATTAGTGGGCCCCCGTAGTCCTCTTCTCTTCGTCTGTTAGGCTTACCTATTTTATTCAAGTAAACATAAGTCAGGGTGTTAAACAAGGTTATTCAATTTCATTGGATTTAGTGAGTAATAACGGGCGACACCAATAAGTGTCGGTCATAGTCTGTAGTTATAATCAAAGTCTCCTGGAGGGAGAGCGAAAGTTTGTGTATAGATCTATAGGGGGTGACTCCCCCACACCTAAGTTGTTTGCTACAGTTAGACTTGGCCAGTCTAGGGTGACAAAATCTTAATTTTAATACCGGCTTCACTAGAATGCCAAGACAGACGAAATAGTCATTATTATGCATGGTTATAACGACTCACATAGAGATCCAATACCATCCAAGTAATCATGGGAAATCATATTCATTCGTTGTGACGATACATTAAAACAAAACGATCATACGGTTTATATCGGAAAACATCGGGTTTTCCGGGGGAACAACATTATTCATTTTTTTACTTTCGATAACTATAATAGAAGAATTCATTATGAAATACATACTACTTTTACACGTTTTGAAAACATTCGCACATATACTTATGGATCATCACACCTATTTCATAAACAATTGTCTTTTCAAAAAATATCGGATTTTCTGGGTTTTACAAACTATACAAAACATTTTCTTATCAAACCTGCTTATGAACGCACCAACACTATATATGTTGACCGTTTTCAAAATAACTTGTATTCTAAGGTAACAGATAAGCTGAAGAAAATTACCAAGTGTGTTAGGATGTTATGTTTTGTGACTCTCAAACAATTTATGCTATGGATTATGTAATGTAAACAATATACTTGATGTGAACAAGGTCAGTTGTAATGTATTAATGCATGGTGATGCTTATGTTATGTTTCATGTATATTCATTGTGATGATATTTCAATTTAAGTCACGCGAGCCCTCGGATGTTTCCGCCGTCTGGTTCGGGGGTGTAACATTTCTGGTGTCCTTAATCCCATAGTTGTTCTAACTTGGATTCAGAACAGAGAGAAAGTATGTCGTATTTCTCATGTGGATAATGAAGACAAGGCTAATTATGCTTCTGCAATGCTCATACGAGAAGCCTTGGTCTGGTGGGAGGCAACATATGAAGCTCTTAACGGGTATAACCAGGAGAATTTATCCTGGGAAATGTTCAAAACTCGTTTTCTAGGAAAGTATTGTCCTCTAGACATGAGGAGAAGATTGGAGAAAGAGTTTCTTCAGCTTAAACAGGGAGGAATGATTGTGAATGAGTATGAAACTCAGTTCAATCAAAAAGCACGGTTTGCTGCAAAGTATGTTTCAACTGAAGACGAGAAAATTCAGTTATTCATGGAGGGACTACAGCATGAAATCCACGATTTTGTAGCCAATCGTGATGTTCTGTCCTTTGACAAAGCTGTTGAGTATGCTTGAAAGCACGAGCATGACTTAGAGATACGTGGTGCCACTCTTTCTGTTCCAAAGCATCCACGTATCGATCAAACTATTCATGTTTCCTCTATTCCACCAGCTCCATCTATTCAATTTGAACCTAGCCAACAATTACAATCTCAGAGCTCCGTTTGTGGTCGCGATAGATCACAATCTTTTTCTATTCAATCACCATCATTTCGCATTTGTGGAAAGAATCATCTGGGCCAATGCAGAATAGAAAAGGAATCCATGGTCTGCTATGGATGTGGAGAAGCGGGTCACACAAAGCCAGCTTGCCCAAGGAAGGATGTTACTTGCTATGCATGTGGTATTACTGGCCACAAGAAGCGTTTTTGCCCTACTCTTACTAGTCAAATGGCGGGAAGTCAAGCTTCCGTCCAACAACCAAAGAATACTCCAACTAAAAAAGAGGAGGTGCCAAAAGCTAAGGGTCGTGCATTCCAAATTACCACAGAGGAGGCACGCAAGGACCCGAATGTTGTGACGGGTACATTTCTTGTCAACTCTAGACCTACTCACATCTTATTTGATTCTGGTGCCTCAGATTCTTTTGTGTCTCATGAATTTGCGCATTCTTTCCAAATTTCTTTCTATTCATTCGCCGAATCATTTCACGTATATACTGCGGGAAGTATATCATTATTTGCTGATAAAATCTATAGAGATTGTGTCATAGAAATTGAAGGCTATAATTTTCTTGCCAATCTTATTCCTATCTCCTTACCCAACTTTGATATTATTCTCGGCATGTATTGGTTATTAAAGAACCACGCAGAACTATGGTGTTACGAAAAGATGGTATGTAACCCTATCGAAGGGAAGGATCCTATTTATGTCTATAGTGAATAAAGACTAAAAAATCTTAAAGTAAGGGGTGTTCTATCTATCTGGTCTATACAGTTGATATCTCAAAGAGGAGAAGAAAACTGTAAATGATGTGTACCATTGAAGATTATTTCTAATCGTAATACTCGCTTCACTCCTCATTTTTGGGCGAGTATGCAACATGAATTGGAATCTCGTGTTGCTCTTAGCACAACTTATCCTCCCCAGACAGAGGGTCAGACGGAGAGAACAATCCAAACAGTAGAAAATATGCTTTGTGCATATGTATTGGAGTTGGTACGCGTCAAGTGGAAACACCATCGAAGCCTAATTTATAATTGGGAAAATAAGAATGAGATAAGAACGAAATATCCCCAATGGTTTAAATCATTGTGATTTCGGGGACGAAATCCTCAAAAGGAGGAGGTATTTTTAACATACACGTTCAGTTATCGTGATATGTAATTTTAAAAGTGAATAATATAATGAAATATTATATGAATTTGAACGTTGAGTTCTAACAGATAGTTTTTACTAGAAATGAAGTAAAACTATGTTTAGAATCATTCGGAAAGTATTGGAAGTCTTATGGGATTCCAATCAATAGTCAAATATCGAAATTAACGAAAATATAAAGTTAGAAATAAGTAAAAATAATGTTATTAAAAGTTGTAAAGAATCTCGTTAGAAACATTTAGGCGAAAATCTCATCGAAATCCAAGTTATAACGAAGAAGTTATGACTATTTGAAGTTTCGCGACAGAACCGGCACGACGCCGTATGACGTAAAAAGTGAGTTTTCGATAAACTACTTTTTAGCCTTTATAATCTAAATGAAAGTTGTAGTATTCGTTAAACCGGGAATTTTCATAAAAAGAACGTTCAAATCTGACTTCGTATGAGGAAGTTATGATTTTTCTAAGTTTCGGAATAACAGTAGACAACTAAAAACTTGAAATAAAGATCGATTGATTTTTAGCGGACATAATCTAAACAAGAATTGAAGGTCTCGTCAATAGTAGTACAACGGTAAAAAGACAGAAGAAAACGGACGTCAGATGAAGAAGTTATGAATTTTTAATGGATTTTCCTGTCCCGGCCCGTTAAAAATATAATATTAAAAATGAAATCAAAATTAGCCGACGGAGTCTAAAGGGAAGTTGTAGAGTATAATCTCACCTACGCGTGGATATAAAGAACGTCAAAAACGGAGCTCGTATGCAAAAGGTATGAATTTTTGAAGTTCTGGGCACAAACTTCAAAGCTTATCCGAAGGGAACGCGCCGCGTTCGGAGGAATGCCCCGCGTTCGCATGAAGTGGACACGTATCTCGCATCTTGACACGTCCGAAGCCACGCACTCACCCGGAACGCGCTGCGTTCGTGTGACATCCCCAAATTTCACGGCCAGAATAGACCGATTTGTTTATGCTTTATTTGAAAATCAGAGTATATTTTTAAATAAATATATTGCGGAATTTGTTCCCAGAAAAACATGATAAATATATTATCAAAGCATTTCCGAAGAAATGTATTTTTTGTTCATATTAAAACTTTGGGATGTCATTGTCAATACTGAAAATAAGCATAAACAGACCTTACATTTATTTACACTAGTGATCTACATCTCCTTTAAATCTATCAGTGTAAAGTAGCTTCGTATCGACACCTGTGATACAAATAAACTTGAGTGGGTCAGGTTGGGAAACCTGGTGAGTACATAGGGATTTCAATCCCACAATGTTATAACATATATATAATTTAGAATTCACATAATATAAAATTTTTCTCTATATATATAACCAACTCTTACCCCACCCTGTCAATCCTCTCAACGAGACTAAAAACTAACCTCTCGACCTGATCCATACTCCCGGATCTAAAACTAACCTCTCGACCTGATCCATACTCCCGGATCTAAAACTAACTCTCGACCTGATCCATACTCCCGGATCTAAAACTAACCTCTCGACCTGATCCATACTCCCGGATCTAATAACAAATAATTATATCCTGTCCATACTCCCAGACTAAGGGAACCTAACTATGTCTTAATCCATACTCCCAGATGAATGACAGATTATATGTCATGTCCATACTCCCAGACTAAGGACAACTGACTATGTCTTAATCCATACTCCCGAATTAATGACAAATTATATGTCCTGTCCATACTCCCGGACTAAGGATAACTGACTATGTTTTAATCCATAATCCTGAATTAAATACAACTGACTAAGTCTTAATCCATACTCTCGGATTAATGACAACTAGCTAAGTCTCAATCTGTACTCCCGGATTAATGACAACTGACTAAGTCTTAATCCATACTCCCGGATTAATGACAACTGACTAAGTCTTAATCCATACTCCCGGATTAATGACAACTAACTAAGTCTTAATCCATACTCCCGGATTAATGACATATTTTAAATTTCTATTCTCCGTATATATCTCACTCGTACTCATAAAGAGATACTACCCCATAACCATTATAACAAACTTTAGGTTTACTTTTTAACCTAATTTATCATAAACAATCAGGTATGTTCTTTAACACTTAATTCAGACATCATCAAATAACTCACACAAAACATATATTTAATACATTCAAACAATACTTGTATTAAAATCATGTTCATGAAAGGGACTATGCACTCACTTGTTGAGTGGACAGTACTTCGGCTCTAAAAATAATATTCTTCGATGAAACCGGGATGTTTTCTCAAAAACTGGGCTTCACGCGGGCAGAGTTTCGGCTCGAAAACTCTTTTTCTTGGGATCTTCGGGGCCTCGGGAAGCGGAAACGGCTTCAGCAAACGAGAGAGAAAGAAAGTAGAAGGTGTAAGGAATGAAAGGGTCTTGATCGCTATTTATAGGGTGTTTTGGGGCCATTCACGTCGTGAACATGATAGGTTCACGTCGTGAACTTCCATGAGTCATCCCGTAGCTTTATCACGTGTTTTCTAGCCCCGATTAGTGTCCCGGACACGTTTCACATCGTGAACTTCATGTTCACGTCGTGACTTAAGGCGGCTAGGGTTTCTGCCACGTGTCATGCCCTTAGACAGCTGCATCTTCGGAAGGCCATAACTTTTGCATACGAGCTCCGTTTTCAACGTTCTTTATATCCACGCGAAGGTGGAGACGTACTCTAAAACTTTAATTTAGAATCCTAATGCTAAAAATTACTCTATCATAAGCTCACTTTTTATGATTCCCGGTGTCGTGCCGGTTTTGTCGCGAAACTTCGACAGGTCATAACTTCTTTGTTATAACTTTGTTTTCAGCATTCTTTATATGCACGGAAACCTTGTGACATATAATACAACTTAGTTAAGATTATTTATTCTAAATAATCATCGATAAAAAAGTCATTGTTTTATGCT
This sequence comes from Lactuca virosa, assembly GCF_052849685.1. Classification (NCBI taxonomy): domain Eukaryota; kingdom Viridiplantae; phylum Streptophyta; class Magnoliopsida; order Asterales; family Asteraceae; genus Lactuca; species Lactuca virosa. The sequence continues at coordinate 411,412,557 of NC_136428.1, read as the reverse complement.
TATCGTCTCTAAATTGACTAGCCCTGATCTACGGGCGTTACAATTATCTCCCCCTTAGGATGATTACGTCCCGGAATCATCAACAAAACAGGGCTTGTAGAATGACTCCATATGTTGTCTCTTCATCCTAGGTAATAACCGTAACTTCTATGTTCTTTCGAATGAGTTTCTAACTCTTGGACTTCTTGACCACAGGCAGTGCTCAATCTTGCACATGCTCCGCGTATTATGTCGGACAAGATTTGATATGACCACTAGGGTCAGAATATCAATCATCTTCTTAGTCATTACCGAAATGATGGTAACGACATACATGAATAAGACAAAATCAATTACTAGCTTCTTGGTAACCTTGTGACTTTCCCTGATCCAAGTGTGAGTCTTCTGCTTCCAGTAGTATAGATCTCTACTACTATTCACACCTACTCATACTCGTCCCAAGTATTGTCTCGTAGTCCCCAAGTCCTAAAATCACAAAACAATTTAACACACATGAATGTGTCCAATTAATCATAAAAATTTTCCTAGACTCTACTAGGACTTCTTCCATGAGTATCTTCAATCATCAATTCTACTTCAACTCGGTTGGTGATGGAAATTCCAGACCATGGGACAACTTCAAGAATTACACCAATCGTTCCATCATCCTGCCAGTCGAAGGTGTACTTCAGACGTACCGTACTCCTCTAAACGTTCTATTATTTTATCAGACATATTCTAAAGGCAAGATACCACTCTTACGATATCTTCCGATAGGTGTCATTCACTATCATAAGCATTTCATTTCCTCCATTTACTCAATTCTCTACGAGTCTTCACCATAACGTTTTGTACACCCAAGCAGACGTTCAGCGTACTAGGCGAGAATTTAAGATAGGAAAGCTTTATTTACTGTAGACGTATAAATCTCCTTATCACTCCGAAACATTTACATGCTAGTTCTGATATCGTAGTCATACACTTAGAATCCTGAACACATAAGGTTTCCAGATCCGGTCGGCAACAGACCATAGATCCGAACAAATAATATCATATATGGCAAACATATAACATTTAGCACATAAAAGCATTTTAGGCATCTTTCCTAAAATAAACTAGTGCTCGTGTCTAAAATATGGTAGACACTTATCTCACAATCATCACTTAGCATTCTAAGTTTAAGTCTAGAAATCCTACAAATTCCTAGTTCGCTTAAACTAATGCTCTGATGCCAACTGTGACATCCCCAAATTTCACGGCCAGAAAAGACCGATTTGTTTATACTTTATTTGAAAATCAGAGTATATTTTTAAATAAATATATTGCGGAATTTGTTCCCATAAAAACATGATAAATATATTATCAAAGCATTTCCGAAGAAATGTATTTTGTTCATATTAAAGCTTTGGGATGTCATTGTCAATACTGAAACATAATCATAAACAGACCTTACATTTATTTACACTAGTGATCTACATCTCCTTTAAATCTCTCAGTGTAACGTAGCTTCGTATCGACACCTGTGATACAAATAAACTTGACTTGGTCAGGTTGGGAAACCTGGTGAGTACATAGGGATTTCAATCCCACAATGTTATAACATATATATAATTTAGAATTCACACAATATAAAATTTTTCTTTATATATATATAACCAACTCTTACCCCACCTTGTCAATCGTCTCAACGAGACTAAAAAATAACCTCTCGACCTGATCCATACTCCCGAATCTAAAACTAACCTCTCGACCTGATCCATACTCCTGGATCTAAAACTAACCTCTCGACCTGATCCATACTCCCGAATCTAAAACTAAACCTCTCGACCTGATCCATACTCCTGGATCTAAAACTAACCTCTCGACCTGATCCATACTCCCGGATCTAATAACAAATAACTATGTCCTGTCCATACTCCCGGACTAAGGGCAACTAACTATGTCTTAATCCATACTCCCAGATTAATGACAGATTATATGTCCTGTCCGTACTCCCGGACTAAGGACAACTGACTATGTCTTAATCCATACTCCCGAATTAATGACAGATTATATGTCCTGTCCATACTCCCGGACTAAGGACAACTGACTATGTCTTAATCCATACTCCCGGATTAAAGACAACTGACTAAGTCTTAATCCATACTCCCGGATTAATGACAACTAGCTAAGTCTTAATCCATACTCCCGGATTAATGACAACTGACTAAGTCTTAATCCATACTCCCGGATTAATGACAACTAACTAAGTGTTGATCCATACTCCCGGATTAATGACAACTAACTAAGTCTTAATCCATACTCCCGGATTAATGACATATTTTAAAGTTCTGTTCTCCGTATATATCTCACTCGTACTCATAAAGAGATACTACCCCATAACCATTATAACAAACCTTAGGTTTACTCTTTAACCTAAGTTATCATAAACAATCAGGTATGTTCTTTAACACTTAATTCAGACATCATCAAATAACTCACACAAAACATATATTTAATACATTCAAACAATACTTGTATTAAAATCATGTTCATGAAAGGGACTATGCACCCACTTGTTGATTGGACAATACTTCGGCTCTAAAAATAATATTCTTCGATGAAACCGGGATGTTTTCTCAAAAACCGGGCTTCAAGCGAGCAGAGTTTCGGCTCGAAAACTCTTTTTATAGGGATCTTCGGGGTGTCGGGAATCGGAAACGGCTTCAGCAAACGAAAGGGAAAGAAAGTAGAAGGTGTAAGGAATGAAAGGGTCTTGATCGCTATTTATAGGGTGTTCTGGGGCCATTCACGTCGTGAACATGATTGGTTCACGTCGTGAACTTCCATGAGTCATCCCGTAGCTTTAACACGTGTTTTCTAGCCCCGATTAGTGTCCCGGACACGTTTCACGTCGTGAACTTCATGTTCACGTCGTGACTTAAGGCGGCTAGGGTTTCTGCCACGTGTCATGCCCTTACACAGTTGCATCTTCGGAAGGCCATAACTTTTGCATACGAGCTCCGTTTTCGATGTTCTTTATATCCACGCGAAGGTGGAGACGTACTCTAAAACTTTTATTTAGAACCTTAAGGCTAAAAAGTACTCTATCATAAACTCACTTTTTATGATTCTCGGTGTCGTGCCGGTTTTGTCGCGAAACATCGACATGTCATAACTTCTTCGTTGTAACTCGGATTTCAGCATTCTTTATTTGCACGGAAACCTTGTGACATATACTACAACTTAGTTAAGATTATTTATTCTAAATAATTATCTATAAAAAAGTCATTTTTTTATGCTTATCGTATATAAATTGACTAGCCCTGATCTACGGGCGTTACAGTTCGGCCTGGCCAGCTTACTATAAATAGAAAGCGAAGGCTTCCGAATTTTGTTTAGAATTCTCACATCTTTCACCTTCTACTCGCTCTTAAAATCTCCAAACACCCCACCCCCCCCCCCCCCGAAGTCACGGTATCATCTGACACCCGAAGCAAGTCCCGACGCTCCGAAGTTCCCGAGAAAATCATATTTTCAAGTCGAAACTCTGCCCGCGTAAGGCCCGGTTTTCAACTAAAATCTCTGGTTTTGTCACAGAAAGTCATATTTAGAGCTGAAGTGCTGCCCAAATTAATTCTTTAACCCCCGGTTATTTCATGGTGAGTTCAATATATAGGAACAATTGTATGTTATATGTTATATGTTATATGTGCTATGTGCTTTTCCGTGTTATCATCTTGTGTTATTATTTTTGCTATTTTGATAGCAAAGTTGTACCTTTGGCCATGTGATCACTGAAAGGACTTAGATTCAAAGTGGTATTGCTATGTAGCCTCTGGACGTGTAGAGCATGTCTCACAAGAGAATGAATTCTACCACTATGGCATTGGCAGAAGGTTAGACAGGGCTAAAAGCCTGAAATCTACCAAAATGTTTAAATCAGAAATTGTATGTCTTCTGTACCATTTAGGCTACAACGTTATTGATGTATATCAAGTATTGAAATTGTTATGTCTCATTGATTGTTATGGAAAGCCTGTCGCATGATTCACATATGCCTTTGTTGTTCCTTATTCCCTTTGTTTCTGCTATATTGAAGTATATATATGGCATAACGTTATATTGTATCTATTATTGAACTCACTAAGTGCCACCGCTTACCCCTCTCAGTGTTTAACAATTACAGGTAATGAGAATCCAGTATAGTCATATACTGTTGGAAGATTTAGAATAGTTTATACTATTATTTTTGTACTTGGGTTTACATTTGTATAAAAGCTTAAATATCCTGGGTAGTTATGTAATATACTAAAACTTAGTCGGTTTCTATCCAATCTTTTGTAATCACACTATCAATGTAAAAACATATTTATAAATATGCATGTAGCATGTTTTGGAGTAACAATATTGTGAAGTATGAAAGTTTGGGTCTTTTCAGAAATACGAAAGTTTAGAAAGAGGGTGTGACAACCGTCGATTTTCAGTCTAGTCAAATTCAAATAAAGTCAATAAGTCAAATCGGTCAACTCATCTAACCCTTGTATATTAGGGTTTCCGTTATGTTTCCTATTGTACAACTCGCGATCTTAATACAGAGTATCACTTATATTTTTCACGTGTTCGGAAATTCTAAAACCTAATCAGGGTAAGTGATGAAACTACTCGACAAAACAATATTCCATACCCCTCGAGGGCGTATAACATTCATAACGAGGCTTAACGGGATTTACGAACCTTGCGTTACGAAGCCAAACACTCAAAAAGGGCGCAAACGAAATCTCTCTCAATATCTTTCACTCTATCTCTCTCTATCAAAAATCTCTCCCAAATCTCTCTCAAAACTTCTTTCAACTTTTTATAATCATTCGGGTCATCCTGACACTTAACTTGGTGAAAAACCGCTCGAAATGGGAAGAGACCTTGAAAAATAGCCATATAGGGCCGAAGCCTCTCTAGAACCGAAACTCTCTAATGGGACCGAAGCTTACATGGAACCAAGCCTCCTAGACCGAAACCCTTCTTATACCTAAGCCGAACCTCGGAGGACCGAAGGTCCCTTCGAACCGAACATTCCCTTCGCTTCCAACACTTCGGGTCCCTCCATTTCGGACTGAAAGCAAGGCTCGGGTCTTCATATCTCGGACCGAAGGCGAAGTTCGAGTCTCACCCTCTTAGGACCGAACCTTCGGCCCAATCCGAGAAGCCTCGCAGTTTCGCCCATTTCACCCGGTTTTCGACCACGACTTCGTTTTAGGCCCGTTTTTCATGATTTTAACGTGGGATTTTCACCCAAAATTATATTTCAACATATAAGACCCCATATTTAATAATTTAATCACGTTTTGAGTGCAATCTTTATCCAAAATTAGTAGGTGAGATATTTAGGAGGAGTGTTGACTTATCCTTTGGGCATGGACACAAGTTACCTCCCATACCCACTCCATGACCAGCCTTAGTCACTATTCCACCTTACCTGGTCATTCCATCGTCCTTTTCCCACTCTTTTCCAGCCATAATCTTGATCAAAGGCTGGATAAATCCTTATCTCTCCTCCCATTTCACTCACTCTCCACCAAGAACCAAAACTCCATTCTCTCTCACTTTCCCTCTCTAATCTCGAAAATTCAAAGGCTGATCACAAGTTCTTCATCTACCTTTGGTAAGTAATACTATCCCACACATTATTATTCCACTTCTTTCTACTCAAATCATAGGTATCTTACACAAACATCCTCATATTTGTGTTAGATCTTCGAATCTTCAAGCACCTCCTAAGTGTTCTTGAGTTGAACACTTCTTTTCTTCATCATCCATCTACGGAAATCACTCAAGGTGAGTTCATACCCCTACATTTTCATGTTTTCTTCAAGTTTTATGGGGGGATACAAGTTAAAATACCAAAAACATAACTAAATTCAAACAACAGCTTTCATCAGGAAAGTTTAGTTCCATTCATGGACTGTTTTGACCATCTTAAACTTAATAGTTTTCAAAACTATATAATATGAAAATAGTTCAGATTCATACCTTTAAAATGACTACTTGCACATCTCCATACGATTTATGGTGATTTTTACAAAACTGCCTATCATTTCAAAAACGAATTCGGACCAGTCTGGGAATATGAACGTTTTCACACAAGTTAAAGACTTCTAAAAATTATAATAAAAGTTATGAATAAACTAGACACATTTTATGAACTCTCAGAGTTTACGGATTCAGTTTTTGACTTCGTATGATTTTTCTATGACTTTTCTAAAACAGTGCAGAAAGGTTAAAAACTAGTTAACAACTTACAACTTTCATAACACTTTGTAACATGTTGAGCAAAGTGCATAACAATAAGTTTCTAAATGTTGAATGTATTTCTTGTTAGTTTATCATCATAAATAGAAATTAGCCATTGATGATAAGGTTTTTCATTCATTTCGAACACATATAATAAACTACGATAAGTATAGTTTATGGATTTTACGATAAAAGCACACTACATGAAAAAGGTCTTACTCTCAAAACAAATGGGTTTTTCATATGCTACATGATAAACTATAATAGTAATATTTTATGGATTTCATATCACTAATTTATTTCATAAAAGGTGATTTCACTTCCACCACGGAAGAGGTTTTATACTCAAACTATATGTAAACTAGTTAACGTAAATTGTGAGACACGCCTTCATTGCACTCTTTGAGTACTGGTTAAAAATCTTGAATTAGTTATAACCATAGTATCTTGTAGGGAGAGCATGATAATTGTGTATAGATCTATATTGGGGTTGACAACCCACACCCATGTTGCTTGCATCAGTCCGATCGGCCGATCGGGGGTGACAAATGTCATTAACATTCCGACGTCTGAAGAACGTCACAGCAGGTCATCAGGTCTTAGTATGGTTATAACGACTCACATAGGGAGTTAACAATCTTTCAATTTTACAGGGAAAATTCTACTTTAACAAGGGGTTTTATCAATTTAAAACTACAAACACGTTATAAGTATAAAACACACTCATACTCTCGGTCCTAGGATTTAGGACTACATGACTTTTATAAGGAAATATTGGATTTTCTTTGGATTCACATTTCTATTGACACTACATTTCATCTAGAATTGTTAGACTTCAGCTATAATTGCTAAGTGTATATGCTAGAGTTATATAAGAATCTAGTCACAATCGACTTAGAATTGGTGGGCCCGCCTTACTTCCTGTTCCTTGTTTGGTTGTGGACCTAGGGCAGACCCATTATATTCGACGGTTTATTTAACTTAAATTTTATATAACTTATATACGCTGGGTGATTATAGAAGGAATCTACGGGTCTTTCTAGGGTACATTATCGCATAACATAGGAGCGTTCATTTCACACTTAATAAAGAGAATATTGGATTTTCTGGAATCATACTCTATCGCTTTTACAAGGAAAATGACTTCTTTCTCAAATAAAACTCCTATGAACTCACCAACTTAATTGTTGACACTTTTTCAAAACTACTTGTATTCTCAGGAAATCAGTGAAACAGGAAATCAACAACATCATGAGGATGGGACGTTAAATCGTCAAACAGTTCATTTTGTCATCATAATGTAATTGATTTTGAAACATGTAAACATATACTATGGTGTAACCTTTTCAATTATATTTATTATGGTTGTATTTACTTTGAGCACTATTATACTCGTTGTTGTGATACTATACATGAAGTCCTCCACCCCCGGACGTTTCCGCCATCCTTGGTTTGGGGGTGTGACAGATTGGTATCAGAGCATTATTTATAGTGAACTAAGTATATCGAACCACATAACATATACAAACTATAAATTCATTGGGACTAAAGTCTCTGATTAAATATTTTCAAATGACTATACTTTTAGAAATAAATAGTTTCTTGTTAAAAGTATACATGCATGCATACATACTCAGGTCAGCATCATACTAGAACAAAACAAAAGTGGTGATTCTTGAACGACACAAGTAGGTTTGGGGATGTATAGTCAGTTCTGGGAATGACATAGCCTGATCAACTATGTCTATCCCAGAAGTGATTAGCATATGCCCGGGAAAGGTTGTGGTGTTGCAACAAGTCTAAAAACTTACCAACTCTATCTACAAAGAAACATTGAAAACATAAGACAAACATTAAAATACTATAGGAGTATTTGGTGATACTATAACCAACTTATGTGAAAACTAAATACCCCTATTAGTAGGTCTATAATGACTAAGTGCATACGCTAAGGTGATACATAATTAAAGACATTATAGACTCAGAATCTATGACTATTGCTCTACTTCATGTTCCTTGTTTGGTTGTGGACTTAGAGTAGAGTCATTTATTCGAAGGTCTATTATATCTCAGATTATGTATAACTGGTATGCACTATGTGATTATAGACGTGACTAATAAGGATCATCCCCTATAAGTAATTATATGATTAGACGCCTATTAATTATATCTTCTACCCCTATTCTCGCACAAGCAACGTGACGGGAGCTTAACTACCAAGAGACCCTATTCTTCCTAACCAGGAAAATGGTGGTTGGATCAGAGAGAAATTCGAAGAGGATCCAGAAGAAATAATAGAGGAAGACCCCGAAGACAATTCGGAAGAGGAGCGAGAGGAAGAGAAACCGAAGGAAAACAAAGAAGAAATAGGAGAAAACCCCGACGAGGCTTCCATGGTCCGACGTCTCGATAAGCTGTAGAGTTACAAGGACGGAGTTAGAAACAAGGTTAACACCCTCCCTATGACATGTATGAGGCTTCTACAACCTCAACAGAGGAGAATTAGTAGACAGGGCTCTCCTTGTCATAATACGCCGCATCACTCACTTAAGCGTACAAACACGAGCAACGGTCAGCCGAAAGCATGGGGGTTGGCGCTACCACCAAGATCGCTGTCATTCGCCTTCGTCACCTGTATGGAGGCCACGAACAGATCAAAGAACACATCAAAGCCTTCAGACGGAAGTGACTGCAACTTGAGCCGAGATTAGGGAGTATCGGGAACGTCAAACAGCGTTAGAGAAAACACGTGGTAAAAGCAGGACATCAAATAACAGGAGCCAGGGGAGAGGATAGGGCAATGCAGACTTTCATGTCTTCATTCTATGACCCACGAAACATCGCCCGCCACGAGTAGTGTACACTACTGACATACCATTACAGACTCAAACTCCTGGCGTGCGTTTGAACACTGTCCCATCATATACATAAATTCGACCTTCAAATGTAGAGACTACACTATTCAAGGGGATCGTGCCGCCGTCAAAGTTTTTCCTCACATTAACGAAATATAGACCTAATATAAGGGTCAAACTATCTTGAACTCTATGAATTAGAGTATATCAATAAAATAGGCATGCATTTTATTTCATTGGGAGTTTACCACATATTTCATAACCTGGTATTACAAACGATTTGCTTATGGTAACTCTAAGATTACTTAATGTATACCTCAAGATTATGTGTAATTAAGAGACGATCGGCTTAGAAATGATGAGTCCGCCTCAGGTCCTGTTCCTTGTTTGGTTGTGGGCCTAGGGCAGACTCATTAAGTTCAACGGCCTATTAAACCTTAATTACACAAAACTGGTATATATCGGGTGATCTTAGGAGTGGATCAGGCATGGAACAAATCACAAGATTACATTCGAGTCATTACTACTAAATTCATAAGTTTATTTATATAGACCTCTACTATGAATTGATTGCCACATTCGAAAAATCGGGAAATACAATACTTGAAAACTAATAACCTAGTTTTACGACGCCCGACTAATAACCATTACTAAAAGACTTATACTCATTTCATCTTTGAAATTCTATAACAGAAAGATGCCGCCTCGTAGGCCTGCTAGACGCACTGGCGGAACGCAAACAAATCCACCGCCGCCGCCTCCCCAATATGATCCTGTTATGTTCCAAGTTGCGGTCACGGCCGCGGTAACAACTGTCATGTCCCAAATCAACACTGATGGTGCCAGGAGGACAGGGAACGGTGCTAATAACTCCACTCAAGGAGACAGCCAAGGGCGTTCGAGAGAGTGTTCCTTTAAGGACTTCACTAATGGCAAACTCGATTCGTTCAATGGTAGCGGGGGAGTCATCGATTTGATGCAGTGGTTCGAGAAGACCGAATCTGTCTTCGAGATCTGTGCGTGCCCCGAATCGAACAAAGTCAAATGCGCAGCTCGCACTTTCTCCCGCCGGGCCCTTACTTGGTGGAACGGCCACGTTAAGTCACTAACGCTTATAGTGGCTAACTCGATAAGCTGGGAGGACTTGAAGGCAATGATGCAGAAAGAGTATTGCCCCAGGGGCGAAGTGCAAAAACTAGAGCAAGAACTATGGGACCTCAAGATGACAGGCTCTGACCTTGCAACCTATACCGTCCAATTCTGTGATCTAGCACTCCTTTGTCCCGCTATGGTCACCCTAAAAGACAAAAAGTTGGAGCGATACCTCTGGGGATTGTCCCCCCAAATTCAAGATAGCGTGTTGGCCTCAAGACAGTGTCATGGCTGGCACGATGGTCGATGAGTTGTTGTGCCAATTCCTTGGCACTCTCAAAGGTAGTTGGTCTTGAGGCCATCACGCTATCTTGAATTTGGGAGGACAATCCCCAGAGGTATCGTTCCAACTTTTTGTCTTCCGGGGTGACCATAGCGGGACAAAGGAGTGCTAGATCACAGAATCGGGCGGTATAAGTTGCAAGGTCAGAGCCTGTCATTTTGAGGTTCCACAGTTCTTGCTCTAGCTTTTGCACCTCGCCCCTTGGGCAATACTCTTTCAGCATCCTTGCCTTCAAGTCCTCCCAACTCATCGAGTTAGCCACTGTAAGCGTCAGTGACTTAACATGGCCGTTCCACCAAGTAAGGGCCCGGCCGGAGAAAGTGCGAGCTGCGAACTTGACTTTGATCGCTTCGGGGCATGCACAGATCTCGAAGACAGACTCAGTCTTTTCGAACCACTGCATCAAATCGATGACTCCCCCGCTGCCATTGAATGAATCGGGTCTGGAATTGGTGAAGTCTTTAAAGGAGCATTCTCTAGAACGCCCTTGGCTATCTCCTTGAGTGGAGTTATTAATATCGCTCCCTGTCCGTCCTGTACCATCAGTGCTGATTTGGGTCATAGCAGCTGCCACCGCGGCCGTGACCGCGGCTTGGAACATAACAGGATCGTATTGGGGAGGCGGCGGTGGTGGATTTGTTTGCATTCCGCTAGTGCGTCTAACAGAGCTTCGAGGCGGCATCTTTCTATTATAGAATTTCAAAGACGTAATGAGTACAAGTCTTTTGGTAATGGTTATTAGTTTTTAAGTATAGCATTTCCTGATTTTTCGAATGTGGAAAACAATTCATACCAGAGGTCTATATAAATAAACTTATGAATTTAGTAGAAATGACTCGATTATAATCTTGTGATTTGTTCCATGCCCGATCCACCCCTAAGATCACCCAATGTATACCAGTTGTGTGTCATTAAGGTCCGATAGGCCGTTGAACTAAATGAGTCTGCCCTAAGCCCACAACCAAACAAGGAACAGGACCTAAGGTGGACTTACCATTTCTAAGCCGATCGTCTCTTAATTACACATAACTTTGAGGTATACATTGAGTAATCTTAGAGTTACCATAAGCAAATCGTTTGTAATAACAGGTTATGATATATGTGGTAAACTCCCAATGAAATAAAATGCTTGCCAATTTTTATTGATATCTTCCAGTTATACTCTTACCATTTATATACACACGTATAAATTTCGTACTTTACAGAACTATTCTCGGTGTTTCTGCTAACGTCCCGGAGACGGAGTTATGGCGGTGGGTAGAAGTAGGTTTTGTACGGGCGTTAAGATTTACCCATCACGTTGCTCGTGCGAGAATAGGGGTAGAAGAGATAATTAATAGGCGCCTAATCCTATAATTACTTATAGGGGTGATCCTTATTAGTCACGTCTATAACCACGTAGTGCATACCAGTTATACATAATCTGAGATAGAATAGACCTTCGAATATATGACTCTACTCTAAGTCCACAACCAAACAAGGAACAGGAAGTAGAGCAATAATCATAGATTATGAGTCTAGAATATCTTTAATTACGTATAACCTTGGCGTATGCACTCAGTCATTATAGACCTACTAATAGGGGTCTTTAGTTTTCACGTAAGTTGGTTATAGTATCACAAAATACTCCTATAGTATTTTAATGTTTGATCTATGTTTTTCAACGTTCGTTTGTAGATGGAATTGGTAAGTTTTTAGACTTGTTGCAACGCCACAACCATTCTCGGGCATATGCTAATCACTTCTGGGTTAGACATAGTTGATCAGGCTATGTCATCCCCAGACCTGACCATACATCCCCCAAGCCTACATGCATGTATACTTTTAACAAGAAACTATTTATTTCTAAAAGTATAGTCATTTGAAAATGTTACATCAGAGACCTTAGTCCCAATGCATTTATAGTTTGTATATCTTATGTGGTTCGATATACTTAGTTCACTATAAACAATGCTCTGATACCAATCTGTCACACCCCCAAACCAAGGATGGTGGAAACGTCTGGGGGTGGAGGACTTCATGTAAAGTATCACAACAACGAGTATAATAGTGCTCAAAGTAAATACAACCATCATAAATATAATTGAAAAGGTTACACCATAGTATATGATTACATGTTTCAAAATCAATTACATTATGATGACAAAATAAACTGTTTGACGCTTTAACGTCCCATCCTCAAAGTGCTGATGTTTTCCTGTTTCACTGATTTCCTGAGAATACAAGTAGTTTTGAAAAGTGTCAACAATTAAGTTGGTGAGTTCATAAGAGTTTTGTTGGAGAAAGAAACTGTTTTCCTTGTAAAAGCGACAAAGTATGTTTCCAGAAAATCCAATATTTTCTTTATAAAAGTTATGTAGTCCTAAATCCCAGGACCGAAAATGTGTGTGTGTGTGTTTTGTACTTAATATGTTCATACTAGTAAGGTGTTGCCAAAGAAAATCCGATATTTTCCTTAAAGAGTGAATCGTAAGTTTCTATATTAATAAATAGTGCATGCTAGAATTTCCTATAGTTTCCTTCTATAATCTCTAAGTGTATATAAATTGTATAAAATTTAAGTTAAATAAACCGTTGAATATAATGGGTCTGCCCTAGGTCCACAACCAAACAAGGAACAGGAGATGAGGCGGGCCCACCAATTCTAAGTCGATCATGACTAAATTCTATATAACTCTAGCATATACACTTAATAATTATGGCTGAAAACTAACAATGCTAGATAGAATGTAGTCTTAAAACCAAAGACTGAGACTATGCTTATCATAATTCATCAAGTAGTGGTAGTGGACATAAACTATACATATCATAATTCACCAAATAGTGGTAGTGATAGTGCTCATGAATTATGCATATTATAGTTTATCAAATAGTGGTAGTGGGAGTGAACATAAACTATACATATCATAATTCACCGAATAGTGGTAGCGATAGTGAACATGAATTATGCATAGTATAGTTTATCAAATAGTGGTAGTGATAGTGAACATAAACTATACATATTATAGTTTATCATATTGTTTGTAATGTAATGCAACCTAACTATACCTACTATAGTTAGCGTATTTGTTGGTAGTGTACACTTATTATAGTTTATTATAATTACTTGTAGTAGTGGAAACCTTGGTATACGATTCATACCTTCAAGATAAGGTAAATAATATGTATTATCATTCACATGTATTCAATTAGTACTATTCTTGTCATGGCTTACTAAACGTTTGTATGTAACGGATGTAAACTTTGTTTATGACAATTTATCATTTCACCATACTTAATATAGTAAAAACCCATTTGTTTTCTGATGTATGTCTACATACCAAGGCAAAATGGCATATAATGTAACAATATATAATCACATAATGATACACACCTTGCTCAACAAATTACAAGGTGTGAATGAAATTGATGGCATTTTTCTAGTGATAACATTTATATTCCTGTGCTTAGAAAATTTATAGAAAAATCATCAAAGGTCGAAATCAAAATCCGTAAATTCTGAGAGTTTAGAAGATTTGTCTAGTTTGTTCATAAATTTTCTCATGATTTTTAGTGACTTCCAACTTGTGTGAAAAAGTCCATAATCACAGACTGGTCCGGATTTGTTCTTGAAATGATAGGCAGTTTTGTAAAAATCACCATAAATCGTAGAAACATCGTATGGAGATGTGCAAATAGTCATTGTAAAGGTATGAACCTGAACTATTTGCACCTAATACAGTTTTGAAAACTAAAATGTTTAAGTTGACAAAAACAGTCCGTGAATGGAGTTAAACTTTTCTGATGAAGGCTGTTAAGTGAGTTTAGTTGTGTTCTTAGTGTTTTAACTTGTATTCCCCCCCCCCCCTTAAAACTTAAGAAAACATGAAAAGATAGGGGTATGAACTCACCTTGAGTGTTTTCAGTAGATGGATGATGGGGAAAAGAAGTGTTCAACTCAAGAACACTTGGGAGATGCTTTGAAGATTTGAAGATCTAACACAAATGTGATGGAATTTGTGTAAGCAATCTATGATTTGGGAAAAAGAAAGTGAAATAATCATAAGAAGAATGAATTATACTTACCAAGAGTGGAATAGAGCTTGAAAAATGCCTTGGAAATCTCGAAATTGAGAGAGAGAGTTTGAGAGAAAAGATGTGTTTGATCTTTGGTGGAAGGTGTGAAAAGGAGAGAAGTGTGAGGAGAAAGGGGGTTTTCCAACCCTTAGAACGTGGGAATGGCTGGGAAATGAGTGGGAAAGTACATTGAAGTGACTAGGGATGGTGGGGAGGAGTGGCTGGTCATAGAGTGGGTGTGGGGGTGGTTGCTTGTGTCATAAACTAAAGTAAAGTCAACACTCCACCTCAATTATTCACCCACTAGATTTTATTCTTAAATAAAGATTTCCATAAAAATATGTTTAAATTATGAATATTTAGGGTCTTATATATTAAAATATGATTTCTGGAGAAAATCCCGCGTTAAAATAATTAAAAACGGGCTTAAAACGGAGTCGGGGTCGAAAACCGGGTGAAAATCGCAAAATCCGAAGTCAGGAGGGTGACTCCGGCCTTAACTGCCTTGGATCTGAAGTGAAGGCCTGGTCGCGGGTGCGGATTCGAAGAGGAAAGGGGGCTACGGTCCGAGCAGGAGGGCTGCGGTCCGAAGTCAGGAGGGCTGCGGTCGGTGGCTGCGGCTTGCTGGCTGCGGCTAGGTGGCTGCGGCTCCTCCAGGAGACTCCGGTTCAAGGAGGGTTTGATCCCTATAGAGGGACTCCGGCCCTAAGAGGCTATTTTCCAAGGTATCTTCCCGTTTCGCATGGTTTTTCACCAAGTCAAGTGTCGGGATGCCCCAAATGATTACAAAAAGATCAAAAGAGGTTTTGAGAGAGATTTAGGAGAGATTTGTCATACTTGGAGAGATTTGGCATACTTAGAGAGATTTGGGAGAGATTTCACATACTTGGAGATATTTCTCATTCAGAGAGATATTTGGGAGAGATTTCACATACTTGGAGAGATTTGGGAGAGATTTGATATTCTTGGAGAGATTTCTCATACAGAGAGAGATTTGGGAGAGATTTGACATTCTTGGAGAGATTTGGGAGAGATTTGACATTCTTGGAGAGATTTCTCATACAGAGAGAGATTTGGGAGAGATTTCACCTTCTTGGAGAGATTTCTCTTACTTAGAGAGTTTTGGGAGAGTTAGAGTGAAAGAGATTTGGAGAGACTTCTTTTGTGACCTTTTTGAGTGTTTGGCTTTGTAACGCAAGGTTTGTAAACCTCGTTAAGCCATTTTTTAGTGACCAACACACTCCTGATGAGTGTGCAATAGTGTTTTATCGCTTTGGTTCATCGTTTACCGCATTTAAGGCTTAGGAACTTTAAACACACGAACTTTCCAAATGATGTTTTCTTATTAACATAGCGAGTTCTACAGTAATTACATAATATAAACCCTAATACGCAAGGGCTAATTGAGTCGACCGGTTTGACTTGTTGACTTTAGTTGACTTTGACTTGGCTAAAAATTGACGGTTGTCACACTATACTTTGTAATGCAATATTTGTCCTTGTGTTTAGGATGTTGTTATGATGCAATGTTCTGTTAACTGGTAGATCTTCTATGATTACCTGTGTTTTCTTTTTATTTTCTTGTGCATATGTTAACATAATATGGTTGGGTTGAGACGATACTACCTTGTGTTGTAAGCCAACAAACCCGGGTGCAATCCAGTCGTAAGCTGTGGGCCGGGAGGGCAATCCAGTCTTATGTTGTGGGCTTAGGAGAAAGCCAATCATAAGCTGAGGGCCAAGGAGGGGGCAATCATGTGTTATGTTGTGGGCTCGGGGGGCAATCCAGTCTTATGTTGTGGGCATGGTTTGCATGTATTGGGTATGTATTATTGTGTGGGGTACTTTGGGGGAAGTCACTAAGATTTGACTTACAATTGTTGATTTCAATGTTTCCACGTACTTTAATTGATCGAGGCAAGGCGAATGCGTGATCGTACACATCCTCATGTTGTTTTATATTTGAGAGATTATCTTGATACTTTGATTTTTATGGATTTGATTTGAAAACAATATTTTCTTATTTGATGGCTTTATGAAAATAACTTTTAAAAATGAAAATTTTGTCATGTTTTTTGGGATGTTACAAGTTGGTATCAAAGCCTTGGTTTGAGAGAATTGGATGAACTATTTATTTGCAAAAGATTTTTCATAAATAAATTTTTTATAATCAAAGGAGAGGATGAAGTGTGTATAATCAGCTGGAGCTCAAGAAAAAATTATTCCCCAAGATACCCACACTTGTTATATGTGTATTGGTGTTTTGATTTAAATGCATGCTAGATTATAGGCCAGAGATCTTCAAGAATTGCATGATAGAATCGTCTGATTTATGATGCATGATATCCTAGGGGATTTCTTGATATGCTATACGAAACAGACATTATTAATGTAGTTGTTTAGTGTATGCATCATGGTTATACATAACAAAGATTTTATTGCCCAAGAATGTTTAATTCAGTCTTATTTCCCTTTCCTTGTTTGGTTGTGGGCTTAGGGTAGAATAAGTTATTTGACTATATATCGAATCCAACGTTATGTATGATTATCATACACAAGGCGACTGCAGGGTTAGTGGAAGTTTCATGAGTGAGTATGGTGGATAGAAAGTCAGCTTAAGGAATTCTTAGCTACTCTTGCGAGAGTAGATATAGGATGTATTGACATCCTAGTTGTTTGGGCTAGTGGTGTAACACACGAATCCTGAGGTACTCTATATTTTGTATTTTTGGCATTTTAAGGTCTGCTACGACGTGGTGGGGAGGCGTCACGAAGTGGCAAGTCTAGCTTTGTCCACGTGTTTCATTTAAGCCACCACGACGTGCTAGTATAAGCCACGACGTAGCAGCTTGCAAGTGCCAAACCCTATTTTCGGGTTTTGCTCCATATTTAAAGGAATAATGAGGCTAGGGTTTACTCACCCTCAACCTCCACCAGCCTCTTTGAGATCTGAGAAACCCTAAATTCCTTTCTTGCTTATTTTAAGACCTTTTGGTGTTCTTTGAAGCCTTTGAAGGAAGAAAGAAGAAGAAGTGAAGACATGAACACACTACTTTTATGTAATTATTCTGCCATGAATCTTATATATATTGGCTTATAATTTACTACAAATGAATATATGAATAATCATACGTCTAATATTCACATTAAAATTAAAATAATCCTGCACATATATGAAATTTATAACAGAATAATATCATAAAAGTAATGTTTTCACGTCTTCACTTTATTTACTGTTTTCATTTGAACAATCATATATATATATATATATATATATATATATATATATATATATATATATATATATATATATATATATATATATATATGAGAGTTCAATTGAGAAAAAAAGGTTGAGAATGAGGGAATCATTCCCAACCACACATTTATTTTTCCGCTTAACATTTAGGTGTACCGGTGCAAATGAGTAACGGATACACATCTGTTTCAAACCAAACATGTTTCCTTAAACTATGCTAATCATTATCTTAATATACACAAGAACATTTTTTTTTGGTTTTTTAGAAAGCTATTTTTATCGAAAAGTGATTTTAAATATACCAAAATTCATAATTTTTTATTCTCTATAAATAGACTTCCATATTGATATAGTTTTAAGATAAAATGAAAAGATTATTTTTTTAGAATTTCAGCTCTCGTTATTCATAAGTGAATAAAAATGATCAGATTTTTATTACAGTATATTCGTCATTCAATTATGAATAAAACATGCCAATTGGGATTAACCCAATTGGTAGAGGCTTAGCATCTTAGTATGGGAGAATGGGGATCTCAGGGATCGATCATTGGTGCTAACAAAAATTGGAGTATTAACACTAACATCTAAGCAGTCAAGCTGCCGTTCAAAAAAAATTATGAATAAAACATATGCTTAACTTTTTTATAGTTTAAGTATCATTTATATATGAATATATCACGTAATAAAGTTTTCTTACATAAAATATATTTTTTTTATATAATCTTTCATCATATGTTATATTTATATATGAATAAAACCTATGTTAGTTGTCGTCATATGTTATATTAATATATTAATAAAACATTTATTAGATTTTTGTTACAGTTAATTTGTTATTCATATATAAATAAAACATTTATCAGATTTTTGTTACAGTTTATTTGTTATTCATAAATTTGACATTTGGAGTTTTATTTGAAGTATTATCAATAATTTAATTACTTAGGTTAGTGCAAGTTACTATTTAAGCATTAGATAAATATTATATTAAACTTAAATACATGTAAGACAAATAACGATATGGAAATATTGGATGTATTTGGCCACATGTATTTGCAATGCATACATAAATATTTATAAGGCTTATATTTTATGTCAATAACAAATTGTTGTTTGTAAACAGATGGACAAATAACGATATGGAAATATTGGATGTATTTGGCCACATGTATTTGCAATGCATACATAAATATTTATAAGGCTTATATTTTATGTCAATAACAAATTGTTGTTTGTAAACAGATGGTCCAAAAAATTGTTTGTTGTAGAATAACTATATATTTATGTCAAAAACAAATTGTTGTTTGGTAATAGATGGTCCAAAAAATTGTTAGTTGTAGAATAAATTACTATTTGTTTAATTGTATAATTTATTTTTCCTGTGGTCGTGTCTGCTAGCTGGAATAAATATAGTAATGACATATTCGCTCGTTTATTTCATTGAAATTTGTACGATAAAGAATATTTTATTCATTTATTTGAGATATGCTATATTAATAAAAAATTATAAATTTGTCCTTATTTATCATTAAAATTTGGGAGTTTACGTTAAGCTTGTATTTTATAAAGGAAGTGATTCGTACATAACAATGTTTTTCTGTACACACCATTTTATGTTTAATAGAGTTGAACAATACAACATTTTAAAACACAAATTATTATGCATCAGGAAATCTTCCAATCAGAGAGTATCTTATATATGGTAGTTTTTTTTTATTTATTTTTTTTATTTTTTTTGTGGAACGCTAATTATAATTACTGAAATGTTAACTTTTTCTAAAATACCTAATGTACTATTAATACTATATCTTTCAACTTTTTTTTTATTAAAGTCGACCCGTCCTTTTGTCATCCACCCTGACTCACTATGATAATTTCATTGTTTCCCATTTGTGCACCAAAAATCTACCCAAACAACATGTCTCACTCTACCATGACGATAAATTCTTTTGCACCATTTATAGTAACAATACCTCCACAAAAAACATGTTCGGAGATGAAAATTCCAAGGCCCACTTTCGATGATAACAACTCCATTTACACTTACCCAACCCTCTCTCTCCCTTGCATGTCATCACTCCTACAAGTACATTGATTTTTTGATTTTTTTAGGTTTTTGAAATCGAATTTGGGATACGTAGGTACAGGCCCGACCAAATACCTGGGCGAGTTTGGCAAAGGCCCAGGACAACAACCTGGGATAGGGCATTAAGTTAGGCCTGTTATATGCATATATTTAACCCAAACTGAAGCGTGACTCAAAGCTTGCAATCTTTAATCAGTTCAACATAGGGTGGGCGCTAGATTTGAGAGACGGAGGCACACCAACAATGCTTGCACGATAGATGAGAATCGCTTCGGTTCTTGAGTTTTGATTGAATTTACTAGAGACACATACGTTTAATGGTAAACTAAAATATATAAATTGATATCGGTGCCTGGTAAAGTAGAGAAGACAATGACTCAAGGCTGCCTTTGATTTCTAGCCACCAGCCATGAAGATAAAAAAATAAATAGAAAAATCAATATCCCATCCCCTCACTCCTCTGATTTCTTTTATGTGTTATCAATCTAATCTGATTAAGTACAGTCTTGCTAATTGAATGATTCATGAATACTAGATTGTTGAAGTTTCTTTAGAGACTTAAGAAGTGGAGTTTTGTCACACCCCAAAACCAGAACGGCGGAAACGTTCGGGGGTGGAGGACGTCATGTTTAGTATCACAAGACATGGATCATCGTAATCAAAGTAATGAACAACCATTTCATTAGAAAGAAAGTGTTTACAAAATATGAGTTCACATAACATAGACTACAAAGTAAATAACAAAACAAAACTTGAAGCTATACTGCTCCATCTTCTGAATTCCCAGAGCGCGTACCTGTCTACTAGTCTCCTGAGAATACAAGTTTTTTTGAAAGCGTAGGTCAGCATTTAAGCTGGTGAGTTCATAAGATTTTAGTGATGTAATGAGTAGTAAGCAAGTTGTAGTAAGTTTGTAAGTTCTGTTTAGAAAAGTTCGCATGTTCCTCCAGAAAATCCTATATTTCTTGCTTTGATGAAAGATAAGTAAAAATGACTCTAGAATCCTTTTTATGAGTACTAAATAGATACAAGTTATATAAAACCCAGAGTAAACAAACAATCGGTTGTGTGTATCTGCCCTAAGCCCACAACCAAACAAGGAACAGGAAATGAGGCGGAAGGCACACATCCCATTGGTTGTTAGATCGTCGTTGTATGTAACCCTGGTGTATTCACTTGGTACTCACAGAGTTAACTGTAATAGTTCCTTTATATTTGATGAAAAGATTCTTTAAGAAAACCCTTATTTCTTATAATAAAAATGGTAACCATAGTGGTTCCTTCTATAATCACTTAGTTTATACTAGCTATATATAAACTAATATCGAACAGATAGTTAAATGTGTGAATCTGCCCTAAGCTCACAACCAAACAAGGAACAGGAAATGAGGCGGAAGGCACACATCCAACTACCTATCGGGTATTAATTATATATAACCCTGATGTATAAACTAAGGTATTATAGAATTCACCACCTAAGGTCCTTTAAGTTTATACTGGTTTAGTAAAATGGATTAAACCCTTTACTGGTTAAGTTTCTAGTTTTGAATACAAAATGTTCTATTTGAAAAGTATGTTTTTTACTAGAAAACGGTGCATTGAAATAGTGTCCTATGACCTGACCCATACATGGTACTCCTTATGATTACTTGGTGTATACAGAATATATATATAACTAAGATCAAATAGATAGTAGGCTGGGCGAATCTGCTCTAAGCCCACAACCAAACAAGGAACAGGAAATGAAGCGGAAAGCACACATCCTGCTACCTGTCGGATCCGATTAATATATATCCCTGATGTACACACTAAGGAATCATAAAGTTAGCATTATAGGCCCCTTTCTACTGAATGTACTAGACTCGACTGTTTTGTTTGTCGTTTGTAAAATGTAAGTTTTCCCTAGTTTATAACTATCTTGACTCGAAAATAGTTTGCATTAACTTTCAAGTGGAACTGTCACAAAATGAAAGTAATGGGAAAAATATAAGTACACAGTTGTCTTTTGAATTGACATTCTGTCGTACTGTTGACCTTAAAACATGTTTGTTTTATTAAGTTCAAAATGTGATGAATAGTCCCCATACTATACGCTCTCCCTGCAAGAGATTTTGGGAACCAAACGCGACTTCAGCAAACCTGTTGCTGAGCCGTGAAGTAGGCTCACATTTATGTTATATGATCATGTATACCCAATTTTACTATCACCTTTTGTTTAGAACAATGAGTTAGTGATTCATTGGTATAATTAGATCCTGTAGTTGTTCTCATGCTATAGCATCTTAGTATGTTCGTTCTGTTATACTATCTTAGTATGTTCTTTCTGTTATCATGTATGGTGTATAGTATGTCTCTCTGATGTATTGTATCTTCCTCCCTGTTTCTCTTTATAGTATGTTCTAGCATCTAGTATGAACTGAACCTCTAAACTATACCCCTTTTAGTTTACTAGTGTTTTACTTGAACTGTTACTGAAAAGACTCATTTTACTACTAAGTTATGCTTGTACTTTAAAAACGGAGTTTTGTTAAACAATAAAGTAACATAACTTTAAAAGAGTTTTTGAAATGTTTTGATAACTTATATAGGACATAAGCAATCTTTTGAAAGATGTTTATAACAAACATTTACACAATTATCATTGTGTCCAACTTGTATTCCCCCCCCCCTCCCCAAAAGCATTTAAAACAGTTAAAAGATTCATTATAGGGGTATGAACTCACCTTATGTGGGTGATTCAAACGAATATGCACGTAAGGATGACAAGTTCCACGAATGAAGTTCCGAGACACAAAGAGTCCTAAATGACATATAATGGCATATATTGGCATAAATATAGGGATTAGAATCAACCACATGCAAGGAAACACCTTTAGGGACTAGGAAACACTTGGACCAAGTGTTAGAATCACATGTGATTCATCTAAGGGATGTTTAAGGCCAAGAAATGGTGTTTACGGCCATGGGTTTACGACCATGGAGATTTGGGCCGTAAACTCATGGTAAAAGGTTTATAAGAGGGTGTTTGAATCGTAGGGAAGCTTGAGGGACTATTGCCCTACAAGAGGGTGAGCAAAACTTAACCTTTTAGGAGGTGTTGATGTGTTTACGGCCACAATAAAAAGTATATGGCAGTAAACTCTCCAAATGGTCTCACTTTGGGTCATAAAGGCAAGGGTTCTCAAAGGTTCATGTGTTCCAATGGTTAGCAAGAGTCTATAAGTGTTTAAGGCTCAAAACATGACAAATAGAAGGGTTTACGGCCAAGGGAGATGCTCCTGGCCGTAAACTCTCATTGATGTTGAGTTTGGTAATGTTTCAACGCTAGGATCTAGTGATTAACATGCCTAACTAGAAGATAGATGGAGTAATCACACTTATGAGGGCCTTTGAGGTGTTTACGGCCACCAAGAACAAGTGTGTGTTCTTGGTGAAAGATGAAGATCTAGCAAAAAGTTGATTTCCATGGATGAAATCAAAGGGTGATTCATGAGTAAGAAGGATAACAACAACTAGAGGGAAGAATCACTTACCTTTTGGAAGATCGGGAATGAAAATCTCGATAATACTTGAGAGAGAATCGAAGTGTTCTTGAGTTGAAAGTGTAAGAATGATAGAAAAGTGAAGAGAATGAGACTTTAAGGGGGAGTTTACGGCCAGCCTTGAGTGTATGGCCGTAAACTCATGTGTCTTGGCCGTGAACTCCTTTTTGGTGGTCTTAAGGCTTGAATGTTGCACAGTGTCTCTAGCTGGTACATTCTAACACTCATTCCTTAAGTGTACCAGGCTTAAAACTCCTTAGAATGACCTTTAACAAGGCTAGAACTCATTAGAAATGAGTCTGACACTCGGTTGAGTTGAATGGTTGGACTTTACAAGGCAAGAATTTTTGGGCTGTCACATCATCCGCCCGTTAGATGGAATTTCGTCCCGAAATTAGCTTTCTTAGCAGTACTACTGGGGTTGTGCTCCTCTAATTGGCATAATATCCACTTGTAGACCTGACACTTTGCCCTACTGTTCATGATAGGATTCATACTTGGTCCATCTATCATTACCTCGTGTATACAAGTCGTATATAGTTAGGATTAGTAAGACGGTCGGATGTGCGAATCTGCCCCAGGTCCACAACCAAACAAGGAACAGGAGATAGGACGGAAGCACACATACTTAATCTGCGTAATCATAATCATATACCACCCTCGCGTATACACTTAATAGTGATAGGTGGGCTGTATTCGTCCTTAGCCTCTGTGTTTGAACTTGGTCTGCTGGACGAGTGGTATTTCGGAAATGTCTGCGGACATACGACGGCAAGGCTTCAGAGGACAAAGTACTCTTCGCACGAGTACTTCGGGGTTTAGGATACGAAACACAAAACTGGGGTTTAGGTCGGACTGTCGCTACGAATGACGAAGGTTTCGTGAATTTGATGGTCAAGGCGATAGAAACATATGAACTTAGTATGGTGAGGACCACGCCAACTCATGACGAATGATAGCAACGGACTCATTACTGAACAAGGTTTGGCCGATTTGAAAGAAATGTCTATTATACGATGATGTACTCCTAGTGTGCTCGACAATGTACTCTTTGTAAATGTTCTAGTGCTTTCTGTTTTCCCCTTGATGTTAACACTTCTACGTATCGTACCGTGATGAGTGAGTACATACATTGAAAGTGCTTTGATAACTAGTGTCGATACTTTATACTACGATCCTCCTCGGTATCACTATGATCGCCTGTCATATACAAGTTATGAATAATCAAGATGAATTGGACGGTCGAATGAGTAACTCTGCCTCAAATCCACAACCAAACAAGGAACATGAATTAAGGCGGAATTACTCACTCTAGGTCTACAACATCTCAGCTATGCACGACCCTAATGTACATACTAAGCCATCATAGCTTCTCTAAACGGAACTTTTAGTTCTCCTGAATACTGTGACTTGTTTTTATAAGTGAGTTATTATAATTACTTTTAAATGTGTTCCCCAAGTTTTAATCTTATATAAATATAAATTAATTTTCGAAGTAATTACTATTTCGAAAACGTATTGCTGCTCGTTGACGACTCTGGGGTTGATTCTCCTGCAGTGATCATCAGAATTCGTCCATATGCTTCCTGAGTTCTTTGATATCGGGCAATCTCTCTGGTAGTGTCCAGTCTCACCACAGCCATAGTAGGATTGGTTTTCTTCAGCTCCGGGGACTTGAGAGATCGGTTGAGCCGGTGCCCTACAGAAACAGACTGTGTGTCCCTTTTTATGGCAGTTTAGGCATTGCATTTCCCGGCATACTCCGGTGTGGTGATAGTTGCACTTTCCACACTTTGGGAGAGTTCCAGCATATCGACTGGCAGGTGTTGGAGTAGCAGGTGTTGTGGCGGCGTACATAGTACTCGTTTGTTGCTCCTGCGGGGTTTTCTGTCTTGTTTGTTTCTTCTTTCTCTTGTTCCCCGTCTTTCTTTTATAGTCCTCTCCCTTTGATGGCTCGGGAACGGGGACTTCCATGCCATGGCGGACTCCGTGGTCGATGAGCCGCTGAGCCAGGCGTTTGGCACTATCGAATGTGGCTGGGTTAGAAGACAGCACATCTCCTTGGATCGGGGCAGTTAGACCCCAGATGTATCTTTCTATCTTATTTCTCTCCGGGGTAACCATCCCGGGGCATAGTGCTGCAAGATCGCTGAACCTGTCAGTGTAGGCCACTATGTCTGAGCCTACCATCGTGAGCTCCCATAGTTCTTGTTCCAGCTTTTGAACTTCGCCCAACGGGCAGTATTCTTCCAGCATTAACTCTTTTAGGTTCTCCCAACCTATTGAGTTAGCCACTGATAGGGCCAGTGACTTAACATGGCTATTCCACCATGTTAGGGCTCGGTCTGAGAAAGTGCAGGCAGCAAACTTTACTTTGCTCCCTTCTGAGCACGAACAGATTTCGAAGACCGAATCTGTTTTCTCGAACCATCGCATCATAGCGATGACTCCACCATTTCCATCGAAGGAATTGGGTTTGCAGTTCATGAATTCTTTGTACGAACACTCCCTTGGGTGTCCGTGAGAATCTTCGGGGTTGGTTAAGTGGGTACCGCTACCAGATCCGAAGGTACCACTTTCGTCGAAGTTAGCTAGAGCAGTTGCCACTGCGGAGGATATCGCTGCTTGGAGAGCAGCAGGATCGTATTGTGGCGTTGGAGTTGGAGTTATCGGAGTAGTATGCTTGTTTGATCTGCGAGGAGGCATCTTTGCTAAAAGAATACAAAGATGAGATGGAATAAGTCTAAAGTAGTGGATATAAGCCGAAAGCTAAAAGACAAGGTTATCCTAGTTCTGAGTGTATCGGGTCCTGACTTCCACAGGGTTCTGGAAATAATTAATAAAAGAGTCTATACCTAATAAACTTTATGAATTTGGAATGGCTATCCTCGAATGGATATCTGTTACCTGAATAACTGTTACCAGCTTCATGTAAGAAAATAATCCGAACACATAATGTGAGTAGTGTCTCCACTCGCTCATTTAGTTAAACAAGATTATTATTTATTAGTGTGACGCATAAGACGTTTTGGTTACTTCGTTTGATCCCTCTTTGAAAACTTCTCATGAACTTGCTCTTGTTCCTCCTTTACTCTTCTGTTGACTGCTATGAGGAAGTGGTTACATATATTTGGGTTTATCGTGCGGGAATGGAAGTGTCTAACAAATCTATGAGATTGAAGTGAAACATTATGGGGTGATCCTTACAGAGTCCTTCTATAATTATACAATGTATACAAGTTGTATATAATTTAAGATTAAATAGACCTTCGAATAAGTGATCCTACTCCAAAACCACAACCAAACAAGGAACAGGTAGTGAAGCGTAGATCACAAATTCTAAGTCTATAAACTCTCAATTATATAAAACCTTGGAAGTATACACTCGAAAATTATAGACCTATCCGTAAGGGTCTTTTAAGTTATCACATAAGTTATTTACATAGTGCCTTAAATACTCCTATAGTATTTTAATGTAATGTACTTGGTATGTTTTAAACTTGTTATCGTGTTATAGAATCATAAAATAATCCCATAGTATCTTATCTTTATGTTCTGATCTAGAATTTCTTGAATTGAGTTAGGTAAGTTTTAAGACTGTTGCAACACCACATCACTCCCAAACACATGTCGGTCACATCTCGGATGAATATAGTTGATCAGGCTATATTGATCCTAGCTATGATTACATAACTGTCCAGGTTTGACCGTAGTGTTTAACCTTTAAATACTTCTGTTCTGTTCCTCTCGTGATACTTGTTCTAGTATGTATATATGTATAAGCACGTATGTATACTTTTATAAAATATTGTTATATATTTAAAATATATTATTATCCAGAGCAGTTCGGCCCCATTGTATTTATAGTTTTATATCTTTTATCGGTTGATATACTTAGTTCATTATAAACAATGCTCTGATACCAATCTGTCACACCCCAAAACCTTAACGGCGAAAACGTTCGGGGGTGGAGGACGTCATGTTTAGTATCACAAGACATGCATCATAGTAATAAAAGTAATGAACAACCATTTCATTAGAAAGAAAGTGTTTACAAAATATGAGTTCACATAACATAGACTACAAAGTAAATAACAAAACAAGACTTGAAGCTATACTGCTCCATCTTCTGAATTCCCAGAGCGCGTACCTGTCTACTAGTCTACTGAGAATACGAGTTTTTTTGAAAGCGTAGGTCAGCATTTAAGCTGGTGAGTTCATAAGATTTTAGTGATGTAATGAGTAGTAAGCAAGTTGTAGTAAGTTTGTAAGTTCTGTTTAGAAAAGTTCGCCTGTTCCTCCAGAAAATCCTATATTTCTTGCTTTGAGGAAAGATAAGTAAAAATGACTCTAGAATCCTTTTTATGAGTACTAAATAGATACAAGTTATATAAAACCCAGAGTAAACAAACAATCGGTTGTGTGTATCTGCCCTAAGCCCACAACCAAACAAGGAACAGGAAATGAGGCGGAAGGCACACATCCCATTGGTTGTTAGATCGTCGTTGTATGTAACCCTGGTGTATTCACTTGGTACTCACAGAGTTAACTGTAATAGTTCCTTTATATTTGATGAAAAGATTCTTTAAGAAAACCCTTATTTCTTATAATAAAAATGGTAACCATAGTGGTTCCTTCTATAATCACTTAGTTTATACTAGCTATATATAAACTAATATCGAACAGATAGTTAAATGTGTGAATCTGCCCTAAGCTCACAACCAAACAAGGAACAGGAAATGAGGCGGAAGGCACACATCCAACTACCTATCGGGTATTAATTATATATAACCCTGATGTATAAACTAAGGTATTATAGAATTCACCACCTAAGGTCCTTTAAGTTTATACTGGTTTAGTAAAATGGATTAAACCCTTTACTGGTTAAGTTTCTAGTTTTGAATACAAAATGTTCTATTTGAAAAGTATGTTTTTTACTAGAAAACGGTGCATTGAAATAGTGTCCTATGACCTGACCCATACATGGTACTCCTTATGATTACTTGGTGTATACAGAATATATATATAACTAAGATCAAATAGATAGTAGGCTGGGCGAATCTGCTCTAAGCCCACAACCAAACAAGGAACAGGAAATGAAGCGGAAAGCACACATCCTGCTACCTGTCGGATCCGATTAATATATATCCCTGATGTACACACTAAGGAATCATAAAGTTAGCATTATAGGCCCCTTTCTACTGAATGTACTAGTCTCGACTGTTCTGTTTGTCGTTTGTAAAATGTAAGTTTTCCCTAGTTTATAACTATCTTGACTCGAAAATATTTTCCATTAACTTTCAAGAGGAACTGTCACAAAATGAAAGTAATGGGAAAAATATAAGTACACAGTTGTCTTTTGAATTGACATTCTACCGTACTGTTTACCTTAAAACATGTTTGTTTTATTAAGGTCAAAATGTGATGAATAGTACCCATACTATACGCTCTCCCTGCAAGAGATTTTGGGAACCAAACGCGACTTCAGCAAACCTGTTGCTGAGCCGTGAAGTAGGCTCACATTTATGTTATATGATCATGTATACCCAATTTTACTATCACCTTTTGTTTAGAACAATGAGTTAGTGATTCATTGGTATAATTAGATCCTATAGTTGTTCTCATGCTATAACATCTTAGTATGTTCGTTCTGTTATACTATCTTAGTATGTTCTTTCTGTTATCATGTATAGTGTATAGTATGTCTCTCTGATGTATTGTATCTTCCTCCCTGTTTCTCTTTATAGTATGTTCTAGCATCTAGTATGAACTGAACCTCTAAACTATACCCCTTTTAGTTTACTAGTGTTTTACTTGAACTGTTACTGAAAAGACTCATTTTACTACTAAGTTATGCTTGTACTTTAAAAACGGAGTTTTGTTAAACAATAAAGTAACATAACTTTAAAAGAGTTTTTGAAATGTTTTGATAACTTATATAGGACATAAGCAATCTTTTGAAAGATGTTTATAACAAACATTTACACAATTATTATTGTGTCTAACTTGTATTCCCCCCCCCCCTCCCCAAAAGCATTTAAAACAGTTAAAAGATTCATTATAGGGGTATGAACTCACCTTATGTGGGTGATTCAAACGAATATCCACGTAAGGATGAGAAGTTCCAAGAATGAAGTTCTGAGACACAACGAGTCCTAAATTACATATAATGGCATATATATTGGCATAAATATAGGGTTTAGAAGCAACCACATGCAAGGAAACACCTTTAGGGACTAGGAAACACTTGGACCAAGTGTTAGAATCACATGTGATTCATCTAAGGGATATTTAAGGCCAAGAAATGGAGTTTACGGCCATGGGTTTACGGCCATGGAGATTTGGGCCGTAAACTCATGGTAAAAGGTGCACAAGAGGGTGTTTGAATGGTAGGGAAGCTTGAGGGACTATTGCTCTACAAGAGGGTGAGCAAAACTTAACCTTTTAGGAGGTGTTGATGTGTTTACGACCACACTAAAAAGTGTATGGCCGTAAACTCTCCAAATGGTCTCATTTTGGGTCATAAAGGCAAGGGTTCTCAAAGGTTCATGTGTTCCAATGGTTAGCGAGAGTCGACTCTCCTAGTAGCGAAGGAAAGGGGCATTCGGGAAGCGACTAGTCGCTTCTGGCGAAGCTTCTAGAAGGCCGACCACTACATAGAGAGATCCATATACCAGTCATGAGCGATAGCGAAGCCTAGAGAGGTGCAGGGCAGGATCCAAGAGCTTAAAAAGGGTCAATTTAGGATTTGGCAATTATTGATGGAATTCCTTCCTTCTTTCTTGAAGTGACAGAATTCTTTATTTATTTCACGAATTCCTTTCAGATATGACGGAATTGATATCGCCGTGAAATCTTTCTTTTTTTATTGCTTTCTTATGACTCCTTACGTATACTTCACTCGTTGGGTTCTGTTGAGACATAAGAACATGGTTTGGCATGCGGAATTAAAGTTTGCACAATGAACATGGTGATTTGGGTGTTCAAGAGATGTATTGATTGTATATGGTGTTACACAAAAAGGATCTAGATCTAGACTACATAAATAACACACACTTACACACTCACTTTTACATCTCTCAAGCACACCTCTACATGTGGAATAAACCCACCTTATATAGAGGTGTTTACATGTCTCTCTCTCACTCTCTATCTCATGAGTCAAAAGGCTAATGCACCACATACAAGTGGGTATTACAAAAGTCAACACATTACAAAGTCATACATGGACAACTTTGCACCCCAACATTCTCCCCCTCAAAGTTAGGAATGGATGACCCACTTAAAATCTTCCAAAATCGAGCAACTACGCGATCCGAGCCTCAAGGGTGACACATGTCGAAATGAATTTCAAATCTTCAATTCTTCCATGATTCTTCAATTTGGCCTCTAGGATGTGAGACCATACGAACCGAGCATCAACGAATGATTAAGAGCATCCCAAACACCAATTAATCACCCAAAAGTTGAGCATAAAACACACCCCGAAAATCTTCAATAAATCCAAACCCATTTCGAACCGAAATCACTTCCGAATCTCCAATCGCATCATTTCATAAACTTCAAAAATTCAAGGTCACTTCGGTCTTCAAATACGCGTAATATGAAAACTTCAAGTTCGAATTTCCATATAAATTTCTCCCCCTTTTTATAATTGAAATTTGATTATAAAACCTTCAAGGAAAGAGAACGTGCTCTATTCGGAATTTTTCGTGTCAAAACTCCCCCTTAACATGTGGCATAAACTTTGTGCTTTAATCCGGAAAACCCAAAAAAATCTTCAATTTTTAGCTTCGTTCACGGACCGCCTTTGACAAAATTTCTCAAAAATGGGTAGAAATTGTCAATTTCAAAATTCTGCAGTGACCCGGTGCGCCTAAAACAGCAAAATATGCAAAACTCTCCCCCTTTTTCAAAGCTAGGTAGAAAGCATCAATTTGCACAAACTGCAGGGGCTTGAAATGCATTTTCTTCAATTTTCAGCAAAAACAGTCCTTTTTCGAATTTGGGTATGAACCGCCAAACATTCGAAGCCTCAGGGGCTATTTTCGAAAATTCTGCCATTTGTGTTCCAAACATACGAAGAGTTGTTCCAAACATTCGAAATTTCAGAAAATTTTCGATTTTGGGTGAAAAGTGTCAAACATTCGAAACTTCAATTAATTGATGAGGTTGCCAAATATTCGAAAGTTCAGGGGCTGAATTCGAAAATTCTGGTTTTTGATCAAAACATACGAAATTTGATCAATTCATACGAAACCTTTTTCCATTTGTCAACCATTCGAAACTTGAGGGACTATATTCGAAAATTTTGCTTTTCCATTCCAAACATACGAAATTTTGCAACGCTTCATAGGAAAGCATCTCCTCTTCATACGAAAATTTTCTCAAACACACGAATTCGAAGGCATTCGAAGCCTCTTAATGAACAGTAACCTCTTAATCATCCAACCTCTGAATCGAATTTTCCCAGTTCGTTCTTTATCCCCAACCCATCGACAGTTCACGATTCGTTTCTCAGACAATTCCGTTCATACGAAATTATCCATGCTTCACTTGGTACGAAACTTCATCCAAACTTTTGTAAACCTCATTGATTCCCCAAAATTGATCTTATTCGTTCTTTGAGCAACCCAGCACACCGATACCTGACTTTGAAAATTAATCGATTTCATTCCTTCTTGACTTCGCGTCGACAATCTGTTCATCAATCGACCCAACTAAAGCTTTTAATGTCGATCAACACATCCAGTCTTCGAAAATTGAACTTTCAAAATCCGTCGACTCCAAAAGCCATTCACCTTAAACCTATCTATCGACCATGAATAATCGACTCCAACCATTCGAAATCAAAACATGGAGATCCTTCGTTATATTTGATACCCAGACAGTCCAAGATTCGTTTTTCAACCCCGATCAACATATGCATTCGCAACCTAAGATTTGTTCGTTAATCGATCGTTGACTCCCAAACCAAATCTTTCTCAGTTAGTTCTTCGTATATCATCAACAAGTCACAAAATTAACACTTAACCAATTTATTTTGACTTTTGGTTGACCTCGACGAACAACAAAATCATCCAATCGATTCCTGTTTTGATGAAATCTGCTTCGGATTTTATTTCAATATTCTCAATCATCAACCATCGCTTTTGACAACAACAATTAGAACTTGATTTTGACTTTCAATTTAATCAAAAATCAACATCTTGATCATAATCGATTTTAGAAATCAACGGATTTAAAGACAATCGATTCACAAGATATACAAATCAAGAATTACTCGTTGATTTTGAGAAACACAGAAACAAAATCGAAACTCAAGAACACCGATTACGACGAAAGACATGAATTATGACAATCGATTCAATCATCAACCGATTTCAAGAACATTATGAGTTTTTAACTAATCTTGATCTTCATCAACAATCACAAATACTCAATCGATGTGATTTTTAATTTCCAGGAAAAGAATATGATTCTCAAAGAATCCGATCATAATGAAACCATGAAGGTACAACACTATTATGCATACAAAGAAGAACATACACAGTTAATGTTTCGATTGTTGACTTCCAGGCTTATTATCTCAATCAAGGATATCGGGTTTAATAACAATGATTGGGATAAAAAAAATAAACATGAACAGTATCAGATATACTCTTTGGGCTCAAGTATTCAAATCAAATTCAATATCATTTTGGGCTTCGAACAAACAAACAGATTAAAAAAAATTTAGAATCACATCAAACATATGGATTTGGAATT
The DNA here is from genome assembly GCF_052849685.1 of Lactuca virosa. NCBI lineage: Eukaryota > Viridiplantae > Streptophyta > Magnoliopsida > Asterales > Asteraceae > Lactuca > Lactuca virosa. The sequence goes on along the minus strand of NC_136428.1, from coordinate 411,379,307 downwards.
GGATCGAGCTTTGATCAACAAAAAATCTATTGGATCACAACAAGTGGGTTTTTCAAAGAAAATTTGATCCAACGAGTCAAAACGATCAAAAATCAAAAAACGCAACGCACGATTCAATGAGATTAAGAGAGATCATAGAGAGAGACTCACCAAAAATTGCTTCAATTGCGACAAAAGTTGCCAAACCGAGAATCGTTCTTCAAAAATCACCTTGATCTTGAAGACCCGCTCTGATACCAATTGTTGAGACATAAGAACATGGTTTGGCATGCGAAATTAAAGTTTGCACAATGAACATGGTGATTTGGGTGTTCAAGAGATGTATTGATTGTATATGGTGTTACACAAAAAGGATCTAGATCTAGACTACATAAATAACACACACTTACACACTCACTTTTACATCTCTCAAGCACACCTCTTCATCTGGAATAAACCCACCTTATATAGAGGTGTTTACATGTCTCTCTCTCACTCTCTATCTCATGAGTCAAAAGGCTAATGCACCACATGCAGTGGGTATTACAAAAGTCAACACATTACAAAGTCATACATGGATAACTTTGCACCCCAACAGGTTCGGATAAGTGTTTAAGGGTCAAAACATGACAAATACAAGGGTTTACGGCCAAGGGAGATGCTACTGGCCGTAAACTCTCATTGATGTTGAGTTTGGTGATGTTTCAAGGCTAGGATCTAGTGATTAACATGCCTAACTAGAAGATAGATGGAGTACTCACACTTATAAGGGCCTTTGAGGTGTTTATGGCCACCAAGAACAAGTGTGTGTTCTTGGTGAAAGATGAAGATCTAGCAAAAAGTTGATTTCCATGGATGAAATCAAAGGGTGATTCATGAGTAAGAAGGATAACAACAACTAGAGGGAAGAATCACTTACCTTTTGGAAAATCGGGAATGAAAATCTCGATGATACTTGAGAGAGAATGGAAGTGTTCTTGAGTTGAAAGTGTAAGAATGATAGAAAAGTGTAGAGAATGAGACTTTAAGGGGGAGTTAACGGCCAACCTTGAGTTTATGGCCGTAAACTCATGTGTCTTGGCCGTGAACTCCTTTTTGGTAGTCTTAAGGCTTGAATGTTGCACAGTGTCTCTAGCAGGTACATTCTAACACTCATTCCTTAAGTGTACCAGACTTAAAACTCCTTAGAATGGCCTTTAACAAGGCTAGAACTCATTAGAAATGAGTCTGACACTCGGTTGAGTTAAATGGTTGGACTTTACAAGGCAAGAATTTTCGGGTTGTCACAGTTTTGTTTTTTATTATCAGGAAAAATGGAAATCAAATTTCTAAAATATGGAGTTTTGGCTTTTATTTCTATAAATCCCAACAGATATCGCATATATCGGGCCCGAGGCACGACGAACCCCCCCCCCCCTTCAAAGTCAAATATAATAAAGATTAATAAAAATACCATTTATAAAATTTATTGATATATCATATATATCACCAATATTTACAAAAAAAAAAAAAAAAACAAAAAACAAAAAAGTTTAAAGGAAAAATACTTCTTCGAGCATTTTTAGATGCAAAATCATTGATAATTCTATCAAGTTCAATTTTATCTAACATATATATCTTTATACATAACATTTCTTTTGATATTTATTACCTTAGATAATTCTTCAATAACTTCAACTTTAATAAACTTGTTTTTGCAAATTAAAATGAAACCGTAACATGAATGGTTGATAGGATACTACATTTAATAAAAACATTTGGCTAACAATCCACCAAATTTAAAATGCTCATTTGAATTAGTATCTTATGGAATTCTGATATCAAAGCAATATCTAAAGTAAAAAGGTCATAAAAATGATAACTAAAATAAAATAAAAAATGTAATAAACAATAATTCACATTACAATATTACCTTGTCAAGTTGGATATCTAATATTTTAAAGCTAAAACTCCAAAAAAATCATGTCAAAAGCAAAACAATAGAAACTTTAGAACATAAGACTTCTCATTATACAATTACGTACAAAAGACTACAAACATAATACCTAATTGAATGGAAATTATAAAACTTAGAGCAATGATTTTTACTTTTTCTAAATAAAGGACTTTAAAAATCTAATATACAATCGAATGATATAAGATTTTAAAAACAAGAATTATATATAATGTAGAATGAGATTATAAGAAAAAAAATTCAGAAGCAAAAATCAGAAAAAAATGATACACAAACCTAAGCTTTTAGAAAGAAAATTCAGAAAGAAAAATCATACATCCTTATATGATATCACACAAAGTAGCAAGTATTTAAAATCAACAGAGATGTGAAATCTCCCATTTTTCAGAACCAATTAAAACATTTTCTTTACGCTTTAATAAATTGAGATGCGAAAATTCGTAGTTAAATAAAATATTTTTGAGATAACAAAAGTTATTTCATTTTATTAAAAACTCCGAGGATGTCATCGTTCATATCCAAACATACATTACAACGTAAATACTAAAAGGTCATGAAATACTATAACATACACATCTCTTTATTTCACTCGGCATACTATTTAGACTTCAACAACTTTACATCCACTACCTATGATGCACATAAAATGAGTGGTTCTGGTTTGGAAAACCTGGTGAGATGCATAAGGTTTTCAAGCCCATAATATATTAATGATAATATATAATAATATTCCTACAACAAACATTATAGGTATAATCTGACATAAGAACACCTACCTGCCCAATCGATGCTCACAAATCCTAAGGCAATGATTATCTGGAAGAATCACCCAACGTGATAAACCGTTTGAGTATTTGGTTGACTACACAGCTAGGGGAGTCCATGCCCAATGTAAGTCATATAAAGGAAACCAGTGTCCAAAGATATTGATAAATATGGTATCCCATTTTATCTATGTTTGTGGGTTATAAGTCCATACTAGAAACGTAATTCACTAGACCACATAGAATAGTCAAGTGTTGTCGTCTACTCTGCTTGATGACCTAGACATACTTGCCAGTTGTTTGATCTGAACCCACCATTTTTGGTCATCCAAGAAAGACGAGGAATATGACACTCTACTATGATCTCATACTCTGCCCCAGAATGAGACCTAATCAATATACAACTTATGAGGAACTGACCAACTTTTACAAGTCTTATTATAGCTAATCCAGACTTATGCTAAAGACAAATCTATTTCCCTTATCGTTCCTAACAGGCAGTACCATCATAGTTATATATATAACTGACGACACACAGTTTATATGATTGAGTCCAGTCCAATGTCATTGGCCGCGTACCAATAACATCAGACTAGGGGGACTTGATGATATTAGGCCCATTAGCATGGCCTAGACAACTCTAGCGTGCCAGCCTTGCCTGGTGCGCTCCTGCCATCCCTGTCTGGCGTTCTTTTTCCAGCCTTGCCTGACCCTCCCTTGCCGACCCTACCCAACACTCCCTTTCCAGTCCTGTGTGGCGCTCTCTTGCCAACCTTGCCTGGAACTCCCTTGTCGGCATTTCCTGGTGCGTGCCCGCAAGCCTCACCGACGCCTCCGGGGGCCTCGCCCAGCTCCTTACTAGTTGGGCCTGAATTGGGCTGGCCCAAGGCCTGACCTAATTCCCCTTGAACTAATTGTCCCCTATAAAGTGAATAGTGCCTCCTCCATGGAGAAGGACTCGGCCCAGTGGCTCAACCGCCACCCTAATCTTTCCCCTTGGCTTAGCCGTCGCCCTAGACTCCGACCGGGTGGCTCAACCGCCACCCTCCGCATTCAGCCACCATACACCACCACCAGCACCAAGATAGTTCTCTCCAGCTAAGGAGAACCATCTCATCTCTACCAGCCGATCTAACTTGATCGTCAGAGCTTGCTCCCGGGGCACAATCCTTAGGGCGGTTCTAACGACCTTGTCTGTTGTGACCTCGTAGATTCCCTCCAGCGTAGGAGCACATCCTTAGAGTAGGTGTTCGGAGCCGATGTCGCATCATTTGGCGCCATCCTGGATCCAAACGAGCAACCACCATCTCGCTTGGTTTCAAGCTCGTTCTTCCCTAGATGGGTTGCGTTTCAGCTTACGTTTTGCTTGGATCTGTTCATTTCTACCATCATTTGCTCAGATCCGTTTGGCTCTTGCCAAGATCTACCCATGTTTGCTCATGTTGGGTTTTGAGCATTCTAACACTCCTAAGTGTACATGCAACCCTAAATACCTTGGATCTATGTTTTCTCTATTATACATGCAAATATGAATATTCCAAGGTATTACCCTATCCAGCATACAATCTATGATACTTGGGTAATAAAAACAAGTTTGAAGACATACCTTTTTATGTAGCTTGATTCCTTGATGCTTAAGAGCCGAGTGCCCCAAGTATGACACCTCAAATGGTTCACACAACATCAAATACACTTGGAATACCTTAGAGAGAAATGAACCACTTCATGAAATCGGCTAGCCCTCACCATACACACATAGTTCTCTCATGGTGCCCATTTTGACAAGAATAAGATGCTTATATAGTTTGTCACAATTAGGGTTACACCATGTAAACCCTAATTGTCATGGCATTTCATTTCCATGATCCATGGGTACAAAAACACCATGGAGCATCCATGGAGCATCCTATGGGTTTTAACACAACTTGATAATCCATAGAGCATTAGCCCACTATACAAGTATGGATGATTTACACAATCAACCCATATATTTAATTAGTCTCCTTTTGATCACTTAATTAATTCCAAATTAATTCTTGATCAATACTAATTAAATAATCTTATTAATATATTAGAACTTATAATATATTAGAACTTATAATATATTAGTAAACCTTAAGTGTTATTGCTCTCATTTTAGTCTATCCAAATGTGTGATGCCATGCAACCCAAATGGACCATGCCAATCGGGTCAAGTACAAACCAAATATAGTTATGGACTTAGAAACTAATCCAACAGTCTCCCACTTGGATAAGTCTAAAACTATTATTGAGTATGACTTCAAGAACCGACTGGCAATCGTAGCTCTGTAAGCTAATGTTGAACTCTGACGTTGTAACTGAACTCTGACCTTTGTCAATGACTTGTCCATTAGATAAGTGATCATATATTCCTCCATTCTAGATATCATATGGACTGAGACATGTATTATAAATCATTCTCTCTGTCCATTTGTTGTTTCCCAATTTCCGATTCATGATGACTGACTGATTGAACAAATCAAATTAGTCTTGGCTTGGCCAAGCACTTCAGGGTGTCATCACTAAATCATCGAGGGGCCCACATATATCGCTTTTATCCCGGAGGTAAAAGGAATGGATAAACTTCGACTCATATGGCTTGTTCTACTACCTGTTGAATCATATACAAAGGCACATTTTATAACATCGAGTTACCAATGCGTTTTCGTGCAATGAATGTATAACCAACTCATAGTAACAACTCATATATCTAGGTTTGAAGAATATAAAATATTATCGTCTCATGATCATTCGTGATAAAATCCATGAAGTGATTCAAATGAGCGCGGGTTGAATCCAATACTCAGAACTTATGAGCACTCATGAGTGTTGTAGCACCACTTTGTCCAACATCTTAGACCTCTACAAGCCAACCCATGACAGTCTTGATTCATATCTACTTCCAACATATGACCGACTGTGGATGGTTTGAATAACTTAGTCATTCAGGAAGAACGACCTAGTTATTCTGGAAGTCAAAACATACAAAGTGAAACACAAGAATAATCGAATCCAATATGGTCTTAGAACTTATGAATATAAATAAAACACCTTTTATTTATCGCCATATTGATCACACATTATTCATTGCATACTGTTTCAAACTATCAACTTTATACTTGAATTAAAAACAATAGTTGTCCCATGCTCCAAGCATGTACACTATGTTTTCTAAACACTAGTCATGCCATATACCAAGTATGCACACTATATTTGTCTAAACATTAGTTATGCCATACACCAAGTATGCACACTAAGTTTGTCTATGATCCTTACTATGTGAAATAGATCGATTGAACATAATTCCAATGATTCTCACTACAAGAAAAAGACCCTTTTACGACGCGCAAACCACAACACTCACTGATTTATGTTACGCAAGAGAGAGTGACATTAAAAAAAGTGTCATCTCTTCAAAAAATTTAAGAATTTAGGTCACGCATTATAGCGTGCCCTTAAATTAGTGTCGGAAGAAAAAAAATTAAAAACACGGAGGGCCTTTAATAGATACGTGGGGAAATGAAATCCCCAAAAAATTAAAACCCCGCCTCTTGGATCTCCTCCTTCTCCTTCTCCTTCATGTGTTCTCCTCCTTCTCCTTCGTGTGCTTTCCCTTTTGTTTAACTTGAATTTCACCATATACTTTATCCTCTCCACCAGCCGACAACCTTCACTCTCTCCTTCTCCTTTTCTCTGCAAACCCTAATCCGCCTCCACCACTACTGAATACCTTTTGTTTATCCTTAAGGAGTAACGCAACCAAGCTCGTATCTCAGATCAAGTACTCCGGCGTGGAGTTAACCCCGAAACGCCAGATGCAGCTCGATACTCTCTCCAGAGCTCTCCGCGACGGCCTCGAACTCGCTGGAAAATTCCTCGTCTCCATCCGTTGGAACGTCTACAAGAACCTTGAAATCTTTTTGGCAATGGGATTTTTGCTGTGGATGGAGTTAAGTGGCGCCACCAACGGAAGCTTGCAAGCTTTCAGTTCTCAACAAAAGTTTTACAAGAGTTTATTACTGTAAGCTTCAAGTCAAACGGTGCTAAACTAGCCAAAGAGATTTCCTTACTAGCAGCTGCTTAGGAAACCATGGATTTGCAGGTAAAGTATTAACTTAAAACTGATGAATTAGTTGTAGCTTTGTTTTAATTATTTGCTTTCTGTTCTTTTATGCAGGATCTGTTGATGAGATCGACATTAGATTCGATGTTTAAGGTGGGGTTTGGGTTTGATCTTGATACTCTATCGGGTTCAAATGAGGCAAGCAATCGGTCTATGGAAGCGTTTGATGAATCAAATGGTTTAGTATATTGGCGATTTGTGGATCTATGGAAGGTGAAAAGGTATCTTAATATTGGTTCGGAAGCTGCTCTCAAAGAAAAAATCAAAATTATCGATAACTTCGTATATGAATTGATACAAAACAAGAGGAAACAACTGAAAAATGAAGAGGTATCTTTATGTGCGTAAAAGTAATTAAAAATCTTTTCTTTCCGTTGGGTTAATTAACCCTTCAATTTTTTCTCATTTTAATGCTTTCTTTGTGCGTGGTCATGAGGTATAGAGATTTACTAGGAATGTCCTTCTCAACGATGACATATTGTCAATCGTGATTCCTTAACCTAATTTTCTATTAGGCGAGTTCTTTAATTTTTATACATTCTTTAATTCAATTGTGATTCCCAAACCTAATGAGCCATTTGTTTCAGAACTTCTTACAACTCTTCCAACAACCATTGTTGACCTTGAGCCTCACCAGATACATGCGTCTTATGAATATGTAAGTCTTAAGTGTCTCGAGTATGAGATTTTTTTATATATTTTTACAAATACTTATTTGATGTTCTTATGAAGGTAGGTTGGATATATGATTCAAGCAGAATCTGAGGAAACAGAGCGTGATGAGTATCTGCTGAGGCTGATGGATCTTCCCAATCAGGTAGGGTTCTCCTGGAAGGATAATTCTTAATTTGGATTTCTTAATATATTGTCTTATGATACGTTTGATTTATGCAGCAATGGGTGGAAATTATAGGATATGCTCACGGAAATATGGATTTATTGAAAGATCAAGATGTCATTAGGATTGTGCTTAACATATTGAAGGTTCGTTCTTATACTAATGAATATAATATTTAATCGACTCTTTTTTATTTTTATTAATGCAATCTTTGTTTCCTGTAGACTAATACAAGTGTTGCCACTGGACTTGGAACAGATTGGAAAGTAATTTTTGCCCCTGATGATGGATCATGTGCAAGAAACTAACCTGATGCTAGAGAATCTAAAGGGTTGACTTTTGTATGTCCCACAACTTGTTTCAGGTAAGGAGGGAAGAATTACTTTAGTTTGCTCAAACTGCAATCATTGGGCTAATAGAAGGAAACCATATATGAAAAAATACACCTTTTCTGATGCAGGAAATAGAAGAACCTGTTACACATATTCAGTTGTGCTGCAGATTGAAGTCACTTTTACTGAAGAAACGACTGTTGAGATACGGGGATACAATAGAGACTCATGCTCAAAAGAGATTTTTCGGATCTTTCTTGGGTTGGAAATATTACAGGGCCTAGAAATGGTGATATTGAAGTTACTTGGGTTGATAGAATGGTTTCAATGGTATGTTGAATCAAATTTCTTGTAAAAAGACATGAATGCCCTTCTTGTTTGAAGTAGTTTTTTGTTTATTGATATGATGTTTGGTGATATCAGGTGGGCCCACAAGCAATATATGTAGTAGGGCGTGATGATGATGATGATGACTCAGCTAGCAAGTTGGGAAATAATGGAGGGTGAAGATAATGAAATGGAAAATCTTCAAAAGGCACTAGAGGTTCATTTCTATTTATAAAAATTATAATAAACAAATAAACGGGTTTAAATTTTAACTGTTTTATTTGTTAAGGATCTTCGAATGAAAAATGGACCAGAGATGAGTGTTGATACAGATGAGCAAACAACTGAAAGCATTCAGACAAATGGTGCACTTTCTATACCCTTAGCTGCCCTTGGATTCATGACAAGGTTAGCAAGTGGAATTTTTTCTAAGGGTCAAAGAAACATTACAGGTAATTCAGGGGGTGATAATGTAACATTACATAGGGAAGATAAAAATGATAATACCCTTGAAAGATTGGCTTATGGATAATTTATTGAAAAGAATCTTTTTTTCTTTTGCATTTTTTCGTCCCTATTTTCCTGTTTCTTAACATTTTTCATCTAGAAAAATATATATGGTTCTAAGAGTTTTCAAATTCTTGCAACTCCCTAGATTGTTTTTATTTATGAAAAATGTATGTTTAATTTGATTTATATGTTTATCATTCTGTTAGTAAGGTAACAAACAAGTCTTTATTTATCTATATCTTCTATAAATGTAGTTTTAGGTGTGGGACCCTTGTGAGTGGCGACAACAGTGGCAGTGTTCAGTTTTGGGATAGTTCACATGGTACTCTGTTGCAAGCACTTACTTGCCATGAATGCTTTGGCAGCTAGTCCTACCCATACCAAGGTGTTCTCAGTCAGTCAGGTACTGAATACTATTTTAAGTTTTAGTTTGTTTGACTTGGATTGGATGTTGTAGTATCATATGATGATTTTTGTTTCAGGTTATATTATATAAAGGTATTTGGTGACAGATCTTGTTCTGCTAGTCCTACCGAAATGAAATGAATAATTAGATTCCTTGTCGCCCTGGGCTTGGTGGAGCAATTGTGCCAAGATCATGTAGCACATGTAATTAGTTACATTCATCACCTCATTGCCATTTCCTCCATAAATGTGAACTCCTTTTATATTAAAATGTGTTTGCTCTTAATTTTTACAGATGGGTGAAACACCATGCCCTGTTGACCCATGGATTGTAGTCTTGAAACTTCTAGAAAACCCTGAGATAAAAAGGCTTGACATTTAATGATTTCTTACAATGATTCACTACTGAAGTTTCTAACTTTTTTGGCCTGTTTTTAAATCTTAGGATATCCCAACTGGTGAGGCTACCAAGGAACATGCTTTTATCTGTAGACAGACAACTTGTACAAACAATTGTACCTGGTACAAGATTGACTATAATGGGAATTTACAGCATATTTCAAGCTTCAAAGACATCCACATCGTAATACTTTCACTCTATCTATTCACCAATAATATTTAACTTTCATACATTTTGAATATAGCTAAATCTGGCAATCTTTTTTCTGTTTTGATCTAGTCACAAAGGAGCAGTTGCTATTAGACAACCATATATAAGAGTTGTTGGAATAGAAGAAACAAATGAAGCTACTTGTGGTCCTGCCAATTTCACACAAGAAGAGGTAAAGTTAATATCATTTGATGCAAATTATGTTTGTCTTTTAGTGGAAATAGAGATGTATTGCTTTGGTGTTGTTTATTACTTACTGGGTTACCTTCATATTGCTTTCAGGTTGAAGAATTCAAGAGATTTGCAGCAGAAGGCAATGTATATGAAAACATATGTTCCAAGATTGCCCCTTCCATATTTGGCCATGAGGATGTTAAAAAAGTTGTGGCTTGTCTCCTGTTTGGAGGATCAAGGAAGGTATAATTCCAACTTTGCCCTTGAATATTGTTGTCTTTACTTAATAATTTAGGAGCTCATTTCCTCTATTTCTACAGAATTTACCTGATGGTGTAAGATTGATGGGTGATATTAGTGTTTTGCTCTTGGGAGACCCATCCACTGCAAAATCACAGGTAACCTTAAATTCTTTTCATTTCTTTTTATTACAGAGTTGTAATTTTAATAAAAGCACTGTAACTTTCTTATCTTTTTACTTTTTTTTAATACAAATATTCTACAACACCCTTCCATATTTCTCCAATTCCAATTTCTAATTTAACATTATAAAAATCATTTAGCGCGAGTTTTATCTGGAAGCAGGGGCTATGGTCTTGGCTGATGGTGGTGTTGTCTGCATTGATGTTCATAATAAGCTTATTATGAACATAAAGGTTAGATGTCTACTTCAATTTTATTAAAGGCTGTATTTATCTTTATTATGTGTATTTTAAGATACCCTTTTCCTATAACAGATTATATCTCCTGTATTGGATATGATACCTATGTCTTTGGGTATTAACCTGGCTGCCCTGGCTTTTAGAAAAGAACTCATAGATCTGGCAAAGAGGTTGAGTGCAAATTTAAGTACTTATAGGGATACTTTATTTGAGGAATGCCTCAGATTCCTGAAGGAGGTGGAGTTTGGTGTTCGGGAATCTTCCAATCAGTTGCATAGCCCTGGTAACATTTGGACTATTTATGCAGAGACAACTTCTGTGTTCTTTAAGGTGTGTGTAAATTTTCAATTTCAATCCCGCACAACACTGTTGATATAAGTTACCCTTGTTTTTTTAGGTTCTTCAATCGCATACAGGCTTGCTTACTTCTAACCAACTTACTAAAGAAATGGAAAGATTATATCTGAAGTCTCCAAACAACAGTCTCATTATAGAGTACATATCATTAAACTTTTTAATGTTGTTTGTCAGGGAGACTATTCATAGCTGATGCGAACAACAATCTCATTAGATATTTGGATCTGCACAAAGAAGATGCAAAAGTTGTTACACTTGAGCTAAAAGGAGTTCAGCCTCATGTATGTGTAATAATTGTTGTGCACAATTTACAAGCTGCTTGGTGGTAAGTGGAGTACCGGATAATCTGAATGTTGAGATAAAGAAAGCAAGGTATTACTTTGTTTCACATCACATAGCTTTGTCATTAAAATTACAATTATACCCTTCATGTGTAGTTTTTTGTCATCACATAGCTTTGTCACTAAATTATACCCTTCATGGTGACTCTAAATAATGGGGCAAGAGTCAACATGGCAAGAAGGAAGGAAATCTTCTTGCTGTTGCTACTGTTGAATACAAGGTAGGGGCATTTATGTCTTTTCACCAATCTTGTTGCATATTCTTAACTTATTCAATTTTGGCAGGTTGATCCTGCTACATGGCCAATAATGATCTTTAGGGTCTGCTAGAAGGATTGGAGATTGCAGTTAAGCTTCTATCGAAGACTTCACGCCAAGGACTTGATGAATTTAAGCTAGCAATGTTTTACATGATTTGGACATGAATCCTAACATATCATACTTTGGCATGGTTAGAAGCTTTGGAGGAAACGAGACTCAAGAAAAAGCAAACACACAGAGAGTTGTTGGCACATAGTAAGCTAGATAATGCAATTGTATATAAATTCTGCTTCTCTTGAGTTCATTTTTTTATAACATTTACTCACTATTGGAATAATTATTTGTATTTGACATATTAGTGAAATGAATTATCTTTGTTATTTATGGTATTTTATTTTGTATTATGAGATTTTTAATGTGTTATTTAATTTGAAAATTAGTAAATCTCTCAAAATATATAATTTTTAAAACATTTAACTTTATGACACGCAAAAATGTGTGTCGTCTTTTTTTTATGACAGTGACTTTAATGATGCGCAATGCGCGTCGTCAGGTTACGACACGCAAATGTGTGTCGTCTTCTTTATAACAGGGCCTTCCTTGACACACATTGCGTGTCGTAAATGCGCGTCGTAAATAGACGACGCGCAAAAGCGCGTCGTTTCTCGTTATGACAGGGCCTTTCTTGACACGCATTTGCGCGTCGTCTGAGCGTTTTACGACGCACATTGCGAGTCGTAAAAGACTGTTTTTCTAGTAGTGTCTCATTTCACAATCCCAAATCCTTACCGCAAATGCAAAAATTCCAAATTCCTTCCATTTACCTAAATTTGTTAGATTCTAAACTTGTATGCATTGATCATCTTGTAATGATTATGCACAAAGTCACAAAGACTTGTCAACTGACATTACAGAGTAATTCAATGGTGATAAACTCCATGGAAATATCCTTCTTGCATTAAGTTTTTTTCCTAATCTTACACAAATTAAATCCACCTATGGAGACAACTCCATATTCCCATTTTTGACTATCATTTCTGAACAAGAGTTGCCTCTTTTTAGAACATGTCAATATGGTCCTTCCAGAAACACTATACTTCCAACTGTCCCTGAGCAACCAATCTTTGGTAAACCTTAGATTGTCCTCGACAATTGCTTAATCATTTTAGTCGTATCCAATTCTAGACCTTTTCCCCTTCTTAATGCCTCAGGCATTTGGAAAATTAGAAAGGATAAATATTATAGCACATGTAATCGATCATGTACCCAAAGCGAATGGGACACGATTCATGATGTCTCACATAAAGACATGATTCTAGGTCAGTCTTTTTGCTATAATATCTCTATTTGTATTTGCCAAGTTCTCATAATTCAGGTTATGAAAAGGGATGTCGTAATCATAATCGAATTTTAGAATGCAAATAATGGGCCTATATATAGAATTTCCTTATGTTGAGCCATTCCAACACAAAATTCATATATACCCTTGACTAAAGATGATTAAAACCTCAATCTAAGCTTTTAGAATTGAAATGAAGTATAATTTCCTCTCCCTTAATTATAGCAAAACAACTTTTTCAACCCCAGCAACTTCATGAATTGAAACTTTTGTTTTCTATAATTAACATTGCTAACTTGCAATACTTGTCATAATTATCATGCTCCCACTAACATGATGATTATTAGCATAACACTTATGCTCCCACTAGCTTTGACATGTACTCAGAAATCAGCTGGACTTCTAGAAATCAATACTTTATTGACTTTCTTACCAAAGTTCAGACTTCCGATACGAGATGCTTTGATAAAACTTTATCAAAATCATACACGTTTCCTTAGATAGCACACATGTGTGTCTAATCAATTTCAGAACTATGAAAAGGGATGCCGTAATCATAGTCTCAATTATTTAGACCTTTTCCATTCCTCACAAGTCCATGTTAGTGTGCCGGTTAACCACACACGCTCCACTAACGACTTTGAGAATGCAAATTATCACAACTGTTATCTACTTAAAATCTACTTAGTGAAAATGTTTCCTCACCATCATTTTCATGAATCGAAGAGAAACCTTATGACACTTAGATTGTTTATGGTGTAAGTGTTCTTATCCAAACCCTATGGACTGAACTCAATCTTACTTTCTTGCCACCTGGCAGCACAAGGGCCTGTCATTTCTTCCAAGTTGTTATGCAAACAATTGAGAACTCTCAGTACTCATATGCATAGCCAACTTTAACTGGAATGGGCACAAAAATAGAGATATGTCAACACGATAGGTTATAAACCTCACGTCGTGTGCTAGTGATGGACTACATGTTTTTATTCTTGATTAGATCTTGAAGCTTTTCCAAGATCTCTTAGACTCCCACTCTCCTCTTGACATATAAGACTCACTTGTCAAATATTCAAGAGATAGTGCAGATTCTTTATCAAGACAAACACTTTACACAATTGGCCTAAGTTGGTCTTTGTTTTATCCAAAACATCACAACTTACCAATTTCAAATGTACAAGAGTAGGACACTTTTACTCTTACATTTGACAAGTGTTATAAACCTTTCTTTAAGATATGTCACTCATCTTACAGTCTTGGAGTATGACTCTAAGACTTGTTTTGGAACGAAGTATGACTCATCTTCTTGACTTAACCATTCCAACAATTCAAGATTCCTCTTCTTAGTCATAAGAATGCACTAAGATGTCCTTAGAGGACTAATTGTGACATGATTTCTAAATCATTAAGATGATCACGAAACATGATACTAAAGTACTCTCCCATCTTTTCAGATTTGAGAAACTTTTATCCTTCTGCCTAATTTGATTCTTCTCATTCGTTCTGCCATATATTGAAAAGTTTCCAATGTTTCAGAATTATACTTAAACTGGTAAGTATAACCATATTTACTAAACTTTAGTAAATCATGACGAATAGTCTTATCGATCTTTTGTGGTGGACTTGATCAGTGCACCAGAATGTGTACTCGATCCCTTAGTCCTTCACTTGACTCACATATACATGTGAACAAGGAATTAATCTTAATTTTCCAAACATGAAAATTCTCATTCATCATACTATACAACTTGCATGATTTCACAGTTTCTATCCAACTGAAACCTTGGGTGATGAGAATCTTTCCTTATTTGGTAAATTATGACCCTACCACAAACGAAAGAAATTTTTTTTAAATATTGCTATCAATGGAATCATATAAACAACCATTTTTCACAAATGCCACTGTAAGGATATTTAAAATAAATATAAAATTAAAACCTTACAGTGCAAATGCATATGAAAAACTTGTTGTTATCTATTCCTAAGCAATATAGCATAACTCCTAAGCAACAACTCAAAAATTCTGATCACCGAACCATGCGATCGAAATCCATCTTTGCGATCAGAATCAGCATATACTTCTTTTAAGTTTCTTCATTTTTTTTCTTTGATTCTTAAAACAACAATATGTGACCCAGTCACATCATGTAATGAGAATCTCAGAATAGAAACTTAACAGAGTTAGATAGTGGACTTCACCTGAAGTAGAATCAAACATCTTGACTTGATCAACCCTATGATCCTTCAGGTAAATAGGCAGTTTTGTAACCAATGCCCCTTCTTTTGGCAATATAAACATATGGACTCTATGGAAATGGTACACGAGACTATTACAGACTTAGACTTTCTCTTTACCATTTGGTCAACCGAGTTGACTATGGCCGATCCCTTTCCATTGGGAAGAGAAACCCTTTTCTAGATATCCAATGTTACCATTGTCAATATCCATTGGGAAGTTGATCTCCTAATCAAATTTGCTTTACTAGTCCTCAAACCATTGCTGATTCAGCAGCACCAAGCAAATAGATAAGATCATTAAGGGTCATGTCATAGTCTGTTTCATAGTAGTCCCAAAGAAACTCACTATGTGACTTAGAAAGTGATTGAACATCCAACTTTCTTAAGACTTTGACACCCAACTCTCCCGGCTTGTCAATATGTGACTTCATCTCCAAGATGTGATCACACATAGACCTTTCTTGCCAATAGGGCTTGAGTGACCTTGAACTTGTGGGTTAGGAAAAGTAAATGGAGGAGGTGGAGGAAGTGAAGTTCCAAGAGATTTGGGAAGATCATAAATGTCTAAACTAGACATCTTTTGGGAGATATTCAAGATAGTTGATCTAAAGTCCTTAATATAACACCCAATATAAAATATTAAGGCTAGGACCCAACACAACATTTTATAACATGGAAGAGGGATGCCGTAATCCAGGTTATAAAATATTTGAAGGTAGGTGAATGACGATTCACCAATTTCCACCATGAAAACGAAATAATTTATTAGGTTTTAATTGGTTTTGAAACTCCTAGATTCTTTTGAGATTCATTGAACTTTTCAATGGCATGTTTCAATCTCGATTGTGCCCTTCAGGTTTTTGTGACTGGGATGCCGAGGATCACAAAACAAGGTATGAATAACCATGCAAATATACTTGGTACCCTTAATATTTATCACTTAATCGATGTGCCGGTTAACCACACGCGCTCTGCCGATCCTATGATAAACATTAAGTTACCCTTTGCCTACCTTGTTAAATCCAGGTTAGTGTGCCGGTTACCCACACGCGCTCCACTAACGACTTAAACAAAGTGCAAAGTGTAATTTCATGGGTTAGCACCAAATTCACATTTTCCTAAGTAACTAAGACTGGGAATTTATAAAATTTTAGTTACTTAGTATTTATCATTAATACTTTTAATGAAGGGAGAATTATAGTCCTTGTCCTACCCGTTCGGCTAACGACCCTCCACCAGTCAAGGAAGCGGTGGATGAGAGTGGACACCCATTAAGCTGCCATTTTATAGGCAACAACCTTATACCCCCCTTATAGACCGACTTTGTGAATGAGGCCTACTAACGGTAACACTGACGTGCTCTTATACATATATGTATATATATATATATATATATATATATATATATATATATATTATTAGCTTATAATACTATAGAGTATAAGGGTTGAATTTTAACTTTTAAAATTCTAAGGGCTTAACTTGGAATTAAAGTATTCATAAGGGAAAACTTTTCAAATTCCACAAATTGAGGGCAAGTTTTGAAACAATTCAAAAACTATTCAATTCCATAACTTATGAGATTAAAGTAGTTTTAATTAAAAAACTCTTCAAGTTCCATAACTTGAGGACAAGTTATGGAAGACTTTAAACCATTAAAAGAATGTGACTTTTCCTTTATTCATAACTTATGAAATATTTATGATTTTTATGATTCTTAAATGTGACTTTTCATGTAACTTGAGGACAAGTTACAAAAACACATTTTAGAATCAACTCTTAGATTAAAATGGATTGAAAACAACAATTTCACATAACTTTCCTATTAATATAAGCAACTCATAAGAACAAGATAATTCAAATCAAACTTTTTCATGAAATTCGCCTAACCATTAAAATAATACAAAACATGAGTCTATTGATAATTATCTTTGAAATTGAATTAGAATGAACATTACCACATCAAAAACAGGTTTATAGGTTCAAAAACAACTTAGGGTAATGATTCTAGTCCAATTCCATCCTTAAAAGTCGAAAATATGCTGTCAGTGGGTCCTACTCGTCGAGTGTATGAACCTACTCGACGAGTAGGATGAGTTTCCTCATGGACTCGGCGAGTCCATCAGTGGACTCGACGAGTCCAGTGCCCAGACAGCCCGAAAATCGATTTTTTCAGCATTTTTCAGCACTTTGCATCAAGTATAATTGAAAACAAGCCTAGGCTCTGATACCACTGATGGGTTTTGAGCATTCTAACACTCCTAAGTGTACATGCAACCCTAAATACCTTGGATCTATGTTTTCTCTATTATACATGCAATTATGAATATTCCAAGGTATTACCCTATCTAGCATACAATCTATGATACTTGGGTAATAAAAACAAGTTTGAAGACATACCTTTTTATGTAGCTTGATTCCTTGATGCTTAAGAGACGAGTGCCCCAAGTGTGACACCTCAAATGGTTCACACAACATCAAATACACTTGGAATAACTTAGAGAGAAATGAACCACTTCATGAAATCGGCTAGCCCTCACCATACACACATAGTTCTCTCATGGTGCCTATTTTGACAAGAATAAGATGCTTATACAGTTTGTCACAATTAGGGTTACAGCATGTAAACCCTAATTGTCATGGCCTTTCATTTCCATGATCCATGGGTACAAAAACACCATGAGCATCCATGGAGCATCCTATGGGTTTTAACCCAACTTAGTAATCCATGGAGCATTAGCCCACTATACAAGTATGGATGATTTACACAATCAACCCATATATTTAATTAGTCTCCTTTTGATCACTTAATTAATTCCAAATTAATTCTTGATCAATACTAATTAAATAATCTTATTAATATATAAGAACTTATGATATATTAGTAAACCTTAAGTGTTATTTCTCTCATTTTAGTCTATCCAAATGCATGATGCCATGCAACCCAAATAGACCATGCCAATCGGGTCAAATACACACCAAATATAGTTATGGACTTAGACACTAATCCAACAGCTCCACCATCACTCAGATCCGTCGATTTGATGCAGTTTTTGTTCAAATCTCTTGATCTGGTTAGTTTTTTTGTTTAGATCTTTAGATCTGCTTTGTTTTTTGCTTAGATATCTAAATATGCTTCGTTTTAGTTCATCTGAGCATCTCTCGAGTTTACAAAGACATTTCAGATCAGTTTCGTCATTCTTCTTGTTGACTTATTCAGCAAGTTGGGGAGAAAGGAAGTTTTTTTATGAGTTTTTCCCCATCTTTGTTCATATTTTGGTGTTTTATCCAAGCAACTTGAGAGGAGAAGAATTTTTTCGTGATTATTTACCTTATATTCAGTTTATGTTATCTAGAAATTACCTTTAGTTTATGATTTTCTTTGAACAACTCCTTTGAAGTTGTCTATTTAGTGTTTTATTTTAAAGCTTAGAGAAGGAAACGAATATTCTTTCAGATCTACTTTTGTTCACATTTTGGTGGATTTTCAGCAACCTGAGGGAGGAGAGGTTAGAATATTTTACAATTTTTTACCTCTTTTTCTAGCTCATTATCAAGAAAAATCATTTTCGGTTCATGATTTTTCGTATACAACTTCATTTAAGTTGTTTGTGAACACTGATTTGGTGTTTTCTATAAAAACTTTAAGAATATAAAAAAAGAGAGGTTTCTTATGGGTTCTTACCCCACTTTCAGTTCATATATTCTGTAAATCTCGTTTAGCTTATGATTTTTGGTGTGCAACCTTATTGAAGATGTTTGTGTTTACTTCAAAAAATTTAAGGAAGAAAGAAATTTTTATGAGTTTTATTTTTTACCTTCATAACTTGTCTTGCTTTGTTTTTAGCTCAGATCTCTAGATCTGCTCTATTTTTTTGTTTATTCAAACACTTTTCAAGTTCGCAAAGATATTTCAGATCAATGTCGACATTCTTTTTGGCGATTTATTGAGAAAGTTGAGAAGAAAGAGGTTTCTCAAATTTGCAAAAATCTTATCAGATACGTTTTCGTTTACCTCTTGGATGTTTATTCAGCAAACGAGAAATTTTTTATGAGCTTTTATCCAATTTTCAGTTCACACATTACAAAAAATCATTTTCTAGTTGAGCCTTTTTCATTCCCTGAAAGAGCTGTGTGTAACCACAGCTGTGTTGCTTGTACATTCATTAAACCTCAGAAATTTTTTACTCTTCACCAAAATACTGATTATTGTTCATCGACTTGGGTGATCAGTCAAGCCGGTGCATCGTCACAAGGTCATGGTCATCCCACTTAGGAATGGGTTTCTCTACTCTCCCCTTGTTTGGGCGGGGATATTTTCACTTGTTTTCCCTGGTCGGGTGTTGGAGGAGACTAAAAGTGGAATCCTTTAAGGTTCTTGGCATTCCATGTTCTTGGGAATGGTCTGCCTTCGAATGTATCAAGCATGTAGGACCCATTCCAGTGTGCGCCAAATAATTTGTACGGTCCTTCCCATGTGGGACCTAGCTTCCATTATGGTCGGGCGTTGCTTGCCTCGTTTTTCCTTAGGACATAATCTCCCACTTTGAAGGCTTTCTCTTTCACCCTTTGATTGTAGTACCCTTCTACTGCACTCTTATAGGCCCCTTGTTGAAACGTTCGACTGCTCATGCTTTTCTTCGACGAGGTCTAGGTTCTGCCTTAGGCCGTCATCGTTGTTCTTGCCCTGGAAATGTATTGTCCGTGGTGAGCCGATCATCAGTTTTGCCGACAACATCACTTCTGTACCATAGGCAATGCTGAATGGGGGGTTTTTTTTCGTGCTCGTCCTTAGGGTCGTCCTATATGACCAGAGGACTCCCAGAAGCTCTTCAACCCATTTTCCCTTGGCCTTTCCTAGCCGTTTTTTGGTCCCATTCACGAGTGTCCTGTTGGATACTTCTGTCTTCCCGTTAACATGGGGGTGTGCTACCGACGTGAATTGTTATTCTATTCCTTTTTCTGCACATTAGCTTCTAAACAGGTTCTCTGTGAATTACAGCCCATTGTCGCTGATGTGACAACCGTCAATTTTTAGTCAAGTCAAAGTCAACTAAAGTCAACAAATCAAACCTGTCAACTCATCTAACCCTTGTATATTAGGGTTTCCATTATGTTTCTTATTGTACAACTCGCAATCTTAATACAAAGTATCACTTAGAGTTTTCACGTGTTCGGAAATTCTAAACCCTAGTCAGGGCAAGAGATGGAACTACTCGATAAAAACATTAATGCATACCCTTCGGGGACGTATAACATTCATAACAAGGCTTAACGGGGTTTACACACCTTGCGTGGTGAAGCTACACATCCAAAAAGTCTCAAACGAAGTCTCTCAAATCTCTCTCGCTCTATCTCTCGCTCCCACAAATCTCTCCCAAATCTCTCCAAGTATGTGAAATCTCTCCCAAATCTCTCTCAAAATCTCTTTCAACTTTTTATAATCATTTGGGGCATCCCGACCCTTAACCTAGACAAAAACCGCGCAAAACGGAAAGATTATTTGAAAAACAGCCATTTAGGGTTGAACCGTCTTAGAGCCGAAACCCTAAGAAGTGAAACCCTAAGAAGCCTTATAGGACCGAAGCCCCTATTAGAACCGAAACTATAAAGAACCGAAATTAATAGGACCAAAGCCGAAGACTAGGAGGACCGAACTTCGCATAAGACCAAAGGTCCCTTCGGACCGAACGTTCCCTTCGCTTCCATCTGTTTCGGGTTCGCTTCCAGCACTTCGGGTCCCTCTATTTCGGACCGAAAGCAAGGCTCGGGTCTTCATATCTAGGACCGAAGGCGAAGTTCGAGTCTCACCCTCTTAGGACCGAACCTTCGGCCCAATCCGAGAAGCCTCGCAGTTTCGCCCATTTCATCCGGTTTTCGACCACGACTCCATTTTAAGCCCGTTTTCGTGATTTTAACGCGGGATTTTCACCCAAACTAGTATTTTAACATAAGAGACCCTAAATATTCATATTTTAATCATATTTTGAGGAAAATCATTGCCTAAGAATAAAATCTAGTTGGTAAGATATTTAGGTGGAGTGTTGACTTATCCTGTGGGCAAGGACACAAGTTACCTCCCATACCCACTCCATGACCATCCCCAGTCACTATTCCACCATACCTGGTCATTCCATCTTCCTTTTCCCACTCTTTTCCAGCCATAATCTTGATCAAAGGCTGGAGAAATCCTTATCACTCCCATTATTCACTCTTTCTCAAGAAGAATCAAACCCATTTCTCTCTCTCTTCCTCTCTCCAAAACTCGAGATTCAAGGGCTGTTCTTGAGTTCTTTCTTCACTTTTGGTAAGTACCTTCATCCTACACTTGATTATCTTACACCTCTTCACTCAATTCAAGAGTTCCTTACGCAAATATCATCATATTTGTTGTTAGATCTTCGAATCTTCAAGCATCTTCTAAGTGTTCTTGAGTTGAACACTTACCTTCTTCATCATCCATCTACTTAAATCACTCAAGGTGAGTTCATACCCCTACATTTTCATGTTTTCTTCAAGTTTTAGGGGGGGGGGAATACAAGTTAAAACACCAAAAACTTAACTAAACTCAAACAACAGCTTTCATCAGAAACGTTGAGTCTTATTCACGGACTGTTTTGACTATCTTAAACTTAATATCTTTCAAAACTGTGTAATTTGCAAATAGTTCAGGTTCATACCTTTAAAATGACTACCTGCACATCTCCATACGATTGTTTTACGATTTATGGTGATTTTTACAAAACTGCCTATCATTTCAGAAACGAATTCGGACCAGTCTGTGAATATGAACATTTTAACACAAGTTAAAGACTTCTAAAAATCATAATAAAAATTATGAATAAACTAGACACATTTTATGAACTCTCAGAATTTACGGATTCAGGTTTCGACTTCTTATGATTTTTCTATAATTTTTCTAAAACAGTGCAGAAAGGTTAAAAACTAGTTAACAGCTTATAACTTTCATAACACTTTGTATTATGTTGAGCAAAGTGTATAACAATAAGTTCTAAATATTGAATGTATTTTCTTGTTAGTTTATCATCATAAACTGAAATTTAATCATTCATGATAATGATTCTTCATTCATTTCGAGCACATATAATAAGCTATAATAAGCATAGTTTATGGATTTTTACTACATGAGAAAGGTTTTACTCTCAAAACAAATGGGTTTTTTCATATATTACATAATAGTAATAGTTTATGGATTCATAGCACTAATGTATTTTCATAAAAGGGGTTCTTTTACATTACAAACGTTTTGGATAAACTATAATAGGTATAGTTTATGTATCATTTACATTTCAAACTCATTTACCAAAGGTTTTCAGTTCAGTTCACGTAAATCTGTTAATGAATAAATGTGTGAGACATTTGTTTCGTGTTACCTTCATAGTAACAAAGTCAAAAGTGCTGTAAATTGTAACCAGAGTCTCTTGTAGGGAGAGCGTGATAGTTGTGTATAGATCTATATTGGGTCTGACAAGCCCGCACCTGAGCTGCATGCAACAGCTAGACCGGCAGGTCTGAGGCGACAAGTGTCATTTAACTTGCGAAGCCTGAAGAACGTCGTATTACGAGGCCGTCTGAGTCTTAGTATGGTTATAATAGCTCACATGTGGTATTAACAAATCATAAGATTTACGGGTTTTACTTTTAAATTAGCGAGTTATGTCAATTTAACTCACATGAATTACTTTAAGTATGGAAAAATACTTGTATATTTCGGTCTGGACATCTAAGGCTACATAAATTTTATAAGGAAAATATTGGATTTTCTTTGGAAACATATTTCTGTTAAACTTCATTTCATTTAGAATTGTTAGACTTCAACTATAATCGCTAAGTGTATATGCTAGGGTTATATAAGAATCTAGTCACAATCGACTTAGAATGGGTGGGCCCGCCTTACTTCCTGTGCCTTGTTTGGTTGTGGACTTGGGGCAGACCCATTATAATCGACGGTTTATTTAACTTAAATTTTATATAACTTATATACACTAGGTGATTATAGAGGAAATCTATGGGTCTTTCTAGGGTACATTATTGCATAACATAGAAGCTTTCATTTCACATTTTATCAAGAAAATATTGGATTTTCTGGAATCATATTCATTCGCTTTTACAAGGAAAATGACATCTTTATCAAATAAAACTCTTATGAACTCACCAACTTAATTGTTGACACTTTTTCAAAACTACTTGTATTCTCAGGGAATCCGTAAAACAGGAAATCAGCGGCTTTTGAGGATGGAACGCTAAGGCGTTAAACATTTCATTTTTGTCAACATAATGTAATTGATTTAGAAACATGTAAACTCATACTATGGTGTAACTTTTTCAATTATATTTATGTTGGTTGTTTTTACTTTGAGCACTATTATACTCGTTGTTGTGATACTATACATGAAGTCCTCCACCCCCGGACGTTTTCGCCATCCTTGGTTTGGGGGTGTGACAGCTGACTAGTACTTTGGGTGTTCCCAATCTTATTATAATGTTTTCCATAAAAACTTGATCATCTGTCTCCCTGCTATGCACGTTAATGGCTCAGCTTCGATCCACTTGGTAAAATAGTCCACTGCGACTACTAGGAACTTCATCGTCCTGGGGGCTTTGGAGAAGGGCCCTACAATGTCGATCCCCTAATGGTAGAAGGGCTAAGGGCTTGAGATACTTGTTAGGGGTGTTAGCGGGACTCCCTGCATCGGTGAGTAGGTTTGGTACTCCACGCATGTTCGTGTTAATGCTATTGCGTCTTGGTGAATGTTGGGCCGGTAAATTCCCATCCTTAGTATCTTCCCTGTGAAGGCCCTTGCTCCTTCATGTGCGCCAGATGGTCCGACATGCATTTCTTGGAGCGCCTTCTTGTCGTTGGTCTCATCTACACATTTTAGCCATGGGGTCTTGAATCCTTTCTTGTACAACATTCCTTCGACCATCGTATATTGTGGGGCTTTTATTTTGATTTTCCTAGCCTCTATATGATTATCTGGCAGGATGCCGTGCTGCAAGTAGTCAACAATTGGTGTCATCCAGTTGGGTTGTGCCGACGACAAGGCATGCACTTGGTGCTCGTCTATGCTCCTTTTTTTGAGCAGTTCGACCAGAACTTCCTTGGAGAGGTGGCCGAAGCACGTCAATACGAGTTTACTAAGGGCTTCTGCCCTCCTATTCTCGCTTTGTGGTATCTGTTTGATAGTGAAAGTTTTGAAAGCTTTTTACTAGCCTCTGGACAACCTTTACATAGTTCTCCATTCGCTTATCACTTGCTTCAAATTCTCCTCTGACTTGGTTGGCTGCTGTCACACCCCGCTAAAGCGGAAACGCAAGGTATGACAGCGACAAAGGTTTCATTGCAAAAGATAAAGATACATCACCATAGCAATATTTAAAAGTTTACAACCCATAGCTTAAACAAAACAAAGTACAAGTTTTTCCAAAATGACATTGTTCAAAATATAACTTCATAAAATAACTTCCACACGATGCAGCATGCTCTATGATGATGAATCTCTATATCCACTTACTAATTATTTCCTGAAAAAGCATGTAAAACGAGCGTGAACTATGAAAATAGTTGGTGAGTTCACAGGTTTATAAAATCAAGATTTGGTATAAGACTTTTCATAAATACAAGTACATTGCTTTAATGAGAACAAAGTTCATTGCTATAATGAGAAACAAAGTTGATTGCTAAAATTGATAAACGAGTTTATCCCATAATAAATAACAAGTTTATTGCTATAATGAGTAACGAGTTTATTGCCATAATAAATAACAAGTTTATTGCTATAACGAGAAACGAGTTTGTATGTGTATGAGCAAACAATGAGTCTCAACCAAACCTATGACTGAAGCCCTATCAAGATCTATGCTTATCGTTCCATAGATGAATATGGTATCATGCACTCCAACAATAGGGCAAGTGAGGAGTTGTCAATTCCTAATAGCGCTATCCATAATGACCATTGGCTCAAAGAGTTAATGGTTAGCGATAAGGGAAGGGCCTTAGTACGATAAGTTCTCATGTTCCGTGTTGCATAGACATACATAGAGAGACATAGCAATAAAATAGCAATCATGTTTGATACAAATCAATTTAAATTCAACATTTAAATAATAGTTTTTCGGGACATGCTTTTCCACCCCAAAACATAAAAACAGAAAATAGGGGAGTGCGTGAATACTCACAATGTTTCGAGTAGGTACAAGTAGTGCCTCAGAATACACCAACGCCTTACTACCGGGATCCTACGACATCAAACACACACTAGTGAGTTTCCATGTCGAAATCTAATGCTAATATACTAAACTCTACATATAGAGAAATGCCGAATTTATGTTCTAATATCGGTTTTATATTAATTGGTTACGATTTTTCTGAAATGGTGAAATTCTATAAGTCATGTGATTAAGAAAATTTTGGATATTAATTTTCCAGATTTAGTAATATAATTTGAGGGTATTTCAACACATTTAAAGGTGTTTTAAATTCCTAAAAACGCAAAATATTATCAAATAGTTTCCAAAAATTGTCAAACCTTGTATTTTCATTCTAAATACAATAGAGGTTTTCCAGAAAATTTCTCTTGAATTTTTTTGATATGGTTAACTATTTTTCCAAGTTTTTAAACCTTCATAACCAAATAAATTCACGAAAAATAGCATTCAAAGGATGAAAATTCTCAAACTTTTTATTTTACTGTTATTACACATTACTAAGCTAGGAAAAATATAAAAATGGATTTCCAAGCTGTTTAATTATATTTTATGATTTTTGAGCATTTATTCTAATAAAAATTGAAATAAATAGAAAACAGTTTCCAAAATTACTCAAACTTTTTATTTAACTGTTGTTATACATAACTAGGCTGAGAAAAATATAAAAAATATTTTTCAGTGGTTATTTCTATTTTTCCTTGTTTTATCCCCTTAAATAATCATTAATTGAAGAATAAATAACAAACAGTTAAATTAAATTACCAAAAAATTTTGTAACATCATTTACAGTGTAAGTAATCTGGGAAAAATACCAAAAGTGGTTTTCATATTGTATAATCCGGTTTTGGGTAATTATGTGTATTTAAGTGTATTTAAGTGTATTTAACCTTAGAAAATAGGAGAAAAATAGTATACAGTAGAGGAAAATTATCAAAATATTTATGTAATCTCCTAATGTACAACATGATGTTCTGGTAAATTTTCATGAATTTTGGATAATCAGAACTATTTTTCCTATTTTTAGGCCATTATAACTACCAAAAATTGGGAAAAATAGAAAGGCATGATGAAAAATTCTGAAATTACTTTTCTGAGTCTCCCACCGTAGGTAAGAGCTGCGAAAATTGTTAGATACAATTTTCACACTCTTTAAAGTGGTTTTGTGATTTATTGCACCCAAACAAAAAGAAAATCGAAAATCATACTAAACAGCAACATAAATCGATGAAATTTAATGAGAGGTCATTATTCACCATAGGGGTCATCCACGAAGTTATTCCGGATTTATAGACCTCTGGAAGTATTTTATGTGATTTATGCCCTTGTTTTCTTGCAACAATTTTAATAAATCAAGGAAACGATAAAAACTCTTGGGATTTTTCAGATATTCATACTACCTTAATGGGAATCTGGAAAAATTTTGATTTGAGCAGAAAATAATTTTTAGATATTTTTCTAGACAAAATCATCTACATGCACTATTAACAATGTACTTTGATCATCAAGCTCTTTAGCTTGGTGTTCTTCACATGCATCACGGTTTGAAGACCATGCATGGACATATGTTTGTTATAGTGATGTTTTTAAAGGAAATACTTGAATGCATAAGGTGTATGAGCCTTTAAAACTTGTAAAAATCCGAACCTTAGTGTTTGACATAGGTTTTGGTCCTTGGATTTCACCATTAAACAACATGCATGTTGTTCTTGGGTGAAACCCTACCACCATCATCATCAAACACGACATTCATGAACATGTTCATGAATGTTAATAAAGAATGGTGTAGAAGGAGGAGAAGTACAAGAAAACCCTTTAAAAACAAGAAGGAAAAGTAAGGAAAATGAAGGATTTTCGAGAATACCTTGAAGAACAACCTTAGAAGATGAAGATTTGAGTGTGGAGAGGTGTTCTTGGCTGATGATTTTCGTGGGTTTGGAGAGAGAGGAGGAGAGTTTGAGATTTGAAAGGGTGGAGTGTGAGAGAGAGTGAAGAGAGAAGTGGAAGAGTGGGGAATAAGTTTTAATGATTGAGTTTTGGGAGGAGAGAGAGCATGGGGAGAGGGGATGGCCGGATTTTTGAGAGCATTTAAGCCTCCTCTCTCCTAAATTCAAACTTTATAAAACTCCCTCCTTAATTTTTATAAAACCCTAATTTTTATAAAAGTGTTTATTAAAGCAATTCTTGATTTATTTAAAAATCTTGTTTTTAACTAATAAATTATGATTAATGTATGATAATTTAACTTTCTATTTCATTGATTATAATCCATAATTTTGATTAATAAAAATTTGATATTAGTAAGTTTATAGCCAATTTTATAAAGTTTTTAAGCTTTATGGTTTATAAATTTGGATTTTTGGCTCTTTAGGGTTTTTGGAATATTGTTTGATATTCACTATCATATTGGAATGTAATTAGAATATTTTAATTTATTTTTAGGGTTTTATACCCTTTTTCAATTGTAACAAAGTTTAAAGTTTCATTCTAATTATGGTATTGGCATTTCCTATTGTAGTTAAGCAACTTACTAGAATCGTAAGAGTCAAGTATATTAGTCCTAGATCTTAGTTGGATCCTAGTTTATGCAAGATTTTGACCTAATTTATATTACTAGGCCATGGCATGTTGTGCATGAATGGTTTTTATAAAGATGCATGAGTCCGAGAATGACCTGAATTGACAGTTGTCACAGTATCCCCCACTTAAAAAGAATTTCGTCCCGAAATTCATTCTATGTCATCGTTTGTCATCGCATGGGAAAAGTTGTGGATAGTTTTCCTTCATGAAGTCCTCACGCTCCCAGGTGTACTCCGGCCCGCGTTTTGAGTTCCATCGAACTTTCACAATCGAAATCTTACTCCGCTTAAGTTGTTTCACCTCCTTGTCAAGGATTTCTATCGGTTCCTCAACAAAGTTTAGCTTATCATTGATCTTAATTTCCTCCAGAGGTACTATCAATGCTTCGTCGGCTAAACATTTCTTAAGATTGGAGACGTGGAATGTGTCGTGAATGACGCTTAACTCTTGGGGTAATCGGAGTTTATATGCCACCGGACCAATCCTTTCAATGATCTCGAAGGGTCCAACATATCTTGGGCTTAGTTTTCCTTTCTTACCAAAACGTACAAGCCCTTTCCAAGGCGACACCTTTAGAAGTACCTTGTCTCCAACTTGGAATTCTAATGGTTTTCGACGATTATCCGCATAACTTTTCTGACGATCTCTGGCGGCTTTAAGCCTATCTTTGATGATAGCAATCTTGTCAGTTGTTTCCTGGATAAGGTCGAGTCTAGTCAATTGTCTGTCTCCGATTTCTGTCCAACACAATGGAGAACGACACTTGCGTCCATACAATGCTTCGTATGGGGCACATTGGATACTCGTGTGGTAACTGTTATTGTAGGAAAACTCAATTAGAGGCAAATGAGTATCCCAATTTCCTTTGAACTCAATGACACACGCCCGTAGCATGTCTTCCAATGTTTGTATTGTTCTCTCTGTCTGCCCATCTGTCTGAGGGTGGTAAGCTGTGCTCAAATTTATCTTGGTTCCTAGTGCCTTCTGTAACATCCACCAAAATCGTGATGTAAAACGACTATCTCTATCAGAAATGATGGATAGGGGTACACCATGCAGAGAAACAATTTTGTCGATGTAGATTTGGGCCAACTTTTCCATCGTGAAGTCTTCCCGAATGGGGAGAAAGTGAGCAGATTTCGTCAGTCGATCCACTATGACCCAAATTGAGTCATGACCTTTAGCAGTTCTAGGAAGCTTGGTAACGAAATCCATAGATATCTGCTCCCATTTCCATTGGGGAATTTCAGGTTGTTGCAATAAGCCGGATGGTTTTTGATGTTCAGCTTTGACTATTGAGCAAGTTAAACACTTCCCAACATGTAAGGCAATATCCCTTTTCATTCCAGGCCACCAATAGTACTCTTTAAGATCCTTGTACATCTTATCCGCTCCAGGGTGGATTGAGTATTTAGATCGATGAGACTCCTCTAGTACCATGTCTCTCACTTGTTAACCCTTGGAATCCAAACTCTGTCCTTAAAATAACGAACTCCATCAGGTTTGGTTTCAAATCTCACTTCTAAACCATGTAAAGTTTCACCTGGAAGATTTTCCTTGAATGAAGCTTTCTCCTGGGCATCAATGATTTGAGATTTCAAGTTTGTCTGAATTACCATTCCCAAAGCTCTCACACGGGAAGGTTTCACTCTTTCTTTTCTACTAAGAGCGTCGGCTACTACGTTAGCCTTCCCTGGGTGATATCGTATCTCACAGTCATAATCACTAAACAACTCTACCCATCTCCTCTGCCGCATGTTTAACATTTTCTGATCTAGGATGTGCTGAAGGCTTTTGTGATCGGTATAAATGGTGAACTTGGTTCCGTACAAATAATGCCTCCATATTTTAAGAGCGAAAACTATTGCTCCTAGTTCTAGATCATGGGTGGTATAATTCTTCTCATGCGGTTTGAGTTGTCTGGAAGCATACGCAATGACCTTATCTTTTTGCATTAACACACATCCTAGTCCTTGATGAGACGCATCACAATACACTACAAAGTTCTCTGATCCCTCTGGTAAAGCCAGAATTGGTGCATTACACAACTTGTTTTTTCAGGATTTGAAACGCCTCTTCGTGTTTCTCTTCCCAGAGAAATTTTCTGTCTTTTTGGGTCAAAGATGTTAATGGTTGAGCAATCCTAGAGAAATTCTCAATGAAGCGTCTGTAGTACCCAGCTAATCCTAGGAACTGTCGTATTTCTGTCGGGGTTTTGGGGGCTTCCCATTTCTTGATTGCCTCGATCTTAGCTGGATCTACATGAATTCCTCTTTCGCCGATCACATGACCAAGGAAATGTACTTCCTGAATCCAAAATTCACACTTAGTGAACTTGGCATACAATTTCTGCTCCTTCAACAGCTTCAACACTAGCTTCAGATGTCTCTCATGATCTTCTTTGGTTTGCGAGTAAACAAGTATGTCATCGATAAATACAATTACAAACTTGTCTAGGTATGGTCTACAGACCCTATTCATCAAATCCATGAAAACAGCGGGTGTGTTCGTTAGTCCAAAAGGCATGACTAAGAACTCATAATGTCCATAACGGGTTCTAAATGCTGTTTTGTGAAGGTCTCCTTCGTGAACTCTTAGTTGATGGTATCCTGATCGGAGGTCGATCTTTGAGAAGTATGAAGCGCCCTGCAACTGATCGAACAAGTCATCAATTCGAGGAAGAGGATATCGATTCTTGATTGTCAACTTGTTCAGTTCTCTGTAATCAATGCACATTCGGAACGACCCATCTTTCTTTTTGACGAATAACACTGGGGCTCCCCAAGGTGAAGAGCGTGGTCGAATAAACCCTTTGTCTAGAAGTTCTTGAAGTTGTCCGGACAGTTCTTGCATCTCGGATGGCGCGAGGCGATATGGTGCTTTTGCAACCGGTGCCGCTCCGGGAATTAAGTCTATCCGAAATTCGACCTGTCTGTGAGGGGGTAGACCGGGTAATTCCTCCGGAAACACTTCGGGATAGTTTTGAACCACTGGAATCTCCTTGAGTTGCTTAGCTTCGGGTTCTCTTTCTAGCACATGGGCCATGAATGCAATACAATTCTTCTTCAGGTACTTGTGAATCTTCATGCTTGATACAATGTTTAAACTTCTTCCTGGCTTCTCACCGTGTATGATAAGGGTTTCTCCATTGGGGAGAGGTACCCTGATGACTTTCTCATAACAACCAATGTTCGCTCTATTTTTGGATAACCAATCCATTCCTACTATTACATCAAAACTACCTAGCTCTATAGGAATTAGGTCAATGCTAAAGAGTTTATCAGCTAAATTCAGAGTACAGCCAGGAATTATTTCATTAGCCCTAATTTCATACCCATCAGCAAGTTCAATAGCATAAGTATTCCTCATCTTTCTCGATTTCAAGTCAATTAATGGTCTAAATGCTAAAGAAACAAAACTCCTTTCTGCTCCTGCATCGAATATTACTGATGCAAAATGGTTGTTCAGGAGAAACGTACCTGTTATCACCTCAGGGTTCTGACGAGCTTCTTCTGCACCAATCACAAAGGCTACACCCCTTGGCCGCCCACCTAGATTTCCTTGGAAATTTTGCCTAGCTTAGCCTTGTCCATTGTTACCAGGCCCCTTGTTCAGTTTGGGACATGCTCTACGGAGATGATCAGCACTCCCGCACTCGTAACATGCCCTTTTTCCATCCTTATTCAGCTTACAATACTTCGAGTAATGGCCTGTTTGTTTACAGTTTTGGCACACTGGGCAAGCTCCCTTGTGATGGAAGTTACACTTATTGCACTTCGGAAGCGGTCCTGAGTACTGCTTTCGCTCCTGCACTTCCATGACTTTCGGTTCCTGAGTTTTCACTGGTTCTTGCTCCTGGGCTCTTACCATAAAGTTTCTTGAGACTTTCTGCTTCCTCCCTGACTTGCCTCCATACTTCTTCTCTCCCTGATCTGCTGGCTTCCTCTTGCTACTAGAGTTTTCCTTTGTCGATGCTCCCATCCTTATCACATCATTGGTTAGTCGATTTGCTAGACTTACTGCACTTTGAATGGTAGTTGGGTTTGCTGAAGTAACCATTCCCCGAATCTCTGGTGCCAGACCCCAGATGTAACGATCTATCCGTTTCTCCTCAGGAGTAACCATGTGAGGTACCAGTTTTGCTAGTTCATGAAATCGGACTGTGTACTTCTCTATTTGTGTTCCAACCATAGAATGGTTCCAGAACTCAGATTCAAGCTTCTGAA
This sequence comes from Lactuca virosa, assembly GCF_052849685.1. Lineage (NCBI taxonomy): Eukaryota > Viridiplantae > Streptophyta > Magnoliopsida > Asterales > Asteraceae > Lactuca > Lactuca virosa. Next base: position 411,347,042 of record NC_136428.1, on the reverse strand, counting down.
TTTCATCCTTGGGACAATACTCCTCTATCAGTAGCTTCTTCAGGTCTTCCCAAGTTAGCTGATATGCCGCTGCACGACCTCGGGTTTGCACTAGAGTATTCCACCAGGTCAATGCCCTATCTTGGAGTAGACAAGTTGCATACTCAACTTTGTTGCGCTCGAGGAATTTGCTAATGTGAAGGACCGACTCCATGCTGTCAATCCATTTCAGCAACCCGACCGCACCTTCCTTTCCATGGAACTCCTTAGGTTTACAGGCCATAAAGGACTTGTAGTTGCATTCTCTTTCATTGTTTCCCCGGTTTCCTCCACTACTTCCTTGGTTAGCATTAAGTCCCGCAGTTACTTGAGTAACAATGTTTGGGATTGCTTCGATGAGTTGTTGTGCTACAATTTGAGCAACATCGGGTGTCTCGTTCTGCGGGCGCCCACGATTAGGCCTTCCTGACATGGTTCTAAGACACAAGAGTAGAAATACGTATAAATACATAAAATAATGTATAATATTTAGTTCACTACTATTTTGAAAACCGTAAGTGTTGTCAAATTAATGGTTTGCATTAATACTAGGCATATAGATTTGAAAAAAAAAAGAAAAGAAAAATCTTTTTATTCGACCATTGACTAAGTAAATTCTAGGGTTTGACCTCATAGTAAAAGTTTTTAAACATAAAATAAACTTCTTCATCACCATTTGAAATAGTCTTAAAACCAAAACAATACATCAATTCCCCAAATAAAATTTTAAATGTTTTTCCCCAAAAGACACCCAACATGGGTTTTCGTTTCATGACAAAATAAAATAAAATACTGAAATCAGAACCAAATACTAATCGCTATCCCAACAAGAAACATCAACACCACAATCAGTAATAGCCCTCCAAGCACATAATATGCCGTCATCGCATGACATGCCTCTCGTCTAGCAGCACTAGCAGTGTCAGTAGCCTCCATCGAATGTTGAAACAGGATTTCCATCCCTGTCATCACTTCATTCAATACCTCCTGATGCCCAACTATCACAGCGAGGCTATGACGTAGGTCCGCTGCCATTGAATGCATCCTCCGGGACTCCTCCGGGGTCATACCTGGCTACCTGACAGGTATCCCTATGACTCGCTGTGGTGGGGGTGCTCTCGGTCCTGCAATGCTAGGTCCTACCCTGCTAGGTCCTGCCGTGCCAAGTTCTGCTGTGCTGGTGGCTATCCTTCCTGGAATAGGAACACTCTTCCTCGCCGTCCTCCGAATGCGAAGCCCATAAAGTGGTGGCTGTGGCATCACCGATGTAGGCGATGCCTCGCGTCGCTGACTCGGGGCGTTGTCATTGCTGATCTCCACCGAGTTTCCTGTATCTTCTGTGTCTTCCGAGGGGTCTTCCTCCACCGAGGCGGGGGGATCACGTCGAGGGATAACAGTGACGTAGCCGGACTCATCAGCTGAGGCGGTAGCGTGAGAAGATGACGATGTCGACATAGTGGACTGAGACATAGATTCAATGAGATATGAAATAAATGACAATGCATGCCTATAATATGCAATGCTTACACACACCAAAATTAACCTTTTTGAATTTTTTTGAAATAAAGTTTTCTCAAAAATTTTGTTGAACATATTCCCATTATAATTAGCTCAAGCTTTGTATAAATCTTTCCTTAATTAAACATAGGTGATCAGGCTATGTTTAATTGAGGTCCAACGATACAATTCCCGACCTAATTATATTAGTAATATGTTTGATGTAAAAAGAATTTTTATAAGTTTTGGTTATAGGTTGTGTTTTCTTAAAGGAAAACTGATGTTCTCTATAACTTTACCTCTGATACCACTTCTGTCACACCCCGCTAAAGCGGAAACGCAAGGTATGACAGCGACAAAGGTTTCATTGCAAAAGATAAAGATACATCACCATAGCAATATTTAAAAGTTTACAACCCATAGCTTAAACAAAACAAAGTACAAGTTTTTCCAAAATGACATTGTTCAAAATATAACTTCATAAAATAACTTCCACACGATGCAACATGCTCTATGATGATGAATCTCTATATCCACTTACTAATTATTTCCTGAAAAAGCATGTAAAACGAGCATCAACTATGAAAATAGTTGGTGAGTTCACAGGTTTATAAAATCAAGATTTGGTATAAGACTTTTCATAAATACAAGTACATTGCTTTAATGAGAACAAAGTTCATTGCTATAATGAGAAACAAAGTTGATTGCTAAAATTGATAAACGAGTTTATTGCCATAATAAATAACAAGTTTATTGCTATAATGAGTAACGAGTTTATTGCCATAATAAATAACAAGTTTATTGCTATAACGAGAAACGAGTTTGTATGTGTATGAGCAAACAATGAGTCTCAACCAAACCTATGACTGAAGCCCTATCAAGATCTATGCTTATCGTTCCATAGATGAATATGGTATCATGCACTCCAGCAATAGGGCGAGTGAGGAGTTGTCAATTCCTAATAGCGCTATCCATAATGACCATTGGCTCAAAGAGTTAATGGTTAGAGATAAGGGAAGAGCCTTAGTACGATAAGTTCTCATGTTCCGTGTTGCATAGACATACATAGAGAGACATAGCAATAAAATAGCAATCATGTTTGATACAAATCAATTTAAATACAACATTCAAATAATAGTTTTTCGGGACATGCTTTTCTACCCCAAAACATAAAAACTGAAAATAGGGGAGTGCGTGAATACTCACAATGTTTCGAGTAGGTACAAGTAGTGCCTCGGAATACACCAACGCCTTACTACCGGGATCCTACGACATCAAACACACACTAGTGAGTTTCCATGTCGAAATCTAATGCTAATATACTAAACTCTACATATAGAGAAATGCCGAATTTATGTTCTAATATCGGTTTTATATTAATTGGTTACGATTTTTCTGAAATGGTGAAATTCTATAAGTCATGTGATTAAGAAAATTTTGGATATTAATTTTCCAGATTTAGTAATATAATTTGAGGGTATTTCAACACATTTAAAGGTGTTTTAAATTCCTAAAAACGCAAAATATTATCAAATAGTTTCCAAAAATTGTCAAACCTTGTATTTTCATTCTAAATACAATAGAGGTTTTCCAGAAAATTTCTCTTGAATTTTTTTGATATGGTTAACTATTTTTCCAAGTTTTTAAACCTTCATAACCAAATAAATTCACGAAAAATAGCATTCAAAGGATGAAAATTCTCAAACTTTTTATTTTACTGTTATTACACATTACTAAGCTAGGAAAAATATAAAAATGGATTTCCAAGCTGTTTAATTATATTTTATGATTTTTGAGCATTTATTCTAATAAAAATTGAAATAAATAGAAAACAGTTTCCAAAATTACTCAAACTTTTTATTTAACTGTTATTATACATAACTAGGCTGGGAAAAATATAAAAGATATTTTTCAGTGGTTATTTCTATTTTTCTTTGTTTTATCCCCTTAAATAATCATTAATTGAAGAATAAATAACAAACAGTTAAATTAAATTACCAAAAAATTTTGTAACATCATTTACAGTGTAAGTAATCTGGGAAAAATACCAAAAGTGGTTTTCATATTGTATAATCCGGTTTTGGGTAATTATGTGTATTTAAGTGTATTTAAGTGTATTTAACCTTAGAAAATAGGAGAAAAATAGTATACAGTAGAGGAAAATCATCAAAATTTTTATGTAACCTCCTAATGTACAACATGATGTTCTGGTAAATTTTCATGAATTTTGGATAATCAGAACTATTTTTCCTATTTTTAGGCCATTATAACTACCAAAAATTGGGAAAAATAGAAAGGCATGATGAAAAATTCTGAAAATATTTTTCTGAGTCTCCCACCACAGGTAAGAGCTGCGAAAATTGTTAGATACAATTTTCACACTCTTTAAAGTGGTTTTGTGATTTATTGCACCCAAACAAAAAGAAAATCGAAAATCATACTAAACAGCAACATAAATCGATGAAATTTAATGAGAAGTCATTATTCACCATAGGGGTCATCCACGAATTTATTCCGGATTTATAGACCTCTGGAAGTATTTTATGTGATTTATGCCCTTGTTTTCTTGCAACAATTTTAGTAAATCAAGGAAACGATAAAAACTCTTGGGATTTTCCAGATATTCATACCTTAATGGGAATCTGGAAAAATTTTGATTTGAGCAGAAAATAATTTTTAGATATTTTTCTAGACAAAATCATCTACATGCACTATTAACAATGTACTTTGATCATCAAGCTCTTTAGCTTGGTGTTCTTCACATGCATCACAGTTTGAAGACCATGCATGGACATATGTTTGTTATAGTGATGTTTTTAAAGGAAATACTTGAATGCATAAGGTGTATGAGCCTTTAAAACTTGTAAAAATTCGAACCTTAGTGTTTGACATAGGTTTTGGTCCTTGGATTTCACCATTAAACAACATGCATGTTGTTCTTGGGTGAAACCCTACCACCATCATCATCAAACACGACATTCATGAACATGTTCATGAATGTTCATAAAGAATGGTGTAGAAGGAGGAGAAGTACAAGAAAACCCTTTAAAAACAAGAAGGAAAAGTAAGGAAAATGAAGGATTTTCGTGAATACCTTGAAGAACAACCTTAGAAGATGAAGATTTGAGTGTGGAGAGGTGTTCTTGGCTGATGATTTTCGTGGGTTTGGAGAGAGAGGAGGAGAGTTTGAGAGTTGAAAGGGTGGAGTGTGAGAGAGAGTGAAGAGAGAAGTGGAAGAGTGGGGAATAAGTTTTAATGATTGAGTTTTCAGAAGAGAGAGAGCATGGGGAGAGGGGATGACCGGATTTTTGAGAGCATTTAAGCCTCCTCTCTCCTAAATTCAAACTTTATAAAACTCCCTCCTTAATTTTTATAAAACCCTAATTTTTATAAAAGTGTTTATTAAAGCAATTCTTGATTTATTTAAAAATCTTGTTTTTAACTAATAAATTATGATTAATGTATGATAATTTAACTTTCTATTTCATTGATTATAATCCATAATTTTGATTAATAAAGATTTGATATTAGGAAGTTTATAGCCAATTTTATAAAGTTTTTAAGCTTTAAGGTTTATAAATTTGGATTTTTGGCTCTTTAGGGTTTTTGGAATATTGTTTGATATTCACTATCATATTGGAATGTAATTAGAATATTTTAATTTATTTTTAGGGTTTTATACCCTTTTTCAATTGTAACAAAGTTTGAAGTTTCATTCTAATTATGGTATTGGCATTTCCTATTATAGTTAAGCAACTTACTAGAATCGTAAGAGTCAAGTATATTAGTCCTAGATCTTAGTTGGATCCTAGTTTATGCAAGATTTTGACCTAGTTTATACTACAAGGCCATGGCATGTTGTGCATGAATGGTTTTTATAAAGATGCATGAGTCCGAGAATGACCTGAATTGACAGTTGTCACAGCTGCCGACATCGAGTCCGTTATGGTTGTTACCTTGTTCGCCCATATCCTCTTTGCTAGCCGTAGGCGAGCTAGCAAAGCTTCCTACTCAGCCTCATTGTTGGAGGTCATGAAATTGAAGTGGAGTACATAGGTAACTTCTTCTCTGTTAGGATATGTTAAGACAAGGCCGGCTCCCGATCCCTCTTTACTAGATGCTCCATCAGTATATAGGGTCAAGATTTGGTCATCTGCTTGCTTGGGTGTGTCCTTATGGTCCTCTCCCTGGGTAATCAGTTTTGTTTCATCCAATATTTAGAGTAGGAAATCTGCTAATGCTTGACCTTTAATACCCGTACGTTGGCGATTGCTGGTATCGTGTTCTCCCAACTCAATCGCCCATTTTACCAAACGTCCTAACTATTGGATTAGATGTCTAAGCCCATAAATTTTATTGGTATGTACTCGACCTGAGAGTAGCATGGTCCATTTGGGTTGCACTTCACCAGAACAATTTGTATGGATAGTCTTTTGAGAATAGTATGTCTATGGTTTATTAATATATTATAAGTTATAATATATGAAATCAATTTATTTAATTAGTATTGATCAAGATTTAATTTAGTGATCAAAAGGAACTAATTAAATATGGACTCTTATATATATATATATATATATATATATATATATATATATATATATATATATATATATATATATATATATAGGATGGGCCAAGTTCATTTAGGTTGGGCTAAGCTTGCATGGATGGTCCATGGAGTTTTTAACCCATGGATCCTATGGAAATGAAAGGTCATCGGTATTAGGGTTTACATGAATGTAACCCTAATCCTCCATACTATATAAAGAGGTCCTTGGCACTTGAAATTGGTACAATGGTATGAGTACAAAGGGTGGGCCGATTTCTAGAAGAGCTTTCTATTCTCTCAAGTTTTCCAAGTGTTTTTGGTGATTTGTGATTCCATTTGAGGCTTCCACACTATTGGGGCTAAGCTCTTAAAGGTTCAAGACTTCAAGCTCCATCAAAAGGTATGTCATCTAACTAGACTCTTGTAGTATTGTTGCTCCATAATATGCTAGTTAGGATGAAGCCTTGGAATATTGAATATGTGCATGTATAATAGAGAAAACATAGATCCAAGGCTTATAGGGTTGCATGTACACCATAAGAGTGTTAGATTGCTTAAAACCCATCAGTGGTATCAGAGCGTAGGCTTGGTTTTCACTTATACTTGATGCAATTGCTGAAAAAATCGATTTTTTGCTGTTCTGGGCTGGGGACTCGCCAAGTCCATGTACAAATTCATCCAACTCGCCGAGTTTGTTCCTGCACTCGACGAGTTGGAGCCCTGGAGTGCAGATTTTCACTGTTTTTGGCTGGAATTGGACTAGAATCATTACCCTAAGCTGTTTTTGATCTTATATACCTGTTTTTGATGCGGCAATGATCATTCTAATCCAATTCCAAAGATAATTGTCAATAGATTCATCTATTGTATTAGTTTAATGGTTAGGCTAATTACATGAAAATTGTTTGATTTGAATTGTCTTGTTCATATGAGTTTAATCTAGATCATAATTTTTCTTGACATGTTTGTTTGTTTATTAGATGATCTAAATGGCCTTTAATGGATTCCATAACTTGTCCTCAAGTTATGGAAAACCAAAAGTTTTTCTTTAAAATAGTTTTTAAAGCCATAGGTTATAGAAACTTCAAGAGTCTTTTTCCATAAATTGTTTTATGACTTCCATAACTTGTCCTCAAGTTATGGATTTTCAAGAGTATTGTCATTAAAAGCCATATTAAACTCATATGTTATGGATTCCAAAAGGTTTTTGAATTGTTCAAAACTTGCCCTCAAGTTTTGGAATTTGTAAAGTTACACTTTTGAACACTTTAGTTCCAAACCCTAGAATTTTAAATAGTTTAAAGTTCAACCCTTATACTATTATAATATTATAAGTTTAATATTTATATATATGTATAAGAGTAAAAGTCAATCTTACCATTAGTAGGCCTCATTCACGAAGCCGGTCTATAGTGGGGTATAGTGATGCTAGTTTTTAGACTGATAGGGATAATTTCCGCTCTTAGTCGGGCTGGGTCTTTACCATGAAAGGAGGTGATATGGCTGAGGAACTTCATCAGAAACCTTGGAGTTGTACCAGCTATAAAAGAGCCTATGGAAATTTTCTGTGACAACAATAGTGCGGTTGCCTTAGCCAAGGAACCGAGAGATCATGGCAGATCCAGACACATTGTCACACCCCAAAACCGAAACGGCAGAATCGTTCGGGGGTGGAGGACGTCATGTTTGGTATCACGAGATATGTATATGGTAAGCAAGTAATGAAAAACCATTTCATTTCGAAAGAAAGTGTTTACAATGTGTGTGTTCACAAAACATAGAATTCATACACAAATAACAAAACAAGACTTGAAGCTATAATGCTTCATCTTCTGAATCCCCAGCACGAGCACCTGTCTAATAGTCTCCTGAGAATACAAGTTATTTGAAAGAGTTGGTCAGCAATTAAGCTGGCGAGTTCATAAGAGTTTAGTGATGTAAGTAAGTTGTAAAGTGTTGTTGAAAATGTAGATGTAAAATGGTGTTGAAAATGTAGTTGTAACATGTAGTTGTAAAATGTTGTAAGTTGTAAGTTCTGTTTTGGAAAAGTTCGCCTGTTCCTCTAGAAAATCATATATTTCCTACTTTGATGGAAGTTAAGCTGGTCAGCAATTAAGCTGGCGAGTTCATAAGAGTTTAGTGATGTAAGTAAGTTGTAAAGTGTTGTTGAAAATGTAGATGTAAAATGGTGTTGAAAATGTAGTTGTAACATGTAGTTGTAAAATGTTGTAAGTTGTAAGTTCTGTTTTGGAAAAGTTCGCCTGTTCCTCTAGAAAATCATATATTTCCTACTTTGATGGAAGTTAAGTAAAATGATACTACAACCCATTCTATGGGTACTAAGTGGGTACAAGTTATATAAGACTCAGAGTAAACAAACAATCGATTGTGCGCATCTGCCCTAAGCTCACAACCAAACAAGGAACATGAATTAAGGCGGATAACACACATTCCATTGGTTGTTAGATCATCGTCATATATAACCCTGGTGTAATCACTTGTTACTCATAGAGTTAATTGTAATGTTTCCTTTATATCTAATGAAGAAGTTCTTTAAGAAAACCCTTATTTCTTATAATAAAATAGTGACCATAATGACTACTTTTATAATAGCTTAGTTTATACTGCTATATATAATCTAATATTGGATAGAAAGTTAATTGAGCGAATCTGCCCTAATTCCACAACCAAACGAGGAACAGGAAGTAAGGCGGAAAGCACACATCCAACTACCTATTGGGTATTAGTTTTATACATAAACATGATGTATAAACTAAGGTATTATATAGTTACTCATATAAGGTCTTTTAAATTGTACCGGTTTAATAAAATGGATTAAACACTTTACTGGGAAGTTTCTAGTTTTGAATACAAAAAATACTGATTTTTGGAAAGTATGTTTTGTACTAGAAAAACTGTGCTTTGACTCTGTGTCCTATATCTTGACCCATACCTGGTACCCTTATGATGACTTAATGTATACTAAGCATACATATATATAGAATCAGGTAGAAAATAGATTGGGTGAATTCGTTCCAAGCCCACAACCAAACAAGAAACAGGAAATGAAGCGAAGAACACACATCCTATTACCTGTGGGACCCTATTGGTATATATATATATATATATATATATATATATATATATATATCCTGTGATGTATACCTTAAGGAATCATAAGACTAGCATTATGGTCTTTTCTTTTAATCGAATCCTTCTACCAAGGCATCTTCTGTTATATGCTAGACTCGACTGTTCCATTTTTCGTTTGTAAGAATGTATATTTTCCCTAATTTATAACTATCTTGACTCGAAAATAGTTTGGGTTGGACTTTCAAATGGTAATGTCACTTTATGAAAGAAATGGGAAATGTAAGTACACAGTTGTCGTTAATAATGACATGCGGATGTACTAATAACCTAAAAACGTATTTGTTTTATTACGGTTATAATGTGAAGGCTAGAACCCTTACTATACGCTCTCCCTGTCAGGAGATTAGGGGAACTAAACACGACCTCTGCAAATTCTTGCAAGCCGTGTAATTCACATTAAAGTATATGATCATGTATACCCAATATAACTATCACCTTTTGTTTAAAACAATGAGTTAGTGATTCATTGGTATAATTAGATCCTGTATGTGTTATCATGCTATAGCAACCTAACTTGTTTGTTTTGTACTGTATCTTGTACGTTCTGTTTGTTTCTAGTAATTGTGTGTTCTCTCTGTATGGTATTGTTTGATTCTCTTCACTATCTGTTCTGTATGGTATTGTTTGTTTCTGTGCTTCATTGTACTAGAAGTAATGATTAGCATTCTTCTAAACTATACCTATTATAGCTTACTAATGTTCTACTTGGACTGTTACTGGAAAGACTCGTTTATCTACTAAGTTATGTTTGTATTTTAAAAACAAAGTTTTGTATAACTAGAACGTAACATAACTTTAAAAGAGTTTTGAAATGTTTTGACGACTTATAAATGACATAAGTAACATTTTGAAAGATGTTTATAACAAACATTTACACAATTATCATTGTGTTCAACTTGTATTCCCCCCCTTAAAACAGTTAAAGCAGTTAAAAGATTCATTACGGGGTAGGAACTCACCTGATGTGGGTGATTCAAACGTGTATGAGTGTAAGGATGAGAAGTTCCACGAATGAAGTCCCGAGACACAATAAGTCCTAAATGACATATAAGGACACATATTGACATGTATATAGTGTTTATAAACAACTATATGAAAGGAAACACCTTCCGGGACTAGGAAACACCTTGATCAAGTGTTGGAATCACATGTGATTCAACAAAGGAAAGTGAAATGGCACTAACATGAGTTTACGGTTTAGGGTTTACGGTCCTAATGGGTTTACGGCTGTAAACCCATGGTAACTTCTACCATTTGGTGTTTTAAGGTCTAACAAGTCAAGGTTAAGCATACTATGATCGAGTCCAAGCCTTAGGAAGTAATTATGGCACCATTGCACCACTTTTTAGAGTTTACGGCCCATGGACCATTCCTCATGAGTTTACGGCCGTAAACTCATGGTCAAACATGGCTAAGTGTTGGTTTGAAAGCTATGGATGCTTTAAGGACTTTTGCTCTATACTTGTATGAGGAAAACCACCTCAAATGAGGCTTTTGATCAGTTTACGGCCCAAAGGGGTTTACGACCGTAAACTCATGGTCATTGTGAACTTGAGTGAAGTTTAAGGTCCTTCAAACATCAAGGAAGGGTTCTGGGTCACTTGCCTTGCATCCTATAGGGTTTATGGCGCTAATGGCCACCGAAAAGGGGTTTACGGTCTTGGGAGTTTACGGCCATAAACTCCCTTTGATCTTGTGTTCTTGATGTTTCCAAGTCTCTAAGCATGGATACTAACTAGATATGAAGTATAGGGAAGTGTACTTACGATCTAGAAGCTTGAAATTGTTGATATTGGCCAAGAACACTAGTGTGTGTTCTTGGTGAAACTTGAAGATCTAAGATAAGAGTGATTTCTATGGATTAAATCATGGAAGGATACTAGATTAAGTGATGTATCAACAAATCTAGGAAGAATACTTACTTATGTGAAGATCTTGGAAGGAAAACTTGATGATACTTGAGAGGATTTGAAGGAAAATCGGCCAAGGAAAGGAAAGAATGGGAAAAATGGCCAAGTCTCGCCTATATACCCTTGAGTTTACGGCCACATGAGTTTACGGCCGTAAACTCATGGTCTTGTGGCCGTGAACTCATTTAGATGAGGTTTAGGTTTGCTTTGCTACACTGTGGTTCTAGCAGGTACTTTCTGACACTTAATCCTTAAGTGTATTAGGCTCAAAACTCCTTAGAATAACCTTTAACCGGGCTAGAACTCAGTACTAATGAGTTTGACACTCATTTGAGTTGATTGACTGGGCTTTAAAATCAAAAATTTTTCCGGGTTGTCACACACATTGACAGAAAATACCACTTCATAAGACACAAAATAGAAGAAGGACTCCTCGTGGCAAAAGAGGGTATCATCCGAAGAGAACCCAACAGATCCCCTCACGAAGGGACTGACCAGGGTTAGGCATTTGCATCATGCGAGGCGCATCGGGCTGAAGGACGATATTAGTTTTACAGATTAGATAGCTATTTATGGAACTTGTAAAATGTGAATTGACATTTGGTGATTAAATAAAAGTTGTTGTTTATTTATAAGTAAGAGTGGAAAAGGGTGACTTAATGTTTATCATAGATCGGTGGAGCGCGTGTGGGTTACCGACACATCGATTAGGTGATAAAATTAAGGGTACCAAGTTAATTTGCATGGTTATTCACACCTTGTTTGTGATCCTCGGCATCCCAGTCACAAACTTGAGAGGACACAATCGATATTTAAACATGCCATTGAAAAGTTCAATGAATCTCAAAAGATCTAGGAGTTTCAATCCAGTTAAAACCTAATACCTATTTCGTTTTTCATGGCGGAAATTGGTAAATCGTCATTCACCTACCTTCAAATATTATATAGCTTGGATTACGACATCCCTCTTCCAAGTTATAAAATATTGTGTTGGGCCCTAGCCTTAATATTTCAGATTGGGTGTTATATTAAGGACTTAAATCAACTAACTTGAATTTCTCCCATTGTAGATGTCTGGTTCAGACAACTATGATCTTCCCAAATCTCTTGGAACAAGCTTTCCTAATGAAGATGATGTCCCGCGATTGGATCATGGAAATCATACTTCTCTTCCTCCACCTCCTCCAATAATTCTCCTTGACCCACAAGCTCGAAGACTTGAAATGTTCAGGATCACTCAATCCCTATTGGATAGTAAACACAAAGATGGAAAACGTATATGTGCTCATGTCTTGGACATGAAGCTGCATATTGACAGGCTAAGGATGTTGGGTGTCATCTTCCCAAGGAAGTTGGCAATTGACTGGGTCCTTCAGTCACCTCCCGAGTCATATAGTGAGTTCGTTGAAGACTACTATGTGACAGATCACGACATGACCCTAATTGATCTTACCTATTTGCTAATTGCTGCCGAATCAGCAATAATTTGGTGCAATGGTCAAGCAAATCTGATTGGAAGGTCTACATCCTAAATTGACATGGACATCCCAAAAAAGATTCCTTCTCCTAAAGGAAAGGAATTGGGCATGGTCAAAAGTTTTGATCATAAGAGAAAGGCCAAATCTGAGACTGCTCCATGTAATCCTATGTGTTTCTATTGCCAAAGACAGGGACATTGGAATCGAAGCTGCCCAGACTACCTGAGAAGTTTAATCATAATGTATGGTTCTGCTTCAGGTAAGTCTACTATCTAACTTTGTTAAGTTTCTAATTGTTGATTCTTAATACATGATGTGACTAGGTTGCATTTTGATGTTTGGCAGGATCAAGCAAAGGGAAAGAAGCTTAAAAGAAGAGTATGTTGAATCTGATCGCAAAGATGAATTTCAATCGCATGGTTCGAAGATCGGATTTCTGAGCTACTGCTTGAGAGTTATGATAGATTGCTAGGAAAATATGTAATAGTATAATTTTTCACTTATAATTGAATTGTAAGGAAAAGTTTTTCCGCAATTTATAAATAAATAAAATTTTGTTTTGTTTTATTTTATTATATCTCCTTGCAATGACATTTATGAAAAATTGATGTTTGTATGTTTCTAGCAATATTGGAAATATGAATTTGATTCTTTCTTTTGTGGTAGTGTCTAAATTTACCAAATAAGGAAAGATTCTCATCACTCAAGTTTCATTTGGATAAAAACTTGGAATCATGCAAGTTGTATGATGAATGAGAATTTTCATCTTTGGAAAATTAAGACTAATTCCTTGTTCACATGTATATGTGAGTCAAGTGAAGGACAAAGAGATCGGATACACTTGGTTGTGTGCTGGTCAGGTTCACCACAAAGATCGATAAGGCTATTCGTCATGATTTACTAAAAGTTAGTAAAGATTGTTACATTTACAAGTTTAAGTGTAATTCTGAAACATTGGAAAAGTTTCAATGTATGGCAGAACGAATGAGAAGAATCAAATTAGGCAGAAAGATAAAAGTTTCTCAAATCAGAAAAGATGGGAGAGTACTTGAGTATCATGTTTTTGTTGGGTTTTGAGCATTCTAACACTCCTAAGTGTACATGCAACCCTAAATACCTTGGATCTATGTTTTCTCTATTATACATGCAAATATGATTATCCAAGGTATTATCCTAACTAGCATATCAAAACATTGATACTAGGATACTAAAATAGATAGAATACATACCTTGTTGTTGTTGCTTGACTCCATGAAGCTTGAGAGCCTAGTGCCCCAAGTGTGACACCTCAAATGGTTCATACAACATCATGAACTCTTGGAATAACCATGAGAAGAAGACATACATGTTCAAATTGGCTAGCCCTCTTACATATGTATCACTAGTGCCAATTTCTTGAACTAAAGGGGTTCTTATATAGTGTGGCTATTAGGGTTACACCATGTAACTCATGACTTTACCCATTCCTTATGCTCCATGGGTTTTAACCTCCATGGAGTATCCATGGATCACCACATGGGTTAAACCCAACATAAAGGAATCTTGGATCATAAGCCCACATATATAAGAATGAATGATTTACACAATCAATCCCCATATATTTAATTAGTCTCTTTTTTGATCACTAAATTAAGTCCAAATTAATTCTTGATCAATACTAATTAAATAACATGATTTCATATTAATATATTAGAACTTATAATATATTAATATGTCACAAAATGTCTTTTCCTCATAAACGGTCTATCCAAATGTTCTGATGCCATGCAACCCAAATGGACCATGCCGAGTCGGGTCAAGTACATACCAATTATAGTTATGGACTTAGACACTAATCCAACAGTCTCCCACTTGGATAAGTCTAAAACTATTATTGCGTATGACTTCAGGAACCAACTGGCAATCGTAGCTCTCAAAAGCCGTTGTCGAACTCTGACCTTGTAGATAAACTCTGACCTTTGTCAATGACTTGTCCATTAGATAAGGGATCATATATTCCTCTATTCTAGATATCATATGGACTGAGACATGGATTATAATCATTCTCTCTGTCCATTTGTTGTTTCCCGATTTCCGATTTATGACGATTGACTAATTGAACAAATCAAATCAGTCTAGGCCCAGCCGAGCACTTACATTTGTCATCACCAAATCATCGAGGGGCCCACAGATATCGCTTTTATCCCGAAGGTAAAATGAATGGATAAACTTCGACTCATATGGCTTGTTCTACTACTTGTTGAATCATACACAAAGGCACGTTTTATAACACCGAGTTACCGAATGCGTTTTCGTGCAATCAATGTACAACCAACTCATAGTAACAACTCATATCTCTAGGTTTGAAGAATATAAGATATTATCGTCTCATGATCACTCGTGATAAAATCCATGAAGTGATTCCAATGAGCGCGGGTTGAATCCAATACTCAGAACTTATGAGCACTCATGAGTGTTGTAGCCCCTTGTCCAACATCTTAGACCTCTACAAGCCAACCCATGACAGTCTTGATTCATATCTACTTCCAACATATGGCCGACTGTGGATAGTTTGAATAACTTAGTCAATCAGGAAGAACGACCTAGTTATTCTGGAAGTCAAAACATGCAAAATGAAACACAACAATAATAGAATCTAATATGGTATCAAAACCTATGAACATAAATAAAACATCTTTTATTTATCACCATATGATTACACATTATTCATAGTATACTGTTTCAACTATCAACTTTATTCTTGAATTTAAAACAATAGTTGTCCCATGCTCCAAGCATGTACACTATGTTTTCTAAACACTAGTCATGCCATACACCAAGTATGCATACTATGTTTGTCTATGATCTTTACTTTGTAAAATAGATCAATTGAACATCACTCCAATGATCCTCTTTTCACAGTCCCAAATCCTTACTGCAAATGCAAGAATTCCAAATTCATGCCATTTACTGAAATCTGTTAGATTCTAAACTTATATGCATTGATCCTCCTGTAATGATTATGCACAGAGTCAGAAAGACTTGACAACAACCATTACAGAGCATTCCAAGGAGATCAACTCCTTGGAAACATCCTTCTTGCATTAAGTTTCCTAATCTTACACAGATTGAATAATTTCCAACTTTGAAACATTTCCATATTCCATTTTGACTATCACTTCTGAACAAGAGTTTCCTCCTTACAGATTATGTCAATATGGTCCTTCCAGAATTATCATTATACTTCCAACTGTCCTTGAGCAACCAATCTTTGGTAAACCTTAGATTGTCCTCGACAATTGCTTAATCCTTTTAGTCATATCCAGTTCTAGACCTTTTCCCTTCTTAATGCCCCAGGCATTTGGAAAATTTTAGAAAGGATAAATATAGCACCTGTAATCGATCCTATATCCGAAGCATATGAGACACGAGTCATGATGTCTCACATAAAGACTAAACCAGTCTTTTGCTATAACATTTCCATTTCTATTTGCCAAGTTCTCATAATTCAGATTATGAAAAGGGATGCCGTAATCATAATCGAATTTTAGAACGCAAATAATGGACCCATATATAGAATTTCCTTATGTTGAGTCATTCCAACATGAAATTCATATATATATCCTTGACTAAATACGACTTAAAACCTCAATCTAAGCTTTTAGAATTGAAATGAAGTATAATTTCCTCTCCCTTAATTATAGCAAAACAACTTTTTCAACCCTGCAGCCTCACGAATTGAAACTTTTGTTTTCTATAATTAACATTGCTAACTTGCAATCTTTATCATAATTATCATGCTCCCACTAACATGATGATTATTAGCATAACACTCATGCTCCCACTAGCTTTGACATGTAATCAGAAATCAGCTGGACTTCTAGAAATCAATACTTTATTGACTTTCTTACCAAAGTTCAGATTTCTGATACTAGATTGCTTTGATAAAACTTTATCAATATCATACACCTTATCTTAGATAGCTCACAGGTGTGTCTAAACAATTTTAAGAACTATGAAAAGGGATGCCATAATCATAGTCTCGATTGTTTAGACCTTTACCACTTCTCACAAGTCCATGTTAGTGTGCTGGTTAACCACACACGCTCCACTAACGACTTTGAGAATGCAAATATCACAATTGTTATCTAGCTAAAATCTACTTAGTGAAAGTGTTTCCTCACCATCATTTTCATGAATCGGAGAGAAACCTTATGACACTTATATTTTATGGTGTATGAGTTCCTATCCATATGAATTTTGTCAAAACCATAATCACAAGACAAGGTTACTGACAAATCCACACTTATATGGATTAAACTTGTGCAATCTTAAATTCTTGCCATTTGGCAGCTCAAGGGCCTGCCATTGCTTCCAAGTAGCTGTGCAACCAATTGAGAACTCTCAGAACTCCTATGCAAATCCAACTTGAATAGGCACAGACATGTCGACACGATAGGTTATAAACCTCAAGTCGTGTGCTAGTGAAGAACTTCAGGTTTTATTCTTGATTAGTTCTTGAGACTTTCAAGACCTTTAAGACTCCCACTGTCCTCTTGAGATATAAGACTTTCTTGTCAGATATTCAAGAGATAGTGTGGATTCTAATCAAGACAAACACTTCACACAATTGGCCTTAGTTGGTCTTTGTTTTATCCAAAACATCACAACTTACCAATTTCAAATGTACAAGAGTAGAAAACTTTTACTCTTACATTTGACAAGTGTTTTAAACCTTCTTTAAGACATGTCACTCAAGTTACAATCTTAGAGTATAACTCTAAGAATTGTTTTTGGAACGAAGTATAAATCATCTTCTTGATTTAACTACTTCAACAATTCATAGCTCCTCTTCTTAGCTACCAGAATGCACTTAGAGGATGAATTGTGATAAGGTCTCTTAATCATTAAGATGATTATCTAACATGATACTAAAGTACTCTCCTATCTTTTCAGATTTGAGAAACTTTTATCTTTCTGCCTAAGTTGATTCTTCTTATTCGCTCTGCCATACATTGAAACCTTTTCCAATGTCTCAGAATTACACTTAAGCTTGTAAGTATAACCATATTTACTGAATTTTAGTAAATAATGACGAATAGTCTTAACGATTATTTGTGGTGGGCTTGATCAGTGCACAAGAATGTGTACTCGATCCTTTACTTGACTCACACATCCATGTGAACAAGTAGTTAGTCTTAATTTTTCCAATGCTTGAAAGTTCTTATTCATCATGCTATACAACTTGCATGATTCCAAGTTTCTATCCAACTGAAACTTAGGTGATGAGAATCTTTCCTTATTTGGTAAATTTAGACACTACCACAAATGAAAGAATCAAATTCATATTTCCACTCTTGCTCTTAATGGAATCTTATAAGCAACAATTTTTTCCTCAAATGCCATTGTAAGGATATTTTAAAATAAATAAATAAAATCATCATTTTTCCTTTTATTTTAAAAAACTTTGCGGAAAAACTATCCTTGCAATGCAAAAGCACATGAAAACTTTGTTGTTATCTAATCCTATGCAATATATCATAACTCCTAAGATGTAGCTTAAGAATTCGATCTTCAAACTATGCGATAGAAATCCATCTACGCGATCAGATTCAACATAATCTTTCTTTAAGTTTCTTCACTTTTTTCTTTGATTCTTAAAACATCAACATGTGACCCAGTCACATCATGTATCAAGAATCTCAGAATAGAAACTTAGTAGAGTTAGATAGTGGACTTTACCTGAAGTAGAGTCAAACTTATTGACTTTAACATCCTTAGGTAAATTTGGCAGCTTCGCAACTAATGCCCCTTTCTTTGGCAATGGACCCTTGATAATGGGACTATCTCAGACTTAGCCTCTCTCTTTACCGTTTGGTCAACCGAGTTGACTATGGGCGATCCCTTTCCATTGGGAAGAGAGAGCTTTACTGGATATCCAACGTCATCATTGTCAATGTCCATAAAGTTTTATAAAGTTGAACTTAGCAAATAGATAAGATCATTAAGGGTCTTGTCATAGTCTGTTTCATAGGAGTCCCAAAGGAACTCACTATGTGACTTAGAAAGTGATTGATCATCAGCTTCCTCTAGACTTTGACACCCAACTCTCCCGGCTTGTCAATATGTGACTACATCTCCAAGATGTGATCACACATAGACCTTTGCTTGCCAATAGGGCTTGAGTGACCTTAAACTTTTCAGGAACTTGTGGGTTAGGAAAAATAATTGGAGGAGGTGAAAGAGGTATGATTTCCATGGGACATCATCTTCATTTAGGAAAGTTTGTTTCAAGAGATTTGGGAAGATCATAGATGTCTGAACTTAGACATCTTTTGGGAGATATTCAAGTTAGTTGATTTAGAGTCCTTAATATAACACCCAATATGAAATATTAAGGCTAGGACCCAATAACCTATTTATAACTGGAAGAGGGATGCCGTAATCCAAGTTATAAAATAGTTAAAGGTAGGTAAATGACGATTTACCAATTTCCACCATAGAAAAACGAAATATAATTAAGTTTTAATTGGATTTGAAACTCCTAGATCTTTTGAGATACATTGAACTTTCAATGGCATGTTTGAATCTCGATTGTGCCCTCTCAAGTTTGTGACTGGGATGCCGAGGATCACAAACAAGGTGTGAATAACCATACAAATTGACTTGGTACCCTCAACAATATTACCTAATCGATGTGTCGGTTAACCACACACGCTCCACTGATCTATAATAAAGTCAAGTTACCCTTTGCCACTCTTACTAGTCCATGTTAGTGTGCCGGTTAACCACACACGCTCCACTAACGACTTGGTAAGGTACAAAGTGTAATTTTATGGGCTAGCACCAATTTCACATTTTTCCTAAGTAACTAATGATTGGGAATTTATAAGCGTTTAGTTACTTAGTATTTATCATTAATACTTTTAATGAAGGGAGAATTATAGTCCTTGTCCTACCCGTTCGGCTAACGACCCTCCACCAGTCAAAGAAGCGGTGGGTGAGAGTGGACACCCATTAAACTGCCATTTTATAGGCAGTAACCTTATACCCCCCTTATAGACCGGCTTCGTGAATGAGGCCTACTAACGGTAAGATTGACTTTTCTTATACATATCTATATAATTAAGATTATAATAATAGTATAAGGGTTGAATTTTAACTTTTAAAATTCTAAGGGCTAACTTGGAATTAAAGTATTCATAAGTGAAACTTTTCAAATTCCAAAACTTGAGGGCAAGTTTTGAAACTATTCAAAACTAATTAATTCCATAACTTATGTGTTTAAATTAGTTTTAATTAAAAGACTCTTCAAGTTCCATAACTTGAGGACAAGTTATGGAAGACTTTAAACTAA
Organism: Lactuca virosa; assembly: GCF_052849685.1. Lineage (NCBI taxonomy): Eukaryota > Viridiplantae > Streptophyta > Magnoliopsida > Asterales > Asteraceae > Lactuca > Lactuca virosa. The sequence continues at coordinate 411,327,098 of NC_136428.1, read as the reverse complement.
TAAAAGAATGTAACTTTTCTTTATTTTGTAATTTATGGAATTAATTAAGGTTACACATTTTATTACTTAATGAAGTGACTCTTGAACCTCCATAACTTGAGAACAAGACTCTTCATTTTTGTAACCATTGCCAACTTTTATGAGTTTTATGAAACTTAAATGTGACTTTTCATATAACTTGAGGACAAGTTACAAAAACACATTTTAGAATCAAATCTTAGATTAAAATGGATTGAAAACACATAATCAATTAACTTTTCTATTAATCTAAGCAACTCATAAGAACAAGATAATTCAAATCAAACTTTTTCATGTAATTAGCCTAATCACTAAACTAATACAAAACATGAATCTATTGACAATTATCTTTGAAATTGGATTAGTATGAACATTACCACACCAAAAACAAGTTTATAAGTTCAAAAACATCTTAGGGTAATGTTTCTAGTCCATTTCTAGCCAAAAAAACTCGAAAATATGCTGTCTGGGGCTCCTACTCGTCGAGTGTATCAACCTACTCGCCGAGTAGGATGATTTTCTTCATGGACTCGGTGAGTTCATCAGTGGACTCGGCGAGTCCAGTGCCCAGAATGCCTGAAATTCGACTTTTTCAGCATTTTTCAGCAATTTGCATCAAGTATAATTGAAAACAAGCCTAGGCTCTGATACCACTGTTGGGTTTTGAGTATTCTAACACTCCTAAGTGTACATGCAACCCTAAATACCTTGGATCTATGTTTTCTCTATTATACATGCAAATATGATTATCCAAGGTATTATCCTAACTAGCATATCAAAACATTGATACTAGGATACTAAAATAGATAGAATACATACCTTCTTGTTGTTGCTTGACTCCATGAAGCTTGAGAGCCTAGTGCCCCAAGTGTGACACCTCAAATGGTTCACACAACATCATGAACTCTTGGAATAACCATGAGAAGAAGACATAAATGTTCAAATTGGCTAGCCCTCTTACATATGTATCACTAGTGCCAATTTCTTGAACTAAAGGGGTTCTTATATAGTGTGGCTATTAGGGTTACACCATGTAACTCATGACTTTACCCATTCCTTACGCTCCATGGGTTTTAACCTCCATGGAGTATCCATGGATCACCACATGGGTTAAACCCAACATAAAGGAATCTTGGATCATAAGCCCACATATATAAGAATGAATGACTTACACAATCAATCCCCATATATTTAATTAGTCTCTTTTTTGATCACTAAATTAAGTACAAATTAATTCTTGATCAATACTAATTAAATAACATGATTTCATATTAATATATTAGAACTTATAATATATTAATATGTCACAAAATGTCTTTTCCTCATAAACGGTCTATCCAAATGTTCTGATGCCATGCAACCCAAATGGACCATGCCGAGTCGGGTCAAGTACATACCAATTATAGTTATGGACTTAGACACTAATCCAACAGTTTTATGATCATCTTAATAATTATGAAACCCTATCACAATTGATTCTCTAAGGACATCTTAGTGCATTCCCATGGCTAAGAAGAGGAGTCATGAATTGTTGAAGTGGTTAAATCAAGAAGATGAGTCATACTTCGTTCCAAAAAAATTCTTAGAGTCATACTCCAAGATTGTAATTTGAGTGACATATCTTAAAGAAGGTTTATAACACTTGTCAAATGTAGAGTAAAATGTTTTCTACTCTTGTACATTTGAAATTGGTAAGCTGTGATGTTTTGGATAAAACAAAGACCAACTAAGGCCAATTGTGTGAAATTTTTGTCTTGATAAGAATCCGCACTATCTCTTGAATATTTGTTTGTCAAGGAATGGTTCTTGGCAAGAGAGTCTTATATGTCAAGAGGACAGTGTGTGTCTAAAAGATCCTCAAAGAGTTTCAAGAACTAATCAAGAATAAACATGTAGTTTATCACTAGCGCACGACTTGAGGTTTGTAACCTGTCGTGTTGACATACTCTTATTTCTGTGCCCATTCCAGTTAAAGTTGACTATGCATCTGAAATCTACAAAGTTCTCAATCGTTTGCATAACAGCCTGGAAGCAATGGTAGGCCTTGTGCTGTCAAGTGACAAGAAGTTAAGATTGCACAAGTTCGGTCCATATGAGTTTGGATTTGTCACTAACCTCATCTTGTGATTATGGTTTTGACAAATTCACAAGGATAAGAACACATACACCATAAAATCTAAGTGTCATAAGGTTTCTCTCTGATTCATGAAAATGATGGTGAGAAAACGCTTTCACTAAGTAGATTTTAAGTAGATAGCAATTGTGATATTTGCATTCTCAAAGTCGTTAGTGGAGCGTGTGTGGGTAACCGGCACACTAACATGGACTTGTGAGAAATGGAAAAGGTCTAAACAATTGAGACTATGATTACGACATCCCTTTTCATAGTTCTAAAAATTGTTTGGACACACATGTGAGCTGTCTAAGAAAAGGTGTATGATTTTGATAAAGTCTTATCAAAGCATCTCGTAACAGAAATCTGAACTTTGGTAAGAAAGTCAATAAAGTATTGATTTCTAGAACTCCAGCTGATTTCTAGATACATGTTAAAGCTAGTGGGAGCATAAGTGTTATTTTCACACCCCGATAAAGCGGAAACACGGGGCGTGGCAGTACAAAGGGTTTCATAGCAAAAGTTAAAAGACAACACCAACCATAGTATTAAAAATCATTACAAATTTACAATGAGTTTGAACAAATTTTTAAAAGAAATTACAATGTAAACTGAAATACAACACATGCGAATGCTCCTAAAAGTGAAGTGTCCCTAAATGCCACTTACTAGATGATTCCTGAAAAAGCATGTAAAACGAGCGTCAACTATAAAAATAGTTGGTGAGTACTCACAGATTAAAAATAATATTGGTTTCAAGAACCGAAATAAAAGTTTTGATAAAAGTTTCCATAAATAAAAGTATATTGCTAAAATGAGTTTTCAAGAATCGAAATAATATTCTTTGTTACAAGGAGCAAACAATTTCATTTCTAAAACAAGTATATAAGTTTTCAGTAATTAAAGTTCGTTGCTATAATGAGAAACAAGGTTCGTTGCTATAATAAGCATAAAAGTTTCGTTGCTAAAATAAGTATACAAGTTTCATTGCTAAAATAAGTATACAAGTGTCATTGCTAACATGAGAATGCAAGTTGCGTTTGTTATCATGAGAGATAAAGTATGTTGCCTAAATGAGATGCAACGTTCATATTCTCATGGGAAATAAAGTTTCCATAAATAGAAATATATTGCAAAAATGAGTAAATAAGTTTGCATAAACAAAGTTCGTTGTCATCCTGAGAGATCAAGTATGTTGCTCAAATGAGATGCAACGTTCATATTCTCATGGGAAATAAAGTTTCCAAAAATAGAAATATATTGGAAAATGAGTAAATAAGTTTGCATAAACAAAGTTCGTTGGCATCATGAAAGATAAAGTATGTTGCCCAAATGAGATGCAACGTTCATATTCTCATGGGAAATAAAGTTTCCAAAAATAGAAATGTAACATCCCGAAATTCAGGTACAACTATTTAACCATTCTCTTTTGTCAAGTTGTCAAGATTAGCCCTTGAGTGGAAATTATAGCAAATGAGTACGCTGGGCGTACTCAAGAGTACGTTGCGCGTACTCATGCGCTTATTTTGGATGCGGACTCGCCTAGGTACGCTGGACGTACCCAGGGTTACGCTGGGCGTAGTTGGCCCATGTGCAAAACCCTAATTGTGGCTTGAGGGCTATAAAAGGAATGAGATGGTCTTGTCCCCAGCCACCATCCCTCAGAGAGAAACCCTAGAAGAGCAACTTTATCGTTCTAAAGCTAGTGTGTGTGTTCTTGAGCAAGAAAGTGCCTTTGTGTGTTAGTAAAGAAGAAGAGGAGGTTCTTGTGGAGGCTAGAAGTTGGAGTGCAAGCTTGGATCTGAGTTCTACAGAGGGAGGAGCTTCACTTGGAGGTATAAAGCTCAAAGCTTTCCTTGTTATTTTTGGTTTGTGCTTTATGGACCATTTCTAGGGTTAAAGTCCCAAAGGTGGAGACTTTATGAGCATAAAGGACTCCATGGACCTAGATCTGTCCCATTTCAGTGATATTTATGTTATAGATCCATAAAGTTTCCATCTTGGTCGTTGATATGAGGTCATGCTTGTATTATGAGCTTTCTAGAATTGGGTAATGGAATGTTATGGGTGTTAGTGACTTGTCCAGCCAGGCAAAGGCTTAAAGTCACCAACTTTATGGATTAAGAGGCTTAGAAATGGTCAGATCTAAAAGTTGGACGTGGGTCTTAACTGTTTAAGACCTCAAGAGCTAAGTAGTCTGAAACTGGGAGTTATGCTGGGCGTAATCCCAGTACGCGCGGCGTAGGGGGTCGCGTTCCCCGTTTCTGTGAGGTCGCCGGGTACGCCCAGCGTACAGGCTTGGTACGCGCAGCGTAACCCGGAGAGTTGACTTTTGTTGACTTTTAGGGTTTGGTCAACAATTGGACTTTTGGGACCATTGAGGGGTAAAATGGTCTTTTAACCTTCTGAGAGGACATAGGAAGGGATTAATCTAGCCTTGAGAGCCGTTAATGATTTGAAATAATTACTTTATGTGATTAGGCGGGGCTAGGTCGTGGTTTTGAGATTCAGGGATATCGAGCACGTGAGTTACTAGACATCATACGAGGTGAGTCTTCTCACTATACTGTACCTGGAAGGGTACTTATGTGTGACCGGAAGGTCTTGTATGCTATGATGTATGTGCTATATGCGGTTATGTGATATGTATGTGCTATGTATGATTATGTATGATATGGACCGGAAGGTCAAGAGGTTACGGACCGGAAGGTCGATACGGGTAGGACCGGAAGGTCTACCCGGATTTGGGACGGGAGTCCCCTGAGACACATGGATTGGAAGATCCTACAGAGTTGTGGCCTGGAAAGGCGTATGTGTGGCATGTGGTATTTTGGGGAACTCACTAAGCATTTATGCTTACAGTTGTTATGATATGTGTTTCAGGTACTAGCGAGGACCGTGGGAAGGCACCGGCATGATCCGTACACACTTATGGAGTTTATGTTATTGAGATTCGGGGACATGTTTTTGTTATGACACAGTGACACATTATGTTTTGTGATTATCATGTGAATGAAAGTATGATTTAAAAATGAAAAATTGTTTTGAAAATTTACATTGTTACAAGTTGGTATCAGAGCCTTGGTTTGAGGGATTCGGGTGCATCTTCGGATGAATCTGAACTCAAACTGAGGAATTAAGGAAGTTTTTCATAAAATAAACAATTTTTCTAAAAGAGTAAAAGACTTTGAGAAAGGCAGAAGGAAGCAGTGTGTACGTTCAGCTAGCGCCCGAACGGTGATTTCCCAAAATACCCTTACATTATGTGTTATGAGACATGTTATGATATGATATGCATGCTAGAGTTGGCTAGGTATTCATATTAGGACTAGAGTGACCTGATTTTTTGATGCCTTAGCCTAGGATGGATTTTGCTGCTATGTGATGCTTGAGAGCGAGTAGGTAGCAGTGAGGAGCTGATGAGAGGTCTACCGAAGAGTAGCCTATGCCAGTGAGATATAGAGTACTTGTGATTTGGGATCCAAGGAGGAGGACATAGGGTGAATACTGATGTAGTGTGGACGGTAGTATAGGGCCCGTACTACTGAAGACACCGGAGCAATGCGCACTCTAAGTAAGAATCCATTGGGTACCAAGGAACAAGTAGGGTGATTTATCGAGTGCGAGTATGCTCGAGCGAGTCTCTGATATTCTTATGTTGTATTTCAGAGACATCATGGTTGGGACACGCCACAGACCTGAGTCGAGCGGCGTGAGTGACGAGGAGCTTCGTCAGATGATCCACGATGAGGTGGCGGCGACGATCAGGGCCGAGATTCCGGAGATGTTTGGGTCTATCAAGACCACACTGATTGAGACTTTCGATGAGCGGTACGCCGCGGTGACTGAGGCTGCTGCTGCTGCAGCTACTGCAGCTGTGGCTGCTGCCACACCTCAGGGAGGTGACTCGTTGTTGCTTCGAGAGCTCAGCAACACGAAGCCACCAGAGTTTGATGGGACGCAGGATCTGATCGCCGCGATGAGATGGATTGCTGATATCGAGGGATACTTCTACACGTGTTCATGTCCGGAGCATCTGAGGGTACGGTTCGCATTAAACCAGCTTCGCTTGGGAGCGAAGGACTGGTGGAAGTTCGTGACGGCGAGCTTCACTCTTGCAGAGATTTCAGTGGTGACCTGGGAGAGGTTCACCACCATGTTCAGAGACGAGTATGTTCCCCCGGTGGAGAGGGAACGGTTGGTACAGGAGTTCTTGACCCTCAAGCAGGGTACTGCTTCGGTTACTGTGGTTACGAGGAAGTTTCATGAGAGGGCGGTGTTCTGCCCTGAGCAGGTGTCTACTGAGCAGGCACGTATGAGCCGGTATTTGGGCGTTTTGAGGAGGGATATACGGGAGTTCGTGTCAAACTCGACTTACCGGACATTTGCTGAGCTTCAGGCAAATTCCCGGAAGAGGGAGATTGAGCTGGAGACTCAGGCCAGGAAGGAGGCCGAGTCTCAGAGGATAGATCGGCAGCCGGCATAGTCTCAGCCGGCAGCCAAGCGGGCCAAGTCCGCTGATACGAGATCTGGAGGCCAGAAGGGCCGCACTTGCGGAAAGTGCGGCAAGGGGAATGATGGGGTCTGTCGATCGGGTGCTTGCTACAAATGCGGCAAGGAGGGGAATATCACCAAGGATTACCCCAAGGGATTTATGGTTTGCTTTCATTGCAAGCAGACTGGCCATCGGAAGGCCGAGTGCCCGTAGTTACATCAGGGATCAACACATAGATCTGCCCCTGCTGCTAGGGTTACCGAGGTTCGGCCAGTGAAGGCCGAGGCACCAAAGGCTCGTGGGAGAGCTTTCCAGTTGACAGCGGAGGAGGTCCGCGCAGCGCCCGATGTTGTGGCTGGTATGTATTCCTTATTTATTTATGTTACGTTGAGATATTGTGCTTATATGATGATATGTGTAGGTACTTTTCTTGTGAGTTCTGTACCTGCCTTAGTGTTATTTGACTCGGGTGCGAGTCGATCGTTTGTGTCGATAGCATTTAGTCGGCACATCAGTAGCAGACGAGAGGCGTTGAGTCGACCTCTGCGAGTTTCTTTAGCTGACGAGCGAGCGGTGTATGCTACGGAGGTGATGCGAGGATGTGTACTCGAGATCTTCGGTGTTGAGTTCCCGATAGATCTGGTCCCGATAGCGATGGGGGACGTGTGTGTCATAGTGGGCATGGATTGGTTGAGCCGATTTGGGGCTGTGATAGACTGCGAGCGACAGTTGGTGACGATACGAGACCCTAGTGGGGGAGTACTTACGGTGTACGGCAAGGGTACCCGATGTGGGTCAGCGTTCTGTTCAGCTGCCAGAGCGAGACAGAGTTTACATCAGGGCTGCAGTGGGTTTGTAGCCTATGTTTTGGACACACGAGAGGCCGCTGGGAGGCCGAGTTCAGTGGATGACGTTCCGATACTGCGCGAGTTCCCAGATGTTTTTCCCGAGGAGTTGCCGGGGGTGCCTCCCGAGAGGCAGGTAGAGTTCCACATTGATTTGGTTCCGGGGGCAGCACCTATCGCCAAGGCGCCTTATCGCCTTGTGTCGCCAGAGATGCAGGAGTTATCCTCGCAGCTTCAGGAGCTGCTGGGGAATGGGTTTATTCGACCGAGGAGCTCGCCATGGGGAGCGCCGATCCTTTTTGTCAAGAAAAAGGATGGTTCACACCGGATGTGTATTGATTACCGGGAGTTGAACAAGCTGACGGTCAAGAACCGTTATCCATTACCGAGGATCAATGATTTGTTCGATCAGTTGCAGGGAGCGTCTTGGTTCTCCAAGATTGATCTGAGGTCTGGATATCATCAGATGAGAGTGCGTGATGAGGATATCCAGAAGACGGCGTTCAGGACTCGTTATGGGCATTACGAGTTTGTGGTGATGCCTTTCGGGCTCACCAATGCACCAGCATCGTTCATGGATCTCATGAACAGGGTGTGTAGACCGATGTTGGACCGTTCGGTGATCGTGTTCATCGACGATATACTGGTGTATTCGAGATCTGGAGAGCAGCACAAGGAGCATCTGAGAGAGATTCTCGGGGTATTGAGGACGGAGAGGCTTTATGCCAAATTCTCCAAGTGCGAGTTCTGGTTACGGGAGGTCCAGTTCTTGGGACATCTCGTCAACCAGGAGGGGATTTTGGTCGATCCGGCCAAGATTGAGGCGGGTATGAGTTGGGAGGTGCCGAGATCTCCCACCGAGATCAGGAGTTTTCTAGGACTGGCCGGCTACTATCGGAGATTTATCAGGGATTTCTCCAAGATTGTCGTGCCTCTCACCAGGTTGACCCGGAAGGGTGTTGCTTTTTCATGGGGTCCAGAGCAGCAGACCTCGTTTGAGACACTTCGCCAGAGATTGTGCGAAGCCCCTGTGTTAGCACTCCCAGAAGGGATGGAGGATTTTGTGGTGTATTGTGACGCATCGATATCGGGGTTGGGTGCGGTGCTTATGCAGAGAGGGCATGTAATAGCGTATGCATCGAGGCAGCTGAAGCCTCATGAGACGAGGTATCCCACCCATGATCTGGAGTTGGGGGCAGTGGTGTTCGCCCTCAAGATTTGACGTCACTATCTGTATGGGGTTCGGTGTACCATTTATACGGAACATAAGAGTTTGAAGTATCTGATGGATCAGCCCAATCTGAACATGCGTCAGAGAAGATGGTTGGATGTGGTAAAGGATTATGATTGTGAGATCCTGTACCACCCGGGCAAAGCTAATGTGGTAGCCGATGCGCTGAGCCGTAGGGCGGAGAGTGCCCCAATTCGAGGCACTTATATGAGGTTGACAGTGATGACCCCGGTGTTGGACACCATTCGGGAGGCCCAGGCAGAGGTCGTGATACCAGAGAACCGCAAGAGGGAGCGGGTGATCGGGCAGGTGTCCGAGTTCGTGACGGATAGTCGAGGGCTGATGACCTTTCAGGGCCGGATTTGGGTGTCGTATGCAGGCAGCCACGTACCATTCTGATGGAGGAGGCACATAGATCGAGGTTCTCGATCCATCCCGGGGCCACGAAGATGTATTTGGACCTGAAGAAAGATTATTGGTGGCCCTGTATGAAGAGGGATGTCGCGTGGTTTGTTGATAGGTGCTTGACCTGTCGCAAGGTTAAGGCCGAGTACCAGCGTCCGCATGGCAAGTTGCAGCTGCTTGAGGTTCCCCAGTGGAAGTGGGAACAGATTTCCATGGATTTTATCACCAAATTGCCAAGGACCGCAAGGGGTGTCGATGCAATTTGGGTGATCGTCGACCGGCTGACGAAGAGCGCACATTTTCTTGCTATCAGTGAAAACTCTTCTGCTGAGAGGTTGGCAGGGTTGTCTGTGAGAGAGGTGGTATCGCGTCATGGAGTACCGATCTCGATTGTGTTTGATCGAGATGTACGTTTCACTTCCAGGTTCTGGAAGAAGTTCCACGAGGAGTTGGGTACGAGATTGCATTTCAGTACCGCCTACCACCCACAGACGGACGGGCAGAGTGAGCAGACGATTCAGACACTCGAGGACATGCTTCGAGCATGTGTGTTGGACTTCGGGGGAAGTTGGGACATGTACTTGCCGTTGGCTGAGTTCTCCTACAACAACAACCACCATTCTAGTATTGGCATGCCTCCCTTTGAATTGTTGTATGGGAGGAGGTGTCGGACTCCCATTTGCTGGGGAGAGGTAGGGTAGCGTGTGATGGGTAGCACTGAAATAGTGCTTCAGACGACAGAGCAGATATAACAGGTTAGACAGAGGTTACTGACGGCTCAGAGTCGTCAGAAGAGTTATGCGGATCGGCGACGATCCGAGCTGGAGTTCCAGGTGGGGGACTTCGTACTCCTGAAAGTGTCCCCTTGGAAAGGAGTGATCCGATTCAGGAAGAGGGGCAAGCTGGGGCCCCGGTACATCGGTCCGTTCATGGTGACCACGAGGGTGGGCAAGGTAGCATATCGGTTGGAGCTACCTGCAGAGTTGAGCCAGATTCATGAAACCTTCCATGTGTCTCAGTTGAGGAAGTGTATAGCCGACGAGTCGGCAGTGGTGCCGCTGGAGGACATTCAGGTGGATGCGAGCCTGAATTATGCTGAGAGGCCAATCGCGATTGTGGATCGAAAGATCAAGGTTCTGAGGAACAAGGAGGTGCCCCTGGTTCAGGTTCAGTGGCAACATTGGAGGGGGTCTGAGCTGACCTGGGAGACAGAGTCAGATATGCGGGAGCAGCATCCGGAGTTGTTTTCAGCATGAGACATCGAGGGCGAAGTCTGGTTCGAGTGGGGGAGAATTGTAACATCCCGAAATTCAGGTACAACTATTTAACCCTTCTCTTTTGTCAAGTTGTCAAGATTAGCCCTTGAGTGGAAATTGTAGCAAATGAGTACGCTGGGCGTACTCAAGAGTACGCTGCGCGTACTCATGCGCTTATTTTGGACGCGGACTCGCCTAGGTACCGTGGGCGTACCCAGGGTTACGCTGGGCGTAGTTGGCCCAGGTGCAAAACCCTAATCGTGGCTTGTGGGCTATAAAAGGAATGAGATGGTCTTGTCCCCAGCCACCATCCCTCAGAGAGAAACCCTAGAAGAGCAACTTTATCGTTCTAAAGCTAGTGTGTGTGTTCTTGAGCAAGAAAGTGCCTTTGTGTGTTAGTAAAGAAGAAGAGGAGGTTCTTATGGAGGCTAGAAGTTGGAGTGCAAGCTTGGATCTGAGTTCTACAGAGGGAGGAGCTTCACTTGGAGGTATAAAGCTCAAAGCTTTCCTTGTTATTTTTGGTTTGTGCTTTATGGACCATTTCTAGGGTTAAAGTCCCAAAGGTGGAGACTTTATGAGCATAAAGGACTCCATGGACCTAGATCTGTCCCATTTCAGTGATATTTGTGTTATAGATCCATAAAGTTTCCATCTTGGTCGTTGATATGAGGTCATGCTTGTATTATGAGCTTTCTAGAATTGGGTAATGGAATGTTATGGGTGTTAGTGACTTGTCCAGCCATGCAAAGGCTTAAAGTCACCAACTTTATGGATTAAGAGGCTTAGAAATGGTCAGATCTAAAAGTTGGACATGGGTCTTAACTGTTTAAGACCTCAAGAGCTAAGGAGTTTGAAACTGGGAGTTATGCTGGGCGTAATCCCAATACGCGCGGCGTAGGGGGTCGTGTTCCCCGTTTCTGTGAGGTCGCCGGGTAAGCCTATCGTACAGGCTTGGTACGCGCAGCGTAACCCGGAGAGTTGACTTTTGTTGACTTTTAGGGTTTGGTCAACAATTGGACTTTTGGGACCATTGAGGGGTAAAATGGTCTTTTAACCTTCTGAGAGGACATAGGAAGGGATTAGTCTAGCCTTGAGAGCCGTTAATGATTTGAAATAATTACTTTATGTGATTAGGCGGGGCTAGGTCGTGGTTTCGAGATTCGGGGATATCGAGCACGTGAGTTACTAGACATCATACGAGGTGAGTCTTCTCATTATACTGTACCTGGAAGGGTACTTATGTGTGACCGGAAGGTCTTGTATGCTATGATGTATGTGCTATATGCGGTTATGTGATATGTATGTGCTATGTATGATTATGTATGATATGGACCGGAAGGTCAAGAGGTTACGGACCGGAAGGTCGATACGGGTAGGACCGGAAGGTCTACCGGGATTTGGGACGGGAGTCCCCTGAGACACATGGATCGGAAGATCCTACAGAGTTGTGGCCTGGAAAGGCGTATGTGTGGCATGTGGCATTTTGGGGAACTCACTAAGCATTTATGCTTACAGTTGTTATGATATGTGTTTCAGGTACTAGCGAGGACCGTGGGAAGGCGCCGGCATGATCCGTACACACTTATGGAGTTTATGTTATTGAGATTCTGGGACATGTTTTTGTTATGACACAGTGACACATTATGTTTTGTGATTATCATGTGAATGAAAGTATGATTTAAAAATGAAAAATTGTTTTGAAAATTTACGTTGTTACAAGAAATATATTGCAAAATGAGTAAATAAGTTTGCATAAACAAAGTTCATTGTCATCATGAGAGATAAAGTATGTTGCCCAAATGAGATGCAACGTTCATATTCTCATGGGAAATACAGTTTCTTGCTAAAACGAGATACAAGGTTCGTATGTGCATAATGATTATATCATGAGTTCACAACCCAAGCCTAATGACCGAGGGTGTCCTCTTCTATGTCTATCGCTAACATAGGGAAATATGGTAAAGTGCACTCAAGCGAATCGTGGGGGTGAGGAGTTGTCTACCTCCTAATAGCGCTATCCATAATGACCATGGGCTCAAATGAGTTAATGAGTTGTGTGAACTGATTCCAGGGACTTAAACGCGATAAGGCCTCATGAATTAACAATAGCATATACATACACATCAACATATAGCAACTAAGTTTGATACAAGTCAAATAAAATACAACGAATAATAAAAAGTTTTTCGGAGATGATTTTCCACCCCAAAACATAAAAACCGTAAATAGGGGGAGGCGTGAATACTCACAATGCATTGAGATGATGCAAATGATGCCTTGATCTAAGTTCCACTTGTACCAGTACCGAATCCTACAATAATGGTATATGCTAGTGAGTCTCTAGTCGAAATCTAATGCTAATATACTTACTACTACAATAGAATTATGCCAATATTGTGTCAAAATTTAATATTGATAAGCTACAAACATTTTTCTGAAATGGTGAAAATTTATAACTCATGTGATTAAGACAATTTTTGGATATTGATTTCCAGATTTTTATAATATTAATTGAGGGTATTTTAACACATTTAAAGGTGTTTTAAGCTCCTAAAAATCCAAAATATTATCAAACAGTTTCCAAAAATTTTCAAACTTTGCATTTTCATTCTAAATACAGTAGAGATCTTCCATAAATTTTCCTTTGAATTTTTGATATGATTAACTATTTTTCCAAAGTTTTAAGCCTTCATAACAATATAAATTCGTGAAAAAATAGCATACAAATGATAAATATTCCCAAAGTTTTTTTGATACTTCCATTAGACATACTTAAGCTGGGAAAAATATAAAAATGGATTTCCAAACTGTTTAACCCGATTTTATGATTTTTGTTCATTTATTCTAATAAAAATTGAAATAAATAGAAAACTGTTTCCAAAATTTTCCAAACTTTTTGTAACACTGTTATTATACATGTAGAAGCTGTGAAAAATATAAAATATATTTTTCAATTAGTCTTTCTATTTTTCTTTGTTTTATCCTCTTAAATAATCATTAATTGGAGAATAATTATTAAACAGTTAGAGTAAATTACCAAAATTTCTGTAAACTTCATTTAAAGTGTAGATAATCTGGGAAAAATACAAAATGTGGTTTTTATCTACTGGAATCCGATTTTGTGGATTTAAGTGTATTTAATCTTAGAAAATAGAAGAAAAATATCATACTGAACATAAAAATCATCCAAATTTTTATTTGGAGTTCCAATATATTATAAGATCTTCTGGTAAATGTTCATGAATTTTAGATGAGAAGAACTATTTTTCCCATTATTAGTCCATTATAAATACAAAAATCGGGGAAAAATAGTAATGCATTATGAAAAATATGATTTATGAAGGTAGGAGCTGCGAAAATTATTAGATACCCTTTTCAAATTCCTTAAAGTGATGTTATGATTTGTTTGAATTAGACAAAAAGAAATCTCAAAAACAATGCAAACAGTAACAAAAGTCGATCAAACTCACTGAGATGTCATCATTCACTTTAGGGGTCATCCACGAATTTACCTATGATTTATAGACCTCAGAAAGTATTTTATATGAATTAGTTCCCTTTTTTCTTGCAATAATTATAATAATTCGAGAAAAATGAATTGTTTTCTGAAAATTTGTGGAACATCTCATTTTGTTGATAGAATTCTGGGAAAAATCGGATTTGATCAGAAAATAAGTTTTAGATATTTATTTGGGAATAAATCCTTTATGAACCAATTTGAATGCTTTTTAATAACAAACTCTGATGATCAAACCTCTAAGCTTGAAGATCATTACATGCATATTGGTTTGAAGTCCAATCATGTGTTTGAAATGTTCAAAAATCGTTTTTGAAAGAAAATTAGAGTGCATGTGGTGATTTTCCACCAAAACTTGTAGAAAAGTGCATTTTCATGATCTTGACTTAGGTTTAGGTCATTGGATTTCACCATTTACAACATGCATGTTGTTTTTGGATGAAATCCTACCACCATCATTATAAAAATCGTGAGTGTGTGTGTGCATGTTTATGTGTTCATGATCTTTCATTAGAATGGAGTAGAAGATGGAGAAAATGCAAGAGAACATGTAAAACTTGAAGGAAGATGAAGGAAAATCGTGTTAAACCTTAATAAACACCACTAGATGATGAAGATTTGAGTATCTTGAGTGTTCTTGGACTTATTTTCTGGACAAATTTCATGGTTCTTAGGGGGAGAAAGAGAGAAAATGTGTGTGAGAGTGTTAGAGAGAAATGAGAGACATGAGAGAAGAGTGTGGGAGTGAATAACTTGATTGAGTGTTTTGGGAAGAGCTTTCTTGGGAGGTGGAGGCCGACTTTAAGAGGGATTAGAGAGGGTTTTAGGAGGCTTTTAAAGCTTTACTTTGAATAAATGTGGCCTCCTAATCATGTTTATAAAAATCATCTTTAGTTTTTATAAAAATCATCTTTAGTTTTTGTAAAAATCATCTTTAGTTTTTACAAGGTTCAATTGTATTTTGTCTTATTAATTAAGGGTAAATGTCAATGACTTAATTTTTATTTTCCTTGATTTCATTTTCCTGAATTTAGTTATATTAAATTCATATTATGTGGTTCATAACAATTTTATGGAATTTTGGGTATTAAAATTTATAAATTTGAGTTTTTAGGGCTTTTTAGGGTTTTGAGGAGTTTGTAAGTCTTTAGATATCAAAATTAATTAAATTTTGAGACTTCAAACTATTTTAGAGTTTCATAACTCTTATTCAAGTTAGAAATAATGTTTGTAATTTATTTTTACCGGTTTATTGACATTCTATGTAGTGATTCCGAGATTCAAGCGAAATTGAGGAATCAAGTATACTAGTCCTAGTCTTCAACTTTGACTTAAGTTTCTATGAGACTTTGACCTAATTTCTACTTATAGGTCAAGTGATATATGTGTGTATATGATTCATGAAAAGGTGTTCGAGTCAAAGAGTGAACCGAACATGGGTAGTCATTACAGTTAAGTAGTTATAGAATTCACATACTAATATGAAATCTAAGTACACTATCCTTCGATTCTACTTGTTTCCAAGTTTCTAGTAGGTTATAACTTAGCTTCTAGTTACTAAGTCTAGTATGTGTCCTGCCTATATGTGCAACTAAGTTTAGTCAAATCTAGAACCGACTCGAATTTTGGCGGTTGTCAAAGTTATGCTAATAATCATCATGTTAGTGGGAGCATGATTATGATACGTGTTGCAAGTTAGAAATGTTAATTATAGAAAACAAAAGGTTTCAATTGGGAAAAGTTGTTTTTCTAAAATTAAGGGAGAGAAAATTATACTTCATTTCAATTCTAAAAGCTTAGACTGAGATTTTAATCATCTTTAGTCAAGGATATATATATATATATATATATATATATATATATATATATATATATATATGAATTTTATGTTGGAATGGTTCAACATAAGGAAATTCTGTATATATTGCGTTTTCAAATTCGATTATGATTACGAATTCCCTCTTCATAGTCATATTATGAAAACATGGCAAATAAAAAATATTGTAGCAAAAGACTGGAGTAGGATCGTGTATTTATTCGAGACATCATGAATCCTGTCCCATATGATTCAGATATAGGAGCGATTACATGTGATATAATATTTATCCTTTCTAAATTTTCCAAATGCCTAGGGAATTAAGAGGGGAAAAGGTCTAGAATTTGATATGACTAAAATGATTAAGCAATTGTTGAGAACAATCTGAGGTTTTACCAAATATTGGTTGCTCATGGACAGTTGGAAGTATGATGTAAATTTTTGGAAAGGACCGTATTGACATATTCTGAAAAGAGGCAACTCTTGTTCAGAGGTGATAGTCAAAATGGGAATATGAAAATGTCTCTATAGGTGGAAGTTATTCAATCTGTGTAAGATTAGAAAACTTAATGCAAGAAGGATGTTCAAAGCAATGTACTTTGAATTTGAGACTTCATTTCCATGGAATTGATCTCCATTAGAGTACTTTGTAATGTCTGTTGCCAAGTCTTTGTGACTTTGTGCATAGTCATTACAAGAGGATCAATGCATATAAGTTTAGAATCTAACAGATTTCGGTAAATGGCAGGAATTTAGAATTCTTACATTTACGATAAGGATTTGGGATTGTGAAATGAGAATCATTGGAATTATGTTCAATTGATCTATTCCACAAAGTAAGGATCATAGACAAACATAATGTACATACTTAGTGTATGGCATAGCTATTGTTTGGACAAACATAGTGTGCATGCTTGGAGCATGGCATGACTATTGTTTCAGATTCAAGTATAAAGTTGATTATTCGAAACATTATAAAATGAATAATGAATAACCAATATCGTGTTTAAATAAAATGTGTTTTATTTACTCTCAATGGTGCTTGGGGCCATATAGGATTAGTATTATTCTTGTGTTTCACTTTGTATGTTTTGACTTCCAGAATAACTAGGTTATTCAAATTCTCCACAGTCAGTCATATGTTGGAAGTAGATATGAATCAAGACTGTCATGAAGTTGGCTTGTAGATGTCTAAGGTGTTGGACATAACAAGAGTTGCTACAACATTCATGAGTGCTCCTGGAATGAGATCCGAGTATTGGATTAACCCCACGCTCATTTGAATCACTTCATGGATTTTATCATGAGTGATCATGAGACGATAATATCTTATATTCTTCAAACCTAGAGATATGATTTGTTGACTATGAGTTGGTTATACATTGATTGCACGAAAACGCATCAGTAACTTGATGTTATAAAACGTGCCTTTGTGTATGATTCAACAAGTGGTTAGTTCAAGCATATGAGTCGAAGTTTATCCATTCCTTTTACCCTTGGAGGGATAAACGCGATATCTACGGGCCCCTTGATGATTTAGTGATGACACCCCTAAGTGCTTGGCCAAGCCTGGACTGATTTGATTTGTTCAATTAGTCAGTCGTCATAAATCGGAGATAAGGAAACAACAAATGGACAGAGAGAATGATTATAATCCATGTCTCAGTCCATATGATATCTAGAATGGAGGAATATATGATCCCTTATCTAATGCACAAGTCATTGACTAGGTCAGAGTTCGACAGCGGCTTTAAGAGCTACGATTGCTAGTCAGGTTTTGAGTCATACACAATAATAGTTTTAGACTTATGCAAGTGTTTTTGGTGATTTGTGATTCCATTTGAGGCTTCCACACTATTGGGGTTAATCTCTTAAAGGTTCAAGACTTCAAGCTCCATCAAAAGGTATGTCATCTAACTAGACTCTTGTAGTATTGTTGCTCCATAATATGCTAGTTAGGATGAAACCTTAGAATATTGAATATTTGCATGTATAATAGAGAAAACATAGATCCAAGGTTTTTAGGGTTGCATGTACACCATAGGAGTGTTAGATTGCTTAAAACCCATCACTAACATCTCTGGTTTAAGGAGAACATGATTGATCGGACAAATGGTCAACACCTCCACTTGGTGTGCCTGGAAGTAGCGCCTTAGGTATCGCACTATGTAGATGAGGGCTAACACGACTTTCTCCAAGATGGGGTAGTTTATTTCTGGGCCTTGCAGGACCCGACGTATGAAATAAACTTGCATCTATCTACCTTCCCTATCTACCGCAAACATGAATGGGATTGCTTCGTTCGAGGATGCTGGATATACTTGTAATGTTTCTCTTGGGATTAGACTGGACAATGTTGGTTGTTTGTGTAGAGCTTCCTTTAAGTGTCGGAGGGCTGCTGGTGTCTACTGGAAGTTGCTTTTCTCGATGCACCCCTTGAGTGTTTGACAAAGAGACATGGCTTTCTCCGCGGACTTGAAGATGAAACGACTAAGGGAGGTTAGCTTTCCATTCAAGCGTTGGTCGTCCCTCAAGGTGTGCGGGGATGACGCCTTCATCAACTCATCCACCTTGATTGGGCTAGGCTGGATCCCTTTCTGGGTGACGTAGTACCCCAAGAATTTCCCCTCCTCCACTCCAAAGCTGCACTTCCCTGGGTTTAGTTTCATTCTAACCTTTTCTATAGTCTTAAGTGTCTCTTCCTAGAGATGCACATGAAAAACCGGTTTCACTATTCAAAACCGGATCCAATCCGAAATCGGTTTGGTCAAAACCGGATCGGATCGGATCTAAAACCGGATTGTAAATTGGATCCTAATCCTATATTCCAAATCAGATTTAATTCCGGATCGTAAACCGGATTTTCTAAAAACCTTTTTGAAAACCGCCCAAAAATCCATTCAAACCCAACAAAAACCGGATCAAACCGATTTGTAACTTCCGTTGGGAAACCAGTCAAATCCGGTCAAAACCGGTTTGAAACCAGATCGGATTGAAGGATAACCGGAAGATGACGTAAACAAAATCAGATCAGATTCAGATCCGGATCCGAATCGGATGGGATTCGGGTTTTGTGCACCTGTATCTCTTCCGCGTCTTCGAACAACCGTTGTTCACCTGGGCTTTTGACGACCATATCATCTACGTATACCTTGATGTTCCTTCCAATTTAATTTGCAATCTACGAGTCGACAAGCCGCTAATAGGTTCCTCCTGCGTTTTTTAAATGAAACGACATTCTATGGTAGCAGAACGCGCCATCATGATTTGGTGGTATCCCTTATATGCATCTAGGAAGCATTTCTGTTTGAACCGTTGCATGGACTCCACTTTTTGGTCGATCTCTAGTAGGGGATAGCAATCCTTAGGACATGATTTGTTTAAATCGAAGTAATCAATGCACATATGCCATGTGCCATCGTACTTCTTGACTATGACTGGGTTCGCGATCCATGTTGGGAATATCGCTTCATGGAGTATTCCTGCCCTTGTAAGCTTGGCTACTTCGACATTGATCGCTCTGTTCCTGTCTCCTCCTTGGACATGCTTCTTCTGTTTCACTTCCTTGGTCCCAAACCTTATTATTAGCTTGTGCTCCATGATTTTTCTATTCACCCCTACCATGTCTGTAGGCGTCCAAGAGAAGACATGCTTATATTTTCTCAACAAGTTAATCAGCTCCTGCCTCATTGCCGGGGAACGGTTGATACCTATCCTGACTGGCTCGTCCGGGTACTCTGCATTGATAACCACTTCGCCGCTGGGAAATTCTTATTGTGGCTTCTTGGCTTCTTTTGGGATTTCCTTTGGTTGCATGATCTCCTAGCATCTTAATTCTTTTGGCGGTGTGGCTAAAATTGTCCCCGGCCCTTCCGTCGTGTTGAATTTTACTATTCCATGTATGGTGGACGGTATTTCTCCAAACCTGCATAGGTTTATTCGTCCCAGTATGATGTTGTGTTATGTTGGGTGTCGTATGAAGACGAAATCGATGAGAGCCGTCTTCCGCCTTACTTTGTCGTGACTGGTTATATTGAAGGGCAAGTGTATTGTGCCTAGGGCCATAGGCTGTGACTCGTAAATCCTGTTAGCAATCCTGTTGCAGGCTTAAGAGCCTCCTTCCATCTATCCGGAATGAGATGGAAACAATGTTCATAGATGATGTCCGCTGAGCTTCCAGTGTCTACATACACATGATGGATGATGGTATTTCTTATGGATCATTGGATTATCATCCGGTTATCCCCTCGCCACCATATAGGGCGTGGGTCTATCACTGAGAAAGCTAAGCCTTGCATGGATCTTGTGATGTGATCTATTCGGTCGTCGCTTCCCGACCTTTCTCCTTTTGCTCGTATGGTCAAGATTTCCTGGGGCCGGCCATTCACTTTCGTTATGTCCTTGGCGTTCTTCGCGTCAAATTTGGCACAGAGGCTTCGTGCTATATTGATCAAGTTTCCTTTTAGCCATTTTTCTTCCATTTCCCGCTTTAGCACTGGGCAGTTGACAGTATCATGGGTCTTGCTTTTATGGTATTCGCAATAACGTCCCTTCACCCCTTTCCTGCTTGCCTATCGGCAACGACGTAGATGTTCGGTCATCACCCTCTTCTTTTGTCCAGTGGGAATGGTCTGAAACGCTCCTGAGGACGCCTTGGTCGCCCAAAGTGTCTGTTTCCACCTTGGTTCTCTTGGTGGTGGGTAGACTGGTGGTAGTGTTTCATGGTCGGGGCGATCATGGCGTTGAGGTACGTTTGTTTTTCCGCCTCTCCTTCTTCTTGTCTTAGTTAACGTTATACCTTCTCTTTCAACTCGACTTGCATCTGGGGTTTCTTTCCCATGAGCTTCTAGGAAAATGGCCCGATGTTGGGTTATTAATGTATTGTGTCAAAGTGTTTTGTACTAGAATAGTCTCATTTATTAACGGGCTGGGCCTGTCCATCCATGTTTAGGTTAGATTATTTAATGTGCATGCATGTATCGTTTTAGGGTTTATCGATTGTATTGCCCTACTTAGCTTTTACGTAAAAGTTCATGTTGAACTCTTCTAAAGCTTTGATAATATTAAGCATTCGGCACATCTTTGATCATTGCTCTTGTTATTTGATTCACTTTACTGTTTAGAATCTATCGATCTTAAGTTTTATTATTTCTACAATTGGTATCAGAGCAGGAGATTGTGTAACTCATACACTAATCTTCTGTCGAGTTCTGTTTGGGTTTGCGTTTTTATTGGATTTGTATTTTTGTCTTCATTGTTTCTATTGATTATAGACGTCAGATCTAAATCCTAGTTTTACCCTAAACTTGTTTATTGTCTTATACATCTGATTCTATACAAGTTTATGTGAGTCTCTAAATCATGCAACACGAAGATCCCCATACTCTTTCTTTCCTTCTATCCAGTAGCATTGAATCTTCTACCAGGATCCCAATCCTCTTCCCACAGGATTATGATGTCTGGGCCTTGCACTTCAAAGACTATGTTCTAGGTCTTGAAGAACACATCTCAACCATATGGCAAGCAATGACACAAGAGAAGTTTTCTCACACAACAACCCGGAAAGTTATAAAAATTCAAGCTGAATACAACGTTCTTCTTATTGAACACACAAATATTCCTCAGGATGAAAAAGACAAGTTGCAGTGTAACATCATGGCGTTGAGAATAATAAGGTTTTCTCTTCCACCAGATACTTTTTGTCTGGTGAGTGCATGTGCGACGGCAAAGGAAATATGGGATAGGTTAAAGGAGCTTTATTCAAGTGATGCCGATTTGGAACACTCAGTTCAAACGTTGCTTCTATCGAAATTTGGTGCTTTTGTTCAAAAGCCAGAAGAAAAACTTGATCAAACATTCAATCGTTTTAATCATCTTTTGAGTAGGATGTTAAAACACAAAATCAAGTGTGAAATAATAGAGCAAAAAGTCATGTTTATGAATGGATTGAGATCGGAATGGAAAGCAGTTGTATCCATAGTAAAAGCTCACGAACAGTTCAAGAGTTACACTTTGGGGAAGCTTGTGGGAATTCTAAGATCCCACGAAGATGAAGCGACGAAGGATGTGAAACTTAGGTCTAGCATGGGATCGTTGACCCTGGTTGCGAAGGGAAAAAGGTAGCTGAAGAAGATTCCGAATCCGACCTTTCGGATTGCGATCTTACGAAAGAAGAATATGCTCTGTTAGTGTCTAATGCCAAGAAGTTTGCTAAAAAGAACTTTGGACGTTTCAAGATCAGGAACAGATTGGGAAACTACATTTCAGACAGGCAAAAGGATGAGAGCTTTAAGAACTCTCAAAAGGATGAAGAAAAACAATAGAATAAGTTGTTGGGAGATTGTAGCTATGATTGCAATTACTTCCATGGAAAGAATCATTTTGCTAAGGAGTGTATGTTGAGAAGTTTGAAAGAGAAGAAGGAGGTTGTGAAGGACGAAGGTTACTATCTTCAAAAGATAGAAGAGGTCAAGAAAAAGAGTGCTGGGAATGCGAAGCCTGCTTTCATTGTGCAGGAAGGTAGTGAAGAAGATGGACGTATTCAAGTATGGTCCACAGATTCTGAAGATGATTAGGTTTGGAAGCCTACACATGGTGGATGTTTTGTTGCAAAGTATGAAGCACAAGAGTAGGAAGGAAGATGTCTGATGGTTCAGAGCGGGGTCTTGGAACAGAGGGGATACGCGACTGATGGTGGCCAACCCTCTGAAAATTGTTTTGCTGCGAGACCTGTTTCTGAACAGGTGAGTGAATGCAAGAAGGTCATCAATAATGTACAGTCTATACTCCAATATCTTAATATTCCTATTACTCGTTACGATTCTGAATTAGATGATTTAAATTATACTGTCTCTAATTTTAGTGATAGTTTAAAGAGAACACGTCTAAGAAATTCTAACCTAAATGATCAAATCAGCAGGATAACAAATAAATGTGAAGAGAGAAGAATGTGGATGCAGAGGTTGGAGTTAGAGGTAAATAGGTCAAAGGATTATGTCATTTATCTTAAGAGAGACAATTTAGCACTTTTGAAATAAAGAAACATTTTCTGTTTAATTGCAAACCGTTTATATTTCAATATCAGTCAACTGCATCTTGATTGTGATATAGGTAAAAATATACACAAAATGATTTTTCCCTTTCTCGAATTGAAAGAGGATGAAATCAATGCAGAGTGTTATAAGTGTGAATCTATTGTGTCCTCTGATGATGTTTCCGATTCGTACAAAATTGGGCTTGATAAAATAGAAGCATATATTCAGTCCAAAGAACACAAAAATATGTTAAAACCAATGTTGGATGATAAGGATAAAGAACAAGTTAAATCTAATATTATGTAAAAATTTGACTCGTTGTGCACAAAATTAAGTTTAGAAAATACTTTTGATGCTGAAAATGTTTCTGAATTTGACGAAAGTGACATGAGTGAGATTTCAATAGAGGATGAGCTAGATTGTTCAACATTTGTACAAAATGAGGCTGAAACAAAGAAAAAGTTGATTTCTGAAAATTCAATTGAATATATTCGTGTTGTTGAGAATAAAGGTTTAGAAGTTTTAAAAGCAAAAGCCACAGTTTTTCCAAAAGTACAAACCGTACCTAATCAAGTTTTCGTAAAAACTGGACTGGACAAAACTGATACATCAGAACTGAAGTTCATGTTAATAATGATACTGCTGATGGTTGTGACGAATTTTTCTGGTCTAGACCAGTAGACAATGCAGACGAAACAAAAGCTCTTTTCGAAATGACCTCATGTAAAACGAATGGAAAATACGTTTCAGAACCACTGAATCGTGTTGACCTTCGTTACGATCAGGCAGGGCCAAGTAGCACAAAGAATGTGTCAAGTGAAACATCTTCTGAATAGACTGACACTCCGGTCTGAAAAGAGAAACCTAGAACTACCATTCATAAGTCAGCTGAAGAACTTATTACTAAGAAAGGACTACTAAATGCTAGATATAGGAAGAACTTGCAAGAGAGAAAACGTTTCTGGAAAACCAATAATTCCAATCAAAATTATCTTAATTTAGAAAGATCTTCAGTTCAAAATACGAACTCTTCTCCTATTCAGAAACCGAAATCTAAACCTTTTTAAAAACCACAAGTTTCAAAACCTCAAGTTTCAAAATCTATTGAAAAATCAAAATCCAGTTGTCCTTCGAAAACAAATTTTTCAAAATCTGTCAACACATCAAAAGATGTTAAGGGCAAAAATAAATTTGTTTTGGAACTAGATATTTCTCTCAAGGAATACGAAGCTAACTTGAAAAAGGAGGAAAAAGCCTTTGCAAAGAGAATGGCAAAGAAACACAAAGAATTTATTCAACGAAAATCAAATGTGGTTGAAAATAAAATGAAGGATTTTAAAATATTCAAAGGGGGGAATAGTGTTTTGTTAAAAAGAACCTTCTGGGTTGATACGAATGTAAATTTTCCTGTTCTTAAGAAATCCTCACTAGGACCAAAGAAGGCTTGGGATCATAAATCTCTCTAAATTTTGTAGGAAATGCGTAACGAACAATACGACACTGAATGATACATCGACAGTGGTTGTTCATGCACATGACTGGAAGGAGAAAAGAACCGAGGGAATTCCAATCGTTAAAGGACGGTGGCAAAGTAAAGTTTGGAAACAATGCAACATGAGAAATTAAAGGATATGGAATGATTACGAATGGCGAATTATCCATTCGGAAGGTAGCTTATGTGGAAGGCCTGCAACATAATCTAATAAGCGTTTCGCAATTGGTTGTAACTACATGGTTGAAAGTGTCATTCGATGATGAGGGATCGGAGATTATTGAGAAGAAAACAAAAGTAGTGCTTTTGAATTCCAAAAGTAAAGGAGAGATGTTTCCTTTTAACATAAAACCAATCATCAGGAAGCTTTCCATTTGCCTACTTACAAAAGCATCTTCGGATGACACTTGGCTATGGCACCGAAGGCTCTCGCATCTGAATTTCAAGGACATCAACAAACTTGTACTAGGCGATCTTGTGTGAGGCTTACCTCTTCTGAAGTTTGAGAAGGAACATTTGTGTGCTGCTTGTGAGCTAGGAAAGCAAAGTCCTAAAAGTCACTCGACTATTATCAACACCAAAGTAATCGAACCACTAGAACTTTTAGACATTGATCTTTGTGGCCAATCTGATATAGAGAGCATTGATGGTAATAAGTATATTCTAGTTATAGTTGATGATTTTTCAAGATTTACTTGGATTTAATTTCATAGACAGAAATCAGATGCCACTTCGAAGCTAAAGGATTTCATCAAGAAGATCGAGCTTCAATTGCAAAAGCCCGTTTGGAAGTCGCAGTGATAACAGTTCTGAATTGAAAAACCAAGCGTTTGAAGAATTCTTAACTGACAAAGGAGTTTCTCACAACTTCTTTGCTCCTTACACTCCTCAAAAGAACGATGTCATTGAAAGACGAAACCGATCCCTTTGCAAAGCTGCGACGACTATGCTATCTTTTGCGAACCTTCCACTTTATTTCTGAGCTGATGCTATCAGAATTGTCTGTTTCACTCAGAATCGTTCCCTAATCAAGAAAAGATTCTTAATCACACCTTATGAGATTCTGAATAAATGGAAACCTAACGTAAATTTCTTTAATGTCTTTGGTTCCAGGTGTTTCATATTTAATTCCAAAGAGCAAGGAAACAAATTTTGATGTGAAAGCAGACGAATGAATCTTTTTGGGGTACTCTCTTAATTCAAAGGCATATAGGGTTCTGAACAAAAAGTCGAAAAAGATAGAAGAAACTTATTATGTCACCTTTGACGATAATTATCTAAAGAAGTATTAGAAAGTTGATTGTCTATCTGAGGAGATTTTTCCTTCGACAAATCCAATGTCGATTCCTCTTTCAAATCTTTACGATGAATTTATGAACTTGTTTGATGAGCCCGAAAAGGCTATTTCTTCCGAATCCAATCAAACATATAATAAGACAGATGAACTAAAGAAAATCATTGATGATGCTGCCAAATATCATGGAAAAGAGCCACCTAATTTGAAGGATACTAAAATTCAACCTTAGCCACAAGCTTCTAATGCTCCAGTTTAGGGGGAGGGTTCCACTTCAACCTCCACATCTGATACACCTGTTCAGGGGGAGAATTCACGTCCCAAAGTCAATGTTGATATTCCTATCCAAGGGGAGAATCCAATTCCGAACGTAGAGTCACATGCAAACTTCCAGGGGGAGAACGAGAATGAAAATAATGACTCTGATGCTCAATCGGAATTCGAAGATGTGAATGTAGAATTGGATCAACTTATGATCCAAAATATCCTCCATTGGCGAAATGGACCAAAGATCATCCTAAATATCAAGTTATCGGAGCAGCTTCTTCAGGAGTTCTCACAAGAGCTCAACAAAAAGCGAATCAAACTACATTATTTTCAAAAATGGAATTTTGCATGTTTAATTCGTTTATCTCCAAAATTGAGCCTAAAAAGATTGTTGTTGATCATTCCGATTGGGTGCAAGCTATGCAGGAAGAGATTAATGAGTTTGAGCTTAACAAAGTATGGAGCTTCTTAACGTATCCCTCAGGGAGAACGTCAAAAAAGGAGAAGTCAAACTAATGTCGGGCTTGTCCTGGTCAGAACCCAGTCGAACCCAGTCCAAAGCCAAGGCCGGGCCTTCGCCAACGTGAAGATCACTGGTGTGGTGGTTAAGGTGCAGAACCGCGCCTTAGCCTCTTCTCCAAGGAATTACACCCTGACAAACGTGGGACTAATCACAGAGTTCCACTTGCCCATCAGACGATATCCACGATCTTCATAATAATTAAAAGATCTCCCTCTAGCCAATGAGGGAATGAGGCAAAAAGACGTGACGGAGGATCCTCCAATATGGGTCTACCACGTCACATCCCACGAGGGAATGCTCAACAGAATCAGTTGAGGGGAACATGCCTATCAAATAGGTATAAAAGGATCCTTCTTCCTCATGATGAAGGGGACGAAACTCTTTTTCCTGTGATTTATTCCTATCTCTCTCAAACCTGATACTAACTTGATCGTCGGAGCTTCGTCCCGGGAATTCCTACTGGACGTCGACTAAAGATGCTCTTTCTCTTTTGCAATGTGATATCAGGAGAAGATACCTGCACGGATCTCATCTATAGTCTCTATTCAACGCTATCTAATCTATCATAACATTTGCCACCATCCGTTCATATCTCTCGAACGATACATCCACGAAACAAACGCAGAAAGCAACGATGGCAGGTGACATCCCAGTGACATCAAGGACATCGGAGAGAAGTCCGCTTCGTCCAATGCAGTCACTAGATGGCGGGAAACTTACGTTCAGGAAGAACACGCCTCAAATCGCACACCAGTCTCATAGACAACTTACATAGCCAGTCTATGGCGCCCAACAGTCTATGGCGCCCAACAGCCAGCACAACTCCACAAGTAGCAATCGTAACCACAACTCCACAGATTATCGCAACGCAACAAACAGAGATCCCTGTTTCGCAACAACAATCCTTACCGCACACTTCAGGCACCGGAACCTGGATCCCTCACACTATTCAGGCGCAACCACAATATCCCCCGATGGTCCACCCACAAGCCACCATGGCAGGGTTGCCTCATGTGCCGCTATTTTTATAACAACCACCGATCTTCAACCAGCTTGTACAACAGACGCCAGGTTCAATCCCTGCACCATCTCTGCCGCAGGTTCAATCCCTGCACCATAACTAGATGTATGCGAGCCCCTACTAGATGCCACAACACGGCTTATGGTGATATGTCGTACTCATGCATTGAAAACCCCATGCGAAGCGCAAGCTCCAATTTCAACCATGAACTGCTGCAGTACGAGATCCTGCACACTGCGATGATACCAAACATGCCAAAGTACGATGGCACTACAGACCCTGATGACCACATCGACAACTACGAGTGGACGATGACATCTCGTAAAATGGATCGCCGCTTCACCTGCACGTATTTCCCCTGCACGTATTTCCCCTGCACCTTAACAGGAAATGCAGGCAAGTGGTTCAAGTCTCTAAGGCCAGGAAGTATCTCGAGTTTTGAGCAGCTGAAATACCTTTTCCTTAACAACTTCATGCAATTGAGGAAAGGAAAAGGGACGCCAACTCCGTGATGGCGTGCAACCAAAAAGAAGGAGAATCGATCCGTGACTATTACGACCGATTCACGCTAGCTACCTTGAATGTCCCAGAAAATGAAGAGTTCCTGGTGACAGGTGCCTTTGCCCAAGGTTTGCTCCCTGGACCCCTATCGAGGAAGATGCAAGGAACAATTCCTAGATCCAGGGTCGAACTCAAGTTCTGTGTGGAAAAATACCTGTGAAAAATCGAAGGGGAAGAGCGAAAGGAAGCCAATCTCAAAGTTGATGCTAACACATATCTCAAACAGGAGGAAACGGTGTCCCGGCCGAGTTCAGCTCAGAAAGAGAGGCAAGATGGAAACCAACAGAAGCACAACCGCCATTCCAGGCACATGTCACGGAGGTATAGACCATTCAACATGGATGACAGCAGGAGTGGTCATAATAATGTCCATGCAATCAATAAGACTCCAACAAAGGAGAACAAAGACAAGACCAGGTTTTATAAGTATCATAAAAGCAAAATGCATGATACCAACGAGTGCACGGTATTGAAGCGGGAGATCGATGAGAAAAAACTAGTGGGAAACATAGTCGACATAGCAAAAGACCTCAGGGGAAAATTCGATGAGGATAAGCACCAACCCAAAAATCAAGAGGATGTGGGAAAGGATCACGAAAGAAGGGCAGAGACACTTACCATCACAGGGCCCCGCTCATGTAGCAATCGCCAGAGCCAGCACATAGGTGCGAAGGTATACCATCAAAACATCCTCAACATAGCATTTTCAATGAACGACCCCATGCCAGAGCACTGGGATCCAAATGATCCTTTGCACATCACCTGTTTAATTAGCTAAAATCGTGTTGAAAAAGTGTACATCAACACCGGAAGTAGGGTCAACCTGATTTATGAACACTGCCTTCGGTAGTTACCAAATGAATGGAAAAAGCACCTCCAACCACCACGCTAGGGCCCGCTAGTCGGGTTAACCGGTCATGACATCTGGCCAACAGGAATAGTCATGCTCCCATTTATATTGATCAGTCATGATGGAACTAAACATATAATAAGGGCGCTCGAATTCATGGTTGTTGACCGCCCGACTGACCATAATATTCTACTAGGCCGGCCAGCACTGTCCCAACTACAAGTGATTCCGTCTACTCTTTACGGTGTTCTCAAATTCAACACGAGTGATGGATCGGCAACGATAGTGGCATCCAAGCCAGGTAATGGATGTGACGCCCAACGAGAAAGGAAACAAGAAACCTAATTGTGTCGAAGTGAATGTTATCAGAAGGTGGAACATCCACAACGGAGAACTGCAACAACACAAGCACTGACCCACGAGTCCAGGAAAAGGCATAAAGATGTATTCAGTCGGCTCACAACATATCTCCCGCAGAAGAAAACAAGTGTTGATCTAAGAATGGATCAGCCAAAGTATGAAGCGAAAGTCACAAAGCACAGAAGTGCCTCCTCACAAGTAAGGGCACCAGCCTGGCTCACAATTGATAGCCGAGCCAGGCCCAACCATAGAGAGATTCAAGATTCAAAGCACATTTTGGCTGATGTCGAACATGAACCAAAATCTCGTGGAATGAAGGATCTGAGCACCAAGAGCACCAATAGTATAGGCAGAGGGCCACTCATTCTACCACGTAAGCCTTCCTATAGAAGAAAACGAAGAAGAGCCTCTGATTCGCTAAACGACAACCCAAGCGATAATGAGAAACACAAGGTTGATAGGCGTGCAAGAATGCACGGGTGGTACTCTCATCAGGTTGTGGGGAGGCGCTTTCCACAATCTCAACACACACTGGGTCAAGAAGAAGGAAAAGTGCGAGCGCCTCTAAAGCAGGAAAGACGAAATTCAGCTCTCTCACGCTGGGCACCAATGGTGGAAACGAGAGGAAACCCCAACCTATCAAGAACCACTTGCAATAGATGAGGAAAAGAGACACTGCTAACATGGTAGCCACAGCAGAACACTCAATCAAAATATAAAGCGGTGGCTTAGAAAAAGGAGTATGGTCAAACTCCGAACAGGATAACCATACTCCAAGTGCCAAAGCGAAGACCGGGCATACGCCCTGATATGTAGACATTCAGGGTCTATCGTTTCATGTCTTTCTTTTTTCTTTTTAGAAATTATATAACTTGCATTTTGAAAGAGCTTTCCAGAATTCTGTTTAACCAATTGCAAAAACACAAAGTATAGAAGTTGTGTATATTTTCCAAGTAGGAACAACGGCTAATCACCTACGCTACTTGAGAAAAATCTATGCAAGGATGCAACCGTAGGTCTTAAAAAAGTCATAATCTTTACCTATAATGTGCCAATAACATCTCAGAGCTGAGAATGTATCAATCCCAGTTAATGGCACAAAACAAGGCGTTCTAAAAGATTCATAACCTTTCCCCTGAAAATTGAGCAGTAAACGGTCTTGAGGTGACGATCTCGGCCAATGTATTGGTATCTAAACCATACAGTATAGTCAACTGCATTGACTAAAGTTCCATGGATTAACATAATAAGCCTAATAAAACATACAAGTCAACAGAACATAGCTTAATAAGTTGCAGCTATACGACGTCTGAAGCACACATTAGCCGATTAACGCAAACCCTAGAACAAAGGAGTGTGCAGAAAAGAATTACAGTAGAAACGTTGAATAGCCCGTCCTTAAAGATACCACAAGACAATTCAAAATATGTGTATACATATAAAACATAAAAAAGGGGGGAAGAGAACAATTCCATGCCAAATACAAAGCCAAACGCAAAGTTCGTAGTTAGTAACAACCAATGTTTTTCACTATATGCATAGTACATAGAAATGCAACTACATTACAGAATGAACAAAAGGGACAAACACAAATCTGCCCTCGGAGTCTGAGGAAGAACCTCCCGGAATCTGCCTGCGACAAAACTAGCGGAAGCCGGCATAATCTAGCTTCCCCAAGCGAAAGTGGCCCGCGACATCCGTCTCAGCAAGGGACGATAGAGCAGTATCCACCTCTTCAGCCCTTCTCGCGACACGGACAGGATCCGGTACTTCAGGTTCAGCGGTAATTGTGGAACAACCACCTATTTGCTTCCATTTTTCAAACCCAAGGGCCTCACATGCCTCACGAACACTCTGGATCCCGCTGGCAAATTCTGTGCTCTCGATAACTTTATCAATTACACAAACCACCCCCATCTCCAACATCCATTGCAATCCACCTCGGGTGACAACACCATCAACACGAGCACGAGCCAGTAGATGTTAACACCTGGCCAACTCACTTGCTAGCACACCCTTCTCCTGAGTGAGAGAAATCACTTGGCTTTCGAGTCGCTCCGTTTTGTCCTCCAAAGTGGCCACATGATCATCCAAAGAGGCCTTCTCGCAGGCCACAATACAATTCTTCTCAGAAAGGACTCGACGCTGACGGAGTTCCTCCCTTATGCTTGTCATGGCACCTCACAAAGTTTTCAACTGTTTTTCATTCACACCAGCACGGCAAACACGGTCGGCGGTAGCAATCATAAGGGCAGAAGTCTGAGCCGCGGCATAACGAAGGTCACCAGCCATAGGAGCGCTTGATTGGCATGCAAGCGAATTCATTGTGGTCGGGGAGTGAGCACAACGGCTCCATTCCTGGGGGGCAATGTCTTCTGATAGTAAGGAAACCCTAGTAATCGACCAGCCTGGGGCATGGGCATCGAAAGACAAGGGGTGAGACGAAATTCCTACTTCACCAACCGGGGAAGGCTTCCCGGTTGGAAAGAACCTCCAGGTGAGCCCGGTACACCTACAAACACGAAGACGGAATCAGGATCAACTGAGAGTGAACCAGTAAACGAAGAAGGTTGTGTGATTGAAGAACTAGGCACCACCATACTCTCTCTCTGCTCAGGCACATAAAACTTACAACCAAGAACACCCCTGATACCACCAAGAAGCCTGGCCACAGACACAGTCCTACGCACCTTACGAGGACGGAGATCCGCATCATCGGATTCAGTCTCCTCTTGTGACGATGTCACCACACGCAAACTTCACCTTTTCTGAATAGGAGCATTACCTTTTTATGCCTGTACTCCCACAATCAAACCAAAAGAATCTGTAACCGGTGAACTAACTGGGGAAACGACCCCAACGGCAAGCCGGTTAGGCGAAGCAGATCCACTAGTACCGACATTTCCCCTTCTACCGGGGGCAATCCAACGAGCTCTCGCATGTGCTTTTCAGACACAGGAGGAGGAAGAGCCTCTACAAGATCAATCGCCCGGTGGCACGACTTACTTTGATAGTGGCCACACATGGCCATCTCCAAGGAAATCTCGGCTTCAACACACCTGTGAAAAAAACGACAAGAATAAGTCCTCACAAGCCAAAAAGATACCCTATTCTCATTCCTTTTTCTTTTTTCCTTTTTGTTTTA
Organism: Lactuca virosa; assembly: GCF_052849685.1. Taxonomy (NCBI): domain Eukaryota; kingdom Viridiplantae; phylum Streptophyta; class Magnoliopsida; order Asterales; family Asteraceae; genus Lactuca; species Lactuca virosa. The sequence continues at coordinate 411,294,855 of NC_136428.1, read as the reverse complement.
AAAAGAAAAGGGGGGGGGGGAAGGATATGAGTTAATACCTCATCTCACGATGAACATCTTCGCCATCTTCCCGTGAGCCCTCCAGGAGGCACTCATACCGGCCGCTGCAAGAATGAAATCTTCCTAGTCCTTCCCAGCGATAGTGATGTTTCCCAGTCGTTTGCCAAGAGTCAGGTTACTCCCAAACAACTTGGGAAGACGGTAAGGAAAGTCTCGGGTTGTATGAAACCCACGCCCCACAAGGTTTCGATTAACCCAAAGCCATTGCCGTTGCCAATTTTTCTTTAGAGCATCCTGTTCAAAGATCAACTGACGAATGCCCCGCCTTTTCGCTAGAGTGTGAATGCCAGAGTTTGTAGTTGAACAGAAAAAGTAGCTGAAAACCCAAAAAGTAGGTATATAACCCAAGGATCGACAAATCAGTTCAAAACCCACAATCTTATTAACGACACTGGGGTTAACTCGTCAACGAAATTGCCGTAATGATGCACAATCATGTCAAAAAAATCAGAGGTTGGCAGACACAACCCAGCTTCGAACAGAGGGATCAGAACCCCCACTTTCCCTTGAGGACAGTCGTAGATCGATAACCCATTTGCCAGAATCATCACACAGTGCTCCGTTAAGAAACTGAAACGATCTTGTAGAAATTGGAATTCCTCTACAGTAGGGACTCTAACATAACGGTCCATTGTCGAAAAGCAGATGAATGATAGAAAAGAAAAATTCATAAGATGCTTGTATTGATACAACAAAAGTAAAGAAAGGAGGTGAGAACGAAAGGTCTTGGGAAAAGAGGGGATTTTAAAGAAAAAACTGGCGTTAAGAACCGTCTCACGATGCATCTGACACACATTGACGGTGCAGTCTAAGGCTTGTCAAATGGTAGATATAGTCCCAGACATATACATGTTGAAATATAGGCTTGAACGGAGACGCTGTCAAGCTGACATATACACCTACAAGCCTAAGGGACTTATTAACGCATCCCTCAGGGAGAACGTCAAAAAAGGAGAAGTCAAACTAACGCCGCGCTTGGCCTGGTCAGAACCCAGTCGGACCCAGTCCGAAGCCAAGGCCGGGCCTTCGCCAACCCGAAGATCACTGGTGTGGCGGTTCAGGTGCAAAACCGCGCCTTAACCTCTTCTCTAAGGAATTACACCCCAAAAAACGTGGGACCAATCAGAGAGTTCCATTTGCCGATCAAACGATAACCACAATATTCATAATAATTAAAAGATCTCCCTCTAGCCAATGAGGGAATGAGGCAAAAAGACGTGACGGAGGATCCTCCAATATGGGTCTGCCACGTCGCATCCCACGAAGGAATGCTCAACAGAATCAGTTGAGGGGCACACGCCTCTCAAACAGGTATAAAAGGATCCTTCTTACTCACGAAGAAGGGGACGAAACTTTTTTTCCTGTGATTTATTCCTATCTCTCTCAAACCTCATACTAACTTGATCGTCAGAGCTTCGTCCTGGGAATTCCTCCTAGACGTCGACTAACGATACTCTTTCTCTTTTGCACTGTGATATCATGAGAAGATACCTGCACTGATCTCATCTACAGTCTCTATTCAACCGTCTCCGATATATCACAACATAGATTGATTCCAACTCTGAAGGATGCATCTGTGGTCGGATTAAAATGGGTATTCTGGAATAAGGTTGACAAAGAAGGCAACGTAATTCAGAACAAGGCACAATCAGTTATGAAGGGATACTTACAGGAGGAAGGCATAGAATATTAAGAGACATTCACACTGGTTGCAAGGCTTGAATCTGTTCAGATATTCCTTGCCTGTGCAACTCGTAAAAATTTTGAAGTCTATTAAATGGACGTCAAATGTGTATTTTTGAATAGTGAATTAGAAGAAACAACCTATGTGGAACAGCCACCAGGTTTCGTAAATGCAAAATATCCAAATCATTGCTATATTTTGGATAAGGCTGTGTATGGTCTAAAACAAGCGCCTCGTGCATGGTATGAAAGCTTAACTCGATTCTTACAACAATCCAAATTTAAACAAGGGTCGGTTGACCCAACCTTTTTTCGAAAGAAAGATGGTGACCATTTGATGATCGTCCAAATTGATGTTGATGATATCATTTTCGGATCCAGTAATCCTAGATTAACAGTTGAATTCCGAAAACTGATGGAAACTAAATTTGAGATGAGCTCAATGGGTCCTATTAACTTTTTCCTTGGTTTAAATATTAGACAGTGTTCGAAGGGTATATTAATCAACCAGGAAGCCTACACGAAGACCTTGCTTGCGAAATTCGGAATGGTGGGAGATTCAAAGGTCATGGTTCCAATGGCATTCGGAACGAAGCTTACACCATCCTTGGACAAGCCAACAACGGATACGACTCTTTATCGACAAATGATTGGATCTTTAATGTATCTAACATCTAGTCGTGCATATATAATGTTTGCTATTTTCTATTGTTCCAGGTTTCAGGCGAATCCATGTGAACCACATATGACTGCTGTGAAGAATATTCTCCGATACCTCAAAAGAACCACCACTCTCGGAATCTGGTACCCTTCTAACTCAGGATTCTTTGTGCAAGCATACTCTGATGCTGATCTTGATGGATGCGGTCTTGATCGTAAAAGTACAACCAAAGGATGTCAGTTTCTGTATGGCAAACTAGTCAGTTGGCAATCTTAGAAGCAAACATGCGTCTCCTTATCCACTACTGAAGCTTAGTATATCGCTGCTGCATCGTGCACTTCACAAGTTGTTTGAATTCAAATTCAGGTTAGAGATTATGGGATAAAACTGAAGAGGATTCCATTATACTGCGATTCAGAAAGCGCAATTCGGATATGTCATAATCCAGTGCAACACTCGAAGACAAAACATATTGCACTGTTATATCATTTCATCAAGGATCACGTTGAGAATGGAAACGTTGAAGTATACTTTGCAAGATCCTCTGATTTACCACTGAGGTTTATGGTTTCACAACATCTATGTTTATGATATTTAAATTGTTATCACCACGATTTAAGTGAAATCCTAAATTCGAAACCGATTTCTGTATTGACGGTGAACAAGTAATATGTTCTAGATTATTTCACCAAGGAATTGACGATATAACCTTTTTGGTTGGTACCTTAAAAGTTTGAAATCTCATTTTTATTTTTATTTTTGAGTGATATTTATGAAAAGCTCTCGACCCAAGACTTTTCTTCCCAAAAGGTCTACTCTTTTTTTTTTTTTTTTTTTTTGAGAATTCCAGAAATATATTGCCACTTAGAATAGATCCAAAGCTTACTTGTTATTAAGGCTATATTGGTCAGACAAGTACTTCTTCTAGACTTTCAGACTTATGTTGAGTTTCAGAATTTAGTTGAAGCCAAAGCCACCCTTGCAGCCTACTCAAAATAAGCCTTTCAATATTTCTTAACAAATAAATGATCGTAATTCAACGGGAAACCACACAAGCACTTCCGAGTCTCTCTTTACTTACAAGGAAGAGATCATCGTCCGGGATCCAACTACTTTGTGTTGATTTTTAATTGACATCATAGAATCCCCCAAATATAAATTTGATTTATTTCTTTTTCTTTGGCACACTCTTGCACAAGAATCTTTTTGATTTTACCAAGTCTTGTTCTGGTTCTGATTAATTACCGTAATTCAGCGACAAGTTGTGGTGATTGGTTATTTAATCCGAAAATAGCAGAATTGAACCAACTGTTTCTTGGGGATAAGATTATAAATCCGGCGAGTGTTTTCAAATTCCTGACATCACGCATGTCAGTTACAACGTCGTATGACATCTACAGCTATCACATCTATCAAGGCTACTTTATCGGGATATGGAAACGTCCAAGCATGATTTTCTGTCACCTATCATGACATATAAAAGGGGTTTTCGAAGGTTTATTTCCTCTAACCTCTTACAAAGAATTCAAAAAGCTCTCAAAGCAAAAACTCTCTGTCTTTCACTGTTCATCGTCGTCTCCAACCTCTTCCATGGATGGTTCATATAAGACTACGTCTTTTGCTGATCAATCCACCTTTATGGTTATGCTCATTGTGAAACCATGGCAGAATTTGTGTAACACCTGGTTCCGAAAGTGCTTCGCTGCTAGGGGTTGCGGCCATATCAGCAGTTGTCATGGGGTTAGGGCCTTGAGAAAGGAAGGATTTGGCCCATTTCGGATGTGGGTATATGGGTATACGAGACCCAAGTGTTTGATTGTAGCTTCGGAGACCAAGGGCATACTCGTAATTCGACATCTCAGTCCTTTGAGGATTTGGGTTTGTGTTCGGGAAGTTTTTAGGTAATAAGGAGTTATAAGAAGCATAGGGCTTCTATCCACCTTTTCGTGGATATAAAGTACATCGGAAACGGACCCCGGATGAGGAAGATATGACACTTTGAAGTTATTTTCAATTTTGGCCCTAATGAAGAAGAGTGACAAGAAGGTACCGTGCATGCAATGCGTGAGAGTATGCCTAGCGGAAGCTGGGGTATGCCCAACATAAAAGGTTGCTAGGACACGAGTGTTGAAGGCGTACGCCCAGCGTATGACAAGTACGCCCAACGTACGTTCAGAGTCCCTAAACCCTAATTTTTAGGGTTAAGCACTATATAAGGAACATTATAACTCAAACCCTAGCCTCCTTATCAGCCTCCCAACCTCAGAAACCCTAAATAACCGTTTATTCCTCATCCTTGTGTGATTTTGGCCTTGTGAAGCTCATTGTAGTGTTTAGAAGCTTGAAAGGAGAAAGAAGAAGTTGAAGAAGAAGAACTTGAGTAGCTTGAGCTCAAGGATCTGAGATAGCACCACTATTTGACACTCATTTGAGGTAAAAAGCTTCCAACTTGCCTCATGAATGCTTAGATCTATGTGAGTGGAGTGTTAGACCTTTTTTGGTCCCAAGAATGGGTTTTAGTGATCAACTTGGTTTCTAGGTCTAGGGTTGTCACCCTTAGTGTCATATGAGTCCCATAAGCAGCAATGTTTCAATCTTTAAGGTCCATTTGTGACCATGCATGAGATCTAGACATTTCCATGGAAGTTTGTGGCTATATTCCATGTTTGGGTTCATTTGGTGGGTTGCAAGCCACCAAGTAATCAAGTTTATGGATTAGGACGTTGAAGAGGACTTGGATCTGTGATTATAGCCTCTGGAGTAGAGTATTAAGTGCTTAATGGGAAAAGAGCTTAACGGAGCAGTACGCTAGGCGTACATGCAGGTACGCGCAGCGTACAAGCCACACAGCTAAGTACGCCCCACGTACAGATATGGACTTTACATCTTTTGGGCCTCGGTTTGGGCCAATCTTGGACATATAAACTATTGGGCCGTAATGGGCCATCAGAAGTAAGATATTAGACTAAGGACATGTTTGGGCTTAGTAAAGGCCATTTGAGAAGTTGGGACCAATTTAGAAAATTAGGCCATTAGTGGGTCTTTAGTGGGCCATTAGTGGACATAGAAAGATTAGATGGAATTGGGCCTTGGATATGGTCCAAATTAGAGCAGGGCTAAAATAGTCATTTTACCCTAAGAAGGACTATTGGTTTTGGACTAAGTGTTATTCAGTATTGATATCTTGGGGAGCCGAAGGATTAGCAGTTCGAGGAATTGCCAGTTAGCAACCAGATGATTATCTGCAACTCTTCAGCAGTGCAAGGTGAGTGTCCTCACTGTTTGTATGGGTCTAAGGCCACAATGCCGACCCATTTAGTTTATGTATGGTAGGAAGAACCAGGGGTTAGCCCTAGGCCTTATGCATGAAAGACCAGGAGGCGACTCCTGGCACACAGTATACTATTATGTATGGTAGGAAGACCCGGGGTTAGCCCTAGGCAGTATGTATGAAAGAGCAGGAGGTGGCTCCTAGCACACTGTATGCACATTAGCTAAGTAGAGTAGTATGTATGGTAGTTGTCTTTTTGATACTTGCATGGAAGACCAGGAGGCGACTTTTGGCACTTGTCTGTAAGACCCAGGGTGTGGGCCCCGACTTGGCAAGAAAGACCACGTGGCGACCCGTGGCATAACGACAAGACTATGTGCGGCATATTGCAACTTATTTGATATATGATTGATACGTATGGCTCACAGTTATGTATGGCTGAGTCAATATGTATGGTATGTGATATCTGGGGAACTCATTAAGCTTCGTTCTTACGGTTTACAGTTTTGGTTTCAGGTACCTACAGTTTTCAGATAAGGAGCTCGGGACGATCGCAGCGCATCCACCCATATTATTCCGCATTATGTGATCTTTGGGATTAGACTCTGATATTAGTTTAAATTAAAATGTTTTAAATGTTTGGAACAAGGTTGTTAAAGTGTTTTTAGTAAACCATTTTATAACTTATTAAATCAAAAATGAAATTTTTGGTCTTGGATTTTGGGATGTAACAAGTTGGTATCAGAGCCTTGGTTTGAGGGATTCGGATACACTCTCGGGTGTGTCTGGACTCAAACTGAGGACTTGGTATGAAAGTTTTCCAAAGAGAATCATATTTTTTTTATAAAAATGCTTTTAAAGGGAGAAAAAGGGGTGATGTGTGCAATCGAACGAGCTCAGGTAAGTGGTTCCCAAAATACCAATACATGTTTGTTATGTGATATGATATGATTATGTGATTCGCATGCTAGATTAGAGCTAAGGATCTAGGAGATATTTCTTTGTATGCTTATATAAGCTTGTAGATTTGCATGCTAAAACTGATCAACCAAAGGTAGGATGGTCTGTTTAGGTTATGCCTAATAATATGAGCCTTTGTATTGTATGCTAGTACAGATTCTTGATTAGAGGATAGTTTGATTGGGGTATGTTGGTAAGATTTACCATTGTCTGAATGCTGCTTGCTTTGTGCTTTGTGGGACTCTTGGTAATGTGAGTTAGCTACTAAGTGAATATGCTAAGTCACATGAGGCACATGCTGGATAATCTCAAAGTGATGGACTTAACCCTATTGTGCTGCTCTCGTTTGAGTCTAACCATTCTAGGGATGAGTCTTTTACACAAAGGATTATCTGATCTCTGTTGCATGTGGCTATATTCATGAGGTAGCTAGTTGACGTTAATGGGAATCCTTCAGCAGCTGAGGGCTGGTGGGTTCGGGAACCTAGGAAAGCCTAGGATATGCTGCAGTGGGTTAGTAGTAAGGTTTAGTGAGTACTGGCATAATGATTGAGGAAGTGACTTAGAGGATTCAGGAGGATTGCTGAGGAAAGTATGGATATGTGTGGAAGGTAGTATTGGGCCAGTATTACTGAAAGCACAAGATCCATACTCGAATCAATGAGAGTCTTCGAAAATCTGAGAAGCTTCGGGAAGGAGGATCTCTAAGTATGTTTTAATCATTGGTTTTGTGGTTTTTCAGTTTGGGGATGAGCTCTCAGGGTGATGGTTCATGTTCGGGTTCCGGATCAGGAGCAGGTGCTGAGCCGATTAGCGAGCAGCTGCGGGGGTTCATTTCATCGAAGATCTCTCACTGTGTTTTAGAGATAGTAGACAAGTGCTTGAGCGCATTCCGTGCAGAGATCATGGCTGTCATAGGAGCTCGCACACTGACTTTCCGGGAGTTCAGTGCTTGTGGAGCCCCTGCATTCCATGGGGAGAGGGACCCCATCGTCAGTAGGAGGTGGTTATCAGATATGGCTAACGCATTCAGGATGAGTTTCTGCCCCGAGGAGGCGAAGGTCAGATATGCTTCCTGTCTGTTGAAGGATCGGGCACGTGATTGGTGGGAAGAGGTCGGTAGTGAGTTGGGTGATGATGCGGTCGATGCTATGTCGTGGGGTGAATTCTCGACCAGGTTCCAAGCCGAGTTTGCACCAGCGATTGAGGTATAGCAGTTGGCGCGAGAGTTACTGGATCTCCGCCAAACTACAGAGACTGTGGAAGAGATCACTGCCAAGTTTCGGGAGAGGGCGTTGTCGGTACCGTTGTATGTAGCAGAGGAGGAAATGAAGAAAGTAAGGTATCACAACATGCTGCGAGATGACATCAGGAAGTTCGTAAGTATCTTAGGGTGCGAGACCCTAAATGACATGATCTCTAGAGCCCAAGAACGGGAGATTTATTTGGAGCACATTGAGAAGAAGAGGGCATATCAAGTGCATACTTTGGAGGGTCCCGGGAAGAGACCTAAGACTTCTGACCAGCATTCGAAAGGCCATCAAGAACCGAAGTCAGTGCAGCACGTGCGGGAAACTGCACAAGCGAGAATGTCGTTCCAGGGGTATGGGTTGTTACAAGTGTGGCAGTGTTGGTCACGTCAATAGGGATTTCCCTCAGGGGGCTAGTCCATTGTGTTTCCACTGCGATCAGGTGGGCCACAAGAAGGCCAACTGTCCGACGATGAGGGGAGGAGCAGGGAGTGCATCTGCGTCGACTACTTTGAGGATTACAGATGGGCCAGAGGGTAGGGCCTTGCAGTGACAGACGAGGGAGAACAGGATTCTAGCAGGCCATGTGGCAGGTATGTATCTTTTACTCAGTTTGGTACTATTTGTACTTAGATATTTGTTTCCTCGCACTGGTTGAGGGTAGTGTATCTGTGGGTTTATCTCTCTCTGCTTGTATTTGGAGTATAATTTCAAGCAACGTCATATGCCAATTGCATACTGAGAATTATTAGTAGTTAGTGTAAGTCATTTCCTTTTGCTAGTTCGAAAATGTTTAGTATTATTTAGGTTACGGTCGAGGTCGGTTTCGGGGCCTTACGCGACGGTCTGCGGTCAGGGTTTAGGAGTGCGGTTATTCACCAAAGTCAGGATTCGGTGACATTCAGTCTTTGTGCTAGTGTTAGCTTTTGGAAGTGTCAAGAGGAGCCGTCTATCACGGAAGAAGTTGCTTGAGCATCGGCTAATTGGGCTTTAAGGTTTAGTGGGATATTAGGATAAGCATTAGGGCCATCAGTATTGGGGGTTCAGAAAGCGTTCATCTAGTCTTCAGTGATCGCGCGATATTTGGAGTGGGATAGTAATGGATCGCTAGCAAGGTTGCATTCAGCATGTCTATCGTGTAAGGAAGAAAGGAATGAGAATCCTCCAATTCTCACGTGCTGTGAAGACTTAGTCGAATCTAAGTGGGGGAGAAACAATCATGTATACAGAAGCGGGAGCGGTTTTGAAACTGGGATAAGTTTTGCATCCATGTCAGGAAGAAAGGTGGCCCAAGCAGCTGTATGGACTAAGGGTAGTGTAAGTTGGAAGTTCGGAAAACTTGCCAACATTGAGATCGCATTCTCGTGATGGTTGATAGCAGGTCTTAAGAAATCAGGATGGGGATTTCAGTAAGGACATGAGTTGAGCTTGGGATATTAGATCGTACATGTATGCTCGACTTCGGGTGTGTTCGGATTAGTAGTCAGCGAAAGACCATGGTCAACGGTCGAGTTAGCATGGAAAGTGTTGTAAGACAGCGGGATAGCCGTAGCGTTCACTAGTAGCCGGTCAGCATGGATAATGTTGTAAGACTGCGGGATAGCCGTAGCATTCACCAGTAGTCAGATAGCATGAGAAATGTGGCAAGATTGCGGGGTAGCCCGTAGTATTAGAAGTGTTGTAAGACTATGGGGTGGCCCGTAGTATTAGAAGTATTCGAAGTGTTGTAAGACTATTGAGTTGAAAAGTTTTAAGACTGTGGCTGGTCCGTAGCATTCGTTAGTTAGCCATTTGTATATTGGTATAGTAAGACTGCGGGTGGCCCATAGCAATCATTAGTTAGCCGTTAGTATATTAGTGCAGTAAGACTGTGGGGTGGCCTATAGCATTCATTAGTGATTAGTTAGTATGGGAGCGTTAGATTGTGAGGTGGCCCATAGCATTCACCGGTCCTTATTCGGCAGAGAGAATGTATCAGATGCGTGATTCACTAGTGGATTTCTTCAGATGGTTTAGACGAGGGCAGGACAGCCCGCACAGATGTGAGCAGGCCAGAGTATGATTGGATTCGGCAAGCGAGAGGTTGTTAGAGACCAGGAGGGATGTAAGACTACAACAGTTCTAGTAGCATTCACCTTTTGTAGTAGATTCGGTGGAAAGAAGGAGGGTCGGCAGGAATTATGGAGCCATGAGTGCCAGTGTTGATAGAGTAGTTTTCGGTAGCCGAAGTTTCTTCGGAAGTCCCTGGGAGCGACTGAGAGGGTGTTCTTTAGTTCAGCAACCAGGTGGGGGTCCGATATTCTAGATAAGGGCAGATCAGTTGGGACCAAGGTGGTCTCGATTCATCCGGAAAGCGGATAAGGGACAACAGGATGTTTGGAAAGAAGTGGTAATGTGAGGATTCCTGTGTGAGGAATAGCTTACCGATCGACGGTACTAAGTCACTTACATATGGATTGAATAATCTCAGATAATGGATTTGACTATGTTACGCAGCTCTTGTATGCGTCTAACCGTTGTAGGGATGAATCTTCTACTCGAAGGATTATCTGAGCCTTCTGCCAAGTATAATTGTCCTGCATATGGTTATGCAGTCTCTTTGGGAGACAGACCAGTATGGGATTCAAACTCGGGGGGGTGACATAAGTTGTTTGCAGAAGCTCGAAGCTCGTTTTCTTCGGGATGGAAGATCGGTTTCGTTTTCGGTTGTCTTGGGAAGATTGTTTTATGCGTAAGAATCACTGGTTGTGTTCCTCAGATCACCTGTTGGGAGATGGGTGTTAGTAAGAAGAGATATCGAGGACGGAATATAATTTAAGTGGGGGATAGTTGTAACACCTGGTTTCGAAAGTGCTTCGCTACTAGGGGTTGCGGCCCAATCATCGGTTGTCATGGGGTTAGGGCCTTGAGTAAGGAAGGATTTGGCCAATTTCGGATGTGGGTGTTAGGGTATACGAGACCCAAGTGTTTGATGGTGGCTTCGGAGGCCAAGGGCATACTCGTAATTCAACATCTCAGTCCTTTGAGGATTTAGGTTCGTGTTTAGGAAATTTTTGTTGGATTAATGTCTAAGTCCATAACTATATTTGGTATGTACTTGACCCGACCCGGCATGGTCCATTTGGGTTGCACTTCACGGGCACAATTTATATGGATAGTCTTTTGAGGATAATATATTTACGATTTATATTAATATATTATAAGTTCTAATATATTAATATGGAATCATATTATTTAATTAGTATTGATCAAGAATTAATTTAGAATTAATTAAGTGATCAAAAAGAACTAATTAAATATGGACTCTTATATATATGAAATGGGCCAAGTTCATTTAGGTTGGGCTAAGCTTTCAAGGATGGTCCATGGAGCTTTAAACCCATGGATCCTATGTAAATGAAATGTCATGGGTATTAGGGTTTACATGGATGTAACCCTAATCCTCCATAATATATAAAGGGGTCCTTGGCTCACAAAATTGGCACAAGTGTGTGAAAATAAGAGTGGGCCGATTTTAGTGTACATACATATTCTCTCAAGTTCTTCCAAGGTGTTTTGGTGATTTGTGATTCCATTTGAGGCTTCCACACTATTGGGGCTAAGCTTTTAAAGCTTGAAGACATCAAGCTACATGAAAAGGTATGTCATCTAACTAGAACTTTGTAGTATAGGTGCTTCATAATATGCTAGTTAGGATGAAACCTTGGAATAGTTAATATTTGCATGTATAATAGAGAAAACATAGATCCAAGGTTTATAGGGTTGCATGTACACCATAGGAGTGTTAGAATGCTCAAAACCCAACAGTGGTATCAGAGCCATGGGTTGTTTTTTGTTATATTGATGCAAATGTTTTATTTTCAAGTTGGAAAAAAAAAGGAAAAAAAAACATGACGTTTGTCAAATTTTAAGATAATTACTTGTTTTATGAAAAACGAATTATTTGTAAAATTTGAATAATTTGTTATATGAGTTGAATTAGGTCAAGTTTAGTAAAAGATAAAACGATATGATTATTTTATTAGTTTTAAAAGTTTGATCTAAATGTTTTAAGGAGTTACATATTTTGTCATAAAATTTTGGAGTTCAAAAGTTTTTTTTTAAAGTTGTGATCTTAAGGGTTTTTGAAAACTTCCATAAGTTATGGATATGAAAGTTTTTTTTTTTAAAAAAATTTGATTCAAAGTTTTATGGAGTTACAAAATTTGGTGTTAATGTTTTAAAGAATTCCATAACTTGTTCTTAAGTTATGGAACATGGAAAGTTTCATCATAAAACATCATTAATTCCATAAGTTATGGAATCCAAAGGTTTTCAAGAATTACAAAACTTGCCCTCATGTTTTGGAATTTGAGAAAAGTTTTTTATGAAAAAAAAAGAATTGAATTCTAAAACTCTTGGGTTCATAACTTAAACAATTAATTAAATGGTTTTAATTTTGAGTTTAATAATTGAAATTATGATGTTTTGTTGAATAGTTCAAATTAACTCTTATGGACTTTATTAATAGTTAATTAAAACGTTTAATTAAAAGAGTATTATTAATCCATAAATATATGGTTTGAGTTTAATTAAATTAAAAGTCTAGTTTAATTAATAGATTAAACCACCAAGTATTTTAAATGTCTAAAATACACCCTTATACTATTATAATATTAAAAGTTTAATATATTATATGTATAAGAGCAAGTCGTCTTACCATTAGTAGGCCTCATTCACGAAGCCGGTCTATAAGGGGGGTATAAGGTTACTGCCTATAAAATGGAAGTTTAATGGGTGTCCACTCTCACTCACCGCTTCCTTGACCGGTGGAGGGTCGTTAGCCGAACAGGTAGGACAAGGACTATAATTCTCCCTTCATTATAAGTATAATGATAAATACTAAGTAACTAAACACTTATAAATTCCCAATCTTAGTTACTTAGGAAAATGTGAATAAGGTGCTAATCCATGAAATTACACTTTGCACTTTGTTTAAGCTGTTAGTGGAGCGTGTGTGGTTAACCGGCACACTAACCTGGACTTAACAAGGTAGGCAAAGGGTAACTTAATGTTTATCATAGTATCGTTGGAGCGTGTGTGGTTAACCGACACATCGATTGAGGGGTAAATATTAAGGGTACCAAGTATATTTGCATGGTTACTTCACACCTTGTTTTGTGATCCTCGGCATCCCAGTCACAAAACCTGAAGGGCACACTCGATATTGAAACATGCCATTGAAAAGTTCAATGAATCTCAAAAGAATCTAGGAGTTTCAAAACCAATTATAACCTAATAATACATTTTGTTTATCTTGGTGGAAATTGGTGAATCATCATTCACCTACCTTCAAATATTTTATAGCTTGGATTACGACATCCCTCTTCCAAGTTATAAAATAGTTTGTTGGGTCCTAGCCTTAATATATCATATTGGGTGTTATATTAAGGACTTAAATCAACTTTACGTGAATTTCTCCCATTGTTGATGTCTGGTTTAGACAACAATGATCTTCCCAAACCAAGCTTTCCTAATGAATATGACTTCCCAAGTTTGGCTCATGGAAGTCATACTTCTCTTCCTCCACCTCCTCCAATTATTCTCCCTAACCCACAAGTTCAAGGTCACTCAAGCCCTAATGGCAAGCAAGGTCTATGTGTGATCACATCTTTGAGATGAAGTCACATATTGACAAGCCGGGAGAGTTGGGTGTCAAAGTCTTGAGAAAGTTGGATGTTCAATCACTTTCTAAGTCACATAGTGAGTTCCTTTGGGACTACTATGAAACAGACTCTGACATGAACCTTAATGATCATATCTATTTGCTTGGTGCTGCTAAATCAGCAATGATTTGGAACGATAGTAAAGCAAATTTGATTAGAAGATCAACTTCCCAAAAACTTTATGGACAGTGACAATGGTGACACTGGAAATCCAGAAAAAGCATTCTCTTCCCAATGGAAAGGGATTGGCCATAGTCAAACCGGTTGACCAAATGGTAAAGAGAAAGGCTAAGTCTGAGATAGTCCCATTACCAAAGGGTCCATATGTTTATTTTGCCAAAGGAAGGGGCGTTGATTGGAAAGCTGCCAAATTTACCTAAGGATGTTAAAGTCAATAAGTTTGACTCTACATCAGGTAGAGCCCATTATCTAACTCTATTAAGTTCTATTATGAGATCCTCATTACATGATGTGACTGGGTCACATGTTGATATTTTAAGAATCAAAGAATATAGAGAAATCTTAAAGGAAGTATATGCTGATTCTGATCCCGAAGGTGGATTTCGATCGCATCAGAATTTTGAGCAGTTGCTTAAGAAGTTATGATATATTGCTAAGGAATAGATAACAACAATTTTCCATGTGGATTGTAAGGATAAGTTTTTCCGCAAAGTTTTAAAATAAAAGAAAACTGTTTAGTTTTATTTATTTGAAGTATCCTTACAATGCCATTTGTGGAAAGTTGTTGCTTATATGATTCCACTGACAGCAATATTGGAAAATAGATTTGATTCTTTCATTTGTGGTAGTGTCTAAATTTACCAAATCAGGAAAGTTCCTCATCACCCAAGTTTCAATTGGACCGAAACTTGGAATCATGCAAGTTGAATAGTATGATGAATGAGAACTTTCAAGCATTGGAAAATCAAGACTAATTACTTGTTCACATGGATGTGTGAGTCAAGTGAAGGACTAAAGGGATCAAGTACACATTCTTGTGCACTGGTCATGTCCACCACAAAGCTCGTTAAGACTATTTGATTTACTAAAGTTTAGTAAATATGGTTATACTTACAAGTTTAAGTATAATTCTGAAACATTGGAAAAGTCTCAATGTATGGCAGAACGAATGGGAAGAATCAAATTAGGCAGAAATATAAAAGTTTCTCAAATCTGAAAAGATGGGAGAGTACTTTAGTATCATGTTTGTGATCATCTTAATGATTTAGAAATCATATCATAATTAGTACTCTAAAGGTCATCTTAGTGCATTCTTATGACTAAGAAGAGGAGTCATGAATTGTTGAAATGGTTAGATCAGGAAGATGAGTCATACTTCGTTCCAAAACAATTCTTAGAGTCATACTCCAAGATTGTAACTTGAGTGACATATCTTAAAGAAAGGTTTAAAACACTTGTCAAATGTAAGAGTAAAAGTGTCCTACTCTTGTACATTTGAAATTGGTAAGTTGTGATGTTTTGGATAAAACAAAGACCAACTAAGGCCAATTGTGTGAAGTGTTTGTCTTGATAAAGAATCCGCACTATCTCTTGAATATTTGGCAAGATAGTATTATATGTCAAGAGGATAGTGGGAGTCTTAAAGATCCTAAAAAGAATTTCAAGAACTAATCAAGAATAAAACCTGAGGTTCTTCACTAGCACACGACTTGAGGTTTATAACCTATCGTGTTGACATATTCTGTGCCCATTCCAATTAGAGTTGGCTTTGCATAGGAGTTCTGAAAGTTCTCAATTGGTTGCATAACAACTTGGAAGCAATGGCAGGCCCTGTACTGCCAGGTGGCAAGAAGTTAAGATTGCATAAGTTCAGTCCATATGAGTTTGGATTTGTCCTTATCCTTGTCTTGTGACTATGGTTTTGACAATTCACATGGATAAGAACACATACACCATAAAATCTAAGGGTCATAAGGTTTCTCTCTGATTCATGAAAATGATGGTGAGGAAACACTTCCACCAAGTAGATTTGAAGCAGATGGCAAAAGGTCTAAACAATTGAGACTATGATTACGACATCCCTTTTCATAGTTCTGAAATTGTTTAGACACACATGCATGCTATCTAAGGAAAGGTGTATGATTTTGATAAAGTTTTATCAAAGCATCTCGTATCAGAAATCTGAACTTTGGTAAGAAAGTCAATAAAGTATTGATTTCTAGAAGTCCAGCTGATTTCTGAGTACATGTCAAAGCTAGTGGGAGCATAAGTGTTATGCTAATAATCATCATGTTAGTGGGAGCATGATAATTATTGTTAGTGTTGCAAGTTAGCAATGTTAATTATAGAAAACAAAAGTTTCAATTCGTGAGGCTGCAGGGATTGAAAAAGTTGTTTTGCTATAATTAAGGGAGAGGATATACTTCATTTCAGTTCTAAAGGCTAAGATTGAGACCTTAATCATCTTTAGTCAAGAATATATATATGAATTTCATGTTGGATTGGTTCAACTTAAGGAAATTCTATATATTGCGTTCTCAAAATTCGATTATGATTACGGCATCCCTCTTCATAGTCAAATTTTGAAAACATGGCAAATAAAAATATTGTAGCAAAAGACTGGTCTAGAATCATGTCTTTATGTGAGACATCATGAATCGTGTACCATTTGCTTTGGGTACAAGATCGATTGCATGTGCTATAATATTTGTCATTTCTAAATTTTTCCAAATGCCTAGAGGCATTAAGAAGGGAAAAGGTCTAGAATTGGATATGACTAAAATGATTAAGCAATTGTCGAGGACAATCTGAGGTTTACCAAAGATTGGTTGCTCAGGGACAGTTGGAAGTATAGTGCTAATTTTGGAAGGACCATATTGACATGTTCTGAAAAGAGGCATCTCTTATTCAGAATTGATAGTCAAAATGAGAATATGGAGTTGTCTCCATAGGTGGAAGTTATCTGTGTAAGATTAGAAAACTTAATGCAAGAAGCATGTCCAAAGCAATGTACTTTGAATATGAGACTTAGTTTCCATGGAGTTGATCTCTATTGGAATACCTTATAATGACTGTTGACAAGTCTTTGTGACTTTGTACATATTCATTACAGGAGGGTCAATGCATATAAGTTTAAAATCTAAACAGATTTCGATAAATGATAGGAATTTGAAATTCTCACATTTTTCGATAAGGATTTGGGAGTGTGAAATTAGAATCATTGAAATTATGTTCAATTGGTTTATTTCACAAAGTAAGGATCATAGACAAAAATAGAGTGCATACTTGGTGTATGGCAAAGCTATTGTTTAAGAAAAACATAGTGTACATGCTTGGAGCACGGGACAACTAGTGTTTTTAATTCAAGTATAAAGTTGATAAAACCGAAACAATGAATAATGAGTAATCAGTATGGTGATAAATAAAAGTGTTTATTTATATTCATAGGGTTTGATACCATATTTGATTCATTTATTCTTGTGTTTCACTTTGCATGTTTTGACTTCCAGAATAACTAAGTCGCTCTTCCTGAATGATTAAGTTATTCAAACCATCCACAGTCGGTTATATGTTGGAAGTAGATATGAATCAAGACTGTCATGGGTTGGTTTGTAGAGGTCCAAGTTGGTGGACAAAGTGGTGCTACAACACTTATGAGTGCTCATAAGTTTTGAGTATTAGATTCAACCCACGCTCATTTGAATCACTTCATGGATTTTATCACGAGTGATCATGAGACGATAATATCTTATATTCTTAAAACCTAGAGATATGAGTTGTTACTATGAGTTAGTTATACATTGATTGCACGAAAACACATTGGTAACTCAATGTTATAAAATGTACCTTTGTGTATGATTCAACAAGTAGTAGAACAAGCCATATGAGTCGAAGTTTATCCATTCCTTTTACCTTCGGGATAAAAGCGATATATGTGGGCCCCTCGATGATTTAGCGATGACACATGTGAGTGCTTGGTCAAGCCAGGACTGATTTGATTTGTTCAATCAGTCAGTCATCATAAATCAAAAATCAGGAAACAACAAATGGACAGAGAGAATGATTATAATCCATGTCTCAGTCCATATGATATCTAGAATGGTGGAATATATGATCCCTTATCTAATGGACAAGTCATTGACAAGGTCAGAGTTCGACAGCGGCTTTAAGAGCTCCGATTGCTAGTTAGGTTTTGAAGTCATACTCAATAAGAGTTTTAGACTTATCCAAGTGGGAGAGTGTTGGATTAATGTCTAAGTCCATAACTATATTTGGTATGTACTTGACCCGACCCGGCATGGTCCATTTGGGTTGCACTTCACCGGCACAATTTATATGGATAGTCTTTTGAGGATAGTATATTTATGATTTATATTAATACATTATAAGTTCTAATATATTAATATGGAATCATATTATTTAATTAGTATTGATCAAGAATTAATTTAGAATTAATTAAGTGATCAAAAAGAACTAATTAAATATGGACTCTTATATATATGGAATGGGCCAAGTTCATTTAGGTTGGGCTAAGCTTTCATGGATGGTCCATGGAGCTTTTAACCCATGGATCCTATGTAAATGAAAGGTCATGGGTATTAGGGTTTACATGGATGTAACCCTAATCCTCCATAATATATAAAGTGGTCCTTGGCTCACAAAATTGGCACAAGTGTGTGAAAATAAGAGTGGGCCGATTTTAGCGTGCATACCTATTCTCTTAAGTTCTTCCAAGGTGTTTTGGTGA
Organism: Lactuca virosa; assembly: GCF_052849685.1. NCBI lineage: Eukaryota > Viridiplantae > Streptophyta > Magnoliopsida > Asterales > Asteraceae > Lactuca > Lactuca virosa. Next base: position 411,276,557 of record NC_136428.1, on the reverse strand, counting down.
TTTGTGATTCCATTTGAGGCTTCCACACTATTGGGGCTAAGCTCTTAAAGCTTGAAGACATCAAGCTACATCAAAAGGTATGTCATCTAAATATAACTTTGTAGTATAGGTGCTTCATAATATGCTAGTTAGGATGAAACCTTGGAATAGTTAATATTTGCATGTATAATAGAGAAAACATAGATCCAAGGTTTATAGGGTTGCATGTACACCATAGGAGTGTTAGAATGCTCAAAACCCAACAATTTTTAGGTAATTAGGAGTCGTAAGAAGCGTAGGGCTTCTCGCCACCTTTTTGTGGATATAAAGTTTGTCGGAAACGGACCCCAGATGAGGAAGATATGACACTTTGAAGTTATTGTCGATTTTGGCCCTAATGGAAAAAAGTGGCAAGTAGGTACCATCCATGCAAGGTGGCATGCGTGAGAGTACGCCCATCGTAAAAGGTTGCTTGGATGCGGGTGTTGAAGGCGTATGCCTAGCATACGAAAAGTACGCCCAACGTACGTTCAGAGTCCCTAAACCCTAATTTTTAGGGTTAAGCACTATATAAGGAACATTATAACTCAAACCCTAACCTCCTTATCAGCCTCCCAACATCAGAAACCCTAGATACCTGTTCATTCCTCATCCTTGTGTGATTTTGGCCTTGTAAAGCTCATTATAGTGTTTAGAAGCTTAAAAGGAGAAAGAAGAAGTTGAAGAAGAAGAACTTGAGTAGCTTGAGCTCAAGGATCTGAGATAACACCACTATTTGGCACTCATTTGAGGTAAAAAGCTTCCAACTTGCCTCATGAATGCTTATATCAATGTTAATGGAGTTTTGGACCTTTTTAGGTCCCAAGAATGGGTTTTAGTGATCAACTTGGTTTCTAGGTCTAGGGTTGCCACCCTTAGTATCATATGAGTCCCATAAGCAGTAAAGTTTCAATCTTTAAGGTCCATTTGTAACCATGCATGAGATCAAGCCATTTACATGGAAGTTTGTGGCTATATTCCAAGTTTGGGTTCATTTGGTGGGCTGCAAGCCACCAAGTAATCGACTTTATGGATTAAGACGTTGAAGAGGACTTGGATCTGTGATTATAGCCTCTGGAGTAGAGTAATAAGTGCTTAATGGGAAAAGAGCTGAGCAGAGCAGTATGCTGGTCGTACATGCAGGTACGCGCATCGTTCAAGCCCCACGGCAGGTACACGCTGCGTACAGCCGAGTACGCCTCGCGTACTCATCAGATATGGGACTTATGTCTTTTGGGCCTCAATTTGGGCCAATCTTGGACTTATCAGCTATTGGGCCTTAATGGGCCATCAGAAGTCAGATATTGGACTAAGGACATTTTTGGGCTTAGTGAAGGCCCATTTGAGAAGTTGGGCCCAATTTAGAAAATTGGGCCATTATGAGTCTTTAGTGGGCCATTAGTGGACTTAGAAAGATTAGATGGAATTGTGTGACAACCGTCAAAATTCGAGTCGGTTCTAGATTTGAATAAACTTGGTTGCACGTATAGGCACGACACATACTAGACTTAGTAACTAGAAGTTAAGATATAACCTATTAGAAACTTGGAAACAATTAGAAACAATGGATAATGTACTTAGATTTCACATTGATATGTGAATTCTACAACTACTTAACTGTAGTGAATATCCATATTTAGGTCACTCCTTGACTCGAACACCATTTCATGAATCATATACACCCATCATGCACTTGACCTAGTAGTATAAATTAGGTCAAAGTCTCATAGAAACTTAAGTCAAATTTGAAGACTAGGACTAGTTTACTTGATTCCTCAATTTCGCTTGAATTTCGGAATCACTACATAAAATTCCAATAAACCGGTAAAATTAATTACAAACATTATTTCTAATTTGAATAAGAGTTATGAAACTCAAAAATAATTTAAAAAGTCTCAAAATTTAATTAATTTTCATATCCAAATATTTATTAAATCTCAAGACCCTAAAAGCCATAAAAACTCATATTTATAAACTTTAACCTTAAAAACTCTATAAAAATAATTATGAAACTTATAATATGATCTTATAATAATTAAAATTATGAAAATGCTTTTAAGGAAAATAAAATCTAAGTCATTAACAATTACCCTAAATTTATAAGTCAAAAATCAAGGTTTCATGAGCAAAAATTTGGTTAGGGTGTATATTTTATAAAAAGTTTGATATTTTTATAAAAGAATTGATTTTTTTTATAAAATTAAAAGAGAGGGAGGGCATTTGTGACAACCCGATATTTCGAATCGGTGTAATGTTCGAAAAGCCAAATATTATAAACTATTTTGAATCAATAAAAAAAAATTAGCGTCAAAAACGAAGTGTTCTAAAGTCTCATTTGGATTGCATAAAATGCTAGTTATATTGTCAAGGTTTCCAAATATATAAAGAACACCCAAATCCGAGTTATAACGAAGAAGTTATGACCAATCAAAGATTAGTAACAAAACCGGTAAAACGCTGTTAAGCGTGAAAAGTGAAACTTCAATAAAATACTTTTTAGCCTTAGAAATCTGAACGAAAGTCGTAGATTATGTTAAACCATGAGCATACATAAAAAGAACGCCCAAATCTGACTTCGTATGAGGAAGTTATGATTTTTCTAAAGTTTCAGAACAGCAGTAGACAGCTAAAAACTCGAAATAAAGATCGAGCGATTTTTAGCCGGCGCAACCTAAACGAGAATTGAAGGTCTCGACAATAGTAGTACAACAGTAAAAAGACAGACGAAAACAGACGTCGGATGAAGAAGTTATGGATTTTAACGGAATTATCCTGTCCCGGCCTATTTAAAATATAATATTAAAAAATTAAAGTCAAAATTAGCCGACGGAGTCTAAATGAAAGTTGTAGAGTATATTCTCACCTACGCGTGGATATAAAGAACATCGAAATCGGAGCTCGTATGCGAGAGATATGAATTTTTGAAGTTCGAGGCACGCACACCAACCTTATCCGAAACTCACGACGTGAGCAAGAGACTCACGACGTGAGTCTATGACTGATGTGTGCCAGAACTCGACCACCAGGCGTCGCGTCTACAGACCAGACTCACGACGTGAACTATCCCATGTTCACGACGTGAATCCCGAGAATGCACCCTATAAATAGCATGCGAGGGTTCCGGGCAAAGTTGCTCATTTTCTCTCTTTCTCTCACGTTTCTACCTCGTTTTGCGTGCAAGTAATATCCTGAAGTCCCGGTTTCATATCTAAGCCCCGACGAAAGTCCGAAGCTCCGAGATTCCCGAAAAACTCGCCACTTTCCGGTCGAGGTGCCGCCCGAGAGAATATCGTTTTCTTCAAATCATGCACTTTCCCGATGAGTTCATACCCCTACATTTTTACGTTTTCTTTAGTTTTCAGGGGGGGAATACAAGTTCAAAATACCAAAGTTATCTAATACATGTTTAAGAGTTTTCCTACACCTTGTAACATGCTGAGCAAGGTGTGTATACGGTTTACACTTATCATTTCAAATGTCGATTTGTGGAAATACAATGACTTGCCTAAAAAGGTTTCATCCAAACACACACAACACTTTTTGATAAACTATAATAGGTATAGTTTGAGCACTTCGTTAGACAAAGAAACAGTAACTCAATCGACTTACAAAACAAATATTTCATCACACGCTACCTGATCTTGTATTAGTTAAATTCGCGAGACATTCTCCTTCGGGGTACTACTAGGTACCACAGAAAAGTCCTATAGTTTAATCAGAATCTCCGGGAGGGAGAACGTGATAGTTGTGTATAGATCTATACTGGGTCTGACAAACCCGCACCTAAGCTGCTTGCAACAGCTAGACCGGCAGGTCTGGGATGACAAGTGCCATAACTTTCCGACGACTGAAGAACGTCGTATTCAAGGCCATCTAGTCTTTAGTATGATTATAACATCTCACATGAAATCTTAACACAGCATACAATTCACGGAAATTCTAAGGTTTTATACAAAGGAGTTTTATTTAAATATAAAACTCACGCATAAGTATGACGACTTACTTACACCTACTAGGCCTTGTTTCAATTCAGTTTACAACAAATCTTTTAGAAAATATTGGATCTTCTGGAAACAAACGTGTAACAAACGTTAAGGAAACAACATTTATTTTATAAAATACTTACGAACTCACCAGCTTTATGCTAATACTCTCTTTTCAAAACAACTTGTATTCTCAGGTAATCAGTAATACAGGTAACTGCAAGATTTCTGAAGTCAAGACGCTAAGGCGTAGATTCTTTTGCTACATTTTGTCATCATATCTAATTTAATTGGAAACATGTAATTTTTGGAACATGTATTTTGGAAACAATGTAATCCTTTAAATTATATCTATGATGGTTGTGTTTTACTTTCTTCACTATGGTTATGATACTGAGCATGACGTCATCCGCCCCCGAACGTTTCCGCCGTTCTGGTTTGGGGGTGTGACAGATTGGTATCAGAGCCAGGTTTATAGTGAACTAAGTATATCGAACCACGGAAGATATACAAACTATAAATACAACGGGACAAAAATTCTCTGACGTAGCTTTTCAAAAAACATACTTTAAAAATAAGAATTTATGTTTTCATAAAAGTATTCGCACAATCACACATTCAGTATCATAATGGCAATAACATAAAAGTATCAAGACAAGTTGGACACCATGGTCCAGCTTCGGGGTATGTAGTCAAATCTTGGACGAATATAGCCTGATCAACTATATTCAGCCAAGATAGGACCAACGTATGCCGAAGAAGGATCATGGTGAGCAACAAGTCTGCAACTTACCAAAAATTCCAAGAATCAAACTTAAAAATACTATAGGAGTGTTTTAACACAAAAAGTCGTAATCACAACTTCTTGTTCCCAAAGTTTCTCGTGACATTCCTCCTTACCCCCATTCTCGTACAGGTACGATGGAAGGATTTCATTTGCCAGGTGACCCCTACTTTCCCAACCAAGGGAATGCCGGTTGGATTGTGGAAGACCCAGAGGAAGATTCCGAAGAGGAACTCATGGAGGATGAAGAACCCATGGAAGAAGAAGAATCCGTAGACGGTGAAGAGGAAGAAGACTCAGATCGAACCGACTCCGAACCCGAAGTTTACAATCCACACCCTGCCCCTAATCCTCCGCGACACTTCTAGGGCCCGACGCCCCGATGGGCCGAAACAATACATCGATGGAGCCGAGAACAAGGTCAACGACCTCCCTATGGCATGCAACGAGGCTTCTACGATCTAAGTAGAGGAGGGTCAGCCGACCGAGCTGTCCGTGTCATAATTCACTGTGTCGCACATCACGGAGAGAAAACAAGAGTTAACACCCAACATCTCATGGAAGTTGGTGCTACCAGCCAAGTCAACTCCGTTCGCATTCGCCGATTAGACGACGACCACGATCGGACTCGAGACCGTACTGAGCTTCTTCGACGGGAAATGGCTGCAACCCGAACCGAAGTGCAAGAACTCCGAGAGCACCGAGCCACCCTAGAGGGACATTTAGCTGAAGCAGAGCGCCAAGCGGCGGAATCCAGGGCTGAGATAAGGAACCTCGTGTCTACACTTCGTGATCCTCAGAACTTCAACCACTACAAGTAGTGCTTGCACTATTCACCCCAGTTTAATTTAGTTTTGCGGATAAATATTACTTTCTAGTATTTTAAGTTCAATCTCGTGATTTAAGTGTTTACACTTCCAGGATCAGTTAGGCGGCCAAAATTTTTCCGTACATTGATGTAGCATAGACCCCTAGTAGGGTCAAATTTTCCAAAGTATTGTATACTAAGTTATATCAATGATATTGGCACGCTATTTAGTTTATTAACACTACTCCAATTTCATAACATGGGCTATTTTCAGATAAAAATTTATTGATGACCAACCTATGATCGCCCGAGGTATAAAATCGAAGTTGTATGTAATTAGGGCCATGTTGACCTAGAAATGATGGTTCCCCCTTGGATCATGTTCCTTGTTTGGTTGTGGGCCCAGGGCACCCATCAGATTCGAAAGTTTATTTAATCTTAATTACATGTGAATATTATACATCAACTGATTGTAGGTTGGGTCCGGTATGGATACTATCACAGACATTGCATGAGACTCAATACTACCGAAATTCATAAAGTCTATATTTCATTGTTTATAGACTTCTTGTATGAATGCATTCTTACAACATTCTTACAAGTCGGAATCATGATGCATACAAAGAACTAATAATGTTTAGTTTAACACTCGACTTGTATCAAAGACTTATTGTCTTTCCATTCTTGATTTTGGTAGAAAATGCCACCTCGTAGAAACCCTAGGCGCGACGACGCAGCTGAAACTGCACCACCCCCACCACCACCTCCTCAGTTCGACCCAGCCATGTTCCAGGCTGCGGTGGCGGCCGAAGTGGCAGCCGTGATAGCCCAAATCAACCCCAATAATTCAGGAGGTACAGGCAGTGGTGCCTCAAGTTCTAATAACGGGGAAGCGGAGGCGTCATAGCGTTGCTACAATGGTTCGAGAAAACCAAGACCATTTTCGAAATATGCGCATGCCCTGAAGCAAGCAAGGTCAAATTTGCTTCATGCACATTCTCCGAAAGAGCCCTCACCTGGTGGAAGGGTCACGTCAAGGCACTAACACTCCCGGTGGCTAATGCTATAACATGGGAAGATCTGAAAAAACCATGTTAATGAAGGAGTACTGCCCCAGGGGTGAGATACAGAAGCTGGAAGAAGAATTTTGGTGTCTTAAAATTTCAGGCTCGGACATCCTTTCGTACACCTCATGGTTCAGCGATCTAGCCATGCTGTGTCCCGGGATGGTTCCTACTGAAAGCAAGAAGGTGGAAACATATGTATGGGGACTATCTCAACAACTCCAAGGACACGTGTTGGCCTCAAAGCCAACCACTTTCGACAGTGCCAAGGAACTGGCACAACAACTCATCGACTATAACGCTAGTCATGACACTATAACGACCACCTCCGAGCAAGAAAAAGGGGGAAACAACAAGAGGAAGTTCTGGGATAAGAAGAAGGGCCACCCTGCTCAAGACTCAGCCAAGAAGCAACAAGTGGTTGATGTGCACGCCGCCACGACCCCTACCAACCCTACTCCAATAAGGCAATACGCCAAAAACTTACCCAAGTGCAACAAATGCAACTACCACCACAACGGTGCATGTGACAACTGTCAAATTCAGGTCATTCTCGGACACATGCATCTTTTTATAAAAACCATACATGCACAACATGCCATGGCCTAGTAGTATAAATTAGGTCAAAATCTTACATGAACTAGGATCCAACTAAAATCTAGGACTAATATACTTGACTCTTACGATTCTAGTAAGTTGTTTAGCTACTGTAGGAAATGCCGATATCCGAATTAGAATAAACTCCAAACTTTGTTACAATTGAAAAATGGTATAAAACCCTAAAAATAAATTAAAATATTCTAATTTCATTCCAATATGATGGTGAATATCAAACAATGTTCCAAAAACTCTAAAGAGCCCAAAAATCCAAATTTATAAACTTTAAAACTTAAAAACTCTATATGATTTGTTTTGAACCTCCTAATATCAAATCTAAATAATCAAATTATGGGATATAATGAAAGACATAAAAATTTAATTATCAAACATTAATCATAATTTATTAGTTAAAAACAAAGATTTTTAATAAATCAAGAATTAAATAAAGAAGCCTTTTTATAAAAGTTGGGGTTTTATAAAAATTAAGGGGAAATTATATAAATGTGAATTAGGAGAGAGAGGACCTCTCTTATACTCATAAATTTCGTCCATACTCTCTCCCATGCTCTCTTTTCCCCAAAAATCTTAATCATTTTATCCCTCTCTTACACTTCAACTTCCCCTTCACACTCTCTCACACTCCACTCTTTACAACACTCAAACTATCTCTTCCTCTCTCCAAACCCACGAAAATCATCAGCCAAGAACACCTCTCCACACTCAAATCTTCATCTTCTAAGGTTGTTCTTCAAGGTATTCACGAAAATCCTTCATTTTCCCTTACTTTTCCTTCTTGTTTTAAAGGGTTTTCTTGTACTTCTCTTCCTTCTACACCATTCTTTATGAACATTCATGAACATGTTCATGAATGTCGAGTTTGATGATGATGGTGGTTGGGTTTCACCCAAGAACAACATGCATGTTGTTTAATGGTGAAATCCAAGGACCAAAACCTATGTCAAACACTAAAGTTCGGATTTTTACAAGTTTTAAAGGCTCATACACCTTATGCATTCAAGTATTTCCTTTAAAACATCACTATGACAAACATATGTCCATGCATGGTCTTCAAACCGTGATGCATGTGATGAACACCAAGCTAAAGAGCTTGATGATCAAAGTACATTGTTAATAGTGCATGTAAATGATTTTGTCTATAAAAATATCTAAAAGTTCTTTTCTGTTGAAAATAAAAAATTTTCCAGATTCCAATTAACGTAATATGAACATCTGGAAAATCCCAAGAGTTTTTATCATTTCCTTGATTTATTAAAATTGTTACAAGAAAACAAGGGCATAAATCACATAAAATACTTACAGAGGTCTATAAATCCTGAATAAATTCGTGGATGACCCCTATGGTGAGTAATGACCTCTCATTAAGTTTCATCGATTTATGTTTCTGTTTAGTATGACTTTTGATTTTCTTTTTGTTTGGTTCCAATAAATCGCAAACCCACTTTAGAGAGTGTGAAAATTGTATCTAACAATTTGCACAACTCTTACCAGAGGTGGGAGACTCAGAAAAATAATTTCAGAATTTTTCATCATGCCTTTCTATTTTTCCCAATTTTTGGTAATTATAATGGCCTAAAAATAGGAAAAATAGTTCTGATTATCCAAAATTCATGAACATTTACCAGAACATCATGCTGTATATTAGAAGGTTACATAAAAATTTTCAGGATTTTGCTCTACTGTATACTATTTTTCTCCTATTTTCTAAGATTAAATACACTTAAATACACAAAATCGGATTATACAATATGAAAACCACCTTTGGTATTTTTCCCAGGTTATCTACACTGTAAATGATGTTACAAAATTTTCTGGTAATTTACTTTAACTGTTTATTATTTATTCTCCAATTAATGATTATTTAAGAGGATAAAACAAAGAAAAATAGAAAGACCAACTAAAAAATATCTTTTATATTTTTCACAGTTTCTATATATATAATAACAGTGTTACAAAATTTTGTGTAATTTTGGAAACTGTTTTCTATTTATTTAAATTTTTATTAGAATAAATGCTCAAAAATCATAAAATTTGGGTTACACAGTTGGAAATCAATTTTTATATTTTTCCTAGTTTAATAATGCTTAACAACAGTAATAGAAAACGTTTGGGTAATTTTGGAAACTGTTTTCTATTTATTTCAATTTTTATTAGAATAAATGCACAAAAATCATAAAATTTGGTTAAACAGTTTAGAAATCCATTTTTATATTTTTCTTAGCTCAAGTATGTCTAATGGCAGTATTATAAAAAGTTTGGGAATTTTTATGCTTTTAATACTATTTTTCATGAATTTCTGTTTTTATGAAGGCTTAAAAATTTAGAAAAATAGTTAATAATATCAAAAATTCAAGGGAAAATTTTCTGGAAGACCTCTACTGTATTTAGAATGAAAATACAAGGTTTGACAATTTTTGGAAACTGTTTGATAATATTTTACATTTTTAGGAGTTTAAAACACCTTTAAATGTGTTGAAATACCCTAAATTTTACATTTTTAGGAGTTTACATCAAACATATTACTAATATAATTAGGTCGGGAATTGTATCGTTGGACCTCAATTAAACATAGCCTGATCACCTATGTTTAATTAAGGAAAGATTTATACCAAGCTTTAGCTAATTATAATGGGAATATGTTCAACAAAATTTTTGAGAAAACTTTATTTCAAAAAAATTCAAAAAGGTTAATTTTGGTGTGTGTAAGCATTGCATATTATAGGCATGCATTGTCATTTATTTCATATCTCATTGAATCTATGTCTCAGTCCACTATGTCGACATCGTCATCTTCTCACGCTACCGCCTCAGCTGATGAGTCCGGCTACGTCACTGTTATCCCTCGACGTGATCCCCCCGCCTCGGTGGAGGAAGACCCCTCGGAAGACACAGAAGATACAGGAAACTCGGTGGAGATCAGCAATGACAACGCCCCGAGTCAGCAACGCGAGGCGTCGCCTACATCAGTGTTGCCACATCCATCACTTTATGGGCTTCGTATTCGGAGGACGGCGAGGAAGAGTGTTCCTATTCCAGGAATGATAGCAACCAGTACAGCAGGACTTGGCACGGCAGGACCCAGTAGAGTAGGACCCAGCAATACAGGACCGAGAGCACCCCCACCACAGCGAGTCATAGGGATACCTGTCAGGCAGCCATGTATGACCCCGGAGGAGTCCCGAAAATTGCAGTCGATGGCAGCGGGCCTACGTCACAGTCTCGCTGTGATAGCTGGACATCGGGAAGTTTTGGATGAAGTGTTGACAAGGATGGAAATCCTGTTTCAGCATTCGATGGAGGCTGCTGACACTGCTAGTGCTGCTAGACGAGTGGCAGGTCGTGCGATGACCGCATATTATGTGCTTGGAGGGCTATTACTAATTGTGGTGTTGATGTTTCTTGTTGGGATAGCGATTAGTATTTGGTTCTGATTTCAGTATTTTATGTTATTTTGTCATGAAACGAAAACCCATGTTGGGTGTCTTTTGGGGAAAAACATTTAAAACTTTATTTTGGGAATTGATGTATTGCTTTGGTTTTAAGACTATTTCAAATGGTGATGAGAAGTTTATTTTATGTTTGAAAACTTTTACTATGAGGTCAAACCCTAGAATTTTCTTAGTCAATGGTCGAATAAAAAGATTTTTCTTTTCTTTCCTTTCTAAAATCTATATTCCTAGTATTAATGCAAACCCTTAATTTGACAACACTTACGGTTTTCAAACTAGTAGTGAACTAAATATTATACATTATTTTATGTATTTATACGTATTTCTTCTCTTGTGTCTTAGAACCATGTCAGGAAGGCCTAATCGCGGGCGCCCACAGAACGAAACACCCAATGTTGCTCAAATTGTAGCACAACAGCTCTTGGAAGCAATCCCAAACATTGTTACTCAAGTAACTGCGGGACTTAATGCTAACCAAGGAAGTAGTGGAGGAAACCGGGGAAACAATGAAAGGGAATGCAACTACAAGTCCTATATGGCCTGTAAACCTAAGGAGTTCCACGGAAAGGAAGGTGCGGTCGGGTTGCTGAAATGGATTGACAGTATGGAGTCGATCCTTCACATTAGCAAATGTCTCGAACGCAACAAAGTTGAGTATGCAACTTGTCTACTCCAAGATAGGGCATTGACCTGGTGGAATACTCTAGTGCAAACCCGAGGTCGTGCAACGGCATATCAGCTAACTTGGGAAGACCTAAAGAAGCTGCTGATAGAGGAGTATTGTCCCAAGGATGAAATTCAGAAGCTTGAATCTGAGTTCTGGAACCATTCTATGGTTGGAACACAAATAGAGAAGTACTCAGTCCGATTTCATGAACTAGCAAAACTGGTACCTCACATGGTTACTCCTGAGGAGAAACGGATAGATCGTTACATCTGGGGTCTGGCACCAGAGATTCGGGGAATAGTTACTTCAGCAAACCCAACTACCATTCAAAGTGTAGTAAGTCTAGCAAATCGACTAACCAATGATGTGATAAGGATGGGAGCATCGACAAAGGAAAACTCTAGTAGCAAGAGGAAGCCAGCAGATCAGGGAGAGAAAAATTATGGAGGCAAGTCAGGGAGGAAGCAGAAAGTCTCAAGAAACTTTATGGTAAGAGCCCAGGAGCAAGAACCAGTGAAAACTCAGGAACCGGAAGTCATGGAAGTGCAGGAGCGAAAGCAGTACTCAGGACCGCTTCCGAAGTGCAATAAGTGTAACTTCCATCACAAGGGAGCTTTCCCAGTGTGCCAAAACTGTAAACAAACAGGCCATTACTCGAAGTATTGTAAGCTGAATAAGGATGGAAAAAGGGCATGTTACGAGTGCGGGAGTGCTGATCATCTCCGTAGAGCATGTCCCAAACTGAACAAGGGGCCTGGTAACAATGTACAAGGCCAAGCCAGGCAAAACTTCCAAGGAAATCAAGGTGGGCGGCCAAGGGGTGTAGCCTTTGTGATTGGTGCAGAAGAAGCTCGTCAGAACCCTGAGGTGATAACAGGTACGTTTCTTCTGAACAACCATTTTGCATCAGTAATATTCGATGCGGGAGCAGAAAGGAGTTTTGTTTCTTTAGCATTTAGACCGTTAATTGACTTGAAATCGAGAAAGATGAGGAATACTTATGCTATTGAACTTGCTGATGGGTATGAAAGTAGGGCTAATGAAATAATTCCTGGCTGTACTCTGAATTTAGCTGATAAACTCTTTAGCATTGACCTAATTCCTATAGAGCTAGGTAGTTTTGATGTAATAGTAGGAATGGATTGGTTATCCAAAAATAGAGCGGACATTGGTTGTTACGAGAAAGTCATCAGGGTACCTCTCCGTAATGGAGAAACGCTTATCATACATGGTGAGAAGCCAGGAAGAAGTTTAAACATTGTATCAAGCATAAAGATTCACAAGTATCTGAAGAAGAATTGTATTGCATTCATGGCCCACGTGCTAGAAAGAGAACCTGAAGCTAAGCAACTCAAGGAGATTCCAGTGGTTCAAAACTATCCCGAAGTGTTTCCGGAGGAATTACCCGGTCTACCCCCTCACAGACAGGTCGAATTTCGGATAGACTTAATTCCCGGAGCGGCACCGGTAGCAAAAGCACCATATCGCCTCGCGCCATCCGAGATGCAAGAACTGTCCGGACAACTTCAAGAACTTCTAGACAAAGGGTTTATTCGACCAAGCTCTTCACCTTGGGGAGCCCCAGTGTTATTCCTCAAAAAGAAAGATGGGTCATTCCGAATGTGCATTGATTACAGAGAACTGAACAAGTTGACAATCAAGAATCGATATCCTCTTCCTTGAATTGATGACTTGTTCGATCAGTTGCAGGGCGCTTCATACTTCTCAAAGATCGACCTCCGATCAGGATACCATCAACTAAGAGTTCACGAAGGATACATTCACAAAACAGCATTTAGAACCCGTTAGGGACATTATGAGTTCTTAGTCATGCCTTTTGGACTAACGAACGCACCCGCTGTTTTCATGGATTTGATGAATAGGGTCTGTAGACCATACCTAAACAAGTTTGTAATTGTATTTATCGATGACATACTTGTTTACTCACAAACCAAAGAAGATCATGAGAGACGTCTGAAGCTAGTGTTGGAGCTGTTGAAGGAGCAGAAATTGTATGCCAAGTTCACTAAGTGTGAATTTTGGATTCGGGAAGTACATTTCCTTGGTCATGTGATCGGCGAAAGAGGAATTCATGTAGATCCAGCTAAGATCGAGGCAATCAAGAAATGGGAAGCCCCCAAAACCCCGACAGAAATACGACAGTTCCTAGGATTAGCTGGGTACTACAGATGCTTCATTGAGAATTTCTCTAGGATTGCTCAACCATTAACAATTTTGACCCAAAAAGACAGAAAATTTCTCTGGGAAGAGAAACACGAAGAAGCGTTTCGAATCCTGAAAAACAAGCTGTGCAATGCACCAATTCTGGCCTTACCAGAGGGTAGTGTATTGTGATGCGTCTCATCAAGGATTAGGATGTGTGTTAATGAAAAAAGATAAGGTCATTGCGTATGCTTCCAGACAACTCAAACCGCATGAGAAGAATTATACAACCCATGATCTAGAACTGGGAGCAATAGTTTTCGCTCTTAAGATATGGAGGCATTAGTTGTACGGAACCAAGTGCACCATTTATACTGATCACAAAAGCCTTCAGCATATCCTAGATCAGAAAATGTTAAACATGCGGCAGAGGAGATGGGTAGAGTTGTTTAGTGATTATGACTGTGAGATACGATATCACCCAGGGAAGGCTAACGTAGTAGCTGTTGGGTTATGAGCATTCTAACACTCCTAAGTGTACATGCAACCCTAAATACCTTGGATCTATGTTTTCTCTATTATACATACAATTATGAACATCCAAGGTATTATCCTAATCTAGCATACAAAATAATAAATATAACAAGATAGAATACATACCTCTTTGATGTAGAATGTCTTCATGAAGCTTGAGTGCCTAGTGGCCCAAGTGTGACACCTCAAATGGTTCACACAACACCAAATACACTTGGAATAACTTGAGAGAAACTTGAACACTCCTTGAAATCGTCTAGCCCTCACACTCACACATTAGTGCACGATTTCTTGAGCCATGGGATTCTTTTATATGGTGGCTATTAGGGTTACACCATGTAACTCATAACTTTACCCATTCCTTATGCTCCATGGATTTTAACCTCCATGGAGTGTCCATGGGTCACCCCATGGACTTAGTCCAACATAAGGAATCTTGGATCACAAGCCCACATATATAAGAATGAATGATTTACACAATCAACCCATATATTTAATTAGTCTCCTTTTGATCACTTAATTAATTCCAAATTAATTCTTGATCAATACTAATTAAATAACCTTATTAATATATTAGAACTTATAATATATTAACCAACCTTAAGTGTTATTTCTCTCATTATAGTCTATCCAAATGCATGATGCCATGCAACCCAAATGGACCATGCCGGGTCGGGTCAAGTCTTACCAATTATAGTTATGGACTTAGACATTAATCCAACAGTCTCCCACTTGGATAAGTCTAAAACTATTATTGCGTATGACTTCAGGAACCGATCAGCAATCGTAGCTCTCAAAAGCTTCTGTCGAACTCTGACCTTGTCGATGAACTCTGACCTTTGTCAATGACTTGTCCATTAGATAAGGGATCATATATTCCTCCATTCTAGATATCATATGGACTGAGACATGGATTATCAATCATTCTCTCTGTCCATTTGTTGTTTCCCGATTTCCGATTCATGATGACTGACTGATTGAACAAATCAAATCAGTCCTGGCTTGGCCAAGCACTCACATGTATCATCTTTAAATCATCGAGGGGCCCACAGATATCGCTTTTATCCCGAAGGTAAAAGGAATGGATAAACTTCGACTCATATGGCTTGTTCTACTACTTGTTGAATCATACACAAAGGCACGTTTTATAACATCGAGTTACCATTGCGTTTTCGTGCAATCAATGTATAACCACATCATAGTAACAACTCATATCTCTAGGTTTGAAGAATATAAGATATTATCGTCTCATGATCACTCGTGATAAAATCCATGAAGTGATTCAAATGAGCGCGGGTTGAATCCAATACTCAGAACTTATGAGCACTCATGAGTGTTGTAGCACCACTTTTGTCCACCAACTTGGACCTCTACAAACCAACCCATGACAGTCTTGATTCATATCTACTTCCAATATATGACCGACTGTGGATGGTTTGAATAACTTAATCATTCAGGAAGAGCGACTTAGTTATTCTGGAAGTCAAAACACGCAAAATGAAACACAAGAATAAATGAATCAAATATGGTATCAAACCCTATGAATATAAATAAACACTTTTATTTATCACCATACTGATTACTCATTATTCATTGTTTCGGTTTTATCAACTTTATACTTGAATTTAAAACAATAGTTGTCCCATGCTCCAAGCATGTACACTATGTTTTCTAAACACTAGTCATGCTATACACCAAGTATGTATACTATGTTTGTCTATGATCTTTACTTTGTAAAATAGATCAATTGAACATCACTCCAATGATCCTCTTTTCACAGTCCCAAATCCTTACTGCAAATGCAAGAATTCCAAATTGATGCCATTTACTGAAATCTGTTAGATTCTAAACTTATATGCATTGATCCTCTTAATGATTATGCACGAAGTCAGAAAGACTTGACAACAATCATTACAGAGCATTCCAAAGGAGATCAGCTCCTTGGAAACATCCTTCTTTCATTAAGTTTCCTAATCTTACACAGATTGAATAATTTCTAACTTTGAAACATTTCCATATTCCATTTTGACTATCACTTCTGAACAAGAGTTGCCTCCTTACAGATTATGTCAATATGGTCCTTCCAGAATTAACATTATACTTCCAACTGTCCTTGAGCAACCAATCTTTGGTAAACCTTATATTGTCCTCGACAATTGCTTAATCATTTTAGTCATATCCAATTCTAGACCTTTTCCCTTCATAATGCCCTAGGCATTTGGAAAATTTTAGAAAGGATGAATATAGCACATGTAATCGATCCTATATCCGAAGCATATGGGACACAATTCATGATGTCTCACATAAAGACTAAACCAGTCTTTTGCTATAATATTTCCATTTCAATTTGCCAAGTTCTCAAAATTCAGATTATGAAAAGGGATGCCGTAATCATAATCGAATTTTAGAACGCAAATAATGGACCCATATATAGAATTTCCTTATGTTGAGCCATTCCAACATGAAATTCATATATATATCCTTGATTAAATATGATTAAAATCTCAATCTAAGCTTTTAGAATTAAAATGAAGTATAATTTCCTCTCCCTTAATTATAGCAAAACAACTTTTTCAATCCCTGCAGCCACACGAATTGAAACTTTTGTTTTCTATAATTAACATTGCTAACTTGCAACACTAACAATAATTATCATGCTCCCACTAACATGATGATTATTAGCATAACACTTATGCTCCCACTAGCTTTGACATGTACTCAGAAATCAGCTGACTTTCTTACCAAAGTTCAGATTTCTGATACAAGATTGTTTTGATAAAACTTTATCAAAATCATACACCTCTCTTAGATAGCTCACATGTGTGTCTAAACAATTTTAGAACTATGAAAAGGGATGCCGTAATCATAGTCTCAATTGTTTAGACCTTTGCCACTTCTCACAAGTCCATGTTAGTGTGCCGGTAAACCACACACGCTCCACTAACGACTTTGAGAAGGCCAATATCACAATTGCTATCTAGCTAAAATCTACTTAGTGAAAGTGTTTCCTCACCATCATTTTCATGAATCGGAGAGAAACCTTATGACACTTAGATTTAATAGTGTATGTGTTCTTATCCATGTGAATTTGTCAAAACCATAATCACAAGACAAGGTTAGTGACAAATCCAAACTCATATTGATTAAACTTGTGCAATCTTAAATTCTTGCCATTTCGCAGCTCAGGTGCCTGCCATTGCTTCCAAGTAGTTGTGCAACCAATTAAGAACTCTCAGAACTCCTACGCAAAGCCAACTTGAATAGGCACAAAAATTTCAACACGATAGGTTATAAACCTCAAGTCGTGTGCTAGTGAAGGACTTTAGGTTTTATTCTTGATTAAGTCTTGAAACTTTCAAGAGCTTTAAGACTCCCACTGCCCTCTTGACATATAAGACTCCCTTGTCAAATATTCAAGAGATAGTGCAGATTCTTTATCAAGACTAACACTTTACACAATTGGCCTAAGTTGGTCTCTGTTTTATTCAAAACATCACAACTTACCAATTTCAAATGTACAAGAGTACATAACCTTTTACTCTTACATTTGACTAGTGTTAACAAACCCTCTTTAAGATATGTCACTCAAGTTACAATCTTGGAGTATGACTCTAAGAATTGTTTTGGAACGAAGTATGACTCATCTTTTTGATTTAACCATTTCAACAATTCATGACTCCTCTTCTTAGTCATAAGAATGCACTAAGATGACTTTAGAGGACCAATTGTGATATGGTATCTTAATCATTAAGATGATCATAAACATGATACTAAAGTACTCTCCCATCTTTTCAGATTTGAGAAACTTTTATCTTTCTGCCATACTTTGATTCTTCTTATTCGTTCTGTCTCACATTGAAACTTCTCCAATGCTACAGACTTATACTTAAACTTATAAGTATAACCATATTTACTGAACTTAAGTAAATCATGACAAATAGTCTTCTTGATCTTTTGTGGTGGACTTGACCAGTGCACAAGAATGTGTACTCGATCCCTTAGTCCTTTCCTTATTCACTTAAGGAATTAGTCTTAATTTTCCAAGCTGAAAGTTCTCATTCATCATACTATACAACTTGCATGATTCCAAGTTTCGGTCCAATTGAACCTTGGGTGATGAGAATCTTTCCTTATTTGGTAATATTAGACACTACCACAACCGAAAGAATCAAATCCATTTTTCCAATATTGCTATTAATGGAATCTTATAAGCAACAACTTTTCACATATGCCATTGTAAGGATACTTAAAATAAATAAAATCAAAACCTTTTTCTTTTATTTTAAAACTTTGAGGAAAAACTTATCCTTACAATCCATATGAAAACCTTGTTGTTATCTATTCCTAAGCAATATAAATATCATAACTCTTAAGTAATAGCCCAAAATTCTGATCACCGAACCATGCGATTGAAATCCATCTTCGCGATCAGAATCAGCATGTACTTAATAGAGTTAGACAATGGACTATACCTGAAGTAGAGCCAAACTTATTGACTTTAACATCCTTAGGTAAATTTGGCAGCTTCGTAACCAATGCCCCTTCCTTTGGCAATAGTTACCTATGGACCCTTGATAATGGGACTATCTCAGACTTCGCCTCTCTCTTTACCATTGGGTCAACCGAGTTGACTATGACCGATCCCTTTCCATTGGGAAGAGAGAGCTTTACTGGATATCCAATGTCATCATTGTCAATGTCCATAGCGTTTTAGGAAGTTGATCTTAGCAAATAGATAAGATCATTAAGGGTCTTGTCTTAGTCTGTTTCATAGGATTCCCAAAAGAACTCACTATGTGACTTAGAAAGTAGTTGAGCCACCAACTTTCTCAAGACTTTGACACCCAACTCTCCCGGCTTGTCAATATGTGACTACATCTCCAAGATGTGATCACACCTAGACCTTGCCTTGCCAATAGGGCTTGAGTGACCTTAAACTTTTTAGGAACTTGTGGGTTAGGAAGAATAATTGGAGGAGGTGAAAGAAGTATGATATCCATGGGACATCATCTTCATTTAGGAAAGCTTGTTTCAAGAGATTTGGGAAGATCATAAATGTCTAGACCAGACATCTTTTTGGGAGATATTCAAGATAGTTGATTTAAAGTCCTTAATATGACACCCAATATGAAATATTAAGGCTAGGACCCAACAAAGTATTTTATAACTTAGAAGAGGGATGCCGTAATCCAAGCTATAAAATATTTGAAGGTAGGTGAATGACGATTCACCAATTTCCACCATGAAAAATGAAATAATTTATTAGGTTTTAATTGGATTTGAAAGTCCTAGATCTTTGAGATTTATTGAACTGTTCAAAGGCATGTTTCAATCTCGAGTGTGCCCTTCAGGTTTTGTGACTGGGATGCCGAGGATCACAAAACAAGGTGTGAATAACCATGCAAATATACTTGGTACCCTTAATATTTACCCCTTAATCAGTGTGCCGGTTAACCACACACGCTCCACCGATACTATGATAAATATTAAGTTACCCTTTGCCTACCTTGTTAAGTCCAGGTTAGTGTGCCGGTTAACCACACACGCTCCACTAACGACTTAAGCAAAGTGCAAAGTGTAATTTCATGGGTTAGCACCAAATTCACATTTTCCTAAGTAACTAAGATTGGGTATTAATAAGAGTTTAGTTACTTAGTATTTATCATTAATACTTTTAATGAAAGGAGAATTATAGTCCTTGTCCTACCCGTTGGGCTAACGACCCTCCACTAGTCAAGGAAGCGGTGGGTGAGAGTGGACACCCATTAAACTGCCATTTTATAGGCAGTAACCTTATACCCCCCTTATAGACCGACTTCGTGAATGAGGCCTACTAACGGTAAGACTGACTTTACTCTTATACATATATATAAATATTATTAACTTATAATATTATAAAGTATAAGGGTTGAATTTTAACTTTTAAAAATCTAAGGGCTAACTTGGAATTAAAGTATTCATAAGTGAAAACTTTTCAAATTCCAAAACTTGAGGGCAAGTTTTGAAACTATTCAAAACTAATTAATTCCATAACTTATGAGTTTAAAGTAGTTTTAATTAAAAAAAAAAAAAAAAAAAAAAACTCTTCAAGTTCCATAACTTGAGGACATGTTATGGAAGACTTTAAACTAATTAATAAAAAAAAATAACTTTTTTTTTATTGTAACTTATGGAACTAATTAAGGTTACACTTTTTTTTCTAATTTAATGAAGAGACTCTTGAACCTCCATAACTTGAGGACAAGTTATGGAGTCATAAAACCATTTAATTAGAACTAGACTCTTCATTTTGTAACCTTTGCCAACTTTTATGAGTTTTATTATTCTTAAATGTGACTTTTCATATAACTTGAGGACAAGTTACAAAAACACACTTTGGAATCAACTCTTAGATTAAAATGGATTGAAAACAACTATTTCACACAACTTTTCTATTAATCTAAGAACCTCATAAGAACAAGATAATTCAAATCATCAATCTTCAAGAAATTAGCATGAACATACAAACTAATACAAATCTTGAAATTATGACAATTATCTTAGAAATTGGATTAGCATGAACATTACCACATGAAAAACAAGTTTACAAAAACATCTTAGGGTAATGTTCCTAGTCCAATTCCAGCCAAAACAATCGAATATATGCATCCAACTCGATTTTTCAGCTACTTTTGCAAGTATAACAAGAAAACAAGCCTAGGCTCTGATACCACTGTTGGGTTATGAGCATTCTAACACTCCTAAGTGTACATGCAACCCTAAATACCTTGGATCTATGTTTTCTCTATTATACATACAATTATGAACATCCAAGGTATTATCCTAATCTAGCATACAAAATAATAAATATAACAAGATAGAATACATACCTCTTTGATGTAGAATGTCTTCATGAAGCTTGAGTGCCTAGTGCCCCAAGTGTGACACCTCAAATGGTTCACACAACACCAAATACACTTGGAATAACTTGAGAGAAACTTGAACACTCCTTGAAATCGTCTAGCCCTCACACTCACACATTAGTGCACGATTTCTTGAGCCATGAGATTCTTTTATATGGTGGCTATTAGGGTTACACCATGTAACTCATAACTTTACCCATTCCTTATGCTCCATGGATTTTAACCTCCATGGAGTATCCATGGGTCACCCCATGGACTTAGTCCAACATAAGGAATCTTGGATCACAAGCCCACATATATAAGAATGAATGATTTACACAATCAACCCATATATTTAATTAGTCTCCTTTTGATCACTTAATTAATTCCAAATTAACTCTTGATCAATACTAATTAAATAACCTTATTAATATATTAGAACTTATAATATATTAACCAACCTTAAGTGTTATTTCTCTCATTATAGTCTATCCAAATGCGTGATGCCATGCAACCCAAATGGACCATGCCGGGTCGGGTCAAGTCTTACCAATTATAGTTATGGACTTATACATTAATCCAACAGTAGCCGACGCTCTAAGTATGAAAGAAAGAGTGAAACCTTCCCGTGTGAGAGCTTTGGGAATGGTAATTCAGACAAGCTTGAAATCTCAAATCATTGATGCCCAGGAGAAAGCGCTATTCAAGGAACATCTTCCAGGCGAAACCTTACATGGTTTGGAAG
Source organism: Lactuca virosa (assembly GCF_052849685.1). NCBI lineage: Eukaryota > Viridiplantae > Streptophyta > Magnoliopsida > Asterales > Asteraceae > Lactuca > Lactuca virosa. Next base: position 411,254,843 of record NC_136428.1, on the reverse strand, counting down.
TGAGATTTGAAACCAAACCTGATGGAGTTCGTTATTTTAAGGACAGGGTCTGGATTCCAAGGGTTAACGATCTGAGAGACATGGTACTAGAGGAGTCTCATCGATCTAAATACTCAATCCACCCTGGAGTGGATAAATTGTACAAGGATCTTAAAGAGTACTATTGGTGGCCTGGAATGAAAAGGGATATTGCCTTATATGTTGGGAAGTGTTTAACTTGCTCAATAGTCAAAGCTGAACATCAAAAACCATCCGGCTCATTGCAACAACCTGAAATTCCCCAATGGAAATGGGAGCAGATATCCATGGATTTCGTTACCAAACTTCCTAGAACTGCTAAAGGTCATGACTCAATTTGGGTCATAGTGGATCGACTGACGAAATCTGCTCACTTTCTCCCCATTCGGGAAGACTTCAAGATGGAAAAATTGGCCCAAATCTACATCGACAAAATTGTTTCTCTGCATGGTGTACCCCTATCTATCATTTCTGATAGAGATAGTCGGTTTACATCACGATTTTGGTGGATGTTACAGAAGGCACTAGGAACCAAGATAAATTTGAGCACAGCTTACCACCCTCAGACAGATGGGCAAACAGAGAGAACAATACAAACATTGGAAGACATGCTACGAGCGTGTGTCATTGAGTTCAAAGGAAATTGGGATACTCATTTGCCTCTAATTGAGTTTTCCTACAATAACAGTTACCACACGAGTATCCAATGTGCCCCATACGAAGCATTGTGTGGACGCAAGTGTCGTTCTCCATTGTGTTGGACAGAAATCGGAGACAGACAATTGACTAGACTCGACCTTATCCAAGAAACAACCGACAAGATTGCTATCATCAAAGATAGGCTTAAAGCCGCCAGAGATCGTCAAAAAAGTTATGCGGATAATCGTCGAAAACCATTAGAATTCCAAGTTGGAGACAAGGTACTTCTAAAGGTGTCGCCTTGGAAAGGGCTTGTACGTTTTGGTAAGAAAGGAAAAGTAAGCCCGAGATATGTTGGACCCTTCGAGATCATTGAAAGGATTGGTCCGGTGGCATATAAACTCCGATTACGCCAAGAGTTAAGCGCCATTCACGACACATTCCACGTCTCCAATCTTAAGAAATGTTTAACCGACGAAGCATTGATAGTACCTCTGGAAGAAATTAGGATCAATGATAAGCTAACCTTTGTTGAGGAACCGATAGAAATCCTTGACAGAGAGGTGAAACAACTTAAGCGGAGTAAGATTCTGATTGTGAGAGTTCGATGGAACTCAAAACGCGGGCCGGAGTACACCTGGGAGCGTGAGGACTTCATGAAGGAAAAGTATCCACAACTTTTCCCATGCGATGACAAACGATGACATAAAATGAATTTCGGGACGAAATTCTTTTTGAGTGGGGGATACTGTGACAACTGTCAAATTCAGGTCATTCTCGGACTCATGCATCTTTTTATAAAAACCATACATGCACAACATGCCATGGCCTAGTAGTATAAATTAGGTCAAAATCTTACATGAACTAGGATCCAATTAAAATCTAGGACTAATATACTTGACTCTTACGATTCTAGTAAGTTGTTTAGCTACTGTAGGAAACGCCGATATCCGAATTAGAATAAACTCCAAACTTTGTTACAATTGAAAAAGGGTATAAAACCCTAAAAATAAATTAAAATATTCTAATTTCATTCCAATATGATGGTGATTATCAAACAATGTTCCAAAAACTCTAAGTAGCCCAAAAATCCAAATTTATAAACTTTAAAACTTAAAAACTCTATATGATTTGTTTTGAACCTCCTAATATCAAATTTAAATAATCAAATTATGGGATATAATGAAAGACATAAAAATTTAATTATCAAACATTAATCATAATTTATTAGTTAAAAACAAAGATTTTTAATAAATCAAGAATTAAATAAAGAAGCCTTTTTATAAAAGTTGGGGTTTTATATAAATGTGAATTAGGAGAGAGAGGACCTCTCTTATACTCATAAATTTCGTCCATACTCTCTCCCATGCTCTCTTTTCCCCAAAAATCTTAATCATTTTATCCCTCTCTTACAGTTCAACTTCCCCTTCACACTCTCTCACACTCTTTACAACACTCAAACTCTCTCTTCCTCTCTCCAAACCCACGAAAATCATCAGCCAAGAACACCTCTCCACACACAAATCTTCATCTTCTAAGGTTGTTCTTCAAGGTATTCATGAAAATCCTTCATTTTCCCTTACTTTTCCTTCTTGTTTTAAAGGGTTTTCTTGTACTTCTCTTCCTTCTACACCATTCTTTATGAACATTCATCAACATGTTCATGAATGTCGAGTTTGATGATGATGGTGGTAGGGTTTCACCCAAGAACAACATGCATGTTGTTTAATGGTGAAATCCAAGGACCAAAACCTATGTCAAACACTAAAGTTCAGATTTTTACAAGCTTTAAAGGCTCATACACCTTATGCATTCAAGTATTTCCTTTAAAAACATCACTATGACAAACATATCTCCATGAATGGTCTTCAAACCGTGATGCATGTGATGAACACCAAGCTAAAGAGCTTGATGATCAAAGTACATTGTTAATAGTGCATGTAAATGATTTTGTCTATAAAAATATCTAAAAGTTCTTTATTGTTCAAAATAAAAAATTTCCCAGATTCCCATTAAGGTAATATGAACATCTGGAAAATCCCAAGAGTTTTTATCATTTCCTTGATTTATTAAAATTGTTACAAGAAAACAAGGGCATAAATCACATAAAATACTTCCAGAGGTCTATAAATCCTGGATAAATTCGTGGATGACCCCTATGGTGAATAATGACTTCTCATTAAGTTTCATCGATTTATGTTTCTGTTTAGTATGACTTTTGATTTTCTTTTTGTTTGGTTCCAATAAATCGCAAAACCACTTTATTTAAATATAAAACTCACGCATAAGTATGACGACTTACTTACACCTACTAGGCCTTGTTTCAATTTAGTTTACAACAAATCTTTTAGAAAATATTGGATCTTCTGGAAACAAACGTGTAACAAACGTTAAGGAAACAACATTTATTTTATAAAATACTTACGAACTCACCAGCTTTATGCTAATACTCTCTTTTCAAAACAACTTGTATTCTCAGTTAATCAGTAATACAGGTAACTGCAAGATTTCTGAAGTCAAGACGCTAAGGCGTAGATTCTTTTGCTACATTTTGTCATCATATCTAATTTAATTGGAAACATGTAATTTTTGGAACATGTATTTTGGAAACAATGTAATCCTTTAAATTATATCTATGATGGTTGTGTTTTACTTTCTTCACTATGGTTATGATACTGAGCATGACGTCATCCGCCCCCGAACGTTTCCGCCGTTCTGGTTTGGGGGTGTGACAGATTGGTATCAGAGCCAGGTTTATAGTGAACTAAGTATATCGAACCACGGAAGATATACAAACTATAAATACAACGGGACAAAAATTCTCTGACGTAGCTTTTCAAAAAAAATACTTTAAAAATAGGAATTTATGTTTTCATAAAAGTATTCGCACAATCACACATTCAGTATCATAATGGCAATAACATAAAAGTATCAAGACAAGTTGGACACCATGGTCCAGCTTCGGGGTATGTAGTCAAATCTTGGATGAATATAGCCTGATCGACTATATTCAGCCAAGATAGGACCAACGTATGCCGAAGAAGGATCATGGTGAGCAACAAGTCTGCAACTTACCAAAAATTCCAAGAATCAAACTTAAAAATACTATAGGAGTGTTTTAACACAAAAAGTCGTAATCACAACTTCTTGTTCCCAAAGTTTCTCGTGACATTCCTCCTTACCCCCATTCTCGTACAGGTACGATGGCAGGATTTCATTTGCCAGGTGACCCCTACTTTCCCAACCAAGGGAATGCCGGTTGGATTGTGGAAGACCCAGAGGAAGATTCCGAAGAGTAACTCATGGAGGATGAAGAACCCATGGAAGAAGAAGAATCCGTAGACGGTGAAGAGGAAGAAGACTCAGATCGAACCGACTCCGAACCCGAAGTTTACAATCCACACCCTGCCCCTAATCCTCCGCGACACTTCTAGGGCCCGACGCCCCGATGGGCCGAAACAATACATCGATGGAGCCGAGAACAAGGTCAACGACCTCCCTATGGCATGCAACGAGGCTTCTACGATCTCAGTAGAGGAGGGTCAGCCGACCGAGCTGTCCGTGTCATAATTCACCGTGTCGCACGTCACGAAGAGAAAACAAGAGTTAACACCCAACATCTCATGGAAGTTGGTGCTACCAGCCAAGTCATCTCCGTTCGCATTCGCCGATTAGACGACGACCACGATCGGACTCGAGACCGTACCGAGCTTCTTCGACGGGAAATGGCTGCAACCCGAACCGAAGTGCAAGAACTCCGAGAGCACCGAGCCACCCTAGAGGGACATCTAGCTGAAGCAGAGCGCCAAGCGGCGGAATCCAGGGCCGAGATAAGGAACCTTGTGTCTACACTTCGTGATCCTCAGAACTTCAACCACTACAAGTAGTGCTTGCACTATTCACCCCAGTTTAATTTAGTTTTGCGGATAAATATTACTTTCTAGTATTTTAAGTTTAATCTCGTGATTTAAGTGTTTACACTTCCGGGATCAGTTAGGCGGCCAAAAGTTTTCCGTACATTGATGTAGCATAGACCCCTAGTAGGGTCAAATTTTCCCAAGTATTGTATACTAAGTTATATCAATGATATTGGCACGCTATTTAGTTTATTAACACTACTCCAATTTCATAACATGGGCTATTTTCAGATAAAAATTTATTGGTGACCAACCTATGATCGCCTGAGGTATAAAATCGAAGTTGTATGTAATTAGGGCCATGTTGACCTAGAAATGATGGTTCCCCCTTGGATCATGTTCCTTGTTTGGTTATGGGCCCAGGGCACCCATCAGATTCGAAAGTTTATTTAATCTTAATTACATGTGAATATTATACATCAACTGATTGTAGGTTGGGTCCGGTGTGGATACTATCACAGACATTGCATAAGACTCAATACTACCGAAATTCATAAAGTCTATATTTCATTGTTTATAGACTTCTTGTATGAATGCATTCTTACAACATTCTTACAAGTCGGAATCATGATGCATACAAAGAACTAATAATGTTTAGTTTAACACTCGACTTGTATCAAAGACTTATTGTCTTTCCATTCTTGATTTTGGCAGAAAATGCCACCTCGTAGAAACCCTAGGTGCGACGACGCAGCTGAAACTGCACCACCCCCACCACCACCTCCTCAGTTCGACCCAGGCATGTTCCAGGCTACGGTGGCGGCTGAAGTGGCATCCGTGATAGCCCAAATCAACCCCAATAATTCAGGAGGTACAGGCAGTGGTGCCTCAAGTTCTAATAACGGGGACGGCCAGGGACGCTCGAGAGAGTGTACCTACAAAGACTTTTCAAACGCCATGCCCAAAACCTTCAACGGAAGCGGAGGTGTCATAGCGTTGCTACAATGGTTCGAGAAAACCAAGACCATTTTTGAAATATGCGTATGCCCTGAAGCAAGCAAGGTCAAATTTGCTTCATGCACATTCTCCGAAAGAGCCCTCACCTGGTGGAAGGGTCACGTCAAGGCACTAACACTCCCGGTGGCTAATGCTATAACATGGGAAGATTTGAAAAAACCATGTTAATGAAGGAGTACTGCCCCAGGGGTGAGATACAGAAGCTGGAAGAAGAATTTTGGTGTCTTAAAATTTCAGGCTCGGACATCCTGTCGTACACCTCAAGGTTCAGCGATCTAGCCATGCTGTGTCCCGGGATGGTTCCTACTGAAAGCAAGAAGGTGGAAACATATGTATGGGGACTATCTCAACAACTCCAAGGACACGTGTTGGCCTCAAAGCCAACCACTTTCGACAGTGCCAAGGAACTGGCACAACAACTCTTCGACTATAACGCTAGTCATGGCACTATAACGACCACCTCCGAGCAAGAAAAAGGGGGAAACAACAAGAGGAAGTTATGTGATAAGAAGAAGGGCCACCCTGCTCAAGACTCAGCCAAGAAGCAACAAGTGGTTGCTGTGCACGCTGCCACGACCCCTACCAACCCTACTCCAATAAGGCAATACGCCAGAAACTTACCCAAGTGCAACAAATGCAACTACCACCACAACGGTGCATGTGACAACTGTCAAATTCAGGTCATTCTCGGACTCATGCATCTTTTTATAAAAACCATACATGCACAACATGCCATGGCCTAGTAGTATAAATTAGGTCAAAATCTTACATGAACTAGGATCCAACTAAAATCTAGGACTAATATACTTGACTCTTACGATTCTAGTAAGTTGTTTAGCTACTATAGGAAATGCCGATATCCGAATTAGAATAAACTCCAAACTTTGTTACAATTGAAAAAGGGTATAAAACCCTAAAAATAAATTAAAATATTCTAATTTCATTCCAATATGATGGTGAATATCAAACAATGTTCCAAAAACTCTAAAGAGCCCAAAAATCCAAATTTATAAACTTTAAAACATAAAAACTCTATATGATTTGTTTTGAACCTCCTAATATCAAATTTAAATAATCAAATTATGGGATATAATGAAAGACATAAAAATTTAATTATCAAACATTAATCATAATTTATTAGTTAAAAACAAAGATTTTTAATAAATCAAGAATTAAATAAAGAAGCCTTTTTATAAAAGTTGGGGTTTTATAAAAATTAAGGGGAAATTATATAAATGTGAATTAGGAGAGAGTGGACCTCTCTTATACTCATTAATTTCGTCCATACTCTCTCCCATGCTCTCTTTTCCCCAAAAATCTTAATCATTTTATCCCTCTCTTACACTTCAACTTCCCCTTCACACTCTCTCACACTCCACTCTTTACAACACTCAAACTCTCTCTTCCTCTCTCCAAACCCACGAAAATCATCAGCCAAGAACACCTCTCCACACTCAAATCTTCATATGGTTGTTCTTCAAGGTATTCACGAAAATCCTTCATTTTCCCTTACTTTTCCTTCTTGTTTTAAAGGGTTTTCTTGTACTTCTCTTCCTTCTACACCATTCTTTATGTACATTCATCAACATGTTCATGAATGTTGAGTTTGATGATGATGGTGGTAGGGTTTCACCCAAGAACAACATGCATGTTGTTTAATGGTGAAATCCAAGGAGCAAAACCTATGTCAAACACTAAAGTTCGGATTTTTACAAGTTTTAAAGGCTCATACACCTTATGCATTCAAGTATTTCCTTTAAAAACATCACTATGACAAACATATCTCCATGCATGGTCTTCAAACCGTGATGCATGTGATGAACACCAAGCTAAAGAGCTTGATGATCAAAGTACATTGTTAATAGTGCATGTAAATGATTTTGTCTATAAAAATATCTAAAAGTTCTTTTTTGTTCAAAATAAAAAATTTCCCAGATTCCCATTAAGGTAATATGAACATCTGGAAAATCCCAAGAGTTTTTATCATTTCCTTGATTTATTAAAATTGTTACAAGAAAACAAGGGCATAAATCACATAAAATACTTCCAGAGGTCTATAAATCCTGAATAAATTCGTGGATGACCCCTACGGTGAATAATGACTTCTCATTAAGTTTCATCGATTTATGTTTCTGTTTAGTATGACTTTTGATTTTCTTTTTGTTTGGTTCCAATAAATCGCAAAACCACCTTAGAGAGTTTGAAAATTGTATCTAACAATTTTCGCAGCTCTTACCAGAGGTGGGAGACTCAGAAAAATAATTTCAGAATTTTTCATCATGCCTTTCTATTTTTCCCAATTTTTGGTAATTATAATGGCCTAAAAATAGGAAAAATAGTTCTGATTATCCAAAATTCATGAAAATGTACCAGAACATCATGTTGTGCATTAGGAGGTTACAAAAAAATGTTGAGGATTTTCCTCTACTGTATACTATTTTTCTCCTATTTTCTAAAATTAAATACACTTAAATACACAAAATCGGATTATACAATATGAAAACCACCTTTGGTATTTTTCCCATGTTATTTACACTGTAAATGATGTTACAAAATTTTTTGGTATTTTACTTTAACTGTTTATTATTTATTCTCCAATTAATGATTATTTAAGAGGATAAAACAAAGAAAAATAGAAAGACCAACTGAAAAATATCTTTTATATTTTTCACAGTTTCTATATGTATAATAACAGTGTTACAAAAATTTTGGGTAATTTTAGAAACTGTTTTCTATTTATTTCAATTTTTATTAGAATAAATGCTCAAAAATCATAAAATTTGGGTTAAACAGTTGGAAATCAATTTTTATATTTTTTCTAGTTTAATAATGCTTAATAACAGTAATAGAAAAAGTTTGGGTAATTTTGGAAACTGTTTTCTATTTATTTCAATTTTTATTAGAATAAATGCACAAAAATTAATAAAATTGGGTTAAACAGTTTAGAAATCCATTTTTATATTTTTCCCAGCTCAAGTATGTCTAATGGCAGTATTATAAAAAGTTTGGGAATTTTTATGATTTTAATACTATTTTTAATGAATTTATGTTGTTATGAAGGCTTAAAAATTTAGAAAAATAGTTAGTCATATAAAAAATTCAAGGGAAATTTTATGGAAGACCTCTACTGTATTTAGAATGAAAATACAAGGTTTGACAATTTTTGGAAACTGTTTGATAATATTTTACATTTTTAGGAGTTTAAAACACCTTTAAATGTGTTGAAATACCCTAAATTAATATTACTAAATCTGAAAAATTAATATCCAAAATTGTCTTAATCACATGAGTTATAGAATTTCACCATTTCAGAAAAATTGTAACCAATTAATATAAAACCAATATTAGAACATATATTTGGCATTTCTCTATATGTAGAGTTTAGTATATTAGCATTAGATTTCGACATGGAAACTCACTAGTGTGTGTTTGATGTCGTAGGATCCCGGTAGTAAGGCGTTGGTGTATTCCGAGGCACCACTTGTACCTACTCGAAACATTGTGAGTATTCTCGCACTCCCCTATTTTCAGTTTTTATGTTTTGGGGTGGAAAAGCATGTCCCGAAAAACTATTATTTGAATGTTGTATTTAAATTGATTTGTATCAAACATGATTGCTATTTTATTGCTATGTCTCTCTATGTATGTCTATGCAACACGGAACATGAGAACTTATCGTACTAAGGCCCTTCCCTTATCTCTAACCATTAACTCTTTGAGCCAATGGTCATTATGGATAGCGCTATTAGGAATTGACAACTCCTCACTCGCCCTATTGCTGGAGTGCATGATACCATATTCATCTATGGAACGATAAGCATAGATCTTGATAGGGCTTCAGTCATAGGTTTGGTTGAGACTCATTGTTTGCTCATACACATACAAACTCGTTTCTCGTTATAGCAATAAACTTGTTATCAATAATAGCAATCAACTTTGTTTCTCATTAAAGCAATGTACTTGTATTTATGAAAAGCCTTATTCCAAATCTTGATTTTATAAACTTGTGAACTCACCAACTATTTTCATAGTTGACGCTCGTTTTACATGCTTTTTCAGGAAATAATTAGTAAGTGGATATAAAGATTCATCATCATAGAGCAAGCTGCATCGTGTTGAAGTTATTTATGAAGTTATATTTTGAACAATGTTATTTTGGAAAAACTTGTACTTGTTTCTATTAAGCTATGGGTTGTAAACTTTTGAATATTGCTATGGTATGTATCTTTATCTTTTGCAATGAAACCGTTATCGCTGTCATATCTTGCGTTTCCGCTTTAGCGGGGTGTGACAGTGCATGCCGTGAAATGCATTGCACCAACTGTAACAAGAAGGGGCATACCACCCGATTCTGTAGAACTCCAGTCCAACCAAACGCACAAGCTGCCAACGCCGGAGCAAGCCGAACCTGCTATGGATGTGGAGAAGCAGGACACCTCAAACGTAACTGCCCGAAGGCAAGAAACCCCAACCCCGGCGAAATGGGCAGAGTTCTGGCGATAGGTCATGAGGAAGCCATCGCAGATCCAACTGTGGTTACCGGTACGTTCCTCCTCAACAATACATACGCATGCATTCTTTTCGATAGTGGCGCGGAGAAAAGCTTCGTGAGCCACCAATTTAAACGCTTGCTTAATCAAACACCACAAACACTAAAAGACACATTCACCGTAGAAATGGCTAACGGAAAAACAGAGAACACTAACGACATTTACATCGGGTGTACCCTCACCTTAAACAATCATTCCTTCCAAATAGACCTTATGTCAGTCACCATAAAAAGTTTTGATGTTATCATTGGCATGGATTGGTTATGCCCTCATCATGCTGAAATCCTATGTCACGAAAAGGCTGTTCGCCTTAATCTGCCAATTGGTGAAACTCTAATCGTCTATGGCGACAAACCTAGCTCAAACTTTCAGATCATCTCCTGTCTCAAGGCTCGAAAGTATCTCCGCAAGGAGTGCCACGCCTTCCTAGCCCACGTCGTAAATAAGAGTCAAGGAATGAAAGACATCAAGGACATTCCGGAGGTCTGCAATTTACCCGATGTATTCCCGGAAGACCTTCCAGGAGTGCCCCCTCCTCGACAAGTCGAATTCTGAATCGACTTAATTCCCAGAGCTACCCCCGTAGCCAAATCGCCATATCGTCTAGCCCCAGCCGAAATGCAGGAACTGTCCAGTCAACTGAACGAACTACTGAGCAAAGGCTTCATTAGACCAAGCTTCTCGCCATGGGGAGCACCGGTTTTGTTCGTCAAGAAGAAGGACGGATCATTCCGCATGTGCATTGACTATCGTGAATTAAACAAACTCACCATCAAAAACCGATATCCTTTGCCTCAAATCGATGACCTCTTCGACCAACTACAAGGAGCGAGTTTCTTCTCGAAGATTGACCTTAGATCTGGGTACCATCAGCTACGAGTTCAAGAGGAGGATATTCCCAAGACAGCTTTCAGAACGCGCTATGGTCACTACGAATTTGTAGTGATGCCTTTCGGCTTAACCAATGCACCCGCAACATTTATGGATCTGATGAACCGAGTATGTCGACCTTACTTAGACAAGTTCCTGATTGTTTTCATCGATGATATACTAGTCTACTCCCGAAGTAAGGAAGAACACAGCCAACATTTACGTTAAGTCCTAGAGACACTGAGGGCGCAGAGACTGTACGCAAAGTTCTCAAAGTGTGAGTTCTGGATTCGAGAGGTGAATTTCCTCGGACATGTAGTCAGTAAGGAAGGAATTCATGTGGACCCTTCAAAGATCAAGGCGATTGAAAGTTGGGCAGCACCAAGAACACCCACAGAGATCCAACAATTTTTAGGACTCGCCGGTTAGTATCGAAGGTTCATTCAAAACTTCTCCAAAATCACGAAACCACTCACCACCCTGACCCAAAAAGGAGTGACATTCGTCTGGGGAGATAAGCAAGTGGCTGCATTCCAAACACTAAAACGAACTCTATGCAGTGCTCCGATCTTGTCCCTACCAGATGGAACCGAAGACTTTGTGGTTTACTGCGATGCTTCAAACCAAGGTCTAGGGTGTGTGTTAATGCAACGAGGAAAGGTCATTGCCTACGCCTCAAGACAACTTAAGACGCATGAGGTAAACTACACGACGCACGACCTTGAATTAGGAGCAGTAGTTTTCGCCCTAAAAAATCTGGAGGCATTACCTTTACGGCACTAAGTGCACCATCTTCACCGATCACAAAAGCCTCCAGCATATCCTCAATCAGAAGGAACTCAACATGAGACAAAGGCGATGGGTGGAATTACTAAACGATTACGAATGCGAGATTCGCTATCACCCCGGAAAGGCCAACATGGTTGCAGACGCTTTAAGCAGAAAGGAGTACTCGGGCCGCCGAGTAAAGGCATTAACCACGACCATCCACTCACACCTGTTCGCACAAATCAAGGAAGCTCAGGAAGGAGCCCTGAAGCCAGAAAAGGTGACGGGCGAAGCATTGAGAGGAATGGACAAAAATCTTGACGTCAGGGATGACGGAGTACGTTGTCTCATGAACCGGATCTGGACACTAAAATTTGGTGGATTCAGGGACGTTGTCATGAATGAAGCTCATAAAACTCGCTACTCCGTGCACCCCGGCTCAGACAAGATGTACTTAGACCTCAAGAAGTTATATTGGTGGCCGCACATGAAAGCCGAAATAGCCACCTTTGTGGGCAAGTGCCTGACTTGCGCCAAGGTTAAGGTAGAATATCAAAAGCCCTCGGGACTACTACGACAGCCAGCGATATCCGAGTGGAAGTGGGAGCGGATTACGATGGATTTCATTACCAAGTTACCTAAGACCACGGGTGGACTTGACACCATCTGGGTAATCGTCGACAGATTGACCAAATCCGCACACTTCCTACCAATAAAGGAAACAGACAAAATGGAGAAGTTGACAAGGATCTACATTAGAGAAATAGTGCGCCTTCACGGAGTACCGATATCCATTATCTCCGACAGAGATAGTAGGTTCACGTCACGATTCTGGCAGTCACTACAGAAAGCTATGGGAACTAGGCTGGACATGAGTACAACTTACCACCCACAGACTGACGGTCAGAGTGAAAGAACCATTCAGACGTTAGAGGACATGCTAAGTCCTTGCGTGATAGACTTTGGAAAAGCTTGGGATACTCATCTGCCTCTTATTGAGTTTTCCTACAATAATAGCTATCATACTAGCATCAAAGTTTCTCCGTTCGAAGCCCTCTATGGCCGTAAGTGCAGGTCACCCCTGTGCTGGGCTGAGGTGGGAGATACGTAACTAGCCAAAGGACAAGTCCCTAACAGCGCACTCACTGGCCCGGAGATCATCAGGGAAACAACCGAAAAGATCGTCCAGACTCGAGAACGAATGAAGGCTTCGCAAGACCGACAAAAGAGCTACGCGGACAAGAGACGGAAACCTTTGGAGTTTCATGTTGGGGATTGTGACAACCCGAAATTTTCATTTGTATAATCTCTACAGTCAAACACTTCAAATAATAGTAAAAACCATTTCAGTACATTTTTGGCCGGATTTAAGTCCGTTTGAGTGTTTTATTTTATTTTTGTCAAACGGATAAATAAAAGGAAGTGTCGTTATGAGTGGTGTGTAACAAACAAAACAAACAACACCTTAGCAAGGTGTTTGCGGCCAAACAAGAGGAGTTTGGGCCGTAAACACCATTTTTCCAAGAACTCATGCATATAGCATGAGTTTACCCACTATTCCCTCACTTTACACTTTCCACCTCAAGTACACCCACCACTTTTCTCTCAAGTATCATCACACACTTCTTCAAATCCGCCAAAATGTAAGTGTTTTCCTTCCTAGATTCGTTCATACAACACTTAATCTAGTGTTTATACATCATTTCATCCATGGATTCTTGATTTTTACTTAGATCTTCAAGTGTTCTTCAAACCACCAAGAACACCAAGAACACACACTAGTGTTCTTGGGCCCTAAACACTCTCACAAGCTTCTTATAAGTAAGTACACTCTTCCTAACTAGTTACTTTCTTAGTGTGCTTGCTAATCCATGGAATGAACTTCAAAATCCCCAAGATCATATGTGTTTACGGTCAAGGGATATCCTTGAACCGTAAACACCACCAAGTGGTGTTCAGATTCCCGTAACACCTTCTACAGCTTGGATAAAAGACAAGAACCTTGCATGCATGAACTAGAAACACCAAAACACAAAATGGTTGGAGTAACCATGAGTTTACGGCCGTAAACTCATTGGTTTATGATCGTAAACCCAAGTGTTTACGACCGTAAACTCCCAAGGGTGGTCCAAGGACCGTAAACTCCAATGGTGAGTCCTTTTGTGCCCTAATAACTAGAATAAACAGAAAGATTTCTTACTACTTTCCATATGCGATCAAACTTATGGATTTTGAGGCTTTCAAACCTTTTTATATAACTCTTTTGATACTAAAACTGTTTTCAAACTCTTTTATACTTGTAATATTTTCAAATCCTCTACACTAGTATATTTATATAAGTAAGACTTGAAGGACTTAGGACTGATATCTCACCTTATTTCCAGTTCCTTGTTTGGTTGTGGACTTAGGGTATCTTGTTATTTGTCCGAATGTCGTTGAATTCTTAGTTATATATCATATATACATGTGTTGGATATAAAGGCTTTCACATTAGTTCATTTTCCTTTGTGTAACAAAGGCATCCAAACAACCTTACTATTTAACTATAATAGGTATAGTTAAGGGATTACTACTCATTACTACTACTACAACGATCCATACAAGAGTCAATACATTATGAGTCATTACGTAAGTACTACATGAAATAACAGAACATACTATACACTATACAAGAGAACATACTATACACGATACAAGAAAATATACTATACGTTATACAAACACTAATTACTAAAACAGAATGTGACATACTACTTCTCGATACGACACTTCATTGTGCTATCACCGTGTAACCAGAGTCTCCTGGAGGGAGAGCGGGTATTATGTGTATAGATCTATACGGGACAGACACTCCCACATCCCGACTGCTAGCTACAGTCCGAGCCGACTAGGCCAAGGGGTGACAAAATGTCACCATACTACGTGTGACCTGGAGGGTCATCAGTTATTCAGCCGTCGATCAGTATGGTTACATACGAGTTCACATTCAACCCTTAAATTAACTAAATAAGGATTTAAGGCAAAAATAGACTTTTCGAGGCGTACCGCCTGGAGTCTACATATTACTACTATAGACTTTTCGAGGCGTATTGTTCATTCAGTACCACCTGGAGTCTGTATTTCATTACTTTGTGACTCGGTCACATACTTGTTTCAGTAAACTATATTTTTATACTAATAGTTTTTACTAGAGAAAAACCCTTACATTTACAAAAGGACAATTATACAAACACTCGGGTCTTGGTAGAAGACTACTTTTTACTGGAAAACATAGGGCTTTTCCAGGGAGTATACTATTTACAAACATTTGAAACCGATTACTACACTACATTGTTACTAACATTTGTATACAAGCAATGACATTAAATACTTATGAACTCACCAGCTTTATGCTGATTCTCGCTTTGAAAATAACTTGTATTCTCAGGTCATCAGTAGACAGGTACAGATGAAGCTTTTGAGAAGATGGAGCACATACAAGACTCATCTTTTATTTTGATTATACTTTTGGTGTCTTGCAAATTGTACAGAACACGCTTGTATTACAATTATTATATTAATGCAACGGATGATGTTGCTTGTCTTTACTATTATGCATTGTTATGATTCTGTACATGACGTCCTCCACCCCAGAACGTTTCCGCGGTTCTCGGTTTTGGGGTGTGACAGATTGGTATCAGAGCACTGTTTATAGTGAATCAAGTATATCAACCCATAAAAGATATACGAACTATAAACACATCGGGATTAAAGCACTCTGACCAAGAATATATACTTTTAAATAAGAAGATACTTAACTAAGTATATATATATATATATATATATATATATATATATATATATATATATATATATATATATATATATATATATATATATACATCTATTCATACAAAGGTCAGTATCATACTAGAACAGAACAAAAGTATTAAGATTGTTGAACAGCACAATTAGGCTTGGAGACATATAGTCAAATCTGGGAGGATGTAGCCTGATCAACTACATTTTCCGAGGAGTGACTAGCATGTGCCTAAGAATGGTTGTGGTGTTGCAACAAGTCTAAAAACTTACCCACACTACTACAAGAGCATTAGAACAAGAATATTATAGGAGTATTCTGCATTACTATGAATTACATATGTGAGAACTAAAAAGGTCGTTACTAGTAGGACAATAGTTGCTAAGTGGGTACACCAAGGTTACATGTGACTAAGGCGCTATAGACTTAGAATCTGTGATCTTTGCTTTACTTCCTGTTCCTTGTTTGGTTGTGGATTTAGAGTTAGGGTCACTTATTCGAAGGTCTATCCTGTTTTGGTTGCATGTAATTGGTATGCACTATGCAAGTACTGGATCAACTAATAACGATCATCTTATAAGTATGTTAGATTAGTACGTCTATTAACTATTCTTTCCCCATTCTCGCGTAGATAGCATTGCTGGCTTTCATCTCCCTGGCGATCTGTACTATCCAAACCAAGGCATTGGAGGATGGCTTGATGATGAGCCGGAAGATGATCACCCAATCCCTTTGGATGACCACCTCGCAGAAGGCTTTTCGGATAGCTCCGACTCTGAACTAAAAGTCAACAACCTACCCCCAGTAGCTCCAAACCCCAACCCCCGTCCGACATTTCAAGGTCCCACTCCCATGTGGGCAACAATCTTGAATCGATGGAGTGATGAGCAGGGTCAGCCTTTACCTTTCAATAGAGACCGAAGCTTTTACAATATAAGCGAGGGAAGATCAGCTGACCGAGTCCTGCCCGTCATGGTCCGAAGGATTGCTAGGAATGTCGAGCAAGGCCATGCAGCCATCGAGCGAGTAGTGGAAATTGACGCCAACTCTAACCTTAACATAGTCCGTATTCGTCAACTCGAACAGACGGTAGATTGGACCAGGAGGACCAGTGAGACTCTGCAGCAACAACTAACTACATCCCGAGCTGAAGTCATGGAACTCCGTATACGTCAGAGAGCGCATGAACGACATCTTCAGGAAGTTGTACGTCAGCTGGCAGACCTGAGAGTTCGCCCAAGGGATACCCGTCGCCGGTAGAAGATGTCGATTCATCTTTACTTTTGAATTAAGGAATAGCCTTTTCTTTCTATGCTCTGTGGAGCACTTATCTGTAAACATTCCTAACCTTGAAAGCACTCTAACTAGACTTCTAAGCTGTCAACATTTTCCTTTACGGTTTGATGTAAGACCTACTGTTAGGTCACTTTTCCTGAACTAATGTTACATCATTAATACCAGTAATATTGGCAGTTGTCTAATCTATGGCAAAACCTGAACTTTTATATTTCCCTACTCTATTGTTATGATTCTATCTGGTATTTGGACTATGGCAATTTAGTCCATGGGACACTCTCATCATACCTACAATCGATTCTTACCATTATCGTCATCTTTATGAATTTTCAGTAAAAGATGCCGCCTCGCAAGCGTCCAACCAGAAACACGCATGCAAATCAAACTCCACCACCACCCCCACCGCAGTTCGATCCGGTGATGTTTCAAGCAGCGGTAACCGCAGCTGTGACCGTCGCCATGGCTCAAGTAAATTCTGGTGGTGTTAGTGGAACGGGGACTGGCAGAAACTCCAGCCAAGGTGAAATCCATCCGCGTGAACGGGAGTGCACCTATAAAGATTTCATCAGATGCAAACCTACATACTTCAATGGGACTGGAGGGATCCTTGCACTATCCCAATGGATCGAAAGGACAGAAGCCATCTTCGAGATGTGCTTATGTCCTAAGGAAGCAGGATAAAATTTGCTGCTTGCACCTTCACCCAAAGAGCCCTGACATGGTGGAATGGCCATGTCAAATGAATCTCCCTGGTAACTGCTAACCCCATGGGCTGGGACACACTGAAGGACCTTATGACAAGGGAGTACTGGCCGAGGGGCGAAATTCAGAAGCTTGAGGAAGAACTCTGGAACCTTAAAATGCAAGGTTCCGACATAGTGGCGTATACAGCCAGGTTCTGCGACCTGGTGGCTCCATGTCCAAACATGGTCCCCACCGAAAACAAAAAGATCGAGAGATACATCTGGGGTTTGGTGTCCCCGTATCGTGGAAACGTTCTAGCTTCAAACCCTGCGACCTTTGATAGTGCCAAGGAATTGGCCTAAAGGCTCATCGATCATGAACCTCCTTCTACTCCATCAACAACTACAACCACTACCGCAACACCAACCCACGCGACCGACAACAAAAGGAAGCGTGGAGACCGAAGGAGGGGCAAATCAAATCAATCCTCTTCCAAGAACCAACAGACGGTGGCTGTCCATGCTACCACTACTCCAGCTGCCCCTGTACCAGCCAAAACATATGCAGTTAACTTACCCAAGTGCACAAAGTGCTCTTTCCATCATAACGGCCCCTGCCGTGAGATGCATTGCACTAACTGCGACCGAAAGGGCCATACCGCCCGGTTTTGCAGAGCTCAACCCAAACCTATCTCCCAGGTCCCTAGTGCAGGAGTAAGCCAGACCTGCTATGGGTGCGGCGAGACATGACATTTCAAAAGAAACTGTCTGAAAGCTGGAAACGCGGGAGGAGCAGGAAGACTACTTGTTATTGGCCACAATGAGGCCGTGGCAGACCCCACTGTAGTCACGGGTACGTTCCTTCTCGATAACTCTTATGCTTGTATCCTATTCGATAGTGGGGCAGAAAGAAGCTTCGTTAACCAAAAATTCAAACACCTACTTAAACAATCACCGCAAACACTAAAAGAAATCTTCGTCGTAGAAATGGCTAACGGTAAGACAGAGAGTTCTGACGAGATTTACATAGGTTGTTCCCTCACAGTAGATAATCATTCGTTTCCAATCGACCTCATACCAGTAGCTATCCAGAGTTTCGACGTCATCGTAGGCATGGACTGGCTGAGTCTTTATCGTGCTGACATTCTGTGCTTCGAAAAAGCAGTCCGCCTGAATCTACCGAATAACGAACCCTTTTTGATCTACGGAGACAAACCCAATTCAAGTCTTCGTATCATCTCAAGTATTCAAGCCCAGAAGTACTTGCGTAAGGAATATCGTGCATTCCTGGCGCACGTTGTCGATACGAGCCGGAAAACAAAGGACCTAAAAGATCTTCCCGTAGTACGCGATTTTCCCGACGTCTTTCCGAAAGAACTTCCAGGATTACCCCCGCAACATCAAGTCGAGTTCCGAATCGACTTAATCCCAGGATCGACCCCCGTAGCCAAATCGCCCTATCGTCTAGCACCTGCTGAGATGCAAGAACTATCCGGGCAACTTAACGAACTACTCAGCAAGGGCTTTATAAGACCAAGCTTCTCACCCTGGGGAGCACCGGTCTTATTCGTAAAGAAGAAAGACGGATCGTTCCGTAAGTGCATCGATTACAGGGAACTCAACAAACTGACGGTCAAAAATCGTTACCCTCTTCCTCGTATAAACGATTTATTCGACCAACTGCAAGGGGCGAGTTATTTTTCCAAGATTGATCTGAGGTCCGGATATCACCAGTTACGAGTGCTCGAGGAGGATGTCCCGAAGACAGCCTTCCGAACTCGTTACGGACACTACGAGTTCGTAGTGATGCCATTCGGACTGACCAATGCGCCCGCAGTATTCATGGACTTGATGAATAGAGTATGTCGTCCTTACTTGGATCAGTTCGTCATCGTCTTCATTGATGATATACTTATCTACTCTCGAAGCGAGGAAGAGCATAGCGATCATCTGCGACAAGTCCTAGGAACCTTACGATCGGAGAAGCTTTATACGAAGTTCTCTAAATGCGAATTTTGGATCCGAAGAGTCGAATTCTTAGGACACGTGGTTAGCGAAGAAGGAATCCATGTGGACCCATCCAAAATTAAAGCCATCGAGAACTGGTCAGCACCAAAGACGCCTACGAAAATTCGTCAATTTCTAGGCCTCGCTGGCTACTACCGCAGATTCATTCAAAACTTCTCTCGAATCGCGAAACCCCTGACTACATTGACCCAGAAAGGCGTGGGCTGTGACTGGGAAGAGAAGCAAGAGAAGGCATTCCAAACCCTGAAGCGAACCTTATGCACCGCACCGATACTGTCCCTCCCCGAAGGAACAGAAGATTTTGTGGTCTATTGCGATGCGTCAAATCAAGGACTCGGCTGTGTTCTGATGCAACGAGGTAAGGTCATCGTCTACGCCTCAAGACAGCTGAAGACACATGAGGTCAACTACACCACCCACGATCTCGAATTAGGAGTGGTTGTATTGGCCCTAAAGATCTGGAGACACTACCTGTATAGTACGAAGAGTACTATCTTTACCGACCACAAAAGCCTCCAACACATCTTTAACCAGAAAGAACTCAACATGAGACAAAGACGGTGGGTCGAGCTACTCAATGACTACGAATGCGAAATTCGTTATCATCCGGGTAAAGCCAACGTAGTAGCAGACGCCCTAAGTCGGAAGGAATATTTTGGTCGAAGAGTCAAATCATTAACTATGACTATCCATTCGCATCTATCCGCACAGATAAAGGAGGCTCAGCTCGAAGCCTTGAAACCTGAAAATGTGGCGGGAGAATCCCTGCGAGGAATGGATAAGAACCTGGAAGCCAAGGGTGACAGAGCCTTATATCTCATGGACCGGATCTGGACACCGAAGCACGGTGGCTTCAGAGACTTGGTCATGAAGGAAGCGCACAATACTCGATATTTCGTCCACCCAGGTTCAGATAAGATGTATCTGGATCTCAAGAAGTCATACTGGTGTCCTAACATGAAAGCAGAGATTGCTACCTTCGTAAGTAAGTGCCTTACTTGCGAGAAGGTGAAGGTCGAATACCAGAAACCGTCAGGTCTACTCCAACAATCTTAGATACCTGAGTGGAAGTGGGAGCGGATCACTATGGACTTCATAACCAAGTTACCCAAGACAGCCGGTGGACTTGACACCATATGGGTCATCGTCGACAGATTGACCAAGTCCGCACACTTCCTACCCATCAAAGAAACCGACAAGATGGAGAAGCTCACAAGAACATACATTAGGGAGATCGTACGGCTGCATGGTGTTCCTGTATCTATTATCTCAGATAGAGATAGTAGATTCACTTCGAGGTTCTGGCAGTCATTACAAAGCTCCTTAGGAATGAGGCTGGACATGAGTACAGCCTACCATCCACAGACCGACGAACAAAGTGAGAGGACTATCCAAACTTTGGAAGATATGCTGCGAGCCTGTGTGATCGACTTTGGTAAGGCGTGGGATACCCACTTACCCCTTGTAGAATTCTCATACAACAACAGTTATCACACGAGTATCAAGGCTGCTCCATTTGAAACCCTCAATGGCCGAAAGTGCAGATCCCCTCTGTGCTGGGCTGAGGTGGGTGACACTCAGTTAGCTAAAGGACGAGTTCCTAACAACACTCTCATGGGTCCGGAAATCATTCGGGAAACGACAGAGAAGATCGTTCTGATTCACGAACGATTGAAAGCCTCTATAGACCGACAGAAAAGCTACGCAGACAAACGAAGGAAACCTTTGGAGTTCCAGGTGGGAGACCGAGTCCTTTTAAAAGTCTCACCCTGGAAATGATTGATACGCTTCGTAAAGCGTGGGAAGCTGAATCCATGATACATAGGGCCTTTCGAGATTCTCGCTAGAATCGGCCCCGTAGCTTACAAACTCAACCTACCCCGTGAACTCAGTAACGTACATCCTACCTTCCACGTCTCGAACCTGAAAAAGTGCCTATCCGACGAGACTCTCGTAATTCCACTCGCGAGGTCAAACGAACGAAACAAAGCCGCATCCCAATCGTGAAGGTTCGCTGGAAAGCCAAGCGAGGACCTGAATTCACTTGGGAGCGCGAGGATCAAATGAAACTTAAATATCCTCATCTTTTTACTTAGTTATTTTGTAATAACTTAGTTGCTTGAACCCTAATTTCGGGACGAAATTCCCTCTAACGGGGGGATGATGTGACAACCCGAAATTTTCATTTGTATAATCTCTACAGTCAAACACTTCAAATAATAGTCAAAAACATTTCAATAAATTTTTGGCCGGATTTAAGTCCGTTTGAGTGTTTTATTTTATTTTCGTCAAACGGATAAATAAAAGGAAGCGTCGTTATGAGTGGTGTCTAACAAACAAAACAAACAACACCTTAGCAAGGTGTTTGCGGCCAAACAAGAGGAGTTTGGGCCGTAAACACCATTTTTCAAGAACTCATGCATATAGCATGAGTTTACCCACTATTCCCTCACTTTACACTTTCCACCTCAAGAACACCCACCACTTTTCTCTCAAGTATCATCACACACTTCTTCAAATCCGCCAAAATGTAAGTGTTTTCCTTCCTAGATTCGTTCATACAACACTTAATCTAGTGTTTATACATCATTTCATCCATGGATTCTTGATTTTTACTTAGTTCTTCAAGTGTTCTTCAAAACACCAAGAACACCAAGAACATACACTAGTGTTCTTGGGCCCTAAACACTCTCACAAGCTTCCTATAAGTAAGTACACTCTTCCTAACTAGTTACTTGATTAGTGTGCTTGCTAATCCATGGAATGAACTTCAAAATCCCCAAGATCATATGTGTTTACGGTCAAGGGATATCCTTGAACCGTAAACACCACCAAGTGGTGTTTAGATGCCCCTAACACCTTCTATAACTTGGATAAAAGGCTAGAACCTTGCTTGCATGAACTAGAAACACCAAAAAACGAAATGGTTGGAGTAACCATGAGTTTACGGCCGTAAACGCATGGGTTTACGACCGTAAACGCATGGGTTTACGACCGTAAACCCAAGTGTTTACGACCGTAAACTCCCAAGGGTGGTCCAAGGACCGTAAACTCCAATGGTGAGTCCTTTTGTGCCCTAACCACTTCCGAAGCCTTTGATTCAAACTTAGAGCCCTTCCTTGTGAGATATGAGACCTTAAAACACACAAATGCACCATTACCATGAGTTTACGGCCGTAAACTCATGGGGGAAATGGTCCAGAAACCGTAAACACATATAAGGGCTACCAAATGAGGAGTAAACTCCAAGGTGAGGCCATACTCTCCTTAGATGCAACCCTTAGCACTCCTAGCACTTGAAGCAAAGTGTTTTCATGCATTAGAGTGTCTTTACTTGCTTAATTAGTGATTAAATAACTAATTAGATACATTTATGTATCACTACATGTTAAATAGGATCCGTGTGTGTGTTCAAGTCCTCACTTGACACCTAGCATCCTACCCGACACTTCCATCCACTCCACTCACTACAGGTGAGTTGATACCCCTTAATCAACCTTTTAAATGATTTTAAATGCTTTTATAAGGGGGAATACAAATTGAACACTTCTAGTTATTGCTTTAATCACATGTGATTAACAACTAGAATAAACAGAAAGATTTCTTACTACTTTCAATATGCGATCAAACTTATGGATTTTCAAGCTTTCAAACCTTTTTATATAACTCTTTTGATACTAAAACTGTTTTCAAACTCTTTTATACTTGTAATATTTTCAAATCCATATCTACACTAGTATATTTATATAAGTAAGACTTGAAGGACTTAGGACTGATATCTCACCTTATTTCCAGTTCCTTGTTTGGGTGTGGACTTAGGGTATCTTGTTATTTGTCCGAATGTCGTTGAATTCTTAGTTATATATCATATATACATGTGTTGGATATAAAGGCTTTCACGTTAGTTCATTTTCCTTTGTCTAACAAAGGCATCCAAACAATCTTACTATTTAACTATAATAGGTATAGTTAAGGGATTACTACTCATTACTACTACTACAACGATCCATACAATAGTCAATACATTGTGAGTCATTACGTAAGTACTACATGAAATAACAGAGCATACTATACACTGTACAAGAGAACATACTATACACGATACAAGAGAATATACTATACGTTATACAAACACTAATTACTAAAACAGAATGTGACATACTACTTCTCGATACGACACTTCATTGTGCTATCACCGTGTAACCAGAGTCTCATAGAGGGAGAGCGGGCATTATGTGTATAGATCTATACATGACAGACACTCCCACATTCCGACTGCTAGCTACAGTCCGAGCCGACTAGGCCAAGGGGTGACAAAATGTCACCATACTACGTGTGACCTGGAGGATCATCAGTTATTCAGCCGTTGATCAGTATGGTTACATACGAGTTCACATTCAACCCATAACTTAACTAAATAAGGATTTAAGGCAAAAATAGACTTTTCGAGGCGTACCGCCTGGAGTCTACATATTACTACTATAGACTTTTTGAGGCGTATTGTTCATTCAGTACCACCTGGAGTCTGTATTTCATTACTTTGTGACTCGGTCACATACTCGTTTCAGTAAACTATATTTTTATACTAATAGTTTTTACTAGAGAACAACCCTTACATTTACAAAAGGACAATTATACAAACACTCAGGTCTTGGTAGAAGACTACTTTTTACTGGAAAACATAGGGCTTTTCCAAGGAGTATACTATTTAGAAACATTTGAAACCGATTACTACACTACATTGTTACTAACATTTGTATACAAGCAATGACACTAAATACTTATGAACTCACCAGCTTTATGCTGATACTCGCTTTCAAAATAACTTGTATCATACTACTTCTCGATACGACACTTCATTGTGCTATCACCGTGTAACCAGAGTCTCATAGAGGGAGAGCGGGCATTATGTGTATAGATATATACATGACAGACACTCCCACATCCCGACTGCTAGCTACAGTCCGAGCCGACTAGGCCAAGGGGTGACAAAATGTCACCATACTACGTGTGACCTGGAGGATCATCAGTTATTCAGCCGTCGATCAGTATGGTTACATACGAGTTCACATTCAACCCATAACTTAACTAAATAAGGATTTAAGGCAAAAATAGACTTTTCGAGGCGTACCGCCTGGAGTCTACATATTACTACTATAGACTTTTTGAGGCGTATTGTTCATTCAGTACCACCTGGAGTCTGTATTTCATTACTTTGTGACTCGGTCACATACTCGTTTCAGTAAACTATATTTTTATACTAATAGTTTTTACTAGAGAACAACCCTTACATTTACAAAAGGACAATTATACAAACACTCGGGTCTTGGTAAAAGACTACTTTTTACTGGAAAACATAGGGCTTTTCCAGGGAGTATACTATTTAGAAACATTTGAAATCGATTACTACACTACATTGTTACTAACATTTGTATACAAGCAATGACACTAAATACTTATGAACTCACCAGCTTTATGCTGATACTCGCTTTCAAAATAACTTGTATTCTCAGGTCATCAGTAGACAGGTACAGATGAAGCTTTTGAGAAGATGGAGCACATACAAGACTCATCTTTTATTTTGATTATACTTTTGGTGTCTTGCAAACTGTACAGAACACGCTTGTATTACAATTATTATATTAATGCAATGGATGTTGTTGCTTGTCTTTACTATTATGCATTGTTATGATACTGTACATGACGTCCTCCACCCCAGAACGTTTCCGCCGTTCTCGGTTTTGGGGTGTGACAGGGATCGTGTACTTTTGAAGGTATCACCTTGGAAGAGGCTCATACGTTTCGGAAAACGTGGGAAACTAAATCCAAGGTACATCGGACCATTCGAAATCCTCGCCAGGATTGGTCCGGTGGCATACAAACTACGATTACCACAGGAACTCAATCACGTTCATCCTACCTTTCATGTGTCGAACCTGAAGAAATGTTTGTCTGATGAGACCCTTGTCGTTCCCTTGGAAGAAATTGAGATCAACGAGAACCTCCACTTCGTAGAGGAACCTGTTGAAATCATGGACCGAGAAGTGAAGTCGAAGAAACAAAGCCGCATCCCCATCATAAAGGTCAGATGGAACGCCAAGCGAGGACCTCAATACACCTGGGAACGCGAGGATCAGATGAAACATAAGTACCCGCATCTTTTTCCTAGTCCATAAGCTCTGTCTTAGATTAAAATTTCGGGACAAAATTCCCTCTAACGGGGGGATGATGTGACAACCCGATATTTCGAATCAGTGTAATGTTCGAAAAGCCAAATATTATAAACTATTTTGAATCAATAAAAAAATTAGCATAAAAAACGAAGTGTTCTAAAGTCTCATTTGGATTGCATAAAATGGTAGTTATATTGTCAAGGTTTCCAAATATATAAAGAACACCCAAATCCGAGTTATAACGAAGAAGTTATGACCAATCAAAGATTAGTAACAAAACCGGTAAAACGCTGTTAAGCGTGAAAAGTGAAACTTCAATAAAATACTTTTTAGCCTTAGAAATCTGAACGAAAGTCGTAGATTATGTTAAACCATGAGCATACATAAAAAGAACGCCCAAATCTGACTTCGTATGAGGAAGTTATGATTTTTCTAAAGTTTCAGAACAGCAGTAGACAGCTAAAAACTCGAAATAAAGATCGAGCGATTTTTAGCCGACGCAACCTAAACGAGAATTGAAGGTCTCGACAATAGTAGTACAACAGTAAAAAGACAGACGAAAACGGACGTCGGATTAAGAAGTTATGGATTTTAACGGAATTATCCTGTCCTGGCCTATTTAAAATATAATATTAAAAAATTAAAGTCAAAATTAGCCAACAGAGTCTAAATGAAAGTTGTAGAGTATATTCTCACCTACGCGAGGATATAAAGAACGTCAAAATCGGAGCTCGTATGCGAGAGATATGAATTTCTGAACTTCGAGGCACGCACACCAACCTTATCCGAAACTCACGACGTGAGCAAGAGACTCACGACGTGAGTCTATGACTGATGTGTGCCAGAAATCGACCACTAGGCGTCGCGTCTACAGACCAGACTCACGACGTGAACTATCCCATGTTCACGACGTGAATCCCGAGAATGCACCCTATAAACAGCATGCGAGGGTTCCGGGCAAAGTTGCTCATTTTCTCTCTTTCTGTCATGTTTCTACCTCGTTTTGCGTGCATGTAATATCTCGAAGTCCCGGTTTCATATCTAAGCCCCGAAGAAGGTCCGAAGCTCCGAGATTCCCGAAAAACTCGCCACTTTCTGGTCGAGGTGCCGCCCGATAGAATCTCGTTTTCTTCAAATCACGCACTTTCCCGGTGAGTTCATACCCCTACATTTTTACGTTTTCTTTAGTTTTCAGGGGGGGGGGGGGGGAATACAAGTTCAAAATACCAAAGTTATCTAATACATGTTTAAGAGTTTTCCTACACCTTGTAACATGCTAAGCAAGGTGTGTATACGGTTTACACTTATCATTTCAAATGTCGATTTGTGAAAATACAATGACTTGCATAAAAAGGTTTCATCCAAACACACACAACACTTTTTGATAAACTATAATAGGTATAGTTTGAGCACTTCGTTAGACAAAGAAACAGTAACTCAATCGACTTACAAAACAAATATTTCATCACACGCTACGTGATCTTGTATTAGTTAAACTCGCGAGACATTCTCCTTCGGAGTACTACTAAGTACCACAAGAAAGTCATGTAGTTATAATCAGAATCTCTGGGAGGGAGACCGTTATAGTTGTGTATATATCTATATTGGGTCTGACAAACCCGCACCTAAGCTGCTTGCAACAGCTAGACCGGCAGGTCTGGGGTGACAAGTGTCATAACTTTCCGACGCCTGAAGAACATCGTATTCAAGGCCATCTAGTCTTTAGTATGATTATAACATCTCGCATGAAATCTTAACACATCATACAATTCATGGAAATTCTAAGGTTTTATACAAAGGAGTTTTATTTAAATAAAAAACTCACGCATAAGTATGACGACTTACTTACACCTACTAGGCCTTGTTTCAATTCAGTTTACAACAAATCTTTTAGAAAATATTGGATCTTCTGGAAACAAACGTGTAACAAACGTTAAGGAAACAACATTTATTTTATAAAATTGATGAATCAATGAATCGAGTAATGAACAAATCAGAGTATGAATTCAAGTAAGAATATGAGATTTGAACATAGGATGTAAATATGATCTTGTTATGCTCTATTATGCTTTCGAATTCTTTACAGAGTACAGTAGACAAGTCTGTAAAAGTTTTTATCTAACTCTAGTAAATAACTCTATTTATAGGGAACTGAGGCATTGACTCTAAAGCTTCGAATAAAAGCGCCCTAGAAAAATACATTACAAAATATTCGAAGAGTCCAAAACATACTTCGACTAATTACAAGAATTCGACCCTTACAATCTCCCCTTTTGTAATCATAGTCGAAGACTTCAATTTGTAAGAAGTGTGATGGAATACAGTAATACTCTTCGAATCTCCGTGTACCAGGAGATAATATTCTTCAGCTCTTTCTTGTTACCTTCATTGTTCTTCTTGCAATGATTCATACGAACAATCAAGTTCGTATATTGAGATGTTGAATATCTCTCGACTTCACTTGCTTGGAATAAGAACCGTTTAGACTTTCCAGCTTTGTCTTTTCCTGCGAAGACAATTCCAAAGGGCTTCAGGAAAATTTCACCATCAACATACTTCTTTAATTCAGCCTGAGTCTTCGTAGGAGCCATCGGAGCTTTAATTTCCATTCCTTTGGCAGTAGCTAATTCAACATCTGTTAGTGCCAAGCACTCATAATAATTTTCGATAAAAATCTTGATGTGAGCTACTCCAAGCTTGAATTCATCTGGTTCTGTGTTTTGAAGGTATGAGAATGATTTGTCTTTCAAAAGTAATGCAACTTATATAAGATCATACAAGTTCATTAATGGAAAATCTGCAACAGTGAATTCGCAAGTATTTCCATTTGCCTTGGCAACCACATACTTAACATTTTGGACTGTGTTTTCGAAAACCACATCCTTTTTCATACTTATGACCTTCTTGATTTTTATTGAAGACCAAACTTCCTCAGGGGCTTTTCCAAGAACAGCAAGAAAACGAATTTTCATGTGTGTACCTTCATCTTTATTTTTAAAATTTCCTTCTGCTTTGAACTGAGACATGATAAACATCATTTCGTTTATGGGAAAATCCAGCTGGCCTGCATCAGTATTTGTGACCAAATAACTCTGCTTTGGTTTCTTCTCAAATGAATACATGTGATTGAATGCAACCTTGGCCTCGATTGTTTCGTAGTTATAGTGTTTAGTTGGATCCCCTTTATCCATTCCCTTCGGATCATTTGCTCGCTGAGCCATAATGCTTTGAACTATTCTGGGCTTTACGATTTCAGCATCAACTTCAGCCTTCTTTTCTTTTGATTTTTCCACAACAATCGATTTCCCTTTATCTTTCAATGCTTGATTGTCAGTTGTCTCTTTTGGTTTTGAACCACTCCCACCTGTCTCCGAAGATTTACCAATCACAATTCCTTTCAAAATTGGTCTTGCAATTGGCATTGTTGTTACGACTGTTGAAGTCACCTGTTCAGCAGAAACAATTATTGGTTTTGTTGTAGGGATTTTCGAAGAAAAGACTTTTCCCACAACTTTCGCATCTTCTCCACTAGTCTTCGACTCACTAGTTTTTCTTTCTCCCCTTGCACCCCTGTGAAAACAGGTGGGGCATTTGTGGTTAGAAGAAGACTTGATATGCGAAAGAGAGGAGCAAGTTGCTTATTGAGAATGGCTTCGAATTGGATTAACTTCTGAGATAAAAATTCAGGAGTAATCAATGGAAAAGAAACCGGCCTATCAGAAATCTCTTTTAACTCCTTGAGCAACTTAAGCACTTCTTCAAAGCTTGCACTTTCAGATGTTGAAAGTTGAGTAATTTGAGGACTCAAATTTTCATGCAACTTAACAAATCGAGTGACTGCGTCACAAATGATATCAACCTTTTGATGCAATGATGCATAGTCATGTTGAACAGTTGCTATTTCTCTTTTCATATCTTCACGAAGTTCGTGAATTTGCAAGTTGACATCCTCTCGAACTTTCTTCACATCTTGAATAAAAGGAACATGTCTTTCCTTTGCAACATTCTTCAACTCTCTCAGATCACCAGCAAATTTCGAATTTTGAGAATTGATTCGAATTTCATTGTTTTGATCATTGAGATCAACTTTCTTCAAAATTCGTGATTCAGAGTCTGTAAGCATTCCAGAGACTTTGCTCACAACTCTGGCTTCGAACATCTTCAACATCGAATCAATCTCCATACTTGAAACAGATGAAACACCCCCCAGATCAGCTTGGGATTGAAGTATCGAATTCAACTTCTGATTCAGGATTTTAAATTGTTTCATGGTCATCAGCATATGATCAGGAAACTGTTCTTCGTCTTCATGAAATTCCAATTCATCAAACATACCACCAAACCCCTCATTATCATTCTCTGTCTCCACAAAAACGGTTTCTTGAACAGGTGAAGTGGGTTTGGGTGGCTCAGTAGATTGAGAAGAAAAAATAGAAGTAAAGGGTTGATCGAGAATGTGTTCGAATGTTGGGGAATCTGTTGTTAAAGTAAGAGGAGTAGAAGATAATGGTAAAGAATCAATACTTGAAAAAGGAGCAGAAGTAGATGGACCTGTAGCTTCATTTTTCGAAACTCCTTCACCCATATTGACATTTGCATCCATATCAGATACGTGTGCAGGGATGCCTGAAGTTCGAACCTCCTCAGGAACTGATTTGGCAATCGAATCTTCGGGTGGTAGGACAACTGTCTTTTCAGGAGTGAAACTTTCTGTGATAAGAGTAAACTCTGGAGTTTCTGGAATTCTTTCACTATCATCTTCTGTTGACTCAGTAGAGATTACAAGTTTTCGAGTCTTCTTCTTCTTTTTCTTTGACAAATGCTTTGCCATATCTTCATCCCTTCGTTTCTTGGACACCGGTGAAACAGGTGCGGGCACTTCCCTAATTAAAACGCCTTGATGAGTGATTTGAGGTTTTCGAATCACTTGTTGTGTGGGAGACTTGCGTTTATGGGTTGACTTCATTTTTATTCTTCGAAACATTCCAGTCTTCGAAGGAATGATAACATTTTCTTGGGTTTCTTCAAGAATAGGCTCAATCACTTGAGTCTCAGCAACAGACACTACATCAGTTTTAGGCTTCTTCTTTGGAGATTTCGAAGATTTTGACTCAGTTTCATTCTTCTTCGTCTTCTTGGATTTCGTATCATCTCTATCCAAGAGTATGCCAATTTTGATTGAAGAATCAATAGTCTTCAAATATGCCACCAATACAGAGTTCGAAGGATCAACTCTTTTAAGCATAGCATCTGGAATACGAGCAACTGATGGAAAAACTTCAGCACTATCTGTGACATCCTTCGGATAGTGGTATGATTGAAAAACAGATTTGTCTTCATCATTGGGTACCAAAATCCCTTCCTTATTGTAAAAATGTTGCAAAATCAAACTCCAGTATCTTGCACACGAAATACCATGAATAGCATTCGTGTATTCTACACCCTTTTGGAATTCTTTCCACAACTGCATAGAATAATCTACTTGAAGATCATAGTAGATGCCAGCAACCATGGCATACACCTCCATTCTCCCTTTATCAAGGCCAGCTGATCTCCCAGTCAAACATCGTAAAAAAATACCAAATAAGAAATTCCAGATTCGTGGAAGTCTAGATTTCTTAAAATCACTAATCTTGGACAATGGTGGCTGATATCCCATCTCATTAAACATGTGAACGATTTGTGGAAAAGTAAATGAAACAAATGGAGGCGAATTCAGAATATCAAGAATTTGGCAAAATTGTTTCTTGGTTAGCCTGACCTTTTTGTTGTTCAGCAGATGAAAAGTAATCGTATCAGATGTTTTGTTGTATGTCGCAGTTGATCCTGCTTGAGAAAGCCAGGACAATGGAACAGAGAAAGAGTTGAACATCGCTTTAGCCAAAACCGAGTTCTTCAAAGCAACTATGAGCATCTTTAATTCTTCCGGGTACTGAGAAACTTCACCCTCCAAGTAGTAGTTTGCTGCTTGAATCTTCATTATTGGTAATGAAGAGGCATCTTCAGTGGTATGAGAATCAACATGAGTAGAATTCGCCATTGTTAGGGTTTGAAGATGATGATGAACAGAGAATTTTTGGAAATTTGCTTTTTGATCGCGTAAACTGACAATGAACCCCTGGAATTCCCTTTTATATGTAACCCTTGAATTTGAATTTGAAGCGGGATATGTATTTAATGATATCCGACGTGGCACCTTGAAAATCGGACCATTACTGCGTAAAAGTAGCCATGCGTCAAAAAGTAGCTGTCACATCGCCTTGAGAAACGGACAGAATACCATACGTCATTTATAAACAGCCTGTCTAGTAATCCCCAAGAAAATTGTAACTGTCAGAACCCTTCGAATGGAAGCAAGGCTCTTTCACTTTTGGGATGAAAAGCGAAGTCATACGCCAGAAGTTCGAAATCATCAGCCTGAGTTGGTATTACTCAAAACCTCAAGGATTTCGTGAGTGCTGTGTTCCAAAGAATAGAGACGTGAAACAAATATAAGAAAAATATGGGATATTGTGATGTCAAACCATTGACACAAAAGCAGATGAAATCCCGGGAAAAGATTACTTCATTAATCATTAAGAAAAATGATCAATAGCTTGTGTGGGTTCCCGTAAATTACAATCGAATACTTGTTGATAAGTATCAAAGGGCTTCTTTTATAATGCTTCGTGGATAGTTCAAAATTTCGTTACATGTCATCCTAAACATAAGGTGAGAAATTGTAACAGAAATTACTTGTTTGACCAGTGTAGTCAGTGACAAGTTGGCGTTGAAATTTTTTGAAATGACTAGGACATTCGAATGAAACTCACACGGAAATCATATTCAAGAAAAAAATTTTGTTCTCTGGATCTTGTTGGGTAACAAACATCGTGGGTTTGGAATGTTTGATCAAGACCACTCATTCGAAATGAATATGATTTGGAGTTTCGAATTTTGGTATAGAAACAAAAGTTTCGTGAAAATCTGGAACTTAGTTCCCCATCAATTCCTTAAAAAAGATAATCAAATTTGGGTTTCACTTTCATCACGGTGTCATGATGTCAGATCATAAACACAGAGTTTTGATATATCTAAGTCTCGATGGGTTTGATCAGAGACCTCTCGGACATATGTCTTCGTGTGTGATCGTGTAAGAACTTTATGGATGAAAAAGATTGATGTAAGACACGAAAAGTACCTCTATTATGTTTGGACCAAACAGTAAACTCTTAACTCATTTTGAGAAGAGTATGGTAGCTCAGAGACTAATGTGAATATAAGCCTGATTGGGAAGAAATATTCGTATGAATAATTTCATTAAGGCTTTCGTACACACACATTGAGTCATGGAGGCTTTGGTCAACATGCAGCAGCATGCTTCTAGGGACATCCTAACTAGTTCGAATGATGAAAAATTTATCGATTCATAGGAAAATGTACCTTACCCGAGTACTGCAAGCATAATCTCCTATGTATCTTCATGAGAATCTGCAACAAAATACTAAAAAGAAATAAGAATCAAAATATGTTTGATGTTTTGATTGTTCGAAAATAAAGACAGAACAAACGAAAATCTTTTTGAATTTTAAATTTTTCGAAAATTAAATGACAAAATAAACAAAAATCTTTTTGAATTTTTGAATTTTTCGAAAATTAAATGACAAAATAAACTAAAATCTTTTTGGATTTTTGAATTTTCCAAAAATAAAATATCAAAACAAACGAAAATCTTTTTGGATTTTTGAATTTTCCGAAAATTAAATGACAAAACAAACGAAAATCTTTTTGGATTTTTGAATTTTCGAAAATTGAAATAGTACTTGATGCAAATATGCAAAATTTTATCATTCCCTTATAAGTAACAAATGTAAGAATTCGAAGGGGTCGAAGCGTTGACTATGAACAGTAACAGCTAAATCAACCCTTAAAATAAGTAACAAATGTGCGAATTCGAAGGGGTCGAAGCGTTGACTATGAACAGTAATATCTGAATGCTGAATGACTTTGCCTTGTCTTTTATTAAGCGCCTCTGATTCATTCCTTATCGTGCATCATTCTTCTTTTTCGCATGGAACAAAATTTCCATCGATCATTCCAAGTCCCTCTATAATTCTCACAAGAGCTTTTTCATCTAAAGGTTTCGTGAAAATATCAGCTAACTGATAAGTTGTTTTCACGAAATGTACTTCAATATTTCCATCGTCCACGTGATCTTTGATAAAATGATAACGAAGAGCTATGTGTTTAGTCTTCGAATGCTGCACAAGATTATGACAAATTCTTATTGCACTTTGAGAATCACAATATAATGGAATCTTTTTCATATTTATTGCATAATCACGCAATTGACTTTGGATCCATATTATTTGTGAAGTGCAAGCAGCAGCAGCCACATATTCTGCTTCAGCTGTTGAAATTGATACGCATGTTTGCTTTTTCGACTGCCAGCTTACCAATTTGCCATCAAGAAATTGACATCCACCACTTGTGCTTTTTCGATCAATATTATAACCACCCAAGTCTGCATCCGAATACGCTTGTACAAAGAACCCAGTTTTCAAAGGATACCACAATCCTAACGAAATTGTTCCTTTAAGATAACGAAAGATATTCTTTACAGCAGTGAGATGTGGTTCTCGTGGATTAGACTGATACCTAGCACAATTACACACAGAAAACATGATATCAGGTCTACTAGCTGTAAGATAAAGTAATGAACCAATCATGCTCCTATATAAAGTTATGTCAACAGCAGGTTTATCTGACGAAGGTGTAAGCTTTATGCCCATTGCCATTGGAACTCGTAACTTCGTGCTATTCGTCAATCCAAACTTTTCCAACAGATTCTTCGTATATTTTTCTTGATTAATAAAAATTCCTTTTCTGTTTTGACGAATATTCAAACCAAGAAAATTATTGATTTTTCCCATCATGCTCATTTCGAACTTACTCTTCATCAAATCTTCGAATTCTCTAGACAAAGCAGGGTCAGTTGAGCCAAAAATAATATCATCAACATAAATTTGAACAAGCATTAGATGATTCCTCACTTTCTTTCGAAATAATGTGGGATCAACTGATCCTTGTTTAAATTTAGATTGTTTCAAAAATGAGGTAAGAGTTGCATACCATGCTCGTGATGCTTGTTTCAAACCATAAACTGCCTTATCTAAAATATAAACATGATTTGGAAATTCTTCGTTAATAAAACCTAGGGGTTGTTCCACGTAAACAGTTTCTTCAAGCTCTCTATTTAGAAATGCACACTTCATGTCCATTTGATAAACATCAAAATCTTTGTGAGCTACATAAGCCAGAAATATACGAACCGCTTCGAGTCTTGCGATAGGGGCAAAAGTTTCTTCATAGTCGATTCCTTCTTGTTGTGAATATCCTTTAACAACAAGTCTGGCTTTGTTTCGAACAATATTTCCATCTTTGTCGGTTTTATTTTTGAAAATCCATTTTAACCCGACAATCGAAACGTTTTCAGGTTTAGGAATTAACCTCCAAACCTTGTTTCGTTCAAATTCAGACAACTCAGATTGCATTGCAACAACCCAATCTGAGTGTTCCATTGCAATCTTAACTGTTTTTGGTTCAATCTTTGAAATGAAAACATTAAACATGCAAAATTCTTGATGAGTATTCAATACCTCATTCTTTGCACGAATTTGAGCTCTTGTTAAAACTCCCTCTTGTGGATTCCCAATTACTTGATCCTTCGGATGATCTTTTGTCCATTTTTCCATTGGCGGATATGCTGGATCAAATTCCAAAGGTGCATCTTCGTATATATCATCGTTTTCTGAGCCTACAATCGAACAAGCATCATCAAAATCATTATTATCTTCAATATTTTCTGAATGCTCCCCCTCAACATTATGCTCCCCCTCAACATCATCATTCAATCTTTCTTTCTCCCCCTCGAAAGAATGCATGTTGTCATCTAATGTATTCGAATCCAAGTGCTCCCCATCCACTAGATTGTGTTGCATACTTTCGCCTTTCTCTTGAGAATTTGATGTTGAAGCATCATTAAGCTTTGTTAGTTCAGAGATATGATTATCACTTGCATTTATTTCAGCATCAACATCATAATCTGAAATTCCAAAAATTAAATCATAATCATTATCTAAGGTTTATGAGGATTCAGATTCATCTTCTATGATTTTCAGAATTGGATGATTTTCAAACTGAGATGTTGTTTGTTTAATGTAGTAATCATCAAATGTAAGATTAAAAGTTTCTTCAACTTTTCGTGTTCTTTTATTCAACACACGATATCCGATTGAATTATGCAAATAACCCAAGAAAATCCCTTCATCTGCTTTTGCTTGAAATTTCGTAAGATGATCCTTGAGATTCATAATGAAGCACCTGCATCCGAAAACATGGAAAAATTTGACATTAGGTTTTCGATTCTTGATAATTTCATATGGAGTAATGTTAAAACGACGATGAATGGAAAAATTTAGGTACCCATGGCTTTTAGGTACCCATGGCTTTTTGGGTCCTTGAAAATTAGATTTCAATTTCGAATGTAATGAAGAACTTTTAACCCAATCACAAACTTTTGTTTTGAGACTATCAATTAAGTTCGCTTCATCATTTAAAGGAACCGAAACATAAGTTTTTGATGGTTTCGAATGTTCACTGACATTACCCTTCGAATTCTATGTTTGTGAATGAACATTCTTTGCTTTTATAACTGGTTTCCATGCTTTGACTGATATGTTTAAATCCTTAGACGATGAACTGCCATTTGATGAATTATTCACATACATTTCATATGCTTCGTGAATTTGCTCCTTTGAAAATGTATTTGACTGATACATCTTTCATTTTCCTTCAAGGCAATGATCAATGTTCTTCCTTGACGTTATTCCTTTTTCTTATGAAGTCTTCATAGTTTCTTTCTTCGTTTGATTTGGAAAATTTGGCTTTATAGGAACAAAATCAACTTTTGGTTTTGTTATAAAAGATTTAGCATATGATGTATCAACTGTTGATTTAAAATGTTGACGTTGAAAGAATTTTTGATTTGGTTTTGAGTTATTTGAAAATTTTCTTGGAATATTAGTTTCTGAAACTTTCGAAAACCTTGGTTGTTTATTCACTTCAGACTTTGAATGATTTGATTGAGATGAATGTTGAAGTTTTGTTGAAAAAGATGAATTTTTAGCTTTGAAAACATTTTTGGGTGATTGTGATTCAGACATCTTTTGAGACTCAACATTTTGCCAAAATATTTTCTTTCTTGCTTGTCTTTTTGAAATGTTGTTTTCCTTCGAAAATTTGTCAATTTGATCTTTAAATTCCTTGGAGTTTAATTTGACAACTTTTTCTCATTCCTTTTCAACTTGTTTTGAATTCTCTTTTTCAATTTCTGATTTTTCAACCCATTTTCTTTGTGGCTTTTGACGTTGGAAAACATACGAATTCTTTGTTAAGTTTTTTTCAACTGTGCTTTGATTTGCGAAAAAACCTTCATCAGTTGTTTTTGAATTATCCTCTTCAACTAACTTCTTTAATTCTGGTTTGATTTTCTCAACATTTCTAGTAGTTACGAAAACTTGATTTGGAAAAATGACATTATCTGTACATTTGAAATTTGGATAAACCACTGATTTCGTTTCAAGATAGTGTTCACCTTTTTCATTCATCACTTTTTCGAACTTTTGTGTATCACTATACACCTGATCAACCACAATTCGAGGAGTTTCTTCTTCCTTTGAATATTTATTTTCCTTCGAAATATTCACTTCATCTTCATCATTACTATCATCAGTTTGGCTGTCTTTGAGATCCACGATGTTCATATCATAAACTTTCGAAGTTAAGGGTATATCAATTTTGCTTATTTTCATGTCTAGTCTCTTTTTGACCTCTAACAACTCCATTGATAATTTGTTGGCCTCATTGCTAGCAGATACAACAATTGAATCAAAATAAGTAACCG
Source organism: Lactuca virosa (assembly GCF_052849685.1). Classification (NCBI taxonomy): domain Eukaryota; kingdom Viridiplantae; phylum Streptophyta; class Magnoliopsida; order Asterales; family Asteraceae; genus Lactuca; species Lactuca virosa. Next base: position 411,217,201 of record NC_136428.1, on the reverse strand, counting down.
TCTCATCAAAAGAAATTAGTTCAGAGTCATAAGCATGTGTAGGAATATTAAAAGATTCGAGAATTTTACGTACCTTTGTTGTCATTGGAGATTTGTCAGCAGCTTTGGATACGAAGCATCGTCCCCTCACTTCAAATTTTTCATCATCTGAGTCCTCCTCCATTTTCGCATACAACACTCCATGCATTGGATTCCTCATTTCCTCATCGTCTGACCCGGATGACCAAATTTGATAAGTTTCATCTTCATCCTCATGCTCACCCTTTGCAACCAATGACAAATTCTTTGCTTTAGCACGAACCACCTCAAGATTCTCTGCATAGTATGCCTCATCTTTGACTTTATTCTTCCTCTCATCCTTCTATCGAAGCATACAATCATTTGCAAGATGATTCGCACCGTTGCAATAATGACAATCTATTCCAGCATCACCTTTCAGCTTCTTCTCACCCTTTCCATCAACTATCTTCGAATCTTGCTTCTCAACTTTCTTTTTCTCCTCAACAACATTTTTACTCACAGAATTTCCTTTCACCTCAGCAAGCTTAGTCTTCGAATTCAACGGCATTTTGAAAAATTTCTTGACACGATTATTCGAGTAAAATGCTATTGCTTCATCATCCGAATTCATGATGAATCCTTCTTCTTCCTCAGAGTCACCATTTTCAGCTTCTTTCTCAGAAATCTTTGACATAAGAGCTAATGGACCTCCCAAATTCAACTTCGATTCTTCAGCAATCTCATTTACCTCAATTTCGTGTGTTTTCAACTGATTGTACAAATCATTGAGAGTTGATGTATCAAAACTTTGCTGATTCTTCACCATCATACTCACACTTCTCCATTGTTTTCGAAGTCCCATTACAAATATGAGATTGAATTCCATTGAAGTCCTGGTAATTCCATAGCGACTGCACCGATAGATTAACTCGTTCAGACGATCATAGTAAACTTCAATTATTTCTCCTTCTTTTTGTTTGAAATCTTTCAACTCAACCAAACACTGTTTAACTGAATTGAGTTTTGTCTTCTCACTTCCTTGAAATTTATCTTTCAGATTGTTCCAGACTTCCTTTGCAGTTGTACAACTCCTAACGTAATTGTACACAACTGAAGGTAATGCACCTCGCAGTTCCCTGATACACCTCTTCTCCAGTTTCTTCAGACGATCAGTTTGATTATCAACTCCAGAATTTGTAGAAGATGATCCAATTGATTGAACATTCACTGGAACATTGACATTTCCAGTGATACATGACCATAATTCTTCATCCAGACCATTCAGATAATCCTGCATACGATCAGCCCACTGATCATAGTATTCAGGGATTAGCATTGGAATTTTGGTTGATGAACCTAGCAGATGAGAAAACGAGGTCATCGAATTGAGATTGAAACTCGCCATTGTTGTAAGGAAGAAGATTTTGAGTAGTTTGAAAACATTTGAGAATTTGAAAACAAACCAGATGAATCAAATCGAGTTGATGAGAATAACACTCGATTTAACAATTCAAATGGAGAATCGAATCACAGACTAAGATCTAGACAATTTTTCACTTTCAAAAAGTGCGGAAACTTTTGAATCAAAAAGTTGATTCAAAAACTTTTTGAACAGTGTGAAAATCAGATCAGAGATATGATTCCTGCTCTGATACCAATTGATGAATCAATGAATCGAGTAATGAATAAATCAGAGTATGAATTCAAGTAAGAATATGAGATTTGAACACAGGACGTAAATATGATCTTGTTATGCTCTATTATGCTTTCGAATTCTTTACAAAGTACAGTAGACAAGTCTGTAAAAGTTCTTATCTAACTCTAGTAAATAACCTTATTTATAGGGAACTGAAAGCATACAAAAATATACTAAGGCATTGACTCTAAAGCTTCGAATAAAAGCGCCCTAGTAAAATACATTACAAAATATTCGAAGAGTCCAAAACATACTTCGACTAATTACAACAATTTGACCCTTACAAAAATACTTACGAATTCAGCAGCTTTATGCTGATACTCTCTTTTCAAAACAACTTGTATTCTCAGGTAATCAGTAATACAAGTAACTGCAAGATTTCTGAAGTCAAGACGCTAAGGCGTAGACTCTTTTGCTACATTTTGCAATCATATGTAATTTAATTGGAAACATGTAATTTTTGGAACATGTATTTTGGAAACAATGTAATCCTTTAAATTATATCTATGATGGTTGTGTTTTACTTTCTTCACTATGGTTATGATACTGAGCATGACGTCATCCACCCCCGAACGTTTCCGCCGTTCTGGTTTGGGGGTGTGACAACATTTTACACTCAAAACTGTTCACCCTCTTCCCAAGACACTTCCTCTCTTCCCAAAACACATAATCATTCCTTCTCTCTAACACTCCATCTCCTTCACTTCTCTCTCTCTCTACACTCTTTCTCACACTCCACCATTTACCACACTCAAACTCTCTCTTTCTCTCTCTAAAACCATGAAATTCTCCAGCCAAGAACATCTCTTAACCTTCAAATCTTCATCCTCTAGGGTTGTTCTTCATGGTAATCACTAAAATCCTTCAATCTCCTTCAATTTTCTTTCTAGTTTTAAAGGTTTTTCTTGCACTTATCCTTCTTCTACACCATTCTTTATGAACATTCATGATCATAGCCAAGAATTTCGAGTTTGATGATGATGGTGGTAGGGTTTCACCCAAGAACAACATGCATGTTGTTTGATGGTGAAATCCAAGGACCAAAACCTATGTCAAACCCTAAAATACGGATTTTCACAAGTTTTAGAGGTTCATCTACCTTATTCATTCAAGTTTTTCCTTGAAAAACATCACTATGAACAAAATATATCCATGCATGGTCTTCAAACCGTGATGCATGTAATGAACATCAAGTTAAAGAGCTTGAGGATCAAAGTACATTGTTAATAGTGCATGTAAATGATTTTTTTCATAAAAAAAAATCTAAAAATCATTTTCTGTTCAAAACAAATTTTTCTCAGAATCCCATTAAGATAATAAGAGGATCTTGAAAATACCAAGAGTTTTTATTATTTCCTTCATTTACTAAAATTGTTACAAGAAAACAAGGCCATAAATCATATAAAATAGTTGCTGAGGTCTATAAATCCGAGAAACATTTGTGGATGACCCCTAAGGTAATTAATGACTTCTCATTAAAATTCATAGATTTTTGTTACTGTTTAGTATGGTTTTAGAATTTCTTTTTGTTTAGCTCCAATAAATCATAAAACCACTTTAGGGAATGTGAAAATGGTATATAATAATTGTCGCAGCTTCTACCTTGTGTGGAAGACTCAGAAACATATTTTGGGAATTTTGCAAAATGCATATCTATTTTTCATGATTTTTTGTGTTTATAATGGACTAAAAACATGAAAAATAGTTTTGCTCATCCAAAATTCATGAAAATTTACCAGAACACCTTATAGTACATTAGGATGCTACATAAATTTTTTGATGATTTTTCTCTTCTGTATACTATTTTTCTTCTATTTTCCCAAGATTAAATACATTTAAACCCAATTTTTTCTAGAATAAATGCACAAAAATCATAAAATTGGGTTAAACAGTTTAGAAATCCATTCTTATATATTTCCCAGCTTAATAATGTTTAATAACAGTAATACAAAAAGTTTGGGTAATTGTGGAAACTGTTTTCTATTTATTTCAATTTTTATTAGAATAAATGCACAAAAATCATAAAATTGGGTTAAACAATTTAGAAGACCATTTTTATATTTTTCCCAGCTCAAGTATGTCTAATGGCAGTATTATTAAAATTTTTGGAATTTTTATCCTTTGAATGCTATTTTTCATGAATTTATATTGTAACGAAGGCTTAAAATTTTGGAAAAATAGTTAATCACATCAAAAATTCAATGGAAACTTTCTGGAAAATCTCTACTGTATTTAGAATGAAAATCCAAAGTTTGACAATTTTTGGAAACTTTTTGATAATATTTTAGACTTTTAGGAGTTTAAAACACATTTAAATGTGTTGAAATACCCTCAATTAATATCACAAAAATCTGGAAATTAATATCCAAAATTGTCTTAATCACATGAGCTATAAAATTTTACCATTTCAGAAAAATGTTTGTAACTTAACAATATTAAATTTTGTCACAATATTGGAATAATTCTATTGTAATAATAAGTATACTAGTATTAGATTTCAATTAGAGACTCATTAGTGTGTAACATCGTTGTAGGAAAACGATAGTGGTACGAGTGGAGCGTAGTTCAAGGCACCATTTGCATCATCTCAATGCATAGTGAGTATTCACCACTCCCTTATTTTCGGTTTTTCAATTTTTTGGGGTGGAAAAGCATGTCCTAAACTTTTTATGTTCGTTGTATTTATTTTGACTCATATGAAACTTGGTTGCTATATTTCGTATGTATGTGTATGTTACTTTAATTCATGAGGACTGTATCACGGTTAAGTCCCTGGAATCTCTAGACACAACTCATTAACTCTTTTGAGCCTATGGTTATTATGGATAGCGCTATCAGGAGGTAGACAACTCCTCACTCGCACGATTCGCTTGAGTGCATTTTACCATTTTATACACTATGTTTGCGATACACATAGTAGTCAATAGGGCACGATTCGGTCATTAGGCTTGGGTTGTGAACTCATGAATGGAAACTTGATGCACATACGAATCTTACATCACATTTTAGCGAAGAAACTTGTATACTCATTTTAGCAACGAACTTTTATTACTGAAAAGTTATATACTTGTTTTAGCAACGAAATTGTTTGCTCCTTGTAACAACGAATATTATTTCGATTCTTGAAAACTCATTTTCGCAATATACTTTTATTTATGGAAACTTTTATCAAAACTTTTATTTCGATTCTTGAAACCAATATTATTTTTAATCTGTGAGTACTCACCAACTATTTTTATAGTTGACGTTCGTTTTACATGCTTTTTCAGGAATCAACGAGTAAGTGGCACTTAGGGACACATCACTTTTAGGAGCATTTGCATGTGTTGTATTTCAATTTACATTGTAATTTCTTTTAAAAGTTGTTCAAACCCATTGTAAATTTGTAATGATTTTTAATACTATGGTTGGTGTTCTCTTTAAACTTTTGCTATGAAACCCTTTGTACTGCCACGTCTCGTGTTTCCGCTTTAGCGGGGTGTGACAAATTGGACCTTGGATATGGTCCAAATTAGATCAGGGGTAAAATGGTCATTTTACCCTAAGAAGTATTATTGGTTTTGGACTAAGTGTTATTTGGTATTGATAGGTCGGGGAGCCGACGGATTAGCAGTTCGAGGAATTGCCAGTTAGCAGCCTTAGGATTATCTGCAAGTCTTCAGCAGTGCAAGGTGAGTCTCCTCACTGTTTCTATGGGTGTAAGGCCACAATGCGGACCCATTCAGTTTATGTATGGTAGGAAGACCCAGGGGTTAGCCCTAGGCCTTATTCATGAAAGACCAGGAGACAGCTCCTAGCACACAGTATGCTATTATGTATGGTAGGAAGACCCGGGGGTTAGCTCTAGGTAGTATGTATGAAAGACCAGGAGGTGGCTCCTGGCACACTGTATGCATATTAGCTAAATAGAGTAGTATGTATGCTAGTTGTCTTTGTGATACTTGCATGGAAGACCAGGAGGAGTCTCTTGGAACTTGTCTGTAAGACCCACGGGGTGGCCCCCGGCTTGGCAAGAAAGACCACGAGGCAGGCCGTGGCATAACGCAAGACTATGTGTGGCACATAACAACTTATTTGATATATAATTGATACGCATGGCTCACAGTTATGTATGGCTCAGTCGATATGTATGGTATGTGGTATCTGGGGAACTCAATAAGCTTCGTGCTTACGGTTTACAAGTTTTGTTTCAGGCACCTCCAGTTTTCAGATAAGGAGCTCGGGACGATCGCAGCGCATCCACCCATATTATTACGCATTATGTGATCTTTGGGATTAGACTCTGATATTAGTTTAAATTAAAAGGTTTTCAATGTTTGGAACAAGGTTGTTAAAGTGTTTTCAGTAAACCGTTTTATAAATTATTAAATAAAAAAAAATGAAATTTTTGGTCTTGGACTTTGGGATGTTACAATTTGATGCTCAATCTTACTACCTCACGCTACAATGAATCCCTATGCCCAATGATTGAGTATTTTCATTTCTCGTCATTCGGTCTAGCTTTGGCCATGGTAGAATCCATTCCTCTCGTCCGTCTCTCAAAGGCGTATTTGTCTGCTACTTATGTTCTTGTTGATGATGTGATGAACTATGATGTTGATTCTAGAAAGACATCCATCCCTAAATCTCAATTCTGCAGAATTCTAGGGTTTGATACCACTGAAGGGCTTGTCGATCCGTAATCAATTTCTTCTTCTGATCTAATCCACATGTTCTACCAAATGGGTTACCTTGGGGAAATCACATTGCTATCCAAGTTCAAGAAGCCTAATTTTCATACTATGTGGAATGAGCTGTTCACGTTACTATTCAAGAGTCTTTCTGAAAGGGTTGCCGGCTCAGACAATGCGAGTAAGCGTTTCTACACAATTCTTTATGGTCTTTATCACAATATCAACTTGGAATATGGGTCTATCCTCTGGACGCAACTAATTCAAAGCACTACATCTTCTACTCGCAACACTGAGATTTCTTGCGCTCGGTTTTGGTCCATAATTGTCCACAGAGCCCTTATACACTTCAAGATTCCTTTTGCAAATGATGCGGTTGGTGCTGCTGTTCCAATTCTACAAACATCGTCCTTCATAATGTCTGACTCCTCCAAAATTTCTTTTGTTGGATCGATTCCGGAGGTCATGCTCGCCAAAGTGCCTAAAGACAATGTCATCGTCAATGACTACCGGAAGCAACCCCCTTCTGGTCCACGTCCTATGTCCGATGGTTTACGGATAACGATTGAGGAAGCTAACAAACCAAAAGGGGGAGCAAAGCGAAAGGGTAAAGCAGGTCCTTCTGAAGTCGTCAAGACTCCGAAAAATAAAGTCAAAAATGCTGCTCGAAAATAAAAGTCACCGTTTCTGGTTCCAGAATCTTTTGAATCCTGAACTCACTTCGATGTTCGTGGGGGTGAACCTGTTCAGAACGAGGTTGAAGATATCGTGGCCACTTTGGAACCACCCACTTCAACATCTCTTCCGAAGGTCTCTACTCCACCTACTCATCTACACCTGATTCTGATTTATTTCACATACCCACTCCTCCACATCCTCCGATTACCACCTCATCTCCGATCACCATCAATGTTCCAATTACAATTGCTCCAATACCAAAGTTCTCTGTTGGTGTTTCCCAACTACAGATTTATATTGCCCAATCCACTCCATTCTATACCGATTCCACAGCCACAACAACTTCCACTGTTAGTACTCTGATGACAACTGTCAACGTATCTGATACGGAGGCAGGTGTTACCTTCGGTACTATAGTTGGTCCAAGCACCTCTACAGCTTCTCCTTTGAGGTAAGATAATCCAAATGTTATGTATGAGGATGATCAGGATGACTTTTAGAACTTTTTTTTTAGCCCCTTCACTATCCAACAAGCAAGTGATCATGAGGATGCCCCTATGTCGAAAGGCCAGTTTAAACAGCTCAATGATAAGTTGGATTTAGTTTTGCAGTCCTCTATTGCCTCTTCTAATTTTGAGTTTATGCTAAAATGTCATCGAGAAACGGTTGAAACACTCACCAAAGGCAATACAAAAGTCCTTGAAGACTCAACCGAGGCAATCCAGGCATCCAAGAAGACCATTACTGAAATGACCGAAAAAGTCAAAAAACTACATGCTGAAGTCAAATAGTTTATGGCTGACTTTCGAAGCTCTTCTGATAAGAACACTAAAGAGGCCAACAACTTCATTACGAGTCTTGGAACTACTTTACAAACTGAAAGAGAAGCCTTTTATCGTGTGCGGGGTGAAATACAAATTGACACCTCTGAGATGATTGCTTCTGTTGTTTCGAAGATCGAGCAGCTTCAGAAGGATCTTGCTGCTGAAACTGCCATCATGGATAAATTACCTGCGAAGACTAAAAAAGTCAAGGTTCTCTCTATCAAGCTCAACTATGAAAATAAACACTTGTACGATCTCGAAACTGAGAAAGAAGTTATCAAAAGTTGCGTGTCGGAAATTAATCAGTACCTGCATTGTTTGGTGGAAACTCGGGATTCCATTCTTACCGTATCGGTTCGCCAACACCTTAGTGAAAAGCTCCTGCCAGTTTTTTCCATGTTAAACCGAATACAAGGTGTTTCAGAAGGTGATGCTCTTCCGAAACAAGGGGGAGAACATGTTAAAGAGAAAGAACAACCTTTGCCCAGATTAAGAAGCCCACTGATGAACAACATGAGGAGAAACCGAAAATAGATCTGAAGGTTAATGAAGCTTCGGGATCTAAAGGGAAATAAAAGTTGATTGATGATGATCAAGAAGAAGAAGAAGTTATTTCGGAGGGTGAAAAACTGGTAAGGAAGAAACGAGACAAGGTGCTTGATTATCTTCTGCATCTTCGCGTAGATTTAGAAGCAAAGGAAGCAGAAGAGAGAGTTGAAAAAGTTACTCTCGCAACACAGATGACACTGTTCCCTCCTTGGACCTTCGAAAGAATTCAAAAGGAAGCTATCAACGATCCGAGCATTCATTGGTTGGAGCCTTCGGTATCATTTGAACTATTCAATACCACTGACTCTTAGCTCGACTTCTCACTCACTCCGAAAGCCTTCCTATTCTGATGTTTTGAGCATATTGAGAAAGCACCAATTTCAGACTATGATGTTAACAACATGATTATCTCTTTTTATCTCAAACATGGTCAGCCTCAGTTCAAGACTTAGAGTTTGAAGAAGATGGTTGCTGTGAAAGTTTATGCTCTGTTTCCTACTGAACACTTCAGTAATGTCAGATTTAAGGGATTCCGAGGAGCTAGTCGCATTGAAGAAGACTTCACTCTTGCTGATATTCCGTGTATGAATCCGAATGATTGGATTTCATTGTTTCTGATTTTGTCCAAGGATGAAGTGAAGTATGAGCCGATTGTTTCTCATTAAAAAAAAGAATGTTGATTTGCTACATTCACGAAGTTGCAAAACTGGATGTGGAAATCTCTTCAGTGTTGAAGAAAAGACTAGTAGTGAGACCTGAAGAAGATACGAAGGAATTTCAAAAGAGGAGACTGGGTAAAATTAAGAAATCTGATTGGAGTGTGGTGTATCAAATAAGAGAGGTTGATAAAGTTAAGAAGAATTTTTTCTTTTTATTAGACAAGCATTTATACTCCACTTCTGTATTAAACCATATCATGGACTTAACCGTAGCATGCAAAGCAAACAATGAAGGAGATATGAAATGATTCGGTGACATGATCAAGTGGTATATTGTCATTCAGAACACAATTCTAAATTTGATGACCAAGTTGTTTAAAGTTCAAAAGGTGGAACAATGAAGAATATCCTTTCTTTATTTGACACAAAGAAGGAGATTGTTTGGTTATTAATGTATTGTGTCGAAGAGTTTTGTACTAGAATAGACTCATTTATTAACGACTTGGGCCTGTTCATCCGTGTTTATGGTTTGCTAGGGTTAGACTATTTATTATGCATGCATGCATCATTTTAGGGTTTATCTATTGTATTGCGCTACTGAGCATACATATTTGATCATTGCTCTTGTTATTTGATTCAATTTACTATTTAGAATCTATCGATCTTAAGTTTCATTGTTTCTACACCCGGGAAGGAGGCCCCACGTGAAAGCTCCCACTATTAGCTCTTTGTCGTGTCCTAGGACATCTAAGGTAGCGTTGGTGAATCTTGCGAAACATTCACTTACCGTATCTCCCTCCTTCTGTTTACAACCAATAATGGAGTGAGAGTCCCCTTTGTACTTCCGCAACTACATGAAGTTCGTCAGGAAGAGATACTTCAGTTGGCGAAAGTTGTAAATACTTCCTGGACGGATAGTCTTAAACCATGTTCATGCGTTGCAATCTAGCATTGTTGGGAAATACGTGCACCGGTCTATCTTTAAGGAGGTAACTGTCCACTCATACGTGTCAATATGGCTATTTGGGTTTGTAGTTCGATTGTAAGTCTTGAGGTGTCTCAACTTTGTAGTATTCGGTATTTCGTAGTCTAAAAGTTCATTTAGAAAGGGTGATGTTACACTTCTTGACAAGCAGTATTGGTTTCGAATATGGAGGTTGTGACTAGGGTGGAACTGCTGGGTAGCGAGATACGGTTGTACCAACATGTAGTTGTATGTTGAAAAACGCGCTGAAGTCGGTCCGTAGAAACTTTGGGGTTGAAACGGGAAGGTGAGCGGTGTATTTTTCGTGAATGGTTGGTTCATTGGTGGTAGATGGTTGGCTGAGGATAGTTGATTCGTTGTCAACGATGGAGGTTGTTGTAACGACAAAGAGAGTGGTGTGGTTGTTGTGAATGGAGTTGTATGTAGGGTGGCGGCCTGTTCATTGGCGGTTTGGTTTACTAACGGGGGTGGTGTTTGTGTAAAGGCGAATTCCTCTCCGGCGGTTGACACCACCGACAGTGTCATGCTACAGAGTATTGAATTCGCCTATTGCTGTTAAACGAAAAGGTTTGCGGTGGTGCGGTGATAAAAAGCATTGATCTTTCCATTGTTGACATCCAAAGTCTACTCACCGGAGTGCTAACTGTCGTTGGACCAGCGAAATATGGTGTATTGGTTTTGACAGTCGTAGATGGGTGTGGTGAATTAGTGGTACTGATGTCAGGTTCTAGCGACATCATGCATATGACCGGGCTTCCCGGCATGTTACTGGCTTCACCGGTTCCTTCTATCGTCATCTTGAAGGTTGATGATGTGTGGTTGACGGTTGCTTGTGGTCACACACCGGATGGCGCCACATGATGCGACCTGGTCCTCGGGACCGTATCAGATGGTAGTTCTAATCACGGAGAGATGATAATGGGTGCCCCAGAAAGACCTGTGAGGTCACAACAGGAGGAAACCGTCATCCGTTCTCCGGGAGGAGCTCCCGAAAAATGCTCCGACGGTCAAGTTAGTGGCTAAACTGAGAGTATATAGTTAGAGTTAGGAGATAACAACTTACTGTGTGAGGTGGAAGAGGAGGCCTTTTATACTGAGACCTCCTTGCCTATCCGTACGGGGACAAGGTCGTTAGGTCCGACAGAATCTGATGCCTTGTTTGGTTATTTGTGCTCCTGGTATTGCCAGAGATAACGATTGATTCAGGTAGTAATGCTCTGAGCATACTCCTTGTCGCTTAGATCTGTTGCGTTTGTCATGGAGAGGAAGGAGCACACTGAGGGCTGAGCCTTCTACGCGGTCTCCCAGATCCAGAGGGACACCCGTGAGCGCGAGACTTCATCGGGGCGGCTGTGCTCGCAGTAGTCTGGTGTGGTGGCCTGCCTTGGGGCATCTTTATCACGTCCTAATTGTGACTTCTAGCATGTTCTAGGGGCACGTTATCATATACATCAAGATCTATCAAATAAGAAACAATCAAGTAGGATCATATCGGAGGTAGGGTCCGTTTGGTATACAAAGTATATTGTTTGGAAATCCACTTTAAACACCTCACTAAATCTTGCCTAGATATCACTCCCATAAGTAGACCAATCAATATAATGAATTGGAATTACTGATAAATCTTAATTATAGGTTCATAATAACGACTATGACGATAAATATAAGTTACACTAAATACAAAGTGAGTGTAGTTCAACTTACAATGTATTCTGATGAAAATCAGGAATTATGTGGGCATAACTCAGATCCAGGAGCTTCTATTCACCAAGTATCTGACACTGCAGGGCTTCGTCGGAGGGGTCGGGAACTCGGGAGTAAAGGGGTAAAAGGATTAGGAAAGTTCTACAGAGAATGTGTGGAAGGTGTGAAATGAAATGAAGGGAAAACGAATGATATATAGACCTAGAATAGGGGGGCGCTACAAACCCGATCAAGGCGCGTTGCGCCCTTGGTCATTCGTGATAACATGGCAGGTGATGGGTGGTGAAATGTGTTGGTATCTTGTGGGAGGTCAGAGGCACACCACACCCTCAGTCTCAGCACTCGGCTACGTGTGGAAATTTATTATTTCTTAAATAATTCATATCCTTTCCGTACGAGCTCAGTTTTTGACGGGTTCTATATCCATGTGTAGCAATCGACGAGATCTACAACTTTCCTTCAGACTCCATTGTCTAATTCTCACTTTATGTTTACAGCTAGTGTTACACTCAAGTCCTTGTAAGTTACCCTTTCTACCCTTTAAATTGTAATTTTTGCAACTTTTGCCCTTACTTGAGGGGTACTTGGATGGTATGCTGGGCATTAGGGGCATTACTCTGTCTGCACATAAACCCTAATATTTTGGGTTTTGACCCTATATATTGAACCTTAAGTCCAATTTCCCCATCCAATTTCCATCCTCTATCACTAGAAACGGCCCCCCTTGTAAACCCCAGCCTCATTGTTTCATTTCGAAGCTTAAGAGTGTTTTTTGTGTGTTTCAAAGGATGTTGAGGGTGGTGCTGAAGCTTGGGAACTAGAAGCATGCTTGGATCTGGAAGTCTTGCATCATCCTCAACCTCAAGAAGGTATAAAGTCCATACCTTGGTGATTAACTTGATAGATGTTGGTTATGTGATGATATTATGAGCTTTTGTCCCCAAGTTATGAGTTTTTTGTGCATGACATGCTATAGAACATTTGGGCCATCCTTTTGGACAGTTTTCTATGTATAGGGTAATAAACATATGATCTTGACTCTTGGTTCTTCCCCATGCATGACTATGGTTGTCTTACCGACTTAAGATGTTGGGGTTTTTAGTATTTATCACTTAATGCCCATGCAAGAGCACAAATTTGTAAAATTTATGGTTAAGGACAACATTTGGGGCATGGATCTGTAATTTGGACGTAAGGGCTTACGTATGAAGCACTTAATAAGTTGTGAAGGAATCCATTTGTGTACGCTGGGTGTACCAAGTGGTAAACTGCGCATACGCGGTCAAGCCCCCGTGTTCAGCTGGGAATGCCCCACGTACTCGGTTGGGTGACTCGGATGGTTTGTTGACTTTGACCAGGATTTGACTGTGACAACCCGAAATTTTTTTTGTTTTGAAAGCCCAGTCAGTCAACTCGACTTAGTGTCAAACTCACTGGTAATGAGTTCTAGCCTGATTAAAGGTCATTCTAAGGAGTTTTAAGCCTAGTACACTTAAGGAATGAGTGTTAGAATGAACCTGCTAGAGACACTGTACAACAAATCATGCCTTAACCCCTTCATTAAGAGTTCACGGCCACAACACTTGAGTTTACGGCCGTAAACTCAAGTTGGGCTGTAAACTCCCCCTTTTAGACTCATATCCTTCATATTCTTCATTATTCTCATTTCCAAGTCAAGAAAGTCTCATTCTCTCTCAAGTATCATCCAACTTTTCATCTTAGATCTTCAAAAGTGTTAGTGTTCTTTCTCTAGTTTTTTGTTAATCCTTCTTAACTAGCTTCATCCTCATGATTCATCCACGAAAATCATGTTTTCTTAGATCTTCAAGAAACACCAAGAACACCAAGAACACACACTAGTGTTCTTGGCCAAAATCAACCCTTTCAAGCCACTATATCGTAAGTATTCCTTCATTATACTTCATATCTACTAGGAAGCCTTGAATAACACCCTTGAAACATACACTTTCCCAAGAACATCTTGAGTTTACGGCCCAAGATCTTCCTTGGCCGTAAACTCAATGTTATATCATGTATGGACCATAAACCCTCCTAGTTGCAAAGCTTGTGACCTAGAACCCTTCCTTGATGGAAATAAGACCTTAAACTACTCACAAATGCAAAATGGCCATGAGTTTACGGCTGTAAACTCCTTTGGGTCGTAAACTCATCAAAAGCCTTCATTGATTTGGTCTTTCTCATCCTTGTGTAGAGCAAAAGTCCTTAAAGCTTCCCTTCCTTCAAACAACCACTTGTGCATGTTTGACCATGAGTTTACGGCCGTAAACTCCCTTTGGCTGTAAACCCATGGTAGTAAACTAATGATAGTGCCATTCCACATTCCTTTGATATATCACACGTGATTCCAACACTTGGTCAAAGTGTTTCCTAGTCCCGGAAGGTGTTTCCTTTCATATAGTTGCTTGTAAACACTATATTCATGCCAATATATGTCAATATATGTCATTTAGGACTTGTTGTGTCTCGGGACTTCATTCGTGGAACTTCTCATCCTTACACGCGTATTCGTTGAATCACCCACATCAGGTGAGTTCATACCCCGTAATGAATCTTTTAAACTATTTTAAATGCTTTTAAGGGAGGGAATACAAGTTGAACACAATGATAATTATGTAAATTGTTTGTTATAAACATCTTTCAAAATGTCACTTATGTCTTTTATAAGTGATCAAAACATTTCAAAAACTCTTTTAAAGTTGTGTTACTTTATAGTTTAATCAAACTCCGTTTTCAAAGTACAAGCATAACTTAGTAGTAAAATGAGTCTTTTCAATATCAGTTCAAGTAAAACGTTAGTAAACTATAATAGGTATAGTTTAGGAAGATACTATTCATTACTTCTAGTACAATGAAGCATACAAAGAGTCAGTTCATACATGAGTCAAATATACTATTCTGAGAAACTAAGAGATAACATACATACCAGACATAGAGAACATACAATACAGGTAATACATACTTTACATATACAAATATACAATAACATAAATGTGGACCGTCGTTCGGGGTATCGCATCAGCTGTCATGGCCCGATTTGTAGCCAGAATCTCCTAGAGGGAGAGCGTGAATTTGTGTATAGATCTATACTGGATTGACTATCCTACACCTTGCTGTTAGCTACAGTGGGACTTGCAAGTCTACGGGTGCCAAATGTCATTTCTTCCGACGTCTTTCATCGTCGTGTTATTAGTCGATAGTATGGTACAACCCGGTCACATCATACCCTAAAAATCAATTGGTTTAAGGTAGAAAGTACAGCAGTAGTTACTATAATACAACACTACAATACTTTATTATTTCCCCATTTCATTCACATTGTGATCTTCTCACAATAAACAGTAATGTAAAAACTATATTTTTGGTTAATGATAGTCTCATTTGGGAAATTACACAACTCATGCAAGAAACAAACATAGATAACATTAGATGCCTTGGTTGAAGGCTATGTTTAGTAGAGGGGACCATAATGCTAACCTTATGATTCCTTAATGTATACATCAAAGGATATATATATCAATAGGATTCGACAGGTAATAGGATGTGTGCTCTCCGCTTCATTTCATGTTCCTTGTTTGGTTGTGGGCTTGGAACGAACTCACCCAGTCTATTTTCTATTCGATTCTATATATATATATATATATATATATATATATATATATATATATATATATATATATATATATATATGCTCAGTATACATTAAGTCATCATAAGGGTACCAGGTATGGGTCAAGTCATAGAACACAAAGTCAATGCACAGTTTTCTAGTACAAAACCTACTTTCCAAATCAGAACCTTTGGTATACAAAACTAGAAACTTCCAAATAAAGGGTTTAATCCGTTTTATTAAACCAGTATAAACTTAAAGGACCTTAGGTGATTAACTCTATAATACTTTAGTTTATACATCATGGTTATGTATAACTAATACGCAATAGGTAGTTGGATGTGTGTTTTCCGCCTTACTTCCTGTTCCTTGTTTGGTTGTGGGCTTAGGGCAGATTCACCCAATTAACTTTCTATCCGATATTAGATCATATATATCCAGTATAAACTAAGTTATTATAGAACTGATTACTGTGCTTACCATTTTATTATAAGAAATAAGAGTTTTCTTAAACAATCTTTCCATTAAATATAAAAGGCCCATTACAATTAACTCCATGAGTAACAGGTGAATACCTTAGGGTTATATACCACGATGATCAAACAAACAATGGGATGTGTGCTTTCCGCCTTAGGGCAGATGCGCACAATCGATTGTTTGTTTACTCTGAGTCTTATATAACTTGTATCCATTTAGTACTCATAGAAGGGATTGTAGAGTCATTTTTACTTATCTTTCATTAAAGTAGGAAATATAGGATTTTCTAGAGGAACATGCGAACTTTTCTAAACAGAACTTACATTTTACAACTTACTACAACTTACTACATTTTCAACTACATTTTCAAGTACATTATACACCTTACTTACCTCACTAAAATCTTATGAACTCACCAGCTTAATTGTTGATCAACTCTTTCAAATAACTTGTATTCTCAGGAGACTAATAGACAGGTACTCATGCTGGGAATTCAGAAGATGGAGCATACTACCTTCAAGTCTTGTTTTGTTATTTGCTTATGTATTCTATGTTTTGTGAACACACACATTGTAAACACTTTCTTTCTAATGAAATGGTTGTTCATTACTTGCTTACTATAATGCATATCTTGTGATACTAAACATAACGTCCTCCACCCCCGAATGTTTCCGCCGTTCCGGGTTTGGGGTGTGACAGATTGGTATCAGAGCATTGTTTATAGTGAACTAAGTATATCAACCGATAAAAGATATACAACTATAAATCCAATGGGGCTTAAGTGCTCTGTCATGAAATAATGAATCGAGTAATGAATTAATCAGAGTATGAATTCAAGTAAGAATATAAGATTTGAACACAGGATGTAAATATGATCTTGTTATGCTCTATTATGCTTTCGAATTCTTTACAGAGTATAGTAGACAAGTCTGTAAAAGTTCTTATCTAACTCTAATAAATATCCCTATTTATAGGGAACTGATAGCATACAAAAAATATACTAAGGCATTGACTCTAAAGCTTCGAATAAAAGCTCCCTAGAAAAATACATTACAAAACATTGGAAGAGTCTAAAACATACTTCGACTAATTACAACAATTCGACCCTTACAATATACCTACTTGCTTATATATGTAGACCAAGTATCACGAGAAGAACATAACTAAAGTATTTAAAGGTTGAACACTGTCGTCAAACCTGAACAGTTATGTAATCATAGCTAGGATCAATATAGCCTGATCAACTATATTCATTCAAGATGTGACCGACATGTGTTTGGGAGTGATGTGGTGTTGCAATCTCCCCCTTATTACAACAATTCGACCCTTACAATCTCCCCCTTTGTAATCATAGTCGAAGTCTTCAATTTGTAAGAAGTGTGATGGAATACAGTAATACTCTTCGAATCTCCGTGTACCAGGAGATAATCTTCTTCAGCTCTTTCTTGTCACCTTCATTGTTCTTCTTGCAATGATTCATACGAACAATCAAGTTTGTATATTGAGATGTTGAATATCTCTCGACTTCACTTGCTTGGAATAAGAACCGTTTAGACTTTCCAGCTTTGTCTTTTCCTGCGAAGACAATTCCAAAAGGCTTCACGCAAATTTCACCATCAACATACTTCTTCAATTCCGCCTGAGTCTTCGTAGGAGCCATCGGAGCTTTAATTTCCATTCCTTTGGCAGTCGCTAATTCAACATATGTTAGTGCCAAGCACTCATAATAGTTTTCGATAAAAATCTTGATGTGAGCTACTCCAAGTTTGATTTCATCTGGTTCTGTGTTTTGAAGGTATGAGAATGATTTGTCTTTCAAAAGTAATGCAACTTGTATAAGATCATACAAGTTCATTAATGGAAAGTCTACAACAGTGAATTCCCAAATATTTCCATTTGCCCTGGCAACCACATACTTAACATTTTGGACTGTGTTTTCAAAAACCACATCCTTTTTCATACTTATGACCTTCTTGATTTTTATTAAAGACCAAACTTCCTCAGGAGCTTTTCCAAGAACAGCATGAAAACGAATTTTCATGTGTGTACCTTCATCTTTATTTTTAAAATTCCCTTCTGCTTTGAACTGAGGCATGATAAACATCATTTCGTTTATGGGAAAATCCAGCTGGCCTGCATCAGTATTTGTGACCAAATAACTCCGCTTTGGTTTCTTCTCGAATGTATACATGTGATTAAAAGCAACCTTGGCCTCAATTGTTTCGTAATTATAATGTTTGGCTGGATCACCTTTATCCATTCCCTTCGGATCACTAGCACGCTGAGTCATAATACTTTGAATAATCCTCAGTTTTTCAAGTTCAGCTTCTACTTCAGCCTTCTTTTCCTCTTTCGATTTTTCCACTACAATTGATTTGCCTTTATCTTTCAAGGCTTGATTGTCAATTGTCTCTTTTGGTTTTGAACCACTCCCACCAGTCTCTGAAGATTTACCAATCACAATTCTTTTCGAAGTTGGTCTTGCAATTGGCATTGTTGTTACAATTGTTGAAGTAACAAGTTCAGCAGAAACTATTACTGGTTTTGTTGTTGGGATTTTCAAAGAAAAGACTTTTCCCACAACTTTCGCATCTTCTCCACTAGTCTTTGACTCACTAGTTTTTCTTTCTCCCCCTTGCACCCCTGTGAAAACAGACGAGGCAAACGTTGTTGGAAGAGGACTTGATATGCGAAAGAGAGGAGCAAGTTGTTTGTTGAGAATTGCTTCGAAGTGGACAAACTTTTGTGACAAAAATTCAGGTGTAATCAAGGAAGAAGACACCAGCCTGCCAGATATTTCTTTTAACTCCTTGAGTAAAGATATCACTTCCTCAAAGTTTGTACTTTCATTTGATGAAATTTGAGTAAGTTGTGGACTCAAATTTTCATATAATTTGACAAATTTGGTGACAGCGTCACAAATTATATCAACCTTTTGATACAATGATGCATAGTCGTGTTGAATAGTATCTATTTCTCTTTTCATATCTTCACGAAGTTCATGAATTAGCAAGTTTACATCCTCTCGAACTTTCTTCACATCTTGAATAAAAAGAACATGTCTTTCCTTTGCAACATTTTTCAACTCTCTCAGATCACCACCAAATTTCGAAATTTGAGAATTGATTCAAATTTCATTGTTTTGATCATTGAGATCAACTTTCTCCAAAATTAGTGATTCAGAGTCTGTAAGCATTCCAGAGACTTTGCTCTCAACTCTGGCTTTGAACATCTTCAACATCGAATCAATCTCCATACTTGAAACAGATGAACCACCCCCCAGATCAGCTTGGGATTGAAGTATCGAATTCAACTTCTGATTCAGGATTTTAAATTGTTTCATGGTCATCAGCATATGATCAGGAAACTGTTCTTCGTCTTCATGAAATTCCAATTCATCAAACATACCACCAAACCCCTCATTATCATTCTCTGTCTCCACAAAAACGGTTTCTTGAACAGGTGAGGTGGGTTTGGGTGGCTCAGTAGATTGAGAAGAAAAAATAAAAGTAAATGGTTGATCGAGAATGTGTTCGAATGTTGGGGAATCTGTTGTTAAAGTAAGAGGAGTAGAAGATAACGGTAAAGAAACAATACTTGCAAAAGGAGCAGAAGTAGATGGACCTGTAGCTTCATTTTTCGAACCTCCTTCACCCATATTGACATTTGCATCCATATCAGATACGTGTGCAGGGATGCCTGAAGTTCGAACCTCCTCAGGAACTGATTTGGCAATCAAATCTTCGGGTGGTATGACAACTGTCTTCTCAGGAGTGAAACTTTCTGTGATAAGAGTAAACTCTGGAGTTTCTGGAATTCTTTCACTATCATCTTCTGTTGACTCAGTAGAGATTACAAGTTTTCGAGTCTTCTTCTTCTTTTTCTTTGACAAATGCATTGCCATATCTTTATCCCTTCGTTTCTTGGACACCGGCGAAACAGGTGCGGGCACTTCCCTAATTAAAACACCTTGATGAGTGATTTGAGGTTTTCGAATCACTTGTTGTGTGGGAGACTTGCGTTTATGGGTTGACTTCATTTTAATTCTTCTAAACATTCCAGTCTTCGAAGGAATGATAACATTTTCTTGGGTTTCTTCAAGAATAGGCTCAATCACTTGAGTCTCAACAACAGACACTACATCAGTTTCAGGCTTCTTCTTTGGAGATTTCGAAGATTTTGACTCAGTTTCATTCTTCTTCGTCTTCTTGGATTTCGTATCATCTCTATCCAAGAGTATGCCAGTTTTGATTGAAGAATCAATAGTCTTCAAATATGCCACCAATACAGAGTTCGAAGGATCAACTCTTTTAAGCATAGCATCTGGAATACGAGCAACTGATGGAAAAACTTCAGCACTATCTGTGATATCCTTCGGATACTGGTATGATTGAAAAACTTCTTTGTCTTCATCATTGGGTACCAAAATCCCTTCCTTATTGTAAAAGTGTTACAAAATCAAACTCCAGTATCTTGCACACGAAATACCATGAATAGCATTCGTGTGTTCTACACCCTTTTGGAATTCCTTCCACAACTACGTAGAATAATCTACTTGAAGATCATAGTAGATGCCAGAAACCATGGCATACACCTCCATTCTTCCTTTATCAAGGCCAGCTGATCTCCCAGTCACACATCGTAAAAAAAATACCAAATAAGAAATTCCAGATTCATGGAAGTCCAGATTTCTTAAAATCACTAATCTTGGACAATGGTGGCTGATATCCCATCTCATTAAACATGTGAACGATTTGTGGAAAAGTAAATGAAACAAATGGAGGCGAATTCGGAATATCAAGAATTCGGAAAAATAGTTTCTTGGTTAGCCTGACCTTTTTGTTGTTCAACAGATGAAAAGTAATCGTATCAGATGCTTTGTTGTATGTTGTAGTTGATCCTGCTTGAGAAAGCCAGGACAATGGAACAGAGAAAGAGTTGAACATCGCTTTAGCCAAAACCGAGTTCTTCAAAGCAACTATGAGCATCTTTAATTCTTCCGGGTACTGAGAAACTTCACCATCCAAGTAGTAGTTTGCTGCTTGAATCTTCATTATTGGTAATGAAGAGGCATCTTCAGTGGTATGAGAATCAACATGAGTAGAAGTCGCCATTGTTAGGGTTTGAAGATGATGATGAACAAAGAATTTTGGGAAATTTGCTTTTTGATCGCGTAAACTGACAATGAACCCCTGGAATTCCCTTTTATATGTAACCCTTGAATTTGAATTTAAAGCGGGATATGTATTTAATGATATCCGACGTGGCACCTTGAAAATCGGACCGTTACTGCGTAACAGTAGCCATGCGTCAAAAAATAGCTGTCACATCGCCTTGAGAAACGGACAGAATACCATACGTCATTTATAAACAGCATGTCTAGTAATCCCCAAGAAAATTGTAACCGTCAGAACCCTTCGAATGGAAGCAAGGCTTTTTCACTTTTGGGATGAAAAGCGAAGTCATACGCCAGAAGATCGAAATCATCAGCCTGAGTTGGTATTACTCAGAACCTCAAGGATTTCGTGAGTGCTGTGTTCCAAAGAATAGAGACGTGAAACAAATATAAGAAAAATATGGGATATTGTGATGTCAAACCATTGACACAAAAGCAGATGAAATGCCGGGCAAAGATTACTTCATTAATCATTAAGAAAAATGATCAATAGCTTGTGTGGGTTCCCGTAAATTACAATCGAATACTTGTTGATAAGTATCAAAGGGCTTCTTTTACAATGCTTCGTGGATAGTTCAAAATTTCGTTACATGTCATCCTAAACATAAGGTGAGAAATTGTAACAAAAATTACTTGTTTGACCAGTGTAGTCAGTGACAAGTTGGCGTTGAAAAATTTTGAAATGACTAGGACATTCGAATGAAACTCACACGGAAATCATATTCAAGAAAAAAATTTTGTGCTTTGGATCTTGTTGGGTAACAAACATCTTGGGTTTCAAATGTTTGATCAAGACCACTCATTCGAAATGAATATGATTTGGAGTTTCGAATTTTGGTATAGAAACAAACGTTTCGTGAAAATCTGGAACTTAGTTCCCCATCAATTCCTTAAAAAAGATAATGAAATTTGGGTTTCACTTTCATCACGGTCTCATGATGTCAGATCATAAACACAGAGTTTTGATATATCTAAGTCTCGATGGGTTTGATCAGAGACCTCTCGGACATATGTCTTCGTGTGTGATCGTGTAAGAACTTTATGGATGAAAAAGATTGATGTAAGACACGAAAAGTACCTCTGTTATGTTTGGACCAAACAGTAAACTCTTAACTCATTTTGAGAAGAGTAAGGTAGCTCAGAGACTAATGTGAATATAAGCCTGATTGGGAAGAAATCTTCGTACGAATAATTTCATTAAGGCTTTCGTACACACACATTGAGTCATGGAGGCTTTGGTCAACATACAGCATCATGCTTCTAGGGACATCCTAACTAGTTCGAATGATGAAAAATTTATCGATTCATACGAAAAATGTACCTTACCCAAGTACTGCAAGCATAATCTCCTATGTATCTTCATGAGAATCTGCAACAAAATACTAAAAAGAAATAAGAATCAAAATATGTTTGATGTTTTGATTTTTCGAAAATAAAGACAGAACAAACGAAAATCTTTTTGAATTTTTAAATTTTTCGAAAATTAAATGACAAAATAAACGAAAATCTTTTTGAATTTTTGAATTTTTCGAAAATTAAATGACAAAATAAACTAAAATCTTTTTGGATTTTTGAATTTTCCGAAAATAAAATGTTAAAACAAACGAAAATCTTTTTGGATTTTTGAATTTTCCGAAAACTAAATGACAAAACAAACGAAAATCTTTTTGGATTTTTGAATTTTCGAAAATTGAAATAGTACTTGATGCAAATATGCAAAATTTTATCATTCCCTTATAAGTAACAAATGTACGAATTCGAAGGGGTCGAAGCGTTGACTATGAACAGTAAAAGCTGAATCAACCCTTAAAATAAGTAACAAATGTGCGAATTCGAAGGGGTCGAAGCGTTGACTATGAACAGTAATCTCTGAATGCTGAATGACTTTGCCTTGTCTTTTATTAAGCGCCTCTGATTCATTCCTTATCGTGCATCATTCTTCTTTTTCGCATCGAACAAAATTTCCATCGATCATTCCAAGTCCCTCTATAATTCTCACAAGATATTTTTCATCTAAATGTTTCGTGAAAATATCAGCTAACTGATCAGTTGTTTTCACGAAATGTACTTCAATATTTCCATCCTCCACGTGATCTTTGATAAAATGATAACGAAGAGCTATGTGTTTAGTCTTTGAATGCTGCACAGGATTATGACAAATTCTTATTGCACTTTGAGAATCATAATATGATGGAATCTTTATCATATTTATTGCATAATCGCGCAATTGACTTTGGATCCATATTATTTGTGAAGTGCAAGCAGCAACAGCCACATATTCTGCTTCAGCTGTTGAAATTGATACACATGTTTGCTTTTTCAACTGCCAGCTTACCAATTTGCCATCAAGAAATTGACATCCACCACTTGTGCTTTTTTGATCAATATTACAACCACCCAAGTCTGCATCCGAATACGCTTTTACAAAGAACCCAGTTTTTGAAGGATACCACAATCCTAACGAAATTGTTCCTTTTATATAACGAAAGATATTCTTTACAAATGTGAGATGTGGTTCTCGTGGATTAGACTAATACCTAGCATAATTACACACAGAAAACATGATATCGGGTCTACTAGCTGTAAGATAAAGTAATGAACCAATCATGCTCCTATATAAAGTTATGTCAACAGTAGGTTTATCTAACGAAGGTGTAAGCTTTATGCCCGTTGCCATTGGAACTCGTAACTTCGTGCTATTCCTCAATCCAAACTTTTCCAACAGATTCTTTGTATTTTTTTTTATTAATAAAAATTCCTTTTCTGTTTTGACGAATATTCAAACCAAGAAAATTATTGATTTTTCCCATCATGCTCATTTCGAACTTACTCTTCATCAAATCTTCGAATTCTCTAGACAAACCAGGGTCAGTTGAGCCAAAAATAATATCATCAACATAAATTTGAACAAGCATTAGATGATTCCCCACTTTCTTTCGAAATAATGTGGGATCAACTGCTCCCTGTTTAAATTTAGATTGTTTCAAAAATGAGGTAAGAGTTGCATACCATGCTCGTGATGCTTGTTTCAAACCATAAACTGCCTTATATGAAATATAAACATGATTTGGAAATTCTTTGTTAATAAAACCTGGGGGTTTTTCCACGTAAACAGTTTCTTCAAACTCTCCATTTAAAAATGCACACTTCACGTCCATTTGATAAACATCAAAATCTTTGTGAGCTGCATAAGCCATAAATATACGAACCGCCTCGAGTCTTGCGACAGGGGCAAAAGTTTCTTCATACTCGATTCCTTCTTGTTGTGAATATCCTTTAACAACAAGTCTGGCTTTGTTTCGAACAATATTTCCATCTTTGTCGGTTTTATTTTTGAAAATCCATTTTAACCCGACAATCGAAACATTTTCAGGTTTAGGAATTAACCTCCAAACCTTGTTTCGTTCAAATTTAGACAATTCAGATTGCATTGCAACAACCCAATCTGAGTGTTCAATTGCAATCTTAACTGTTTTTCGTTCAATCTTAGAAATGAAAACATTGAACATGCAAAATTCTTGATGAGTATTCAATACCTCATTCTTTGCACGAATTTGACCTCTTGTTAAAACTCCTTCTTGTGGATTCCCAATTACTTGAATCTTCGGATGATCTTTTGTCCACTTTTCCATTGGTGGATATTCTGGATCAAATTCCAAAGGTGCATCTTCGTATATATCATCGTTTTCTGAGTCTACAAGCGAACAGACATCATCAAAATCATTATTATTCTCAATGTTTTCTAAATTCTCCCTCTCAACATTATGCTCCCCCTCAACATCATCATTCATCCATTCTTTCTCCCCCTCGAAGGAATGATGTTCGTCATCTAATGTATTCGAATCCAAGTGCTCCCCCTCCATTGGATTGTTTTGCATACTTTCGCCTTTCTCTGGAGAATTTGATGTTGAAGCATCATTAAGCTTTGTTAGTTCAGTGATATGATTATCACTTGCATTTATTTCAGCATCAACAGCATGATCCGAAATTCCAAAAATTAAATCATAATCAATATCTAATGTTTGTGAGGATTCAGATTCATCTTGTATGTTTTTCAGAATTGGATGATTTTCAAACTGAGATGTTGTTTGTTTAATGTAGTAATCATCAAATGTAAGATTAAAAGTTTCTTCAACTTTTCGTGTTCTTTTATTCAACACATGATATGCAACTGAATTATGCGAATATCCCAAGAAAATCCCTTCATCTTCTTTTGCTTGAAATTTCGTAAGATTATCCTTGAGATTCATAATGAAGCACCTGCATCCGAAAACATGGAAAATTTGACATTAGGTTTTCGATTGTTGAGAATTTCATATGGAGTAATGTTAAAACGACGATGAATGAACGATCTGTTTTGAGTGAAACATGCAGTTGATACTGCTTCAGCCCAAAGATATTGTGGAAGATTCGCATATGCCAACATAGTCCTTGCCGCTTCGCATAGAGACCTATTTCTTCGTTCAACAACACCATTTTGTTGTGGTGTGTATGGAGATGAAAAATTATGCGAAATCCCTTTGTCCACCAAAATGAATCAAGAACATTGTTCTTAAATTCAGTTCCATGATCACTCTTAATTTTTCGAACAATCTTCTTCAATGTTGTTTCCATCTTTTTGATAAAGTCAATCATGATTTGTGCAACTTCAGATTTAAGCCTGAGAAAATAAACCCACGTAAATCTGGAAAAATCATCAACAATCACTAAAATGTACCGTTTCTTGTTGAGAGTTGAAACTGTCGAAGGTCCACACAAATTAATATGTAGAGCTCCAGAGGTGCAACTATTTTCGAATCAATCGTAATTGGATGACCTTGTTTATGTTGCTTGCCAACTTCACAAGCTGCACATAAAGAATCATTGTCAAATTTAAGTACAGGTAAACCAGTTACCAGATCTTGTACCACAAGTTTATTGATGTTTCGAAAATTGAGATGAGAAAGTCTTCGATGCCAAAGCCAACTTAAGTCTGATGTTGCCTTCGAAAGAAGACATATAGCAGGTTTCCCTACTATCGGATTAATGTCCAAAGTGAACATGTCACCTTTCCTTTTGGATTTCAGTAACACCTCTTTTGTTGTGACATTCGAAATAATACTTCTTTCTTCGTTAAAAAGAACTTGATTGCTAGTGCCCACAACAAGTTGAGAAACACTTATCAAGTTATGTTGAAGACCTTCAACATATGCCACCCGATTCACTATGAATTGACCATTGGTGATCTTCCCGTATCCTTTGACTTGACATTTTTGATTGTTCCCAAACTTCACAACTCCAGCATTTTTGAGACTTCGAAAATCACGTAAATTCTCCTTCTTCCCAATCATGTGACGAGAGCAACCACTATCGATGTACCACTTGTTATCATATTGCTCATCACATAGTACCTACATTCAATGGAAAATTTTAGGTACCCATGGCTTTTTAGGTCCTTGGAAATTAGATTTCAATTTCGAATGTAATGAAGAACTTTTAACCCAATCACAAACTTTTGTTTTGAGACTATCAATTAAGTTTACATCTTCATTTAAAGGAACCGAAACATAAATTTTTGATGGTTTCGAATGTTCACTGACATTACCCTTCGAATTCTGAGTTTGTGAATGAACATTCTTTGCTTTTATTACTGGTTTCCATGCTTTGACTGAAATGTTCGAATCCTTAGATGATGAACTGCCATTTGATGAATTATTCACATACTTTTCATATGCTTCGTGAATTTGCTCCTTTGAAAATGTATTTGACTGATACATCTTTCCTTTTCCTTCAAGCCAATGATCAATGTTCTTCCTTGACGTTATTCCTTTTTCTCGTGAAGTCTTCATAGTTTCTTTCTTCGTTTGATTTGGAAAATTTGGCTTTTTAGGAACAAAATCAACTTTTGGATTTGTTATAAAAGATTTAGCATATGATGTAATAACTGTTGATTTAAAATGTTGACGTTGAAAGAATTTTTGATTTGGTTTTGAGTTATTTGAAAATTTTCTTGGAATATTAGTTTCTGAAACTTTCGAAAACCTTGGTTGTTTATTCACTTCAGACTTTGAATGATTTGATTGAGATGAGTGTTGAGGTTTTGTTGAAAAAGATGAAGTTTTAGCTTTGAAAACATTTTTGGGTGATTGTGATTCAGACATCTTTTGAGACTCAACATTTTGCCAAAATATTTTCTTTCTTGCTTGTCTTTTTGAAATGTTGTTTTCCTTCGAAAATTTGTCAATTTCATCTTTGAATTCCTTGGAGTTTAATTTGACAACTTTTTCACTTTCCTTTTTAACTTGTTTTGAATTCTCTTTTTCAATTTCTGATTTTCAACCCATTTTCTTTGTGCTTTTTGACGTTGGAAAACATACGAATTCTTTGTTAAGTTGTTTTCAATTGTGCTTTGATTTGCGAAAAAACCTTCATCAGTTGTTTTTGTATTATCCTCTTCAACTAACTTCTTTAATTCTGGTTTGATTTTCTCAACATTTCCAGTTGTTACGAAAACTTGATTTGGAAAAATGACATTATCTGTACATTTGAAATTTGGATAAACCACTGAATTCGTTTCAGGATAGTGTTCACCTTTTTCATTCATCGCTTTTTCGAACTTTTGTGTATCACCATACACCTGATCAACCACAATTCGAGGAGTTTCTTCTTCCTTTGAAGATTTCTTTTCCTTCGAAATGTTCACTTCATCTTCATCATCACTATCATCAGTTTGGCAGTCTTTGAGATCCATGAAGTTCATATCATAAACTTTCGAAGTTGAGGGTATATCAGTTTCATTTTCAACCATCAAATCCTTAACTTTTTCTTTTCCTTTAGATGTTGAAGCAACATTACTAACAGACAACTGAGAACAATCAACATCTTCAAGTTCACTAATTTCACTAATATTGTCAGAATTATCTTCAATATCAGCAAAATTAGATTTAAGAATCAGACGTTGAATTCTCAGTCTTTTTCAAAATTTGAATTTGTTCAGATTTAGTCAAAGTATCATTCACTATGTTAACTAATTCATTCGCATCAAGACATTCATCAATTTTGACAATTCCATATTTATATCTATCATCAGGAACTCTGTCAAAATCAGATATTATTTGCTCACAATCATACAAAATATTATCTACCTTAGCTCTTTTGAATGCTAGGAAGGGTAGTAATTTTCTATGTTGCTATTTACTTATATCACATGAATGATGTAAATCAGTTAATTTGCTATAATGTCGTTTAGCAAAATTACAATAGATGTTTCTTTGAGCTAGCAAAAGTTTAACATCACTCGATAACCTATCCCTATCACACATTATATTTGTCATTTGTAATTCCAAACATTCAATTTTGCTTATATTCATGTCTAATCTCTTTTTGACCTCTAACAACTCCATTGACAACTTGTTGGCCTCATTGCTAGCAGACACAACAATTGAATCAAAAAAAGTAACCGTCTCATCAAAAGAAATTAGTTCAGAGTCATAAGCATGTGTAGGAATTTTAAAAGATTCAAGAATTTTACGTACCTTTGTTGTCATTGGAGATTTGTCAGTTGCTTTGGATACGAAGCATCGTCCCCTCACTTCGAATTCCTCATCATCTGAGTCCTCCTCCATTTTCGAATACAACGCTCCATGCATTGGATTCCACATTTCTTCATCGTCTGACCCGGATGACCAGATTTGATAAGTTCCATCTTCATCCTCATGCTCACCCTTTGCAACCAATGACAAATTCTTTGTTTTAGCACGAACCACCTCAAGCTTCTCTGCATAGTATGCCTCATCTTTGACTTTATTCTTCCTCTCATCCTTCTTTCGAAGCATATAGTCATTTGCAAGATGATTCGCACCGTTGCAATAATGACAATCTATTCCAGCATCACCTTTCAGCTTCTTCTCACCCTTTCCATCAGCTATCTTCGAATCTTGCTTCTCAACTTTCTTTTTCTCCTCAACAATATTTTTACTCACAAAATTTCCTTTCACCTCAGCAAGCTTAGTCTTCGAATTGAACGGCTTTTTGAAAAATTTCTTGACACGATTATTCGAGTAAGATGCTATTGCTTCATCATCCGAATTCATGATGAATCCTTCTTCTTCCTCAGAATCACCATTTTCAGCTTCTTTCTCAGAAATCTTTGACACAAGAGCTAATGGACCTCCCAAATTCAACTTCGATTCCTCAGCAATTTTGATTTACCTCAATTTCGTGTGTTTTCAACTGATTGTACAAATCATTGAGAGTTGATGTATCAAAACTTTGCTGATTCTTCACCATCATACTCACACTTCTCCATTCTTTTCGAAGTCCCATTACAAAGATGAGATTGAATTCCATTGAAGTCCTGGTAATTCCATAGCGATTGCACCAATAGATTAACTCGTTCAGACGATCATAGTAAACTTCAATTGTTTCTCCTTCTTTTTGTTTGAAATCTTTCAACTCAACCAAACACTGTTTAACTGAATTGATTTTTGTCTTCTCACTTCCTTGAAATTTATCTTTCAGATTGTTCCAAACTTCCTTTGCAGTTGTATAACTCCTAACGTAATTGTACACAACTAGAGGTAATGCACCTCGCAGTTCCAGTTTCTTTAGAAGATCAGTTTGATTATCAACTGCAGAATTTGTAGAAGATGATCCAATTGGTTGAACATTCACTGGAACATTGACATTTCCAGTGATACATAACCATAATTCTTCATCCAAACCATTCAGATAATCCTGCATACGACCAGCCTACTGATCATAGTATTCAGGGATTAGCATTGGAATTTTGGTTGATGAACCTAGCAGATGAGAAAACGAGGTCATCGAATTGAGATTGAAACTCGCCATTGTTGTACGGAAGAAGATTTTGAGAAGTTTGAAAACAAACTAGATGAATCAAATCGAATTGATGAGAATAACACTCGATTCAAAAATTCAAATGCAGAATCGAATCACAGACTAAGATCTTGACAAATTTTCACTTTCAAAAAGTGCGGAAACTTTTGAATCAAAAAGTTGCTTCAAAAACTTTTTGAACAGCGTGAAAATCAGATCAGAGATATGATTCATGCTCTGATACCAATTGATGAACTAATAAATCAAGTAATGAATTAATCAGAGTATGAATTCAAGTAAGAATATAAGATTTGAACATAGGATGTAAATATGATCTTGTTATGCTCTATTATGCTTTCGAATTCTTTACAGAGTATAGTAGACAAGTCTGTAAAAGTTCTTATCTAACTCTAGTAAATAACCCTATTTATAGGGAACTGAAAGCATAGAAAAAATATACTAAGGCATTGACTCTAAAGCTTCGAATAAAATCGCCCTAGAAAAATACATTACAAAACATTCGAAGAGTCCAAAACATACTTCGACTAATTACAACAATTTGACCCTTACAATACACCTACTTGCTTATATATGTAGACCAAGTATCACGAGAAGAACAGAACTAAAGTATTTAAAGGTTGAACACTGTCGTCAAACCTGAACAGTTATGTAATCATAGCTAGGATCAATATAGCCTGATCAACTATATTCATTCGAGATGTGACCGACATGTGTTTGGGAGTGATGTGGTGTTGCAACAGTCTTAAAACTTACCTAAACACCAGTCAAGAGAATACTAGATCAAGTACATTAGAGTTAGAATACTATAGGAGTATTCTATGATAACATAACGCGATAACAAGTTTAAAACATACCAAGTACATTACGTTAAAATACTATAGGAGTATTTTAGGCACCATATAAATAACTTATGTGATAACTTAAAAGACACTTACGAATAGTTCTATAATCTTACAATGTATACTCTTAAGGTTTTATATAATTAACATCTTATAGACTTATAATTTGTGATCTATGCTTCACTACCCATTCCTTAATTGGTTGTGGTTGTAGAGTAGGATCACTTGTTCGAAGGTCTATTTAATGTTGAATTATATACAACTTGTATACATTGTACAATTATAGCAGGACTCTGTAAGGATCACCCCATAAAGTTACCATTAATCTCATAGATTCTTTAGCCACTTCCATTCTCGCACGACAAGCCCAGATAGATGTAACCACTTCCTCAGATGAGAGAACAGAAGAGTCAGGAGGAAACAAGAGCAAATTCATTAGGAGCCTTCAAAGAGGGATCAACAGAAGTAACCAAAACGTCTTACCCGTCACACAAATAAATAATAATCTTGTTAACTTAATGAGCTAGTGGAAACACTGCTCATATTATTTGTTAGGATTATTTTCTTACATGCAGCTGGTAACAGTTATTCAGGTAACAAATATTCATTTGAGGATAGCCATTTCAAATTCATAGAGTTTATTAGGTATAGACTCTTTTATGGATTGTTTCTAGAACCCTGTGGAAGTCAAGACCCGATTCACCCACAACTAGGATACCCTTGTCTTATTAGCTTTTGGCTTGTGTCCATTGCTTTAGACTTATTCCATCTCATCTTTGTATTCTTTTAGCAAAGATGCCTCCTCGCAGATCAAACAGACGCACTACTCCGATAACTCCAATATCTTCTCCACAAAACGATGCAGCAACTCTAAATGCTGCAGTAGCTGCGGCTGTGGCAACAACCATGGCTCAATATCATCCTACCAGTTCCAACGGAGGTGGAACACCAGTTCATTATACTCAAGGTGAGGTCCCTGTGCGCTCGAGGGAGTGCTCCTACAAAGACTTCACCAAGTGCAAACCTCTTTCTTTTAATGGAAAAGGTGGAGTCATCGCTTTGATGCGATGGTTCGAGAAAACAGATTCGGTCTTCGAAATCTGTTCGTGTCCAGAAGGGAGCAAAATGAAGTTTGCTGCCTGCACCTTCTCCAACAAGGCCCTAACATGGTGGAACAGCCATGTGAAGTCACTGACCATATCAGTGGCTAACTCATTAGGTTGGGAAAACCTAAAAGAGTTAATGTTGGAAGAATACTGCCCGAGGGGCGAAGGACAAAAGCTAGAACAAGAACTATGGGAGCTCAAGATGGTCAGCTCAAACATAGTGGCCTACACTGACAGGTTTTGTGACCTGGCAGCACTATGCCCCGGGATGGTTACCCCGGAGAGCAAGAAGATAGAACGATACATTTGGGGTCTGACTGCTCCGACCCAAGGAGATGTGTT
The DNA here is from genome assembly GCF_052849685.1 of Lactuca virosa. NCBI lineage: Eukaryota > Viridiplantae > Streptophyta > Magnoliopsida > Asterales > Asteraceae > Lactuca > Lactuca virosa. Next base: position 411,185,030 of record NC_136428.1, on the reverse strand, counting down.
GTCTTCTAATCCAGCCACATATGGTAGCGCCAAACGCCTGGCCCAGCGGCTCATTGACCATGTAGTCCGCCATGGTATAGAAGTCCCTGTTCCCGAGCCATCGAGGGAAGAGGACTATAAACCGAAGTCGAGGAACAAGAGGAAGAAGAAGCGAACAACACAAGACACCCCGCAAGAGCAACAAGCAAGTACTATGTATGCCGCTACAACACCTGCTGCTCCAGCACCTGTCAATCGATATGCTGGAACCCTCCCGAAGTGTGGAAAGTGCAACTATCACCACACCGGAGTATGCCGGGAAATGCAGTGTCTGAACTGCCACAGAAAGGGGCACACGGTCCGTTTCTGCAGGGCACCGGCTCAACCGATCTCCTAAGTCCCCGGAGCTGAAGAAAACCAAGCCTGTTATGGCTGTGGTGAGACTGGTCACTATCAGAGGGACTGCCCGATAGCAAAGAACTCAGGAGCTGATGGGCGCATTCTGATGATCACCACAGGGGAATCTACCCCAGAGTCGTCGACGAGCAGCGGTACGTTTTCGAAATAGTAATTACTTTGAAAATTAATTTATATTCATATAAGATTAAAACTTGGGGAAAACACTTAAAAAGTAATTATAATAACTCACATATTGAGATCGATCACGGTATTCAAGAAAACTAAAAGATCCGTTTAGAGAAGCTATGATGGCGTAGCATATACATCATAGTTATGAATAACTAAGAAGTTGCAGGCTTAGAGTGAGTGATTCCGCCTTAATCACTGTTTCTTATTTGGAAGAGGATTTGAGGCAGAGTTACTCAGTCGACTGTCTTATTCATCTTAAATATTCATAACTTGTATATGACAGGCGATCGTAGTGGTACCAAGGAGGATCAAGGTATAAAGTATCATCGCCAGTTATCAAAGCACTTCCATTTGTATGTATGCGCAGATAGCGGTACGATACGTAGGAGTATTAACATCAAAGGGAAAACAGAAAGCCCTGGATCATTTACAAAGAGTACATTGTCGAACACACTAAGAGTACATTATCGAACACACTAGGGATACATCATCGTATAACAGACGTTTCTTTCAGATTGGCCAAAACTTTGTTTAGTAAAGAGTCCGTTACTACATTCGTCATGAATTGGCGTGGTCCTCACCATACTAAGTTCACATGTTTCTATCGCCTCGATCTGCAAGTTCTCTAAAGTTTCGTCATTCGTATCGACAGTCCGACCTAAACCTCGGTTTTATCTTTCGTATTCTAAACCCCGAAGTACTCGTACGAAGAGTACTTTGTCCTGCGAAGCTTTAACGTTAGATGTCCGCAGACCGTCACGAAATACCATTCGTCCAACAGACCAAGTTCGAGCACAGAGGCTAAGGCCGAATACAGCCCACCTATTACTATTCAGTGTATACACGAGGGTGGTATATGATTATGATTACGCATATTTAGTATGTGTGTTTCTGCCCTATCTCCTGTTCCTTGTTTGGTTGTGGACCTGGGGCAGAGTCGCACATCCGAGCGTCTTACTAATCCTAATTATATACAACTTGTATACACGAGGTAATGATAGATGGACCAATTATGAATCCTATCATGAACACCAGGGCAAAAATGCCAGGTCTACGAGTAGGTATTCTGCCAATCAGAGGAGCGCAACCCCAGTAGTACTGCTAAGAAAGCTAATTTCGCGACGAAATTCCATATAACGGGGGGATGATGTGACAACCCGAAAATTTTTTGTTTTGAAAGCCCAGTCAGTCAACTCAACTGAGTGTCAAACTCACTGGTAATGAGTTCTAGCCTGATTAAAGGTCATTCTAAGGAGTTTTAAGCCTAGTACACTTAAGGAATGAGTGTTAGAATGAACCTGCTAGAGACACTGTACAACAAATCATGCCTTAACCCCTTCATTAAGAGTTCACGGCCACAACACTTGAGTTTACGGCCGTAAACTCAAGGTAGGCCGTAAACTCCCCCTTTAAGACTCATATCCTTCATATTCTTCATTATTCTCATTTCCAAGTCAAGAAAGTCCCATTTTCTCTCAAGTATCATCCAACTTTTCAACTTAGATCTTCAAAAGTGTAAGTGTTCTTTCTCTAGTTTGTTGTTAATCCTTCTTAACTAGCTTCATCCTCATGATTTATCCATGGAAATCATGTTTTCTTAGATCTTCAAGAAATACCAAGAACACATACTAGTGTTCTTGGCCAAAATCAACCCTTTCAAGCCTCCATATCATAAGTATTCCTTCATTATACTTCATATCTACTAGGAAGCCTTGAATCACACCCTTGAAACATACACTTTCCCAAGAACATCTTGAGTTTACGGCCCAAGATCTTCCTTGGCCGTAAACTCAATGTTATATCATGTATGGACCATAAACCCTCCTAGTTGCAAAGCTTGTGACCTAGAACCCTTCCTTGATGGAAATAAGACCTTAATCTACTCACAAATGCAAAATGGCCATGAGTTTACGGCTGTAAACTCCTTTGGGCCATAAACTCATCAAAAGCCTTCATTGATTTGGTCTTTCTCATCCTTGTGTAGAGAAAAAGTCCTTAAAGCTTCGCTAGCATTCAAACAACCACTTGTGCATGTTTGACCATGAGTTTACGGCCGTAAACTCCCTTTGGCCGTAAACCCATGGTAGTAAACTCATGATAGTGCCATTCCACATTCCTTTGATGAATCACATGTGATTCCAACACTTGGTCAAAGTGTTTCCTAGTCCCGGAAGGTGTTTCGTTTCATATAGTTGCTTATAAACACTATATTCATGCCAATATATGTCAATATATGTCATTTAGGACTTTTTGTGTCTCGGGACTTCATTCATGGAACTTTTCATCCTTACACGTGTATTCGTTGAATCACCCACATCAGGTGAGTTCATACCCCGTAATGAATCTTTTAAACTGTTTTAAATGCTTTTAAGGGGGGGGGGGGGAATACAAGTTGAACACAATGATAATTGTGTAAATTGTTTGTTATAAACATCTTTCAAAATGTTACTTATGTCTTTTATAAGTGATCAAAACATTTCAAAAACTCTTTTAAAGTTATGTTACTTTATAGTTTAATCAAACTCCGTTTTCAAAGTACAAGAATAACTTATTAGTAAAATGAGTCTTTTCAATATCAGTTCAAGTAAAACGTTAGTAAACTATAATAGGTATAGTTTAGGAAGATACTATTCATTACTTCTAGTACAATGAAGCATACAAATAGTCAGTTCATACATGAGTCAAACATACTATTATGAGAAACTAAGAGAGAACATACATACTAGACAGAGAGAACATACAATACAGCTAGTACATACTTTACATATACAAATATACAATAACATAAATGTGGACCGTCGTTCGGGGCATGGCATCACCTGTCATGGCCCGATTTGTAGCCAGAATCTCCTAGAGGGAGAGCGTGAATTTGCGTATAGATCTATACTGGATTGACTATCCTACACCTTGTTGTTAGCTACAGTGGGGCTTGCAAGTCTACGGGTGCCAAATGTCATTTCTTCCGACGTCTTTCATCGTCGTGTTATTAGTCGATAGTATGGTACAACCAGGTCACATCATACCTTAAATATCAATTGGTTTAAGGTAGAAAGTACAGCAGTAGTTACTATAATACAACACAACAGTACTTTATTATTTCCCCATTTCATTCACATTGTGATCTTCTCACAATAAACAGTAATGTAAAAACTATATTTTTGGTTAATGATAGTCTCATTTGGGAAATTACACAACTAATGCAAGAAACTAACATAGATAACATTTGGGAAATTACACAACTCATGATAGAACCATAATGCTAACCTTATGATTTGTTAATGTATACATCAAAGGATATATATATCAATAGGATCCGACAGGTAATAGGATGTGTGCTCCCTGCTTCATTTCATGTTCCTTGTTTGGTTGTGGGCTTGGACCGAACTCACCCAGTATATTTTCTATTCGATTCTAGATATATATATGCTCAGTATACATTAAGTCATCATAAGGGTACCAGGTATGGGTCAAGTCATAGAACACAGAGTCAATGCACAACTTCTAGTACAAAACATACTTTCCAAATCAGAAACTTTGATATACAAAACTAGAAACTTCCCAGTAAAGGGTTTAATCCGTTTTATTAAACCAGTATAAACTTAAAGGACCTTAGGTGATTAACTCTATAATACTTTAGTTTATACTTCCCAGTTGGATGTGCGTTTTCCGCCTTACTTCCTGTTCCTTGTTTGGTTGTGGGCTTAGGACAGATTCACCCAATTAACTTTCTATCCGATATTAGATCATATATATCCAGTATAAACTAAGTTATTATAGAACTGATTACTGTGCTTACCATTTTATTATAAGAAATAAGGGTTTTCTTAAACAATCTTTCCATTAAATATAAAGGGCCCATTACAATTAACTCCATGAGTAACAGGTGAATACCTTAGGGTTATATACCACGATGATCAAACAAACAATGGGATGTGTGCTTTCCGGCTTAGGGCAGATGCGCACAATCGATTGTTTGTTTACTCTGAGTCTTATATAACTTGTATCCATTTAGTACTCATAGAAGGGATTGTAGAGTCATTTTTACTTATCTTTCATTAAAGTAGGAAATATAGGATTTTCTAGAGGAACAGGCGAACTTTTCTAAACAGAAGTTACATTTTACAACTTACTACAACTTACTACATTTTCAACTACATTATACAACTTACTTACCTCACTAAAATCTTATGAACTCACCAGTTTAATTGTTGATCAACTCTTTCAAATAACTTGTATTCTCAGGAGACTGATAGACAGGTACTCGTGCTGGGAATTCAGAAGATGGAGCATAATAGCTTCAAGTCTTGTTTTGTTATTTGCTTATGTATTCTATGTTTTATGAACACACACATTGTAAACACTTTCTTTCTAATGAAATGGTTGTTCATTACTTTCTTACTATAATGCATATCTTGTGATACTAAACATGACGTCCTCCACTCCCGAACGTTTCCGCCGTTCCGATTTTGGGGTGTGACATTGACCAATTTTTACCAAAGGATATTTTGGGTTTTTTGGGTATTTTGATATTAAATTTAAGTTGGGAAATGATTTAAATAATAACTGATGAGTAGAGCCAGTATTCGGATCAGAGATTTATTTCATCTTTTGTTCGAACTGAGAGGTGAGTTCTCTCACTATGCCAATGGGTCTAAGGCAACAAGGCAACCCATTTATTGAATTTATATATCCTAGAATGTAGGATTGTTATTATAGTTCTATGTGTAATTTGTTTGTGTATGTGCCGACATATGGATTGTTCCATTGAGGCCATGTGCCAACAAACCAAGTATGGTAGGTGTGACAACCCGAAATTTCTATTATGTACAACATTTCAATTCAATAGAAGTCAGAACTGTTGCTGCTAATTTTCAAGCTTTTTGGAATAAGTTTGAGTATTTTAGGATTAACACTTTAGGAGATATCAGGAGAGAGGATGCTCTAGGGTTTATTGTGCAACAATAATACCCCAAAGCTCAAAAAGTTGGACTTTACGGCCTAAACAAGGGTGTTTACGGCCATAAACCCCATTTTGGGGGTATATATATGACACTTGGTCATTATTTGCCATTTTTCACAAACTCAAGATCCAAACTCAATTCTCTCTCAAGTATCTTCGACTTTTTCTTCAAGATCTCCAACTTGTAAGTGTTTCTAGCCCTTTTAAGTTGCGATATTACTTAATCTAGTGTTATAACACACTTCCATCTGTGAAATCATTCCAACAGGTTAGATCTTCAAGTTTCACCAAGAACACCAAGAACACACACTAGTGTTCTTGGACTTTTTACACCTTTTCAAGCTTCTATCTTGTAAGTACTTCTATCCTAGAGTATCTTAAGGCTTGTTACACTTCCATATATCAAGAAATCACCCAAGAAACACCAAGATCAAGGTGTTTACGGTCCAAGATGTTCTTGGACCGTAAACCCTAAAAAGGGTGCCAAAGTGTGCCCTTTACCCTTCAAAGCCTTGGAAACTTGTATAGATCCATTTCCTTAATGAGTTTAGTACATGAAAACATCAAAATACCATAAACCATATGGGTTTACGGCCGTAAACCCAAGGAAAAGTGGTCTAAGGACCATAAACTCCAATTAGGAGTGAAATGGTGCCCTAATCCCTTCCATAGGCTTATACTTCAAGTGGAAATGCTTCTAAGGACTTGTAGAGCTTCAAAACATCAATTGGTCAAAGAAGCATGAGTTTAAGGCCGTAAACTCATGGGTTTACGACCGTAAACTCAATGAGTTATGGTCATAAAACCGTAAACTCATGTAAGGGGTTCCCTTGAACCCTAAACTCAATAGCAATGTCCTACAACACTTAGATGCGATCATGAGCACTTATAACACTTATATAAAGTGTTTTACATGTCCTAGGATGTCTTAACTTTGTTAATTAGTTTTTTAAAGGCTAATTGAATACATATATGTGTTGATATATGTTTATAGGATCATTGAGTGTGTACAAGTCTTCACTTGACACCTAGCATCCTATACTTTCCGTTCATCCAAACCACTCACTACAGGTGAGTTCATACCCCTTAATTAACCTTTTAAATGTTTTTAAATGCTTTTATGGGGGGGGGGGGGGGGAATACAAGTTTAACAACTATAGTTATTATATCAATCACATGTGATTAGTAACTACCAAACAAGTGGACTTCTTACCTTTCAAAATGTGTTACCAAACTGTTTTACTTCAAACTATTTTACAAACTCCTTTTCATGTCAAATACTTCTGTTTAAACTCTTTTATACTTATATTGTCAAATGCATGCCTATATATGTATAGTTATATAAGTAATGTTTAATGGACTTAGGAAGGCTAGCTCGCTTTAATTTCCTTTTCCTTGTTTGGATGTGGCTTTAAGGCATCAGTTATCCGTCCGAAGGTCGTTTAAATATTAGTTGTATATCATGTATACATATATAGTCATAAAGGTTCTTTTTTTTATTCAGCTCCATAGCTTTGGGTAGCAAGGGTATACAAACATGTTCATACATTACTAGTAAGCTACTATAGGAGTAGTTTAGGAAGATACTAAAACTATTACTAGAAAAATGAATCATGCAAAGAGTCAGTTCATACATGAGTCAATACCATACAGAGAACGAGATAACAAACAATACCATATAGAGAAAGAGATAACAAACAATACCATACAGAGAGAACATACAAGCTAGACAGAGGGAGAACATACAATACAGCTAGCACATTCATTACATATACATTATTACATTTATGTGAGCCATTAAACGGGGCATGACACTACCTGCCATGACCGTTTTTGTATCCAGAATCTCCTTAATTGGCGAGCGTATGAGTTTGCGTATAGATCTATACTGGATTGACTATCCTACACCTTGCTGCTCGCTACGGTGGGACTTGCAAGTCTACGGGTGCCAAACGTCATTTCTTACGACATCTTACATTGTCGTTTTTCTATAGTCGGTAGTAGGATACAGGCCGATCACATGGTACTTTAAATAACAATAGGTTTAAAGTAATTAGTACAGTAGTAGTTACTTAATACAACACTAAAGTACTATATCATTTTCCCATTACATTTACTTTGTGATACTCACACAATAAACAATTATATTTTTTAATAATGATAGTCAGGTTTGGGAAAATACATACTCTTACAAGAGACACACACACAGACACTAGATGCCTTGGTAGAAGGCTACTTTTAGTAGGAAACATAGGGTTTTCTAGGAGAGTTCAAACAAATACAAACTTTTACAAACATATACAATTACAGATTTACAAACACTTTCATACAACTACAGACACTAATATACTTATGATCTCACCAGCTTTAAAGCTGATCAACTCTTTCAAAATAACTTGTATTCTCAGGTCGCTAGTAGACAGGTACCGGAGCCAGGTTTTTGAGAAGATGGAGCTCGTTCAAGACTCATCTTTATTTTGATGTATATTATTTTTGGTGTCTATATAACTTGACAGAACACACTTGTATGAAATTATATTATTAATGCAATTGACGATGTTGTTGCTTGTTTACTACTTTGCATTGTTGTGATACTGTACATGACGTCCTCCACCCCCGAACGATTCCGCCGTTCCAGTTTTGGGGTGTGACAGTAGGGTTGAGACTGGAGGTCAACAAACCCGGTATGGTGAGGTTGAGGCCACGTGCCAACGCACCTGGATTTTTGGATTGAGGCCACATGCCAACAAACCTTGGACGGTTGGGTTGAGGTTTTACTGCTCTGTTCTATAAACCAACAAACGAGTATGATTGGGTTGAGGTCAAGGACCAACAAACCATGTATGCATGCTTGTATTGTATCTGTATTTTTTTTGTGTTGTGGGGTATTTTAGGAAGCTCACTAAGCTTTGGCTTACGGTTTGATGAGCGGAGAAAAGAGAATGTGTGATTGTACACATAATCCCGTAGTGTATGTTGATTAATACTCTGATTCGATAATTCGACTTATTATGATTTGTAAACAATGTTTTGGTAACTTGTGGATTTGTGGTATTGTGTTTTAAAACTGAAACAATTTTAATTTGAGTTTTTGGACGTTACAAGTTGGTATTAGAGCCCTGGTTTAAGAGAACTTGATGAGTGGAAGAATTTGGTAATCTTACACTTATCATAAGGATTTGGAATTATGAAATGAGCATCATTGGAAATGTTTCCAATTGATCTGTTTCACAAAGAAAGGATCATAGGTAAACATAGTGTGCATGTTTAGGGCATGGGATAACTATTGTTTTATTTCAAGTATTAAGGTTATTAGTCGAAACAATTATACAATGAATAATGTGTAATCGATATGGTGATTAAATAATAAGTGTTTTTTATTTATATTCAAAAGTTTTGAGACCATACTGGATTAAATTATTCTTGGTGTTTCACTTCACATGTTTTACTTCCCGAATAACTAGGTTATTCAAACATCCACAGTCGATCATAATTTGGAAGTAAGTAATGAGGAAAGAGTGTCATGAATCCGTCTGTAGATTGTCTAAAAGCTTAGACATAGAAAATGTTTGCTGCAGTATTCATGAGTACTCCTGAAATAGGAATTTGAGTATTGGATTAAACCCACACTCACGTGAATCACTTCGTGGATTTATCACGAGTGATTGTGAGACAATAACATCTTATATTCTTGAAACTGAGACATATGAGTTGTAGTTTACAAGTCGGTTGCACATTGATGATACGTAAACGCACCAGTAACTTGGTGTTATAGAACGTATAGTTGTGTATGATTTTATGAATAAATTGATCAAGCATGTGAGTCGAAGTTTATCCGTTCCTTTTACCCTAAGAGGGTTAAAAGCGATATTTGTGGGCGCCTCGATGATTTAGTGATGACGCCCTAAGCGCTTGGCCAAGCCTGGACTGATCTGATTTTGTTCAATTAGTCAGTCATCATAAATCAAAAATCGGGAAACAGAACTTGGATAGAGAGAATGATTATAATCCATGTCTCATGTCTATAGGATATCTTGAAGAACGGATGAATATTTGATCCCTTATCTAAAGGATGCATTACTAATAAGATCAGAGTTTGACAGAGGCTTTTAAGAGCTACGAATGCTAATCGGATTCTGAATTCGTACTTGCAATAATAGTTATTATACTTATCCAAGTAGGATACTATTGGATTAGGTGTCTAAGCCCATAACAATAATTGGTATGTACTTGACTTGATAGTAGCATGGTCCTTTTGGGTTGCCTTTACCAGAGCAATTTGATAGGATGGATATTTGAGAAAGAGGTTATTTGTGATTTATTAATATATTATAAGAATAATATATTAATTGAGAAATCATATTATTTAATTAGTATTGATCAAGAATTAATTCGGAATTAATTTAGTGATCAAAAGAGACTGATTAAAATTACGGGGACTGATTAGGTAAATCAGTAATACTTATAGTTTGGACTAATGATCCATGTTGATTAGGATGGTGTGACAACCGTCAATTTTTTGTCAAGTCAAAGTCAACGAGTCAAACCGGTCAACTCATCTAACCCTTGTATATTAGGGTTTCCATTATGTTTCTTATTGAACAACTCGCAATCTTAATACAAAGTATCACTTAGAGTTTTCACGTGTTCGGAAATTCTAAACCCTAATAAGGGGAAGTGATGAAACTACTCGATAAAACATTAATCCTTAACCCTCGGGGGCATATAACAATCATAACGAGACTTAACGAGGTTTACAAACCTTGTGTTACAAAGCTTAACACTCAAAAAGGTCACAAAAGAAGTCTCTCCCAATCTCTTTCACTCTATCTCACTCTACACCAAATCTCTCAAAGTGTGTGAAATCTCTCCCAAATCTCTCTCTGTATGAGAAATCTCTCCAAGTGTGTGAAATCTCTCCCAAATCTCTCTCTGTATGAGAAATCTCTCCAAGTGTGTGAAATCTCTCCCAAATCTCTCTCTTTATGAGAAATCTCTCCAAGTATGTGAAAAATCCTCCCAAATCTCTCTAAGTATGTGAAATCTCTCCCAAATCTCTCTCTAAATGAGAAATCTCTCTAAGTATGCCAAATCTCTCCAAGTATGTCAAATCTCTCCAAATATGTCAAATCTCTCCCAAATCTCTCTCAACTTCTTATAATCACTCGGGGCATCCCGACCCTTAATTTAATCGAAAATCGCTCGACAACGGAAGTTTACGCGAAAAACCCTCTTAAGGAGCCGAACCTTCTTAGGAACCGAACCTCCTGAGAACCGAAACCACCTCCTGAACCGAAACTACTAAGGAACCGAAAGTAACCTTCGGTCCGAGAGGCCGCCTTCGGTCCGAGAGGACTACCTAGGGTCCAAGCCTTCACCTTCGGTCCGAGATGCATAGCTTAAGGAGCCGAACCCTACTCTCGGTTCCCCCATCAACTTTCGGTTCTAAGGGCTGGGACCGAACCTCCGGCCCAAAATTTCGGAAATTGGCAAATTTTGCCCGGTTTTCAATATTTTTAGCGTTTTGAGCACGTTTTTCGTGATTTTAACACGGGATTTTCACCCAAACTTATATTTTGACATATAAGACCCCATATTTCCATAATCTAATCACATTTTGAGGATAATCATTGTCTAAGATTAAAAATATAGTGGGTGAGATACTTGTGGTGGAGTGTTGACTTTGCCTTAGTATATGACACAAGCAACCACCCCATGCCCACTCAATGACCAGCCCTTGTCCTTCCACCATACCTAGTCCTTTCATTGTACTCTTTCCATCATTTTTCCAGCCACATCCTTGATCAAAGGCTGGAAAACTCCCCTCTCTCCTCACATTTCTCTCATTTTCCACCAAAGAACACACTTCATTCTCTCTCACTTTCTCTCTCTAAATTTCGAGATTCAAGGCTATTCTCCAAGCTTTTCTTCTACCTTTGGTAAGTATTATCATCCTACATATGATTATTTCACTCCTTTCTACTCAAATCATAGGGTTCTTACACAAACTTCATCATATTTGTGTTAGAACTTCGAATCTTCAAGCAATCTTCTAAGTGTTCTTGAGTTGGACACTTCCTTTCCTCAACATCCATCCACTGAAATCAAAAAAGGTGAGTTCATACCCCTACATTTTCATGTTTTCTTCAAGTTTTAAGGGGGGTAATACAAGTTAAAACACCAAAAACTTAACTAAACTCAAACAACAGCTTTCATCAGAAACGTTGAGTCTTATTCACGGACTGTTTTGACTATCTTAAACTTAATATCTTTCAAAACTGTTTAATATGAAAATATTTCAGGTTCATACCTTTAAAATGACTACTTGCACATCTCCATAAGATTTTTCTACGATTTATGGTGATTTTTACAAAACTGCCTATCATTTCAGAAACAAATTCGGACCAGTCTTTGAATATGAACATTTTAACACAAGTTAAAGAGTTCTAAAAATCATAATAAAAATTTCGAATAAGATAGACACATTTCGTGAACTCTCAGAATTTACGGATTTAGTTTTTGACTTCGTATGATTTTTCTATGATTTTTCTAAAACAGTGTAGAAAGGTTAAAAACTAGTTCACAGCTTACAACTTTCATAACACTTTGTAGTATGTTGAGCAAAGTGCATAACAATACGTTCTAAATATCAAATGTATTTTCTTGTTAGTTTATCATCATAAACTGAAATTTTGTCATTCATGATAAGGTTTACTCATTCATTTCGAACACATATAATAAACTACAATAAGCATAGTTTATGGGTTTTTACTACGTGAAAAAGGTTTTACTCTCAAAACAAATGAGTTTTTCATATACCACATGATAAACTATAATAGTAATAGTTTAAGGATTTCATATCACCAATTTATTCATAAAAGGTGATTTTACTTCCTCCATGGAAGAGGTTTTAATATCAAACTATGTGTAAACTTGATAACTTAAGTTGTGAGGCAATTCTCTCCCCGTACGTTCGAGTGCGGGATTCTAATTCCTGTAAGTTATAACCAGAGTCTCTTGTAGGGAGAGCGTGATAATTGTGTATAGATCTATATTGGGATTGATACCCCACACCTCGCTGCTACCTACAGCCGGACCGGCAGGTCTGCGGGTGACAAGAGTCATAGTATCTTAACGTCTGAAAAACGTTGTGCAGGTTATTTCTCGTCATAGTATGGTTATAGCGACTCACATAGGGAGTTAACAATCTTTCAAGTTTACAGAGAAAATTCTACTTTGAAAAGGGGTTTTACTTCTAAATTAAACGAGTTTATGTCGATTTAAACTTGCATGAATTACTTTAAGTATGGAAACACATTACCATTATGAACATTATAAGTACAAAACACACTCATACTCTCGGTCCTAGGATTTAGGACTACATGACTTTTTGTAAGGAAAATATTGGACTTTCTTTGGAAACACATTCTATCGCTTTTACAAGGAAAACGACTTTTTCCTCAAACAAAACTCTTATGAACTCACCAACTTAATTGTTGACACTTTTTCAAAACTACTTGTATTCTCAGGAAATCAGTGAAACAGGAAATCAACAGCATTTTGAGGATGGGACGTTAAGTCGTCAAACAGTTCATTTTGTCATCATAATGTAATTGATTTTGAAACATGTAAACATATACTATGGTGTAACCTTTTTAATTATATTTATGATGGTTGTATTTACTTTGAGCACTATTATACTCGTTGTTGTGATACTATACATGAAGTCCTCCACCCCCGGACGTTTCCGCCATCCTTGGTTTGGGGGTGTGACAGAATGGTATCAGAGCATTGTTTATAGTGAAATAGGTACATCGAACCACATAAGATATACAAACTATAAATGCATTGGGACTAAGGTCTCCGATTTAACATTTTCAAATAACTATACTTTTAGAAATAAATAGTTTCTTGTTAAGAGTATACACGCATGCATACATACTAAGGTCAGCATCATTCTAGAACAAAACAAAAGTGGTGATTGTTCGACGGCACAAGTAGGCTTGGGGATGTATAGTCAGGTCTGGGAATGACATAGCCTGATCAACTATGTCTAACCCATAAGTGATTAGCATATGCCCGGGAGTGGTTGTGGTGTTGCAACAAGGCTAAAAACTTACCAATTCTATCTACAAAGAAACATCGAAAACATAAGACAAACATTAAAATACTATAGGAGTATTTGGTGATACTATAACCAACTTATGTGAAAACTAAAGATCCCTATTAGTAGGTCTATAATGACTGAGTGCGTACGCTAAGATTATACATAATTAAAGATATTATAGACTCAGAATCTATGACTATTGCTTTATTTCCTGTTCCTTGTTTGGTTGTGGACTTAGAGTAGAGTCATTTATTCGAAGGTCTATTCTATCTCAGATTATGTATAACTGGTATGCACTATGTGATTCTAGATGTGACTAATAAGGAACAACCCCTATAAGTAATTATAGGATTAGACGTCTATTAATTGTCTCTTCTACCCCTCCTATTCTCGCACGTATAACATAGCAAGATTCTACTCACCAGGGGACCCATACTTTCCCAATCAGGGAAATGGTGGATGGTTATGAGAAGAATCAGGAGAGGAACCGGATGTAATCAACCCTCCATGCATAGCCAGGGTTCCCGCGAACTGTTTCAACTACATCAGACCTGTGCCCCGTTGGGTAACCGTGATCGAGGGTTGGAGTCGACAACAATGACAGCAGTCACCATTTGGAGACCAACGAGGTTACTATGACCTCAACCACGGGGGACCAACTGACAGATCCCTCCCGACGAAGACCTGGCAGATCGCGAACATCGGGGATTAAAACAGGGAGACTGCAAACCGAGTTCGGAAACTGCACGCTACTACAGACCCTACCATCTCACGTACCTGACACTTGGAAAGAGACTGCTAACCTAGAGACCAACTTCTTAAGAACCTTATCACCGCTCGGGCGGAGGCAAAAAAGAAACAGGGTAGACACACGGCACTCAACCATCGATTGGCAGAGCTGCCAGGTGCATCGACTTTGCCTCAGGCATCGCAAGAGACGGATCGTCGTGAGTAGAGTTCATACTGCTCACAAGACCTGGTAGATTAGGTTCATGAGTATGTGTTGGTGCTACTCTATTCTATGTGTAAGCTCAATACTGCGATTTAAGCGGTTATACTAATCGGGGGATCTATTTGCTGTCAAAACTTTTCCTTGCATGGATGTAAGGTAGACCTGCATCGAGGTCAAAATTTTCTCTGAAACCATAATTACTAGAATCATATTAACAAGATGGGCTTAGGACATACCTAACAGACTCGAAGGTCTATTTAATATTAATTATATAACTAAGCATACATCAATTGGTCGTAAGAAGGACCTAGCTTGGATCAAATTACAAGGTTTCACTTGGATACAGAACTACTAAAATACATGGGTTTATTATATATATACTTTCATTATGAATTGCTTTCAGAACACCATAAACACCGGAATACGTTACAACTTGAACTAAGATAAACTTAGTTAGGAAACTCGCGACGTATAGCCATTCTAAAGACTCATTATCATCTCACCTTTATACATTTTGGTTGAAAGGTGCCTTTTTCATAGACCTATAGGGTGCGATCATACCATAACTAATGCACCGGATCCCATCAGAACTCCTCAGCTAAGTGTGATGGGCAAGGATAGTAACTAGGATGAGTAAATTTAACATTTGTACAAAACCTACTTCTACCCATTTCCGTAACTCCATCTTAGGAGTGTTTAGCAGAACACTAAGAATAGTACAGCAATGTGCAAAATTTATATATATGAATATAAATCGTAAGAATGCACTTGAGATAATCATCCCCACTCACGAAGTCGTTTTTCATCATGAAACAGAACTATGTCTTCACCAAGAGGCAACCAACCAACTAGCAAGGCGCCAACCCTGCAGATAGACTCTGCTACTTTTCAAGCTGTAGTCACGGCAGCCGTAACAGCCGTCATGGCGCAACTCAATGCTAACAACGCCAACAGGGGTGAAGGTGATGTCGGTAATACTAACCGCAGTAATAGTCAAGAACACCAGCGGGTGTCCACCAACGAAGGCGCCTCAGGCCACAAACCTAAGAACAAGAAACGAGAGTTTTGGGACAAAAAGAAGCGCAACCTATCTCAAAAACGCATAAAGAGACATCAATCTGTTGCTGCCCCTGTAATTACAACAGCAGTCACGACTCATGCCTCGACACTAGCCACAAGGTCTGTCACCCAAGCACCGGTCAGAAAATATATGGCAACACTCCCAAAGTGTAACAAGTGTGGCTACAATCACAATGGGGTTTGCCGGGTACCGCACTGTAAAAATTGCAACAAGAACGGACATACTTCCCGCTTCTGCAGGACCCATACCCAACGCATCGCTTCAATCCCCAATGCCAGTGTAAGTCCAGTATGCCACCTATGCGGTGGAATGGGATACTTCAAGAGAGACTGTCCAACTGAGAAAAATGACAGGGGAGCAGGAGGAGTGTGATGAACAAACCAGTAGGAGCAACAAGGAAACCTTATTAGGACTTTTGTAATGTTTCTAACAAACAAAAACGTTTAAGTACCATATGTTTGTAATGAATTTGGTATGCTTGCTAAAATTACCGTTTTTTAAAAAGTAGTTAAAATACTCCCTTGTTCAAATCAAATCAAAGACACTCGTATATGACCTTAAGATCATTACCGGTGACCTGTGACGACCTTGTGTATCCATCAGGGTTAAGTATAATCAAGTACTAAAGACTTAAAGCGAATAATTCCGTCCTGACTCGTGTTCCATGTCTAGTAGTGGGGTTAGGGTAGAGCCACTCAGTCGACGTTTTCACCAACACCAAATTGCACGCGACTTGCATACACCGCTCGATCATAGAGTGACCTGTCAGGGATTATGATATCAAGTATCATTACTAGCTATCAGAACACACTCACTACCAGTGCTAGCCGATGTGGTATGAATCATCTACGGTAGTAATAACGTCGAACAAAACGGAACACACTGAAAAGAAACACAAGATACGCTATCACTCTAACGAACATTTCTTGTGAATACAGCTTAACACATGTTTTACCTAAAAAGATATTGTTGTCATCATTCAATTTCGAGTGGTATAGTCCTCACTGTTGGGTTTTGAGCATTCTAACACTCCTATGGTGTACATGCAACCCTATAAACCTTGGATCTATGTTTTCTCTATTATACATGCAAATATTAACTATTCCAAGGTTTCATCCTAACTAGCATATTATAAAGCACCTATACTACAAAGTTCTAGTTAGATGGCATACCTTTTGATGTAGCTTGATGTCTTCAAGCTTTAAGAGCTTAGCCCCAATAGTGTGGAAGCCTCAAATGGAATCACAAATCACCAAAACACCTTGGAAGAACTTGAGAGAATATGTATGCACACTAAAATCGGCCCACTCTTATTTTCACACACTTGTTCCAATTTTGTGAGCCAAGGACCCCTTTATATATTATGGAGGATTAGGGTTACATCAATGTAAACCCTAATACCCATGACCTTTCATTTACATAGGATCCATGGGTTAAAAGCTCCATGGACCATCCATGAAAGCTTAGCCCAACCTAAATGAACTTGGCCCATTCCATATATATAAGAGTCCATATTTAATTAGTTATTTTTGATCACTTAATTAATTCTAAATTAATTCTTGATCAATACTAATTAAATAATATGATTCCATATTAATATATTAGAACTTATAATATATTAATATAAATCATAAATATACTATTCTCAAAAGACTATCCATATAAATTGTGCCGGTGAAGTGCAACCCAAATGGACCATGCCGGGTCGGGTCAAGTACATACCAAATATAGTTATGGACTTAAACATTAATCCAACAGTCTCCCACTTGGATAAGTCTAAAACTATTATTGAGTATGACTTCAAAACCTAACTGGCAATCGTAGCTCTTAAAGCCGCTGTCGAACTCTGACCTTGTCAATGACTTGTCCATTAGAGAAGGGATCATATATTCCTCCATTCTAGATATCATATGGACTGAGACATGGATTATAATCATTCTCTCTGTCCATTTGTTGTTTCCTGATTTTCGATTTATGATGACTGACTGATTGAACAAATCAAATCAGTCCTGGCTTGGCCAAGCACTCACATGTGTCATCGTTAAATCATCGAGGGGCCCACATATATCGCTTTTATCTCGAAGGTTAAAGGAATGGATAAACTTCGACTCATATGGCTTGTTCTACTACTTGTTGAATCATACAGAAAGGCATGTTTTATAACATCGAGTTACCAATGCGTTTTCGTGCAATCAATGTATAACCAACTCATAGTAACAACTCATATCTCTAGGTTTTAAGAATATAAGATATTATCGTCTCATGATCACTCGTGATAAAATCCATGAAGTGATTCAAATGAGCGGGGGTTGAATCCAGTACTCAGAACTTATGAGCACTCATGAGTGTTGTAGGACCATTTTGTCCACTAACTTGGACCTCTACAAACCAACCCATGACAGTCTTGATTCATATCTACTTCCAACATATGACCGACTGTGGATGGTTTGAATAACTTAATCATTCAGGAAGAGCGACTTAGTTATTCTGGAAGTCAAAACATGCAAAGTGAAACACAAGAATAAATGAATCAAATATGGTATCAAACCCTATGAATATAAATAAACACTTTTATTTATCACCATACTGATTACTCATTATTCATTGTTTCGGTTTTATCAACTTTATACTTGAATTAAAAACACTAGTTGTCCCATGCTCCAAGCACGTACACTATGTTTTTCTTAAACAATAGCCTTGCCATACACCAAGTATGCACTCTATGTTTGTCTATGATCCTTACTTTGTGAAATAAACCAATTGAACATAATTTCAATGATTCTAATTTCACACTATCATTTATCGAAATCTGTTTAGATTTTAAACTTATATGCACTGACCCTCCTGTAATGAATATGTACAAAGTCACAAAGACTTGTCAACAGTCATTATAAGGTATTCCAATGGAGATCAACTCCATGGAAACTAAGTCTCATATTCAAAGTACATTGCTATGGACATGCTTCTTGCATTGAGTTTTCTAATCTTACACATATAACTTCCACCTATGGAGACAACTCCATATTCTCATTTTGGCTATCACTTCTGAATAAGAGATGCCTCTTTTCAGAATATGTCAATATGGTCCTTCCAAAATTAGCACTATACTTCCAACTGTCCCTGAGCAACCAATCTTTAGTAAACCTCAGATTGTCCTCGACAATTGCTTAATCATTTTAGTCATATCCAGTTCTAGACCTTTTCCGTTCTTAATGCCTCTGGGCATTTGGAAAAGTTTCGAAATGACAAATATTATAACACATGCAATCGATCCTGTACCCATAGCAAATGGTACACGATTCATGATGTCTCACATAAAGACATGATTCTAGACCAGTCTTTTGCTACAATATTTTTATTTGCCATGTTTTTAAAATTTGACTATGAAGAGGGATGCCGTAATCATAATCGAATTTTGAGAACGCAGTATATAGAATTTCCTTAAGTTGAACCAATCCAACATGAAATTCATATATATATATATATATATATATATATATATATATATATATATATATATACATATATATTCTTGACTAAGGATGATTAAGGTCTCAATCTAAGCCTTTAGAACTGAAATGAAGTATATCCTCTCCCTTAATTATAGCAAAACAACTTTTTCAATCCCTGCAGCCTCATGAATTGAAACTTTTGTTTTCTATAATTAACATTGCTAACTTGCAACACTAACAATAATTATCATGCTCCCACTAACATGATGAGTATTAGCATAACACTTATGCTCCCACTAGCTTTGACATGTACTCAGAAATCAGCTGGACTTCTAGAAGTGTTTCCTCACCATCATTTTCATGAATCGGAGAGAAACCTTATGACCCTTAGATTTTATGGTGTATGTGTTCTTATCCATGTGAATCGTCAAAACCATAGTCACAAGACAAGGAGAATGAAAAATCCAAACTCATATGGACTGAACTTATGCAATCTTAACTTCATGCCACCTGGCAGTACAGGGCCTGCCATTGCTTCCAAGTTGTTATGCAACCAATTGAGAACTTTCAGAACTCTTATGCAAAGCCAACTTTAACTGGAATGGGCACAGAATATGTCAACACGATAGGTTATAAACCTCAAGTCGTGTGCTAGTGAAGAACCTCAGGTTTTATTCTTGATTAGTTCTTGAAATTCTTTTTAGGATCTTTAAGACTCCCACTATCCTCTTGACATATAAGACTATCTTGCCAAATATTCAAGAGATAGTGCGGATTCTTTATCAAGACAAACACTTCACACAATTGGCCTTAGTTGGTCTTTGTTTTATCCAAAACATCACAACTTACCAATTTCAAATGTACAAGAGTAGGACACTTTTACTCTTACATTTGACAAGTGTTTTGAACCTTTCTTTAAGATATATCACTCAAGTTACAATCTTGGAGTATGACTCTAAGACTTGTTTTGGAACGAAGTATGACTCATCTTCCTGATCTAACCATTTCAACAATTCATGACTCCTCTTCTTAGTCATAATAATGCACTAAGATGACCTTTAGAGGACTAATTGTGATATGATTTCTAAATCATTAAGATGATCACAAACATGATACTAAAGTACTCTCCCATCTTTTCAGATTTGAGAAACTTTTATCTTTCTGCCTAATTTGATTCTTCCCATTCGTTCTGCCATACATTGAGACTTTTCCAATGTTTCATAATTATACTTAAACTTGTAAGTATAACCATATTTACTAAACTTTAGTAAATCAAATAGTCTAACGAGCTTTGTGGTGGACATGACCAGTGCACAAGAATGTGTACTCGATCCCTTTAGTCCTTCACTTGACTCACACATCCATGTGAACAAGTAATTGGTCTTGATTTTCCAATGCTTGAAAGTTCTCCTTCATCATACTATTCAACTTGCATGATTCCAAGTTTCGGTCCAATTGAAACTTGGGTGATGAGGAACTTCCCTGATTTGGTAAATTTAGACACTACCACAAATGAAAGAATCAAATCCATTTTCCAATATTGCTGTCACTGGAATCATATAAGCAACAATTTTCCACAAATGCCATTGTAAGGATACTTCAAATAAATAAAATTAAACAATTTTCTTTTATTTTAAAACTTTGCGGAAAAACTTATCCTTACAATCCACATGGAAAATTGTTGTTATCTATTCCTTAGCAATATATCATAACTTCTTAAGCAACTGCTCAAAATTCTGATGCGATCGAAATCCACCTTCGCGATCAGAATCAGCATATACTTCCTTTAAGATTTCTCTCTATTCTTTGATTCTTAAAACATCAACATGTGACCCAGTCACATCATGTAATGAGGATCTCATAATAGAACTTAATAGAGTTAGATAATGGGCTCTACCTGATGTAGAGTCAAACTTATTGACTTTAACATCCTTAGGTAAATTTGGCAGCTTTGCAATCAACGCCCCTTCCTTTGGCAAAATAAACATATGGACCCTTTGGTAATGGGACTATCTCAGACTTAGCCTTTCTCTTTACCATTTGGTCAACCGGGTTGACTATGGCCAATCCCTTTCCATTAGGCAGAGGATGCTTTTTCTGGATTTCCAGTGTCACCATTGTCACTGTCCATAAAGTTTTTTGGGAAGTTGATCTTCTAATCAAATTTGCTTTACTATCGTTCCAAATCATTGCTGATTCAGCAGCACCAAGCAAATAGATATGATCATTAAGGGTCATGTCATAGTCTGTTTCATAGTAGTCCCAAAGGAACTCACTATGTGACTTAGAAAGTGATTGAACATCCAACTTTCTCAAGACTTTGACACCCAACTCTCCCGACTTGTCAATATGTGACTTCATCTCTAAGATGTGATCACATATAGACCTTGCTTGCCATTAGGGCTTGAGTGACCTTGAACTTGTGGGTTAGGGAGAATAATTGGAGGAGGTGGAGGAAGAGATGTATGACTTCCATGAGCCAAACTCGGGAAGTCATATTCATTAGGAAAGCTTGGTTTGGGAAGATCATTGTTGTCTAAACCAGACATCAACAATGGGAGAAATTCACGTAAAGTTGATTTAAGTCCTTAATATAACACCCAATATGATATATTAAGGCTAGGACCCAACAAACTATTTTATAACTTGGAAGAGGGATGCCGTAATCCAAGCTATAAAATATTTGAAGGTAGGTGAATGACGATTCACCAATTTCCACCAAGATAAACGAAATTTATTATTAGGTTTTAATTGGTTTTGAAACACCTAGATTCTTTTGAGATTCATTGAACTTTTCAATGGCATGTTTCAATCTCGAGTGTGCCCTTCAGTTTTTGTGACTGGGATGCCGTGGATCACAAATCAAGGTGTGAAGTAACCATACAAATATACTTGGTACCCTTAATATTTACCCCTCAATCGATGTGCCGGTTAACCACACACGCTCCAACGATACTATGATAAACATTAAGTTACCCTTTGCCTACCTTGTTAAGTCCAGGTTAGTGTGCCGGTTAACCACACACGCTCCACTAACAGCTTAAACAAAGTGCAAAGTGTAATTTCATGGATTAGCACCTTATTCACATTTTCCTAAGTAACTAAGATTGGGAATTTATAAGTGTTTAGTTACTTAGTATTTATCATTATACTTATAATGAAGGGAGAATTATAGTCCTTGTCCTACCTGTTCGGCTAACGACCCTCCACCAGTCAAGGAAGCGGTGGGTGAGAGTGGACACCCATTAAACTGCCATTTTATAGGCAGTAACCTTATACCTCCCTTATAGACCGACTTCGTGAATGAGGCCTACTAATGGTAAGACGACTTGCTCTTATACATATAATATATTAAACTTCTAATATTATAATAGTATAAGGGTGTATTTTAGATATTTAAAATACTTGGTGGTTTAATCTATTAATTAAACTATACTCTTAATTTAATTAAATTTAAACCATGTCATTATGGAATTATTAATTCTCTTTTAATTAAACACTTTAATTATCTATTAATAAAGTCCATAAGAGTTAATTGAATTATTCAATAAAACATCATAATTTCAATTATTAAATTCAAAATTAAAACCATTTAATTATTTGTTTAAGTTATGAACCTAAGAGTTTTAGAATTCAATTCTTTTTTTTATCATAAAAAAACTTTTTCCAAATTCCAAAACTTGAGGGCAAGTTTTGTAACTCTTGAAAACTTTTGGATTCCATAACTTATGGAGTTAAATGCTTGTTTTATGATGAAACTTTTCATGTTCCATAACTTAAGAACAAGTTATTGAATTCTTTAAAACATTAAGACCAAGTTTTGTAACTCCATAAAAAACTTTGAATCAATTTTTTTTAAAAATCTTTTCATATCCATAACTTATGGAGGTTTCAAAAAACTCTTTAGATAAAACTTTTAAAACTAATAAAATAATCATATCATTTTATCTTTTACTAAATTTGACCTAATTCAACTCATATAGCAAATGATTCAAATTTTACAAATAATTAGTTTTTCACAAAAACAAGTAATTATCTTAAAATTTGACAAACGTCATGTTTTTTTTTCCAACTTTGAAAATAAAACATTTGAATCAATATAACAGAAAACAACCCATGGCTCTGATACCACTGTTGGGTTTTGAGCATTCTAACACTCCTACGGTGTACATGCAACCCTATAAACCTTGGATCTATGTTTTCTCTATTATACATGCAAATATTAACTATTCAAAGGTTTCATCCTAACTAGCATATTATGAAGCACCTATACTACAAAGTTCTAGTTAGATGGCATACCTTTTGATGTAGCTTGATGTCTTCAAGCTTTAAGAGCTTAGCCCCAATAGTGTGGAAGCCTCAAATGGAATCACATATCACCAAAACACCTTGGAAGAACTTGAGAGAATATGTATGCACACTAAAATCGGCCCACTCTTATTTTCACACACTTGTTCCAATTTTGTGAGCCAAGGACCCCTTTATATATTATGGAGGATTAGGGTTACATCCATTTAAACCCTAATACCCATGACCTTTCATTTACATAGGATCCATGGGTTAAAAGCTCCATGGACCATCCATGAAAGCTTAGCCCAACCTAAATGAACTTGGCCCATTCCATATATATAAGAGTCCATATTTAATTAGTTCTTTTTGATCACTTAATTAATTCTAAATTAATTATTGATCAATACTAATTAAATAATATGATTCCATATTAATATATTAGAACTTATAATATATTAATATAAATCATAAATATACTATTCTCAAAAGACTATCCATATAAATTGTGCCGGTGAAGTGCACCCCAAATGGACCATGCCGGGTCGGGTCAAGTACATACCAAATATAGTTATGGACTTAGACATTAATCCAACACTCACCTCCCCGATTAAGCAGCTACGAAAGGACCCTTCACCTAACCCACTGAATATCGAAACCTTCGTCTCCCATAAACGCAAATCCGACACGGACCTCCGGGTCATCTCTCGCTGCGAAACCCCAAAACACTCACCAGTGGAGTATTATACCTTCCGAAACCGTACCACAAGTAATTCCAGAAGACCCTTCGGGAATGTCACGCATGCATCAAATAAGGTTCAAGCACAGAAGCTTGGAACAAATACGGTTAGTCTATCACTACTAATTATATACGCGAGGATAATGTATAATTAGGATTCTACGGACATTGGATGTGTATTTCCGCCCTACTTCCTGTTCCTTGTCTGGTTGTGGACTTGGGGCAGAGTCACCCAGCCAACTGTCTTGCCAACCTTAAGTACATACGACCTATATGCACAAGTTAATGATAGATGGACCAGGTACGAGTCCTACCACGAACTTCGGGACAACGCTACCCAGAAGGGCGAGTGAACGTCCTATCATCCGAATAAGTCTAGTCGTGTAAACCGAACCCATATGCTCCCTACCGATCCAATCCGACGAGAAACACTAAAGTAGGCCCTATGCAGCGCTCCGAGGAGAAGTTATTACTTATGACCTAAAACAAATCCGAGAAAGGCTGAAAGCATCTCGAGAGCACGGCAAAACCCGAATAAGTTTTATCATCTATAGAAAAACGCAGGGCTTTTACTAGTGAATCTATGATGGCTAGTGTAAACATTATGGCCGTATATCATTAAGATTCTATGGGCTTAGAATGTGTAATTCCACCTTATCTCCTGTTCCTTGTTTGGTTGTGGGCTTAAGGCGGAGTCACTCATTCGAATGCCCTTGCAATCTTAATGATATACAACTAGTTTACACTAAGCGATTATAAAAGATCTGGTAGGACTTATATTGCAAATTTCATTACAAATTGTTGATGCATTCGTAATACTAGTACTCACAAATTACATTATAAAATATTCATAGTAGTAATACCAAGTATAAAGCGGAGAGCCTAAAGGCACACGTAGAATACACTATCATTCCAAAACAATAAACTCCTTTCAAATCGACTCAGCTCAAGTAACAATAAGAAGTTCCAAGGTCGTCATTTAACATCAGGCGGGTTGGTCCCCACCATAATCAATTTCTTGTACTACGAAAAGTTCCCCCATCTTTCCTCCAAATTCTTGAAGTCCCAGTCGAAACACTAATTTCGGGACGAAATTCTTTCTAACGGGGGGATGATGTGACAACCATCAATTTTTGGTCAAGTCAAAGTCAACTAAAGTCAACGAGTCAAACCGGTCAACTCATCTAACCCTTGTATATTAGGGTTTCCATTATGTTTCTTATTTAACAACTCGCAATCTTAATACAAAGTATCACTTAGAGTTTTTGTTGGATAAGGTGTCTAAGTCCATAACTATTTCTGGTATGTACTTGACCCGACACGACATGGTCCATTTGGGTTGCATGGCACCATGCAATTGGATAAACTAAAATGAGAGAAATAACACTTATGGTTTATTAATATATTATAAGTTCTAATATATTAATAATATGATTTAATTAGTTTGATCAAGAATTAATTTAGAATTAATTAAGTGATCAAAAGATAACTAATTAAATATATGGGTAGATTATGTAAATCTTCCATATCTTATATAGTGGGCTAAGAGGCTCCATGGATTATCAAGTTGGGTTCCACCCATAGGATGCTCCATGGATGCTCCATGGAGTTAACCCATGGATCATGAAATAAAGAGTCATGTTACATTAGGGTTTACCTAATGCAACACACTATATAAACAAAGGTGTTCTCCCCAAAATCGGTGACACTAAGAAACAAGAGGGCTAGAGCCGATTTTGCAAGTGTAAGATTCACTCAAAGTTTACTCCTTTGCATTTGGTGTTGTGTGAAACATTTGAGGCACCACACTTGGGGTGCTAGGCTCACAAGGTTTCAAGGATCATAATCAACAACAAGGTAAGTTATTCTATCTTTCATTCAAGTTAAAAATGTTCCCCATGTATGCTAGATAGGAATAGAACCTTGGAATTCAACTTTGCATGATAATTAGACAAACATAGATCCAAGGTTATTAGGGTTGCATGTACACTTAGGAAGTGTTAGAATGCTCAAATCCCATCAGTGGTATCAGAGCCTAGGTTTGTTTGTTGTTTTTTTTTTTGTGCAAGTTACTCGTCGAGTCTGTTCTTGCACTCGACGAGTAGAGGCTGCAGTTTTCAGAATTTCGACATTTGTTGCTGGAAATGGACTAGAAACATTACCCTAAACTGTTTTGGTGTTTTAAAACTTGTTTTAGATGGTGTAATGTTTATGCTAATCCATTTACATTGGCAATTATCAAAATTACAAGTTTTTTTAAGTGTAATTTTTGATTCTTGAAAGTGTTCATATTCATGTTCTTGAACTTATGAAGATTAGATGATCATAGGAATTGTTTGTAACCTTCATGGTAGTTTAATTCATGATCATAATGTGTTTTAATGGAGTCCATAACTTGTTCTCAAGTTATGGAAAACGAAAAGTCTCACTTTTATTAAAGCCATTAAAAGAACACAAGAGTTATAAAAATGAAGAGTCTTCATTTTTATTACTCAATTAATTCATAAGTTATAAGAAATGAAAAGTTTTGGAAGTTTACAAAACTTGCCCTCAAGTTTTGGAACAAGTAAAGTCTTGATTAAAACTTTAGTTCCAACCCTTAGAATTTTAAAAGTAAAAATTCAACCCTTATACTTTATAATATTATAAGTTACTAATATATATATATATATATATATATATATATATATATATATATATATATATATATATATATATATATATGTATAAGATCAAGTCGTCTTACCGCTAGTACGCCTCATTCACGAAGCCGGTCTATAAGGTTGTTTCCTATAAAATGGCAACTTAATGGGTGTCCACTCTCACCCACCGCTTCCTTGATCGGTGGAGGGTCGTTAGCCGAACGGGTAGGACAAGGACTTATAAATTCTCATTAAAAGTATGATGAATATTATAAAGTAACTAAATGCTTTTATTAAATTCCCAATCTTAGTTACTTTAGGAAAATGTGAATAAGGTGCTAATCCATGAAATTACACTTTACACTTTGTTTAAGTCGTTAGTGGAGCTCGTGTGGTTAACCGGCATACTAACTTGGACTTAACAAGGTAGGTAAAGGGTGACTTAAAGTTTATTATAGGTCGGTGGAGCTCGTGTGGTTAACCGGCACATCGATTGAGTAATAAACATTGAGTGTACCAAGTGATTTGCATGGTTACTTCACACCTCGTTTTGTGATCCTCGGTATCCCAGTCATAAAACTTGGAGGGCACACTCGAGATTGAAACATGCCTTTGAAAAGTTCATTGAATCTCAAAAGAATCTAGGAATTTCTAAGAACCAATTAAAAACCTAATATCTATATTTCGTTTTTCATGGTGGAAATTGGTGAATCGTCATTCGCCTACCTTTCAAATATGTTATAGCTTGGATTACGACATACCTCTTCTAAGTTATAATATATTGTGATTGGATCCTAGCCTTAATATTACATTTGGGTGTTTTATTAAGGACTCTCTTAATATCCAAACTAATCTTGTTCTCTTCTTTCAGATGTCTTCAAACAATGCTGCTTCTGGCTCTAATCCTAATGACTCCTTTACCCTTATGAACTTGTGTGGGAAAGTCATTTTTGATGGATCCAACTTCAATGAAAGGATCAGAAACATCAGGATGATTACCCGCTACGAGGACAAAGAATATGTCCTTGACAAGGAGCTTAAGGAGATTGATGAGACCACTGCAACTCCCCAGGAGATCGCTGACTTCCGGGCACATGAAAGGGATGATACAAAAGTGGCATGCATCATGTTGGCCACCATGACAGCGGAACTCCAAAAGTCCTATGAGGACTTCTACCCTTTTGAAATGCACCAAGATCTGATGGAAAGATACCATCAAAGTGCACGACAAGAGAGGTATGAAATCATATGCTCTATCATAACAACCATGATGAAGGACGGGGAATCCGTCACGAGCCACATGCAAAAAATGCAAAGGTATGTGGATCGGTTGCTGAAGCTTAATGTGAACTTCCCTGAGGAGCTTGCAATAGATATCATTTTGCACTCCTTACCATCGTGCTATGATCAATTCCGCATGACATATCACATGAATAAGGAAGAGGTCACACTCAACAAACTTCAGGGACTCCTCAAGACCGCAAAAACAGGTCTTAAGGGTAAGTCGGTTGTTAACACTCCTACTCCAAACTCCGCCCCGATTTTGGTAATCGGGAAAGGTCGAGGGAAGAAGAGGAAGAGCTCTTCGAAGGGTACCAAGGCTAGGACCCTTGATGGCTCTTCTTCAAGTGGAACCAAGAAAGGTTTCGTCACTCCTTCTTCTGACCCTAAAGAGGCTGAATGCTTCTATTGCCATGAAAAGTCACATTGGAAGCAGAAGTGCCCAAAGTACCAGCAAGATGTGAAGGATGGGAAAGTTAAACCCAACCATGCAGGTATTTACACTATCTTATCTAATAACTCACCCCATTCTAACTGTTGGGTCCTTGATACCGGTTGTGGTATTCATATCTATTCTGATTTGCAGGGACGAAGAAGAAGTGACAATGTGGAGCATGGAAGAATAAACTTAATCATGGGGAATAGGAAAGCTTTACCTGTCACCAAGATTGGAGTTTATACTTTATCGCTAAGTAGTGGGTTTAGTTTAGATTTGAATAAATGTTGTTATTCGCCAGAAATGGCAAGAAATATTATTTCCTTTCATGCATTGTATAAACAAGGTTTCACCTTTTCATTTGATAATGAAGTTGGTTCAATTAATGCTTTCTTTAATAATGTTCTTTATTTTAAAGCATTACCTTGTGATGGTGTGTATGAAACTGTATCTGTGGTTGATAACTTAGGAAATAATGTATTGTGTATTGATTCTATTAATGATAATAACTTCGATAAAGCATCATTATGGAATTGGCGTCTTGGACATATAAGCAAGAAACGCCTAGGCCAACTCCAAAAGGATGGAGTATTGGAGTCATTTGACCTAAAGTCAGATGATAGTTGCGAATCATGCTTACTTGGAAGAATGACAAAGTCACCCTTCACAGGTTCTTGTGAGAGGGGTGAAGGTTTGTTGGATCTTATACACACGGATGTGTGTGGGCCCTTCAAACATGCCACAAGGGATGCTAATCGTTATTATTTGACTTTTACTGATGATTACAGTAGATATGGATATGTCTACTTAATCAACCATAAGTCAGAGACTTTTGAGAGGTTTAAAGAGTTTAAACAGGAAGTCGAGAATCAATTGGGCAGGAACATTATGATGCTTCGATTCGATCGAGGTGGTGAGTATCTTAGTTCAGAGTTCCTCGACTATCTTAGGGAATGTGGGATTGTCTCACAATTGACACCTCCCAGGACACCGCAGTTGAATGGTGTAGCTGAGAGGCGTAATCGAACCTTGTTCGATATGGTTCGTTCCATGATGAGTCGAGCTTTGCTACCAATCTCATTTTGGGGGTATGCCTTAGAGACTGTCGCCCATATCCTTAATCTAGTTCCCACAAAGAAAGTTGCCAAAACTCCTCATGAGATGTGGACTGGTAAAGTACCCAAACTAGACCACATTAAGATTTGGGGTTGCAAGGCTTTCGTGAGACGCGAGACTCATGATAAGCTCGAACCTCGAAGTGAGAGGTGTATTTTCATCGGCTACCCACATAAATCCTTTGGTTACCTCTTCTACAGACCTAGTGAGAATGTGGTCTTTGTAGCTAGGAGGGCGTTCTTTCCAGAGAGAGAGTTCATAAGCCAAGGAGACAGTGGGAGGCAAGTTGACCTTGAAGAAATTCAAGAGTCAAGTGGTGAAGGAACTTCAAACCCTAGCAGTCAAATTGAGGAGGAAACTTCTGTTGAGCCAATTGACAAGTCTGTACCTCTGAGGCGTTCCACAAGGGTTACGAATGCACCTGAGCATTACTATGGATTCCATATTACTGCAGAAGGTGATACACTTATCAGTGATGAGACGCTGATAGGTCTGGATGAACCTAACAGTTACGCGGAAGCCATGGCAGGCCCTGAGTCAGCCAAGTGGAAAGAGGCAATGGACAGCGAGATACAATCCATGTATGACAATCAAGTTTGGAACTTGGTTGAGAATGTACCAGGTCGTAAGACTGTAGGGTGCAAATGGATCTTCAAGAAGAAGACCGACATGGATGGTAATGTACACACTTATAAGGCACGACTGGTTGCAAAGGGTTTCTCACAAACTCTGGGAGTTGATTATGATGAGACCTTTTCTCCAGTGGCCAAGATTAAGTCTATTAGGGTTCTGTTAGCCATAGCCGCATTTCATGACTATGAAATATGGCAAATGGATGTCAAAACCGCTTTCCTTAATGGAAAGTTGGTTGAGGATGTTCACATGAGTCAGCCAGAGGGTTTTGTCAACACAGAGTACCCTAATAGAGTGTGTAAGCTTGAGAAATCCATTTATGGGTTAAAGCAAGCACCTCGCAGATGGAATCTTTGCTTTGATGAGAAAGTCAAGGAATTTGGCTTTTCTAGGAGTGAAGATGAATCTTGTGTCTATATCAAGGCTAGTGGGAGTATAGTCAGCTTTTTGGTATTGTATGTGGATGACATACTACTCATAGGAAATGACATCCCAACTCTGCAGGAAGTTAAGTCCTGGCTTGGGAAGTGTTTCTCTATGAAGGACCTAGGAGAAGCTGCCTATATTCTAGGGATAAGGATCTTGAGAGACCGGAGTAAAAGACTAATTGGACTTAGTCAGAGTACTTACTTGGATAAGGTGTTGAAGAGATTCGGCATGCAGGACTCCAAGAAAGGAGAGTTACCCATCCAGAGTAACGCCAGATTGAGTAAGACACAAAGCCCTAGTACTGAGGCTGAGATAGCAGAAATGAGTCGAATACCTTATGCTTCGGCTGTAGGATCAATCATGTATGCTATGACGTGTACTCGACCTGATGTAGCCTTTTCTTTGAGCATGGTTAGCAGGTATCAGGGGAACCCTGGCAAGGCACACTGGACTGCGGTAAAGAATATCCTCAAGTACCTACGGAGGACTAAGGACTGGGTCCTTACCCTCGGTGGGAGTGAAGACTTGAGAGTTGTAGGGTATAGTGATGCTAGCTTTCAGACTGATAGGGATAATTTCCGCTCTCAGTCAGGCTGGGTCTTTACCTTAAATGGAGGAGCAATTTCTTGGAAGAGTTCCAAGCAAGAGACAGTGGCTGATTCAACTTGCGAATCAGAGTATATAGCAGCTAGCGAGGCAGCAAAGGAGGCGATATGGCTGAAGAACTTCATTGGAGACCTTGGAGTTGTACCAGCTAGTAAAGAGCCAATGGAAATTTTCTGTGATAGTGAAAGTGCAGTTGCCTTAGCCAAGGAACCAAGGGATCACGGGAGATCCAGACACATCGACAGAAAATACCATTTCATCAGACATCGAATAGAAGAAGGAGTCCTCGTGGCAAAGAGGGTATCATCGGATGAGAATCCAGCAGATCCCCTCACGAAGGGACTGACTCGGGTTAAACATCTCCAGCATGCTCGGAGCATAGGGCTGAAGGATGATATTAGATTTAGTAGTTAGATAACCTTGAAATTTGTAAAGTGTAATTGACATTAGATGATGAATAAAAGGTGTTTTATTTATGAGTAAAGTGTTGCTATCTCTTGTCGATCGTTTACTATATTTCTTTTGCATGTTTTGACTTCCAGAATAATTATGTTTGGTATATCATATTATTCGAACCTCCACAGTCGGTCATATGTCGGAAGTAGGTATGAATCAAGACTGTCATGATTGGTTGCAGAGGTCTAAGTTGTTGGGTATGGCTACAACACTCATGAGTGCTCATAAGTTCTAAGCATTGGACTCAACCCACGCTCACTGGAACCACTTCATGGAATTTATCTCGAGTGATCGTGAGACGGTAATATCATATAAGTCTTCAAACCTAGAGATATGATTTGTTACTTATGAGTTGGTTATGCATTGATTGTACGTTAACGCATTGGTAACTCGATGTTATAAAACGTGCTTTTGTGTATAATTCAATGAGTGGTAGAACAAACATATGAGTCGAAGTTTATCTGTTCCTTCTTGGATTAGAAGCTGATATCTGGGCCCCTCGATGATTTTGTTTTGACCTATGTACCGGGCCCGGTCAGAACTAAGTTGATGTGTTCAATTAAGTTCTTTCTCAAACAAATCAGAAATCGGGAAACAAACTGCTGGACAATAAGTAAGACATTGTTCCATGTATTTGTCCGGCTGATATCTAGAACAGAGGATTATATGATCACTTATCTTAAATGGCGTATCATCATCTTCTCAGTTCCGAGAGACCTTGAATGAGCTACGATTGCCGATCGGTTCCTGAAGTATTGCAGTTATAGTTATTAGACTTATCCAAGTGGGAGACTGGTCCATTTGGGTTGCATGGCACCATGCAATTGGATAAACTAAAATGAGAGAAATAACACTTATGGTTTATTAATATATTATAAGTTCTAATATATTAATAATATTATTTAATTAGTTTGATCAAGATTTAATTTAGAATTAATTAAGTGATCAAAAGATAACTAATTAAATATATGGGTAGATTATGTAAATCT
Source organism: Lactuca virosa (assembly GCF_052849685.1). NCBI lineage: Eukaryota > Viridiplantae > Streptophyta > Magnoliopsida > Asterales > Asteraceae > Lactuca > Lactuca virosa. The sequence goes on along the minus strand of NC_136428.1, from coordinate 411,152,297 downwards.
TCCATATCTTATATAGTGGGCTAAGAGGCTCCATGGATTATCAAGTTGGGTTCCACCCATAGGATGCTCCATGGATGCTCCATGGAGTTAACCCATGGATCATGAAATGAAGAGTCATGTTACATTAGGGTTTACCTAATGCAACACACTATATAAACAAAGGTGTTCTCCCCAAAATCGGCAACACTAAGAAACAAGAGGGCTAGAGCCGATTTTGCAAGTGTAAGATTCTCTCAAAGTTTACTCCTTTGCATTTGGTGTTGTGTGAAGCATTTGAGGCATCACACTTGGGGTGCTAGGCTCAGAAGGTTTCAAGGATCATAATCAACAACAAGGTAAGTTATTCTATCTTTCATTCAAGTTAAAAATGTTCCCCATGTATGCTAGATAGGAATATAACCTTGGAATTCAACTTTGCATTATAATTAGACACACATAGATCCAAGGTTATTAGGGTTGCATGTACACTTAGGAAGTGTTAGAATGCTCAAACCACATCAGTTTTCACGTGTTCGGAAATTCTAAACCCTAATCAGGGCAAGTGATGAAACTACTCGATAAAACATTAATCCTTAACCCTCGGGGGCATATAACAATCATAACGAGACTTAACGAGGTTTACACACCTTGCGTTACAAAGCTTAACACTCAAAAAGGTCACAAAAGAAGTCTCTCCCAATCTCTTTCACTCTATCTCACTCTACCCAAAATCTCTCCAAGTGTGTGAAATCTCTCCCAAATCTCTCTCGGTATGAGAAATCTCTCCAAGTGTGTGAAATCTCTCCCAAATATCTCTCTGTATGAGAAATCTCTCCAAGTGTGTGAAATCTCTCCCAAATCTCTCTAAGTATGTGAAATCTCTCTCTGAATGAGAAATGTCTCTAAGTATGCCAAATCTCTCCAAGTATGTCAAATCTCTCCCAAATCTCTCTCAAAATCTCTCTCAACTTCTTATAATCAATCGGGGCATCCCGACCCTTAATTTAATCGAAAACCGCTCGAAAACGGAAGTTTACGCGAAAAACCCTCTTAAGTAGCCGAACCTTCTTAGGAACCGAACCTTCTTAGGAACTGAACCTCCTGAGAACCGAAACCACCTCCTGAACCGAAACTACTAAGGAACCGAAAGTAACCTTCGGTCCGAGAAACCACCTTCGATCCGAGAGGACTACCTTCGGTCCAAGCCTTCACCTTCGGTCCGAGACGTACAGCTTAAGTAGCTGAACCCTACTCTCGGTTCCCCCATCAACTTTCGGTTCTAAGGGCTGGGACCGAACCTCCGGCCCAGAATTTCGGAAATTGGCAATTTTTGCCCGGTTTTCAATATTTTTAGCGTTTTGAGCACGTTTTTCGTGATTTTAACACGGGATTTTCACCCAAACTTATATTTTGACATATAAGACCCCATATTTCCATAATCTAATCACATTTTGTGGATAATCATTGTCTAAGATTAAAAATATAGTGGGTGAGATACTTGTGGTCGAGTGTTGACTTTGCCTTAGTGTATGACACAAGCAACCACCCCATGCCCACTCAATGACCAGCCCTTGTCCTTCCACCATACCTAGTCCTTTCATTGTACTCTTTCCATCATTTTTCCAGCCACATCCTAGATCAAAGGCTGGAAAACTCCCCTCTCTCCTCATATTTCTCTTATTTTCCACCAAAGAACAAACTTCATTCTCTCTCACTTTCTCTCTCTAAATTTCGAGATTCAAGGCTATTCTCCAAGCTTTTCTTCTACCTTTGGTATGTATTATCATCCTCCATATAATTATTTCACTCCTTTCTACTCAAATCATAGGGTTCTTACACAAACTTCATCATATTTGTGTTAGAACTTCGAATCTTCAAGCAATCTTCTAAGTGTTCTTGAGTTGGACACTTCCTTTCCTAAACATCCATCTACTAAAATAAAAAAAGGTGAGTTCATACCTCTACATTTTCATGTTTTCTTCAAGTTTTAAGGGGGGTAATACAAGTTAAAACACCAAAAACTTAACTAAACTTAAACAACAGCTTTCATCAGAAAAGTTGAGTCTTATTCACGGACTGTTTTTACTATCTTAAACTCAATATCTTTCAAAACTGTTTAATATGAAAATATTTCAGGTACATACCTTTAAAATGACTACTTGCACATCTCCATACGATTTTCCTACGATTTATGGTGATTTTTACAAAACTGCCTATCATTTCAGAAACAAATTCGGACCAGTCTTTGAATATGAACATTTTAACACAAGTTAAGGAGTTCTAAAAACCATAATAAAAATTATGAATTAGCTAGACACATTTCGTGAAATCTTAGAATTTACGGATTCAGTTTTCGACTTTGTATGATTTTTCTAAAACAGTGTAGAAAGGTTAAAAACTAGTTCACAGCTTACAACTTTCATAACACTTTGTAGTATGTTGAGCAAAGTGCATAACAATAAGTTCTAAATATCAAATGTATTTTCTTGTTAGTTTATCATCATAAACTGAAATTTAGTCATTCATGATAAGGTTTACTCATTCATTTCGAACACATATAATAAACTACAATAAGCATAGTTTATGGGTTTTTACTACGTGAAAAAGGTTTTACTCTCAAAACAAATGGGTTTTTCATATACCACATGATAAACTATAATAGTAATAGTTTAAGGATTTCATATCACCAATTTATTCATAAAAGGTGATTTTACTTCGTCCATGGAAGAGGTTTTAATATCAAACTATGCGTAAACTAGTTAACTTAAGTTGTGAGGCAATTCTCTCCCCGTACGTTCGAGTGCGGGATTCTAATTCTTGTAAGTTATAACCAGAGTCTTTTGTAGGGAGAGCATGATAATTGTGTATAGATCTATATTGGGATTGACACCCCACACCTCGCTGCTAGCTACAGCCGGACCGGCAGGTCTGCGGGTGACAAGAGTCATAGTATCTTAACGTCTGAAAAACGTTGTGCAAGTTATTTCTCGTCATAGTATGGTTATAGCGACTCACATAGGGAGTTAAGTATGGAAACACATTACCATTATGAACATTATAAGTACAAAACACACTCATACTCTCGGTCCTAGGATTTAGGACTACATGACTTTTTGTAAGGAAAATATTTAACTTTCTTTGGAAACACATTCTATCGATTTTACAAGGAAAACGGCTTTTTCCTTAAACAAAACTCTTATGAACTCACCAACTTAATTGTTGACACTTTTTCAAAACTACTTGTATTCTCAGGAAATCAGTGAAACAGGAATACAACAGCATTTTGAGGATGGGACGTTAAGTCGTCAAACAGTTCATTTTGTCAGCATAATGTAATTGATTTTGAAACATGTAAACATATACTATGGTGTAACCTTTTCAATTATATTTATGATGGTTGTATTTACTTTGAGCACTATTATACTCGTTGTTGTGATACTATACATGAAGTCCTCCACCCCCGGTCGTTTCCGCCATCCTTGATTTGGGGGTGTGAAAGGTGGACTAAGACTACATGAGAGTCCATGACGAAGTTACTCCAAATGGCCTATAAAATGTGAAGAGTCCATGGTGAATTAGGGTTTACAAGATCAAACCCTAGGAATTCCACACTATAAAAGTAACCCCCAAGCACCCTAAAATCGGCCATGACTTCTATGATGAAACCCTAGCCGTTTTTGGTGCCTCCTAGCCTCTCTCTCATTATCTTCCATTTTCTTATGGTCTTTGTGACTTATTAGAGGTATCACATTTGAGGTACTAAGCTCTTGAAAGGCCAAGAACTACAAGCTACAACAAAGAGGTATTCATCTAACTTGGTTTTATGTTGTATATCTCAAATTGTATGCTAGTCAGGGTACATGCTTTGAATAAATTAAAATTGCATGTATAACTTGAGAAAACTTAGATCCAAAGCATTTAGGGTTGTATGTGCACCATAGGATTGTTATAGTCCTCAAAACCCATCAGTTATGACTTTCTTGTGCATGGCGTGCTATAGAACATTTAGGTTGTCCTTTTGGACAATTTTCTATGTCCAGTGTAATAAAAATATGATATTGACTCTTGGTTCTTCGCCATGCATGAGTATGGCTGTCTTAACGACTTAAGATGTTGGGGTTTTTAGTATTTAAAACTTAATGGCCATGCAAGACCATAATGTTGGAAACTTTATAGTCAAGGACAACATTTGGGGCATGGGTCTGTAATTTAGACGTAAGGGCTTAAGTATTAAGCACTTAATAAGTTGGGAAGGATTCTAGCTATGTACGCAGGGCGTACCAATTGGTACACTGCGCGTATGCATTCAAGCCCCGTCTCTGGTCAACATCCAAGTACGCCCCATGTTTAGCAGGGAACGCCCAACATACTCGGCTGGGGTTACTCGGATGGTTTGTTGACATTGAATAGGATTTAACCAATTTTGACCAAACGGTATTTTGGGTATTTTGATATTAAATTTAATTTGTGCAATGATTTAAATAATAGGTGACGAGTACAGCCGGTATTCAGAGCCGAGTTTTATTTCAGGTTTTGCTCAGACTGAGAGGTGACTTCTCTCACTATGCCAATGGGTCTAAGGCAACAAGGCCAGCCTATTTATAGAGTTTATATATCCTATAATGTAGGATTTCTACGACAGTTCTATGTATGATTTGTTTGTGTATATGCCGATATATGGATGGTTCGGTTGAGGCCACGTGCAAACAAACCCAGTATGGTAGGTTTGAGACTGGAGGTCAACAAACCCGATATGGTTACGTTGAGGCCTCGTGCTAACACACCTAGATTGTTGGGTTGATGCCAGATGCCAACAAACCCTAGACGGTTGGGTTGAGGTTTTACTGCTCTATTCTGTAAACCAACAATCGGTTATGATTGGGTTGAGGTTATGGACAAACAAACTCTATATGCATGCTTGTATTGTATCTGTCTTTGTTTGTGTTTTTGGGTATTTTGGGAAGCTCACTAAGCTTTGGCTTACGGTTTGGATTTCAATATTTCAGGTACTTCTGATGAACGGGGAAAAGAGAATGTTTGATTGTACACATCATCCCGTAGTTTATGTTGATTAATACGATGATTCTATATTTAGAATTATTATGATTTGTGATCAATGTTTGCATAACTTGTGGATTTATGGAGTTGTGTTTTAAAACTGAAAAAAATTTATTTTAATTTTTGGGACGTTGCAAGTTGGTATCAGAGCCCCAGTTTAAGAGAACTAGAAGAACATTTGTGTGATTCCAGACTTAAACTAAGGATCTGCAAACAGATTTTTCAAAATTGTTTTCAAAATAACCACAAGGGGAATGTGATGTGTATAATCAGCCAGAGCTCAAGGAAAGTTCTGCAGAATACCCACACGTGTTATCTATATATGTTGATATGTTATCTTATAGAACTTGTGACATCCCCAAATTTCTCGGCCAGAAAAGACCGATTTCATTTATGATTTTATAATAAAACCAGAGTAACCTTTTTAAAAGATGTTGCGGAATTTGTCCCCAAAACAAAACGTGATAAAAATTTATCAAAACATTTCTTAAAGAAATATATATTTTCATTTTATATCAAAACCTCGGGATGTCATGTTCCGATACAGATCAAAAGCATAAACAATACATTATAAGCCTTACAACAGTTATTTACAACTACTGGCCTATAATCCAAAAATCTCTCATCATCATCCGACTACGCTCGGGGTCCACTACCTGTAATATAAAAAGCTGAGTGGGTCAGGCTTGGGAGCCTCGTGAGCATATAGAGTTTTCAACCCACAATAATAATAAATTTATTAAATTCATCAACCAACAATAACCCTGATTACCCATTCCCGTTATCCTCACTTTACGTCCCTAAACACCTATCACAAGGGACCTAACCTAAGGATTATCATCGGGATGGACACTACTGCTAAGGGGACTCCTCAACCATACATTTCCTAAAGGAAACCATGAGGGGGATGGAGTACACCAATGAACATATAGTTCACCAACACCTACAAGTTGCGAACCTGCTAGCGTTCCACTGGATTGTCTAGAAAGGTCTGTGGTCGTCATCCATACTCCGCTAGATGACTACAACAACAACAACAAAAACAACAACAACAACAACATCGAGGCCTCTCATCATTTTAACACACATCAACTATTTCGTCTACCCATGTTTTACCCAACATATTTGTAGATAAAAATACATATACAGTTAAAAACTTGTATAAAACATCTATTCAACAGTCATCTCAAATAAACAATCAATATAATTACACATAGCACATATTTTATAGAAAATACTTCATATCTATGTGTAAGATGAAAGTGACTACACACTCACATGATTTAACGATAACTGGGCAACACTTCGTTTCCTAAAACAATCGTTTCTGATAAAACCGGGAGTTTTAATGAAAACCGGGCTCTGCGAGGGTGGAGCTTCAAAACCGAAAAGATAAATTTTTCTGGGTCTTCGGGAACTTCGGAACGTATTTCAGGCGTTTGGTATGATACCGGGGCTTTGGGGGAAGTTGAAATGAAAGAAATATTGAGTTTAGGGTGAAAATGTGAATTTTCCAAATTACCACCGGGAGGGTTCGCACCCTTCTATTTATAGGGACGAGCTTCGGACCGAGGGGGACACGTGGCTCGCATGCAAGGGAGGCAGGTGGCTCATGCGAGGCTCGGACACCGGTGCGACACGCGTCGGACGGAGGCGAGGCGGCTTTGGAAGCGAGTAGTCACCAGGCACGCGTCGGAGTCTCGGACCCACAGCGTAATCACATAATTCCTCTTCATTTCTTCAAAATGAGTTACAAAGGTTGACCTAGACTATTACATCATCATTAATGCCTATCCTATAAACACGGGCGTTGCAATTCTCTCCCCCTTACGATGATTCCGTCCTTGGAATCACACATCAGCAAACAAATGCGGATAGCGACTTATCATATCAGTCTCCGTTTCCCAGGTGAGATTTGGACCATTCGTATGTTTCCATCGTACAAGCACTAAATCGACCATCTTGCGTCGCAACTTCTCAGTCTTACGGTCAACGATTGCCTCTGGTTCTTCAATTAACCTCTTGTTTTCATCCAACCTTAATTCAGAAATTGGAATTATGTCGGGTACATCTCCCGTGAACTTCCTCAAATAACACACATGGAAGGTGTTATGAATACCATCTAGTTCTTCTGGTAATTCTAGCTTGTAAGCTTGATTCCCGATCCTCTAAAGAACTTTAAACGGTCCAATAAACCTTGGACTCAATTTTCCCCTCTTACCAAATCTTATAAGTCCCTTCCATGGCGAGACTTTAAGTAAAACCGAATCTCCAACTTCGAATGTTATCGGTTGTCTTTTCTTGTCAGCATTGCTCTTTTGACGATCTTGAGCAGCTAACATCCTTTCCCTAATCACTTTGAACTTTTCAGCAGTCTGATGGACTATTTCAGGTCCCGTAAACTGCTTTTCCCCAACTTCCAGCCAACATGACGGCGTTCGACACTTTTCTCCATACAAAGCTTGGTAAGGTGTCATCTTGATGCTTGAGTGGAAATTATTATTATAGGAAAATTCTACCAGAGGTAAATGTTCATCCCAGTTACCTTGGAATTCTAGAGTATATTCTCTTAGCATATCCTCCAACGTTTGAATTGTTCGTTCGCTCTGACCATCTGTCTGCGAATGGTAAGCAGTACTCAAACACAACTTGGTACCCAATTCCTCTTCTAGAATCCTCCAAAACCTTGAGGTAAAACGGCTGTCACGATCTGATACAATCATTAATGGAACACCGTGAAGCCTCACAATTTCCTTCACGTAAGAATTCGCAAGCTTATCCATAGACCATTTCTCGTTGGCTGCTATGAAATGCACACTCTTAGTGAAGCGATCAACGACCACCCAAATCATGTCGTGACTGTTCTTTGTTCTGGGCAGTTTAGTCACGAAATCCATGGTGATGTCTTCCAATTTACCCATGGGTACAGGTAAAGGTTCTAAACTCCCATACGGTTTCTGATGTTGTGCCTTAACCCTCGCACATGTCACACACTCGGCCACATACTTAGCAACATCGAGCTTCATTGTCGGCCACCAGTAGTAGGGTTTTAGATCCCTATACATTTTTGTGCTGCTGGGATGAATCGAGTACATGGTCTTGTGAGCTTCTTCCATCAGAAGATCTCTTATTCCTCCCGTCTTAGGTACCCAAATCCTATCTTGGAATACCTTCAGTCCTTGACCGTTTGTATCAAACACTAACTGTCACACCCCGCTAAAGCGGAAACACGAGGCGTGGCAGTATAAAGGGTTTCATAGAAAAAGTTAGAAGACAACACCAATCATAGTATTAAAAATCATTACAAATTTACAATGGGTTTGAACAACTTTTAAAAGAAATTACGATGAAAATTGAAATACAACACATGCGAATGCTCCTAAAAGTGATGTGTCCCTAAGTGCCACTTACTCGATGATTCCTGAAAAAGCATGTAAAACGAGCGTCAACTATAAAAATAGTTAGTGAGTACTCACAGATTAAAAATAATATTGGTTTCAAGAATCGAAATAAAAGTTTTGATAAAAGTTTCCATAAATAAAAGTATATTGCTAAAATGAGTTTTCAAGAATAGAAATAATGTTCGTTGTTACAAGGAGCTAATAATTTCATTGCTAAAACAAGTATATAACTTTTCAGTAATAAAAGTTCGTTGCTAAAATGAGTTTACAAGTTTCGTTGCTAAAATGAGTATACAAGTTTCATTGCTAAAATGAGTATACAAGTTTCGTCGCTAAAATGCGATGTAAGATTCGTATGTGCATCAAGTTTCCATTCATGAGTTCACAACCCAAGCCTAATGATCGAATCGTGCCCTATTGACTATTATGTGTATCACAAACATAGTGTATAAAATGGTAAAATGCACTCAAGCGAATCGTGTGAGTGAGGAGTTGTCTACCTCCTGACAGCGCTATCCATAATAACCATAGCCTCGAAAGAGTTAATGAGTTGTGTCTAGAGATTCCAGGGACTTAACCGCAATACAGTCCTCATGAATTAAACTAACATACACATACATACGAAATATAGCAACCAAGTTTCATACTAGTCAAAATAAACACAACGAACATAAAAAGTTTAGGACATGCTTTTCCACCCCAAAACATTTAAAAACCGAAAATAGGGGAGTGGTGAATACTCACAATGCATTGAGATGATGCAAATGATGCCTTGATCTACGTTCCACCTGTACCACTACCGATTCCTACAATAATGGTATTCGCTAGTGAGTCTCTAATCGAAATCTAACACTAGTATACTTACTACTACAATAGAATTATGCCAATATTGTGTCAAAACTTAATATTGATAAGTTACAAACATTTTTCTGTGAAAATTAAGTTTCAATGACTCAATTGTTATAAAACAATTTAAGTGGAAAATTCTCATTATTGAAATGTTAAGATTTAACATTTTAAGAGGTGTTCCAATGATTAAATATTAAAAACTAAATCAATTTAGTTGTAAAATTTCCCAAACTTTGCATTTCAGTTTTTAATTGAAGTCAAAGACCTTAAGATAAATTTTTTTTGAATTTTTGATTTGTCTAACTATTTTTCACCATTTTAGTTTCTTGAATAACCATAAAATCATGAAAAATATTAACAGTTAATAAAAATTACCAAACTTCAGATTTTGGTTCTAACTACATTAAAAGACTTCCAGATAAATTTTCATGGATTATAGATGTGTATAACCATCTTTCTTATATTTATATCTCTAAATAGATATAAATTCGTGAAAAATAGCAATCAGTTAAGAAAATTCCCCAAGCTTTTTATAATACTGCCATTACACATACTTAAGCTGAGAAAAATATAAAAATGGATTTATAAACTGTTTAGCTGAACTTTTTGATTTTTGTGCATTTATTCTAATAAAAACTGAAATAAATAAAAAACATTTTCCAAAATTGACCAAAATTTTTGTAACACTGCTATTACATATATAGAAGCTGTGAAAAATATAAAAGATATTTTTCAATTAGTGTTGCTATTTTTCCTTGTTAAATCCTCTTAAATAATCATTAATTGAATAATAATTCTTAAACAGTTAAAGTAAATTACCAAAAATTTTGTAAACTTCATTTACAGTGTAAATAGTCTGGGAAAAATACCAAAGGTGGTTTTTATATACTGAAATCCGATTTTGTGGATTTAAGTGTGTTTAATTTTAGAAAATAGGAGAAAATAGTATACTGAATAGAAAAATCATCAAAAATTTTTATTAGAGTTCTAATATATTTTAAGGTCTTCTGGCAAATTTTCATGAATTTTGGATGAGTAGAACTATTTTTGCTGTTTTTAGTCCATTGTAAACACAAAAATCGGGGAAAAATAGGAATGCATTATGAAAAATTCTGAAAATATTTTTCTGTGTCTTAATGATAGTGTAGGAGCTGCGAAAATTATTAGATACCCTTTTCACATTGTGTAACATGGTTTTATGATTTATTGGAGCTAATAAAAAGGAAAATTCAAAACTACATTAAACAGTAACAAAAATCGATTAAACTTAAAGATAAGTCATTATTTAGCATATGGATCTTCCACAAATTTACCTAGCATTTATAGACCTCATAAAATATTTTATATGATTTATTGCCCTATTTTATTGCAATAATTATAATAATTCGAGAAAAATGAATTATTTTCTGAAAATTTGTAGAACATCTCATTTTGTTGGTGGAATACAGGGAAAAATCGGATTTGATCAGAAAGGTTGTTTTAGATATTTATTTGGGAATAAATCCTTTATAAACCTATTTGAAAGCTTTTTAACAACAAACTTTGATCATCAAGCATCTAAGCTTGAAGATGATCACATGCACGTTGGTTTGAAGATGATTCATGAGTTTGAAATGTTAAAAAAATCGTTTTTGATAGAAAACTTTGGATGCATGTGGTTTTTTTCACACAAAACTTGTAGAAAAAGTGCATTATGTTGATTTTGACTTAGGTTTTGGTCCTTGGATTTCACCATTTACAACATGCATCTTGTTTTTGGGTGAAATCCTACCACCATCATCATCAAAACCGTGAGTTTGAGCTAGTGTTCATGATTTTTCCAAAGAATGGAGTAGAAGAAGGAGAAAGTGTAAGAAAAACCTTTAAAACTAGAAAGAAAAGTGAAGGAGATTAAAGGATTTTCGGGTTTACCTTTAAGAACACTCCTAGATGATGAACATTTCAAGTTTAAGGAGTGTTTTTGGGTCCTATTATCTGGAAATTTCGTGGTTGATGGAGAGAGGAAGAGAAAATAGAGAGAAAATGAAGTGAAAGTGTGAGAAAGAAATGAGAGAGGAGGTGGAGTGTGAGAGAGAAAGTATGAGAGGAAAGTGAAGAGTGATTAGAATTTTTGGGAAGATTTATCTTGGAAGAAGGAGCACGAAATTATGAAGGAGGAGAGAGGGTTTCCCTCTCTTCCATTTTTATAAATTTCAAATTCTTTATAAAAATATCAAATTTTTATAAAATATGTACCTTAATATAGATTTTACACATAAAATCTTGATTGTTTGTTTAGAAAATAAGGTTAAATACTAATTACTTAAATTTTATTTCTCATTGGTTATATTTTACTAATTTGAGTTATTTTAAATTGATATTATATAGTCCATACCAAATTTTATGGATTTTTAGGTGCTAAAGTTTATAAATTTGAGTTTTTTAGGGTTTTTAGGGTTTTTAGGGTCTTGAGATTTAATAAATATTTGGATATCAAAATAAATTGAATTATTTGAGATTTCAATTTATGTTAGAGTTTCATAACTCTTTTCTAGTTAAAAATAATGTTTGTAATTTATTTTTATCGATTTATTGGCATTCTATGTAGTGGTTCCGAGATCCAAACCGAAATTGAGGAATCAAGTATACTAGTCATAGTTTTCAACTTTAACTTAAGTTCCTACGAGACTCGGACCTAATTTCTACTACTAGGTCAAGGGCATGATGTGTGTATATGATTCATGAAAAGGTGTTTGAGTCAAAGAGTGACATGGATATGGATATTCACTATAGTTAAGTGGTTGTAGAATTCACATATCAATATGAAATCTAAGTACAATATCCATTGATTCTAATTGTTTCCAAGTTTCTAGTAGGTTATAACTTAGCTTCTAGTTACAAAGTCTAGTATTTGTTTTGCCTATATGTGCAACTAAGTATAGTCAAATCTAGAACCGACTCGAATTTTGACGGTTGTCACACTAACGTTTTGCCCAAACGTTCTTTCTTTCGGTTATTTTTTCTCTAAAGCTTCCTCTTGAGCTTTCTTTATACTTTCCACAATTGTCGAGACAACTTCAATTCTCAACGCTCTTGGCTTTTTCTTTTCAAGGTTTACCTTCCGACTGAGAGCATCAGCAACAACATTTGCTTTACCAGGGTGGTAAAGTATCTCACAGTCGTAGTCCTTGAGTAACTCTAGCCAGCGTCGTTGCCTCATGTTCAATTCCTTCTGATTAAAGAGATATTGAAGACTCTTATGATCAGTGAAAAGTTTGCATTTAGTGCCATAAAGATAGTGCCTCCATATCTTTAAGGCGAATACTACCGCTGCCAACTCCAGATCATGAGTGGGGTAGTTCTTTTCATGCTCTTTCAATTGCCTCGATGCATACGCTATCACTTTATTCCTTTGGGTCAGAACACAACCTTACCCGACTCCAGATGCAACGCTATAAACTGTGAAGTCATCAACTCCTTCAGGTAAAGAAAGAATCGGTGCTTCACACAATTTCTTCTTTAACTTCTCAAAAGCTTCATTATGCTTCTCATTCCAAGTATAACTAGCTCCTTTGTGGGTCAAAGCTGTTAATGGAGTAGCGATCGAAGAAAAGCCTTGGATAAACCTTCGGTAATATCCAGCTAATCCTAAAATGCTTCGGATCTCCGTAGGACTTTTCGGTTGTTCCCACTTCATCACAGCTTCAATCTTCGTTGGGTCAACCATTATCCCTTCTTGGTTAACCACATGACCCAAAAATTTGACTTCTTGAATCCAAAATTCACATTTGGAGAACTTTGCATATAACTTCTCATTTTTCAGAACTTCTAGCACTTCACGCAGATGCTTGTCATGCTCCTGCTTGCTTTTTGAATAACTCAAAATATCATCTATGAACACTATCATGGATTTATCGAGGTATGGTTTACAAACCCTGTTCATCAAATCCATGAAAGCTGCTGGAGCATTGATTAGTTCAAACGACATAACCAAGAACTCATAGTGTCCATATCTTGTTCTGAACACAGTCTTCTCAATATCCTGCTCTCTTACCTTTAGCTGATGATATCTTGTCCTAAGATCGATCTTCGAGAAATAGCTTGAACCTTGCAACTGATCGAACAGGTCATCAATCCTTGGCAACGGGTACTTGTTCTTTATTGTTGCCTTATTCAGCTCTCTGTAATCGATGCACATTCTCATGCTCCCATCTTTCTTCTTTACGAATAACACCGGAGCTCCCCAGGGTGATGAACTAGGTCGAATAAAACCTTTGTCCAATAATTCCTGAAGTTGTGTCATAAGCTCTTTCATCTCTGTTGGTGCTAGTCGATACGGTGATTTTGCTATTGGAGACGTTGTAACGCCCGTAGATCAGTGCTAGTCAATTTAGAGACGATAAGCGTCAAAAATGACTTTTTGATGGAAGATTATTTTGAAGGAGTAACCTTAACTAAGTTGTAGTATATGTTACGAGGATTCCGTACATATAAAGAACGCTGAAATCTGAGTTATAACGAAGAAGTTATGACATGTCGAAGTTTCGCGACAAAACCGGTACGACACTGCGCGACGTAAATTGTGAATTTACGATAGAGCGATATTTGGCCTTAGTGATCTAAACAAAAGTCGTAGAATACGTTAAACCGAGAACGTGCATAAAAATAACGTCCAAATCTGACTTCGTATGAGGAAGTTATGATTTTTCTAAGTTTCAGCTTAGCATTATGCAGCCCGAAGTTCGAATATGAGATCGAGGGATTTCTAGCCCAAACAATCTAAACGAGAATTGAAGATCTCGTCGATAGTAGTTCAACGGTAAAAAGACAGACGAAAACGGACGTCGGATGAAGAAGTTATGAGTTTATAACGGAGTTTTCCTGCCCCGGCCTACTAAAAATAATATAATAAAATTTAAATCCAAAATTAGCCGACAGAGTCGAAAAGGGAGTTGTAGAGCATAATCTCACCTACGCGTGGATATAAAGAACGTCGAAAATGGAGCTCGTATGCGAAAGTTATGAATTTCTGAAGTTCGAGGCACGAACCCCAACACTGTGTCAGAGTTCACGACGTGAAAAAGGGGTTCACGACATGAACTCAGTGCTGACGTCTTCTGAGCCTGACAGACTGAACTTCGCGACTACGCACCTGATGACGTCCAAGGCCACGTCGTGAATTCTGAATTTTCAGCCCTATAAATAGAAGTCGAAGCCTTCCGGATTTGGTTCTTAATTCTCTCACTCTCTCACTCTCTATACCCTCTCTAGCCATCTTTTAACCCCCCGAAGTCCCAGTATCATCCCTGATACCCGAAACGAGTCCCGACGCTCCGAAGATCCCAAGAAGAAAAGAGTTTCAAGCCGAAGCTCTGCCCGCGAGAAGCCCGGTGTGAAGATATCCCGAATACATCAAAAGAATATTACTTTTTAGAGTCGTAGTGCTGTCCGAACATCGTCTTATCAAGTGAGTGCATAGTCCCATTCATGAACCTGATTCTAATACAAATATTGATTGAAGTATTAATTATATGTTTATGAGCGAGTTAATTGATGTTGCCTGAAATACGTGTTAAAGAACATATCTGATTGTTTATGATAACTTAGGTTAAAGAGTAAACCTAAGGTTTGTTATAATGGTTATGGGGTAGTATCTCTTTATGAGTACGAGTGAGATATATACGGAGAATAGAAATTAAAAATATTTCATTGATCCGGAAGCAATGATTAGTCATAGTTATTCATCCCTAGTCCGAGAGTATGGATTGGACTTAGTTAATTATCATTAATCCGGGAGTATGGATTAAAACTTAGTCAGTTGTCATTAATCCGAGAGTATGAATTAAGACATAGTCAGTTGTCCTTAGTCCGAGAGTATGCACAGGACATAGAATTTGTCATTAATCCGGGAGTATGGATTTAGACATAGACCAATTGTCCCTTATCCGGGAGTATGGAATGTGACAACCCGAAATTTCTATTCTGAACAACAATTCACTTCAATAGAAATCAGAACTGTTTCTATTAACTTTTGAGCTGTGTAGAGTCAGTTTGAGTGTTTTAAAGCTTAGTCCTCCAGGAGATAACTGGAGAGAGGATGCCCTAGGGTTTATTGTGAAACAATAAAGTCCTAAAACTCCAAGAGTTTGGAGTTTACGGCCTAAACATGGTGTTTACGGCCGTAAACCCCAAGGGGTATAAAAGTGACACTTAGTCATTTTTAACACTTTTTCACCATTTCAAGAACTAGAACTCAAATCCTCTCAAGTATCATCCGATTTTCCTTCTTGATCTTCAACTTTGTAAGTGTCTCTTGCCCTAATTAGATGATATCTTACTTAATCTAGTGATCTTACATGATTTCATCCGTGAAATCATTCCATATGTGTAGATCATCAAGTGTTCTTAGTTTCACCAAGAACACCAAGAACACACACTAGTGTTCTTGGACTTTTAACACCTTTTCAAGCTTATCTATTGTAAGTACTCTTACCCTAGTGTGTTATAAGACTTGTTACACTTCCAAATCCTCTAGAAAACACAAAGAAACACAAGATCAAAGGTGTTTATGGTCCAACATGTTCTTGGACCGTAAAACCTAATGAATGGGCCATTGTGTGCCCTAGTCCCTTACCAAGCCTTGGATACTAGTGTAGATCATATCCTTGATGTGCTTAGGACCTTAAACATCAAGAAGACCATAAACCATTAGGGTTTACGGCCGTAAACACATGGAGAAATGGTCCATGGGCCGTAAACTCCATAAAGGGGTGAAATGTTGCCCTAATCACTTCCAAAGGCTTAGACTTGAAATAGGAATGCTTTTTATGACTTTTAAAGCTTCAAAACACAAAATGGTAGAAGTGCCATGAGTTTACGGCCGTAAACTCATGGGTTTACGCCCGTAAACTCAAAGAGAGTTGGTCCAAAAAACCGTAAACTCATAAAGAGTTTACCCTTGGACCCTAAACTCAAATGCAAGACCCTACAACCGTTAAATGCAATCCTTAGTACTTATAACACTTAAATCAAGTGTTTTTCATGTCCTAGGATGTCTATACTTGATTAATTAGTTGTTAAATGACTAATTGGATACATATATGTGTTATTATATGTTAACTAGGATCCTTGTGTGTGTTCAAGTCTTCACTTGACACTTAGCATCCTATACAATTCGTTCATCCAAACCACTCACTACAGGTAAGTTTATACCCCGTAATCAATCTTTTAAACGATTTTAAATGCTTTTATGCGGGGAATACAAGTTGAACTATTATAGTTATTATATCAATCACATGTGATTAATGACTACCAAACAAGTGGATTTCTTACTTTTCAAACTGTGCTATCAAGCAAACTACTTCAAACTGTTTTATAAACTCTTTTACATGTCAAATACTTTTATTAAACTCTTTTAAACTTATATTCTGTTAAACGTGTATCTATATAGATATAGTTATATAAGTAGGATTGAAAGGACTTGGGACTGATAGCTCACCTTACTTCCTGTTCCTTGTTTGGTTGTGATCTTAGGGTATTCAGGTTATTCGTCCGAAGGTCGTTTGAATCTTAGTTGTATATTATGTATATGTATATAGATATAAAAGTTCCTTCTTCCATTCAGTTCAATACCTTTGGGTAGCAAAGGTATACAAACATGTTCATACACACAAACAACATTACTAGTAAACAATAATAGGTATAGTTTAGGGAGATACTAATACTATTACTAGAACAGAGAGAACATACAATACCATACAGAGAGAACATACAATACCATACAGAGAGAACATACGATACCATACAGAGAGAACATACATACATGCTAGACAGGGAGAGAACACACAATACAGCTAGCACATACATTACATATACAAGAACATTACTACAGTTATGTGAGCCACATAACGGGGCATAGCATCACCTGTCATGACCCGTTTTGTATCCAGAATCTCCTTAGGTGGGGAGCGTTTGAGTTTGTGTATAGATCTATACTGGATTGACTATCCTACACCTTGCTGCTCGCTACAGCGGGACTTGCAAGTCTACGGGTGCCAAACGTCATTTCTTACGACGTCTTACATCGTCGTGTTTATAGTCGGTAGCAGGGTACAAGCCGATCACATGGTACTTTAAATAAAAATTGGTTTAAGGTAGTTAGTACAGCAGTAGTTACTTAATACAACACTATAGTACTATTTCATTTTCCCATTGCATTCACTTTGTGAACTTCACACAATGAACTGTAATGTAAAAACTATATTTTTAGTTAATAATAGTCAGATTTGGGAAAATACATACTCTTACAAGAGTGTTACATACAAACAGTTGATGCCTTGGTAGAAGGCTACTTTTAGTAGGAAACATAGGGTTTTCTAGGAGAGTTCAAACAATTACAAACTTTTACAAACTTATACATCATATACTTACAAACACTTTCATACAAACAATGACACTAAAATACTTATGATCTCACCAGATTTAAAGCTGATAAACTCTTTCAAAATAACTTGTATTCTCAGGTCACTAGTAGACAGGTACCGGTGCCAGGTTTTGAGATGATGGAGCTCGTTCAAGACTCATCTTTTATTTTGATTCATATTTTGGTGGCTATTAAACTTGACAGAACACACTTGTATTAAATTATATTATTAATGCGATGGATGATGTTGTTGCTTGTTACTACTTTGCATTGTTGTGATAATGTACATGACGTCCTCCACCCCCGAACGATTCCGCCGTTCCGGTTTTGGGGTGTGACAGATTGGTATCAGAGCATTGTTTATAGTGAATCGAGTATATCAACCCATAAAATATATACGAACTATAAACACAGCGGGATTAAAATACTCTGATAAAGAGTTTATACTTTTAAATAATAAAATATTTAACTAAGTATACATGCCTGCATTAATACTAAAATCGGTGTCACTAGGACAGAACAAAAGTATTACGATTGTTGGGTAGCACAAGTAGACTTAGAGACATATAGTCAAATCTGGGAAGATATAGCCTGATCAACTATATTATCCGAGGATTGACTAACATGTGCCTAAGTGTGGTTGTGAGGTTGCAACAAGTCTAAAAATTTACCAACACTACTACAATGAAAACATTAGAACATAACATAAACTTAAAATACTATAGGAGTATTTTGTGTTACTATAATTACTTATCTGAGAACTAAAGGTCTTTATTAGTATATCAATAGTTGCGGAGTGGATACGCTAAGGTTATATGTATCTAGGATATCATAGACTTAGAATCTGTGATCTTTGCTTTACTTCCTGTTCCTTGTTTGGTTGTGGACTTAGAGTTAGGGTCACTTATTCGAAGGTCTATCCTGTTTTGAGTACATATAAGTGGTATGCACTAAACAAGTATTGAAGTAACTGATAAAGATCATCTTATAATTATCTAATTAGTTCGTCTATTTAGTTATTTCTTTATCCCTTTTTCTCGCGTAGATATCATGGCTGGATTCCATATCCCCGGAGACCCGTACTATCCCAACCACGACAATGTTGGATGGCTTGGAGAAGAGCCAGAAGATGATCACCCAATCCTTTTGGATGATCACGAAGCTGAAGGTTTTTCTGATAGTTCTGACTCAGAGCCAGAAGTCAACAACCTACCCCCAACTGCTCAAGACCCAAACCCAAACCCACGTCCAACATTTCAAGGACCCACACCTCTGTGGGCCACAAACTTGAATAGATGGAGTCAGGAACAGGGTCAACCCATTCCTTACAACGGAGACCGAAGCTTCTATGACTTAAGCGAGGGAGGTTCAGCTGATCGAGTCCTGCCCATCATGGTCCGTAGGATTTCTCGGAACACCGAGCAAGGTCGAGCAACTATCGACATAGTCCTAGAGATTGACGCCAACTCTGGCGTTAACACTGTCCGCATTCGCCAACTAGAAGTAGCTATGGAAAGGGCTTGGATAACCAATGGGACTTTGCAGCAACAGCTAACTGCATCCCAAGCTGAAGTTAGGGAACTTCGGACTAGGCAGTCAATGTATGAAAGGCGCATGCGAGACGTAGAGCGCTGTATGCCTGAATCAAGAACTCACTCTAGTAGTTCTCGTCGCTGCTAGAGTCTCCTCGACTTCTCTTTTGGATATAACCTAGTTTATGTAAAAACTCTAGTCTAATTTCCTATCTTCGTAAATCTTAGACCTGTTAGGTCTTGATTAGGTCGTAGATCTGTCAAAATTTTCCCATCTTGGTTTGATGTAAGACCTACTTCTAGGTCATTTTCCTGAACTTATTACATCTGTAATACCAGTATTATTGACATATATCTAATCTCATGGAAATTAT
Source organism: Lactuca virosa (assembly GCF_052849685.1). Lineage (NCBI taxonomy): Eukaryota > Viridiplantae > Streptophyta > Magnoliopsida > Asterales > Asteraceae > Lactuca > Lactuca virosa. The sequence goes on along the minus strand of NC_136428.1, from coordinate 411,132,703 downwards.
TATCCAAATGTTATCATCTGTAAGTACTAGATCTACATTAAATCGTGCTATTCAATTGTGCTGTTGGACTATGGAGAGTTAGTCGATGAGACATTCTCATCAAATTCTTCCTATTAAATTCTTATCAATATCTTCATCTTTGTAAACTTATAGTTAAAAGATGCCTCCACGTCGATCAACAAGACGCGATCCTCCATCAACTGCAACACCACCTGCTCCTCAAATCGATACGGCAACTCTAAATGCTGTAGTAGCTGCGGCTGTGGCAACAGCCATGGCTCAATATCCTTCTTCTGGTTCCACTGGGGGAGGAACCCCTGTTCAATCTACTCATGGTGAAGCTCCTTTGCGCTTGAGAGAGTGCTCCTATAAGGACTTCACTAACTGCAAGCCCAAGTCCTTTAAAGGGACTGGCGGAGTCATTGCCCTCACGCAATGGTTCGAGAAGACCGAATCGGTTTTCGAAATCTGCTCCTATCCAGAAGGGAGCAAGGTCAAGTTCGCTGCTTGCACCTTTGAGGAAAAAGCCCTGACATGGTGGAATAGCCATGTCAAGTCACTATCTCTAATAGTGGCTAATGCTATGGGCTGGGAAGCTCTGAGAGAGCTAATGATCGAAGAGTACTGCCCAAGGGGCGAAATCCAAAAACTGGAAGAGGAACTGTGGAGTCTAACCATGAAGGGCTCCGACATAGTCTCCTACACCGTCAGATTTTGTGAACTGGTGGCCCTCTATCCCAACATGGTTCATACAGAGGGAAAGAAGATAGAGAGATTCATATGGGGGCTGGTGCCTCCATTTCAGGGAGATGTTTTGGCTTCAAACCCCACTACATTCGATAGTGCCAAGCGATTGGCACATTGGCTTATTGACCATGGGGTTCGTACCCCGGCCGCAACAACAACCTTGGCCATCTCAGAACCCTCCAAAACCGCTTATTCCAAGTGGAAGTTCTGGGATGACAAGAAGAAGAAGAAGGCTGCCAAAAAGCAGCAGGTCGTGGCAATTCATGCTGCAATAGCACCTGCCGCTGCTGCTCCTGTAAAGCAGTATGCTGGAAGTTTGCCTAAGTGTAACAAATGCAACTTCCACCACACATGAGCTTTCCGGGAAATGCAATGTTCAAACTGCAACATGAAGGGGCACACCGCCGAGGCCACTCAACTAAGTCCCCGGTGCAGGAGTGGGCCAAGCTTGCTACAGTTGTGGCGAGGTGGGCCACTACAAGAGGGACTTCCCTAAGGCAGGGAATGCCGGAAGAGTGGGAAGAGTTCTGGCCATAGGCCACGAGGAAGCGGTTGCCGACCCCACACTGGTCACTGGTACGTTTCTCCTCGATAACTCTTATGCATGCATACTGTTTGATAGTGGAGCGGAGAGGAGTTTCGTGAACCAAAAATTGGCTTAGTTACTTAAGCAAAAATCACGAACACTTAAAGAACCGTTCACTGTAGAAATGGCTAATGGAAAGACGGAGAGCACTAGCAGTATATTCTGTTGGGTTATGAGCATTCTAACACTCCTAAGTGTACATGCAACCCTAAATACCTTGGATCTATGTTTTCTCTATTATACATACAATTATGAACATCCAAGGTATTATCCTAATGTAGCATACAAAATAATAAATATAACAAGATAGAATACATACCTCTTTGATGTAGAATGTCTTCATGAAGCTTGAGTGCCTAGTGCCCCAAGTGTGACACCTCAAATGGTTCACACAACACCAAATACACTTGGAATAACTTGAGAGAAACTTGAACACTCCTTAATTATCGTCTAGCCCTCACACTCACACATTAGTGCACGATTTCTTGAGCCATGGGATTCTTTTATATGGTGGCTATTAGGGTTACACCATGTAACTCATAACTTTACCCATTCCTTATGCTCCATGGATTTTAACCTCCATGGAGTATCCATGGGTCACCCCATGGACTTAGTCCAACATAAGGAATCTTGGATCACAAGCCCACATATATAAGAATGAATGATTTACACAATCAACCCATATATTTAATTAATCTCCTTTTGATCACTTAATTAATTCCAAATTAATTCTTGATCAATACTAATTAAATAACCTTGTTAATATATTAGAACTTATAATATATTAACCAACTTTAAGTGTTATTTCTCTCATTATAGTCTATCCAAATGCATGATGCCATGCAACCCAAATGGACCATGCCGGGTCGGGTCAAGTCTTACCAATTATAATTATGGACTTAGACATTAATCCAACATATTCATAGGGTGTACCCTAGCACTAGATAGCCACTCTTTTTCGATCGACCTCATGCCAGTCTCAATTAAAAGTTTCGACGTCATTATCGGCATGGATTGGTTGAGTCTTCTTGTGCCGACATCATGTGTTATGAAAAGGCAGTTCGCCTTAATCTGCCGTAAGGCGAAACTCTAGTACTTTATGGCGACAAACTCGGCACGAACCTTCGTATCATCTCGAGCATACAAGCTCAGAAATTCTTGCAAAAGGAATGTCGCGCATTCCTTGCTCATGTGGTCGATGTGAGCCAAGAAACGAAAGACATTCAGAACATTCCAGTAGTACGCGACTTTCCCGAAAAACTCCCAGGATTACCTCCGCAACGTCAAGTCGAGTTCATAATCAACTTAGTTCCAGGGGCTACCCCCATAGCCAAATCGCCCTATCGTCTAGCACCTGCAGAGATGCAAGAACTGTCCTGTCAACTTAACGAACTGCTCAGCAAGGGCTATATAAGACCAAGCTTCTCACCCTGGGGAGCTCTAGTCTTGTTCGTCAAGAAGAAAGACGGATCGTTTCGTATGTGCATCGACTACAGGGAGATCAACAAACTGACCGTCAAAAATCGTTACCCTCTGCCTCGTATTGATGATTTGTTTGACCAACTTCAAGGGCCGAACTTCTTTTCAAAGATCGATCTAAGATCCGGGTATCACCAGCTACGAGTGCTAGGGGAGGATGTTCCGAAGACAGCCTTCCGAACTCGTTATGGGCACTACGAATTCGTAGTGATGCCGTTCGGATTAACAAACGTGCCCGTGGTATTCATGGATTTAATGAATAAGGTGTGTCGTCCTTACCTGGATCAGTTCGTCATCGTTTTCATCGATGACATACTTATCTACTCTCCTAGTAAGGAGGAGCATAGTCAACATCTACGACTAGTCTTAGAAACGCTGCGTTCGGAGAAGCGTTATGCGAAGTTCTCGAAATGCGAATTTGGGATCCGAAGAGTCGAATTCTTAGGTCACGTGGTTAGCTAAGAGGGAATACACGTGGACCCTTCCAAAATCAAAGCCATTGAGAGCTGGTCAGCACCGAAGACGCCTACATAAATTCGTCAATTTCTAGGCCTCGCTGGCTACTATCGCAGGTTCATTCAGAACTTCTCCCAAATTGAAAAACCTCTTACAACACTGACCCAGAAAGGCGTGGCCTTTGACTGGGAAGAGAAGCAGGAAAGAGCGTTTCAAACGCTAAAGCGAGCCTTATGCACCGCGCCAATACTATCCCTCCCCGAAGGGATAGAAGACTTCGTTGTCTATTGCGATGCGTCAAATCAAGGGCTCGGCTGTGTTCTGGTGCAACGAGGTAAGGTCATCGCCTATGCCTCGAGACAGTTAAAGACACACGAGGTCAACTACATTACCCACGATCTTGAGTTTGGAGCAGTTGTGTTTGCTCTGAAGATCTGGAGATACTATCTGTACGGTACAAAAAGCACTATCTTTACATACCACAAAAGCCTACAACATATATTCGACCAGAAGGAGCTCAACATGAGACAACGACGGTGGGTCGAGCTACTCAGTGACTACGAATGCGAAATTCGTTATCATCCGGGTAAAGCCAACGTAGTAGCTGACGCCCTAAGTCGGAAAGAATACTCTGGTCGTAGGGTCAAATCCTTGACCATGACTATCCATTCACACTTGTCCACGCAAATTAAGGAGGCTCAGTTCGACGCTTTGAAACCTGAAAATGTGGCGAGTGAATCCCTGAGAGGGATGGATAAGAACTTGGAAATCAAAGGTGGCGGAGCCTTATATTTCATGGACCGGATCTAGACACCGAAAAACGGTGGTTTCAGAGACTTGGTCATGAAAGAGGCGCACAACACTCGCTATTCTGTCCACCCAGGTTCAGATAAGATGTATCTGGATCTTAAAAAGCTATACTGGTGGCCTAGCATGAAAGCAGAGATTGCTACCTTCGTGAGTAAATGCCTTACTTGCGCCAAGGTCAAGGTCGAATACCAGAAACCATCAGGATTACTCCAGCAACCGGAGATACCTGAATGGAAGTGGGAGCGGATCACTATGGACTTCATAACCAAGTTGCCCAAGACAACGGGTGGACTTGATACCATATGGGTCATCGTCGACAGATTGACCAAGTCCGCACACTTCCTGCCTATAAAAGAAACAGACAAAATGGAGAAGCTTACAAGAACCTACATACGGGAGGTTGTACGACTGCACGGTGTTCCCATATCCATTATCTCAGACAGAGATAGTAGGTTCACTTCGAGGTTCTGGCAGTTGTTACAAAGTTACCTAGGAACTAGGCTGGACATGAGTACAGCCTACCATCCACAGACAGATGGACAAAGTGAGAGGACTATCCAAACTTAACTTACCACGCGAACTCAGTAATGTACATTAGATCCAAGGTACATAGGGCCTTTCGAGATTCTAGCAAGAATCGGCCATGTAGCTTACAAACATAACTTACCACGCGAACTCAGTAACATACATTCTACTTTCCACGTCTCGAACTTGAAAAAGTGTCTGTCCGACGAGACTCTTGTAATCCCACTCGACGAGATCGAGATCAACAAGAGCCTCAACTTCGTGGAAGAACTAGTAGAGATCATGGACCGGGAGGTCAAGCAAACGAAACAAAGCCGTATCCCTATAGTGAAGGTTCGCTGGAACGCCAAGCGACGACCTGAATTCACTTGGGAGCGAGAGGATTAGATGAAACTGAAATATCCTCGTCTTTTTACTTACTTATTTGTAACTACTTATTTGTAACTACCAGTAGACAGGTACCGGTGCCAGGTTTTGAGAAGATGGAGCTCGTTCAAGACTCATCTTTTATTTTGATTCATATTTTGGTGTCTATTAAACTTGACAGAACACACTTGTATTAAATTATATTATTAATGCAATGGATGATGTTGTTGCTTGTTTACTACTTTGCATTGTTCTGATACTGTACATGACGTCCTCCACCCCCGAACGATTCTGTCGTTCCGGTTTTGGGGTGTGACATGGAATGGGCACAATCATGGGTTCGAGAACATGGATTAGATTAGGGAGTAAGAGTATAATTTAAGGTCCGAGAGTGTGGATAGTCTCGTTGAGAGGATCGACGGGGTGGGGTAAGAGTTGATTATATATATAGAGAGAAAATTTTATATTGTGTGAATTCTAAATTATATATGTATATATATATATATATATATATATATATATATATATATGTTATAACATTGTGGGATTGAAATCCATATGTACTCACCAGGTTTCCAAACCTTACCCACTCAATATATTTGTATCACAGGTATTGGTATGAAGCTACTGTACATTGAGAGATTTAAAAGAGAAGTAGATCATTAGTGTAGATGAATGTAAGTTCGGTTTATGCTTATGTGTCTGTATTGACCAGGATATCCCAAATGTTTTAAAACAAATAAAATACATCTCTTCGAAGATGCTTGGATAAAGTATTTATCATGTTTTCTGGGAACAAATTCGACAACAGTTTTCTTTAAAAGATTACTCTGATTTTAAAACAATGCATAAACAAATCAGTCTTTTCTGGCCATGAAATTGGGGATGTTGTTGGATTAGTGTGTAAGTCGATAACTATATTTGGTATGTACATGACACGACTTGGCATGGTCCGTTTGGGTTGCATGGCATCTGGACAATTGGATAGACAAGATGAGGAAAAATAAGGATACTAGTGATTTATATTAATATATTATAAGTTCTAATATATTAATATATAATCATATTATTTAATTAGTATTGATCAAGGATTAATTTATAATTAATTAAGTGATCAAAAGGAACTAATTAAATATGGACTCTTAGATATATATGTGTAGTGGGCCAAGTTCATTTAGGTTGGGCTAAGCTTTCATGGATAGTCCATGGAGCTTTAACCCATGGATCCTATGGAAATGAAAGGTCATGGGTATTAGGGTTTAACCCTAATCCTCCACACTATATAAAGAGTCCAATGGTGCATAAAATGGCGGCTAAGAAGATGACTAGTTCATAGTAGTGAGGGCATAACCGATTTTATGAGATGTAAACCAAGTATCCTTTATTCCTTAGTTATTCCAAATGTTCATGGTGTTGTGTGAACCATTTGAGGTGTTAAACTTGGGGAACTCGGCTCTTAAGCATCAAGGAATCAAGCTACATAAAAAGGTATGTCTTCTAACTTGTTTTATTACCCAAGTATCAAAGATTGTATGCTAGATAGGGTAATACCTTGGAATATTCATATTTGCATGTATAATAGAGAAAACATACATCCAATGTATTTAGGGTTGCATGTACACTTAGGAGTGTTAGAATGCTCAAAACTGTTCAGTGGTATCAGAGCCTAGGTTTGTTTTCAATTATACTTGATGCTATTTGCAAGAAAAAATTGTTTTTTTGGAATCTGCCAGTTCACCACGAGGTGGTAAAATTTACCACGAGGTGGTGACTGTTCAGTGGGAAAAAAATTCAGTTTTTTGGCCTGTTTTGGATTAGAATCATTACCACAAAGTGTTTTTGTTCATAAAACTTGATTTTGATGTTATGGTAATGTTTATTCTCATCCAAATAAATGATAACTGCCAAAGTTTCAAGACTCTTTTTTGTTTATGTGGTTAGCTAAGTTCTTGAAAATTGTTGATATGAATTATCTTGTTCTTATGAGTTGTTTTAGACTAATAGAAAAGTTATGTGATAATATGTTTTCAATCCATATTTTTCTAAAAGTTGTTCATAATATGTGTTTTTGTAACTTGTCCTCAAGTTATATGAAAAGTCACATTTATGATTATTAAAACTCATAAGATTTCCATAAGTTATAAAAAAATGAAGAGTCTCATTTTGTAAATGCTTTAAAGTCTTCCATAACTTGTCCTCAAGTTATGGAACTTGAAGAGTTTTCATTAAAAACTACTTTAAACACATAAGTTATGGAATAGAAAAGTTTTTGAATTATTCAAAACTTTTCCTCAAGTTTTCGAATTTGTAAAGTTTCCCTCATGAATACTTTAATTCCAAATTAAGCCCTTAGAATTTTAAAAGTTAAAATTCAACCCTTATACTTTATAATATCATAAGTTATATATATATATATATATATATATATATATATATATATATATATGTATAAGAGCAAGTCGTCTTACCATTAGTAGGCCTCATTCACGAAGCCGGTCTATAAGGGGGGTATAAGGTTACTCCCTATAAAATGGCTGTTTAATGGGTGTCCACTCTCACCCACCGCTTCCTTGACTGGTGGAGGGTCGTTAGCCGAACGGGTAGGACAAGGACTATAATTCTCCCTTCATTAAAAGTATTAATGATAAATACTAAGTGACTAAACACTTATAAATTCCCAATCTTAGTTACTTAGGAAAATGTGAATAAGGTACTAACCCATGAAATTACACTTTGCACTTTGCTTAAGTCGTTAGTGTGTGGAGCGCGTGCGGGTAACCGGCACACTAACCTGGATTTAACAAGGTAGGCAAAGGGTTTCCTAAAATTTATCATAGGCCGGTGGAGCGTGTGTGGTTAACCGGAACATCGGTTGAGTGATAAACATTTAAGAGTACCAAGTATTTTTGCATGGTTACTTCACACCTTGTTTTGTGATCCTCGACATCCCAGTCACAAAACGTGAAGGGCACACTCGAGATTGAGACATGCCATTGAAAAGATCAATGAATCTCAAAAGAATGTAGGAGTTTCAAAAACAAATTAAAACCTAATAATACATTTCGTTTATCTTGGTGGAAATTGGTGAATCGTCATTCACCTACCTTCAAGTATTTTATAACTTGGATTACGGCATCCCTCTTCCAAGTTATAAAATAGTTTGTTGGGTCCTAGCCTTAATATTTCATATTAGGTGTTATATTAAGGACTTTTAAATCAACTACCTTGAATATCTCCCAAAAGATGTCTAGTTCAGACATCTATGATCTTCCCAAATCTCTTGGAACTTCACTTCCTCCACCTCCTCCAATTATTCTTCCTAACCCACAACTTCAAGGTCACTAAAGTCCTATTGGCAAGCAAGGTCTATGTGTGATTGCATCTTGGAGATGAAGTCACATATTGACAAGCCGGGAGAGTTGGCTGTCAAAGTCTTACGAAAGTTAGATGTTCAATCACTTTCTGAGTCACATAGTCAGTTGACTTGGGACTACTATGAAATAGACTGTGACATAACCCTTAATGATCTTATCTATTTGCTTGGAGCTGCTGAATCAATTAAGGACTAGTAATGCAAATTTGATTAGAAGATCAACTTCCCAAACCTTCAATGGACATTGACAATGGTAACATTGGATACCTAGTAAAAGCTTTCTCTTCCCAATGGAAAGGGATCGGCCACAGTCAACTCGGTTGACCAAATGGTAAAGAGAATGGCTAAGTCTGAGATAGTCCCATGTACCATTACAAAAGAGTCCATATATGTCTATTGCCAAAGGAAGGGCCATTGATTGCGAAGCTGCCTATTCACCTGAAAGATCATAAGGTTGATCAAGTCAAGAAGTTTGACTCTACTTCAGGTAAAGTCCACTATCTAACTCTGTTAAGGTTCTATTATGAGATTCTTATTACATGATGTGACTGGATCACATTTTGATGTTTTAAGAATCAAAGAAAAGTGAAGAAACTTAAAGGAAGTATATGCTGATTCTGATCATGAAGATGGATTTCGATCGCATGGTTCGGTGATCAGAATTTTGAGCTGTTGCTTAGGAGTTATGATATATTGCTTAGGAATAGATAACAACAAGCTTTTTATATGCTTTTGCAGTGTAAGGATAAGTTTTTCCGCAAAGTTTTAAAATAAAAGGGAAATTTTTGTTTTTATTTATTTTAAAATATCCTTAAAATGGCATTTGTGAAGAATTGTTGTTTATATGATTCCATTGATAGCAATATTGGAAAATGGATTTGATTCTTTATTTGTGGTAGTGTCTAAATTTACCAAACAAGGAAAGATTCTCATCACCTAAGTTTCAATTGCACTGAAACTTGGAATCATGCAAGTTGTATAGTATGATGAATGAGAAGTTTCAGCTTTATAAATTAAGACTAATTCCCTGTTCACATGTATATATGAGTCAAGGAAAGGACTAAGGGATCGAGTACACATTCTTGTGCACTGGTCAAGTTCACCACAAAAGATCCATAAGACTATTCGTCATGATTTACTATCGCTTAGTAAATATGGTTATACTTACAAGTTTAAGTATAATTCTGAAACATTGAAAAAGATTCGATGTATGGCAGAACAAATAAGAAGAATCAAATTTGACAGAAAGATATAAGTTTCTCAAATCTGAAGAGATGAGAGAGTACTTTAGTATCAAGTTTTGTGATCATCTTAATGATTAAGAAACCATATCACAATTGGTCTTCTAAGGACATCTTAGTGCATTCTTATGGCTAAGAAGAGGAGTGATGAATTGTTGAAATGGTTAAATCAAGAAGATGAGTCATACTTCGTTTCAAAACAAATCTTAGAGTCATACTCCAAGATTATAAGTTGAGTAATATATCTTAAAGAAAGGTTTATAACACTTGTCAAATGTAAGAGTAAAAGTGTCCTACTCTTGTACATTTGAAATTGGTAAGTTGTGATGTTTTGGATAAAACAAAGACCAAATAAGGCTAACTGTGTGAAGTGTTTGTCTTGATAAAGAATCCGCACTCTCTCTTGAATATTTGGCAAGATAGTTTTATATCTCAAGAGTACAGTGGGAATCTTAAAGATCCTGAAAGAATTTCAAAGATCTAGTCAAGAATAAAAAAACCTGTAGTTTGAAACCAGCACACGACGTGAGGTTTATAACCTATCGTGTTTACATATTTGTATTTCTGTGTCCATTCCAGTTAAAGTTGGCTTTACATATGAGTTCTGAGAGATCTCAATTGGCTGCATAACAACTTGGAAGCAATGGCAGGCCCTTGTGCTGCTGGTGGCAAGAAATTAAGATTGAGTTCAGTCCATATGAGTTTGGATTTGTCATTATCCTTGTCTTATGATTATGGTTTTGACAAATTCACATGGATAAGAACACATACACCATAAAATCTAAGCGTCATAAGGTTTCTCTCCGATTCGTGAAAATGATGGTCAGGAAACACTTTCACTAAGTAGATTTTAAGTAGATAACAGTTGCGATATTTGCATTCTCAAAGTCATTAGTGTAGCGTGTGTGGTTAACCGGCACACTAACATGGACTTGTGAGAAATGGAAAAGGTCTAAACAATTAAGACTATGATTACGGAATCCCTTTTCATAGTTCTAAAAAATTGTTTAGACATACATGTGAGCTATCTAAGAAAAGGTGTACGATTTTGATAAAGTCTTATCAATGCAATCTCGTATCAGAAATCTGAACTTTGGTAAGGAAGTCAATAAAGTATTGATTTCTAGAAGTCCAGCTTTTTCTGGATACATGTCAAAGCTAGTGGGAGCATAAGTGTTATGCTAATAATCATCATGTTAGTGGGAGCATGATAATTTCGATAAGTATTGCAAGTTAGCAATGTTAATTATAGAAAACAAAAGTTTCGATTCGTGAGGTTGAATGGGTTGAAAAAGTTGTTTTTCTATAATTAAGGGAGAGGAAATTATACTTCATTTCAATTCTAAAAGGCTTAGGTTGAGATTTTAATCATTTTTCAAATCTAAAAAGGCTTAGATTGAGTTTTTAATCATCTTTAGTCAAGAATATATACATGAATTTCATGTTGGATTGGTTCAACTTAAGGAAACTCTATATATTGCGTTCTCAAAATTCGATTATGATTACGACATCCCTCTTCATAGTCAAATTTTTGAAAACATGGCAATTAAAAAATATTGTAGAAAAAGACTGGTCTAGAATCATGTCTTTATGTGAGACATCATGAATCGTGTCCCATTTGCTTTGGGTACAGGATCGATTGCATGTGCTATAATATATATCCTTTCTAAATCTTCCAAATGCCTGGGGCATTAAGAAGGGGAAAAGGTCTAGAATTGGATATGACTAAAATAATTAAACAATTGTCGAGAACAATCTAAGGCTTACCAAAGATTGTTTCTCAAGGATAGTTGGAAGTATAGTGTTAAATTTTGGAAGGACCATATTGACACACTCTTGTTCAGAAGTGACAGTCAAAATGGGAATTGGAAATGTTTCATAGTTGGAAGTTATTCAATCTGTGTAAGATTAGAAAAACTTAATGCAAGAAGCTTGTTCAAAGCAATGTACTTTGAATATGAGACTTAGTTTTCATGGAGTTGTTCAAAGCAATGTACTTTGACAAGTCTTTGTGACTTTGTACATATTCATTACAAGAGGGGCAGTGCATATGAGTTTAAAATCTAAACAGATTTCGATGAATGATAAGAATTTGGAATTCCTACATTTACGATAAGGATTTGGGAGTGTGAAAAGAGAATCATTGAAATTATGTTCAATCGATCTAGTTCACAAAGTAAAGATCATAGACAAACATAGAGTTCTTACTTGTTGTATGGCAAAACTATTGTTTAGAAAAACATAGTGTACATGCTTGGAGCATGGGACAACTAGTGTTTTTAATTCAAGTATAAAGTTGATAAAACCGAAACAATGAATAATGAGTAATCAGTATGGTGATAAATAAAAAGTGTTCTATTTATATTCATAGGTTTTGATACCATATTGGATTCAATTATTCTTGTGCTTCATTTTGCATGTTTTGACTTCCAGAATAAACTAGGTCATTCTTCCCGAATGACTAAGTTATTCAAACCATCCACAGTCGGTCATATGTTGGAAGTAGATATGAATCAAGACTGTCATGAGTTGGCTTGTAGATGTCTAAGATGTTGGACATAGCAAATTATTTCTACAACACTCATAAGTACTCATAAGTTCTGAGTATTGGATTTAACCCGCGCTCATTTGAATCACTTCATGGATTTTATCACGAGTGATCATGAGACGATAATATCTTATATTCTTCAAACCTAGATATATGAGTTGTTACTATGAGTTGGTTGTACATTAATTGTGCGAAAACGCATTGGTAACTCGATGTTATTAAACGGGCCTTTGTGTATGATTCAACAAGTAGTAGAAAAAGCCATATGAGTCGAAGTTTATCCATTCCTTTTACCCTAAAGGGATAAAAGCGGTATCTGTGGGCCCCTCGATGATTTAAAGATGATAAATGTGAGTGCTTGGCCAAGCCAGGACTGATTTGATTTGTTCAATCAGCCAGTCATCATGAATCGGAAATCGGGAAACAACAAATGAACAGAGAGAATGATTTATAATCCATGTCTCAGTCCATATGACATCTACAATGGAGGAATATATGATCCCTTATCTAATGGACAAGTCATTGACGAGATCAGAGTTCAGTTACAACGTCAGAGTTCGACAGCGGCTTAAAAAGCTACGATTGCCAATCGGTTTTTGAAGTCATACTCAATAATAGTTTTAGACTTATCCAAGTGGGAGACTGTTGGATTAGTGTCTAAGTCCATAACTATATTTGGTATGTACTTGACCCGACTTGGCATGGTCCGTTTGGGTTGCATGGCATCTGGACATTTGGATAGACAAGATGAGGAAAAATAAGGATACTAGTGATTTATATTAATATATTATAAGTTCTAATATATTAATATATAATCATATTATTTAATTAGTATTGATCAAGGATTAATTTATAATTAATTAAGTGATCAAACGGAACTAATTAAATATGGACTCATAGATATATATGTGTAGTGGGCCAAGTTCATTTAGGTTGGGCTAAGCTTTCATGGATATTCCATGGAGCTTTAACCCATGGATCCGATGGAAATGAAAGGTCATGGGTATTAGGGTTTAACCCTAATCTTCCACACTACATAAAGAGTCCAATGGTGCATAAAATGGTGGCTAAGAAGATGACTAGTTCATAGTAGTGAGGGCATAACCGATTTTATGAGATGTAAACCAAGTATCCATTATTCCTTAGTTATTCCAAATGTTCATGGTGTTGTGTGAACCATTTGAGGTGTCACACTTGGGCACTCGGCTCTTAAGCATCAAGGAATCAAGCTACATAAAAAGGTATGTCTTCTAACTTGTTTTATTACCCAAGTATCAAAGATTGTATGCTAGATAGGGTAATACCTTGGAATATTCATATTTGCATGTATAATAGATAAAACATAGATCCAATGTATTTAGGGTTGCATGTACACTTAGGAGTGTTAGAATGCTCAAAACTGTTCAGATGTCACAGTTTGTGACAACCCTAAATTTTCTATCCTGTACAGTCAAACACTTCATTGAAAGTCAAACTCATTCCTGCTAACTTTTAGCACAATTTGGAACCTTTTTAAATGTTCTGAGCCTTGTACACTTAAGGGATAAGTGTCGGGGTTTATCTGCTGAAGCTATAGCACAAAGAACAAGCCTAAAACACATTAACCATGAGTTCATGGCCACCACAATGGAGTTTACGGCCGTAAACTCCATGTGGGCCGTAAACTCACCTTATATGGTGAAATCTTGGCCATTTGTTCATTCCTTCCTTTCCCTTGGCTGAAATCCTCTCAACTATCACCCCGATCTTCATCCCCGATCTTCAAAACTCGTAAGTTTCTTGTCCTAACTAGTTGATATCTTACTTAATCTAGTGATCTTACATGATTTCATCCGTGAAATCATTCCATTTGTGTAGCTCTTCAAGTTTCACCAAGAACACACACTAGTGTTCTTGGTCAAAACCGACCATTCTAGCCCCTAGATCATAAGAAATCTTGTTCTAACTCGTTGTACACCAGGTCTAACATGTTTAGGCCTTAGGAACATCAGGAATCAATGGATGAATGAGAGTTTACGTCCAAGGAGCTCCCAAGGCCTATAAGGGTGCAATGTTGCCCTAATTTCCTTCCTTATGCCTAGAACCTAGCCTAGATCACATCCTTGAAGTGTTAAAGACCTTAAACATCAAAGAAAACATGTCCACATGGAGTTTACGGTCGTAAACTCATAAGGAAATGGTCCTTAGGCCGTAAACTCTACAAAGGCGTGATATTGTGCCCCTAATGCTTCCTAAGGCTTGGACTTGATCATTGGATGCTCAATCTTGACTTATAAGACCTCAAAACACCCAATCGCACTTAGTACCATGAGTTTACGGCCGTAAACTCATGGGGGAATTAACCTTAGGCCGTAAACTCCATAAGGAGTGGTCCTTGGGCCATAAACTCCAATACCACGCCATGCAACCTTTAGATGCAACCCTTCGGTACATATAGCACTTGAATCTAAGTGTTTCCATGTCCTAGGGTGTCTTAACTTGGTTAATGTTGTTAAATGACTAATTGGATACATATGTGTTTCATTATATGTTAACTAGGATCTTTGTGTGTGTTCAAGTCTTCACTTGACACCTAGCACTTGTCCGACACTTCCATCCGATCCACTCACTACAGGTGAGTTCATACTCCTTAATTAACCTTTTTAAATGTTTTTAAATGCTTTTATGGGGGGGGGATACAAGTTGAATCATGATAGTTATCATATCAATCACATATGATTAATAACTATCAAACTATAGATTTACTACACTTTTAGCTGTTTTACCAAGTAAACTACTTCTAAACGATTTCTTACACTTTAAAATGTTCTTATCAAACAAAGTGCTTTCGAATCATTTTATAAACTGACATCAAGTCATCGATTTCTTATTTATTAAACTTTTCAAGGGTTTTACCAAAACTTCTTTTATACTTTTATATTGTTAAAAGCATGCCTATATATGTATAGTTATATAAGTAATGTTTAAAGGACTTAGGACTGCTAACCCGCCTTATTTCCTGTTCCTTGTTTTTTTGTGGAATTAGGGTATCCAGTTATTTGTCCGAAGATCGTCTGAATATTAGTTATATATTATGTATACATATATAGACATAAAAGTTCTATCAGTCAGTTCAGTACCTTTGGGTAGCAAAGGCATACTTTCGGTTATTCACATACCTTACAGGTAACTAAAATAGGCATAGTTAGGAGATAATATTTACTATTTCTAGTACAATTGTTAAAAGCATGCCTATATATGTATAGTTATATAAGTAATGTTTAAAGGACTTAGGACTGCTAACCCGCCTTATTTCCTGTTCCTTGTTTGGTTGTGGACTTAGGGTATCCAGTTATTTGTCCGAAGGTCGTCTAAATATTAGTTATATATTATGTATACATATATAGACATAAAAGTTCTAGTCAGTCAGTTTAGTACCTTTGGGTAGCAAAGGTATACGTTCATATATTTCTAGTAAGCTATTATAGGTATAGTTTTGGGTATATATATGTTTACGTAATAAATGTGGATTTCGACCTAGCGATTCGTTGCGGAAGTCACCTTTAATTTCCAGAATCTCTTCTAAGGAGAACTTTTAATATGGGGACTATAAATCACATTATTACTTACTTTCAGCGGGTCTCGTGAGAAGACTACTTACTTACAGCGGGTCTCGTGAGAAGACTACTTACTTATAGCGGGTCTCGTGAGAAGACTACTTACTTACTTACTTACTTACTTACTTACTTACTTACAGCGGGTCTCGTGAGAAGACTACTTACTTACTTACTTACTTACTTACTTACTTACTTACTTACTTTCAGCGAGTCTCGTTAGAAGACTATTTACTTACTTTAATTCGGGTCTTGGTAGAAGAGTACTTTTTATACTAGTAGGAAATATCGGATTTTCTAGGAAGTTCAAACATTTACAATTTTACTTACAAACCTTTTCATTGATACTTATATAAATAATGACATTAAATACTTATGAATTCACCAGCTTTATGCTGATCTACGCTTTCAAAATAACTTGTATTCTCAGGTCACCAATAGACAGGTACGGCGACCAGGTTTTGTGAAGACGGAGCAGTCAAGACTCGTCTTTTATTTTGATTATTCATTATGTTGTTTTATACTATGCAAGAACATGCTTGTAATTAAAATTATACTATTAATGCAATGGATGATGTTGTTGCTTGTTTACTACTTTGCATTGTTGGGATACTATACATGACGTCCTCCGCCCCAGAACGTTTCCGCCGATCTTGGTTTTGGGGTGTGACAGATTGGTATCAGAGCATTGTTTATAGTGAATTGAGTATATCAACCCATAAAAGATATACAGACTATAAATACAATGGGATTAAAATACTCTGACCAAGAGTTTATACCTTTAAGTACTAAAATACTTAACTAAAAGTATACGGTATCATACTAGAACATAACAAAAGTATTTAATTGTTGGGCACAACAGTCAAAACTGGGCAGTTATGTAATCATATCTGGAATGAATATAGCCTGATCAATTATATTTATTTGAGATATGGTGAACGTGTGTTCGGGGATGATAGTGGTGTTGCGACAAACCTAAAACTTACCAAATACTAGGTCCAAAGGAGTCTTTAGAACAAAACATAAAGTAAAATACTATCTGAGTATTTTGAGATACTACCCAATAACAATACTAAAACTGTACAGTAACAAGAAACCTAAGAACCAAACCCAAAACAGAGATACTATAGGAGTATCTTCAATAACTGTAAATAATTATATGGGAAGTAAAAGACCCTTACTGATCGGTCTATAATGGCAAAGTGTATACATCCTAGAGTTATATATAATAAAGATCTCATAGACTTAGAATGTGTGGTTTCGCTTCACTTCCTTTTCCTTGTCTGGATGTGGATTTGGAGTAGTATCACATATTTGAATGACTATTAGATCTGAGTTATATATAATTTGTATACCCTATGTGATTATAGAAAGATTCAATAAGGATCTCAAGTTAAAAATTGTACTAGAAATAGATTGAGTATTCTCATAGATTCTCTAGACATTCCCATTCTCGCACCGATAACTTGACTAGAGACACCACCTCACTAAAATAGTTAACAAAGAGAACTTCGAGAAGGGAACAGACTAAGAGTACGAAGCTAGTACGATGCCAAAAGATACCAAAGGGATATAAGTGGACATCAGATTGCTTTCGTCAGGAATAGGACAGAGAACAGAGGATACCACTCGCGAGTCATACGAAGTGGCAGAAAACCATGCGCGTCACGTTAATAATTAAGAGCCCAATACGACCTAGTGAGTTGGTGAATCCACTACTCACCTTCTGTGGTAGGCTTAAAGTCTTTATAATTACATCTTGAATATCAATGATTTTGACAGTTGGATTGGTTCCCGACAATCCTTGTCCAAATACTTTCATTCTTCTATCATTAGAACCCAATACCATTCATACTATCTCTTGTTGTTGAACTATGGCGATTTAGTTCATAGGACACATTCATTTTCTATACTATTGGATTCTTATCATTTTCCGATTATTTTCAACTTATAGTTGAAAGATGCCTCCTAGAAGAAATCCAAGACGTAACAATGGTACTGAAGCACCGATACCACCCCCACCACCACCACCTCCTCAGTTCGATGCTGCTATGTTCCAAGCAGCAGTCACGGCGGCTGTAGCGGCTACCATGACACATATCAATACTTCTGGCGCTACTGGTTCGGGAATTGGGGTGTTTACTTCGAACCATGGCGAGAGTCATGGGCACACACGAGAGTGCACCTATAAAGATTTTACGAACGCCAAACCCCTGAATTTTAATGGAACTTGAGGGGTTATGATATTAATGTTGGATTAATGTCTAAGTCCATAACTATAATTGGTAAGACTTGACCCGACCCGGCATGGTCCATTTGGGTTGCATGGCATCATGCATTTGGATAGACTATAATGAGAGAAATAACACTTAAGGTTGGTTAATATATTATAAGTTCTAATATATTAATAAGGTATTTAATTAGTATTTATCAAGAATTAATTTGGAATTAATTAAGTGATCAAAAGGAGACTAATTAAATATATGGGTTGATTGTGTAAATCATTCATTCTTATATATGTGGGCTTGTGATCCAAGATTCCTTATGTTGGACTAAGTTCATGGGGTGACCCATGGATACTCCATGGAGGTTAAAATCAATGGAGCATAAGGAATGGGTAAAGTTATGAGTTACATGGTGTAACCCTAATAGCCACCATATAAAAGAATCTCATGGCTCAAGAAATCGTGCACTAATGTGTGAGTGTGAGTGTGAGCGCTAGATGATTTCAAGGAGTGTTCAAGTTTCTCTCAAGTTATTCCAAGTGTATTTGGTGTTGTGTGAACCATTTGAGGTGTCACACTTTGGGCACTAGGCACTCAAGCTTCATGAAGACATTCTACATCAAAGAGGTATGTATTCTATCTTGTTATATTTATTATTTTGTATGCTAGATTAGGATAATACATTGGATGTTCATAATTGTATGTATAATAGAGAAAACATAGATTCAAGGTATTTAGGGTTGCATGTACACTTAGGAGTGTTAGAATGCTCAAAACCCAACAGTGGTATCAGAGCCTATGCTTGTTTTCTTGTTATACTTGCAAAAGTAGCTGAAAAATCGAGTTGGATGCATATATTCGATTGTTTTGGCTGGAATTGGACTAGGAACATTACCCTAAGATGTTTTTGTAAACTTTTTTTTGATGTGGTAATGTTCATGCTAATCCAATTTCTAAGATAATTGTCATAATTTCAAGATTTGTATTAGTTTGTATGTTCATGCTAATTTCTTGAAGATTGATGATTTGAATTATCTTGTTCTTATGAGGTTCTTAGATTAATAGAAAAGTTGTGTGAAATAGTTGTTTTCAATCCATTTTAATCTAAGAGTTGATTCCAAAGTGTGTTTTTGTAACTTGTCCTCAAGTTATATGAAAAGTCACATTTAAGAATCATAAAACTCATAAAAGTTGGCAAAGGTTACAAAATGAAGAGTCTTGTTCTAATTAAATGGTTTTATGACTCCATAACTTGTCCTCAAGTTACGGAGGTTCAAGAGTCTCTTCATTAAATTAAAAAAAAAGTGTAACCTTAAATAGTTCCATAAGTTACATTAAAAAAAAGTTATTTTTTTATTAATTAGTTTAAAGTCTTCCATAACTTGTCCTCAAGTTATGGAACTTGAAGAGTTTTTTTTTAATTAAAACTACCTTAAACTCATAAGTTATGGAATTAATTAGTTTTGAATAGTTTCAAAACTTGACCTCAAGTTTTGGAATTTGAAAAGTTTTCACTTATGTATACTTTAATTCCAACTTAGCCCTTAGAATTTTAAAAGTTAAAATTCAACCCTTATACTTTATAATATTATAAGTTAATAATATTTATATATATGTATAAGAGTAAAGTCAGTCTTACCGTTAGTAGGCCTCATTCACGAAGCCGGTCTATAAGGGGGGTATAAGGTTACTGCCTATAAAATGACAGTTTAATGGGTGTCCACTCTCACCCACCGCTTCCTTGACTGGTGGAGGGTCGTTAGCCGAACGGGTAGGACAAGGACTATAATTCTCATTTCATTAAAAGTATTAATGATAAATACTAAGTAACTAAACTCTTATTAATACCCAATCTTAGTTACTTAGGAAAATGTGAATTTGGTGCTAACCCATGAAATTACACTTTGCACTTTGCTTAAGTCGTTAGTGGAGCGTGTGTGGTTAACGGGCACACTGATTAAGGGGTAAATATTAAGGGTACCAAGTATATTTGCATGGTTATTCACACCTTGTTTTGTGATCCTCGGCATCCCAGTCACAAAACCTGAAGGGCACACTCGAGATTGAAACATGCCTTTGAACAGTTCAATGAATCTCAAAGATCTAGGACTTTCAAATCCAATTAAAACCTAATAAATTATTTCGTTTTTCATGGTGGAAATTGGTGTATCGTCATTCACCTACCTTCAAATATTTTATAGCTTGATTACGGCATCCCTCTTCTAAGTTATAAAATAGTTTGTTGGGTCCTAGCCTTAATATTTCATATTGGGTGTCATATTAAGGACTTTAAATCAACTATCTTGAATATCTCCGAAAAAGATGTCTGGTCTAGACATTTATGATCTTCCCAAATCTCTTGAAACAAGCTTTCCTAAATGAAGATGATGTCCCATGGATATCATACTTCTTTCACATCCTCCAATTATTCTCCCTAACCCACAAGTTCCTAAAAAGTTTAAGGTCACTCAAGCCCTATTGGCAAGGCAAGGTCTAGGTGTGATCACATCTTGGAGATGTAGTCACATATTGACAAGCCAGGAGAGTTGGGTGTCAAAGTCTTGAGAAAGTTGGTGGCTCAACTACTTTCTAAGTCACATAGTGAGTTCTTTTGGGAATCTTACGAAACAGACTAAGACAAGACCCTTAATAATCTTATCTATTTGATAAGATCAACTTCCTAAAACGCTATGGACATTGACAATGATGACATTGGATATCCAGTAAAGATCTCTCTTCCCAATGGAAAGGGATCGGCCATAGTCAACTCGGTTGACCCAATGGTAAAGAGAGAGGCGAAGTCTGAGATAGTCCCATTATCAAGGGTCCATAGGTAACTATTGCCAAAGGAAGGGGCATTGGTTACGAAGCTGCCAAATTTACCTAAGGATGTTAAAGTCAATAAGTTTGGCTCTACTTCAGGTAAAGTCCATTGTCTAACTCTGTTAAGTACATGCTGATTCTGATCGCGAAGATGGATTTCAATCGCATGGTTCGGTGATCAGAATTTTGGGCTATTACTTAAGAGTTATGATATTTATATTGCTTAGGAATAGATAACAACAAGGTTTTCATATGGATTGTAAGGATAAGTTTTTCCGCAAAGTTTTAAAATAAAAGAAAAAGGTTTTGATTTTATTTATTTTAAGTATCCTTACAATGGCATTTGTGAAAAGTTGTTGCTTATAAGATTCCATTGATAGTAATATTGGAAAAATGGATTTGATTCTTTCGGTTGTGGTAGTGTCTAATATTACCAAATAAGGAAAGATTCTCATCACCGAAGGTTCAATTGGACCGAAACTTGGAATCATGCAAGTTGTATAGTATGATGAATGAGAACTTTCAGCTTGGAAAATTAAGACTAATTCCTTATGAGAATAAGGAAAGGACTAAGGGATCGAGTACACATTCTTGTGCACTGGTCAAGTCCACCACAAAAGATCAAGAAGACTATTCGTCATGATTTACTTAAGTTCAGTAAATATGGTTATACTTATAAGTTTAAGTATAAGTCTATAGCATTGGAGAAGTTTCAATGTGAGACAGAACGAATAAGAAGAATCAAAGTATGGCAGAAAGATAAAAGTTTCTCAAATCTGAAAAGATGGGAGAGTACTTTAGTATCATGTTTATGATCATCTTAATGATTAAGATACCATATCATAATTGGTCCTCTAAAGTCATCTTAGTGCATTCTTATGACTAAGAAGAGGAGTCATGAATTGTTGAAATGGTTAAATCAAAAAGATGAGTCATACTTCGTTCCAAAACAATTGTTAGAGTCATACTCCAAGATTGTAACTTGAGTGACATATCTTAAAGAGGGTTTGTTAACACTAGTCAAATGTAAGAGTAAAAGGTTATCTACTCTTGTACATTTGAAATTGGTAAGTTGTGATGTTTTGGATAAAACAGAGACCAACTTAGGCCAATTGTGTAAAGTGTTAGTCTTGATAAAGAATCCGCACTATCTCTTGAATATTTGACCAAGGGAGTCTTATATGTCAAGAGGACAGTGGGAGTCTTAAAGCTCTTGAAAGTTTCAAGACTTAATCAAGAATAAAACCTAAAGTCCTTCACTAGCACACGACTTGAGGTTTATAACCTATCGTGTTGAAATTTTTGTGCCTATTCAAGTTGGCTTTGCATAGGAGTTCTGAGAGTTCTCAATTGGTTGCACAACTACTTGGAAGCAATGGCAGGCACCTGAGCTGCCAAATGGCAAGAATTTAAGATTTCACAAGTTTAATCAATATGAGTTTGGATTTGTCACTAACCTTGTCTTGTGATTATGGTTTTGACAAATTCACATGGATAAGAACACATACACTATTAAATCTAAGTGTCATAAGGTTTCTCTCCGATTCATGAAAATGATGGTGAGGAAACACTTTCACTAAGTAGATTTTAGCTAGATAGCAATTGTGATATTTGCATTCTCAAAGTCGTTAGTGGAGCGTGTGTGGTTTACCGGCACACTAACATGGACCTGTAAGAAGTGGCAAAGGTCTAAACAATTGAGACTATGATTACGGCATCCCTTTTCATAGTTCTAAAATTGTTTAGACACACATGTGAGCTATCTAAGAGAGGTGTATGATTTTGATAAAGTTTTATCAAAACAATCTAGTATCAGAAATCTGAACTTTGGTAAGAAAGTCAGCTGATTTCTGAGTACATGTCAAAGCTAGTGGGAGCATAAGTGTTATGCTAATAATCATCATGTTAGTGGGAGCATGATAATTATGACAAAGGTTGCAAGTTAGTAATGTTAATTATAGAAACAAAAGTTTCAATTCGTGAGGTTGCAGGGGTTGAAAAAGTTGTTTTGCTATAATTAAGGGAGAGGAAATTATACTTCATTTCAATTCTAAAAGCTTAGATTGAGATTCTAATCGTATTTAATCAAGGATATATATATGAATTTCATGTTGGAATGGCTCAACATAAGGAAATTCTATATATGGGTCCATTATTTGCGTTCTAAAATTCAATTATGATTACGGCATCCCTTTTCATAATCTGAATTTTGAGAACTTGGCAAATTGAAATGGAAATATTATAGCAAAAGACTGGTTTAGTCTTTATGTGAGACATCATGAATCGTGTCCCATATGCTTCGGATATAGGATCGATTACATGTGCTATATTCATCCTTTCTAAAATTTTCCAAATGCCTGGGGCATTATGAAGGGAAAAGGTCTAGAATTGGATATGACTAAAATGATTAAGCAATTGTCGAGGACAATCTAAGGTTTACCAAAGATTGGTTGCTCAACGACAGTTGGAAGTATAATGATAATTCTGGAAGGACCATATTGACATAATCTGTAAGGAGGCAACTCTTGTTCAGAAGTGATAGTCAAAATGGAATATGGAAATGTTTCAAAGTTAGAAATTATTCAATCTGTGTAAGATTAGGAAACTTAATGAAAGAAGGATGTTTCCAAGGAGCTGATCTCCTTTGGAATGCTCTGTAATGATTGTTGTCAAGTCTTTCTGACTTCGTGCATAATCATTAAGAGGATCAATGCATATAAGTTTAGAATCTAACAGATTTCAGTAAATGGCATGAATTTGGAATTCTTGCATTTGCAGTAAGGATTTGGGACTGTGAAAAGAGGATCATTGGAGTGATGTTCAATTGATCTATTTTACAAAGTAAAGATCATAGACAAACATAGTATGCATACTTGGTGTATGGCATGACTAGTGTTTAGAAAACATAGTGTACATACTTAGAGCATGGGACAACTATTGTTTTAAATTCAAGTATAAAGTTGATAAAACCGAAACAATGAATAATGAGTAATCAGTATGGTGATAAATAAAAGTGTTTATTTATATTCATAGGGTTTGATACCATATTTGATTCATTTATTCTTGTGTTTCACTTTGCATGTTTTGACTTCCAGAATAACTAAGTCGCTCTTCCTGAATGATTAAGTTATTCAAACCATCCACAGTCGGTCATATGTTGGAAGTAGATATGAATCAAGACTGTCATGGGTTGGTTTGTAGAGGTCTAAGTTGGTGGACAAAGTGGTGCTACAACACTCATGAGTGCTCATAAGTTCTGAGTATTGGATTCAACCCGCTCTCATTTGAATCACTTCATGGATTTTATCACGAGTGATCATGAGACGATAATATCTTATATTCTTCAAACCTAGAGATATGAGTTGTTACTATGAGTTGGTTATACATTGATTGCACGAAAACGCATTGGTAACTCGATGTTATAAAACGTGCCTTTGTGTATGATTCAACAAGTAGTAGAACAAGCCATATGAGTCGAAGTTTATCCATTCCTTTTACCTTCGGGATAAAAGCGGTATCTGTGGGCCCCTCGATGATTTAAAGATGATACATGTGAGTGCTTGGCCAAGCCAGGACTGATTTGATTTGTTCAATCAGTCAGTCATCATGAATCGGAAATCGGGAAACAACAAATGGACAGAGAGAATGATTGATAATCCATGTCTCAGTCCATATGATATCTAGAATGGAGGAATATATGATCCCTTATCTAATGGACAAGACATTGACAAAGGTCAGATATCATCGGCAAGGTCAGAGTTCGACGGAAGCTTTTGAGAGCTATGATTGCCAGTCGGTTCTTGAAGTCATACGCAAGAATAGTTTTAGACTTATCCAAGTGGGAGACTGTTGGATTAATGTCTAAGTCCATAACTATAATTGGTAAGACTTGACCTGACCCGGCATGGTCCATTTGGGTTGCATGGCATCATGCATTTGGATTGATCAAGAATTAATTTGGAATTAATTAAGTGATTAAAAGGAGACTAATTAAATATATGGGTTGATTGTGTAAATCATTCATTCTTATATATGTGGGCTTGTGATCCAAGATTCCTTATGTTGGACTAAGTCCATGGGGTGACCCATGGATACTCCATGGAGGTTAAAATCCATGGAGCATAAGGAATGGGTAAAGTTATGAGTTACATGTTGTAACCCTAATAGCCACCATATAAAAGAATCCCATGGCTCAAGAAATTGTGCACTAATGTGTGAGTGTGAGTGTGAGGGCTAGACGATTTCAAGGAGTGTTCAAGTTTCTCTCAAGTTATTCCAAGTGTATTTGGTGTTGTGTGAACCATTTGAGGTGTCACACTTGGGGCACTAGGCATTCTAGCTTCATGAAGACATTCTACATCAAAGAGGTATGTATTCTATCTTGTTATATTTATTATTTTGTATGCTAGATTAGGATAATACCTTGGATGTTCATAATTGTACGTATAATAGAGAAAACATAGATCCAAGGTATTTAGGGTTGCATGTACACTTAGGAGTGTTAGAATGCACATAACCCAACAATTAAGACAATGGATAGAAAAGACAGAAGCAGTCTTTGAGATCTGCGCCTGCCTAGAGAACAACAAGGTCAAGTTTGCTACTTGTACCTTTTCAGAAAGAGCTTTAACATAGTGGAATGGCCAGGTTAAGGTACTGACTCTAATAGTAGCAAATTCGATAATGTCGGAGAACTTAAAAATCATGCTGATGAGAGAGTACTGTCCACGAGGAGAAATACAAAAACTCGAGCAGGAACTCTGGAATCTTAGAATGGTTGGTACTGATATATAGCCTATACGAGTAGATTCTGTGATCTGGAAATTCTGTGCCCGGATATGGTTGCTCCTGAGGGCAAGAAAATAGAGAGGTATATTTGGGGACTGTCTCCCGAAATTCAGTCAAGTGTGTTAGCATCAAGGTCTGATACTTTCGATGGTGCCAAAGAACTAGCACAATCTATTATTGACCACGGAAACTATCAGAACTCAATAATTGTTGTACAAGATCAACAAAAAGGAAACAACAACAGGAAGCAAGGTTGGAACAAGAGGAAAGACGAGTCCTCACAAGAATCCTCAAGGAAACAACTAGTTACAGTCAATGCTGCTACAATACCTACAATAGTCTCTGCTAACCCATTACCAGCAAAGCCTTATGCTGGTAATCTCCCAAAGTGCAACAAATGCAACTATCACCATCATGGACCTTGTCGGGAAATGCAGTGCTTAAACTGCAACAAAAAGGGACACACCATCTGTTACTGCAATAATTCAGCAAGACCGATCAACCAAGTACCCAACCCTGGTGTGGGCCAGGCTTGCTACGGTTGTGGCGAGGTGGGTCACTACAAAAGAAACTACCCGGGGCAGCGAATGCTGGCACAGACGGAAGGATGCTAACGATCACCGCCGCAGGAGAGACTACTCCGGACCCACGTTAAAAATCTATTACGTTCAGTAGCGTTTATGTTAGACTCCTAAACTTTTAAAAACTAATGCAACTAGAGTCTTATCTTTTGCGAGATCCCATCAGTGTTAGGGACTCTCGTGCTGCCTGTACTGGCTTTTTGCGGTATACTTTGTTCACAGCTATAATAGCATAGTTGAAACTAAAGCACCAAAAACTCTTTCATAGATTGCACCGTATTGTTTTGTAACACCTTTTGATCCAGTCTAACGCTTGAAATTTCGAGTAGTTCGACGTCGTCATTTGACTTGAGTCGATTTGATCCTCACAGTGCCAGTTTCAAGTGAAAATCCTTTTCTTGTAATCGACACTCTAGCGAAGCCGTCGTTCCAGAACTCCGAGGTGCTCATGCACAGAGTACCTTATGATTCGTAGCCTTCCCGAAGTAACGTCAGCAAACCTCTCCGAACAACTACTCGTACAGTACGTCAAGTTCAATCCAAAAGCCCATACGGTGAACCTATCACGGAGGAAAGTATACGCTAGGGTGGTACATAATCAAGATTCTACAGGTTTAGAATTGATAATTCCGCTTTAACTTCTTTTCCTTGTTTGGATGTGAGCTTAGAGAAGAATCATTTATTCAACTACTGTTTCAATTTTAATTATATACGACTCGTATACCTGAGACGGTGATTGATGAACCATGTATGAGTTCTAAAATGAATTTAAGGACGGAGACTGTCTCCAAACAACGAGTAATTGTGCTACCATACAGATAAACTTAGAAGCCAAACTTAGAACTTCCCGTCGATCAGGACAGGAGATGCAGATGGAACATAAGAACCTATTCTTTTCATGATTCAAGAGTATTCACTTTCGAATCTGAATTTCGGGACGAAATTCCCTCTAGCGGGGGGATGATGTGACAACCCGAAATTTTCTAACTTTTAGCACAACGGGGGGATGATGTGACAACTCGAAATTCCCTCTAACGGGGGGATGATGTGACAACCCGAAATTCCCTCTAACGGGGGGATGATGTGACAACCCGAAATTCCCTCTAACGGGGGGATGATGGAACATAAGAACCTATTCTTTTCATGATTCAAGAGTATTCACTTAGAACTTCCCGTCGATCAGGACAGGAGATGCAGATTGAAAGTCAAACTCATTCCTGCTAACTTTTAGCACAATTTGGAACCTGTTTAAATGTTCTGAGCCTTGTACACTTAAGGGATAAGTGTCGGGGTTTATCTGCTGAAGCTATAGCACAAAGAACAAACCTAAAACACATTAACCATGAGTTCACGGCCACCACAACGGAGTTTACGGCCGTAAACTCCATGTGGCCCGTAAACTCACCTTATATGGTGAAATGTTGGCCATTTGTTTATTCCTTCCTTTCCCTTGGCTGAAATCCTCTCAACTATCATTCCGTTCTTCGTCCCCGATCTTCAAAACTCGTAAGTTTCTTGTCCTAACTAGTTGATATCTTACTTAATCTAGTGATCTTACATGATTTCATCCATGAAATCATTCCATTTGTGTAGATCTTCAAGTTTCACCAAGAACACCAAGAACACACACTAGTGTTCTTGGTCAAAACCGACCATTCAAGCCCCTAGATCGTAAGAACTCTTGTTCTAACTCGTTGTACACCAGGTCTAACATGTTTAGGCCTTAGGAACATCAGGAATCAATGGATGACTGAGAGTTTACGACCAAGGAGCTCCCAAGGCCGTAAACTCCCTACAAGGGTGCAATGTTACCCTAATGTCCTTCCTTATGCCTAGAACCTAGCCTAGATCACATCCTTGAAGTGTTAAAGACCTTAAACATCAAAGAAAACACGTCCACATGGAGTTTACGGCCATAAACTCATAAGGAAATGGTCCTTAGGCCGTAAACTCTACAAAGGGGTGATATTGTGCCCCTAATGCTTCCTAAGGCTTGGACTTGATCATTGGATGCTCAATCTTGACTTATAAGACCTCAAAACACCTAATGGCACTTAGTACCATGAGTTTACGGCCGTAAACTCATGGGGGAATTGACCTTAGGCCGTAAACTCCATAAGGAGTGGTCCTTGGGCCATAAACTACAATACCATGCCATACAACCTTTAGATGCAACCCTTCGGTACCTATAGCACTTGAATCTAAGTGTTTCCATGTCCTAGGGTGTCTTAACTTGGTTAATGTTGTTAAATGACTAATTGGATACATATTTGTTTCATTATATGTTAACTAGGATCTTTGTGTGTGTTCAAGTCTTCACTTGACACCTAGCACTTGTCCGACACTTCCATCCGATCCACTCACTACAGGTGAGTTCATACCCCTTAATTAACCTTTTTAAATGTGTTTAAATGCTTTTATGGGGGGGGGGGGAATACAAGTTGAATCATGATAGTTATCATATCAATCACATGTGATTAATAACTATCAAACTATAGATTTACTACACTTTTAGCTGTTTTACCAAGTAAACTACTTCTAACTGATTTCTTACACTTTAAAATGTTCTTATCAAACAAAGTGCTTTCGAGTCATTTTATAAACTGACATCAAGTCATCGATTTCTTATTTACTAAACTTTTCAAGGGTTTTACCAAAACTTCTTGTATACTTTTATATTGTTAAAAGCATGCCTATATATGTATAGTTATATAAGTAATGTTTAAAGGACTTAGGACTGCTAACCCGCCTTATTTCCTGTTCCTTGTTTGGTTGTGGACTTAGGGTATCCAGTTATTTGTCCGAAGATCGTCTAAATATTAGTTATATATTATGTATACATATATAGACATAAAAGTTCTATCAGTCAGTTCAGTACCTTTGGGTAGCAAAGGCATACTTTCGGTTATTCACATACCTTACAGGTAACTATAATAGGCATAGTTAGGAGATACTATTTACTATTTCTAGTACAATTGTTAAAAGCATGCCTATATATGTATAGTTATATAAGTAATGTTTAAAGGACTTAAGACTGCTAACCCGCCTTATTTCCTGTTCCTTGTTTGGTTGTGGACTTAGGGTATCCAGTTATTTGTCCGAAGGTCGTCTAAATATTAGTTATATATTATGTATACATTCATATATTTCTAGTAAGCTTTGGGTAGCAAAGGTATACGTTCATATATTTCTAGTAAGCTATTATAGGTATAGTTTTGGGTATATATATGTTTACGTAATAAATGTGGATTTCGACCTAGTGATTCGTTGCGGAAGTCACCTTTAATTTCCAGAATCTCTTCTTAGGAGAACTTTTAGTATGGGGACCATCAATCAGATTATTACTTACTTGCATCGGGTCTCGTGAGAAGACTACTTACTTACAGCGGGTCTCGTGAGAAGACTACTTACTTACAGCGGGTCTCGTGAGAAGACTACTTACTTACTTACTTACTTACTTACTTACAGCGGGTCTCGTGAGAAGACTTCTTACTTACTTACTTACTTACTTTCAGCGAGTCTCGTTAGAAGACTATTTACTTACTTTCATTCGGCTCTTGGTAGAAGACTACTTTTTATACTAGTAGGAAATATGGGATTTTCTTGGAATTCAAACGTTTACACTTTTACTTACAAACCTTTTCATTTATACTTATATAAATAATGACATAAATACTTATGAAGTCACTAGCTTTATGCTTGTATTCTCAGGTCACCAATAGACAGGTAGGGCGACCAGGTTTTGTGAAGACGGAGCAGTCAAGACTTGTCTTTTATTTTGATTATTCATTATTTTGTTTTAAACTATGAAAGAACACGCTTGTAATTAAAATTATAATATTAATGCAATGGATGATGTTGTTGCTTGTTTACTACTTTGCATTGTTGTGATACTATACATGACGTCCTCCGCCCCAGAACGTTTCCGCCGTTCTTGGTTTTGGCGTGTGACACAGTTGGTATCAGAGTATTAGTTTAAGCGAACTAGGAATTTGTAGGATTTCTAGACTTAAACTTAGAATGCTAAGTAAAGATTGTGATATGAGTGTCTGTTATATCTAAGACACGAGCACTAGTTTATTTAGGAAAGTTGCCTAAAATGCTTTTATGTGCTAAATGTTATATGTTGCCATATATGATATTATTTATTCGGATCTACGGTTTGTTGCTAACCGGATCTGGAAACCTTATGTGTTTAGGATTCTAAGCGTACGACTACAAAATTAGAACTAGCATGTAAACGTTTCGAAGAGATATGGATGATTTAAATATCTATCGTGTCACACCCCCAAACCAGAACGGCGAAAACGTTCGGGGGCAGAGGACTTCATGTAAGTATCACAACACATGCAATATAGTAATCAAAGTACAAACAACCATTGCATTAATGAGTATAAGTTTTACATAAATGTTTAAACATTACATATTAAAATACCAAAGTAGGTACAATAAAAGACAAGAGTCGCAGTACGATACTCGGCAGTCTTCTCAAAAGCTTCGGGAGTGTACCTGTGTACTGGATTCCTGAGAATACAAGTTATTTGGAAAGAGTAGATCAGCATTTAAGCTGGTGAGTTCATTAGTATTTTAGTTCTATTAAGTATACCCTAAGTTCTTTGGATAAGTTCACTGGTTCCTCCAGAAAATCTTATATTTCCTGAGGTGATAAACTGATAACCTTAATAGTTTCCCTCTGTAATTACTTAGTTTATACTAATTATATATAACCTAATATCGAACGGACAGTTAAATGGGTGTATCTGCCCTAAGCCCACAACCAAACAAGGTATAGGAAGTAAGGCGGAAGTCACATATTTCACTGTCAATCGGATATTACTTATGTATAACTCTGATGTAAAAACTAAGGAATTATAGAAATAACCACTAAAGGTCCTTTATGTTATACTAGTTTACAGAGAGTGAATGACTAAGTTCCAATTGTAAAAGTAGTTTAATTCCATAAACCGTTTCATTTGTAAAAGTGGTTTAATCCTATAAACCGTTTCATTTGTAAAAGTAGTTTAATTCCATAAACTGTTTCATTTGTAAAAGTGGTTTAATCCCATAAACCGTTTCATTTGTAAAAGTATTCTTAGTTATATCCATTCTACAGTAAAGCATTAGTATTAATCCTGGAAAATATTATATTATCCATAATACTGCTTTGTGGTTTTAAATGTTCCAAAACCAGAAGTACAAGTATATTTGTCATACTTGATTTCATGATAGGTAGTTTTTACTGTAAGTAAAAACTAACAGAAGGTATATTTGGTCAGGATGTAATTATCTTTTCTTACTGTTTTAAGAGAAGTATATTACTAAGTAATTTACTCGTTGTTTTATCCATGTGAGTTCTATTAACCATACTAATATGACTGATATGCATGTTGAGACGTTCTTCAGGCGTCGGAAACGATATGATATTTGACACCCTAGACCTGCCGGCCAAACTGTAGCGAACAGTAAAGGTGCAGGATTGTTAGTCCCATATAGATCTATACACAAATTCACGCCCTCCGTACAGGAGATTCTGGTTAATAAGTCAGGACTTAAGGTCGTACTTAGATAAGTATACCATGAAGAGTCTCACAAATTTATTGTCTCAACGAGATTTATGATGTATTATTACCCCGTGATTGCTAAACCCGGTACTCTGTATTGTACCTTTGTTAATGCAAACCCGGTATGATGTATTATTACCCCGTGATTGCTAACCCTGGTACTCTGTATCGTACCTTTGTTAATGCAAACCCGGTATGATGTATTATTACCCCGTGATTACTAACCCTGGTACTCTATATTGTACCTTTGTTAACGCAAACCCGGTATGATGTATTATTACTTCTTTAATATGTTGTTCATATATTAAAGGTATTATACATATCTTGGTATAGTTAAATGAATTTTGGTAATTTCTTTGTAAAGTATACAATCGTGAATCATACTTGTATATTTAGTTTTGAATCATAAATTGTACCAATTATAATTTATATGTTCTATCTGATTAGCATGATTTCTCATGGATGAACACATTTGCTCAGCATGATACAAAGGTAATGATACCGAATGGAGTAACCTTTTATACTCATATATGTATAATATATATACATATTATAGTTTACTAGTAATAGTATTAGTATCTCCCTAAACTATACCTATTATAGTTTACTAGTAATGTTGTTTGAATTTATGAACATGTTTGTGTACCTTTGCTACTCAAAGGTATTGAACTGAATGAAGTAACCTTTTATATTTATACACATATACATGATATATAACTAGGATTCAAACGACCTTCGGACAAATAACCTGAAAACCCTAAGTCCACAACCAAACAAGGAACAGGAAGTAAGGTGAGCTATCAGTCCTAAGTCCTTTCAATCCTACTTATATAACTATATCTACATAGATACACAGAATATAAGTTAAAAGAATTTAATAACAGTATTTGATATGAAAAAGAGTTTATAAAGTAGTTTGAAGTAAAACAGTTTGGTAACACAGTTTGAAAAGTAAGAAATCCACTTGTTTGGTAGTTATTAATCACATGTGATTGATATAATAACTATAATTGTTCAACTTGTATCCCCCCATAAAAGCATTTAAAAACATTTAAAAGGTTAATTAAGGGGTATGAACTCACCTGTAGTGAGTGGTTTCGATGAACGGAATGTATAGGATACTAGGTGTCAAGTCAAGACTTGTACACACACAATGATCCTAGTTAACATATAATAACACATATATGTATCAAATTAGTCTTTAAATAATTAATTAACCAAGTTTAAGACATCCTAAGACATGTAAAACACTTGATTTAAGTGCTATAAGTCCTAAGGATTGCATCTAAGGGTGGTAGGACCTTGTATTTGAGTTTAGGGTTCAAGGGTAAACTCCTTTGGAGTTTACAGTTTTGTGACCAACTCTTATTGAGTTTACGGTCGTAAACCCATAACTCATTGAGTTTACGGTCGTAAACCCATGAGTTTACGGCCATAAACTCATGGTACTCGACCATTTTGTGTTTTGAAGCCATTAAGATCATAAAAAGCATTCCTACTTCATGTTTAAGCCTTAGGAAGAGATTAGGGCATCATTTCACTCCTTTACGGAGTTTACGGTCCTTGGACCACTTCTCCTTTGGTTTACGGCCGTAAACCCAAATGGTTTATGGTCTTTTGATGTTTTCAAGAACTAAGCACATCAAGGAAAGGGTGTAGGCTATTTTCCAAGGCTTGTAAGGGACTAGGGCACACTTTGCCACCCTTTTTAGGGTTTACAATGCAAGGTGTTCTTGGACCGTAAACACCTTTGATCCTTTGATTCTTGGTGTTTTCTAGATGATTATGAAATGTAACAAGCCTTATAACACACTAGGGTAAGAGTACTTACTAGGTAGAAGCTTGAAAAGGTGCTAAAAGTCCAAGAACACTAGTGTATGTTCTTGGTGTTCTTGGTGAAACTAAGAACACTTGAAGATCTACACAAATGGAATGATTTCACGGATGGAATCACGTAAGATCACTAGATTAAGTAAGATATCGACTAAACAAGGCAAGAAACACTTACTTTCTTGAAGATCTTGCAGAAAAGTCGGATGATACTTGAGAGAGAAATGAGTTCTAGTTCTTGAAAATGTGAAAAAGTGAATAAAATGGCTAAATGCCATATTTATACCCCTTGGGGTTTACGGCCATAAACACCTTTGTTTAGGCCGTAAACTCCAAACTCTTGGAGTTTTGGGACTTTATTGTTGCACAATAAACCCTAGGGCATCCTCTCTCCTGTTATCTCCTGAAGTACTAACTTTTAAAACACTCAAACTTATTCCAAAAAGCTTGAAAGTTAGCAGAAACTGATCTGACTTCTATTGAATTGAATGGTTGTACAGAATAGAAATTTCGGGTTGTCACATCAGCCCCCCGTTAGAAGGAATTTCGTCCCGAAATTAGAATTTAAGCAATTAAGTAGTTACAAATAACTAAGTAAAAAGATGAGGATATTTCAGTTTCATCTGATCCTCTCGCTCCCAAGTGAATTCAGGTCCTCGCTTGGCATTCCAGCGAACCTTCACTATAGGGATACAACTTTGTTTCGTTTGCTTGACCTCCCAGTCCATGATCTCTATTGGTTCTTCCACGAAGTTGAGGCTCTCGTTGATCTCGATCTCGTCGAGTAGGATTACAAGAGTCTCGTCGGACAGACACTTTTTCAAGTTCGAGACGTGGAAAGTAGAATGTACGTTACTGAGTTCGCGTGGTAAGTTAAGTTTGTAAGCTACAGGGCCGATTCTTGCGAGAATCTCGAAAGGCCCTATGTACCTTGGATCTAGCTTTCCATGCTTTCCGAAGCGTATCAAGCCCTTCCCGGGTGAGACCTTCAATAGAACACGGTCGCCCACCTGGAATTACAACGGTTTCCTTTGTTTATCAGCGTAGCTTTTCTGTCGGCCTTTAGAGGCTTTCAATCGTTCACGGATCTGAACAATCTTCTCTGTCGTTTCCCGAATAATCTCCGGACCTGTGAGAGTGCTGTCAGGAACTCGTCCTTTTGCTAACTGGGTATCACCCACCTCAGCCCAGCACAGAGGGGATCTGCACTTTCGGCCATAGAGGGCCTCGAATGGAGCAGCCTTTATGCTCGTGTGATAACTGTTGTTGTAGGAAAATTCGACAAGGGGTAAATGCGTATCCCATGCTTTCTCAAAGTCGATCACACAGGCTCGCAACATATCTTCCAAGGTTTGGATAGTCCTCTCACTTTGCCCGTCGGTCTGTGGATGGTAGGTTGTACTCATGTCTAGCCTAGTTCCTAGGGAACTTTGTAGCGACTGCCAGAACCTCGAAGTGAATCTACTATCTCTGTCCAAGATAATGGATATGGAAACACCGTGCAGTCATACAATCTCCCGAATGTAAGTTCTTGTAAGCTTCTTCATCTTGTCTGTTTCTTTGATAGGCAGGAAGTGTGCGGACTTGGTCAATCTATCGACGATCACCCATATGGTATCAAGTCCGCCCGTCGTCTTGGGCAACTTGGTTATGAAGTCCATAGTGATCCGCTCACACTTCCATTCCGGTATCTCCGGCTGTTGCAGTAGACCAGAGGGTTTCTGGTATTCGACCTTGACCTTGGCGCAAGTAAGGCATTTACTCGCGAAGGTAGCAATCTCTGCTTTCATGTTAGGCCACCAGTATAGCTTTTTAGGATCCAGATACATCTTATCTGAACCTGGGTGGACGGAATAACGAGTGTTGTGCGCCTCGGTCATGACCAAGTCTCTGAAACCACCGGGTTTCGGGGTCCAGATCCGATCCATGAAATAATAAGCTCCGCCACCCTTGACCTCCATGTTCTTATCCATCCCTCTCAGGGATTCACCCGCCACATTTTCAGGTTTCAAAGCGTCGAGTTGAGCTTCCTTAATATGTGTGGACAAGTGTGAATGGATTGTTATAGTCAACGATTTGACTCTACGACCAGAATATTCTTTCCGACTTAGGGCGTCAGCTACTACGTTGGCTTTACCCGGATGATAACGAATTTCGCATTCGTAATCACTGAGTAGCTCGACCCACCGTCGTTGTCTCATGTTGAGCTCTTTCTGGTCGAATATATGTTGTAGGCTTTTGTTGTCCGTAAAGATAGTGCTTTTTGTACCGTACAAGTAGTGTCTCCAGATCTTCAGAGCAAACACAACTGCTCCTAGGTCAAGATCATGGGTAGTGTAGTTGACCTCGTGTGTCTTTAGCTGTCTCGAGGCATAGGCGATGACCTTACCTCGCTGCATCAGAAGACATCCGAGCCCTTGATTTGACGCATCGCAATAGACTACAAAGTCTTCTATCCCTTCGGGGAGGGATAGTATTGGTGCGGTGCACAGGTCTCGCTTGAGCGTTTAGAACGCTCTCTCCTACTTCTCTTCCCAGTCAAAGGCCACACCCTTCTGGGTCAGTGTTGTAAGAGGTTTCGCGATGCGGGAGAAGTTCTGAATGAACCTGCGATAGTAGCCAGCGAGGCCTAGAAATTGACGAATTCCTATAGGCGTCTTCGGTGCTGACCAGCTCTCAATGGCTTTGATTTTGGAAGGGTCCACGTGTATTCCCTCTTCGCTAACCACGTGCCCTAAGAATTCGACTCTTCGGATCTAAAATTTACATTTCGAGAACTTCGCATAGAGCTTCTCCGAACGTAATGTTTCTAACACCTGTCGCAGATGTTGACTATGCTCCTCCTTACTACGAGAGTAGATAAGTATGTCATCGATGAAGACGATGACGAATGGATCCAAGTAAGGACGACACACCCTATTCATTAAGTCCATGAATACTGCGGGCGCGTTTGTTAATCCGAACGGCATCACTACGAATTCGTAGTGCCCATAACGAGTTCGGAAGGCTGTCTTCGGAACATCCTCCCCTAGCACTCGTAGTTGGTGATATCCGGATCTTAAGTCGATTTTTGAAAAGAAGTTTGCCCCTTGAAGTTGGTCAAATAAATCGTCAATACGAGGCAGAGGGTAATGATTTTTGACGGTTAGCTTGTTGAGCTCCCTGTAGTCGATGCACATACGAAACGATCCGTCTTTCTTCTTGACGAACAAGACTGGTCTCCCCAGGGTGAAAAGCTTGGTCTTATAAAGCCCTTGCTGAGCAGTTCGTTAAGTTGACAGGATAGTTCTTGCATCTCTGCAGGTGATATACGATAGGGCGATTTGGCTACGGAGGTAGCCCCTGGAACTAAGTCGAT
Organism: Lactuca virosa; assembly: GCF_052849685.1. Taxonomy (NCBI): domain Eukaryota; kingdom Viridiplantae; phylum Streptophyta; class Magnoliopsida; order Asterales; family Asteraceae; genus Lactuca; species Lactuca virosa. The sequence continues at coordinate 411,095,813 of NC_136428.1, read as the reverse complement.
TCTGAACTCGACTCGACGTTGCGGAGGTAATCCTGGGAGTTCTTCCGGAAAAATGTCGGGAAAGTCGCGTACTACTGGAATGTTCTGAATGAATTTCGTTTTTTGGCTCACATCGACCACATGAGCAAGGAATGTGCGAGATTCCTTTCGCAAGAATTTCTGGGCTTGAATGCTTGAGATGATACGAAGGTTCGTGCCGGGTTTGTCGCTATAAACTACTAGGGTTTCGCCAGACGGCAGATTAAGGCGTAGAACGTTCTCGTAACACATGATGTCGGCACGATGAAGACTCAACCAATCCATGCCGATAATGACGTCGAAACTTTTAATTGAAACCGGCAAGAGGTCGATCGAAAATGAATGGCTATCTAAAGTTAGGGTACACCCTATGAATATACTGTTTGTGCTCTTTGTCTTTCCATTATCCATTTCTATAGTGAACGGTTCTTTAAGTGCTCCTGATTTTTGCTTAAGTAATTGAGCAAATTTTTGGTTCATGAAACTCCTCTCCGCTCCGCTATCGAGGAGAAACATACCAGTGACCACTGTGGGGTCGGCAACCGCTTCCTCATGGCCTATGGCCAGAACTCTTGCCACTCCACCGGCATTCCCTGCCTTCGGGCAGTTCCTTTTGTAGTCGCCCACCTCGCCACAACCGTAGCAAGCTTGGCCCACACCAGTGCCGGGGACTTGGGTGATTGGCCTCGCCGGAGCTTTGCAGAAACGGGCAGTGTGCCCCTTCCTGTTGCAGTTCAAACACTGCATTTCCCGGCAGGCTCCTGCATGGTGGAAGTTGCACTTGTTTCACTTGGGCAAACTTCCAGTGTACTGCTTCGTCGGAGCAGCAGCAATGGGAGGTGTTATCGCAGCATGTACTGCCACGATCTGCTGCTTTTTAGCAGCCTTCTTCTTCTTTTTGTCATCCCATAACTTTTTTTGGAATCAGCGGTTCTGGCGGGTTCTGAGATGGCCAGGGTTGTTGTTGCGGCCGGGGTACGAACCACATGGTCTATGAGCCGCTGTGCCAATCGCTTGCCACTATCAAATATGGTGGGGTTTGAAGCCAAAACATTTCCCTGGAATGGAGGCACCAACCCCCATATGTACCTTTCAATCTTCTTTCCCTCTGTGTGAACCATGTTGGGACAGAGGGCCACCAGTTCGTAGAACCTGGCGGTGTAGGAGACTATGTCGGAGCCCTTCATGGTTAGGCTCCACAGATCCTCGTCTAGCTTTTGGATTTCGTCCCTTGGGCAGTACTCCTCAATCATGAGGTCTTTCATAATTTCCAAGCCCATAGCATTAGCCACTACAAGAGATAGTGACTTTACATGGCTATTCCACCATGTCAGGGCTTTGTTTTCAAAGGTGCAAGCAGTGAACTTGACCTTGCTTCCCTCTGGACAGGAGCAGATTTTGAAAACCGATTCGGTCTTCTCGAACCATTGCGAAAGGGCAATGACTCCGCAAGTCCCTCTAAAGGACTTGGGCTTGCAGTTGGTGAAGTCCTTGTAAGAGCACTCTCTCAAGCGCACCGGAATTTCACCATGAGTAGATAGGACAGGAGTTACTTCCCCAGTGGAACCCGAAGAATGATATTGTGCCATGGCTGTAGCCACAGCCGCAGGTACAGCAGCATTTAGAGCTGCCGTATCGAATTGAGGAGCAGGTGGTGTAGGTGCGGGAGGATCGCGTCTTGTTGATTTACGTGGAGGCATCTTTTAACTATAAGTTTACAAAGATGAAGATATTGATAAGGATTTAATAGTAAAATTGATGAGAATGACTCATGGACTAACTCTGCATAGCCCAACAACATAATTGGATAACACGATTGAATATTCTGCACCTCCTTCTTTTCCTTCTTAGCATCGATCACGAATGCTAGATATGATGTACATCCCTTGGCCAAACACTTTCTAGTTTTCATTAGGGAAATGATTCTAGATTTTACTCTGCGTTTGTCTCGATACACCATAAATGACACTTTCCCTGGCGGTTTTACTTTTACTATCTTCTTCTTGCACAATATTTCGGCATCATTGGCACTAAGCCAATCCATTCCTAGAACGATATCGAAACCATTTAACTCGATAGGAAATAATTCCTCGTGGAACTTATTTCCATTCAAGTCAATGAAGATGTTTTTCATACGATGGCTAACAGGTATAAACTTGCCACTAGAAACCTCGACTATTAAAGCATTAACTAGTCTATCAACAGGCAAAGCTAGTTTTCTACCAAATTCATGCAAAATAAAGGAGTAATTGGCTCCAGAATCAAACAAAATTTGGGCAGGCAATTCGTTTACGAGAAATGTACCTGAAGCGACATCAACTTCTTCTTTCACAGCTTCAAGTGTCATCTGAAAGGTGCTCGCCCTCGGCATTGGTGGAAGATTGGGCTTTGCTGCATCCTTCTTGTTCGGGCAATCCTTCAAAATGTTCCCCTCTTCATTGCACCCATAACAGACTTTCTTAAAAAATGTGCATTCATTGGGATAATGCCCATGATTTCCACATTTGTAACAAGTGACTTCCTCGATACATTTCCCAACATGTTTCTTCATACACTTGTCACACCACTTGGCTTCGGTCCTCCTCCGAATTTCCTCGAACCAGTCTTCGAGAATTTGTTCTTTTTATTGGAACCTGAAGTTCCTTCAAACTTTCTCTTTTCGCCAACTTCAACCTTGCTGGCGGCTCTCCCCTTTATCATATCTTCAACAGAGTTGGCTGACCAGATAGCTGCCTCCAAAGTAAGTGCCTGACGTACTGGCACCGCATACTCCCATGGAAGTCCCTTTGCGTACCTGTCAATTTTTGTCAGCTCATCTGGGACAATACGCTAAGCAAACTCCATTTTGTCTGTGAAGTTATTTGTGTATTCATCAATGGTCATACTTCCCTTCTTCAACGTCAGAAATTGGTTTTCTAGCTCAATCACATTTTGGGTCGAACAGTACTTGCACTTGAATTTGTGACATCCCCATTTTCACGGCCATAAAAGACTGATTTGTTTATGGTTTATTTGAAAATCAGAGTATATTTTTTAATAAATATATTGCGGAATTTGTTCCCAGAAAAACATGATAAATATATTATCAAAGCATTTCCGAAGAAATGTATTTTGTTAATATTAAAACTTTGGGATGTCATCGTCAATACTGAAACATAAGCAAAAACAAACTTTACATTTATTTACACTAGTGATTTACATCTCCTTTAAATCTCTCAGTGTAAAGTAGCTTCGTATCGACACCTGTGATACAAATAAAGATGAGTGGGTCAGGTTGGGAAAACCTGGAGAGTACATAGGGATTTCAATCTCACAATGTTATAACGTATATATAATTTAGAATTCATGCAATATAAATTTCTCTCTCTCTCTCTCTCTCTCTCTCTCTATATATATATATATATATATATATATATATATATATATATATATATATATATAACCAACTCTTACCCCACCCTGTCAATCCTCTCAAGGAGACTAAAAACTAACCTCTCAACCTGATCCATACTCCCAGATCTAAAACTAACCTCTCGACCTGATCCATACTCCTGGATCTAAAACTAACATCTCGACCTGATCCATACTCCCGGATCTAAAACTAACATCTCGACCTGATCCATACTCCCGGATCTAATAACAAATAACAATGTCTTGTCCATACTCCCGGACTAAGGGCAATTAACTATGTCTTAATCCATACTCCCGAATTAATGACAGATTATATGTCCTGTCCATACTCCCGGACTAAGGACAACTATCTATGTCTTAATCCATACTCCCGAATTAATGACAAATTCTATGTCCTGTCCATACTCCCGGACTAAGGACAACTACCTATGTCTTAATCCATACTCCCGAATTAATGACAACTGACTAAGTCATAATCCATACTCCCGGATTAATGACAACTAGGTAAGTCTTAATCCATACTCCCGGATTAATGACAACTGACTAATTCTTAATTGTCACACCCCAAAACCGGAATGGTGGAAACGTTCGGGGGTGGAAGATGTTATGTTTAGTATCACAATATATGCATTATAGTAAGCAAGTACTGAACAACCATTTCATTAGAAAGAAAGTGTTTACAATGTGTGTGTTCACAAAACATAGAATTCATAAGCAAATAACAAAAAAAGACTTCAAGCTACCATGCTCCATCTTCTGAATTCCCAGCACGAGTACCTGTCTAATAGTCTCCTGAGAATACAAGTTATTTGAAAGAGTTGATCAGCAATTAAGCTGGTGAGTTCATAAGATTTTAGTGATGTAAGTAAGTTGTAGAAAGTTGTTGAAAAATGTAGTAAGTTGTAGTAAGTTCTGTTTAGAAAAGTTTGCATGTTCCTCCAGAAAATCCTATATTTCCTACTTTGATGAAAGATAAGTAAAAATGACTCTACAGTCCTTTCTATGAGTATTAAATGGATACAAGTTAAATAAAACCCAGAGTAAACAAACAATAGGTTGTATGTATCTGCCTTAATCCCACAACCAAACAAGGAACAGGGAATGAGGCGGAAGGCACACAGTCCATTGGTTGTTTGATCATCATTGTATATAACTTTGGCGTATTCACTTGGTACTCACGGAGTTAACTGTAATAGTTCCTTTATATTTGAATGAAAAGATTCTTTAAGAAAACCCTTATTTCTTATAATAAAATGGTGACCACAGTGATTACTTCTATAATAACTTAGTTATACTGGCTATATATGATCTAATATCGAATATATAGTTAAATGGGTGAATCTGCCCTAAGCCCACAACCAAACAAGGAACAGGAAGTAAGGCAGAAAGCACACATTCAGCTATCTGTTGGGTATTAATGATATATAACCATGATGTATAAGCTAAGGTATTATAGAGTTAATAACCTAAAGTCCTTTAAGTTTATACTGGTTTAATAAAATGGATTAAACCCTTTACTGGGAAGTTTCTAGTTTTGTATACCAAAAGTTCTGATTTGGAAAGTATGTTTTGTACTAGAAAACTGTGCATTGACTTTGTGTCCAATGACTTGACCCATACCTGGTACCCTTATGATGACTTAATGTATACTAAACATATATATATATATATATATATATATATATATATATATATATATATATATATATATATATATATATATATATCTAAAATACAATAGATAATAGATTGGGTGAATCCGTTCCAAGCCCACAACCGAACAAGGAACAGGAAGTGAAGCGGAGAGCACACATCCTATTATCTGTCGGATCCTATTGTGATATATATATATCCTTTGATGTATACATTAAGGAATCATAAGGTTAGCATTATGGTCCCTTTCTACTGAATGTACTAGACTCGACTGTTCTGTTTTTCCTTTGTAAAATGTAAGTTTTCCCTAGTTTATAACTATCTTAACTCGAAAATAGTTTGCATTTGACTTTTAAGTGGTACTGTCACTTTATAAAATTAATGGGAAATGTAAGTACACAATTGTCATTTAAAATGACATACGGATGTACTGATGACCTTAAAACATGTTTATTTTATACTGGTCATAATGTGAAGGTTAGTATCCTTACTATACGCTCTCCTTGTCTAGAGATTAAGGGAACCAAACACGACTTTTTAGCAAACCAGTTGCTACGCCGTGTAATTCACATTAAACTTATATGATCATGTATACCCAATATAACTATCACCTTTTGTTTAGAACAATGAGTTAGTGATTCATTGGTATAATTAGATCCTGTAGTAGTTCCATGCTATAGCAACTTAATATGTTTGTTCTGTTTGTTTCTCATAATAGTATGTTTGTTCTGTTTGTTTCTCATAATAGTGTTTGACTCATGTACGAACTGACTCTTTGTATGCTTCATTATACAAGAAGTAATGAATAGTATCTTCCTAAACTTTACCTATTATAGTTTACTAACGTTTTACTTGAACTGTTATTGAAAAGACTCATTTTACTACTAAGTTATGCTTGTACTTTGAAAATGGAGTTTGATTAAACTATAAAGTAACATAACTTTAAAAGAGTTTTTGAAATGTTTTGATCACTTATCAAAGACATAAGCAACATTTTGAAAGATGTTTATAACAAATAATTACACAATTATCATTGTGTTCAACTTGTATTCCCCCCCCCCCCTTAAAAGCATTTAAAACAGTTAAAAGATTCATTATGGGGTATGAACTCACCTGATGTGGGTGATTCAACGAATATGTGTGTAAAGATGAGAAGTTCCACGAATGAAGTCCCGAGACACAACAAGTCCTAAATGACATATATTGGCATGAATATAGTGTTTATAAGCAACTATATGAAAGGAAACACCTTTCGGGACTAGGAAACACTTTGACCAAGTGTTGGAATCACATGTGATTCATCAAAGGAATGTGGAATGGTACTATCATGAGTTTACTACCATGGGTTTACGGACAAAGGGAGTTTACGGCCGTAAACTCATGGTCAAACATGCATAAGTGTTTGTTTGAAGGCTAGGGAAGCTTGAGGGACTTTTGCTCTACACAAGGATGAGAAAGACCAACTCAATGGAGGCTTTTGATGACTTTACGGGCCAAAGGAGTTTACAGCCGCAAACTCATCGTCATTATGCATTTGAGAGTAGTTTAAGGTCCTATTCTCATCAATGAATGGTTCTAGGTCACAAGCTTGGCATCTAGAAGGGTTTATGGCCAAAATGGCACCCTTAAAGGGGTCTACGGCTACGGGAGATGGCTTGGCCGTAAAATACCTTTGTTCTTGTGTTTTTGATGTTTTCAAGGCTCTAAGCATGATTCCTAACTAGATATCAAGTGTAGGAATAGTACTTACGATATAGAGGCTTGAAATGGTCGATCTTGGCCAAGAACACTAGTGTGTGTTCTTGGTGTTCTTGGTGTTTCTTGAAGATCTAAGAAAAGATGATTTCTATGGATGAAATCAATGGATGAGGCTAGTTTAAGAGATGTATCAACTAATTAAGAAAGAATATTTACAACTTTTGATGATCTAGGATGAAAATCGGGATGATAGTTGAGAGAGAAATGGAGTGTTGTTGAGTTGGAAATGAGATAATGAATGAAAAGTGAAGGAAATGGGTCCTTAAGGGGGAGTTTACGGCCCACCTTGAGTTTACGGCCGTAAACTCAAGTGTTGTGGCCGTGAACTCTTAATGAAGTGCTTAAGGCTTGATTTTTCGTACAGTGTCTCTAGCATGTTCATTCTAACACTCTTTCCTTAAGTGTACTTGGCTTAAAACTCCTTAGAATGACCTTTAACCAGGCTAGAACTCATTACCAATGAGTCTGACACTCAGTTTAGTTTACTGACTGAGCTTTCAAAACAAAAAATTTTCGGGTTGTCACATTAATCCAAACTCCCGGATTAATGACAACTAACTAAGTCTTAATCCATACTCCCGGATTAATGACATATTTTAAAGTTCTATTCTTCGTATATATCTCACTCGTACTCATAAAGAGATACTACCCCATAACCATTATAACAAACCTTAGGTTTACTCTTTAACCTAAGTTATCATAAACAATCAGGTATGTTCTTTAAGTCTTAATTCAGACATCATCAAATAAGTCACACAAAACATATATTTAATACATAATACTTGTATTAAAATCATGTTCATGAAAGGGACTACGCACTCACTTCTTGATTCGACAGTACTTCGGCTCTAAAAATAATATTATTCGATGAAACCGGGATGTTTTCTCAAAAACCGGGCTTCACGCGGGCAGAGTTTCGGCTCGGAAACTCTTTTTCTCGGGATCTTCGGGGCGTCGGGAAGCGGAAACGGCTTCAGCAAACGAGAGAGAAAGAAAGTAGAAGGTGTAAGGAATGAAAGGGTCTTGATCTCTATTTATAGGGTGTTCTGGGGCCATTCACGTTGTGAACATGATAGGTTCACGTCGTGAACTTCCATGAGTCATCCCTTAGCTTTAACACGTGTTTTATAGCCCCGATTAGTGTCCCGGACACGTTTCACATCGTGAACTTCATGTTCACGTCGTGACTTAAGGCGGCTAGGGTTTCAGCCACGTGTCATGTTCTCAACAGTTGCATCTTCGGAAGGGCATAACTTTTGCATACGAGCTCCGTTTTTGACGTTCTTTATATCCACGCGAAGGTGGAGATGTACGCTACAACTTTCCTATAGAACCCTAAGCCTAAAAAGTATTCTATAATAAACTCACTTTGTATGATTCCCAGTGTCGTGCCGGTTTTGTCGCGAAACTTCGACAGGTCATAACTTCGTCGTTATAACTCGGATTTCAGTGTTCTTTATATGTACGGAAACCTTGTGACACATACTACAACTTAGTTAACATTATTTATTCTAAATAATCCTCTATTAAAAAGTCAAATTTTGACGCTTATCGTCTCTAAATTGACTAGCCCGAATCTGCAGGCGTTACAGAATTGCACCAAGAACTATGCCGAAGTCAGTTGCAGTGGCTCATTAGGGCTTATTGTTTTCCCCAGAGTGTTCCACCAACGAACAATTCTACGTCTAAACTGACGCACTGCAAATGTGGTTTGTAACTTGCCGTGGCAACCACATGTCATGAATGCCAATTCCATTTCCGAGATCCAATCCATTACTCTGACGAGATCTTCTTTTCCAGTGAAAGTTGATGGCTTGCAAGTCATAAAGTCCTTATACTCGCATCCATTTCTCTCCAATCTATCCTCGTGGTTATTTCTCCCAACCACAAGCCGTTCTATTTGACCAACAGATCTACTGTTCTTTCCTTCTTCAGATTGATCGTAATTCAATTCAGCTTGTTCAACAGGAATTAAGGGTTAACTCATGTTGTTCAGCAATATTTGCCTTATTTCCTCCCTTTGTTCAGCCATCATTGTCTGAATCATGGCTTGTACTCCAGCCATCGTGATGGGTTCTGGTGCATCTTCTACCGTTGGCACCTATTCCATCACTTGGGGTTGAGGTTGTTGGTTTCTGTTTGCATTTCCAGCTCCACTTCGATTTCTTGCCATTTTGATCTATATACCAAATAAGGCGAATTTAGATCTTTATCCTCGACAAATATTTAAATTCTCCTTATCAATCTGAAACGTTTACATGATAGTTCTAATATCGTAATCGTACGCTTAGAATCCTAAACACATAAGGTTTCCAGATCCGGTCAGCAACAGACCATATATCCGAACAAATAATGGCATGTATGACAAACATATAGCATTTAGCACATAAAAACATTTTAGGCATATTTCCTAAAATATACTACTGCTCGTGTCTAAAATATGGTAGACACTCATCTCACAATCATCACTTAGCATTCTAAGTTTAAGTCTAGAAATCCTACAAATTCCTAGTTCGCTTAAACTAATGCTCTGATACAAACTGTGACATCCCCAAATTTCTCGGCCAGAAAAGACCAATTTCATTTATGCTTTTAAAATAAAATCAGAGTAATCTTTTTAAAAGATATTGCGGAATTTGTCCCCAAAACAAAACATGATAAAAATTTATCAAAACATTTCTTAAAGAAATATATATTTTCATTTTATATCAAAACCTCGGGATGTCATGTTCCGATACAGATCAAAAGTATAAACAATACATTATAAGCCTTACAATAGTTATTTACAACTACTGGCCTATAATCAAAAAATCTATCATCATCATCCGACTATGCTCAGGGCCCACTACCTGTAATATAAAAAGCTGAGTGGATCAGGCTTGGGAGCCTGGTGAGCATATACGGTTTTCAACCCACAATGATAATAAATTTATTAAATTCATCAACCAACAATAACCCTGATTACCCATTCCCGTTATCCTCACTTTACGTCCCTAAAAACCTATCACATGGGACCTAACCTAAGGATTATCATCGGGATGGACACTACGTCCCTAAACACCTACAAGTTGCGAACCTGCTAGCGTTCCACTGGACTGTCTAGAAAGGTCCATGGTCGTCATCTATACTCCGCTAGATGACAACAACAACAACAACATCGAGGCCTCTCATCATTTTAACACACATCAACTATTTCGTCTACCCATGTTTTACCCAACATATTTGTAGATAAAAATAGATATACAGGTTAAAACTTTTGTAAAACATCTATTCAACAGTCATCTCAAATAAACAATCAATATAATTACACATAGCATGTATTTTATAGAAAATATTTCATATCTATGTGTAAGATGAAAGTGACTACACACTCACATGATTTAACGATAATTGGGCAGCACTTCGTTTCCTAAAACAATCGTTTCTGATAAAACCGGGAGTTTTAATGAAAATCGGGCTCTGCGAGGGTGGACCCTCAAAACCGAAAAGATAAATTTTTCCGGGTCTTCGTGCACTTCGGAACGTATTTCAGGCGTTTGTATGATACCGGGGCTTTGGGGGAAGTTGAAATGAAAGAAATATTGAGTTTAGGGTGAAAATGTGAATTTTCCAAATTACCACCGGGAGGGTTCGCACCCTTCTATTTATAGGGGCGAGCTTCGGACCGAGGGGGGCACGTGGCTCGCATTCGAGGGAGGCAGGTGGCTCGTGCGAGGCTCGGACACCGGTGCGACAAGCGTCGGACGGAGGCGAGGAGGCTTTGGAAGCGAGGAGTCACCGGGCACGCGTCGGAGTCTCGGACCCACAGCGCATCGGATGACTAAGCGACTTCGGACACGAGGCGGGTTCCGGACGAGGGTGACGTGGCCGAACACCAGCATGCGAAATTCCTCGGTTTTAGCATTTTTCTCGATTTTTGTGTCCCAAACTTCTAAAATCCATAACTTTCGCATACGGGCTTCGTTTTTACGTTCTTTATATGCACGCGTAGGTAAAATTATGCTCTACAACTTTCGTTTAGACTCCGTCGGCTAATTTTTACTTTATTTTTAATATTATTATTTTTAACAGATCGGGATAGGAAAATCCGTTAAAAATTCATAACTTCTTCATCTGACGTCCGTTTTCGTCTGTCTTTTTACCGTTGTACTACTATTGACGAGACCTTCAATTCTCGTTTAGGTTGTATCGGCTAAAAATCACTCGATCTAAAATTCGAGTTTTTTAGCTGTCTACTACTAAGCTGAAACTTAGAAAAATCATAACTTCCTCATACGAAGTCAGATTTAGGAGTTCTTTTTATGCATACCCCCGGTTTAACGAACACTACGACTTTCATTTAGATCACCAAGGCTAAAAAATAGTTTATCAAAAACTCACTTTTTACGTCATTCGGCGCCGGGCCGGTTTTGTCGCGGAACTTCGACAAGTCATAACTTCTTTGTTATAACTTGGATTTTGGTATTCTTTATATATTCGGAATCCTTGTCACGACCACTACAACTTCCTTCATAGATATTGGGTTTATCTAATATTTATTTTTGACGCTTATTTTTATTCTTAATTAATTAAATCCTAATAACTAAGCATAAAACACATAATAATCACATAATTCCTCTTCATTTCTTCAAAATGAGTTACAAAGGTTGACCTAGACTATTACATCATCATTAATGCCTATCCTATAAACACGGGCGTTACAGAACTGTATGATAGGATGTAGGTTAAGGATCCTCAGGAGTCGTATGGTAGAATTGCTTGATACATGATGCCTTATAACTTAGGGGATTACTTTGAATTTTTTATTTGGAACCGACATCTTTGCTGCTATTAGCTGAGTATATGCATTATAGTTGTACATGGTTAGGATTTTATAACCTTAGAATTCTTGAGTTATCATCATTTCTTGTTCCTTGTTTGTTTGTGGGATGAGGGTAGAATCACTTATTCGTGTATCTATCCGATCCTACTCTATGTACAATTAGCATATACGAGGTGACTGTAGTGTTAATGGAGGTTTCATGGGTGGTGAGCAGGATTTGTAGAGTCCTAGTGGAACTAGGAGTTGTGGTCACTGTTAGGAGTGTGTTATAGGGTGCATGTGCACCAAGCATAAAGGGCCTAGTGGCCAAAGGGCTTTGTGGCGATTACTAAGACAAATACGGGTAGGTGTGGAAGGCAATATGGGCATGTACTATTGAAAGCATATGACCCGTATGCGTATCAAGGAAACCACGAGACACGAGGTTTGAGATATGTGAGCTGTAGGGTGTTACTCTATTAGTGATCTGATGAATTTATGTTTATTTTTCAGCATGGTGGTCACTAGAGGTTCGTGATCTGGAGCTGTTGGTTCAAGAGATGGTGAGCCAACGAGGTTGATTGTGCTCGAAGAGGAGATTTACAAGTTGATCATTGCTGAGGTGGTTGAAGCTGTACGGGGTGCTATCCTAGAGATGTTTGGGTTAGTGAATACCGCTATGATTGGGCTATTTGACGAGTGCTACACTGTTGTTACTGTTGGATAAGTTGTCTAAGTCCATAACTGTATTTGGTATGTACTTGAACCGAGAGTAGCATGGTCCATTTGGGTTGCACTTCACCGAGATAATTTGAAGGATGGACTTTTTAAGAGGATAATTATGATTTATTAATATATTATAAGTTCTAATATATTAATATGAAATCATATTATTTAATTAGTATTGATCAAGAATTAATTTGGAATTAATTTTGTGATCAAAAGAGACTAATTAAATATAAGGCGTTGATTTGGTAAATCATTCATTCTTATAAAGTGGGATTATGATCCATAGTTCTTTATGTTGGGCTAAACCCATGTGGTTACCCATGGATACTCCATGGAGGTTTTAACCCATGGAGCATGAGGGATATGGAAAGTGATTAGGGTTTACATGGTGTAACCCAAGTTTGCCAAACTATATAAGAGACCCTAAGGCTACCAAAATTGGCACCTAAGTGAACATAGAAGAGTGCTAGCCAATTTTTTGAAACAAGGAATTCTCTCTCTAGTTCTTCCATTTGTTGGTGGTGATTTGTGGTTCCATTTGAGGCATTCACATTATTGGTGCTAGGCTCTTAAAGCTTCAAGGTTTCCAACTACACTAAAAGGTATGTCATCTAACTAGAATTTTGTAGTATAGATACTCCATTGTATGCTAGTGAGGATGATGCTTTGGAATTTTGAAAGTTTGCGTGTATATTAAAGAAAACATAGATCAAAAGCATCTAGGGTTTCATGTACACCATATGAGTGTTAGAATGCTCAAAACCCATCAGTTACGTAGGCGGCCACTGCATCAGCCACTACAGTCATCGCCGCCGTTGGGGTAGGAGGTTCCTACCATCATCTGAACTTCAGTAAGACGAAGCCTCCGAAGTTTGATGTGGTCAAGGACCCAATTTTGGCGATGAGATGGTTGTATGACATGGAGGGCTGTTTCTTCACGTGTTCTTGTCCGGAGGACCAGAAGGTTAGGGTGATGGGTTTTCAGCATTCTAACACTCCTATGGTGTACATGCAACCCTATAAACCTTGAATCTATGTTTTCTCTAATATACATGCAAATTTAATTTTCCAAGGTTTACTTCCTAACTAGCATGGCATGGGGATATATAATATAAAACTAGTAGAAGCACAAACCTTTCTTGTTGCTTGGATTCCTTGAAGACTTTGTGAGCCTAGCACCCCAAATGTTGTGCCTCAAATGCTTCACACAACACCACAAGACTTGGAATAACTTGAGAGAATGTCACTAACACTCAAAATCGGTTATGCCCTCTTAGAACCAACTCGTGTCCGATTTTGCTAGCTATAGGGTTCCTTTTATAGTGTTGTCACAATTAGGGTTTACACATGAATGCCCTTAATTGTCACGACTCTTGATTTCTAATGATCCATGGGTTTGTAACTCCCATATCCATGGAGCTCCAAATCACAATAAACCATGGATCATGAATCCACCATAAAAGATTAGATGATTGTCATAATCAACCCTATGTATTTAATTAGTCTCATTTTGATCACCAAATTAATTCTAAATTAATACTTGATCAATACTAATTAAATAATACTATTATTAATATATTAGAACTTATAATATCTTAATAATCACAAGTGTCCTTTCTCTCATTTAGTCTATCCAAGTATTGCAATGCCATGCAACCCAAATGGACCATGCCGGGTCGGGTCAACTACATACCAAATAAGGTTATGGACTTAGACACTGTATCCAACAGTATCCCACTTGGATAAGTCTAATAACTATATTTGCAGATATGACTTCAGGATCCGACTAGAAATTGTAGCTCTTTCAAAGTCTCTCGGAACTGAGATAATAATGATACGCCATTTAAGATAAGTGGTCATATAATCCTCTGCTCTCAAGATATCAGCCGGACAAACACATGGAACATGGTCTTACTTATTATCCAGCATTTGTTTCTCGATCTCTGATTTGTTTCGACATAGAACTAAATTGAACACATCAATTAGGTTCTGACCGGGCCCGGTATATAAGTCAAAACCAAATCATCGAGGGGCCCATATATCGCTTCTATTTTTAGAAGGAACAGATAAACTTCGACTCATATGCTTGTACTGACTACTTGTTGAATTATGCACAAAAACACGTTTTATAACATCGAGTTACCAATGCGTGTTCGTACAATCAATGGATAACCAACTCATAGTCAACAACTCATATCTCTAGGTTTAAAGATTTATATGATATTACCGTCTCACGATCACTCGAGATAAATTCCATGAAGTGATGCAAGTGAGCATGGGTTGAATCCAATACTCAGAACTTATGAGCACTCATGAATGTTGCAGCAAATATTGCTATGTCTAATACCCTTTAGACATATCATACAAACCAAATTCACTACAGTCTTGATTCATATCTACATCCGACATATGACTGACTGTGGAGAGTTCGAATAAAATAATTATTCTGGAAGTGAAAACATGCAAAATTGAAACCATAGTAAAAGATTAACATAAGATAGTAACACTTTACTCATAAATAAATAACAACTTTTATTTAATCATCAAAATGTCAATTACATTTTACAAGTTTCAGAAATCTAATTATTGAAACTAATATCATCCTTCAGCCCGATGCGCCTCGCATGCTGTAAATGCTTAACCCTACTCAGTCCCTTCGTGAGGGGATCTGCTGGGTTCTCATCTGATGATACCCTCTTAGCCACGAGGAGTCCTTCTTCTATTCGATGTCTGATGAAATGGTATTTTCTGTCAATGTGCCTAGATCTCTCGTGATCTCTTGGTTCCTTAGCCAAAGCAACCACACTTTCGCTGTCACAGAAAATATCCATTGGCTCCTTTATAGCTGGTACAACTCCAAGGTCTCCGATGAAGTTCTTTAGCCATATCGCCTCTTTAGCTACTTCACTCGCTGCTATGTACTCTGATTCACAAGTAGAATCAGCTACTGTCTCCTGCTTGGAACTTTTCCAAGTAATTGCCCCTCCATTTACGATAAAGACCCAGCCTGACTGAGAGCGGAAATTATCCCTATCAGTCTGAAAGCTAGCATCGCTATATCCTTCCACTCTCAAGTCATCACTGCCTCCGAGGGTAAGGACCCAGTCCTTAGTCATCCGCAGATACTTGAGAATGTTCTTTACTGCAGTCCAGTGAGCCTTGCCAGGGTTCCCTTCATATCTACTGACCATGCCCAAAGCAAAGGCCACATCAGGGCGAGTACAAGTCATAGCATACATGATAGAGCCCACAGCGGAAGCATATGGTATATGACTCATCTCAGCTATCTCAACCTCTGTACTCGGACTCTGAGTCTTACTCAGCTTGGCATTACTCTGGATGGGTAATTACCCTTTCTTGGATTCTTGCATGCTGAACCTCTTCAGCACCTTATCCAAGTAAGTACTTTGACTAAGTCCAATTAGTCTCTTACTCCTATCTCTTAATATCCTTATCCCTAGGATATAGGCAGCTTCTCCAAGTTCCTTCATAGCGAAACACTTCCCAAGCCAGGACTTCACTTCCTGCAAGGTTGGGACGTCATTTCCTATGAGTAGTATGTCATCCACATACAACACCAAAAAGTTGACTATACTCCCACTAGCCCTGACATATACACAAGACTCATCTTCGCTCCTCGAGAAACCAAACTCTTTGACTTTCTCGTCGAAGCAAAGATTCCATCTACGAGATGCTTGTTTCAATCCATAAATGAATTTCTCAAGCTTACACACTCTATTAGGGTACTTTGCATCGACAAAACCCTCTGGCTGAGCCATGTAAACATCCTCAGCCAACTTTCCATTAAGGAAAGTGGTTTTGACATCCATTTGCCATATTTCATAATCATAAAATGCAGCTATGGCCAGTAAGACCCTAATAGATTTAATTTTCGCTACTGGTGAGAAGGTCTCATCATAGTCAACTCCCGGAGTTTGAGTAAATCCCTTCGCAACCAGTCGCGGTTTGTAAGTGTGTACCTTCCCATCCATGTCGGTCTTCTTCTTGAAGATCCATTTGCACCCAACTGTCTTACGACTTGATACATTGTCAACCAAGTTCCACACTTGATTGTCATACATGGACTGAATCTCGTTGTCCATAGCCTCCTTCCATTTAGCAGACTCGGGGCCTGCCATGGATTCCCTGTAATTATTCGGTTCATCCAAATCTATTAGTGTACTATCACTAATAAATGTATCACCTTCAATGGTGATGTGATAACCATAATAAAAATCAGGTGCGTTCCTCACCCTAGTGGAGCGCCTCGGAGGTACAGACTCATCTATCGGATCAACAGGAGTTTCCTCCTCAGGTTGGTTGATAGTATTTGAGGTTCCTTCACCGCTTGACTCTTGAAGCTCTTCAAGGTCAATTTGCCTCCCACTGTCCCCTTGGCTTATAAATTCTCTCTCACGAAAGACTCCTCTTCTTGCTACAAAGACCACATTATCACTGGGTCTGTAGAAGAGGTAACCAAAGGATCTCTGTGGGTAGCCGATGAAAATACATCTCTCACTTCGAGGTTCAAGCTTATCATGAGTCTCACGCCTCACGAAAGCTTCACAACCCCAAATCTTGATATGGTCTAAATTGGGAACTTTCCCAGTCCACATCTCGTGAGGTGTTTTGGCAACCTTTTTAGTAGGGACTAGATTAAGGATATGGGCGGCAGTCTCTAAGGCATACCCCCAGAAAGAGATTGGTAACGAAGCTCAACTCATCATGGAACGAACCATATCCAACAAGGTTCGATTGCGCCTCTCACCTACACCATTCAACTGTGGTGTTCTGGGAGGTGTCAATTGTGAGACAATCCCACATTCCTTAAGATAGTCAAGGAACTCAATGCTAAGATACTCTCCTCCCCGATCGGATCGGAGCATCTTGATGTTCCTGCCCAATTGATTCTCAACTTCCTGCTTAAACTCTTTGAACTTTTCAAAGGTTTTTGACTTGTGCTTGATTAAGTAGATATATCCATATCTGCTATAATCATCTGTAAAAGTCACATAATAGCGATTAGCATCTCTTGTAGCAACTCTGAAGGGCCCACACATATATGTGTGTACCAGGTCCAACAAACCTTCACCACTATCACAAGTACCTGTGAAGGGTGACTTCGTCATTTTTCCAAGTGAACAAGACTCGCAACTATCATCCGACTTTAGGTCAAATGATTCCAAGACTCCAGCCTTTTGGAGTTGGCCTATGCGCTTCTTGTTGACATGTCCAAGACGACAATGCCACAAGGATGCTTTATCCAAGCTATTCGAAGAATCAATATACAACACATTATTTCCTAGATTGTCTACAACATTCACAACTTCATATACACCTTCACAAGGTAATGCTTTAAAGTAAAATACATCATTGTAATAAACATTAATAGCACCATTATTATTATCAAATAAAAATGTAAACCCTTGTTTGTACAAGCCATGAAAGGAAATAATATTTCTCGCCATTTCTGGCGAGTAACAACATTTATTCAAATCTAACATTAACCCATTATTTAGCAATAAAGAATAAACTCCTATCTTGGTGACAGGTGATACTTTCCTGTTGCCCATGACTAAGTTTATCTTTCCATGCTCCACTTGCTCACTTCTTCTTAGGCCCTGCAAATCCGTACAAATTTGAATACCACAACCTGTATCAAGCACCCAAGAATTAGAATTAGATGAGTTATTAGACAATATTGTATAAATACCTGCATGGGTGGGTTTAACTTTCCCATCCTTTACATCTTGCAAGTATTTGGGGCAGCTTCGCTTCCAGTGCCCCTTTTCTTGACAATAGAAGCATTGTGCTTCCTTTGGGTCTGAGGAAGGAGTAATGGGACCTTTCTTTGTCCCACTAGAAGAGGAACCATCAAGGGGCTTACCCTTGGTACCCTTCGAAGGGGTTTTCCTCTTCTTACCCTTTCCCTGCCCAATCGCAAGAACAGGGGCTGCTGAAGGAGTAGAAGTAGAAGTAACAACCGCATTACTCTTAAGGCCATTTTCAGCTGTCCTTAAAAGTCCTTGAAGTTTACTCAGTGTCACTTCCTCCTTGTTCATACGATAAGTCATACGAAACTGATCATAACTTGGAGGTAAGGAATGGAGAATGATATCAATCGCCATTTCTTCAGGAAAGTCCACATTAAGCTTCAATAACCGGTCAACGAACCTTTGCATTTTCTGCATGTGACCGGTGATGGGTTCACCATCTTTCATTCTGGTTGTTATCATGCAGGAGATGATTTCGTACCTCTTCTGACGCGCGCTCTAATGGTACCTTTCCATCAAATCTTGGTGCATCTCATAGGGGTAGAAATCTTCATAGGATTTTTGAAGTTTAGGAGTCATGGTAGCCATCATGATGCATGCTACTTTAGTAGCATCCTTTTCATGTGCAACAAACTACGCAAACTCTTCAGGAGTAGCAGTGGCTTCATTCACAACCTTAAGCTCCCTATCAAGGACATACTCCTTGTCCTCATAGCGGGTAATCATCCTGATGTTTCTGATCCATTCATTGAAGTTGGATCCATCAAAAGTGACTTTCCCACACAAGTTCATAAGGGAAAAAGAGCCTGTTGGGTTTGAGCCAGAAGCATTGTTGGAAGACATCTGAAGGAAAAGAAAGACAAGTTTCATTAGATTAAGAGTCCTTAATAAGTCACCCAAATGAACTATTAAGGCTAGGATCCAACAAACAATTTATAGTTGGAAGAGGGATGCCGTAATCCAAGTTATAAAATATTTGAAGGTAGGTAAATGATGATTTACCAATTTCCACCATAAGAACGAAATATTTTATTATTAGGTGTTATTGGATTTGAAACTCCTAGATCTTTTGAGATACATTGAACTTTTCAATGGCATGTTTAAATCTCGATTGTGCCCTCTCAAGTTTCTGATTGGGATGTCGAGGATCACAAACAAGGTGTGAATAACCATATAAATTGACTTGGTACCCTTAACTATATTACCTAATCGATGTGCCGGTTAACCACACACGCTCCACCGATCTATAATAAAGTCAAGTTACCCTTTTCCACACTTACTAGTCCTTGTTAGTGTGCCGGTTAACCACACATGCTCCACTAACGACTTGGTAAGGTACAAAGTGTAATTTTATGGGCTAGCACCTATTTCACATTTTCCTAAAGTAACTAAGATTGGGAATTAATAATGTATAGTTACTTTATAATTCATTATACTTTTAATGAGAGTTAAAGTCTTATCCTACCCGTTCGGCTAATGACCCTCCACCAGTCAAGGAAGCGGTGGGTGAGAGTAGACACCCATTAAGCTGCCATTTTATAGGCAACAACCTTATACCCCCCTTATAGACCGGCTTCGTGAATGAGGCCTACTTGCGGTAAGAATGACTTATTCTTGTACATATCTATATAAATACGATTATAATAATAGTATAAGTGTTGATTTTTAAACTTTTTAAAAATCTAAGGTTTAATTTGGAATTAAAGTATTAAAGTGTAAGACTTTACAAATTCCAAAACTTGAGGGCAAGTTTTGAAACTATTTCAAGACTCTTCAAATTTGTAACTTATGAGTTTTAATGGTTCATAAAGTTGAAGACTCTTCATTTTATGAAACCTACTATTCTTTAATGACAACTTTTAAAGAAGTGACTTTTGGTTATCCATAAGTTGAGGACAAGTTATGAACACCATCATTAACATTAAGATCATGAATTAAACTAGCATGTAGGTTACACACAATTCCTATGATCTTTAAAAACTCATAAGAACAAATATTCATATCAAACAATTTCAAGAAATCATATTAACACATATAAAACTTGAAAATTGATAATAGTCATTTGAAATGGGTTAACATAATCATTACCACTTTTAAAAACAGATTTTACAAGTCCAAAACAGTTTGGGATAATGATTCTAGCTCATTTCCAGCAACAAAACTCGGAAAACTGCCCAGCACGCACCTACTCATCGAGTGCATTATCCTACTCGACGAGTAGGATGAATTTTGTCTTGGACTCGTCGAGTTCTCCCCTTGCACTCGGCGAGTCCAGTCGAACAGTGAACATTTTTTTCGATTTTTCAAGCAGTTTGCATCAAATATACAGAAAACAATCCTACGCTCTGATACCACTGATGGGTTTTGAGCATTCTAACACTCCTATGATGTACATATAAACCTTGAATCTATGTTTTCTCTAATATACATGCAAATTTAATTTTCCAAGGTTTACTTCGTAACTAGCATGGCATGGGGATATGTAATATAAAACTAGTAGAAGTACAAACCTTTCTTGTTGCTTGGATTCCTTGAAGACTTTGCGAGCCTAGCACCCCATATGTTGTGCCTCAAATGCTTCACACAACACCACAAGACTTGGAATAACTTGAGATAATGTCACTAACACTAAAAATCGGTTATGCCCTCTTAGAACCAACTCGTGTCCGATTTTGCTAGCTATAGGGTTCCTTTTATAGTGTTGTCACAATTAGGGTTTACACATGATTGCCCTTAATTGTCATGACTCTTGATTTCTAATAATCCATGGGTTTGTAACTCCCATATCCATGGAGCTCCAAATCACAATAAACCATGGATCATGAATCCACCATAAAAGATTAGATGATTGTCATAATCAACCCTATGTATTTAATTAGTCTCATTTTGATCACCAAATTAATTCTAAATTAATACTTGATCAATACTAATTAAATAATACTATTATTAATATATTAGAACTTATAATATATTAATAATCACAAGTGTCCTTTCTCTCATTTAGTCTATCCAAGTATTTCAATGCCATGCAACCCAAATGGACCATGCCGGGTCGGGTCAAGTACATATCAAATAAAGTTATGGGCTTAGACACTATATCCAACAAGGTGTGCATTAAACCTTCTACGCTTGGGGGTGAAGGACTGGTGGAAGCTTGTGACTGGTTCTTAATCACCTGAGGATATGGCCGCAGTGACTTGGGGTTAGTTTACTGAGGTGTTTCGTGCAAAGTATGTTCCTTTGGTAGAGAGAGAGCATTTAGCCTAGAAGTATCTGTCACTATGACAGACGATGAAGTCAGTGATGGAGATCATCATGATGTTCACCGAGAGCGCTATTTTTTGCCATGAGTATGCTTCTTCCGAGAAGGTTCAGATTCCATGATATCTGAGTGTGTTCAAGACTCAGATACAAGATTCTGTGTCTATACAACAATACCAGACTCTTTCCGAGTTGTAGTCTTCTGCTCGGATGAGATAGATTAAGATCGAGACAAAGGCTAAGGAGCGGCGCCAGGCTCCAGTTCAGTCATAACCGACGATGAAGCGGTCCATACTCGCTGATTCATGCTCTGGAGGATAGAGGGGCCACACCCGTGGTAGGTGGGGGAATACACATGAGGGAGCTTGTTAATCAACAACAAGATTCCACAACCATCGCAGGCAGGGCCATTTCGTGAGGGATTTCTGATAACCGCAACAGCAGACCACCTCGCCGGGTGCACGTATTTGTTACCATTATGATCAGGTGGGCCATGTGAAGACCCAAGACCCTCTGCTTTCTGCTAGGCCTATGAAGGCACCGCCCCCGACTACTCTTCGGATCACAGAAGGACGTTAGGGGAGGGCTGAGGCTCCGAGAGCCAGAGCACGTGCTTTTTAGAATGATGGTTGAGGAGAATAGAGCGACACCAGACGTCGTTTCTGGTTTGTATATTTATGTTCATGTCTGTTTATTTTACGTTATGGTTATGATTCATTTTCTGTTAGGTACTTTTCTTGTGAACTCGTTACCTGCATTAGTGCTATTTTACTCGGCTGCGAGTCGGTCATTTGTATCCTTGGCCCTTAGTAGGAGTTTTGACATTCCTCTAGATGCATTGGAGCATTCTATGTAGATTTCCGTTACCGGCAAGGGCAAAGTCCCTATTTTGAGTTTTTTCATGATTGTACTTTGGAGATTTTTGGGGAGTCATACCCGATTGACTTGGTCCCGATTCCCATTGGGGATGTCAGCGTTATTGTTGGGATGGATTGGTTGAGTCAGTTTAGGGATAAGATTGATTGCGAGAGATAACTAGTGGTGGTTCGTACCTGAAGTGGGGCAGAGCTAACCATATATGGTGAGGGTACCAGGGTTAGTTCAACATTTTGCTCTGTAACGAGGGCCCAAAGATTTATACATCATGGTTGCTCAGGCTATCTAGCGTATGTGGTAGATACTTGTGTGGAGCCGAGACGTTCAATAGCAGATGTTCCGATTGTTTGTGATTTCCTGGATGTATTTCCGGAGGATTTTCCTGGTATACCCTTGGAGAGGCAAGTCGAGTTTAGGATCGACCTGATCCCCGGTACAGCGCCGATCGCCAAGGCACCATATCCAATTACACCGCCTGAGATGCAGGAGTTTTCCTCTCATCTATAGGAGCTGTTGGGCAAGCAGTTAATTCGACCAAGCAGTTTGCCTTGGGGAGCACCGATTCTGTTTGTGCAGAAGACAGACGGTACCCATCAGATATGCATAGATTACTGGGAGCTGAACAATTTGACATTAATCACCAGGCTGGGAGCGGTACGCATGAATTGGGGAAGAGCGATTGCTTGTGCATCATGTCAGTTGAAACCTCATGATGCTAACTACCATACTCACGATTTGGAGTTGGGGGTTGTGGTTTTCTCCCTAAAGATTTGGAGACATTATCTGTACGGGGTCCGTTGCACCATCTATGGAACCACAAGAGTTTGAGATACCTTATGCACCAGCCGAACTTGTATATAAGGTAGAGGAGGTGGATTGATGCGGTCAAGTATTATGATTGTCGAGGTGGCTGACGCACTGTGTCACATATTGGTGAGTACACCCAGTGGAGTGTTGTGTATGAGGTGATGATTACCTCCATACTCTTGGAGTTGGTTATGGAGGCACAAACGGAGGGGATGAAGGAAGAGATTCGGAAGAAGGAGAAGATCAAGGGTCAGTTTGCTACCTTTGTCATATATATGAGAGGACTATTGACATAATATGGTAGGGTATGGATTCCGGATACTAGAGGAGTGAGACACATTTTGATGGATGCGGCACATAAGTCTCGACTTTCTATTCATCCTAGCGCGACCAAGATGTACCAAGACTTGAGAATCAACTACTGGTGGCCCTGCATGAAGAGGGAGATTATTGGATATATGGAGAGGTGCTTGACTTGCAAGAAAGTCAAGGCCAAACATCAGATACCTCAAGGCAAGCTACAACCTTTGCAGATTCCCGTTTGGAAGTGGGAGCAAATTTCTATGGACTTCATCGCGAAGTTACCCCGAACTCCTCGCGACTTTGATACTATTTCAGTGATTTTGGATAGATTGACCAAGAGTGCTCATTTTCTTGCTTTTTGAGAGAGTTCTTCGGCTGAGAAGTTAGTAGATATCTACGTTCGAGAGGTGATCTCTCGCCATGGAGTTCCAGTTTCCATCGTATCCGAAAAGGATGTTCGTTTTACTTCCAGATTTTGGAAGAGCTTTCATGAGGAGTTGGGTACGAGATTACAGTTCAACACTGATTATCACCCAAAGACCGACGGTCAGAGTGAGTGTACAATTTAGAAACTAGACGATATGCTGAGGGCTTGCGTCATTCATTTTGGTGGGAATTGGAATACCGACCTTCCTTTGGGGGAGTTCTCATACAACAATAGTTACCACTCTAGTGTTGGTGCACCTCCCTTCGACCATCTCTAGGGGAGGAAGTGTCGCACCCCGATATGCCGTGGTGAGGTCGGACAGAGGATTATGGGGAGCAGTGGAGCACTGAGGTAGTACTCCAAACTACAGAGATGATTCAGCAGGTTAGATAAAGACTGCACACAGCTTAGAGCCGACAGAAGCGCTATGTAGACCGACGACATTCTGAGTTGGAGTTCGAGGTTGGGGACATGGTTTTACTGAAGGTGTCACCCTGGAAAGGTGTTATACACTTCAGGAAGTGGGGAAAGTTGGGACCCCAATTTATTGGACCCTTTCATGTGATTCATAGCACTTGCCATGTTTCTCAATTTTCGAAGTGCTTGGTTGATGATACGGTGGTGGTACCGCTATATGACATTCAGGTTAACAAGCGCCAGAACTACATTGGGAGACCAATAGCGATTCTTGATTGGAAGACAAAGGCCTTGCGCAACAAGGTGGTACCATTGGTCAAGGTTGTCACACCCCAAAACCGGAACGGCGGAAACGTTCGGGGTGGAGGACGTCATGTTTAGTATCACAAGATATGTATTATAGTAAGCAAGTAATGAACAACCATTTCATTAGAAAGAAAGTGTTTAGAATGTGTGTATTCACAAAACATAGAATTCATAATCAAATAACAAAACAAGACTTGAAGCTATTATGCTCCATCTTCTGAATTCCCAGCACGAGTTCCTGTCTATTAGTCTCCTGAGAATACAAGTTATTTGAAAGAGTTGATCAGCAATTAAGCTGCTGAGTTCATAAGATTTTACTGATGTAAGTAAGTTGGATAATGTAGTTGAAAATGTAGTTGAAAATGTAGTTGATAATGTAGTTGAAAATGTAGTTGAAAATGTAGTTGAAAATGTAGTTGATAATGTAATTAGTTGTAAAATGTTGTAAGTTGTAAGTTCTGTTTAGAAAAGTTCGCCTGTTCCTCTAGAAAATCCTATATTTCCTACTTTAATGAAAGATAAGTAAAAATGACTCTACAATCCCTTCTATGAGTAATAAATGGATACAAGTTATATATGTCACACCCCGAAACCGAGAACGGCGGAAACGTTCTGGGGTGGAGGACGTCATGTACAGTATCATAACAATGCATAATAGTAAAGACAAGCAACAACATCCATTGCATTAATATAATAATTGTAATACAAGCGTGTTCTGTACAGTTTGTAAGACACCAAAAGTATAATCAAAATAAAAGATGAATCTTGTATGTGCTCCATCTTCTCAAAAGCTTCATCTGTACGTGTCTACTGATGACCTGAGAATACAAGTTATTTTGAATACGAGTATCAGCATAAAGCTGGTGAGTTCATAAGTATTTATTATCATTGCTTGTATAAAAATGTTAGTAACAATGTAGTGTAGTAATCGGTTTCAAATGTTTGTAAATAGTATACTCCCTGGAAAGCCCTATGTTTTCCAGTAAAAAGTAGTCTTCTACCAAGACCCGAGTGTTTGTATAATTGTCCTTTTGTAAATGTAAGGGTTTTTCCCTAGTAAAAACTATTAGTATAAAGATATAGTTTACTGAAACGAGTATGTGACCAAGTCACAAAGTAATGAAACACAGACTCGAGGTGGTACTGAATGAACGATACGCCTCGAAAAGTCTATAGTAGTAATATGTAGACTCCAGGCGGTACGCCTCGAAAAGTCTATTTTTTCCTTAAATCCTTATTTAGTTAATTTAAGGTTTGAATGTGAACTCGTATGTAACCATACTGATCGACGGCTGAATAACTGATGACCCTCCAGGCCACACGTAGTATGGTGACATTTTGTCACCCCTTGGCCTAATCGGCTCGGACTGTAGCTAGAATTCGGGATGTGGGAGTGTCTGTCCCGTATAGATCTATACACATAATCCCCGCTCTCCCTCCAGGAGACTCTGGTTACATGGTGATAGCACAGAGAAGTGTCGTATCGAGAAGTAGTATGTCACATTCTGTTTTAGTAATTAGTATTTGTATAACGTATAGTATATTCTCTTGTATCGTGTATAGTATGTTCTCTTGTATAGTGTATAGTATGTTCTGTTATTTCATGTAGTACTTATGTAATGACTCACAATGTATTGACTGTAGTATGGATCGTTGTAGTAGTAGTAATGAGTAGTAATCCCTTAACTATACCTATTATAGTTAAATAGTAAGGTTGTTTGGATGACTTTGTTACACAAAGGAAAATGAACTAATGTGAAAGCTTTTATATCCAACACATGTATATATGATATATAACTAAAAATTCAATGGCATTCGGACAAATAACAAGATACCCTAATTCCACAACCAAACAAGGAACAGGAAATAAGGTGAGATATCAGTCCTAAGTCCTTCAAGTCTTACTTATATAAATATACTAGTGTAGATATGGATTTGAAAATATTACAAATATAAAAGAGTTTGAAAACAGTTTTAGTATCAAAAGAGTTATATAAAAAGGTTTGAAAGCTTGAAAATCCATAAGTTTGATCGCATATTGAAAGTAGTAAGAAATCTTTCTGTTTATTCTAGTTATTAATCACATGTGATTAAAGAAATAACTAGAAGTGTTCAACTTGTATTCCCCCCATAAAAGCATTTAAAATCATTTAAAAGGTTGATTAAGGGGTATGAACTCACCTGCAGTGAGTGGAGTGGATGGAAGTGCCGGGTAGGATGTTAGGTGTCAAGTGAGGACTTGAACACACACGGATCCTATTTAACATGTAGTGATACATAAATCTATCTAATTAGTCATTTAACAACTAATTAATCAAGTAAAGACCTCCTAATACATGGAAACATTTGGTTTTAAGTGCTAGGAGTGCTAAAGGGTTGCATCTAAGGAGAGTATGGCCTCACATTGGAGTTTACTCCTCATTTGGTAGCCCTTATATCTGTTTACGGTTTCTGGACCATTTCCCCGATGAGTTTACGGCTGTAAACTCATGGTAATGGTGCATTTGTGTGTTTTAAGGTCTCATATCTCACAAGGAAGGGTTCTAAGTTTGAATCAAAGGCTTAGGAAGTGGTTAGGGCACAAAAGGACTCACCATTGGAGTTTATGGTCCTTGGACCACCCTTGGGAGTTTACGGTCGTAAACACTTGGGTTTACGGTCGTAAGCCCATGAGTTTACGGCCGTAAACTCATGGTTAATCCAACCATTTCGTGTTTTGGTGTTTCTAGTTCATGCATGCAAGGTTCTAGCCTTTTGTCCAAGCTATAGTAGGTGTTAGGCGCATCTAAACACCACTTGGTGGTGTTTACGGTTCAAGGATATCCCTTGACCGTAAACACATATGATCTTGGGGATTTTGAAGTTCAATCCATGGCTTAGCAAGCACACTAAGCAAGTAACTAGTTAGGAAGAGTTTACTTACTTATAGGAAGCTTGTGAGAGTGTTTACGGCCCAAGAACACTAGTGTGTGTTCTTGGTGTTCTTGGTGTTTTGAAGAACACTTGAAGATCTAAGTAAAAATCAAGAATCCATGGATGAAATGATGTATAAACACTAGATTAAATGTTGTATGAACGAATCTAGGAAGGAAAACACTTACATTTTGGCGGATTTGAAGAAGTGTGTGATGATACTTGAGAGAAAAGTGGTGGGTGTTCTTGAGGTGGAAAGTGTAAAGTGAGGGAATAGTGGGTAAACTCATGTTATATGCATGAGTTCTTGGAAAAATGGTGTTTACGGCCTAAACTCCTCTTGTTTGGCCGCAAACACCTTGCTAAGGTGTTGTTTGTTTTGTTTGATACACACCACTCATAACGACATTTCCATTTATTTATCCGTTTGACGAAAATAAAATAAAACACCCAAACGGACTTAAATCCGGCCAAAAATGTACTGAAATGTTTTTGACTATTATTGGAAGTGTTTGACTGTAGAGATTATACAAATGAAAATTTCGGGTTGTCACATCATCCCCCCGTTAGAGGGAATTTCGTCCCGAAATTAGGGTTCAAGCAACTAAGTTATTACAAAATAACTAAGTAAAAAGATAAGGATATTTAAGTTTCATTTGATCCTCGCGCTCCCAAGTGAATTCAGGTCCTCGCTTGGCGTTCCAGCGAACCTTCACGATTGGGATGCGGCTTTGTTTCGTTCGTTTGACCTCGCGGTCCACGATCTCTACAGGTTCTTCTACGAAGTTGAGGTTCTCGTTGATCTCAATCTCGTCGAGTGGAATTACGAGAGTCTCGTCGGATAGGCACTTTTTCAGGTTCGAGACGTGGAAGGTAGGATGTACGTTACTGAGTTCGCGGGGTAGATTGAGTTTGTAAGCTATGGGGCCGTTTCTGGCGAGAATCTCAAAAGGCCCAATGTATCTTGGATTTAGCTTTCCACGCTTTCCGAAGCGTATCAAGCCCTTCCAGGGTGAGACTTTCAAAAGGACTAGGTCTCCCACCTGGAACTCCAAAGGTTTCCTTCATTTGTCTGCGTAGCTTTTCTGTCGGTCTTTAGAGGCTTTTAATCGTTAACGAATCTGAACGATCCT
Organism: Lactuca virosa; assembly: GCF_052849685.1. NCBI lineage: Eukaryota > Viridiplantae > Streptophyta > Magnoliopsida > Asterales > Asteraceae > Lactuca > Lactuca virosa. The sequence continues at coordinate 411,067,226 of NC_136428.1, read as the reverse complement.
CTCTGTCGTTTCCCGAATGATCTCCGGACCTGTGAGAGTGCTGTCAGGAACTCGTCCTTTAGCGAACTGAGTGTCATCCACCTCAGCCCAGCACAAAGGAGATCTGCACTTTCGGCCATAGAGGGCTTCAAATGGAGCAGCCTTGATGCTCGTGTGATAATTGTTGTTGTAAGAGAATTCGACGAGAGGCAAGTGAGTATCCCATGCCCTCCCAAAGTCGATCACATAGGCTCGCAGCATATCTTCCAAGGTTTCGATAGTTCTCTCACTTTTTCCGTCGGTCTGAGAATGGTAGGCTGTGCTCATGTCCAGCCTCGTTCCTAAGGAGCTTTGTAGTGACTGGCAGAATCTCGAAGTGAATCTGCTATCTCTATCAGAGATAATAGATATAGGAACACCATGCAGTCGTACGGTCTCCCTAATGTATGTTCTTGTGAGCTTCTCCATCTTGTCGGTTTCTTTGATGGGCAGGAAGTGTGCGGACTTGGTCAATCTGTCGACGATGACCCAAATGGTATCAAGTCCACCCGTCGTCTTGGGTAGCTTGGTTATGAAGTCCATAGTGATCCGCTCCCACTTCTATTCAGGTATCTCCGGTTGTTGGAGTAGACCTGACGGTTTTTGGTATTCGACCTTGACCTTAGCGCAAGTAAGGCATTTACTTACGAAGGTAGCAATCTCAGCTTTCATGTTAGGCCACCAGTATGACTTTTTAAGATCCAAATACATCTTGTCTGAACCTGGGTGGACGGAATATCGTGTGTCGTGTGCTTCCTTCATGACCAAGTCTCTGAAGCCACCGTGTTTCGGTGTCCAGATCCGGTCTATGAGATATAAGGCTTCGTCACCCTTGGCTTCCAGGTTCTTATCCATTCCTCGCAGGGATTCTCCCGCCACATTTTCAGGTTTCAAGGCTTCGAGCTGAGCCTCCTTTATCTGTGCGGATAGATGCGAATGGATAGTCATAGTTAATGATTTGACTCTTCGACCAGAATATTCCTTCCGACTTAGGGCGTCTGCTACTACGTTGGCTTTACCCGGATGATAACGAATTTCGCATTCGTAGTCATTGAGTAGCTCGACCCACCGTCGTTGTCTCATGTTGAGTTCTTTCTGGTTGAAGATGTGTTGGAGGCTTTTGTGGTCGGTATAGATGGTGCTCTTCGTACCATACAGATAGTGTCTCCAGACTTTTAGAGCGAACACAACCGCTCCTAATTCGAAGTCGTGTGTGGTGTAGTTGACCTCATGTGTCTTCAACTGTCATGAGGCGTAGGCGATGACCTTACCTCGTTGCATTAGAACACAGCCGAGCCCCTAATTGGATGCATCGCAGTATACTACGAAGTCTTTTATCCCTTCGGGGAGGGATAGTATCGGTGCGGTGCATAAGGCTCGCTTCAGGGTTTGGAATGCCTTCTCTTGCTTCTCTTTCCAGTCAAAGACCACGCCTTTCTGGGTCAATGTAGTCAGGGGTTTCGCAATTCGAGAGAAGTTTTGAATGAATCTGCGGTAGTAGCCAGCGAGACCTAGAAATTGGCGAATTTCCGTAGGCGTCTTTGGAGCTGACCAGTTCTCAATAGCCTTAATTTTGGATGGGTCCACGTGGATTCCTTCTTTGCTAAATATGTGTCCTAAGAATTCGACTCTTCGGATCCAAAATTTGCATTTAGAGAACTTCGCATAAAGCCTCTCTGATCATAAAGGTTCCAGGACTTGTCGCAGATGATCGCTATGCTCTTCCTCACTTCGAGAGTAGATAAGTATATCATCAATGAAGACGATGACGAACTGATCCAAGTAAGGAGGGGATACTCTATTCATCAAGTCCATGAAGACTCCGGGCGCATTGGTCAGTCCGAATGGCATCACTACGAACTCGTAGTGTCCGTAACGAGTTCGGAAGTCTGTCTTCGGGACATCCTCCTCGAGCACTCGTAACTGGAGATACCAGGACCTCAGATCAATCTTGGAAAAATAACTCGCCCCTTGCAGTTGGTCGAATAAATCGTCTATACGAGGAAGAGGGTAACAATTTTTGACAGTCAGTTTGTTGAGTTCCCTGTAATCGATGCACATACGGAACGATCCGTCTTTCTTCTTTACGAACAAGACCGGTGCTCCCCAGGGTGAAAAGCTTGGTATTATAAAGCCCTTGCTGAGTAATTCGTTAAGTTGACCGGACAGTTCCTGCATCTCAGCGGGTGCTAGACAATAGGGCGATTTGGCTACGGGGGTCGCTCCTGGGATTAAGTCGATTCGGAACTTGACTTGACGTTGCGGGGGTAATCATGGGAGTTCTTCCGGAAAGACGTCGGGAAAATCGTGTACTACGGGGAGGTCTTTTATGTCCTTTGTTTTCCGGCTCGTATCGACAACGCGCGCCAGGAATGCACGATATTCCTTACGCAAGTACTTCTGGGCTTGAATACTTGAGATGATACGAAGACTTGAACTGGGTTTGTCTCCGTAGATCAAAAAGGGTTCGTTATTCGGTAGATTCAGGCAGACTGCTTTTTCGAAGCACAAAATGTCGGCACGATATAGACTCAGCCAGTCCATGCCTACGATGACGTCGAAACTCTGGATAGCTACTGGTATGAGGTCGATTGGAAACGAATGATTATCTAGTGTGAGGGAACAACCTATGTAAATCTCGTTAGAACTCTCTGTCTTACCGTTAGCCATTTCTACGACGAAGATTTCTTTTAGTGTTTGCGGTGATTGTTTAAGTAGGTGTTTGAATTTTTGGTTAACGAAGCTTCTTTCTGCCCCACTATCGAATAGGATACAAGCATAAGAGTTATCGAGAAGGAACGTACCCGTGACTACAGTGGGGTCTGCCACGGCCTCATTGTGGCCAATAGCAAGTAGTCTTCCTGCTCCTCCCACGTTTCTAGTTTTCGGACAGTTTCTTTTGAAATGTCCAGTCTCGCCGCACCCGTAGCAGGCCTGGCTTACTCCTGCACTAGGGACCTGGGAGATAGGTTTGGGTTGAGCTCTGCAAAACCGGGCGGTATGGCCCTTCCGGTCGCAGTTAGTGCAGTGTATCTCACGGCGGGGGCCGTTATGATGGAAAGAGCACTTTGTGCACTTGGGTAAGTTCCCTGCATATGTTTTGGCCGGTACAGGGGTAGCTGGAGTAGTGGCAGCATGGACAGCCACCGTCTGTTGGTTCTTGGAAGAGGATTGATTTGATTTGCCCCTCTTTCGGTCTCCATTCTTCCTTTTGTTGTCGGTCGCGTGGGTTGGTGTTGCGGTAGTGGTTGTAGTTGTTGATGGAGTAGAAGGAGCCTCATGATCGATGAGCCTTTGGGCCAATTCCTTGGAACTATCAAAGGTCGCAGGGTTTGAAGCTAGAACGTTTCCACGATACGGGGGCACCAAACCCAAGATGTATCTCTCGATCCTTTTGTTTTCGGTGGGGACCATGTTTGGACATAGAGCCACCAGGTCGCAGAACCTGGCTGTATACGCCACTATGTCGGAACCTTGCATTTTAAGGTTCCAGAGTTCTTCTTCAAGCTTCTGAATTTTGCCCCTCGGGCAGTAGTCCCTTGTCATAAGGTCCTTCAGTGTGTCCCAGCCCATGGCGTTAGCAGTTACCAGGGAGAGTGATTTGACATGGCCATTCCACCACGTCAGGGCTCTTTGGGTGAAGGTTAAGCAGTAAATTTTATCTTGCTTCCTTCCGGACATGAGCATATCTCGAAGATGGCTTCTGTCCTTTCGATCCATTGGGATAGTGTAAGGATCCCTCCAGTCCCATTGAAAGTATGTAGGTTTGCAGCTGATGAAATCTTTATAGGTGCACTCCCATGCACGCGGATGGATTTCACCTTGGCTGGAGTTTGTGCCAGTCCCTGTTCCACTAACACCACCAGAGTTTACTTGAGCCATGGAGGCGGTTACAGCTGCGGTTACAGCTACTTGAAACATCACCGGATCGAACTGCGGTGGGGGTGGTGGCGGAGTTTGATTTGCAGGCGTGTTTCTGGTTGGACGCTTGCGAGGCGGCATCTTTTACTGAAAATTCATAAAGATGATGATAAGGGTAAGGATCGATTGTAAGTATGACGAGAGTGTCCCATGGACTAAATCGCCATAGTCCAAATACCAGATAGAATCATAACAATAGAGTAGGGAAATATAAAATTCAGGTTTTCCCATAGATTAGACAACTGCCAATATTACTGGTATTAATGATGTAACATGAGTTCAGGAAAAGTGACCTAACAGTAGGTCCTACATCAAACCATAAAGGAAAATGTTGATAGCTTAGAAGTCTAGTTAGAGTGCTTTCAAAGTTAGGAATGTTTACAGATAAGTGCTCCTCAGAGCATAGAAAGAAAAGGCTATTCCTTAATTCAAAAGTAAAGATGAATCGACATCTTCTACCGGCGACGGGTATCCCTTGGGCGAACTCTCAGGTCTGCCAGCTGACGTACAACTTCCTGAAGATGTCGTTCATGTGCTCTCTGATGCATACGAAGTTCCATGACTTCGGCTCGGGATGCAGCTAGTTGTTGCTGCAGAGTCTCATTGGTCCTCCCGGTCCTATCTACCGTCTGTTCGAGTTGACGAATACGGATTGTGTTAAGGTTAGAGTTGGCGTCAATTTCCACTACTCGCTCGATGGTTGCATGGCCTTGCTCGACGTTCCTAGTAATCCTTCGGACCATGATGGGCAGGACTCAGTCAGCTGATCCTCCCTCGCTTATATTGTAAAAGCTTCGGTCTCCATTGAAAGGTAAAGGCTGACCCTGCTCATCACTCCATCGATTCAAGGTTGTTGCCCACATGGGAGTGGGACCTTGAAATGTCGGACGGGGGTTGGGGTTTGGAGCTACTAGGGGTAGGTTGTTGACTTCTGGTTCAGAGTCGGAGCTATCCAAAATGCCTTCTGCACGGTGATCATCCAAAGGGATTGGGTGATTTTCTTCTGGCTCTTCATCAAGCCATCCACGAATGCCTTGGTTTGGATAGTACGGATCGCCAGGGAGATGAAAGCCAGCCATGCTATCTATGCGAGAATGAGGAAAGAATAGTTAATAGACGTACTAATCTAAGATTATTATAAGATGATCGTTAATAGTTGATTCAATACTTGCATAGTGCATACTAATTACATGCAACCAAATCGTGATAGACCTTCGAATAAGTGACCCTAACTCTAAATCCACAACCAAACAAGGAACAAGAGGTAAAGCAAAGATCACAGATTCTAAGTCTATAGCGCCTTCGTCACATGTAACCTTGGAGTATCCACTTAGCAACTATTGCCCTACTAGTAACGACCTTTTTAATTCTCACATATGTAGTTTATAGTAATGCAGAATACTCCTATAGTATTATGTTCTAACGTTCTTGTGGTAGTAGTGTTGGTAAGTTTTTAGACTTGTTGCAACACCACATTCATTCTTAGGCACATGCTAGTCACTCCTCGGAAAATATAGTTGATCAGGCTATATCCCCCTAGTTTCGACGATATGTCTCTAAGCCTAATCGTGATGTCCAACAATCTTAATACTTTTGCTATGTTCTAGTATGATACTGACCTTGGCATAAATAGATGTATATATATACTTAGTTAAATATCTTCTTATTTATAAGTATATATTCTTGGTCAGAGTGTTTTAATCCCGATGCGTTTATAGTTCGTATATCTTTTATGGGTTTATATACTTGATTCACTATAAACAATGCTCTGATACCAATCTGTCACACCCCAAAACCGAGAACGGCGGAAATGTTCTGGGGTGGAGGACGTCATATACAGTATCATAACAATGCATAATAGTAAAGACAAGCAACAACATCCATTGCATTAATATAATAATTGTAATAGAAGCGTGTTCTGTACAGTTTGTAAGACACCAAAAGTATAATCAAAATAAAAGATGAGTCTTGTATGTGCTCCATCTTCTCAAAAGCTTCATCTGTACTTGTCTACTGATGACCTGAGAATACAAGTTATTTTGAAAGCGAGTATCAGCATAAAGCTGGTGAGTTCATAAGTATTTAGTGTCATTACTTGTATAAAATTTTTAGTAACAATGTAGTGTAGTAATCGGTTTCAAATGTTTGTAAATATTATCTTCCTGGAAAGCCCTATGTTTTCCAGTAAAAAGTAGTCTTCTACCAAGACCCGAGTGTTTGTATAATTGTCCTTTTGTAAATGTAACGGTTTTTCCCTAGTAAAAACTATTAGTATAAAGATATAGTTTACTGAAACGAGTATGTGACCAAGTCACAAAGTAATGAAACACAGACTCGAGGTGGTACTGAATGAACGATACGCCTCGAAAATTCTATAGTAGTAATATGCAGACTGCAGGCGGTACGCCTCGAAAAGTCTATTTTTGCCTTAAATCCTTATTTAGTTAATTTAAGATTTGAATGTGAACTCGTATGTAACCATACTGATCGACGGCTGAATAACTGATGACCCTCCAGGCCACACGTAGTATGGTGACATTTTTTCACCCCTTGGCCTAGCCGGCTCGGACTGTAGCTAGCAGTCGGGATGTGGGAGTGTCTGTCCCATATAGATCTATACACATAATGCCCGCTCTCCCTCCAGGAGACTCTGGTTACACGGTGATAGCACAAAGAAGTGTCGTATCGAGAAGTAGTATGTCACATTCTGTTTTAGTAATTAGTATTTGTATAACGTATAATATATTCTCTTGTATCGTGTATAGTATGTTCTCTTGTATATCGTATAGTATGTTCTGTTATTTCATGTAGTACTTATGTAATGACTCACAATGTATTGACTCTAGTATGGATCGTTGTAGTAGTAGTAATGAGTAGTAATCCCTTAACTATACCTATTATAGTTAAATAGTAAGGTTGTTTGGATGCCTTTGTTACACAAAGGAAAATGAACTAATGTGAAAGCTTTTATATCCAACATATGTATATATGATATATAACTAAAAATTCAACGACGTTCGGACAAATAACAAGATACCCTAAGTCCACAACCAAGCAAGGAACAGGAAATAAGGTGAGATATCAGTCCTAAGTCCTTCAAGTCTTACTTATATAAATATACTAGTGTAGATATGGATTTGAAAATATTACAAATATAAAAGAGTTTGAAAACAGTTTTAGTATCAAAAGAGTTATATAAAAAGGTTTGAAAGCTTGAAAATCCATAAGTTTGATCGCATATTGAAAGTAGTAAGAAATCTTTCTGTTTATTCTAGTTATTAATCACATGTGATTAAAGCAATAACTAGAAGTGTTCAACTTGTATTCCCCCCCCCCATAAAAGCATTTAAAATCATTTAAATGGTTTATTAAGGGGTATGAACTCACCTGTAGTGAGTGGAGTGGATGGAAGTGTCGGTTAGGATGCTAGGTGTCAAGTGAGGACTTGAACACACACACGGATCCTATTTAACATGTAGTGATACATAAATGTATCTAATTAGTCATTTAACAACTAATTAATCAAGTAAAGACCTCCTAATACATGGAAACACTTTGTTTTAAGTGCTAGGAGTGCTAAACGGTTGCATCTAAGGACAGTATGGCCTCACATTGGAGTTTACTCCTCATTTGGTAGCCCTTATATGTGTTTACGGTTTCTAAACCATTTCCCCCATGAGTTTACGGCCGTAAACTCATGGTAATGGTGCATTTGTGTGTTTTAAGGTCTCATATCTCACAAGGAAGGGTTCTAAGTTTGAATCAAAGGCTTAGCAAGTGGTTAGGGCACAAAAGGACTCACCATTGGAGTTTACGGTCCTTGGACCACCCTTGGGAGTTTACGGTCGTAAACACTCTGGTTTACGGTCGTAAACCGAAGAGTTTACGACCGTAAACTCATGGTTACTCCAACCATTTCCTGTTTTGGTGTTTCTAGTTCATGCATGCAAGGTTCTAGCCTTTTGTCCAAGCTATAGTAGGTGTTAGGGGCATCTAAACACCACTTGTTGGTGTTTACGGTTCAAGGATATCCCTTGACCGTAAACATATATGATCTTGGGGATTTTGAAGTTCAACCCATGGATTAGCAAGCACACTAAGCAAGTAACTAGTTTGGAAGAGTGTACATACTTATAGGAAGCTTGTGAGAGTGTTTAGGGCCCAAGAACACTAGTGTGTGTTCTTGGTGTTTTGAAGAACACTTGAAGATCTAAGTAAAAATCAAGAATCCATGGATGAAATGATGTATAAACACTAGATTAAATGTTGTATGAACGAATCTAGGAAGGAAAACACTTACATTCGGCGGATTTGAAGAAGTGTGTGATGATACTTGAGAGAAAAGTGGTGGGTGTTCTTGAGGTGGAAAGTGTAAAGTGAGGGAATAGTGGGTAAACTCATGCTATATGCATGAGTTCTTGGAAAAATGGTGTTTACGGCCCAAACTCCTCTTGTTTGGCCGCAAACACCTTGCTAAGGTGTTGTTTGTTTTGTTTGATACACACCACTCATAACGACATTTCCATTTATTTATCCGTTTGACAAAAATAAAATAAAACACCCAAACGGACTTAAATCCGGCCAAAAATGTACTGAAATGTTTTTCACTATTATTGGAAGTGTTTGACTGTAGAGATTATACAAATTAAAATTTCGGGTTGTCACAATATAAGACTCAGAGTAAACAAACAATCGATTGTGCGCATCTGCCCTAAGGCGGAAAGCACACACCCCATTGTTTGTTTGATCATTGTGGTATATAACCCAGGTATATTCACTTGTTACTCATGGAGTTAGTTGTAATGGTTCCTTTATTTTTAATGAAAATATTATTTAAGAAAACTCTTATTTCTTATAATAAAATGATGACCACAGTGATTACTTCTATAATAACTTAGTTTATATTGGATATATATGATCCAATATCGGATAGAAAGTTAATTGGGTGAATCTGTCCTAAGCCCACAACCAAACAAGGAATAGGAAGTAAGGCGGAAAGCACACATCCAACTACATATTGGGTATTAATTATATATAACAGTGATGTATAAACTAAGGTATTATAGAGTTAATCACCTAAGGTCTTTTAAGTTTAAACTGGTTTAATAAAATGGATTAAACCTTTAACCGATAAGTTTCTAGTTTTGTTTACCAACAGTTCTGATTTGGAAAGTATGTTTTGTACTAGAAAACTGTGCATTGACTCTGTGTTCTATGACTTAACCCATACCTGGTACCCTTATGATGACTTACTGTATACTGAGCATATATATATGTATATATATATATATATATATTGGGTGAATCCGTTCCAAGCCCACAACCAAACAAGGAACACGAAATGAAGCGGAGAGCACACATCCTATTACCTGTCGGATCCTATTGATATATATATCCTTTGATGTATACATTAAGCAATCATAAGGTTAGCATTATGGTCCTCTCTACTAAACGTAGCCTTCTACCAAGGCATCTAATGTTATCTATGTTTGTTTCTTGCATGAGTTGTGTAATTTCCCAAATGAGACTATCATTAACCAAAAATATAGTTTTTACATTACTGTTTATTGTGAGAAGATCACAATGTGAATGAAATGGGGAAATAATAAAGTATTGTAGTTTTGTATTATAGTAACTACTGATGTACTTTCTACCTTAAACCAATGGATATTTAAGGTATGATGTGACCTGGTTGTACCTTACTATCGACTAATAACACGACGATGAAAGACGTTGGAAGAAATGACATTTGGCACCCGTAGACTTGCAAGTCCCACTGTAGCTAACAACAAGGTGTAGGATAGTCAATCCAGTATAGATCTATATGTAAATTCACGTTCTCCCTCTAGGAGATTCTGGCTACAAATCGGGCCATGACAGGTGATGCCATGCCCCGAACGACGGTCCACATTTATGTTATTGTCTATTTGTATATGTAAAGTATGTACTAGCTGTATTGTATGTTCTCTCTGTCTAGTATGTATGTTCTCTCTTAGTTTCTCATAATAGTATGTTTGACTCATGTATGAACTGACTCTTTGTATGCTTCATTGTACTAGAAGTAATGAATAGTATCTTCTTAAACTATACCTATTATAGTTTACTAACGTTTTACTTGAACTGATATTGAAAAGACTAATTTTACTACTAAGTTATGCTTGTACTTTGAAAACGGAGTTTGATTAAACTATAAAGTAACATAACTTTAAAAGAGTTTTTGAAATGTTTTGATCACTTATAAAAGACATAAGTAACATTTTGAAAGATGTTTATAACAAAACAATGTACACAATTATCATTGTGTTCAACTTGTATCCCCCCCTTAAAAGCATTTAAAACAGTTTAAAAGATTCATTACGGGGTATGAACTCACCTGATGCGGGTGATTCAACGAATACGCGTGTAAGGATGAGAAGTTCCACGAATGAAATCCCGAGACACAACAAGTCCTAAATGACATATATTGGCATGAATATAGTGTTTATAAGCAACTATATGAAAGGAAACACCTTCCGAGACTAGGAAACACTTTGACCAAGTGTTGGAATCACATGTGATTCATCAAAGGAATGTGGAATGGCACTATCATGAGTTTACTACCATGGGTTTACGGCCAAAGGGAGTTTACGGCCGTAAACTAATGGTCAAACATGCACAAGTGGTTGTTTGAAGGCTAGGGAAGCTTTAAGGACTTTTGCTCTACACAAGGATGAGAAAGACTAAATCAATGAAGGCTTTTGATGAGTTTACGGCCCAAAGGAGTTTACAGCCATAAACTCATGGCCATTTTGCATTTTTGAGTAGTTTAAGGTCTTATTTCCATCAAGGAAGGGTTCTAGGTCACAAGCTTTGCAACTAGGAGGGTTTATGTTCCATACATGATATAACATTGAGTTTACGGCCAACGAAGATCTTGGGCCGTAAACTCAAGATGTTCTTGGGAAAGTGTATGCTTCAAGGGTGTGATTCAAGGCTTCCTAGTAGATATGAAGTATAATGAAGGAATACTTACGATATGGAGGCTTGAAAGGGTTGATTTTGGCCAAGAACACTAGTGTGTGTTCTTGGTGTTTCTTGAAGATCTAAGAAAACATGATTTCCATGGATGAAGCTAGTTAAGAAGGATTAACAACAAACTAGAGTAAGAACACTTACACTTTTGAAGATCTAAGATGAAAAGTTGGATGATACTTGAGAGAGAATGGGACTTTCTTGACTTGGAAATGAGAATAATGAAGAATATGAAGGATATGAGTCTAAAAGGGGGAGTTTACGGCCCACCTTGAGTTTACGGCCGTAAACTCAAGGGTTGTGGCCGTGAACTCATAATGAAGAGGTTAAGGCTTGATTTGTTGCACAGTGTCTCTAGCAGGTTCATTCTAACACTCATTCCTTAAGTGTACTAGGCTTAAAATTCCTTAGAATGACCTTTAACCAGGCTAGAACTCATTACCCATGAGTTTGACACTCACTTGAGTTCACTGACTAAGCTTTCAAAACAAATTTTTTTTGGGTTGTCACAATGTTCAGTGGCAACATTGGAAGGGCTCCAAGTGTACTTGAGAACCAGATTTGGAAATGAGGGAGCATTATCCAGAGTTATGCACTTCGACAGACTTCGAGGACGAAGTCTGATCCAAGTGGGGGAGAATGGTTACACTCGAGTCTTTTTAAGTTACCCTTTCTACCCTTTAAATTTTAATTTTTGCAACTTTGGCCCTTACGCAGGGTGTGCCTGGATAGTATGTTGGGCGTAAGGCGAATTAGTCGAAACGGTGGCGTTTTGGAGAGTATACTGGGCGTACTGTGTCTGGACATAAACCCTAATATTTAGGGTTTGGACCCTTTATATTGAACCTAAGTCCCATTTCCCCATCCCATTTCCATCCTCCATCACTAGAAATGTTCCCCCTTGCAAACCCTAGCCCCATTATTACATTTTGAATATTGAGAGTGTGTTTTAGTGTGTTTCAAAGGAAGAAGAAGGTGGTGGTGAAGCTTTGGAGCTAGAAGCAAACTTGGATCTACATGTCTTGCATCATCCTGAACCTCTAGAAGGTATAAAGTCAATACCAAGTTATGTGCTTTTGTCCCCAAGTTATGACTTTCTTGTGCATGGCATGCTATAGAACATTTGGGTTGTCCTTTTGGACAATTTTCTATGTCTAGAGTAATAAAAATATGATCTTGACTCTTGGTTCTTCCCCATACATGAGTATGGTTGTCTTAAGAGCTTAAAATGTTGGGGTTTTTAGTACTTAGCACTTAATGGCCATGCAGACCATAAAGTTGGAAACATTATGGTCAGGGAGAACATTCGGGGCATAGATATATAATTTGGACGTAAGGGCTTAGGTATTAACCACTTAGAAAGTTGGGAAGGAATCCAGCTCCGTATGCTGGGCGTACCAAGTGGTACGCTACACGTACGTGGTCAATCCGCCATATCTGGTCGACGTACGAGTACACCCCAAGTTTAATTGGGAACCCCCACCGTACTCGACTCGGTTCGTGTTTCAACTATTGTTAATCGGTGACGTGTATTTTGATATTAAATTTAAGTTGGGCAATGATTTTAATAATAGGTGATGGGTAGAGCCGGTATTCGGAGCCGAGATTTATTGCAGCTTTTGTTCGGACTGAGATGTGAGTTCTCTTACTATGCCAATGGGTCTAAGGGACCAAGGCCGACCCATTTATTGAATTTATAGATACCCTAGGATGTAGGATTGCAATGATAGTTCTATGTGTGATTTGTTTGTGTTTATGTCGATATATGGACGGTTGGGTGGGACAGACGCCAACAAACCTGGTATGGTTGGGTTGAGACTGGAGGTCAACATACTCGATATGCAGAGGTTGAGGTCTTGTGACAACAAACCTAGATTGCTTGGTTGAGGCCACATGCCAACAAACCCTGGACGGTTGGGTTGAGGTTTTACTGCTATGTGTTGTAAACCAACAAACTCTGTACGATTGGGTTGAGGTTAAGGACCAACAAACCCTATATGAATGCATGTATTGTATGTGTAGATGTTTGTGTTGTGCGGTATTTTGAGAAGCTTACTAAGCTTTGGCTTACAGTTTGGATTTCAATGTTTCAGGTACATCTGATGAGCGGGGAAAGCGAATGCATGATTGTACACAACATCCTGCAGTTTATGATGATTAATACTTTGATTCAATATTTTGAATTATTATGATTTGTAAACAATATTTTGGTAACTTGTGGATTTATGGAATTGTGTTTTAAAAATGAAAAATTTTACTTTGATTTTTGGGACATTGTAAGTTGGTACAAGAGCCCTGGTTTGAGAGAACTAGATGAGCATTCGTGTGATTCCAGGCCCAAACTAAGGATATGCAAAAATATTTTTCAAAAGTGTTTTCAAAATAACCACAAGGGGGATGCGATGTGTATAAACAGTCGGAGCTTAAGGAAAGTTTCCCAGAATACCCACACATGTTATGTACATATGTTGATATGTTATGTGATAGAACTGTATGCTAGAATGTAGGCTAAGGATCCTCAAAAGTCACATGGTAGAATCTCTTGATATATGATGCCTCATAGCCTAGGAGATTGCTTTGAATTGCTTATTTGGAACCGAAATTTTTGCTGCTATTAGCTGAGTATATGAAATATAATTGTACATGGTTGGGATTTTATACCCATAGAATTCTTGATTTAACCTTACTTCTGCTCCTTGTTTGGTTGTGGGATTAAGGTAGAATCACTTATTCGACTGTCTATCGGATGCGACGCTATGTATAATTAGCATATGCGAGGCGACTGAAATGTTAGTAGAGGTTCATTGGTCGTGAGTAGGATTTGTAGAGTCCTAGTGGAAGTAGGAGTTGTGGTCACTCTTAGGAGTGTGTTTTATGGTGCATGTGCACCAAGCATAGAGAGCCTTGTAACAACCCAATTTTTAGAAAAAATTTAAAATTTTAATTTCGTAAACATCATCCATAGGAAGTACAAAAACCCCAATACATAACAATACTATTTTTGAATTCATAGTACAAAAGCTCAATATAAAAACACTGGAGAATGCATGCCATGTTATCAAGTCAGGCCCTTTCCCTTATCAATAGAAGTACCTGAAACATTCAATAAAACTATAAACACAAGATTAGTGAGTTTCCCAATCACACAAATCATTTAATCACATAATGTCATGCTCATATATATACATACAAGTTTGCCATGGACTCCCTCCATGGACTTCAATGGAATGCCATAGGCTACCCTTATGGTTTTATATGCTCATGCCATGGGTTCCTCCCATGATCTTTGCAAGTGCCATGGGCTCCTCCCATCGTCTTCACATAAAACCATATATAAAACAAATAGAAAACCATTGAACATTCCCATACAAATCATCTCATATCAATTAATGGGCCGACCTTGGTGCCTTCGACGCATGAGTGTGGTGAGAAGACTTACCTCAATACTGCACGGAAGCTGACTAGATAGGGACTCCAATATCCGCTCTACACAACCCTATAACAGAAAGAATTTCTTAAATACAACTCAAAATGCCGCAAAACCCCTTAAAGGTCAAACTCGGTCAAAGACTAAGGTCAAAGGTCAAATTCAACATCCTGAGTTGACCCAACTCGCCGAGTTGTCCCTCATCTCGTCGAGTGTCTCTATCACCCGTACAGATCGGGAAAAATCCCATCAACTCGTTGAGGTCACTAATGAACTCGTCGAGTTGGCTAGAAATCCAACCTCTTAATGCATTAATCCCTTGAACTCTCCCAATATAGTCCCAAAACACAGATCTAGAGTCCAAAGGTCGAATAATCACGTAAAGTTTCCAACTTTACGTCCATGCAAACTAGAAATACACTCTAGTGCTTAATAAGGACTTAATGAGGGACTTATTGCGTGAATGGCGCTTGGAACTAATAAAGTTTGCAACTTTTAGCCATGAAAAGTCATGAACGGGTTAGATCTACCATAATAACTCCTGGAGCCTTCAACATCTTGGCTAGCCCAACCAAAATCCCAAAATCATGCTAAAACCTCCATTAAAGAGATCTGAAGGGTTTTGAGCATTCTAACACTCCTAAGTGTACATGGAACCCTAGAAAACCTTGGATCTATGTTTGGGATTTTATACCCATAGAATTCTTGATTTAACCTTACTTCTGCTCCTTGTTTGGTTGTGGGATTAAGGTAGAATCACTTATTCGACTGTCTATCGGATGCGACGCTATGTATAATTAGCATATGCGAGGCAACTGAAATGTTAGTAGAGGTTCATTGGTCGTGAGTAGGATTTGTAGAGTCCTAGTGGAAGTAGGAGTTATGGTCACTCTTAGGAGTGTGTTTTATGGTGCATGTGCACCAAGCATAGAGAGCTTTGTAACAACCCAATTTTTAGAAAAAATTTAAAATTTTAATTTCGTAAACATCATCCATAGGAAGTACAAAAACCCCAATACATAACCATATTATTTTTGAATTCATAGTACAAAAGCTCAATATAAAAACACTGGAGAATGCATGCCATGTTATCAAGTCAGGCCCTTTCCCTTATCAATAGAAGTACCTAAAACATTCAATAAAACTATAAACACAAGATTAGTGAGTTTCCCAATCACACAAATCATTTAATCACATAATGTCATGCTCATATATATACATACAAGTTTGCCATGGACTCCCTCCATGGACTTCAATGGAATGCCATAGGCTACCCTTATGGTTTTATATGCTCATGCCATGGGTTCCTCCTATAATCTTTGCAAGTGCCATGGGCTCCTCCCATCGTCTTCACATAAAACCATATATAAAACAAATAGAAAACCATTGAACATTCCCATACAAATCATCTCATATCAATTAATGGGCCGACCTTGGTGCCTTCGACGCATGAGTGTGGTGAGAAGACTTACCTCAATACTGCACGGAAGCTGACTAGATCGGGACTCCAATATCCGCTCTACACAACCCTATAACAGAAAGAATTTCTTAAATACAACTCAAAATGCCGCAAAACCCCTTAAAGGTCAAACTCGGTCAAAGACTAAGGTCAAAGGTCAAATTCAACATCCTGAGTTGACCCAACTCGCCGAGTTGTCCCTCATCTCGTCGAGTGTCTCTATCACCCGTACAGATCGGGAAAAATCCCATCAACTCGTTGAGTTCACTAATGAACTCGTCGAGTTGGCTAGAAATCTAACCTCTTAATGCATTAATCCCTTGTACTCTCCCAATATAGTCCCAAAACACAGATCTAGAGTCCAAAGGTCGAATAATCACGTAAAGTTTCCAACTTTACGTCCATGCAAACTAGAAATACACTCTAGTGCTTAATAAGGACTTAATGAGGGACTTATTGCATGAATGGCGCTTGGAACTAATAAAGTTTGCAACTTTTAGCCATGAAAAGTCATGAACGGGTTAGATCTACCATAATAACTCCTGGAGCCTTCAACATCTTGGCTAGCCCAACCAAAATCCCAAAATCATGCTAAAACCTCCATTAAAGAGATCTGAAGGGTTTTGAGCATTCTAACACTCCTAAGTGTACATGGAACCCTAGAAAACCTTGGATCTATGTTTGGGATTTTATACCCATAGAATTCTTGATTTAACCTTACTTCTGCTCCTTGTTTGGTTGTGGGATTAAGGTAGAATCACTTATTCGACTGTCTATCGGATGCGACGCTATGTATAATTAGCATATGCGAGGCAACTGAAATGTTAGTAGAGGTTCATTGGTCGTGAGTAGGATTTGTAGAGTCCTAGTGGAAGTAGGAGTTATGGTCACTCTTAGGAGTGTGTTTTATGGTGCATGTGCACCAAGCATAGAGAGCTTTGTAACAACCCAATTTTTAGAAAAAATTTAAAATTTTAATTTCGTAAACATCATCCATAGGAAGTACAAAAACCCCAATACATAACCATATTATTTTTGAATTCATAGTACAAAAGCTCAATATAAAAACACTGGAGAATGCATGCCATGTTATCAAGTCAGGCCCTTTCCCTTATCAATAGAAGTACCTAAAACATTCAATAAAACTATAAACACAAGATTAGTGAGTTTCCCAATCACACAAATCATTTAATCACATAATGTCATGCTCATATATATACATACAAGTTTGCCATGGACTCCCTCCATGGACTTCAATGGAATGCCATAGGCTACCCTTATGGTTTTATATGCTCATGCCATGGGTTCCTCCCATGATCTTTGCAAGTGCCATGGGCTCCTCCCATCGTCTTCACATAAAACCATATATAAAACAAATAGAAAACCATTGAACATTCCCATACAAATCATCTCATATCAATTAATGGGCCGACCTTGGTGCCTTCGACGCATGAGTGTGGTGAGAAGACTTACCTCAATACTGCACGGAAGCTGACTAGATCGGGACTCCAATATCCGCTCTACACAACCCTATAACAGAAAGAATTTCTTAAATACAACTCAAAATGCCGCAAAACCCCTTAAAGGTCAAACTCGGTCAAAGACTAAGGTCAAAGGTCAAATTCAACATCCTGAGTTGACCCAACTCGCCGAGTTGTCCCTCATCTCGTCGAGTGTCTCTATCACCCGTACAGATCGGAAAAAATCCCATCAACTCGTTGAGTTCACTAATGAACTCGTCGAGTTGGCTAGAAATCCAACCTCTTAATGCATTAATCCCTTGTACTCTCCCAATATAGTCCCAAAACACAGATCTAGAGTCCAAAGGTCGAATAATCACGTAAAGTTTCCAACTTTACGTCCATGCAAACTAGAAATACACTCTAGTGCTTAATAAGGACTTAATGAGGGACTTATTGCATGAATGGCGCTTGGAACTAATAAAGTTTGCAACTTTTAGCCATGAAAAGTCATGAACGGGTTAGATCTACCATAATAACTCCTGGAGCCTTCAACATCTTGGCTAGCCCAACCAAAATCCCAAAATCATGCTAAAACCTCCATTAAAGAGATCTGAAGGGTTTTGAGCATTCTAACACTCCTAAGTGTACATGGAACCCTAGAAAACCCTGGATCTATGTTTGGGATTTTATACCCATAGAATTCTTGATTTAACCTTACTTCTGCTCCTTGTTTGGTTGTGGGATTAAGGTAGAATCACTTATTCGACTGTCTATCGGATGCGACGCTATGTATAATTAGCATATGCGAGGCAACTGAAATGTTAGTAGAGGTTCATTGGTCGTGAGTAGGATTTGTAGAGTCCTAGTGGAAGTAGGAGTTGTGGTCACTCTTAGGAGTGTGTTTTATGGTGCATGTGCACCAAGCATAGAGAGCTTTGTAACAACCCAATTTTTAGAAAAAATTTAAAATTTTAATTTCGTAAACATCATCCATAGGAAGTACAAAAACCCCAATACATAACCATATTATTTTTGAATTCATAGTACAAAAGCTCAATATAAAAACACTGGAGAATGCATGCCATGTTATCAAGTCAGGCCCTTTCCCTTATCAATAGAAGTACCTGAAACATTCAATAAAACTATAAACACAAGATTAGTGAGTTTCCCAATCACACAAATCATTTAATCACATAATGTCATGCTCATATATATACATACAAGTTTGCCATGGACTCCCTCCATGGACTTCAATGGAATGCCATAGGCTACCCTTATGGTTTTATATGCTCATGCCATGGGTTCCTCCCATGATCTTTGCAAGTGCCATGGGCTCCTCCCATCGTCTTCACATAAAACCATATATAAAACAAATAGAAAACCATTGAACATTCCCATACAAATCATCTCATATCAATTAATGGGCCGACCTTGGTGCCTTCGACGCATGAGTGTAGTGAGAAGACTTACCTCAATACTGCACGGAAGCTGACTAGATCGGGACTCCAATATCCGCTCTACACAACCCTATAACAGAAAGAATTTCTTAAATACAACTCAAAATGCCGCAAAACCCCTTAAAGGTCAAACTCGGTCAAAGACTAAGGTCAAAGGTCAAATTCAACATCCTGAGTTGACCCAACTCGCCGAGTTATCCCTCATCTCGTCGAGTGTCTCTATCACCCGTACAGATCGGGAAAAATCCCATCAACTCGTTGAGTTCACTAATGAACTCGTCGAGTTGGCTAGAAATCCAACCTTTTAATGCATTAATCCCTTGAACTCTCCCAATATAGTCCCAAAACACAGATCTAGAGTCCAAAGGTCGAATAATCACGTAAAGTTTCCAACTTTACGTCCATGCAAACTAGAAATACACTCTAGTGCTTAATAAGGACTTAATGAGGGACTTATTGCATGAATGGCGCTTGGAACTAATAAAGTTTGCAACTTTTAGCCATGAAAAGTCATGAACGCGTTAGATCTAACATAATAACTCCTGGAGCCTTCAACATCTTGGCTAGCCCAACCAAAATCCCAAAATCATGCTAAAACCTCCATTAAAGAGATCTGAAGGGTTTTGAGCATTCTAACACTCCTAAGTGTACATGGAACCCTAGAAAACCTTGGATCTATGTTTGTCTAAAATACATGCAAAATTTGATTTCCAAGGTTCATAATCCTATCTAGCATACATGGGGAACTTTTAACATAAAAGATAGTTGTAATTACATATCTTGTAGATGATTTGATTCCTTGAAAACCATGAGAGCTTAGCACCCCAAGTGTGATGCCTCAAATGTTTCACACAACACCAAGTGCTTTGGAATAACTTTGAGAGAATGTAGAACACTTCAAAATCGGCCTTGCCCTCTTTTTTTCTTAGTGTAGCTGATTTTAGATGATATCATGTTCTTTATGTAGTGTGTTACACTTAGGGTTACACCATGTAAACCCTAATGTAACATGGCTCTTCATTTCCATGACCCATGGGTTTAAACTGTTGGATTAATGTCTAAGTCCATAACTATATTTGGTATGTACTTGACCCGACCCGGCATGGTCCATTTGGGTTGCACTTCACCGGCACAATTTATATGGATAGTCTTTTGAGAATAGTATATTTATGATTTATATTAATATATTATAAGTTCTAATATATTAATATGGAGTCATATTATTTAATTAGTATTGATCAAGAATTAATTTAGAATTAATTAAGTGATCAAAAAGAACTAATTAAATATGGACTCTTATATATATGGAATGGGCCAAGTTCATTTAGGTTGGGCTAAGCTTTCATGGATGGTCCATGGAGCTTTTAACCCATGGATCCTATGTAAATGAAAGGTCATGGGTATTTGGGTTTACATGGATGTAACCCTAATCCTCCATAATATATAAATGGGTCCTTGGCTCACAAAATTGGCACAAGTGTGTGAAAATAAGAGTGGGCCGATTTTAGTGTGCATACATATTCTCTCAAGTTCTTCCAAGGTGTTTTGGTGATTTGTGATTCCATTTGAGGCTTCCACACTATTGGGGCTAAGCTCTTAAATCTTGAAGACATCAAGCTACATCAAAAGGTATGTCATCTGACTAGAACTTTGTAGTATAGGTGCTTCATAATATGCTAGTTAGAATGAAACCTTGGAATAGTTAATATTTGCATGTATAATAGAGAAAACATAGATCCAAGGTTTATAGGGTTGCATGTACACCATAGGAGTGTTAGAATGCACAAAACTCAACAGTGGTATCAGAGCCATGGGTTGTTTTCTGTTATATTGATACAAATGTTTTATTTTCAAGTTGGAAAAAAAACATGACGCTTGTCAAATCTTAAGATAATTACTTGTTTTGTGAAAAACAAATTATTTGTAAAATTTGAATCATTTGTTATATGAGTTGAATTAGGTCAAATTTAGTAAAAGATAAAATGATATGATTATTTTATTAGTTTTAAAAGTTTGATCTAAATGTTTTAAGGAGTTACATATTTTTTCATAGAATTTTGGAGCTCAAAAGTTTTTTTTTTAAAGTTGTGATCTTAAGGGTTTTTGAAACTTCCATAAGTTATGGAACATGGAAAGTTTCATCATAAAACACCATTAATTCCATAAGTTATGGAATCCAAAGGTTTTCAAGAATTACAAAACTTGCCCTCAAGTTTTGGAATTTGAGAAAAGTTTTTTATGAAAAAAAGAATTGAATTCTAAAACTCTTGGGTTCATAACTTAAACAATTAATTAAATGGTTTTAATTTTGAGTTTAATAATTGAAATTATGATGTTTTGTTGAATAGTTCAAATTAACTCTTATGGACTTTATTAATAGTTAATTAAAGCGTTTAATTAAAAGAGTATTATTAAATCCATAAATATATGGTTTGCGTTTAATTAAATTAAAAGTCTAGTTTAATTAATAGATTAAACCACCAAGTATTCTATGTATAAGAGCAAGTCGTCTTACCATTAGTAGGCCTCATTCACGAACACGGTCTATAAGGGGGGTATAAGGTTACTGCCTATAAAATGGCAGTTTAATGGGTGTCCACTCTCACTCACCGCTTCCTTGACCGGCGGAGGGTCGTTATCCGAACAGGTAGGACAAGGACTATAATTCTATCTTCATTATAAGTATAATGATAAATACTAAGTAACTAAACACTTATAAATTCCCAATCTTAGTTACTTAGGAAAATGTGAATAAGGTGCTAATCCATGAAATTACACTTTGCACTTTGTTTAAGCTGTTAGTGGAGCGTGTGTGGTTAACCGGCACACTAACCTAGACTTAACAAGGTAGGCAAAGGGTAACTTAATGTTTATCATAGTATCGTTGGAGCGTGTGTGGTTAACCGACACATCGATTGAGGGGTAAATATTAAGGGTACCAAGTATATTTGCGTGGTTACTTCACACCTTGTTTTGTGATCCTCGGCATCCCAGTCACAAAACCTGAAGGGCATACTCGAGATTGAAACATGCCATTGAAAAGTTCAATGAATCTCAAAAGAATCTAGGAGTTTCAAAACCAATTAAAACCTAATAATACATTTCGTTTATCTTGGTGGAAATTGGTGAATCGTTATTCACCTACCTTCAAATATTTTATAGCTTGGATTACGGCATCCCTCTTCCAAGTTATAAAATAGTTTGTTGGGTCCTAGCCTTAATATATCATATTGGGTGTTATATTAAGGACTTAAATCAACTTTACGTGAATTTCTCCCATTGTTGATGTCTGGTTTAGACAACAACGATCTTCCCAAACCAAGCTTTCCTAATGAATATGACTTCCCGAGTTTGGCTCATGGAAGTCATACTTCTCTTCCTCCACCTCCTCCAATTATTCTCCCTAACCCACAAGTTCAAGGTCACTCAAGCCCTAATGGTAAGCAAGGTCTATATGTGATCACATCTTAGAGATGAAGTCACATATTGACAAGCCGGGAGAGTTGGGTGTCAAAGTCTTGAGAAAGTTGGATGTTCAATCACTTTCTAAGGCACAATTTATATGGATAGTCTTTTGAGAATAGTATATTTATGATTTATATTAATATATTATAAGTTCTAATATATTAATATGGAGTCATATTATTTAATTAGTATTGATCAAGAATTAATTTAGAATTAATTAAGTGATCAAAAAGAACTAATTAAATATGGACTCTTATATATATGGAATGGGCCAAGTTCATTTAGGTTGGGCTAAGCTTTCATGGATGGTCCATGGAGCTTTTAACCCATGGATCCTATGTAAATGAAAGGCCATGGGTATTTGGGTTTACATGGATGTAACCCTAATCCACCATAATAATGCGAAGATCAAATGAAGCAGAAGTACCCTCATCTATTCTCACATTCTCAAATCTAGCTTTAAAAAGAATTTCGGGACGAAATTCCCTCTAACGGGGGTATGATGTCATAACTAGGAATTTCTGATATGTTGTAAACACTTAACAAAGATAACATTGTAGCTAAAACTTGAAAACATGTATGGTGCTAGTTCAATGACCGCAAATTCCATCAAATACTCTATACAAACATCCAAATAGTCAACAAAAGGTTGGAAACCCTAAAAATCCCGGTTTAAGTCTATTTTGGACTAGGATTTTCTTATTGGGCCTAATGGACCAATAAGCTTCCAATTTGACTTTTTGGGCTTAGAACTCTTAAATGGGCCCTAATTGGACCCATTTGCATGAAACTTAATATTTTGGGCCTTATAAGCCTAAAATGAACTAGGTTATATTCAATGGGCCTTATTGGGCCATAACAAATCTAAATAGCCCTAATGGGCCATAAGACTCATACTTGAAGAATATTGGGCCGTGAATTACTCAAAAATGGCCAATGGGCCGAAAATCATCTAAATGGCCCATAATATGAACTTAAACACAAAATGACCCAAAAGACCTCATCTCTCTTCTCTCTTTCTCGGCCCAAGAAGAAAACAAAAAAAAGGAGAAATTCATGAAATAAGGAGCGTTAGCCACCTCCTTATTACACCATGGACTTCCAAGCAACATCACATACCTCCATGCAACCATCCTTTCATCTCTCTCTCTTCTCCTTTCTTCTTCTTAATTCTCGGCCAAAGGAGGAACAACACACATGAAAACCACTTAAATTTTCTCTCAAGAACACCATCATAATCTCTTCTTCTTCATCAAAAATTTTCGAAGATCTTGGGCACTTCAGGTAGGATTTTCCATAAGAGTCATCATCCTAGGTAAGTTGATGCTTAAATCCATGATCTAATTACTTCATTTCATCCAAAATCTCCTCTTGATCTATTCAAATACATGATCATGCTTCTTAGAACACATCTAAGCCAAAGATCTTCCAAGAAGCTTGCTAGGCCGAAAATCACATCAAACTTCTTCCATTTCTTCTTCAAATCGAAAACAACAAGCAAAGGTGAGTTAATACCCCTCTCTTTTCGGTTTTCACAAGTTTTATGGGGGAGAATACAAGTAAAATGTGTAGATCTATGTGGATGTGTATGCTTTGTATGATTTCATGCATGTATGTGTGATTATATGTGTTTATGTGGTAAATATGTAACAAAAAGGGAAGAAATCATGAAATATATGGCACAAGAAGGAAAAAAAAGATGAACTAAGATATATTACACTAAAAAAGTCAAGAAAAATACCCTCTAAGATTAAAATAAACATATTGCAACATAAAACCCATTTTTGGGCTTAATTTGTCAAATAAACAAAAGTTGGGATAAAATTGCTATTCACGGTTTTCTTAAGGATCAAAAGAGTCAAAACAGTTAAAATAAATGTTTTCAAGGGATTGAATGATAAATTTCACAAAACAGGAGGTAAAAAGTGTAAACAAAACCAATTCAGGGGTTAAAATGATTTATTTTCCAAGCAAGGATCAAAAATGCAAACTTTTTGGATTTTGGGACAAATTTGTAAAAGTTACGAAAGGTTTGGGTTTGAACTGAAAAGCTTCTTACTGGAAGGGCTGAAACTTCCTAAGAGAAATTTTTGAACTAAAAACATCTCTTAAACAAGTCTACGGGTCAAAAATGCCAAGAAAATTGTTTAAGGGCCAAAAATGTTCTTTCTTTTAAAATAAGGGACTAAAATTGTTTTTAAGATATTTGAGTCAAAAATACCAAACTACAACTCTTGAAAAATAGAACCATGAATATACGTAAATTCCAAATATCGTTATAAACAACCGACCGGACTCGTGCCGATGCAAAGATAGCAATCGTTAAATCAAACTTTACAGCTATTATACTATACCTAAAACAAGTAAATATCCAAGTAGTTGGGCTTGAGAGATCTTAATCATGCTTATTGGGCCTTCGTGGTCCATTAACATGACTTTTGGGCCTAACGCTAATAATAAATGTATATTGGGCCTCCGGTGACCCAATTACATGTTTAAAGGACCCTCAATCGCACCTATATGCCATTGGGCCTTGGTGGCCCATTAGCGTTGCTAGTAAGGTCCAAATTTAATCAAATATGAAATGGGCCAATGTGTCCTTCGTATAACCGACAGCCTTAAATAACACGCGTAATTAGCAGGACCTTGTATTCCTCTTCTCCGTGTCTGTTAGGCTTATTTGAAATCAAAGTAAACAAATCCAGGTCGTTAATCAACAGTAATCAATTTTGTTTCGATTAAGTGAGTAATAACGGGCAACACCTCTAAGGGTCGTTCGTAGTCCGTAGTTATAATCAAAGTTTCCTGGAAGGAGAGCGAGAGTTTGTGTATAGATCTATACGGGGGTGACTCCCCCACACCTCAGCTGTTCGCGACAGTTAGACTCGGCCAGTCTAGGGTGACAAAATCTTAAGATCAATTCCGGCGTACATTAGGATGCCAAGACAGACGAACTAGTAATTATTATGCATGGTTATAACAACTCACATAATTAAATAAATCCAATACCATCTGAGTAATCAAGGAAGAGTAATCAAAATCATTCGTTGCGGCGGTATATCAATTTGAAAACAATTATATTTTATGTTATCGGAAAACATCGGGTTTTTCGAGGAAATCAGCACCACTCGCTTGTATTTTCTATAACTATAATACAAAGCTTCCCATTTATACACGTTTTGAAATCATTCATTCATCAACTTATGGATCTTCACACTTTGGTAAACAATTGTCTTTTCAGAAAATATCGGATTTTCTGGGTTTTATAAAGTACACAAATCATTTTTATCACAACCCTACTTATGAACCCACCAACATTTCATATGTTGACGTTTTTCAAAATAACTTGTATTCTCAGGTAACAGGTAAGCTGCAGGGTAATATCAAGTATGTTAGGAAGCTATGTTTTGAAAACTTTTAAACAATTTATGTTATGAATATGTTATATTTAAAACAATGTATTGGATGTGAACAATATCAGTTGTAATGTATTGATGCATGGTGATGTTTATGTTATGATTCATTTATATCCATTGTAATGATATTCAATTTAAGTCACGCTAGCCCTCAGACGTTTCCGCCGTCTGGTTCGGGGGTGTGACAGTACCTTTGTGTATGATTCAACAAGTGGTTAGTTCAAGAATATGAGTCGAAGTTTATCCATTCTTTTTACCCTTGGAGGGATAAAAGCAATATTTATGGGCCCCTCGATGATTTAGTGATGACACCCCTAAGTGCTTGGCCAAGCCTTGACTGATTTGATTTGTTCAATTAGTCGGTCATCATAAATCGGAAATCGTGAAACAACAAATGGACAGAGAAAATGATTATAATACATGTCTCCGTCCATATGATATCTAGAATGGAGGAACATATGATCCCCTATCTAATGGACACGTCATTTGACTAGGTCAGAGTTCGGCAGCGGCTTTAACAGCTACGATTGCTAGTCTGGATCTTGGAGTCATACTTGAATAATAGATTTAGACTTATCCAAGTGGGAGACTGTTGGATTAGATGTCTAAGCCCATAACTATTATTGGTATGTACTCGACCCGAGAGTAGCATGGTCCATTTGGGTTGCACTTCACCCGAACAATTTATATGGATAATCTTTTGAGAATAGTATAAGTTATGATTTATTAATATATTATAAGTTCTAATATATTAATATGAAATCATATTATTTAATTAGTATTGATATAAAATTAATTTAGAATTAATTTGGTGATCAAAAGGTGACTAATTAAATATGGGCTCTTGTATTTATATAGTGTGAGCTAATGCTTATTTAGAATGGGCTAGACTTGCATGGAAAAGTCCATGGATAGTCCATGGAGCTTGAACCCATGGATCTTATGGAAATGAAAGATCATGGGTATTAGGGTTTACATGAATGTAACCCTAATCCACCACACTATATAAAGGGATCCTTGGCACTTGAAATGACACTAGTGTGTATGAGTACAAAGGGTGGGCCGATTTCTAGAAGTGCTTTCTATTCTTACAAGTTTTCCAAGTGTTTTTGGTGATTTGTGATTCCACTTGAGTCTTCCACACTATTGGGGCTAAGCTCTTAAAGTTCAAGACTTCAAGCTACATCAAAAGGTATGTCGTCTAACTAGGCTTTTATAGTTTAGTTGCTTCATATTATGCTAGTTAGGATGAAACCTTGGAATATTAAATATTTGCATGTATAATAGAGAAAACATAGATCCAAGGTTTATAGGGTTGCATGTACACCATAGGAGTGTTAGATTTCTCAAAACCTTCAACTTATACATGCATTCTTTTTGATTGTGGTGCTGAGAAGAGCTTCGTGAGCCATAATTTCAAACACCTGCTAAATCAAAACTCCCAACCACTAAATGAAACCTTCACGGTAGAAATGGCTAATGGGAAATCCGAATACACCTACGATATATACATAGGATGTACCCTTACCTTGAATAACTTTTCCTTTCCAATAGACCTAAAGCCAGTCTCTATCAAAAGTTTCGACGTCATTATTGGTATGGATTGGTTGTGCCCCAACCATGCTGACATCCTATGTTATGTAAGAGCCATTCGCTTGAACTTGCCAACTAAGTAAAATCTAATCATTTACGGCGAAAAACCTGGAATGAACCTTCAGATCATTTCTTACATCAAGGCACAAAAGTACCTCCGCAAGGAGTACTGTGCTTTCTTAGCTCACGTGGTAGACAAAAAGCAAGAAGTGAAAGACATCGCGAGCATTCAGGAGTTCTGCAACTTTCCTGACATATTTCCCGACGACTTTCAGGAGTGCCTCCCGAACGACAAGTCGAATTCAGAATCGACTTAATCCCTGGGGCTACCCCTGTAGCCAAATCCCCCTATCGTCTTGCACCTTCTGAAATGTAGGAATTATCCAGCCAGCTGAATGAACTCCTTAACAAAGGTTTCATAAGACCAAGCTTCTCACCTTGGGGAGCACCGTTCTTGTTCGTGAAGAAGAAGGATGGATCTTTCCGCATGTGCATAAACTATTGCGAGCTTAATAAACTAACCATAAAGAACCGATATCATCTGCCTCGCATTGACGTCTTGTTCGACCAACTTCAAGGTGCGAGCTACTTCTCGAAAATAGACTTAAGATCCGGGTATCACCAATTACGGATTTTGGAGGAGGATATTCCCAAAACAGCATTTAGAACTCGTTATGGTCATTACGAGTTTGTAGTGATGCCTTTCGGATTGACGAATGCACCTTCTGTGTTCATGGACTTAACGAACAGAGTGTGTCATCCGTTCCTGGACAAATTCTTCATAGTCTTCATTGATGACATCCTTATCTACTCAAGAAGCGAAGAGGAGCATGGACAACATCTTCGTCAAGTATTACAAAATCTGAGAACAAAGAAACTTTATGTGAAGTTCTCAAAATGTGAATTTTGGATCAGGAAGATAGATTTCCTGGGTCACGTGATTAGTTCGGAAGGAATATACGTAGACCCTTCCAAAATCAAGGCAATCGAGAACTGGCCAGCACCCAAAACATCTACAGAAAATCCGTCAATTCTTAGGTCTTCCTGGCTACTATCGCAAATTTATTCAAAATTTCTCCCAAATTGGTATACCGCTTACCACCCTGACACAAAACGGTGTAACTTTTAGCTGGGGAGAGAAATAGGAAGCAACATTCCAAATGATGAAACGAGCTCTGTGCAGTGCACTAATCATGTCTCTTCCTGAAGGGACAGAGGACTTCGTAGTGTACTGTGATGCTTCTAATCAAGGGCTTGGATGTGTTCTTATGCAAAGAGGAAATGTTATATCCTACGCCTCGAGACAGATAAAAACACATGAGGTCAACTATACAACACATGACCTTGAACTAGGAGTAGTGGTATTTCCTCTAAAGATCTGGAGACATTATTTATATGGCACGAAATGCACAATATTCACGGACCATAAAAGTCTTCAGCATATCTTTGACCAGAAAGAGCTAAACATGAGACTGTTGGGTTTTGGGCATTCTAACACTCCTAAGTGTACATGCAACCCTAAATACCTTGGATCTATGTTTTCTCTATTATACATACAAATATGAATATCCAAGGTATTATCCTAACTAGCATACAAAAACTTGATTCATATGAAATATAACATGTTAGAATACATACCTCTTTGATGTAGAATGACTCCATGAAGCTCGAGAGCCTAGTGCCCCAAGTGTGACACCTCAAATCGTTCACACAACATCATATGCTTTTGGAATAACTTAGAGAGAAATACACACTTCATGAAAATCGGCTAGCCCTCATGTTCATACTCTAGTGCCCGATTTTCCCAATGATATGATCTTTATATAGTGTCACAATTAGGGTAAACCCTAATTGTCATGGCTTTCCATTTCCTTGGATCCATGGGTTCAAATACACCATGGAGCACCCATGGACCATCCTATGGGTTTTAGCCCAACTTGATAATCCGTGAAGCATTAGCCCACTATACAAGTATGGATGATTTACACAATCAACCCATATATTTAATTAGACTTCTTTTGATCACTTAATTAATTCCAAACTACTCTTGATAAATACTAATTAAATAATCTTATTAATATATTAGAACTTATAATATATTAATAAACCTGAAGTATTATTTCTCTCATTTTAGGCTATCCAAATGCATGATGCCATGCAACCCAAATGGACCATGTTGCGTCGGGTCAAGTACATACCAAATATAGTTATGGACTTAGACACTAATCCAACAGTCTCCTACTTGGATAAGTCTAAAACTATTATTGAGTAAGACTTCAAAACCTAACTGGCAATCGTAGCTCTCAAAAGCTGCTGTCGAACTCAGACCTCGTCGATGCACTCTGACCTTTATCAATGACTTGTCCATTAGATAAGGGATCATATATTCCTCCGTTCTAGATATCATATGGATTGAGACATGGATTATAAATCATTCTCTCTGTCCATCCGTTGTTTCCCGATTTCTGATTTATGATTACTGACTGATTGAACAAATCAAATCAGTCCTGGCTTGGCCAAGCACTCACATGTGTCATCATTAAATCATCGAAGGGCCCACAGATATCGCTTTTATCCCGAAGGTAAAAGGAATGGATAAACTTCGACTCATATGGATTGTCCTACTACTTGTTGAATCATAAACAAAGGCACGTTTTATAACATCGAGTTACCAATGCGTTTTCGCGCAATCAATGTTTAGCCAACTCATAGTAACAACTCATATCTCTAGGTTTGAAGAATATAAGATATTATCGTCTCATGATCACTCGTGGTAAAATCCATGAAGTGATTCAAATGAGCGCGGTTTGAATCCAATACTCAGAACTTATGAGCACTCATGAATGTTGTAGCACCTCTTGGCTATGTCCACTACCTTAGACATCTACAAACCCGATTCATGACAGTCTTGCCTTAATACCTACTTCCAACGTATTATCGACTGTGGATGGTTTGAATAAATTAGTCATTCGAGAAGTACGACCTAGTTATTCTGGAAGTCAAAACATGCAAACTGAAACACAAGAATAACTGAATCTAATATGATATCAAAACCTATGAATATAAATAAAACACTTTTTATTTATCACCATACTGATTACTCATTATTCATTGTTTCGGTTTTATCAACTTTATACTTGAATTAAAAACACTAGTTGTCCCATGCTCTAAACAATAGCTTTGCCATACACCAAGTATGCACTCTATGTTTGTCTATGATCCTTACTTTGTGAACTAGATCGATTGAACATAATTTTAATGATTCTCTTTTCACACTCCCAAATCCTTATCGTAAATGTAAGAATTTCAAATTCCTAACATTTACTGAAATCTGTTAGATTTTAAGCCTATATGCATGATCCTCTTGTAATGCTTATGCACAAAGTCACAAAGACTTGTCAACAGGCATTACAGAGTATTCCAATGGAGATCAACTCCATGGAAACATCCTTCATGTATTAAGTTTTTTTCTAATCTTACACAGATTGAATAATTTCCAACTATGAAACATTTCCATATTCCTATTTTGACTGTCACTTCTGAACAAGAGTTGCTCTTTTCAGAATATGTCAATACGATCCTTCCAAAATTTAACACTATACTTCCAACTGTCCCTGAGCAACCAATCTTTGGTAAACCTTAGATTGTCCACGACAATTGCTTAATCATTTTAGTCATATCCAATTCTAGACCTTTTCCCTTCTTAATGCCCCAGGCATTTGGAAAATTTAGAAAGGATAAATATTATAGCACATGTAAACGACCCTATACCCGAAGCATATGGGACACGATTCATGATGTATCACGTAAAGACATGATTCTAGACCAGTCTTTTGCTACAATATTTTTATTTGCCATGTTTTCAAAAATTTGACTATGAAGAGGGATGTCGTAATCATAATCGAATTTTGAGAACGCAATATATAGAATTTTCTTAAGTTGAACCAAACCAACATAAAATTCATATGTATATTTTCTCCCTTAATTATAGTAAAACAACTTTTCAACCCCTGTAACTCACGAATTGAAACTTTTGTTTTCTATAATTAACATTGCTAACTTGCAATACTTATCATAATTATCATGCTCCCACTAACATGATGATTATTAGCATAACACTTATGCTCCCACTAGCTTTGACATGTATCCAGAAAACAACTGGACTTCATACTTTATTGACTTTCTTACCAAAGTTCAAAATTTTGATACGAGATTGCTTTGATAATACTTTATCAAAATCATACACCTTATCTTAGATAGCTCATAGGTGTGTCTAAACAATTTTAGAACTGTGAAAAGGGATGCCGTAATCATAGTCTCGATTGTTTAGACCTTTGCTATTTCTCACAAGTCCATGTTAGTGTGCCGGTTAACCACGCAAGCTCCACTAACGACTTTGAGAATGAAAAGATTGCTATCTACTTAAAATCTACTTGGTGGAAGTGTTTCCTCACCATCATTTTCATGAATCGGAGAGAAACCTTATGACCCTTAGATTTTATGGTGTATGTGTTCTTGTCCCCGTGAATTTGTCAAGACCTTAATCACAAGACTAGGTTAGTGACAAATTCAAACTCATATGGACTGAACTTATGCAATCTTAACTTCTTGCCATCTGGCAGTACAGCGCCTCCCATTGCTTCCAAGTTGTTATGCAACTAATTGAGAACTTTTAGAACTCCTATGCAAAGCCAACTTTAACTGGAATGGGGATAGAAATGTCAACACGATAGGTTATAAACCTCACGTCGTGTGCTAGTGATTAAACAATAGGTTTCATTCTTGATTAGTTCTTCAAACTATCTCAAGATCTTTTAAGACTCCCACTGCCCTCTTGACATATAAGACTCACTTATCAAATATTCAAGGGATAGTGCAGATTCTTTATCAAGACAAAACACTTCACACAATTGGCCTTAGTTGGTCTTTGTTTTATCCAAAACATCACAACTTACCAACTTCAAATGTACAAGAGTAGAAAACCTTTTACTCTCACATTTGACTAATGTTAATAAACCTTCTTTAAGATGTGTCACTCAAGTTACAACCTTGGAGTATGACTCTAAGAATTGTTTTGGAAAGAAGTATGACTCATCTTCTTGATTTAACCATTTCAACAATTCATGACTCCTCTTCTTAGTCATAAGAATGCACTAAGATGACCATAGAGGACTAATTGTGATATGATTTCTAAATCATTAAGATGATCACAAACATGATACTAAAGTACTCTCCCATCTTTTCAGATTTGAGAAACTTTTATCTTTCTGCCTCATTTGATTCTTCTCATTCGTTCTGCCATACATTGAGACTTTTCCAATGTTTCAGAATTATACTTCAACTTGTAAGTATAACCATATTTACTAAACCTTAGTAAATTATGACGAATAGTCTTATCGATCTTTTGTGGTGGACTCTGACTTGTGCACAAGGATGTGTACTTGATCCCTTAGTCCTTCACTTGACTCACATATACATGTGAACAAGCAACTAGTCTTAATTTTTCCAAAAAATGACAATTCTCATCCATCATACTATTCAACTTGCATGATTCCAAGTTTCTATCCAACTGAAGCCTTGGGAATGAGAATCTTTCCTTATTTGGTAAATTATGACACTACCACAAACGAAAGAATCAAGTCCATTTCAAATATTGATATCAATGGAATCATATAAACAACCATTTTTCACAAATGCCACTTGTAAGGATATTTAAAATAAATATAAAATTAAAATCTTTTTTATTTTATTTCAAAACTTTGCGGAAAAAGTTTTCCTTACAGTGCAAAAGCATATGGAAAACTTGTTGTTATCTATTCCTAAGCAATATATCATAACTACTAAGCAACAGCTCAAAATTCTGATCACTGAACCAGCAATCGAGATCCATCTTCGTGATCAGAATCAGCATACACTTCCTTTAAGTTTCTTCACTTTTCTTTGATTCTTAAAACATCAACATGTGACCCAGTCACATCATGTAATGAGAATCTCAGAATAGAAACTTAACAGAGTTAGATAGTGGACTTTTACCTGAAGAACAGTCAAACTTCTTGACTTGATCAACCTTATGATCTTTCAGGTAAATAGGCAGCTTTGCAATCAATGCCCCTTCCTTTGGCAAGAGAAACATATGACTCTTTGGAAATGATGCACTGGACTATCTCAGACTTGACTTTCTCTTTACCATTTGGTCAACTAAGTTGACTATGGGAAATCCCTTTCCATTGGGAAGTGAAAGCTTTTAGTGGGTATTCAATGTTACCATTGTCAATGTCCATTAAAGGTTTGGGAAGTTGATCTACTAATCAGATTTACTCTGTCAGTGCTCCAAATCATTGCTGATTAAGCACCCCAAAGCAAATAGATAAGATCATTAAGGGTAATGTCATAGCCCTTTACATGGTAGTCCAAAAGGAACTTACTATATGACTTAGAAAGTGATTGAGCATCCAACTTTCTTAAGACTTTGACACCCAACTCTCCCAGCTTGTCAATATGTGACTTCATCTCCAAGATGCGATCACACATAGACCTTGCTTGTCAATAGGGCTTGAGTGACCTTGAACTTGTGGGTTAGGGAGAATAATTGGAGGAGGTGGAGGAAGTGAAGTTCCAAGAGATTTGGGAAGATCATAGATGTCTGAACTAGACATTGTAACACCAGTCAAAATAGGTCAATAACAATCACATGTGATTATGCCAATCATGTAATGTGATTTTGTTAAACTAGTAATGTGATAAACTTACTATGTAATTCATGTTAAAATGGGAAATTTCATACATAATTTATGATACAACTCAAAGTATACGTCCATACGATTCCAAAAACGTAGAGAACGTCTAAATCTGACTTCGTGTGAAGAAGTTATGATAAATCGAACACTATAAATCTCTATAATAATAGAAAATTAAAATAGACTTAGAATTAGCTATTGGAGTCTAAAAGAGAGTTGTAGTACTCGTAAATACCTACGCGTGCATATAAAGAACGTCAACAACGGAGTTCGTATGCAAAAGTTATGGCCTTCCGAAGATTTCACTGTTAGAAACCCTAATTTGACTGAACTCACGACGTGAGCATAAAAACTCACGACGTGAGGTGTCAAACCGCCATATTTCGGATCTAGAAGGTGTGACGAGGCTGGGAAGGGATAAGATCCTAACTCACGACGTGAACAGTGAGTTTTTCACGTCGTGAGGGCCAAAAATCTTACTATAAATAGCAAGATCAACCCCAACCATTCTTACACCTGAACTTCTTTCTCCTCTCTCCTTTGCTGAAGCCCTCTTGCATCCCGAGCCACGACGACCTCGTACCGCTGACCGTTTGTGCTTAGATTACATAAAATCACGCTATTAAGGTGAGTTTCACGGCCCCACTTTCTAATATTTCGGGGGAAAACGCATGCTTAATATTATATATACATTATTATTATGTCTATACGATAGTATATTAGTATCAACGTAGATAGTTATAATAACCGAGATATAGTTATTTCGTATATGAAAGTATACAACTATCGTAAAGTTGTTAGCATGTTATTGTTATAGTAGTATACTAATGTAGATCTTGAGTTATACTTAGGATTCTATATATATGTTATGTGCGATATAGTTCCAAAGTTATATTCGGAAGTTCTATATGTTAATTGATAAGTATGTTGTTATTGTTGGTTTTATGTCAAGATAAAACCAGGTGTGTTATATGTTGTTGTTATTGGTTTTATGTCAAGATAAAACCTAGTTTTAATTCTAATTATAGCTGTTGTACTACCTAAGTATTATAAATATTAGGAATAATGTTAAAAGCATAGTCTAATAACTTAGGGTTTTAGACACGAATATGAGTTTACTACTATAACTAACGGAACTCGACAAGTCTACATCAGCTACTGTATTCATCAACTAAGATTGGAAATCTTAGGGAAAATCCTCTGACCTGTAACCGTTAATCCCGTGTGAGCGAGGAGGTCGTGTATGAATAAGATACGGGTTGACAACCCCACTCGTGGTTGCTAGCTACAACAAAACCGTATGCGAGTGACGAACTGTCCTTTTTTTTGTTTATTGTTCCGACGTTGATGAAGCGTGTGGAACTTATCTCAAGATGCAAAACTTGTAGCATCAAGCAGAGGTTTGAAACTAGTCATATAGCCGCGGTTACGGACTCATGGTAGCAAATTGTTAGAAGCATTATACTTTGTCGTTATACAAGTATTAATGTTAAGTATAAGTTTCCCAAACACTTATACTCTAGGTACAAGAAACTGGTAGGTATACTACTTGTATATTAAGTAGATAATTATACCTAACACACATACTCGTATAGAATTGAAATAGATTTATACGTAGCAGTTTTACTCGTATAGAATTGAAATAAGATTTATAGGTAGCGGTTTTACTCGTATAAAATTGAAATAAGATTTATACGTAGCAACTTTCGTTTGTATGGAATTACAAATACTTATACATAGTATATGAGACTTATAGGTAAACTACTTATTTGGTAAGTAAACTTTTATACCTAGGTTATATATGCTAAACGTTGGAGAGTCAAAATGATACTTTCAAAACTATACTTTTGAACTTGGAAAATGTATTATTTTTATATGGAGTCAAAACCTGTGGACTCACCAACTTTATGTTGACATATTTTTAAATGCATGTGTGTTCAGGAAGTTGATAACTATGATATGTGAAATAACGTTACACCGCCCGGTGTTTCCGCCGACGGCCGGGGTGTGACAGATTGGTATCAGAGCTATTAACTATAGTGAATTAGTACTTTCGTACGAAAGCACGACTATAGTTTAGGGCTTGCTCTGTTAGGTTTAGGTATATCCCTTAACCTACAAATAAAAAGTATTATTAAATTATACTACTGAAGGACTACTTAAGGGAGCGGTGACAAGGATAGACATGTCGATTTGGGTTGCTGGATTTCAGAATGACTATATGCTAAAATGATCCTGCCCACCGACTGTCCTGTCTGGTCGGTGCCTTATCAGCTAGACCTGAAGTAACAAACAATAATTAATAATACTCGTGAATACAACAAACACAAAGATATAGAGTTATGTATGAACTCAGTTCCGCGATGAGAACACATGTATATAACCCAAAAATATAGAAAACCCAAACCCTCGATAAGAATTCAACGCAAGGTTTTAGGTCAAACTACTTAGTCGAGTTTTATTGTACATGGTACGAACCACAACTAAAGGTAGACTGATCACCTATGTTTAATTTTGGTCAGACCGATGCACAACTAAACTTGGATACGGTGTCTGATAGACTAAAACACCTGAAAATTCTAGAATATTAAAGATAGATCTCAGATCAGGATACCATCAACTCGGAGTACAAGAAGACGATGTTCTGAAAACAACATTTAGGACTCGCTATGGTTAATCTAAGTTCCTAGCTAAGCCTTAGGATTGACCAGCGCTCCAACAATGTTCATGGACCTCATGAATAGTGTTTGAAAACCGTACTTGGATAAATTCGTGATAGTGTTTATCGATGATATATTGATATATTCACGAACGAAGGAAGAACACGGTCAACACTTACAAATAATCTTGGAACTTCTAAGAAAAGAAAATTTGTACGCCAAATTCTCCGAATGTGAATTTTGGATTAGAGAAGTAGAAATTTTTACATGTAGTTAGTAACAAAGGGATTCATGTCCAACCCTCCAAGATTGAAGCAATTAATAATTGGGAAGCACCAAATACGTCAACAGAAGTGCGTCAATTCTTAGGATTTGCTGGCTATTACCGTAGATTCATAGAGAATTTCTCCAATGTAGCGAGTGAAAATGTGGCGAGTGAATCCCTGAGAGGGGTGGATAAGAACTTGGAAGTCAAAGATGGCGGAGCCTTATATTTCATGGATCAGATCTGGACAGCGAAACACGGTAGTTTCAGAGACTTGGTCATGAACGAGGCGCATAACACTCGTTATTCCGTCCACCCAGGTTCAGATAAGATGTAGCTGGATCTTAAAAAGCTATACTGGTGGCCTAACATGAAAGCAGAGATTGCTACCTTCGTGAGTAAATGCCTTACTTACGCCAAGGTTAAGATCGAATACCAGAAACCGACAGGATTACTCCAGCAACTGGAGATACCTGAATGGAAGTGGGAGCGGATCACGATGGACTTCATAACCAAGCTGCCCAAGACAACGGGTGGACTTGATACCATATGGGTCATCGTCGACAGATTGACCAAGTCCGCACACTTCCTGCCTATCAAAGAAACAGATAAGATGGAGAAGCTTACAAAAACCTACATACGGGAGATTATACGACTGCACGGTGTTCCCATATCCATTATCTCGGACAGAGATAGTAGATTCACTTCGAGGTTCTGGCAGTCGCTAAAAAGTTCCCTACGAACTAGGCTGGACATGAGTACAGCCTACCATCCACAGACCGACGGACAAAGTGAGAGGACTATCCAAACCTTGGAAGGTATGTTGCGACGCTGTGTGATCGACTTTGGGAAAGCATGGGATACTCATTTACCCCTTGTCGAATTTTCCTACAACAATAGTTATCACACGAGCATAAAGGTTGCTCCATTCGAGGCCCTCTATGGCCAAAAGTGTAGATGCCCTCTATGCTGGGGCTGAGGTGGGTGATACCCAGTTAGCTAAAGGACAAGTTCCTGACAGTACTCTGATGGGTCCGGAGATCATATGGGAAACGACACAGAAGATCGTTCAAATTCGTGAACGATTGAAAACCTCTAGAGACCGACAGAAAAGCTACGCTGACAAAAGAAGGAAACCGTTGGAATTCCAGGTGGGAGACCGTGTTCTATTGAAAGTCTCACCCTGGAAGGGCTTGATACGCTTCGGAAAGCGTAGAAAGCTAAATCCAAGATATATAGGGCCTTTCGAGATTCTTGCCAGAATCGGCCCTGTAGCTTACAAACTCAATCTACCTAGTGAACTCAATAATGTACATCCTACTTTCCACTTATCGAACCTGAAAAAGTGTCTGTCCGACGAGACTCTTGTGATCCCACTCGATGAGATCGAAATCAACGAGAGCCTCAACTTCGTGGAAGAACCAGTAGAGATCATGGACCGAGAGGTCAAGCAAACGAAACAAAGCCGTATCCCGATAGTGAAGGTTCGCTGGAACGCCAAGCGAGGACCTGAATTCACTTGGGAGCGAGAGGATCAGATGAAACTGAAATATCCTCATCTTTTTACTTAGTTATTTGTAACTACATATTTGCTTAAACTCTAATTTCGGGACGAAATTCCTTCTAACAGGGGGATGATGTGACAATCCAAAATTTCTACCTTGTATAAACATTCAAATTTATCAGAGTTAGTCTTGTTTGTTAACTTTTAGCCCTATTTGGAGTCTATTAGAGTATTCTAAACTTAGTACATCAAAGGAATCAGTGTTAGGATGAATTGGTTGAACTTCTAGTCAGGAAGCAAACTGAAAACCTCCTCAAAAAGGAGTTTTCGGTCAAGACCTTAGATTTTTCGGTCAAGGTGACCGAAAACCCATCCTACATATATATTTCATGATCATTTGGATCATTCTTTCCTTTTCAAAGCTACAAAACATCCATTCTCTCTCAAGTATTGTGACAACCCGAAATTTCTATTCTGTACAACCATTCGATTCAATAGAAGTCAGAACAGTTTCTACTAACTTTCAAGCTTTTTGGAAAAAGTTTGAGTGTTTTAAAGTTAGTAATTCAGGAGATAACAGGAGAGAGGATGCCCTAGGGTTTATTGTGCAACAATAATATTCCAAAACTCCAAGATTTTGGAGTTTACGGCCTAAACAAAGGTGTTTACGGCCGTAAACCCTAAAAGGGGGTATAAATATGACACTTAGTCATTATTTACCACTTTTTCACATTTTCAAGATCCAAAACCCATTTCTCTCTCAAGTATCATCCGACTTTTCTTCAAGATCTTCAACTTTGTAAGTGCTTCTATCCCTAAAAAGTTGATATATTACTTAATCTAGTGATCTTACATGATTCCATCTGTGAAATCATTCCAAAAGTGTAGATCTTCAAGTTTCGCCAAGTACACCAAGAACACACACTAGTGTTCTTGGACTTTTAGCACCTTTTCAAGCTTCTACCTAGTAAGTACTCTTACCCTAGTGTATTATAAGACTTTTTACATTTCTAATCGTCAAGAAAACACCCAAGAATCAAGATCAAA
Source organism: Lactuca virosa (assembly GCF_052849685.1). Classification (NCBI taxonomy): domain Eukaryota; kingdom Viridiplantae; phylum Streptophyta; class Magnoliopsida; order Asterales; family Asteraceae; genus Lactuca; species Lactuca virosa. The sequence goes on along the minus strand of NC_136428.1, from coordinate 411,027,783 downwards.
GGTCTTTACGGTCCAAGGTGTTCTTGGACCGTACACCCTAACAAAGGGGCCAAAGTGGCCCTAGTCCCTTACCAAGCCTTGGAAACTAGCCTAGACCCCTTCCTTGATGTGCTTAGTACTTGAAAACATCAAAAGACCATTAACCATTTGGGTTTACGGCCGTAAACCCAAAGAGAGGTGGTCCAAGGACCCTATACTCCCTAAAGGAGTGAAATGGTGCCCTAATCTCTTCCTAAGGCTTAAACATGAAGTCTGAATGCTTCTTATGATCTTACTGGCTTCAAAACACAAAATGGTCAAGTACCATGACTTTACGGCCATAAACTCATGGGTTTACGACCGTAAACTCAATGAGTTATGGGTTTACGACCGTAAACTTAATAAGAGTTGGTCACAAAACCGTAAACTCTAAAGGAGTTTACCCTTAAACCCTAAACTCAATTACAAGGTCCTACCACCCTTAGATGCAATCCTTAGGACTTATAGCAATTAACTCAAGTGTTTTACACATCTTAGGATGTCTTAAATTTGGTTAATTAGTCATTTTATGACAAATTGGATACATATATGTGTGATTATATGTTAACTAGGATCTTTGTGTGTCTACAAGTCTTCACTTGACACCTAGCATCCTATCCATTTCGTTCATCCAAACCACTCATTACAGGTGAGTTCATACCCCCTTAATCAATCTTTTAAATGATTTTAAATGCTTTCATGGGGGGGGGGGAATACAAGTAGAAAACAGGAAGTTATAGAATCAATCACATGTGATTTATATTTGTGTTTTCAAACAACTGATTTCACATACTTCGAAATGTGATAAATACAATGCTTTTCGGTTATTTTTACTTTGTTATCAACAAATTACTTTTGAATTATTTTATAAACTGACATCAAGTCATTATTATTTATTGTTCAAAACTCTTAAATGTTTTACAAAACCTCTTTCAAAGTACTGTTAAAAACCATATCTATACACTTATGTTTCATGTATATATGTATTGATATGAGAGCTTTCATTCTTTCTTCAGTTCCAACACTCTTGAGTAGCAAGGGTGTATAAACCTACTTGGACATTCAATTTACATTCCAGTAAACTATTATAGGTATAGTTTAGGGGATACAAATTACTATTCCTATTACAAGGAATTACACAAGAGTCAGTTCATTCATGAGTCTATACTACTATATGAAGAGATACTATTACATGTTTCCAGAGAGAAATACTATATCTATACAGAGAAAAATACTATATATATACTATACGGGACTGACCATCCTACACCTGGCTACTAGCTACAGTGGGATCTGTTCATCGACGGATGATCTCGGTTGTACTGTTCGGCGAGTTTCCACACCGTGTTTATCCTAAGGCAAAAGGATACGATTTCAATGATTATATAATTTTCCCTATTACTTTTATTTTGTGACAAATTCACATAAACGATGAAGTAGACTATATTTTTATAATAATAGTTGTTCAGGGAAAAATCTTCATTGATACAAAAATGCAAACCTTCAAAGCATTCGGGTCTTGGTAGAAGACTACTTTTTATACTAGTAGGAAATATGGGATTTTCTAGGGTTTTCACACTTATACTAAATGTTTTATTAAACATTTACAAGTCTTTCATAACAGCTTTTCGAATCAATGACACCATAATACTTATGAATTCACCAGCTTTATGCAGATCTACACTTTCAAAATAACTTGTATTCTCAGGTCACTAGTAGACAGGTACGATGACCAGGTTTTGAGAAGACGGAGCACATACAAGACTCGTCTTTTATTTTGATTACATATTTTGGTGTCTTATTACTATGAAAGAACACTCAAGTATTAAAACTTTACTTTTAATGCAATGGATAATGTTGTTGCTTGTTTACTACTTTGCACTGTTATGATACTTTACATGACGTCCTCCACCCCCGAACGTTTCCGCCGTTCCAGTTTTGGGGTGTGACAGATTGGTATCAGAGCTTTGTTTATAGTGAATTGAGTATATCAACCCATAAAAGATATACAGACTATAAATACAATGGGATTAAAATACTCTGACCAAGAGTTTATACTTTTAAATAATAAAATATTTAACTGAGTATACATGCCTGCATTCATACTAAAATCAGTGTCACAATGACAAGAACAAAAGTATTACGATTGTTGAATATCACAAGTAAGCTCGGGGATGTATGGTCAGTCCTGGGAGTGGCATAGCCTGATCAGCTATGCTGGTCCGACGAGTGATTAGCATATGCCCAAGAATGGTTGTGATATGGCAACAAGTCTAAAAACTTACCAACATTACCACAATGAAATACCATACGGGTATTTGGTGTTACTATAATTACTTATCTGAGAACTATAAGGTCTTTATCAGTAGGTCAATAGTTACTGAGTGGATACACTAAGGTTATATGCACCTAGGACGTCGTAGACTTAGAATCTGTGAATCTTTGCTTTACTTCTTGTTCCTTGTTTGGTTGTGGGCTTAGAGTTAGGGTCACTTATTCGAAGGTCTATCATGTCCTGAGTACATATAACTGGTATGCACTAAACAAGTATTGAAGTAACTGATAAGGATCATCTTATAATAATCTTAGTTAGTACGTCTATTAATTTCTTCTTATATCGCTTTTCTCGCGTAGATATCATGGCTGGATTCCATCCCCACGGCGACGCGTACTACCCTAACCACGACAATGCTGGATGGCTCGGAGAAGAGCCAGAGAATGAGCACCCAATTCCTTTGGATGATCACGAAGCTGAAGGCTTTTCTGATAGTTCAGACTTAGAACCAGAAGTCAACAATCTACCCCCAGCTGCTCATGACCCAAACCCTCGTCCAACATTTCAAGAACCCACACCTTTATGGGCCACAAACTTGAATAGATGGAGTCAGGAACAGAGTCAACCCATCCGCTACAATGGAGACAGAAGCTTCTACAACCTCACTGGGGGAGGTTCAGCTGACAGGGTCCTACCCATCATGATTCGTAGGATTTCCCGGAACACCGAACAGGGTCGAGCCGCTATCAACCGAGTCATGGAGATTGATGCCAACTCTGGCGTTAACACAGTCCGCATTCGCCAACTAGAGTCTGCTCATGAAAGGACTCTGGTCCACAATGCAGCTCTGCTGAGAGAACTTGCTGGAACCCAAGCTGAAGTCAGGGAACTTCGAGCTCAGCAAGTAAGATCTGACAGACGTGTCAGGGACATATAACGCCTTCTGTCGGAATCAAGAACTCACTCTAGTAGTTCTCGTCGCCGATAGAATCTCATCGACTTCTCTTTTGGATATAACCTAGTTATGTAAAACTCTGGTCTAATTTCCTATCTTTGTAAATCTTAGACCTGTTAGGTCTTGATTAGGTCGTAGTCCTGTCAAAATTTTCCATCTTGGTTGATGTAAGGCCTCCTACTAGGCCATTTTTCCCAAACTTGTTACATCTGTAATTCCAGTAATATTGACAGGTACCTAATCTCATGGAAATTATTATCCAAATGCTATCATCTGTTAGTTCTAGATCTACATCCAATCGTGCTGTTGGGCTATGAAGAGTTAGTCGATGAGTCATTTTCATCAACTTTCCTATTAAATTCTTATCAATATCTTCATCTTTCTAAACTTATAGTTAAAAGATGCCTCCTCGCAGAAATCCGAGGCGTAACAATAATAACGAAACACCGATACCACCACCTCCTCAGTTCGACGCTGCTACGTTCCAAGCAGCTGTCACGGCGGCCGTAGCGGCTGCCATGTCACACATCAATACTCATGTCCCTAGTGGATCAGGAACTAGTACACCTATTTCTAACCATGGCGAGAGCCATGGGCACCCCCGGGAATGCGCCTACAAGGATTTTACGAATGCCAAACCCATAAATTTCAATGGAACTGGAGGGGTTATGATCTTAAGGCAGTGGATCGAAAAGACAGAAGCAGTCTTTGAAATCCGCGCCTGCCCAGAGAACAATAAGGTCAAGTTTGCTACTTGTACCTTTTCTGACAGGGCTTTAACTTGGTGGAATGGCCACGTTAAGTCACTGACCCTAATAGTGGCAAATTCGATAAGCTGGGAGAACTTGAAGGCCATGCTGACGAGAGAGTACTGTCCACGAGGGGAAATTCAAAAACTCGAGCAGGAACTATGGGGTCTTGTAATGGTTGATTATGACATATCAAGCTATACTAATAGATTCTGTGATCTGGCAATTCTTTGCCCTGATATGGTTGCTCTAGAGAGCAAGAAAATAGAGAGATATATTTGGGAACTGTCGCCCCAGATCCAGTCAAGTGTGTTAGCATCAAGGCCTGTTACTTTTGATAGCGCTAAAGAGCTGGCACAATATCTTATAGATCACGGAAACTACCAGAACCCAACGATTTCTACACCCGAGCAACAAAAGGGAAACAACAACAACAACAAGAAAAAGGGGTGGAACAAGAGGAAAAGCGGGACTTCACAAGAATACTCAAAGAGACAACAACTAGTTACAATCAATCCTGCCACGGTAACTCCTGTTGTCCCTGCTAATCCCTTACGAGCGAAGCCTTATGCCGGTAATCTTCCGAAGTGCAACAAATGCACCTTCCATCACAACGGACCTTGTCGGGAAATGCAGTGCACCAACTGCAACAGAAGGGGGCATACTGCCCGTTTCTGCAAGACTCCAGCAAGGCCGACCGCTCAAGTTCCTAACGCCGGTGTGGGCCAAGCTTGCTACAGTTATGGCGAAGTGGGCCACTACAAGAGGAACTGCCCTAAGGCAGGGATAGCTGGCGGAGTAGGAAGAGTTCTGGCCATAGGCCATGAGGAAGTCGTAGCTGATCCTACAATAGTTAATGGTACGTTTCTCCTCGATAACTCATATGCTTGCATACTTTTCGACAGTGGAGCGGAGAAAAGTTTCGTAAACTAGAAATTTGCACACTTGCTTAAACAAAAACCACGTGCACTAGATAAATCTTTCACAGTAGAAATGGCAAACGGGAAAACGGAAAGTACTAACTGCACATACGTAGGTTGTACTCTAACTTTAGGTTACCATACTTTCAAGATAGACCTCATGCCGGTCCCAATTAAAAGTTTCGACGTCATTATCGGCATGGATTTGCTGAGTCTTCATCGCGCCGACATCTTGTGCTTTGAAAAAGCAGTTCGTCTTAACCTCCCTAACAATGAAACCCTAGTTATCTATGGCGACAAACCTAGTACGAACCTTCGCATCATTTCGTGGATACAAGCTCAGAAGTGCTTGCGAAAGGAATATCATGCATTCCTCGCACACATCGTCGATATGAGTCAAGAAGTGAAAGATATTCAGAACATCCCAAAAGTATGCGACATTCTCGATATCTTTCCAGAAGAACTTCCAGGATTACCACCCCAACGCCAAGTCGAGTTTAGAATCGACTTAGTGCCAGGAGCTACCCCAGTAGCCAAATCTCCATATCGTCTGGCACCAGCGGAGATGCAGGAACTTTCCAATCAGCTTAACGAACTTCTCCAGAAGGGATTCATTAGGCCAAGATTCTCACCATGGGGAGCACCGGTCTTGTTCGTCAAGAAGAAAGACGGATCGTTTCGTATGTGCATCGACTACAGGGATCTCAACAAGCTTACCACTAAGAATCGTTATCCCGTGCCCTGTATTGACGATTTATTTGATCAACTTCAAGGAGCCAACTACTTCTCGAAGATAGATCTACGATCCGGGTACCACCAACTATGAGTGTTAGAGGGGGATGTTCCCAAGACAACCTTCCGAACTCGTTATGGGCACTACGAATTCGTAGTGATGCCATTCGGATTAACTAACGCGCCCGCAGTTTTCATGGATTTAATGAATAGGGTGTGTCATCCTTACTTGGATCAGTTCGTCATCGTCTTCATTGATGACATACTCATCTACTCTCGTAGTAAGGAGGAACATAGTCAACATCTTCGTCAAGTCTTAGAAACATTACGATCGGAGAAGCTCTATGCGAAGTTCTCCAAGTGCGAATTTTGGATTCGAAGAGTCGAATTCTTGGGCCACGTAGTTAGTGAAGAGGGAATTCACGTGGACCCTTCCAAAATCAAGGCCATTGAGAACTGGTCAGCACCGAAGACACCTACAGAAATTCGTCAATTTCTAGGTCTCGCTGGCTACTATTGCAGGTTCATTCAGAACTTATCCCGAATTGCGAAACCTCTTACAACACTGACCCAGAAGGGCATGGCCTTTGACTGGGAAGAGAAGCAAGAGAGAGTGTTCCAAACGCTCAAGCGAGCCTTGTGCACCGCACCAATACTATCCCTCCCCGAAGGGATAGAAGACTTTGTTGTCTATTATGATGCTTCAAATCAAGGGCTCGGCTGTGTTCTGATGCAATGAGGTAAGGTCATCGCCTATTCCTCGAGACAGCTGAAGAAACACGAGGTCAACTACACCACCCACGATATTGAACTAGGAGTAGTTATGTTTGCTCTGAAGATCTGGAGACACTACCTGTATGGTACAAAAAGTACTATCTTCACAGACCACAAAAGCCTACAACATATATTCGACCAGAAGGAGCTCAACATGAGAAAACAACGGTGGGTCGAGCTACTCAGTGATTACAAATGTGAAATTTGTTATCATCCAGGTAAAGCCAACGTAGTAGCCGACGCCCTAAGTCGGAAAGAATACTCTGGTTGTAGAGTCAAATATTTGACTCTAACTATCCATTCACACTTTCCACGTAAATTAAGGAGGCTCAGCTCGACGTTTTGAAACCTGAAAATGTGGCGAGTGAATCCCTGAGAGGGATGGATAAGAACTTGGAAGTCAAGGGTGGCGGAGCCTTATACCTCATGGATCGGATCTAGACACCGAAACACAGTGGCTTCAGAGACTTGGTCATGACCGAGGCACACAACACTCATTATTCCATCCACCCAGGTTCAGATAAGATGTATCTGGATCTTAAAAAGCTATACTAGTGGCCTAACATGAAAGCAGAGATTGCTACCTTCTTAAGTAAATGCCTTACTTGCGCCAAGGTCAAGATCGAATACCAGAAACCCTCAGGTCTTCTACAACAGCCGGAGGTACCTGAATGGAAGTGGGAGCGGATCACTATGGACTTCAAAACCAAGTTGCCCAAGACGACGGGTGGACTTGATACCATATGGGTCATCGTCGACAGAATGACCAAGTCCGCACACTTCCTCCGTATCAAAGAAACGGACAAGATGGAGAAGCTTACAAGAACCTACATTCGGGAGATTGTACGACTGCATGGTGTTCCCATATCCATTATCTTGGACAGAGATTGTAGGTTCACTTCGAGGTTCTGGCAGTCGCTACAAAGTTCCCTAGGAACTAGGCTGGACATGAGTACAACCTACCATCCACAGACCGACGGACAAAGTGAGAGAACTATCCAAACCTTGGAAGATATGTTGCGAGCCTGTGTGATCGACTTTGGGAAGGCGTGGGATACTCATTTACTCCTTGTCAAATTTTCCTACAACAACAGTTATCACACGAGCATAAAGGTTGCTCCATTCGAAGCCCTCTATGGCCGAAAGTGCAGATCCCCTCTGTGTTGGGCTGAGGTGGGAGATACCGAGTTAGCTAAAGGACGAGTTCCTGAAAGCACTCTCACGGGTCCGGAGATCATTCGGGAAACGACAGAGAAGATTGTTCAGATTCGTGAACGATTGAAAGCCTCTAGAGACCGACAGAAAAGCTACGCTGATAAGCGAAGGAAACCGTTGGAATTCCATGTGGGCGACCGTGTTCTATTGAAGGTCTCACCCTGGAAGGGCTTGATACTCTTCGGAAAGCGTGGAAAGCTAAATCCAAGGTACATAGGGCCTTTCGAGATTCTCGCAAGAATCGGCCCTGTAGCTTACAAACTTAACTTACCACGCGAACTCAGTAACGTACATTCTACTTTCCATGTCTCGAACTTGAAAAAGTGTCTGTCCGACGAGACTCTTGTAATCCCACTCGACGAGATCGAGATCAACGAGACCCTCAACTTCGTGGAAGAACCAGTAGAGATCATGGACCTGGAGGTCAAGCAAACGAAACAAAGCCGTATCCCGATAGTGAAGGTTCGCTGGAACACCAAGCGAGGACCTGAATTCACTTGGGAGCGAGAGGATCAGATGAAACTGAAATATCCTCGTCTTTTTACTTAGTTATTTGTAACTACTTGTTTGCTTAAACTCTAATTTCGGGATGAAATTCCTTCTAATGGGGGGATGATGTGACAACCCGAAATTTCTATTCTGTACAACCATTCGATTCAATAGAAGTCAGAACAGTTTCTACTAACTTTCAAGCTTTTTGGAAAAAGATTGAGTGTTTTAAAGTTAGTACTTCAGGAGATAATAGGAGAGAGGATGCCCTAGGGTTTATTATGCAACAATAATATTCCAAAACTCCAAGAGTTTGGAGTTTACGGCCTAAACAAAGGTGTTTACGGCCGTAAACCCTAAAAGGGGGTATAAATATGACACTTAGTCATTATTTACCACTTTTTCACATTTTCAAGATCCAAAACCCATTTCTCTCTCAAGTATCATCCGACTTTTCTTCAAGATCTTCAACTTTGTAAGTGTTTCTATCCCGAAAAAGTTGATATCTTACTTAATCTAGTGATCTTACATGATTCCATCCGTGAAATCATTCCAAAAGTGTAGATCTTCAAGTTTCACCAAGAACAACAAGAACACACAGTAGTGTTCTTGGAATTTTAGCACCTTTTCAAGCTTCTACCTAGTAAGTACTCTTACCCTAGTGCATTATAAGACTTGTTACACTTCTAATCATCAAGAAAACACCCAAGAATCAAGATCAATGGTGTTTATGGTCCAAGGTGTTCTTGGACCGTAAACCCTAACAAAGGGGCCAAAGTGGCCCTAGTCCCTTACCAAGCCTTGGAAACTAGCCTAGACCCCTTCCTTGATGTGCTTAGTACTTGAAAACATCAAAAGACCATAAACCATTTGGGTTTACGGCCGTAAACCCAAGGAGAAGTGGTCCAAGGACCGTAAACTCCCTAAAGGAGTGAAATGGTGCCCTAATCTCTTCCTAAGGCTTAAACATGAAGTCGGAATGCTTCTTATGATCTTAATGGCTTTAAAACACAAAATGATCAAGTACCATGAGTTTACGGCCGTAAACTCATGGGTTTACGACCGTAAACTCAATGAGTTATGGGTTTACGATCGTAAACTCAATAAGAGTTGGTCACAAAACCGTAAACTCCAAAGGAGTTTACCCTTGAACCCTAAACTCAATTACTAGGTCCTACCACCCTTAGATGCAATCCTTAGGACTTATAGCACTTAAATCAAGTGTTTTACACGTCTTAGGTTGTCTTAAATTTGGTTAATTAGTCGTTTTATGACTAATTGGATACATATATGTGTGATTATATGTTAACTAGGATCTTTGTGTGTGTACAAGTCTTCACTTGACACCTAGCATCCTATCCATTTCGTTCATCTAAACCACTCATTACAGGTGCGTTCATACCCCCTTAATCAATCTTTTAAATGATTTTAAATGCTTTCATGGGGGGGGAATACAAGTAGAAAACAGGAAGTTATAGAATTAATCACATGTGATTTATAACTGTGTTTTCAAACAACTGATTTCACATACTTCAAAATGTGATAAATACAATGCTTTTCGGTTATTTTTACTTTGTTATCAACAAATTAATTTTGAATTATTTTATAAACTGACATCAAGTCATTATTATTTATTGTTCAAAACTCTTAAATTTTTTACAAAACCTCTTTCAATGTACTGTTAAAAACCATATCTATACACTTATGTTTCATGTATATATGTATTGATATGAGAGTTTTCATTCTTTCTTCAGTTCCAACACTCTTGAGTAGCAAGGGTGTATAAACCTACTTGGACATTCAATTTACATTCTAGTAAACTATTATAGGTATAGTTTAGGGGATACAAATTACTATTCCTATTACAAGGAATTACACAAGAGTCAGTTCATTCATGAGTCTATACTACTATATGAAGAGATATTATTACATGTTTCCAGAGAGAAATACTATATCTATACAGAGAGAAATACTATATATATACTATACGGGACTGACCATCCTACACCTGGCTGCTAGCTACAGTGGGACCTGTTCATCGACGGATGATCTCGGTTGTATTGTTCAGCGAGTTTCCACGCCGTGTTTATCCTAAGGCAAAAGGATACAATTTCAATGATTATATAATTTTCCCTATTAGTTTTATTTTGTGACACATTCACATAAACGATGAAGTAGACTATATTTCTATAATAATAGTTGTTTTGGGAAACATCTTCATTGATACAAAAATGCAAACCTTCAAAGCATTCGGGTCTTGGTAGAAGACTACTTTTTATACTAGTAGGAAATAAGGGATTTTCTAGGGTTTTCACACTTATACTAAATGTTTTATTAAACATTTACAAGTCTTTCATAACAGCTTTTCGAATCAATGACACCATAATACTTATGAATTCACCAGCTTTATGCAGATCTACACTTTCAAAATAACTTGTATTCTCAGGTCACCAGTAGACAGGTACGATGACCAGGTTTTGAGAAGACGGAGCACAGACAAGACTCGTCTTTTATTTTGATTACATATTTTGGTGTCTTATTACTATGAAAGAACACTCATGTATTAAAACTTTACATTTAATGCAACGGATGATGTTGTTGGTTGTTTACTACTTTGCACTGGTATGATACTTTACATGACGTCCTCCACCCCCGAACGTTTCCGCCGTTCCGGTTTTGGGGTGTGACAAGTATCATCGAGTTCTTCACTTTGATCTTCAAAATTGTAAGAATTCTTTCCATTTGATTTGTTGTTACAAAGCTTTAACTAGTAACACCCTTCGATTTCATCCATTAACTTCATCTTTTGGGTTTGATCTTCAAGAACACCAAGAACACCAAGAACATACACTAGTGTTTTGGTCCAAAATCAACTCTATTAGGCTGTAAATCGTAAGTATTACTTCCCTATACTTGTTATCTAGTTGAAACTCTTGATTTAGGGCCTTGAAATCGTCATTTATCCAAGAACAAAAGGTATTTTTCGGTCTAGTGCATCTCCTTAGACGGAAAACCCTTATAAAGGGGTGCAAAATGACTTTAAGCCTTTCCTAATACTTAGTATTGAGTCTAGAACACTTAATTGATTGTTGAAAGCCCTTGGAAATCACCTTATGCATCAAAGAGCATAGGTTTTCGGTCAAAACCATTTGGACCGAAAACCATATGGACCGAAAACCACAAGAACCGAAAACTCGAAGAAACATACCACTTGGACCGAAAACTCCCTTAAGTGGCTTTACAACCGTCTTATGCAATCCTAAGTGATTATAACACTACCATTTAAGGATTTCCTAGTCTTTAAGGTGTTATTCTTTACCTGATTATTTGAATAAACACTAATTGTATTCATATATGTGTCATTATATGTTAAATAGGATCCGTGTTTGTGCTCAAGTCTTCACTTGACACTTAGCATCCTATACCATCCGTTCTTCCAACCCACTCACTACAGGTGAGTTCATACCCCTTAATCAACCTTTTAAATGGTTTTAAAATGCGTTTATGGTGGGGGGGATACAAGTTGAATTATTTAGTTATTATATCAATCACATATGATTAATGACTACCAACAAGTGGATTTTCTTACTTTTCAAACTGTGTTATCAAACAAACTACTTCAAATCGTTTTACAAACTCTTTTACATGTTAAATACTTTTATTAAAACTTATATTTTGTCAAATGCATACCTATATAGATATAGTTATATAAGTAGGATTGAAAGGACTTAGGGCTGATAGCTCGCCTTGCTTCCTGTTCCTTGTTTGGTTGTGGACTTAGGGTATCGGTTATTTGTCCGAAGGTCGTTTGAATCTTAGTTATATATGTTGTATATGTATATAGATATAAAAGTTCCTTCATTCAATTCGATACCTGTGGGTAGCAAAGGTATATAATCATGTTCATTTATACAAATAACATTGCTAGTAAACTATACTACGTATAGTTTAGGAAGTTACTAATACTAATACAAGAACAATGAGACATACAAAGAGTCAGTTCATACATGAGTCAATAACATACAGATAGAGAATACTATGATGAGAAACAAACAATAACATACAGATAGAACATACTATTATGAGAAACTAAGAGAGAACATACATACTAGACAGAGAGAACATACAATATAGCTAGTACATTCATTACATATACAAATATACAATAACATAAATGTGAACCGTCGTTCGGGGCATGGCATCACCTGTCATGGCTCGATTTGTAGCCAGAATCTCCTAAACGGAGAACGTAAATTTGCATATAGATCTATACTGGATTGACTATCCTACACCTTGTTGTTCGCTACAGTGGGACTTGCAAGTCTACGGGAGCCAAATGTCATTTCTTCCGACGTCTTTCATCGTCGTGTTTTTAGTCGATAGTATGGTACAACCAGGTCACATCATACCTTAAAGATCAATGGCTTTAAGGTAGAAAGTACAGCAGTAGTTACTATAATACAACACTACAGTACTTTATTATTTCCCCATTGCATTCATATTGTGATCTTTTCAAATAAAAGGAAATGTAAAACTATATTTTTGGTTAATGATAGTCACACTTGGGAAAATATACACTCTTACAAGAAACAAATACACATTTCATTTGATGCCTTGGTAGAAAGATACGTTTAGTAGAAAATATAGGATTTTCTAGGAGATACAAACATTTACAAACATTTAGAAACATCTACAAACTTACATCAAGTACTTACAATAACACTAAAATACTTATGGACTCACCAGCTTTAAAGCTGATCAACTCTTTCGAAATAACTTGTATTCTCAGGTCATCAGTAGACAGGTACCGATGCTAGGTTTTGAGAAGATGGAGCTCGTTCAAGACTCATCTCTTATTTTGATTTACATTTTTGGTGTCTTATACACTTCACATAACACACTTGTATTAAATTATATTATTAATGCAATGGATGATGTTGGTGCTTGTTTACTACTATTCATTGTTGTGATACTATACATGACGTCCTCCACCCCCGAACGATTCCATCGTTCCGGTTTTGGGGTGTGACATAACCACACGAGCTCTACCGATACTATGATAAATATTAAGTTACCCTTTGCCTACCTTGTTAAATCCAGGTTAGTGTGCCGGTTTTGGGGTGTGACATAACCACACGAGCTCCACTAACGGTTTAAACAAAGTGCAAAGTGTAATTTCATGGATTAGCACCTTATTCACATTTTCCTAAGTAACTAAGATTGGGAATTAATAAAAGGTTTAGTTACTTAGTATTTATCATTAATACTTTTAATGAAGGGAGAATTATAGTCCTTGTCCTACCTGTTCGACTAACGACCCTCCACCAGTCAAGGAAGCGGTGGGTGAGAGTGGACACCCATTAAGCTGCCATTTTATAGGCAAAAACCTTATACCCCCTTCTAGACCGGCTTCGTGAATGAGGCCTACTAATGGTAAGACTGACTTGCTCTTATACATACATACATATATATATATATATATATATATATATATATATATATATATATATATATATATATATATATATATTAACTTATAGTATTATAAAGTATAAGGGTTGAATTTTAACTTTTAAAATTCTAAGGGCTTAACTTGGAATTAAAGTATTCATGAGAGAAACTTTACAAATTCCAAAACTTGAGGGCAAGTTTTGAAAATATTCAAAACCATTTAATTCCATAACTTATGTGTTTAAAGTAGTTTTAATTAAAACTCTTCAAGTTCCATAACTTGAGGACAAGTTATGGAAGACTTTAAACTATTAAAGAATGTAACTCTTCTTCTTTTGTAACTTATGGAACTAATTAAGGTTACACATTTTTATTATTTAATGAAGTGACTCTTGAACCTCCATAACTTGAGGACAAGTTATGGAGTCATAAAACAATTTAATGAGGACAAGACTCTTCATTTTGTAACCTTTGGCAACTTTTATGAGTTTTAAGAAACTTAAATGTGACCTTTCATGTAACTTGAGGACAAGTTACACAAACACATTTTAGAATCAACTCTTAGATTAAAATGGATTAAAGACACATAATCAATTAACTTTTTCTATTAATCTAAGCAACTCATATGAACAAAAATAATTCACATCAAACTTTTTCATGTAATTAGCATAACTTTTAAACTAACACAAAACATGAATCTATTGACAATTATCTTTGAAATTGGATTAGCATGAACATTACCACATCAAAAACAAGTTTATAAGGTCAAAAACAGCTTAGGGTAATGTTCCTAGTCCAATTCCAGCCAAAACAGTCGAATATATGCTGTCTGGGGGTCCAACTCGTCGAGTGCATGAACCAACTCGCCGAGTTGGATGCATTTTGCCTTGGACTCGTCGACTCCGTTCATGGACTCGGCGAGTTTGCTTTTCAGACAGCAACAAAATTCGATTTTTCAGCCATTTTTGCAAGTATAACAAGAAAACAAGCCTAGGCTCTGATACCACTATTGGGTTTTCGGCATTCTAACACTCCTAAGTGTACATGCAACCCTAATTACCTTGGATCTATGTTTTCTCTATTATACATACAAATATGAATATCCAAGGTATTATCCTAACTAGCATCTAAAAACTTGATTCATATGAAATATAACAAGTTAGAATACATACCTCTTTGATCTAGAATGACACCATGAAGCTCGAGAGCCTAGTCCCCAAGTGTGACACCTCAAATGGTTCACACGACATCATATGCTTTTGGAATAACTTAGAAAGAAATACACACTTCATGAAAATCGGCTAGCCCTCATGTTAATACTCTAGTGCCCGATTTTCCGAATGATATGATCTTTATATTGTGTCACAATTAGGGTAAACCCTAATTGTCATGGCTTTCCATTTCCTTGGATCCATGGGTTCAAATACACCATGGAGCACCCATGGACCATCCTATGGGTTTTAGCCCAACTTGACAATCCATGAAGCATTAGCCCACTATACAAGTATGGATAATTTACACAATCAACCCATCTATTTAATTAGTCTTCTTTTGATCACTTAATTAATTCCAAACTATTATTGATCAATACTAATTAAATAATCTTATTAATATATTAGAACTTATAATATATTAATAAACCTTAAGTATTATTTCTCTCATTTTTGTCTATCCAAATGCATGATGCCATGCAACCCAAATGGACCATGTCGAGTCGGGTCAAGTACATAGCAAATATAGTTATGGACTTAGACACTAATCCAACAGAGACAACGACGGTGGGTGGAGCTACTAAACGACTACGAATGTGAGATTCTTTATCACCCTGGTAAAGCCAATGTAGTAGCTGACACCTTTAGTAGAAAGGAATACTCGGGACGCCGAGTAAAGTCGTTGACCATGACAATCCATTGACATCTGTCCACACAGATCAAATAGGCTCAACTCGAGGCCTTGAAACCCGAAAAGGTGGCAGGCGAAACCCTGAGAGGAATGGATAAAAATTTCGAAATCAGAGATGATGGAGTCTACTATTTCATGAACCGGATCTGGACACCAAAGTTCGGTGGTTACAGAGATGTGGTTATGAACGAAGCTCACAAAACTCGATACTCCATTCATCCAGGTTCAGATAAGATGTATCTGGATCTCAAGAAACTTTATTGGTGGCCTAACATGAAGGCCGAAATCGCTACCTTTATGGGGAAGTGCCTTACTTGTGCCAAAGTCAAGGTAGAGTACCAGAAACCTTCAGGTTTATTGAAACAACCTGAAATCCCTGAATGGAAGTGGGAGCAGACTACGATGGATTTCATAACTGAGTTACCCAAGACATTGGGTGGTTATGATACTATTTGGGTAATCATCGATAGATTGACCAAATCCGCACACCTCTTACAAATAAAAGAAACCGACAAGATGGAGAAGCTAACACGAACTTGCCTCAAAGAGAGTGTTAGACTCCATGGTGTCCCAATATCTACTATTTCTGACCGAGGTAGTAGATTCACTTTTCGTTTCTGGCAGTCTTTACAAAACTCTATGGGAACTAGGCTGAACATGAGTACAACCCACCATCCACAAACAGACGGACAAAGTGAGAGGACGATTCAAACTCTAGAAGATATGTTGCGAGCCTGCGTGATAGACTTTTGAAATGCATGGGATACCCATTTACCCCTTGTCGAGTTCTCTTACAACAACATTTATCACACTAGCATAAAGGTTGCTCCATTCGAAGCCCTCTATGGCCGCAAGTGCAGATCACCTCTGTGATGTGCTGAAGTGGGTAATACGCAACTAGCTAGAGGTCAAGTTCCAAACAGTACTCTCACTGGTCCAGAAATAATTCGTCAAACTACGTAGGAAATCGTACAGATTCGGGAGCGACTTAAAGCTTCCAGAGATACACAGAAAAGCTACACTGACAAAAGGAGAAAACATTTGGAATTCCAGGTTGGTGACCGCGTCTTGTTGAAGGTCTCACCCTGGAAGGGCATGATACGCTTTGGAAAGCGTGACAAGCTAAACCCAAGGTACATCAGATCGTTCGAGATTCTTGCTAGAATCGGTCCAGTAGCTTACAAACTCCGACTACCTCAAGAACTAAGTAACATACATCCTATCTTCCACGTCTCTAACTTGAAAAAGTGTCTATCCGACGAGACTCTTATGATCCCACTCGACGAGATCGAGATAAACGAGAGCCTCAACCTTGTGCAAGAACCCGTAGAGATCCTAGACAGGGAAGTGAGTAGAACCAAACAAAGCCGTATCCTGATAGTGAAGGTTCGTTGGAATGCAAAACGGGGACCGGAGTTCACGTTGGAGAGGGAAGATCAGATGCAACAGAAATCTCCACATGTGTTTCCCTAGTCTTTCTGTATCACATTAGTCTTAATTTTGGGACGAAATTCTCTCTAACGTGGGGATAATGTAACAACCCGTAATTTCAAATCAATGTAAGTTGAACTTATTCGAACAAAAGCCTAAGATACATTCGTATGCTAAGTAAATCCATATCATAGCATTTATACAATAGGAACTTGAATACCTTAAGGAATTGTTTATACAAGTTATTTTATATACATACCCTGTAAATCATACTTATATACAAGTGATGAACACTTATATTGAAATTATACATTTTACAACTTAATATAAGTCAAGACAAGTCAAGGGGATTAAAGATTAAATCATGAAATGACTCATACATGGAGTTTATGGTCCAATGAACATCAAGAACATGTGTTCACGGTTCATTTCATAAAGCAAAATGGTGTTCACGGTTGAAAGCCAAACCGTGAACCCCTTAAACATCCAAACCGTGAACAACTAGTAAGTAAGGAATCTTGGCTGTGAACACTTTTCTAGGCAATGACCTTTGGCCATGAACTCTTTTCTAAACAATCCTTTGGTTGTGAACCCTTCCCCATACAATCCTTTGGCCGTGAACTCCATTCAAGAACGAAAATCAAACTATTAATTCTTTCCCATGAAGACTTTGGACCGTGAACACTTCAATCTAGAAGTGTTTAACCGTAAACACTCATCAAATGTATTCATATTCTTATCCAAGTTTGATTTCCCAATGTGATAACACCGTAAACATTTATTCACCGCCTTAGGAGTATACTTTTCACTTAAGGAACAAATGAATTCATTTGTACATTCCACAAGCGTAAAAACCTCATTACCTCTCAACTGCAAACCTTAGTTCTTCATCTGCTTTCAAGTATCAACACTTCGTATCTGCATCCATAGTTTCCTTCACTAATTGTAAGTAATCCATATATAATGATATCATTTACCTTGTTAAATTACTAGTTAAGTAATTTAGGAATACAATTATATGTAAAATATAATCAGGATACGGTTAGTCACACGTATTCTATACCGAGAATCATCGCAACCACATCGAAACCACCAGAAACTCATACACGAGGTGAGTTCATACCGCCGTGTTTTCATAATTTTTACAGTTTTAAGGGGGGGGGGGGAGAATAAAAGTCTAACACAAGGATTTTGTGTTACAAAGAAATGGTTTCAAATTGTGTTAAAATGACATCAAGTCACCAAAAACATTTCAAAATATTAAACTATTTAAATGATTTTATAAACTTATATTTTTCCCCAGAAATCATATTTATATATATATATATATATATATATATATATATATATATATATATATACATATGTATATATATATATATATATATATATATATATATATTTATAGAAATAAGATATAAAAGGCCTCAGGACAGATAACTCAGTTTGGTTCCTTTTCCTTGTCAGGATGTGGGCTTATTGTATCAGTTATTTGTACGAATGTCATTTAAGTTTTAGTTATATATATATATATATATATATATATATATATATATATATATATATATATAAATATAAAAGTTATTTCATTCAGTTTCAATACCCTTTGTAACATGTCGAGCAAGGGGTTGCATTCATGAATAGTTAGTATCAATTCAGAATGTACATATAAATTATAATAGGTATAATTTATGATTCATAAAACATTACTTCGCGATTCAAGTATACTAGAGTACACCATTTTACAAGAACAAGAGTTTGATTCAAAACTAATTCAGGGTATACATTTTTCAAATACACTTTAAGAATACTAATTCAGGGGCATACTATCGCTCATTTATTTCAGAATGATTGGGTTTTCATAACTATTATACATGTAACGTCTATATGCTTTTTATGAGTCAATAGATACATGTTGTTTATTCATTTAAACAATATAGTTAAAGTCCTGATATTAAAACCAGAATCTCCTGTCGGGGATCGAAACAAGTGTGTATAGATCTATATTGGAATTGACAACCCCACACTCAGACTGCTAGCTACAGCCGGGCATACACGCCTACGAGTGACAGTTGTTATCAACAGTTTTTGACGCCTTCAAAGCGTTGTTTCAGGCCATCTAGTCTCAGTATGGTTATAATAACTCATTAAAAAGATATTAACAATATGTAGGTGTATAATTAACTAAACATAAGTACATTTTCAAAGTACTAGTTTACAAGATACAGTTTACAGTATTACATTACAGTTTACAAGACACACTCACAGTTATAGGTTTTACAAAAGGAATACAAATACAGAACGGTTTTATGTGATTAAAACTACTTTTCGTATACAGAAGAAAATATAGGATTTTCTGGAACAGTTTACATATTCATGAAACAGAAAACATAGTTTCAAACATAAATACTTATGCACACACTCAACTTTATGTTGATACTCTCTTTTCAAATTACTTGTATTCTCAGGGAATCAGTAGATAGGTACTCCCCGAGCTTTTGAGAAGATGGAGCTATTTTGAGTCATGTCTTCTTCTTTTGTATAACTATTTTGGTATCGATATACAATGATTGAACATATGTAAAAACTTTTACATATTTATGCAATGGTTGTTTGTACTTTGATTACTATCATGCATGTGTTGTGATACTACAAATGAAGTCATCCACCCCTGGACGTTTCCGCCGTCTGGTTTGGGGGTGTGACATGTTAATCCCAGCGATCACGACAAAACTACATACATTGCTACTATCGAAGACCTCGATCCTCAACTTCATCACCACGAACCAACCATCAAGGATCATTCCCCAGCCTCATGATCCTCGATCAAACCTATTATGGAATACCTCCAGAATGGCACGATCCCCAAAGAAGAAAAACGCGACAGAGCATTCAGAACAAGGGTCTCAATATTTGTTATAATCCAAGGTACGTTATATAAAAAATCTATCGTAGGTCTATACCTTAGATGCTTAGAAGATCACGAAGATGCAGAACTTCTAAAGGATATACATGAAGTATACTGCAACAATCACACTAGGGGCAGATCCTTGTGCTCCAAAGTGTTGAGGACAGGATACTACACCAACCAGCAGAACCTCTACATCCGATCGTCTCCCTTTCGCCATTCATGAAGTGGGGGATAGATATAGTGGGAAAAATTTTGGTAGCTCCTGGAGGAAAGGTCTTCATGCTAGTGATGAATGACTACTTCTCAAAGTGGATAGAAGCCGAAGCCTTTTTCCAGGTAAGAGACAAATAGGTAGTCTCATTTATTAAACACAATATCTTGACCAGGTTCGGGATCCCTGCCGAAATCATATGCCACAACGGATACCTGCTCATAAGCAGGAGCACAAGATACTTTTGGACGAGTTAGGGAATCAAGATGATAATGTCCAGTCCTATTCACCCTCAAGCCAACAGTCAAGCAAAATCTAGCAATAAAATCATAGTCAATAACTTGAAGAAAAGGCTGGACAAAAAGAAAGGAAGATGGCCAGAAGAACATCCTTTCGTACTATGGGCAGATGGAACCACTTCCAAAGTAGCCACAAGCCAAACCCCATACTCCTTGGTGTTCGGAGTAGAAACAACGAGCCCCACTGAAGTGGTTGTCCCAATAACAATATACCTACTTCAAAATCAAGAAAACAACGACACGATCCTGCCCCAGGATCTTGATACTATTGATGAACTTCGGGATCTTTCCAAGATCCGCATCATTGCTCATCAACATAGAATCACCAAGGCATACATAAAAAATATAATAGATAGAAGATTCCAAATACGAGACTTGGTACTAAGGAAAACATTCCAAAACACCAAGGATCCTAGTGAAGGAAAATTGGCACCTAAATGGGAAGGACCATATCTTATAGATGCCGAAGCAAGAAAAGGGGTTATATTAACTAGCTACCCTCGATGGAGATGTCTTGCCAAGATCCTGGAATGCTATATATCATAAAGCTTATTTTATGTAAGACATATGATCTCAAGTGTACCCGGAATTGTTCAACCGATACCAGAGGTAGCTGTGACATCCGCCTAAAATGGATTCGGGTCAACCCAACCCAATTGGAAATTTAATAAACCCTACTCAAGATTACTTGACGCTAATAGGATCAAAACCCATACACTACGATATAAATTGACGTTAATAGCAACATAGTATAGTAGAACGTTATAACTATAATCAAATTAAATTATGATACCATATTAAAATCAAATCAAAGTATAATGCTCTAATTAAATTAAAAGAATCAAACTTGAATGCTATAATTAAAATTCAAATCAAAGTAGATTGTTATAATCAAATAATAACCTATCTTTTATAAAACTCCCTTTTTATAAACTTTACATTAAATTTTATAAAACTCTCTTTTTATAAACTTTACATTACGTTTTATAAAACTCTTATATTAATTATGTAAAAGATGCTTGTATTAGTGGGAAATTATGAAGACCACCAAAAGCAAAAAGATTATTCCCATGGTCTCCCACTCACACCTCCCATCCACTTTCCTTTCCTCTTTCTCCCAACACATTATTCTCTTCACCACTTAAACCTTCTCTATTCTTTCTCTCACTCTCAATCTCGAAATTCATACAAGAAATACTCATATTCCAGCCAAGAACAATCTATTATACTCAAATCTTCATCCCTCTTGAAGAATTCATCAAGGTATGTTGTTAAAAGTTTCAAATTCATACAAGAAACAAATTACATCCACCAAACTATCTAAAACTCATTTTATGCATAAAACTCATTTTTCTCAGAGTCCCATCAATAAAATAAGAAGTTCTGGAAATTTTCAGAAAATAACTTATTTTTATTGAATTACTATAATTATTGCAATAAAGTAGGGCAATAATTCACATAAAATACTTTTTGCATACAATAAATTCTGAGAAAATTCTGGGATGACCTATATATTGATTAAACATAATTTATGAAGTTTCATGCATTTATATTACTGTTTACTATTATTTATGATTTTATTGATTAATTAATAATGAAATATATAAAAAATACTTCCCATAGTCACAAATATC
The DNA here is from genome assembly GCF_052849685.1 of Lactuca virosa. Lineage (NCBI taxonomy): Eukaryota > Viridiplantae > Streptophyta > Magnoliopsida > Asterales > Asteraceae > Lactuca > Lactuca virosa. The sequence goes on along the minus strand of NC_136428.1, from coordinate 411,005,817 downwards.
CGAACCTTATACAATTGGCTCTATATCATGTTATAAAACTATGGTTAATTTTACAGAATTTTTTGGAATCATTTATTATTTTTCCCGGATTTTATTGTTGTTTGATCATTAAAGTATTAAATAAATACTAAAACAGTTCAGAAAAATATAAAATTTTTACAGTAATTAATATTATATGAAATAATGATTTCCTTATAATTTCATAATTTTTGAATACTGTTTACTATTTAAAACCATTTTCCTAAGTATTTAAGCATGTAAAAAATGCATTTTAATGATTATTTCATATAAATAATTGTTAAAATCTGTAAATAATTTTAATTGGGCAAGTTATTATTTTAATAAGAAATTATTAAAATCTGGCCTAAATTGAAAATATAAATTAATTATGCAAAGTAATTAATTCAATTTAAAATTCATTTAACAAATGAATACCTTAATATTCTAATCAAAATGAGTTATTGTTAATTCATCTAATATAAGAATATGTGCCTAATTATTGGTATTAATACTCCATTCTCGTTTAGCAGTTCCTAAACCAAAACTATTAATTATATTAGGTTCTACGCCATTTTGACCCGAACCGTCTATCGTACGAGACACGCATTTCGTTTTGGGACTAATGTGAGTAATCTACCCCATATTTAATAATTTTCAATACTTTTGGGGTGTATCATGTGGTTCTAATATGTTCCAACTTCATTTTATTGTTTTATCACAATTGAGACATTGTTGGGACATTTATACGTGAGTCATTAATTGTATAACTATTGTTTGTTTACGCTACATGTACTTGTAGTGCATTACCATTTTTAGTCTAATCTCCATGACTATGCCCGTATTCTTGAGGTACGTTATGGACAATAATAGCGCTATTGGGTTGACCACCCCGCCATGGGACGCTAAGGTGATTGATCGCACGTGGTTGAGTGTGTTTGATGATTAGATGCTCCATCCTATATATATTTATATATATATATATATATATATATATATATATATATATATATATATACATATGTATATATAGGGTGAGGACTTATTGTTGTTGTTATCATTTGTTAATCAATTTTTGATTTATAAACCGTTATCTCAAATACAATTGTTTGCCGACTTCAAAAGAAAACAAATTTCAAATTATAAATGTTTCAACTTCACAATTTTCTCTACTAAAATTAGATTACTCACCAACTCTCGTAGTTGATCTGTTTTTACCCATGATGCAGATTTGAAGAATGAAGTTGATGAAAAATAGGTTGTGCCTTAGAAATCCACAAGACTATTTAAATTTGATGTAATAAATGTTGTTCGTATTTGGATTTGTATTTGTATGTTGTGGATCTTGTTTGCATACTTAGTACTTAATTGAATCTAATCATATTATAACATAGTTGTCATGAGACTTTGAACAATATATCACGCCTTGATCGATTCCGACAAGGATCGGGGTGTGACAGATTGGTATCAGAGCCCTTGACTGTAGGGAATTAGGTTAATTGCCTTGACCTAGTCTATAGCCTCTAGGGTCCTCTCGTATGCTAGTTTATAAAATGCACACACAACTGCATGCAATTCACACTTAAAAAATCCTAGGAATACCTTTGTGTGTTAATTGCTCCCTTAAGTGCATACGTATTACTCCTGACACTTATATGTGTGCATACACTAGTGAATATTCTCCTCTTTCTCTGAAAATCACACACATATTCAAGTGGTTTTAAAAAAAAATGTATATACATATATATTCCATAGAGCTCATAGGAAATTCAAAGTCATCCACTCTAGTTGGGTAGGATCATAGTAATGGACGCGTGGTAACTGGAAAGGGGAGGTGTCGGTAGCCTGAAAGTCCTGATTAGGCAAGCATTCGTATACATCCCAATCAACCGAGGGACCAATTTGCTTATCTGGGGACCAAAGGCGAGAGTTCCCAAACCTATAGGCCAAAGCGCGTCATTCACATTACTTTTGAGCCATCAAAATACCCGACCTTATCAAACGTATCCGAAAGGATACACTCCAAAATGGCTAACTCATTGGACTATTAAGTTCCCTAATGGGCCTAGTAGTGGGAAAGACATGTGAAAACTTAGTTTTGTGGGGCCCACGCAAGTGCTACATGTTTCACATTTAGTAACCATGGAAAGCCCAAAAGGTGCCCAACACTCCTAACCATGGCCCAACAAGTGTTTTACAATTATTTTACCCAACAATGTCTAAAAACTTTATTTCCATAATCAATTTACAAATAACTCACAAGTCCATATGCGTGTTTCTCGTAGATGGCATTACGACCCCCATACGCTGCTCGCAACAACCGAAGGCTAGCTGCCCTTATCGCCAAGGAGGTAGCAAACGTCATCCCAACAATTGCAACCCAACTTCATTCTCTTCAGCCACAAGCTCCAGCAACCACTCCTCGTTGCTCGTTCAAGCACTTTTGTAACTGCAATCCGCCTTACTTCAAAGGCATCGATGGTGCCACCGCACTCCTCACATGGATTGAAGAAATGGAGAGTACTTTCATCCATAGCGAGTGTCCTGAGGACCTGATGGTCCGTCTTGCTGCAGGGTGCCTCCAAGGTCATGCTCTCACATGGTGGAACCTAGAAAAACGGGCAAAGGGAGAGGTTGTTGCCTTGGGAATGACCTGGTCAAAACTAAAGGAACGCATGATGGAAAAGTTCTGCCCTGACAGCGAATTGCAAACTCTCGAGGATGAATTCTGGAATCTGAAACAGGTGGGAGGCGACAACACGACCTACACCAATAGATTCCATGATCTCTCGAGACTCCTACCTCACATGGTTCAACCTATGAAAACTGCAATACGTCGCTACATCAAAGGGTTACCACGCCAGATCCGTGATTCGGTGACCAACAGCAGGCCATCTACCCTAGAATCCGCCATTGAAATAGCAGGTCAACTCAACGAGGACAATATGAACGATGGTGTCCTCCCACGCAAGGGTTCAAAGATGTCAACTGAAAAGCCGACCCCTGAGACCCCCCTAATTGTCAAGTCCGAGTCCTCCCACCGACATGACAAAAAGAAGCAGAAAAGTCATCACCACAACCATGCTGTTATTACCCCTGCTACTCCTATCACCCAAGTCACCCCACAAGCACAACCGAATAAAAACCCGTATATCGGACCTCACCCCCTCTGTAACCACTGTAACTATCACCATATGACCACCAGCCCGTGTCGCCTCTGTACGAATTGTGGTCGCTATGGCCACTTGGCGGACACATGTCGTGCACCAAAAACTCAGCGACCACTCTATCTACCCTCAAATCAGCAAACACAAACCCGATATCCAACTGGAACATGCTTCAACTGTTGTGACCCCACCCATTTCAGAAATGCGTGTCCTAGGCTAGTAAATATCATCAACACCCAAACCCAGGAAAATCCAACAATGCAGGTTCCAGCTCCCAAAGGCCGAGCCTTTGTCATTACCGTAACCCAAGCAAAGACCGATAACAAGGTCGTAAATGGTACATTTCTCATAAATGACTGCTACGCGTCAGTACTTTTTGATTCAGGTGCCGATAAAAGTTTTGTGTCTTTGGAATTTGAGCCCATACTTCACACATCTCGCACGATTCTTGATGAGTACTTTACCGTAACCAAACTTCCCCGTACCACAAAAGGACACAACAGCATTTGGATAATCATTGACTTTTTGACCAAATCCGCTCATTTCCTTCCCATCCTTGAAAATTTCAAAGTCGAAAAACTTGCTCGGATTTACATCAACGAGATAGTTAGTCGGCATGGCATTCCTCTCAGCATCATTTCAGATCGTGATGGGAGATTTCTCTCTCGGTTTTGGCAATCACTTCAAACAGCCATGGGAACCCGCCTCGATCTCAGTATCGCCTATCATCCTCAGACCGATGGTCAATCTGAGAGGACAATTCAAACACTCGAAGATATGTTGAAGGCGTGTGTCTTGGATTTCGGAGGAAACTGGGACTCTCATTTACCGTTGGTGGAATTCTCCTATAATAACAGTTATCATTCTAGCATCAAGATGCCACCATTTGAGGCATTGTATGGCCGTAAATGCCGATCTCCTATTTGCTAGCATGAAATTGGTGAGTCCCACGTGATTCGCGCAACAGTGGATTCTCCAATCGTTGGTCCTGAGCTTATCCAGGAAACAACCGACAAAATCACTCAGATTCAAGATAACCTGCTCGCAGCTCGTAGCCGACAAAAGAGTTATGCCGACAAGCGACGCAAACCGCTTGAATTTACCCTAGGTGACATGGTCATGTTAAAAGTGTCCCCATGGAAAGGTGTGGTTCGATTTGGACGCATGGGTAAATTGGCACCACTCTACGTAGGCCCGTTTAAGATCATAAAAATGATCGGACCAGTAGCCTACGAGTTGGATCTACCAACAGAGCTTAAGAAAGTTCACCCAGTATTTTATATAGCCAACCTCAAGAAGTGTTTAGCAGACGAGAACCTTCATGTTCCTCTCGAGGATATCCAAATCGACGAGACAATGCAATTTATCGAGAAACCCTTGGAAATTGCCGACCGAAAGGAAAAGCAACTCAAAAGAAGTCGCATTCCCCTGGTTAAGGTCAGGTGGTAGTCGGCACGTGGACCTGAGTATACACGGGAGCGTGAGGATCATATGCGTACCAAATACCCACAACTTTTCTCTTAAGGTACTCTCTTCTTAAATTTCGGGACGAAATTTCCTAAAGTAGGGGAGACTGTGACATCCGCCTAAAATGGATTCGGGTCAACCCAACCCAATTGGAAATTTAATAAACCCTACTCAAGATTACTTGACGCTAATAGGATCAAAACCCATACACTACGATATAAATTGACGTTAATAGCAACATAGTATAGTAGAACGTTATAACTATAATCAAATTAAATTATGATACCATATTAAAATCAAATCAAAGTATAATGCTCTAATTAAATTAAAAGAATCAAACTTGAATGCTATAATTAAACTTCAAATCAAAGTAGATTGTTATAATCAAATAATAACCTATCTTTTATAAAACTCCCTTTTTATAAACTTTACATTAAATTTTATAAAACTCTATTTTTTATAAACTTTACATTAAATTTTATAAAACTCTTATATTAATTATGTAAAAGATGTTTGTGTTAGTGGGAAATTATGAAGACCACCAAAAGCAAAAAGATTATTCCCATGGTCTCCCACTCACACCTCCCATCCACTTTCCTTTCCTTTTTCTCCCAACACATTATTCTCTTCACCACTTAAACCTTCTCTATTCTTTCTCTCACTCTCAATCTCGAAATTCATACAAGAAATACTCATATTCCAGCCAAGAACAATCTATTATACTCAAATCTTCATCCCTCTTCAAGAATTCATCAAGGTATGTTGTTAAAAGTTTCAAATTCATACAAGAAACAAATTACATCCACCAAACAATCTAAAACTCATTTTATGCATAAAACTCACTTTTCTCAGAGTCCCATCAATAAAATAAGAAGTTCTGGAAATTTTCAGAAAATAACTTATTTTTATTGAATTACTATAATTATTGCAATAAAGTAGGGCAATAATTCACATAAAATACTTTTTGCATATAATAAATTCTGAGAAAACTCTGGGATGACCTATATATTGATTAAACATAATTTATGAAGTTTCATGCATTTATATTACTGTTTACTATTATTTATGATTTTATTGATTAATTAATAATGAAATATATAAAAAATACTTCCCTTAGTCACAAATATCCGAAACTTATACAATCGGCTCTATATCATGTTGTAAAACTATGGTTAATTTTACAGAATTTTTGGGAATCATTTATTATTTTTCCCGGATTTTGTTGTTGTTTAATCATTAAAGTATTAAATAAATACTAAAACAGTTCAGAAAAATATAAAATTTTTACAGTAATTAGTATTATATGAAATAATGATTTCCTAATAATTTCATAATTTTTCAATACTGTTTGCTATTTAAAACCATTTTCCTAAGTATTTAAGCATGTAAAAAATGCATTTTAATGATTATTTCATATAAATAATTGTTAAAATCTGTAAATAATTATAATTGGGCAAGTTATTATTTTAATAAGAAATTATTAAAATCTAGCCTAAATTGAAAATATAAATTAATTATGCAAAGTAATTAATTCAATTTAAAATTCATTTAACAAATGAATACCTTAATATTCTAATCAAAATGAGTTATTGTTAATTCATCTAATATAAGAATATGTGCCTAATTATTGGTATTAATACTCCATTCTCGTTTAGCAGTTCCTAAACCAAAACTATTAATTATATTAGGTTCTACGCCATTTTGACCCGAACCGTCTATCGTACGACACACGCATTTCGTTTTGGGACTAATGTGAGTAATCTACCCCATATTTTATAATTTTCAATACTTTTGGGGTGTATCATGTGGTTCTAATATGTTCCAACTTCATTTTATTGTTTTATCACAATTGAGACATTGTTGAGACATTTATACGTGAGTAATTAATTGTATAACTATTGTTTGTTTACGCTACATGTACTTGTAGTGCATTACCATTTTTAGTCTAATCTCCATGACTATGCCCGTATTCTTGAGGTACGTTATGGACAATAATAGCGCTATTGGGTTGACCACCCCGCCTTGGGACGCTAAGGTGATTGATCGCACGTGGTTGAGTGTGTTTGATGATTAGATGTTCCATCCTATATATATATATATATATATATATATATATATATATATATATATATATATATACATATGTATATATAGGGTGATGACTTATTGTTGTTGTTATCATTTGTTAATCAATTTTTGATTTATAAATCGTTATCTCAAATACAATTGTTTGCCGACTTCAAAAGAAAACAAATTTCAAATTATAAATGTTTCAACTTCACAATTTTCTCTACTAAAATTAGATTACTCACCAACTCTCGTAGTTGACCTCTTTTTACCCATGATGCAGATTTGAAGAATGAAGTTGATGAAAAATAGGTTGTGCCTTAGAAATCCACAAGACTATTTAAATTTGATGTAATAAATGTTGTTCGTATTTGGATTTGTATTTGTATGTTGTGGATCTTGTTTGCATACTTAGTACTTAATTGAATCTAATCATATTATAACATAGTTGTCATGAGACTTTGAACAATATATCACGCCTTGATCGATTCCGACAAGGATCGGGGTGTGACAGTAGCCCCCAAAAGGCATAGGATCCCTAGATTCATTCCATCGATAGCTGATACCGAAGTTCCAAAACGCTTCCAGACCCCCAATAATGAAGCACTACGACAGAGCTACAGATCCTGAGCAACACTATTGGGTTATGAGCATTCTAACACTCCTAAGTGTACATGCAAACCCTAAATACCTAGGATCTATGTTTCTCTATCATACATGCAAATATGAATATTCCAAGGTGTGTCAACCCGAAATTTTTTAAATTTTTGCCTTGCAAAGCTCAGCCAGTCACGTCAACTGGATGTCAGACTCATTTCTGCTATCATTTAGCCTCTTTTAGAGTCCGTTTAAAGGTCCAAAGGTCAGTACATTCAAGCATTGAGCATAGAAATGGATCACATACACTTTTAACATCAAATCCGGGCCTTACACTCCAACATCAGGAGTGTACGGCTGCACACTGGGTGTGCGGCCGCACACCCCTCTCCTGGCAGCACACTCTCGTGTATATAGGAGGGACTTAGCCTTCTTTCATCTCTTTTCACCCTCCCAAGCCTAGAACTCGATTTTTCTCTCAACTACGATCCGATTTTGAGCTTAGATCTTCGATTTGGTAAGTGTTCTTCTCCCAATTTGTTGTTAATCTTCATAAGCTAGATACATCCTTTGATTTCATCCGTTTGAAATCATGTTTTGTCTAGATCTTCAAGTTACACCAAGAACAGCAAGAACACACACTTGTTCTTGGTGATTTTGAGCCTTCTCGAGCTTCCGGATCGTAAGCACTTCTTCACAATGCTTGAATCCTGTCAAGAACACTTGTTTAAGTCCTTAGAAATGCCTAGAACTCGTGACCTTATGGTGTGTGCGGCCGCACACACTCATGTGGCCGTACACCCCTCAAAAACCCTCAAAACACCCTTCAAACACCCCTAAAGGCTTCCATATTGTAAGTACCATCCCCTAAGCTTGTTACTTACTAGATATGAGCCTTAGAAAAGATCCAAAACATGTTCATCAAGGAGTGTGCGGCCGTACACACTCCATGTGGCCGTACACCCCTTTGGTTACTGCTTAGGGGCCTCCAGAGTGCCTTTCTAGCTTCAACACTTGATGAACATCAGTCCTACAAGCCTCCCCACCATTTGGAAAACGTCTTGTGCACACTTTACGATGAGTGTGCGGCCGCACACTCCCCTGGCCGCACACCCATGGCCGCACACCCATCAATATGGACGTACACTCCCTTTTAGTGAATCACATGTGATTCCAACACTTGGACAAAGTGTTTCCTAGTCCCGTAAGGTGTTTCCTTGCATTTGGTTGCTGCTAAGCACTATATTTATGTCAATATATGACAATGTATATCATTTAGGACTTGTTGTATCTCAGGACTTCATTCGTGGAACTTCTCATCCTTACACGCATATTCGTTGAATAACCCACATCAGGTGAGTTCATACCCCGTAATGAATCTTTTAACTATTTTCAATGTTTTAAGGGGGGGAATACAAGTTGAACACAATGATAATTGTGTAATTGTTTGTTTCAAACATCTTTCAAAATATTGTTTATGCCTTTTATAAGTGATCAAAACATTTCAAAAACTCTTTTAAAGTTATGTTACTTTATAGTTTCACAAAACTCCGTTTTTAAAGTACTGGCATAACTTGGTAGATAAAAGAGTCTTTTCAATATCAGTTCAAGGAAAACATTAGTAAACTATAATAGGTATAGTTTAGGAAAAACACTATTTATTTCCTTCTAATACAATAAAGCATGCAAGGGGTCAGTTCAAGTACATTAAAAGTAAACTATAATAGGTATAGTTTAGAAATCCAGTTCATGCTAGATACAATACACGATAATATAAAGAGAACCCACTATAAAGAGAAACAGGGAGGAATACGCCATACTAAGTACCGGGAAAAATCACGTTAATACATCTTGCCGGGTTTGCATTGACACTGGCACTATTTCATGTACCAGGACTAGCAGACGCGAGATGGTAAACCTAATAATATATATCTTGTCGGGTTTGCATTGACACTGGTACGATGTCACGTACCAGGACTAGCAGTCACGAGGTGATAAACCTAATAATATATCTTGCCGGGTTTGCATTGACACTGGTAGGATTTCACGTACCAGGACTAGCAGGCACGAGGTGATAAAACTATCATAATATATCTTCCTAGTTATATACTAGTTCACATTTAAACCTTTAATTAACCGACTTAGGGCTAAAGGCTACTGGAGACTCCCCGAGGTGTATCGTTCATTTAATACTACCTGGAGTCTGTATTTTACTACTTTAGACTCCCCGAGGTGTATCGTTCATTTAATACTAACTGGAGTCTGTATTTTATTACTTTATAACCAGTGGTGTCATTGTTGAGGTAAAACATTATTTTCCCTATTATATTTACTTGTGATCTTCTCACATATTCATTAATGTATAAACTATATTTAGTTAAAGATAGTCTCACTTGGGAAAATACCTACTAATACAAGGAAAGAACACCCATAACATTTGATGCCTTGGTAGAAGGTTACGTTTAGTAGAAAGGACCATAATGCTAACCTTATGATTCCCTAATGTATACATCAAAGGATACATATATATCAATAGGATCCGACGGGTAATAGGATGTGTGTTTTCCGCTTCATTTCCTGTTCCTTGTTTGGTTGTGGGCTTGGAACAGATTCACCCAGTCTACTATCTATCTGATTCTAGATATATATGTCCAGTATACATTGAGTCATCATGAGGGTACCAGGTATGGGTCAAGTCATAGGACACAGAGTCAATGCACAGTTTTCTAGTTCGGAATATAGTTTCCAAATCAGAACTTTGGGTATGCAAAGCTAGAAACTTACCAGTTAAAGGTTTAATCCATCTTATTAAACCAGTAAAAACTTAAAGGACCTTATGTGATTAACTCTGTAATACTTTAGTTTATACATCATTAATATCCAATGGGTAGATGGATGTGTGCTTTCCGCCTTACTTCGTGTTCCTTGTTTGGTTGTGGGCTTAGGGCAGATTCACCCAACTAACACTATATTCGATATTAGATCATATATAGTCAGTATAAACTATGGTTATAGGAGTAATCACTGTGGTCACCATTCTATTATAGGAAATAAGAGTTTTCCTTAAAGAATCTTTTCATTAAATATAAAGTAACCATTACAGTTAACTCCATGAGTAACAAGTGAATACACCGGGGTTATATACTACAATGATCAAACAAACAATGGGATGTGTGCTTTCCGCCTTAGAGCAGATGCGCTCAATCGATTGTTTGTTTACTCCGAGTTGTATATCACTTGTATACATTTAGTACTCATAGAAAGGATTGTAGAATCATTTTTACGTATCTTTCACCAAAATAGAAAATATAGGATTTTCTAAGAGGAACTAGTGAACTTTCTAAACAGAATTTATGATTTATTTGTATCACTAAAATCTTATGAACTCACCAGCTTAATTGCTGATCAACTCTTTCAAATAACTTGTACTCTCAGGAGCCTAGTAGACAGGTACTCGTACTGGGATTCAGAAGATGGAGCAGTATAGTTTCAAGTCTTGCTTGTTATTTGCATATGTATTTTATGTTGTGTGATCACACACTTTGTAAACGCTTTGTTTATAATGAAATGGTTGTTCATTACTTTGCTTACTATAATGCATGCCTTGTGATACTAAACATGACGTCCTCCACCTCAGAACGTTTCCGCCGTTCCGGTTTTGGGGTGTGACACAAGGTATTACCCTAACTAGCATACAAAACATTGATACTTGGGTAATAAAATAGATAGAATACATACCTTGTTAATGTAGCTTGACTCCATGAAGCTCGAGAGCCTAGTGCCCCAAGTGTGACACCCCAAATGGTTCACACAACATCACCAACACATGGAATAACCATGAGAAGAAGACACTCATGCTCAAATCGGCTAGCCCTCATATATGTATCACTAGTGCCAATTTCTTGAGCTAAAGGGGTCCTTATATAGTGTGCACATTAGGGTTACACCATGTAACCCATGACTTTACCCATTACTTATGCTCCATGGGTTTTAACCTCCATGGAGTATCCATGGATCACCACATGGGTTAAACCCAACATAAGGAATCATGGATCATAAGCCTACATATATAAGAATGAATGATTTACACAATCAATCCCCATATATTTAATTAGTCTCTTTTTGATCACTAAATTAAGTCCAAATAAATTCTTGATCAGTACTAATTAAATAACATGATTTCATATTAATATATTAGAACTTATAATATATTAATATGTCACAAATTTCTTCTCCTCAAAAACGGTCTATCCAAATGTTCCGATGCTATGCAACCCAAATGGACCATGCCGAGTCGGGTCAAGTGCATACCAATTATAGTTATGGACTTAGATACTAATCCAACAGTCTCCCACTAGGATTAGTCTAAAAATATTATTGCGTATGACTTCAAGAACCAACTGGTAATTGTAGCTCTCAAAAGCCGCTGTCGCACTCTGACCTTGTCGATGAACTCTGACCTTTGTCAATGACTTGTCCATTAGATAAGGGATCATATTATTCCTCCATTCTAGATATCATATGGACTGAGACATTGATTATAAATCATTCTCTCTGTCCATTTTTTGTTTCCCGATTTCCGATTTATGACGACTGACTAATTGAGCAAATCAAATAAGTCCAGGCCCGGCCGAGCACTTACATTTGTCATCACTAAATCATCGAGGGGCCCACATATATCACTTTTATATCGAAGGTAAAAGGAATGGATAAACTTCGACTCATATGGCTTGTTCTACTACTTGTTGAATTATACACAAAGGCACGTTTTATAACATCGAGTTACCAATGCGTTTTCGCGCAATCAATGTACAACCAACTCATAGTAACAACTCATATCTCTAGGTTTGAAGAATATAAGATATTATCGTCTCATGATCATTCGTGATAAGATCCATGAAGTGATTCAAATGAGCGCGGGTAGAATCCAATACTCAGAGCTTATGAGCACTCATGAGTGTTGTAGCACCGCTTTGTCCAACATCTTAAACCTCTACAAGCCAACCCATGACAGTCTTGATTCATATCTACTTCCAACATATGACTGACTGTGGATGGTTTGAATAACTTAGTCATTCGGGAAGAATGACCTAGTTTATTCTGGAAGTCAAAACATGCAAAATGAAACACAAGAATAATCGAATCCAATATGGTCTCAGAACTTATGAATATAAATAAAACACCTTTTATTTATCACCATATTGATTACCCATTATTCATTGTATACTGTTTCAACTATCAACTTTATACTTGAATTAAAACAATAGTTGTCCCATGCTCCGAGCATGTACACTATGTTTTCTAAACACTAGTCATGCCATACACCAAGTATGCACACTATGTTTGTCTAAACATTAGTTATACCATACATCAAGTATGCACACTAAGTTTGTCTATGATCTTTACTCTGTGAAATAGATCGATTGAGCATAATTCCAATGATTCTCATTTCACAATCCCAATTCCTTACCGCAAATGCAAGAATTCCAAATCCTGCCATTTACCTAAATCGGTTAGATTCTAAACTTATATGCATTGATCCTCTTGTAATGATTATGCACAAAGTCAGAAAGACTTGTCAAAAAACATTACAAAGTATTTCAATGGAGATTAACTCCATGGAAATATCCTTCTTTCATTCAGTTTTTTTCTAATCTTACACAGATTGAATCTACCTATGGAGGCAACTCCATATTCCCATTTTGACTATCATTTCTGAACAAGAGTTGCCTCTTCTTAGAACATGTCAATATGGTCCTTCCAGAAACACTATACTTCCAACTGTCCCTGAGCAACCAATCTTTGCTAAACCTTAGATTGTCCTCGACAATTGCTTAATCATTTTAATCATATCCAATTCTAGACCTTTTCCCCTTCATAATGCCTCAGGCATTTGGAAAATTTAGAAAGGATAAATATTATAGCACATGCAATCGATCCTGTACCCAAAGCAAATGGGACACGATTCATGATGTCTCACATAAAGACATGATTATGGGTCAGTCTTTTTGCTATAATATCTCTATTTCTATTTGCCAAGTTCTCATAATTCATATTATGAAAAGGGTTGCCATAATCATAATCGAATTTTAGAAAAAAAAATTATGGACCCATATATAGAATTTCCTTATGTTGAGTCATTCCAACATGAAATTCATATATATATATATATATATCCTTGACTAAAGATGATTAAAACCTCAATCTAAGCTTTTAGACTTGAAATGAAGTATTATTTCCTCTCCCTTAATTATAGCAAAACAACTTTTCAACCCCTGCAACTTCACGAATTGAAACTTTTGTTTTCTATAATTAACATTGTTGTCTTGCAATACTAATCACAATTATCATGCTCCCGCTAACATGAGAATTATTAGCATAACACTTATGCTCCCACTAGCTTTGACATGTACTCAGAAATCAGCTGGACTTCTAGAAATCAATACTTTATTGACTTTCTTACCAAAGTTCATACTTCCGATACGAGATGCTTTGATAAAACTTTATCAAAATCATACACCTTTCCTTAGTTAGCACACATGTGTATCTAAACAATTTCGGAACTGTGAAAAGGGATGCCGTAATCATAGTCTCAATTGTTCAGACCTTTGACATTCCTCACAAGTCCATGTTAGTGTGCCGGTTAACCACACACGCTCCACTAACGACTTTGAGAATGCAAATATCACACTTTCTATCTACCTAAAATCTACTTAGTGAAAGCATTTCGTCACCATCATTTTCATGAATCGGAGATAAACCTCATGACACTTAGATTTTTATGGTGTATGTGTTCCTATCCAAGTGAATTTGTCAAAACCCATAATCACAAGACAAGGTTAGTGACAAATCCAAACTCATATGGATTGAACTTGTGCAGTCTTAACTTCTTGCCACATGGCAGCACAAGGGCCTGCCATTGCTTCCAAGTTGTTATGCAACCAATTGAGAACTCTCAGAACTCATATGCAAATCCAATTTTCACTAGAATGGGCACAAAAATAGAAATATGTCAGCACGATAGGTTATAAACCTCAAGTCGTGTGCTAGTGATAAACTACAGGTTTTTACTCCTGATTAGATCTTGAAATACTTTCAAGATCTTTTAGACTCCCACTGTCCTCTTGACATATAAGACTTTCTTGTCAAATATTCAAGAGATAGTGTGGATTCTAATCAAGACAAACACTTCACACAATTGGCCTTAGTTGGTCTTTGTTTTATCCAAAACATCACAACTTACCAATTTCAAATGTACAAGAGTATGACACTTTTACTCTTACATTTGACAAGTGTTTTAAACCTTTCTTTAAGATATGTCACTCAACTTACAGTCTTGGAGTATGACTCTAAGACTTGTTTTGGAACGAAGTATGACTCATCTTCTTGATTTAACCATTTCAGCAATTCTTGATTCTGTGACAACTCAAAATTTCTATCTTGTACAACCATTCACTGCAATAGAAGTCAGACTCATTTCTGCTAACTTTTAGCACTGTTTAGAGCCGTTTGAGTGTTCTAAAGCCTAGTAATTCAAGAGGTAATTATAGGAGGGACACTCTAGAGTTGTTTATGCAACATTTAAGCCTTAAAACTCCTAGAGTTTGGAGTTTACGACCATAACATGGAGTTTACGGCCATAAACTCAAAGGGTATAAATATGGCACTTAGCCATCTTAGTCATTTTTACCATTTTCAAGCCTAGAAGTCATTCTCTCTCAAGTATCATCCGATTTTTCTTCTTGAACTTCAACTTTGTAAGTGTTTCCTTCCTTGATTAGTTGATATATTACAACATCTAGTGATTGTACATGCTTTCATCCATGAAATCTCTTTATTTTGATTGATTTTCAAGTGTTCTTCATTTCACCAAGAAGACCAAGAAAACATACTAGTGTTCTTGGACTTTAAACACCCTTACAAGCTTCTATATTGTAAGTACTCTTACCTTAGCTTGTTATGTGCTTGAATCACTTAGATTACACCTAGAAAACATCAAGAACACAAGATCATAAGGTGTTTACGGCCAAGGCAATCACCTTGGGCCGTCAACCCTAATAAAGGGGGCAAATGAGCCCTAATCTCTTCCAAAGCCTTAGGACCAAGTCTAGAACACTTCCAACTTGAACTAAGGACCTTAAACTTCAAAATGGTGCAAAATACCATGAGTTTACGGCCGTAAACTCATGAAGAAATGTTCCTTGGGCCGTAAACACTAGTTAAGGGTGCATATGTGCCACCCTTCCTTCCCAAGGCTTAGTTGTGATCAAAGAACACTTCTTTGTGACTTATAAGACCTCATACAACAACTTGGTACATAATACCATGAGTTTACGGCCGTAAACTCATGGGTAAATTACACCTTGGCCGTAAACTCATGTGGTAATTACCATGGGCCATAAACTCAAATGTAAAGCCATACAACCCTTAGGTGCAACCCTTTAGTACTTATAACACTTGAATCAAAGTGTTTTCCATGTTCTAGGGTTCCTATACTTGATAAATTAGTTGTTAAATCACTAATTAGATACATATATGTGTCTTTATATGTTAAATAGGATCAATGTGTGTGCTCAAGTCTTCACTTAACACCTAGCATCCTATACCATACGTTCATCCAAACCACTCACTACAGGTGAGTTCATACCCCTTAATCAACCTTTTAAATGATTTTAAATGCTTTTATGGGGGGAATACAAGTTGAATTATTATAGTTTTTATATCAATCACATGAGATTAATGACTACCAAACAAACGGATATTCTTACTTTTCGAACTGTTTTATCAAGCAAACTACATCAAATTGTTTTACAAACTCTTTTACATGTTACATACTTTTATTAAACTCTTTTAAACTTATATTTTGTCAAATGTATATCTATATAGATATAGTTATATAAGTAAGATTGAAAGGACTTAGGACTGATAACTCACCTTACTTCCTGTTCCTCGTTGGTTGTGGTCTTAGGGCATCGGTTGTTTGTCTGAAGGTCGTTTGAATCTTGGTTATATATTATGTATATGTATATAGATATAAAAGTTCCTTCATTCAGTTCAAATACCTTTGGGTAGCAAGGGTATACAATCATTTTCATTTATACAAACAACATTACTAGTAAACTATAATAGGTATAGTTTAGGAAGTTACTAATACTATTATAAGAACAATGAAACATACAAAGAATCAGTTCAAATACCTTTGGATAGCAAGGGTATACAATCATGTTCATTTATACAAACAACATTGCTAGTAAACTATAATAGGTATAGTTTAGGAAGTTACTAATACTATTACAAGAACAATGAAACATACAAAGAGTCAGTTCATACTTGAGTCAATAACATACAGAGGGAGAATACTATGATAACATACAGATAGAACATACATACTAGACACAGAGAACATACAATACAGCTAGTACATACATTACATATACAAATATACAATAACATAAATGTGGACCATCGTTCGGGGCATGGCATCACCTGTCATGGCCCGATTTGTAGCCAGAATCTCCTAGAAGGTGAGCGTGAATTTGCGTATAGATCTATACTGGATTGACTATCCTACACCTTGATGTTCGCTACAGTGGGACTTACAAGTCTACGGGTGCCAAATGTCATTTCTTCCGACGTCTTACATCCTCGTGTTATTAGTCGATAGTATGGTACCACCAGGTCACATCATACCTTAAATATCAATTGGTTTAAGGTAGAAAGTACAACAGTAGTTACTATAGTACAACACGATAGTACTTTATTATTTCCCCATTGCATTCACATTGTGATCTTTTCACATAAAAAGTAATGTAAAACTATATTTTTGGTTAATGATAGTCATATTTGGGAAAATATACACTCCTACAAGAAACAAACACACATTTCATTTGATGCCTTGGTAGAAGGCTACGTTTAGTAGGAAATATAGGATTTTCTAGGAGATACAAGCATTTACAAACATTTACAAACATTTACAAACATTTACATACATTTACAAACATTTACAAACATTTACAAACATCTACAAACTTACATCAAGTACTTACAAACATCTTCTTACAAAAAATAACACTAAAATACTTATGGACTCACCAGCTTTAAAGCTGATCAACTCTTTCAAACTAACTTATATTCTCAGGTCATCAGTAGACAGGTACCGATGCCAGGTTTTTGAGAAGATGGAGCTCGTTCAAGACTCATCTCTTATTTTTTATTTACATTTTTGGTGTCTTATAAACTTCACAGCACACTTGTATGAAATTATATTATTAATGCAATGGATGATGTTGTTGCTTGTTTACTACTATGCTTTGTTGTGGTACTGTACATGACGTCCTCCACCCCCGAACGTTTCCGCCGTTCCGGTTTTGGGGTGTGACAGATTGGTATCAGAGCATCATTTATAGTGAATCGAGTATATCAACCCATAAAAGATATACAAACTATAAACACAGCAGTATTAAAATACTCTGACCAAGAGTTTATACTCTTAAATAATAAAATATTTAACTAAGTATACATACCTGTATTCATACTAAAATAAGTGTCACTAGGACAAAAAAAATATTACGATTGTTGGGCAACACAATTAGACTTAGAGACATATAGTCAACCCTGGGAATGATATAGCCTGATCAACTATATTTTTCCGAGGAGTGACTAGCATGTACGTAAGGGTGGTTGTGAGGTTGCAACAAGTCTAAAAACTTACCAACACGACTACAATGAAAACATTAGAACAAAACATAAACTTAAAATACTATAGGAGTATTTTGTGTTACTTTAATTACTTATCTGAAAACTAAAAAGATCATCTTACAATTATCTAATTAGTACGTCTATTTAGTTATTTCTTATACCCCTTTTCTCGCGTAGATAACATGGCTGGATTCCATCCTCACAGCGACCCATACTTCCCAAACGAAGGCAATGCAGGATAGTTTGAAGCAGAGCAAGAAGATGATCACCAAATCCCTTTGGATGATCACCAGGCTGAAAGCTTTTCTAATGGTTCGGACTCCAAGTCTGAGGTCAATAACCTACCCCCGGTGGCTCCTGTTCTGAATCCTAACCCCCGTCCGGCTTTTCAAGGCCTGACGCCTCCGTAGGTGGAAAGCTTGGAAACATGGAGCCAAGAGCAGCATCAGCCCATGCCATTCAATGGAAACCGAAGCTTTTATGACCTGAGCGAAGGAGGCTCAGCAGACAGAGTCTTGCCAATCCTGGTCCGCATAGTTGCCCGAAACGAAATTCAGGGCAGGACAGCTCTCCATCGAATCACAGAAGTTGATGCCAATGCGAGAATACATACCATCCACACCATTCATCTGGAAGATGCTCGTGAGAGATCTAGGGGAGACCACGATGCCCTGCAGCAAGAGCTAGCTGAAACTCGAGCTGAAGTCATAGAGCTCCGAGTACGCTAAAGGGTGTACGAAAGGCACCTTCTCGACATGGAACGCCAGCTGGCTGAACTAAGGGTTCACCCGAGGGATAACAGTTACCAGTACGAGACATTCTACCTTTATTTCCTTGGTTTAAGGAATAGTCTTCCTATCTATGCTCTAAGTAACACTTTTCTATATGACCATCCCTGTTCTGTAAGCACTTTTTAGTTAAGCCTTTATGCTGTTAAAACTTTTGCTTCGGATATGATGTAAGACCTACTCCAAGGTCATTTTGTCCAAACTTATTACATCTTAAATATCAATGATATTGACAGTCGGCTAATTTCGATGCCAATCCGTGTTTAAATACTTTCATTCTACTATCGTTAGAATTGTATCTAAACCTCACTTTCGTCAAATAATTGAGCTGTGGTGAATTAGCTCAAGGATCACTTCCAATTCTTGTCAAAGGTTGGATCATGTTATCCACCAACCAATGATAGCCAAGTTCAAAATAACAACCGTCTAGTGACCATTCTACGAACTAACTTGAACTCTTTACTAGTACTGCATCATAGGGATGTAGGTCAAACCACCGAGAACAGTTTAACAAAACGAAAACTTTATCTTTACATGATTGAGTAGAATACATCTAGGACCGACCATAATCACTCACGAACTCCTTTTCTTGTCATATAACATAATCATGTCGTCATCTAGAAATAGTCAGCCGAACGACAAAACCCCAATCCTTCATATAGACGCTGCCACCTTCCATGCAGCAGTAACAGCTACCGTTGCAGCTGTCTTTGCACACTACAAATCTGGTAACGCAATTGAGGCTGTGAAGGGTGTTGACAGTTCAAATTGTTGTAACAATCTGGGAAATCAACAAATTATAACTGTTACAAACACCCAAGGCCACAAATCTGAGGGTAAGAAGTGAAGGCATCAAGCCTATAAGGAGCGCAAGCGATCACAAAAACTTGCCACACAACAGCAACAAGTGGCGATCCCTACCACTTCAGCCCCGATCAAACTATATGAGGGGACACTCCCGAAGTGTGACAAGTGTAATTCCATCATCACGGAGTCTGCCGTGATTTAAAATGCAACAATTGCCACCGAGTGGGGCACACTACTCGCGTCTGTAGAACGCCAGCGCAAAACATCTCCCAAGCCACTAACATCTGAGTCAGTCCAACTTGCTATGGTTGTGGTGTAGTCGGGCACTATAATAGGAATTGTCTAAAAGGGAGGAACAACGAAAGCACACGTGTCCACATAACTCCGACCCGACACTTCACTTCCACCACTGATGCTGGTGCAAGCCAGATATGTCATTTATGTGGTGAGATAGGACATCTCAAGAAGGATTGTCCAATAACAGAGAACTCTGGCGCAAACGGGAAGATACTAAGGATCACTGTTGCAGGAGAGACTACTCCGAACCCACGTTGAAATACTAGGGCGTTTCGTTATAATAGACTTATAAACTGTTAAAAACTAGTGCAACTCGAGTCTTATCTTTTTGCCAGACCCCGTCAGACAAGGGACTCTCGTGCTGCGTGTACTTGCTTGTTGTAGTATACCTTGTTCGCAGCAGTAGTCTTATAGATAAAACTAAAGTACTTAAACTCTGTAAAAGTTGCACCGTTATGTTTTTGTAACACCTTTATGATCTAATCTAACGCCTTTTATTCCGAGTAGTCCGACATTATCACTTAACTTGAGTAAATTCGATCCTCACAATGCCATTTTCATGCTCAAATTTCTTTTCCCCGTAAATCGCCTTTTTACGAAACCGTCCTTTCAGAACTCCGAAGTACTCATGCAAAGAGTACTAACTGCATATACCTAGGTTGTACTCTAACTCTAGATAACCATTCATTTTCAATCGAACTCATGTCGGTCTCAATTAAAAGTTTCGACGTCATTATCGACATGGATTTGTTGAGTCTTCATCGTATCGACATCATGTGTTATGAAAAGACTGTTCGCCTTAATCTGCCGTCTGGCGAAACTCTAGTAGTCTATGGCGACACACCCGACACTAACCTTCATATCATCTCGAGTATTCAAGCCCAAAAATACTTGCGAAAGGAATATCGCGCATTCCTTGCTCATGTTGTTGATGTGAGCCAAGAGATGAAGGACATTAGGAACATCCCGGTAGTACACGACTTTCCCAACATCTTTCTAGAAGAACTCCCAGGATTACCTCCACAACGTCAAGTCGAGTTCAGAATCGGCTTAGTTCCAGGGGCTACCCCAGTAGCCAAATCGCCTTATCATCTGGCTCTAGCTGAGATGCGAGAACTATCCTGTCAACTTAATGAACTGCTCGGAAAAGGGGCTTTATAAGACCAAGCTTCTCACCCTGGGGAGCTCCGGTCTTGTTCGTCAAGAAGAAAGACGGATCGTTTCGTATGTGCATCGACTACAGGGAGCTCAACAAACTGACCGTCAAGAATCGTTACCCTCCGCCTTGTATAGACTATTTGTTCGACCAACTGCAAGGGGAGAATTACTTTTTGAAGATAGATCTGAGATCCGGGTATCGCCAGTTGCGAGTCCAAGTGGAGGATGTTCCGAAGACAGCCTTCCGAACTCGTTACGGGCAGTACGAGTTTGTAGTGGTGCCATTCAAATTGACTAATGCGCCCGAAATATTCATGGACTTAATGAATAGGGTATGCCGTCCTTACTTAGATCAGTTCGTCATCGTATTCATAGATGGCATACTTATCTACTCTCGTAGTAAGGAAGAGCATAGTAAGCGTCTACGTCAGGTCTAGAAAACATTAAGATCAGAGAAGCTCTACGCGAAGTTCTCTTAATGCGAGTTTTGGATTCGAAGAGCCAAATTCCTGGGTCACGTTGTTAGTGAAGAGGGAATAAGGCCATTGGGAACTGGTCAGCTCCGAGGACACCTACAGAAATTCGTAATTTTCTAGGTCTCCCTGGCTACTGTCGTAGGTTGTTTCATAACTCCCCTTGAATCGCGAAGCATCCTATGACTTTGACTTAGAAGGGAGTGGCCCTTGACTAGGAAGAGGAGCAAGAGAAAGTGTTCCAAACGCGAAAGCGAGCCTTATGCACCGCACCGATGCTATCCCTCACAGAAGGAATAGAAGGCTTTGTGGTCTATTGCGATGCATCCAAATCGAGGGCTCGGTTGCATTTGATGCAACGAGGTAAGGTCATTACCTATGCCTTTCGTCAGCTTAATACGCTCGAACCCAACCATACAACACACGATCTGGAGTTAGATACAGCGGAAATTGCTCCAAAGGTCCGGAGATCAAACGAGAAACGACAGAGGACATCGTTCAGATTCGTGAATGATAGAAAGCCTCTAGAGACCGACAGAAAAGCTACGCAGATAAACGAAGGAAACCTTTGGAATTCCAGGTGGGAGACCGCGTTCTTTTGAAAGTCTCACCCTGGAAAGGCTTGATACGCTTCGGAAAGCGTGGAAAGCTAAATCTAAGATACATAGGGCCTTTTGAGATTCTCACTAGAATCGGCCGTGTAGCTTACAAACTCAACTTACCTCGCGAACTCAGTAACGTACATTCTACTTTCCACGTCACGAGCTTGAAAAAGTTCCTATCCGATGAGACTCTTGTTATCCCACTCGACGAGATCGAGATCAACGAGAGCCTCAACTTCGTGGAAGAACCTGTAGAGATCATGGACCGAGAGGTCAAGCAAACTAAACAAGCCGTATCCCGATAGTGAAGGTTCGCTGAAACGCCAAGCGAGGACCTGAATTCACTTGGGAGCGCGAGGATCAAATGAAACTGAAATATCCTCATATTTTTACTTAGTTATCTGTAACTACTTATTTGCTTAAACTCTAATTTTGGGACGAAATTCCCTCTAACGGGGGGATGATGTGACAACTCAAAATTTCTATCTTATACAACCATTCACTGCAATAGAAGTCAGACTTATTTCTATTAACTTTTAGCACTGTTTGGAGTTGTTTGAGTGTTCTAAAGCCTAGTACTTCAAGAGGTAATTATAGGAGGGATACTCTAGAGTTGTTTATGCAACATTTAAGCCTCAAAACTCCTAGAGTTTGGAGTTTACGGCCATAACATCGAGTTTACGGTCGTAAACTCTAAGGGTATAAATATGGCACTTAGCCATTTTAGTCATTTTTACCATTTTCAATCCTAGAAGTCATTCTCTATCAAGTATCATCCGATTTTTCTTCTTGATCTTCTATTCAACTTTGTAAGTGTTTCTTTCCTTGATTAGTTGACAAATTACAACATCTAGTAATTGTACATGATTTCATCCATGAAATCTCTTCATTTTGATAGATCTTCAAGTGTTCTTCATTTCACCAAGAACACCAGGAACACACACTAGTGTTCTTGGACTTTAAACACCCTTACAAGCTTCTATATTGTAAGTACTCTTACCTTAGCTTCTTGTGTGCTTAAATCACTTAGATTACACCTAGAAAACATCAAGAACACAAGATCATAAGGTGTTTACGGCCAAGGCAATCACCTTGGGTCGTAAACCCTAATAAAGGGGGCAAATGAGCCCTATTCTCTTCCAAAGCCTTAGGACCAGGTCTAGAACACTTCCAAATCGAACTAAGGACCTTAAACTTCAAAATGGTGCAAAATACCATGAGTTTACGGACGTAAACTCATGGAGAAATGGTCCTTGGGCCGTAAACACTAGTTAAGGGTGCATATGTGCCACCCTTCCTTCCTAAGGCTTAGTCTTGATCAAAGAACACTTCTTTGTGACTTATAATACCTCATACGACAACTTGGTACATAATACCATGAGTTTACGGCCGTAAACTCATGGGAAAATTACCCCTTGGCCGTAAACTCATGTGGTAATTACCATGGGCCATAAACTCAAATGTAAAGCCATATAACCCTTAGGTGCAACCCTTTAGTACTTATAACACTTGAATCAAAGTGTTTTCCATGTTCTAGGGTGCCTATACTTGATAAATTAGTTGTTAAATCACTAATTAGATATATATATATATATATATATATATATATGTGTCTTTATATGTTAAATAGGATCAGTGTGTGTGCTCAAGTCTTCACTTGACACCTAGCATCCTATACCATCCGTTCATCCAAACCACTCACTACAGGTGAGTTCATACCCCTTAATCAACCTTTTAAATGATTTTAAATGCTTTTATAGGGGTGGGAATACAAGTTGAATTATTATAGTTATTATATCAATCACATGTGATTAATGACTACCAAACAAATGGATTTTCTTACTTTTCGAACTGTTTTATCAAGCAAACTACTTCAAATCGTTTTACAAACTCTTTTACATGTTAAATACTTTTATTAAACTCTTTTAAACTTATATTTTGTCAAATGTATATCTATATAGATATAGTTATATAAGTAAAATTGAAAGGACTTAGGACTGATAGTTCACCTTACTTCCTGTTCCTCGTTTGGTTGTGGTCTTAGGGCATCGTTTGTTTATCCGAAGGTTGTTTGAATCTTAGTTATATATTATGTATATGTATATAGATATAAAAGTTCCTTCATTTAGTTCAAATACCTTTGGGTAGCAAGGTTATACAATCATGTTCATTTATACAAACAACATTACTAGTAAACTATAATAGGTATAGTTTAGGAAGTTACTAATACTATTACAAGAACAATGAAACATCCAAAGAATCAGTTCAAATACCTTTGGGTAGCAAGGGTATACAATCATGTTCATTTATACAAATAACAGTGCTAGTAAACTATAATAGGTATAGTTTAGGAAGTTACTAATACTATTACAAGAACAATGAAACATACAAAGAGTCAGTTCATACTTGAGTCAATAACATATAGAGAGAGAATACTATGATAACATACAGATAGAACATACATACTAGACACAGAGAACATACAATACAGCTAGTACATACATTACATATACAAATATACAATAACATAAATGTGGACCATCGTTCGGGGCATGACATTACCTGTCATGGCCCGATTTGTAGCCAGAATCTCCTAGAAGGAGAGCGTGAATTTGCATATAGATCTATACTGGATTGACTATCCTACACCTTGCTGTTCGCCACAATGGGACTTGCAAGTCCACGGGAGACAAATGTCATTTCTTCCGATGTCTTTCATCGTCGTGTTATTAGTCGATAGTATGGTACAACCAGGTCACATCATACCTTAAATATCAATTGGTTTAAGGTAGAAAGTACAGCAGTAGTTACTATAATACAACACTACAGTACTTTATTATTTCCCCATTGCATTCACATTGTGATCTTTTCACATAAAAAGTAATGTAAAACTATATTTTTGGTTAATGATAGTCATATTTGGGAAAATATACACTCTTACAAGAAACAAACAAACATTTCATTTGATGCCTTGGTAGAAGGCTACGTTTAGTAGGAAATATAGGATTTTCTAGGAGATACAAGCATTTACAAACATTTACAAACATTTACAAACATTTACAAACATTTACAAACATCTACAAACTTACATCAAGTGCTTACAAATATCTTCATACAAACAACGACACTAAAATACTTATGGACTCATCAGCTTTAAAGCTGATCAACTCTTTCAAAATAACTTGTATTCTCAGGTTATCAGCAGACAGGTACCGATGCCAGGTTTTTGAGAAGATGGAGCTCGTTTGTCACACCCCAAAACCGTAACGGCGGAATACGTTCTGGGGTGGTGGACGTCATGTACAGTATCATAACAATGCATAATAGTAAAGACAAGCAACAACATCCATTGCATTAATATAATAATTGTAATACAAGCGTGTTCTGTATAGTTTGTAAGACACCAAAAGTATAATCAGAATAAAAGAGGAGTCTTGTATGTGCTCCATCTTCTCAAAAGCTTCATCTGTACCTGTCTACTGATGACCTGAGAATACAGGTTATTTTGAAAGCGAGTATCAGCATAAAGCTGGTGGGTTCATAAGTATTTAGTGTCATTGCTTGTATAAAAATGTTTACAACCATGTAGTATAATAGTTGATATCAATGTTTGAAAATAGTATGCTCCCTAGAAATCCTATATTTTCTAGTAAAAGTAGTCTTCTACCAAGACCTGGTTGGTTGCGTGTTTGATCCTTTGAAAATGTAAAGGTTTTCCCAGTGAAACTATCAGTATGAAAATATAGTTTTAGACTTCATTCATATAAAGTAATTGAGAAAATAATGCTTTACCCCAGCAGTGTCACTGCCGGCTTAATGTAATGAAACTGCAGACTCCAGGTAGTATTAAAGGTACAATACACCTTGGGGAATCCGTTTTGCCATTAATTCTTAAAGTGTTAATTAAAGGTCTGAATGTGAACTCGTATGTAACCATGCTGATTGACGATCGAATAACTGATGACCCTCCGAGTCATATGTAGTGATGTGACATTTTGTCACCCCTTGGCCTTTCGGCTGGGACTGTAGCTAGCAGTCGGGATGTGGGAGTGTCTGTCCCGTATAGATCTATAAACACAATGCCCGCTCTCCCTCCAGGAGACTCTGGTTACACGGTGATAGCAGTCGTATCGAGAAATAGTATGTCACATTCTAATTATAGTATATTCTCTTGTATATTGTATAATGTATCTTCTGGTATAATGTATAGAGTGTTCTCTTGTATAGTATATAGTATTCTCTTTGTATAGTACTTAGCATGTATTGACTCATAACTGTACTGACTCTGGTAGGTGTCATTGTAATAGTAGTAATGAGAACAATCCTTAACTATACCTATTATATTTAAATAGTAATGTTGGTTGCATGCCTTTGTTACACAAAGGTACTGAACTGAAGTGAAGACTTTTATATCCAACACAAATATATATGATATATAAGTAAGAATTCAACGACAGTCGGACAAATAACAGAATACCCTAAATCCACAACCAAACAAGGAACAGGAAATAAGGTGAGCTATCAGTCCTAAGTCCTTCAAGTCTTACTTATATAAATATATTAGTATAGATATGGTTTTGAAGATAAAACAAGTTTAAAAGAATTTGAAAACAGTTTTAGCATTTAAAGAATTTGATAAAAGGTTTGTAACACTTGAAAACCCAAAGTTTCATGGAAATCTGAAAGTAGTAACAAATCATGTAGTCTGCTCTAGTTATTAATCACAGGTGATTGATATCATAACTATAACAGTTCAACTTGTATTCCCCCCCCCCCCCACAAAAGTATTCAAAATCGTTTAAAAGGTTGATTTAGGGGTATGAACTCACCTGTAGTGAGTGGAGTGGATGGAAGTGTCGGGTAGGATGCTAGGTGTCAAGTGAGGACTTGAACACACACGCGGATCCTATGTAACATGGAGTGATACATAAATGTATCTAATTAGTTATTTAATCACTAATTAAGCAAGTAAAGACACTCTAATGTATGAAAACACTTTGTTTCAAGTTCTAGGAGTGCTAAGGGTTGCATCTAAGGAGAGTATGGCCTCACATTAGAGTTTACTCCTCATTTGGTAGTCCTTATGTGTGTTTACGGTTTCTGGACCATTTCCCCCATGAGTTTACGGCCGTAAACTCATGGAAATGGTGCATTTGTGTGTTTCAAGGTCCTATGTCTCACAAGGAAAGGTTCTAAGTTCGAAACAAAGGCTTAGGAAGTTGTTAGGGCACAAAAGGACCCCTCATTGGAGTTTACGGTCCTTGGACCATCCTTGAGAGTTTACGGTCGTAAACACTTGGGTTTATGGTCGTAAACCCATGAGTTTACGGCCGTAAACTCATGTATGCCTCAACCTTTTCGTGTTTTGATGTTTCTAGCTCATGCATGCAAGTTTCTAGCCCTTTATCCAAGCATTTGAAGGTGTTAGGGGCATCAAAACACCATTTGGGGGTGTTTACGGTTTTGGGAGATCCCCAAACCGTAAACACATATGTTCTTGGGGATTTTGATGGTTTTCCAAAGGATTAACAATTATACTATGTAAGTAACTAGATAGGAAGGGTACACTTACTTATATGAAGCTTGTAAGAGTGATTAGAGCCCAAAAACACTAGTGTGTGTTCTTGGTGTTCTTGGTGTTTTGAAGAACACTTGAAGATCTAAGTAAAAACCAAGAATCCATGGATGAAATGATGTATAAACACTAGATTAAGTGTTGTATGAACGAACCTAGGAAGGAAACACTTACATTTTGGCGGATTTGAAGAAATGAACTTATGATACTTGAGAGAAAAAGCTTGGTGTTCTTGAGGTGGGAAGTGGAGAATGAGGAAAAAGGTGTGTAAACTCATGCTATATGCATGAGTTCTTGGGAAAATGGTGTTTACGGCCCAAACACCTCTTGTTTGGCCGTAAACACCTAGCTAAGGTGTTGATTGTTTTCTTTGCTACACCTCACTAATAGCGACACTTCCTTTTATTTAATCGTTTGACGAAAAATAAAATAAACACCCAAACGGACTTAAATCCGGCCAAAAATGTACTGAAATGTTTTTGAATATTATATGAAGTGTTTAACTGTAGAGATTATACAAATGAAAATTTCGGGTGTCACATCATCCCCCCGTTAGAGGGAATTTCGTCCCGAAATTAGAGTTCAGGCAACTAAGTTATTACAAAATAAATAAGTAAAAAGATGAGGATATTTAAGTCTCATTTGATCCTCGTGCTCCCATGTGAATTCCGGTCCTCGCTTGGCGTTCCAGCGAACCTTCACGATTGGGATGCGGCTTTGTTTCGTTCGTTTGACCTCGCGGTCCATGATCTCTACAGGTTCTTCCATGAAGTTGATGTTGTATTAATGTCTAAGTCCATAACTATAATTGGTAAGACTTGGCCCGACCCGGCATGGTCCATTTGGGTTGCATGGCATCATGCATTTGGATAGACTATAATGAGAGAAATAACACTTAAGGTTGGTTAATATATTATAAGTTCTAATATATATTAACAAGGTTATTTAATTAGTATTGATCAAGAATTAATTTGGAATTAATTAAGTGATCAAAAGGAGACTAATTAAATATATGGGTTGATTGTGTAAATCATTCATTCTTATATATGTGGGCTTGTGATCCAAGATTCCTTATGTTGGACTAAGTCCATGGGGTGACCCATGGATACTCCATGGAGGTTAAAATCCATGGAGCATAAGGAATGGGTAAAGTTATGAATTACATGGTGTAACCCTAATAGCCACCATATAAAAGAATCCCATGGCTCAAGAAATCGTGCACTAATGTGTGAGTGTGAGGGCTAGACAATTTCAAGGAGTGTTTAAGTTTCTCTCAAGTTATTCCAAGTGTATTTGGTGTTGTGTGAACCATTTGAGGTGTCACAGTTGGGGCACTAGGCACTCAAGCTTCATGAAGACATTCTACATCAAAGAGGTATGTATTCTATCTTGTTATATTTATTATTTTGTATGCTAGATTAGGATAATACCTTGGATGTTCATAATTGTATGTATAATAGAGAAAACATAGATCCAAGGTATTTAGGGTTGCATGTACACTTAGGAGTGTTAGAATGCTCATAACCCAACAGTGGTATCAGAGCCTAGGCTTGTTTTCTTGTTATACTTGCAAAAGTAGCTGAAAAATCGAGTTGGATGCATATATTCGATTGTTTTGGCTGGAATTGGACTAGGAACATTACCCTAAGATGTTTTTGGACTTATAAACTTGTTTTTGATGTGGTAATGTTCATGCTAATCCAATTTCTAAGATAATTGTCATAATTTCAAGATTTGTATTAGTTTGTATGTTCATGCTAATTTCTTGAAGATTGATGATTTGAATTATCTTGTTCTTATGAGGTTCTTAGATTAATAGAAAAGTTGTGTGAAATAGTTGTTTTCAATCCATTTTAATCTAAGAGTTGATTCCAAAGTGTGTTTTTGTAACTTGTCCTCAAGTTATATGAAAAGTCACATTTAAGAATCATAAAACTCATAAAAGTTGGCAAAGGTTACAAAATGAAGAGTCTAGTTCTAATTAAATGGTTTTATGACTCCATAACTTGTCCTCAAGTTATGGAGGTTCAAGAGTCTCTTCATTAAATTAAAAAAAAAAGTGTAACCTTAATTAGTTCCATAAGTTACAATAAAAAAAAAGTTATTTTTTTTATTAATTAGTTTAAAGTCTTCCATAAGTTGTCCTCAAGTTATGGAACTTGAAGGGTTTTTTTTTTTTTTTAATTAAAACTACTTTAAACTCATACGTTATGGAATTAATTAGTTTTGAATAGTTTCAAAACTTGCCCTCAAGTTTTGGAATTTGAAGAGTTTTCACTTATGAATACTTTAATTCCAAGTTAGCCCTTAGAATTTTAAAAGTTAAAATTCAACCCTTATACTTTATAATATTATAAGTTAATAATATTTATATATATGTATAAGAGTAAAGTCAGTCTTACCGTTAGTAGGCCTCATTCACGAAGCCGGTCTATAAGGGGGGTATAAGGTTATTGCCTATAAAATGGCAGTTTAATGGGTGTCCACTCTCACCCACCGCTTCCTTGACTGGTGGAGGGTCGTTAGCCGAACGGGTAGGACAAGGACTATAATTCTCCTTTCATTAAAAGTATTAATGATAAATCCTAATTAACTAAACTCTTATTAATACCCAATCTTAGTTACTTAGGAAAATCTGAATTTGGTGCTAACCCATGAAATTACACTTTGCACTTTGCTTAAGTCGTTAGTGGAGCGTGTGTGGTTAACCGGCACACTAACCTGGACTTAACAAGGTAGGCAAAGGGTAACTTAATATTTATCATAGTATCGGTGGAGCGTGTGTGGTTAACGGGCACACTGATTAAGGGGTAAATATTAAGGGTACCAAGTACATTTGCATGGTTATTCATACCTTGTTTTGTGATCCTCGGCATCCCAGTCACAAAACCTGAAGGGCACACTCGAGATTGAAACATGCCTTTGAACAGTTCAATGAATCTCAAAGATCTATGACTTTCAAATCCAATTAAAACCTAATAAATTATTTCGTTTTTCATGGTGGAAATTGGTGAATCGTCATTCACCTACCTTCAAATATTTTATAGTTTGGATTACGGCATCCCTCTTCTAAGTTATAAAATAGTTTGTTGGGTCCTAGCCTTAATATTTCATATTGGGTGTCATATTAAGGACTTTAAATCAACTATCTTGAATATCTCCCAAAAAGATGTATGGTCTAGACATTTATGATCTTCCCAAATCTCTTGAAACAAGCTTTCCTAAATGAAGATGATGTCCCATGGATATCATACTTCTTTCACCTCCTCCAATTATTCTCCCTAACCCACAAGTTCCTAAAAAGTTTAAGGTCACTCAAGCCCTATTGGCAAGGCAAGGTCTAGGTGTGATCACATCTTGGAGATGTAGTCACATATTGACAAGCCGGGAGAGTTGGGTGTCAAAGTCTTGAGAAAGTTGGTGGCTCAACTACTTTCTAAGTCACATAGTGAGTTCTTTTGGGAATCCTATGAAACAGACTAAGACAAGACCCTTATTGATCTTATCTATTTGCTAAGATCAACTTCCTAAAACGCTATGGACATTGACAATGATGACATTGGATATCCAGTAAAGCTCTCTCTTCCCAATGGAAAGGGATCGGCCATAGTCAACTCGGTTGACCCAATGGTAAAGAGAGAGGCGAAGTCTGAGATAGTCCCATTATCAAGGGTCCATAGGTAACTATTGCCAAAGGAAGGGGCATTGGTTACGAAGCTGCCAAATTTACCTAAGGATGTTAAAGTCAATAAGTTTGGCTCTACTTCAGGTAAAGTCCATTGTCTAACTCTATTAAGTACATGCTGATTCTGATCGCGAAGATGGATTTCAATCGCATGGTTCGGTGATCAGAATTTTGGGCTATTACTTAAGAGTTATGATATTTATATTGCTTAGGAATAGATAACAACAAGGTTTTCATATGGATTGTAAGGATAAGTTTTTCCGCAAAGTTTTAAAATAAAAGAAAAAGGTTTTGATTTTATTTATTTTAAGTATCTTTACAATGGCATTTGTGAAAAGTTGTTGCTTATAAGATTCCATTGATAGCAATATTGGAAAAATGGATTTGATTCTTTCGGTTGTGGTAGTGTCTAATATTACCAAATAAGGAAAGATTCTCATCACCCAAGGTTCAATTGGACCGAAACTTGGAATCATGCAAGTTGTATAGTATGATGAATGAGAACTTTCAGCTTGGAAAATTAAGACTAATTCCTTATGTGAATAAGGAAAGGACTAAGGGATCGAGTACACATTCTTGTACATTGGTCAAGTCCACCACAAAAGAACAAGAAGACTATTCGTCATGATTTACTTAAGTTCAGTAAATATGGTTATACTTATAAGTTTAAGTATAAGTCTGTAGCATTGGAGAAGTTTCAATGTGAGACAGAACAAATAAGAAGAATCAAAGTATGGCAGAAAGATAAAAGTTTCTCAAATCTGAAAAGATGGGAGACTACTTTAGTATCATGTTTATGATCATCTTAATGATTAAGATACCATATCACAATTGGTCCTCTAAAGTCATCTTAGTGCATTCTTATGACTAAGAAGAGGAGTCATGAATTGTTGAAATGGTTAAATCAAAAAGATGAGTCATACTTCGTTCCAAAACAAATTCTTAGAGTCATACTCCAAGATTGTAACTTGAGTGACATATTTTAAAGAGGGTTTGTTAACACTAGTCAAATGTAAGAGTAAAAGGTTATCTACTTTTGTACATTTGAAATTGGTAAGTTGTGATGTTTTGGATAAAACAGAGACCAACTTAGGCCAATTGTGTAAAGTGTTAGTCTTGATAAAGAATCCACACTATCTCTTGAATATTTGACCAAGGGAGTCTTATATGTCAAGAGGACAGTGGGAGTCTTAAAGCTCTTGAAAGTTTCAAGACTTAATCAAGAATAAAACCTAAAGTCCTTCACTAGCACACGACTTGAGGTTTATAACCTATCGTGTTGAAATTTTTGTGCCTATTAAAGTTGGCTTTGCATAGGAGTTCTGAGAGTTCTCAATTGGTTGCACAACTACTTGGAAGCAATGGCAGGCACCTGAGCTGCCAAATGGCAAGAATTCAAGATTGCACAAGTTTAATCAATATGAGTTTGGATTTGTCACTAACCTTGTCTTGTGATTATGGTTTTGACAAATTCACATGGATAAGAACACATACACTATTAAATCTAAGTGTCATAAGGTTTCTCTCCGATTCATGAAAGTGATGGTGAGGAAACACTTTCACTAAGTAGATTTTAGCTAGATAGCAATTGTGATATTTGCATTCTCAAAGTCGTTAGTGGAGCATGTGTGGTTTACCGACACACTAACATGGACTTATGAGAAGTGGCAAAGGTCTAAACAATTGAGACTATGATTACGGCATCCCTTTTCATATTTCTAAAATTGTTTAGACACACATGTGAGCTATCTAAGAGAGGTGTATGATTTTGATAAAGTTTTATCAAAACAATCTAGTATCAGAAATCTGAACTTTGGTATGAAAGTCAGTTGATTTCTGAGTACATGTCAAAGCTAGTGGGAGCATAAGTGTTATGCTAATAATCATCATGTTAGTGGGAGCATGATAATTATGACAAAGGTTGCAAGTTAGCAATGTTAATTATAGAAAACAAAAGTTTCAATTCGTGAGGTTGCAGGGGTTGAAAAAGTTGTTTTGCTATAATTAAGGGAGAGGAAATTATACTTCATTTCAATTCTAAAAGATTAGATTGAGATTTTAATCGTATTTAATCAAGGATATATATATGAATTTCATGTTGGAATGGCTCAACATAAGGAAATTCTATATATGGGTCCATTATTTGCGTTCTAAAATTCGATTATGATTACGGCATCCCTTTTCATAATCTGAATTTTGAGAACTTGGCAAATTGAGTGAGACATCATGAATCGTGTCCCATGAATTTTCAGAACTTGGCAAATTTCATGTTGGACTGGTTTAGTCTTTATGTGAGACATCATGAATCGTGTCCCATATGCTTCGGATATAGGATCGATTACATGTGTTATATTCATCCTTTCTAAAATTTTCCAAATGCCTGGGGCATTATGAAGGGAAAAGTTCTAGAATTGGATATGACTAAAATGATTAAGCAATTGTCGGGGACAATCTAAGGTTTACCAAAGATTGGTTGCTCAAGGACAGTCTGAAGTATAATGTTAATTCTGGAAGGACCATATTGACATAATCTATAAGGAGGCAACTCTTGTTCAGAAGTGATAGTCAAAATGGAATATGGAAATGTTTCAAAGTTAGAAATTATTCAATCTGTGTAAGATTAGGAAACTTAATGAAAGAAGGATGTTTCCAAGGAGCTGATCTCCTTTGGAATGCTCTGTAATGATTGTTGTCAAGTCTTTCTGACTTTGTGCATAATCATTAAGAGGATCAATGCATATAAGTTTAGAATCTAACAGATTTCAGTAAATGGCATGAATTTGGAATTCTTGCATTTGCAGTAAGGATTTGGGACTGTGAAAAGAGGATCATTGGAGTGATGTTCAATTGATCTATTTTACAAAGTAAAGATCATAGACAAACATAGTATGCATACGTGGTGTATGGCATGACTAGTGTTTAGAAAACATAGTGTACATGCTTGGAGCATGGGACAACTATTGTTTTAAATTCAAGTATAAAGTTGATAAAACCGAAACAATGAATAATGAGTAATCAGTATTGTGATAAATAAAAGTGTTTATTTATATTCATAGGGTTTGATACCATATTTGATTCATTTATTCTTGTGTTTCACTTTGCATGTTTTTGACTTCCAGAATAACTAAGTCGCTCTTCCTGAATGATTAAGTTATTCAAACCATCCACAGTCGGTCATATGTTGGAAGTAGATATGAATCAAGACTGTCATCGGTTGGTTTGTAGAGGTCCAAGTTGGTGGACAAAGTGGTGCTACAACACAAATGAGTGCTCATAAGTTCTGAGTATTGGATTCAACCCGCGCTCATTTGAATCACTTCATGGATTTTATCACGAGTGATCATGAGACGATAATATCTTATATTCTTCAAACCTAGAGATATGAGTTGCTACTATGAGTTGGTTATACATTGATTGCATGAAAACGCATTGGTAACTCGATGTTATAAAACGTGCCTTTGTGTATGATTCAACAAGTAGTAGAACAAGCCATATGAGTCGAAGTTTATCCATTCCTTTTACCTTCGGGATAAAAGCGATATCTGTGGGCCCCTCGATGATTTAAAGATGATACATGTGAGTGCTTGGCCAAGCCATGACTGATTTGATTTGTTCAGTCAGTCAGTCATCATGAATCGGAAATCGGGAAACAACAAATGGACAGAGAGAATGATTGATAATCCATGTCTCAGTCCATATGATATCTAGAATGGAGGAATATATGATCCCTTATCTAATGGACAAGTCATTGACAAAGGTCAGAGTTCATCGACAAGGTTAGAGTTCGACAGAAGCTTTTGAGAGCTACGATTGCTGATCGGTTCCTGAAGTCATACGCAATAATAGTTTTAGACTTATCCAAGTGGGAGACTGTTGGATTAATGTCTAAGTCCATAACTATAATTGGTAAGACTTGACCCGATCCGACATGGTCCATCTGGCTTGCATGGCATCATGCGTTTGGATAGACTATAATGAGAGAAATAACACTTAATGTTGGTTAATATATTATAAGTTCTAATATATATTAATAAGGTTATTTAATTAGTATTGATCAAGAATTAATTTGGAATTAATTAAGTGATCAAAAGGAGACTAATTAAATATATGGGTTGATTGTGTAAATCATTCATTCTTATATATGTGGGCTTGTGATCCAAGATTCCTTATGTTGGACTAAGTCCATGGGGTGACCCATGGATACTCCATGGAGGTTAAAATCCATGGAGCATAAGGAATGGGTAAAGTTATGAGTTACATGGTGTAACCCTAATAGCCACCATATAAAAGAATCCCATGGCTCAAGAAATCGTGCACTAATGTGTGAGTGTGAGGGCTAGACGATTTGAAGGAGTGTTCAAGTTTCTCTCAAGTTATTCCAAGTGTATTTGGTGTTGTGTGAACCATTTGAGGTGTCACACTTGGGGCACTAGGCACTGAAGCTTCATGAAGAAATTCTACATCAAAGAGGTATGCATTCTATCTTGTTATATTTATTATTTTGTATGCTAGATTAGGATAATACCTTGGATGTTCATAATTGTATGTATAATAGAGAAAACATAGATCCAAGGTATTTAGGGTTGCATGTACACTTAGGAGTGTTAGAATGCTCATAACCCAACAGTTGACGCTCTCGTTGATCTCGATCTCGTCGAGTGGGATTATAAGAGTCTCGTCGGATAGGCACTTTTTCAAATTTGAGACGTGGAAGGTAGGATGTACATTACTGAGTTCGCGAGGTAGGTTGAGTTTGTAAGCTACGAGGCCGATTCTAGCGAGAATCTCGAAAGGCCCTATGTATCTTGGATTCAGCTTTCCACGCTTTCCGAAGCGTATCATGCCTTTCCAGCGTGAGACTTTCAAAAGGACTCGGTCTCCCACCTGGAATTCCAAAGGTTTCCTACGTTTGTTTGCGTAGCTTTTCTGTCGGTCTCTAGAGGCTTTCAATCGTTCACGAATTTGAACGATCTTCTCTCTCGTTTCCCGAATGATCTCTGGACCCATGAGAGTGCTGTCAGGAACTCGTCCTTTAGCTAACTGAGTGTCACCCACCTCAGCCCAACACAGAGGGGATCTGCACTTCCGGCCGTAGAGGGCTTCAAATGGGGCAGCCTTGATGCTCGTGTGATAACTGTTGTTGTAAGAGAATCCGACGAGAGGTAAGTAGGTATCCCACGTTTTCCTGAAGTCGATCACACAGGCTCGCAGTATATCTTCCAAGGTTTGGATAGTTCTCTCACTCTGTCCGTCGGTCTGTGGATGGTAGGTTGTACTCATGTCCAGCTTCGTTCCTAAGGAGTTTTGTAGTGA
This sequence comes from Lactuca virosa, assembly GCF_052849685.1. Lineage (NCBI taxonomy): Eukaryota > Viridiplantae > Streptophyta > Magnoliopsida > Asterales > Asteraceae > Lactuca > Lactuca virosa. The sequence continues at coordinate 410,969,126 of NC_136428.1, read as the reverse complement.
CTGCCAGAACCTCGAAGTGAATCTACTATCTCTATCGGAGAGAATAGATATAGGAACACCATGCAGTCGTACGATCTCCCTAATGTATGTTCTTATGAGCTTCTCCATCTTGTCGGTTTCTTTGATGGGTAGGAAGTGTGCGGACTTGGTCAATCTGTCGACGATGACCCATATGGTATCAAGTCCACCCGTTGTCTTGGGTAGCTTGGTTATGAAGTCCATAGTGATCCGCTCCTACTTCCATTCAGGTATCTCCGGTTGCTGGAGTAGACCTGATGGTTTCTGGTATTCGACCTTGACCTTGGCGCAAGTAAGGCATTTACTCACGAAGGTAGCAATCTCTGCCTTCATGTTAGGCCACCAGTATGATTTCTTGAGGTCCAGATACATCTTATCTGAACCTGGGTTGACGGAATATTGAGTGTTGTGCACTTCCTTCATGACCAAGTCTCTGAAGCCACCGTGTTTCGGTGTCCAGATCCGGTCCATGATATATAAGGCTCCGTCACCCTTGACTTCTAAGTTCTTATCCATTCCTCGCAGGGATTCTCCCGCTACATTTTCAGGTTTCAAAGCTTCGAGCTGAGCCTCCTTTATCTGTGTGGGTAGATGCGATTGGATAGTCATAGTTAATGACTTAACTCTTCGACCAGAATATTCTTTCTGACTTAGGGCGTCTGCTACCATGTTGGCTTTACCCGGATGATAACGAATTTCGCATTCCTAGTCATTGAGTAGCTCGACCCACCGTCGTTGTCTCATGTTGAGTTCTTTCTGGTTGAAGATGTGCTGGAGGCTTTTGTCGTCGGTATAGATGGTGCTCTTCGTACCATACAAATAGTGTCTCCAGATTTTTAGGGCGAACAAAACCGCTCCTAATTCGAGGTCGTGCATGGTGTAGTTGACCTCGTGTGTCTTCAGCTGTCTTGAGGCGTAGGCGATGACCTTACCTCGTTGCATCAGAACACAACCGATCCCTTGGTTGGATGCATCGCAGTATACCACGAAGTCTTCTATCCCTTCGGGGAGGGACAGTATCGGTGCGGTGCATAAGGCTCGCTTCAGGGTTTGGAATGCCTTCTCTTGTTTCTCTTCCCAGTCAAAGGCCACGCCTTTCTGGGTCAATGTAGTCAGGGGTTTCGCGATTCGAGAGAAGTTTTGAATGAACCTGCGGTGGTAGCCAGCGAGGCGTAGAAATTGACGAATTTATGTAGGCGTCTTTGGTGCTGACCAGTTCTCAATGGCTTTAATTTTGGAAGGGTCCACATGGATTCCTTCTTCGCTCACCACATGTCCTAAGAATTCGACCCTTCGGATCCAAAATTCGCACTTAGAGAACTCTGCGTATAGCTTCTCCGATCGTAAGGTTTCCAGGACTTGTCGTAGATGATTTCTATTCTCTTCCTTACTTCGAGAGTAGATAAGTATGTCATCAATGAAGACGATGACGAACTGATCCAAGTAAGGACGGCATACCCTATTCATTAAGTCCATGAATATTGCGGGCGCATTGGTCAGTCCGAACGGCATTACTACGAACTCGTAGTGTCCGTAACGAGTTTGGAAGGCTGTCTTTGGAACATCCTCCTCAAGCACTCGCAACTCGTAGTGTCCGTAACGAGTTCGGAAGGTTGTCTTCTCACTGAACCATGCAATCAAGATCCATCTTCATGACCAGAATCAGCATACACTTCCTTTAAGTTTCTTCACTTTTCTTTGATTCTTAAAACATCAACATGTGACCCAGTCACATCATGTAACAAGAATCTCAAAATAGAAACTTAACAGAGTTAGATAGTGGACTTTACCTGAAATAGAGTCAAACTTCTTGACTAGACCTTCTATCAGATCTTTCAGGTAGTTAAGGCAGTTTCGCAACCAATGCCCCTTCCTTTGGCAAGAGAAACATATGGACTCTTTGGGAATGGTGTACTGGACTATCACAGACTTGCCTTTCTCTTTACCAATTGGTCAACCGAGTTGACTATGGCCGATTCCTTTCCATTGGGAAGAGGAAGTTTTTCTAGATGTCCAATGTTACCATTTTCAAAGTTCGTAGAAGTTCGGGGAGTTGATCTTCTAATCAAATTTGCTCTACCAGTGCTTCAAATCATAGTTGATTTAGCAGCACAAAGCAAATAGGTAAGATCATTAAGGGTCATGTCGTAGTCTGTTTCATAGTAGTCCCAAAGAAACTCACTATGTGACTTAAAAAGTGATTGAACATCCAACTTTCTTAAGACTTTGACACCCAACTCTCCCGACTTGTCAATATGTGATTTCATCTCCAAGATGCGATCACACATAAACCTTGCTTGCCAATAGGGCTTGAGTGACCTTGAACTTGTGGGTTAGGGAGAATAATTGGAGGAGGTGGAGGAAGTGAAGTTCCAAGAGATTTGGGAAGATCATATATGTCTGAACTAGACATCTTTTGGGAGATATTCAAGATAGTTGATTTAAAGTCCTTAATATAACACCCAATATGAAATTTTAAGGCTAGGACCCAACACAACATTTTATAACTTGGAAGAGGGATGCCATAATCCAGGTTATAAAATATTTGAAGGTAGGTGAATGACGATTCACCAATTTCCACCATGAAAACGAAATAATTTATTAGGTTTTAATTGGTTTTGAAACTCCAAGATTCTTTTGAGATTCATTGAACTTTTCAATGGCATGTTTCAATCTCGATTGTGCCCTCTCAGGTTTTGTGACTGGGATGCCGAGGATCACAAAACAAGGTGTGAAGTAACCATGCAAATTACTTGGTACTCTTAAATGTTTATCGCCCAACCGATGTGCCGGTTAACCACACACACTCCATCGGCCTATGATAAACTTTAAGAAACCCTTTGCCTACCTTGTTATATCAAGCTAGTGTGCCGGTTAACCACACGTACTCCACTAACCGACTTAAGCAAAGTGCAAAGTGTAATTTCATGGGTTAGCACCTTATTTACATTTTCCTAAGTAACTAAGATTGGGAATTTATAAACGGTTTAGTTGCTTAGTATTTATCATTAATACTTTTAATGAAGGGAGAATTATAGTCCTTGTCCTACCCGTTCGGCTAACGACCCTCCACCAGTCAAGGAAGCGGTGAGTGAGAGTGGACACCCATTAAACTGCCATTTTATAGGCAGTAACCTTATACCCCCCTTATAGACCAGCTTCGTGAATGAGGCCTACTAACGGTAAGACTGACTTGCTCTTATACATATATATATATATATATATATATATATATATATATATATATATATATTATTAACTTATAATATTATAAAGTATAAGGGTTGAATTTTAACTTTTAAAATCCTAAGGGCTTAATTTGGAATTATAGTATTCAGGAAAGAAAACTTTTTCAAATTCCAAAACTTGAGGGCAAGTTTTGAACTGTTCAAAAACTTTTCAATTCCATAACTTATGTGTTTAAAGTAGTTTTAATTCAAAAACTCTTCAAGTTCCATAATTTGAGGACAAGTTATGGAAGACTTTAAACCATTAAAAGAATGTGACTCTTCATTATTCATAACTTATGGAAAACTTTATGAGTTTTATGAAACTTAAATGTGACTTTTCATATAACTTGAGGACAAGTTACAAAAACACATTTTAGAATCAATTCTTAGATTAATTTGGATTGAAAACCACAAGTTCACATAACATTCCTATTAACCTAAGCAACTCATAAGAACAAGATAATTTAATCAAACTTTTTCATGTAATTAGCCTAATCACTACACTAATACAAAACATGAATCTATTGACAATTATCTTTGAAATTGGATTAGCATGAACATTACCACATCAAAAACAGGTTTACAAGTTCAAAAACAGGTTTACAAGTTCAAAAACAGCTTAGGGTAATAATCCTAGTCCAATTCCAGCCAAAAACATCAAACAACAAGCTGTGAGCACCCAAAACTCGTCGAGTTCCTTGAGGAACTCATCGCGTTCATGCCCAAAATGATGAACTCGTCGAGTTTTTTGCATAAACTCGTCGATTTTTATGGTCTGGACAGTTTCAGCTTTGAAAAAAACAAGTTTGCATCAAGTATAAGTGAAAACAAGCCTAGGCTCTGATACCACTGTTGGGTTATGAGCATTCTAACACTCCTAAGTATACATGCAAGCCTAAATACCTTGGATCTATGTTTACTCTATTATACATGCAAATATGAATATTCCAAGGTATTACCCTAACTAGCATACAAAACATTGATTCTTGGGTAATAAAATAGATAGAATACATACCTTGTTAATGTAGCTTGACTCCATGAAGCTCGAGAGCCTAGTGCCCCAAGTGTGACACCTCAAATGGTTCACACAACATCACCAACACATGGAATAACCATGAGAAGAAGACACTCATGCTCAAATCGGCTAGCCGTCATATATATATATATATATATATATATATATATATATATATATATATATATATATATATATATATATATATCACCATATATATATCACCAGTGCCAATTTCTTGAGCTAAAGGGGTCCTTATATAGTGTGCACATTAGGGTTACACCATGTTACCCATGACTTTACCCATTCCTTATGCTCCATGGGTTTTAACCTCCATGGAGTATCCATGGATCACCACATGGGTTAAACCCAACATAAGGAATCATGGATCATAAGCCCACATATATAAGAATGAATGATTTACACAATCAATCCCCATATATTTAATTAGTCTCTTTTTGATCACTAAATTAAGTCCAAATTAATTCTTGATCAATACTAATTAAATAACATGATTTCATATTAATATATTAGAACTTATAATATATTAATATGTCACAAATGTCTTCTCCTCACAAACGGTCTATCCAAATGTTCCGATGCCATGCAACCGAAATGGACCATGCCGAGTCGGGTCAAGTACATACCAATTATAGTTATGGACTTAGACACTAATCCAACAAACACGTGGCACAATATAGGGAGAGGATGGAGATTATTCCTATCCCCAATCGCTTGAAAGAAGCCTGTATGTGCAAGGGATTTGGTTCCACCCTCACAGAATTTGCTCTGAAATGCCTCCTTAACGTTCCTACTTATTCAATCACATCATTTGCTCATTTGAATAATTTATTTAATAACCAGTTTTCTTGCAGCAGAACATTCGAAAAGATCACCAGTGATTTCTATCGAGTGGTTCAGGACCTTAAAGAATCCCTTTGAACTTTTGTGAACAGGTTTGGCTGGGAAGCTTTGAGCATCCCCAGCATCGACATGGCAACTGCAGTTGAAGCCTTTAAAATGGGTTTAAAGAAGGATTCTCCGTTCTACAAAGATCTCGTAATGAACCCATGCAGTTGAATGGATGAAGTTAGGAGAAGGGCATTGAGATTCATCAGACTCGAAGAAGACAAGGAGATCCAAAAAAGGAGCAACCCACCAAGCTCATATGATCACCCAAATTGGAAGGCCGATTCCTCGGCCCATAGATCCTATAAGTCAAAGCCTTACTCCAAACCCGACCATCACAGGGTAATGCCCTTGAAGATGAGGGGGAGGAAGAAGATTTCCCTAAAATTACTGACTATTGTTTTTATATGGATATTTCAGGTGTAATCTTTTAGATGCAGGATCTTGGAGACAAAGCCAGGTGGCCAAGGAAAGGAGAAAAATCCACTTCTTGGAAGGACAAGTCCAAATCGTGTGCATATCATGAGGACTTTAGTCACGTCACGGAGGATTCAATAGCCCTCAGAAAGGAAATCAACTACCTCCTGGGAAAAGGATACTTCAAATAAATCCTTGGGAGAAGAAAGGAAAAATCCAAAGAAAAAGACCAGGATCCTCAGAAGACCCTCAAAAGACCAGGATCCCCCATGGTTGACACCAAGGTGATCATTATGATATCTAGAGGATCTGCCATTTGTGGTACCTTCTAATCTATGGCAAAAAGGCACGCCAAAGTATATAAAAAAGAGAAGGAGAATGGACCACGGAAGAACACAACGATCGCTAACCAAAAGGAAATCAACTTCGACGAAGCGGTAGACAGGACGTCTAGGATCCTCGCCATGACAGAGTAGGGATTACTCTCTACATTGCCAACCATTTCGTCAAAAGGATCCTCGTCAATGGAGGATCATCATTTAACATCATACTCATGGATGCATTAAAAAGAATAAACATCCTGGAGTATGAGATGGTTGCAAGATTCTCAGTACTAATTGGCTTCAGCAGAGAAACTAAACACACCATCGGCAAGATAAACCTACCAATCTACATAGATGGGATAAACTATGTACAACGTTTTTGTGTGATTAACACATTATATTCTTATAACTGGATAATAGGTAGACCGTGGATCCATGAAATGAAGGCCATTCCATCGATTTATCATCAATGCGTAAAGATGCCCACCCCATGCGGGACAGTCAAGACCATAGGAGACCAATAAGAATCCAAGGAATGCTATAATACTTCGATTAAGTCCTCAATAATACCACGACAAAGTTCTCATAGGATCCTCAACGCCTGAACAAATCGAAAAGGATCTCATAAAGTTCCTCAAGGCCAGACGCAAAATGTTTGCATGGAGACTTGAGGAAATGATAGGTATTGACAAAAACATAATAACCCATAATCTTAACATTGACCCATCTTTCAGACCAATATGATGGGTTTAGAGAAAAACAACAATCCTATGGTGCACATGCAAACCCTAAATATTTGGATCTAGTTTTTCTAATTGTACATGCAATAATCATCCAAAGCTTACCAACCCTAATCTAGCATACATAAAATCGAAAATCATAACTAAAAACTAAGTTAGGATGTTACCTTTCAATTGTAGCTTGATCTTTAACCTTTGAGATCTTTAGTATCACAAGTGTAATACCTCTAATCGATCACAAACACCAAGAGCAAGTTGAAGAATATGAGAGAGAAAGAGAGGAGGAGGTGGAGGAGGCTCAAAATCCGCCCTAAGATCCTTCTAGGGTTTCTGGTAGCCGAAAATATGATGCCAAAGGGTTCCTTATATAGCTGAAGAATTAGGGTTTCAATCAAAGACCTAATCTGGTTGCTTAGGCTCTAAGCAGCCCATAAGATCCTTCCAGAATCCTTATCATGGACGAAATACTTATGGGCTATCCATAAGATTTCATCCACGCCTATCCATAGGGATCCTCAGTCTATTTTTTCAATTATCACATAATTACAATATCAGTCCCCTTAATTTACTTAATCTCTCTTGACCACAAAATTAAATCAAAATTAATTCTTGACCAATATCAATTAAATAATATGACTTCTATTTTAATATATTATTCACATAATATATTAATAAATTATAATTACCCTTTTTCCCCATAATTCATCCAGTCAAGTTGCTTTGGTGAAGGCAAACCAAAAGGACCATGCTACTATCGGGTGAAGTACATACCAAATATAGTTATGGTCTTAGACACATAATCCAACAGTCTCCCACTTGGATTAGTCTAATAACTATAAATGCAAGTACAACTTCAAAATCCGATTAGCAATTGTAGCTCTCAAAAGCTGCTGTCGAACATTGACATGTCCTTTAGATAAGGGATCGTATAGCCCTCCGTTCTCAAGATATCGTGTGGACAAATACCTGGAACACAGTCATACTTATTGTCCAGCAGTTTGTTTCCCGATTTCCGATTCGTCTGACACAAAACTTAATTGAACACATTAACTTAGTGCTGATCGGGCCCGACACATAAGTCAAACCAAATCATCGAGGGACTCAAGATATCACTTTTAACCTCGTAGGATAAAAGGAACAGATAAACTTCGAATTTTATGCTTGTACTATTTACTCATCAAATCGTACACAACAATACGTTTTATAACATCAAGTTATCGATGCATTTACGCATTTTCAATGCACAACCAAGTTGTAAACAACAACTCATATATCTAGGTTTAAAGACTCTATGATATTATCGTCTCACAATCAATCGTGATTAAATTCCAGGAAGTGATTCATGTGAGCGCGAGTTTAGTCCATTACTCAAATCTTATTTCAGAAGTACTCATGAACGTTGCATCAAACTTTTGCTATGTCTACATGCTTTAGACAGTCTACAAGCCAATTCATGACAGTCTTGATTCATACTTACTCCCGACATATGATCAATTGTGGATACTTTAAATAATCTTATTATTCGGGAAGTCAAAACATGCAAAGTGAAACAATAGTAAATAATTAATAGAAGACAGTGACTTTACTTATAAATAATACTCCTTTATTTAATCATCAAATGTTAATTACAATATATCTATTACAACTTTCTAAAGCTATCTAATCACTAAAACTAATATCCTCCTTCAGCCCAATACTCCTAGCATGCTGCAAGTGCTTAACCCTACTCAATCCCTTCGTAAGGGGACCTGTTGGGTTCTCTTCTGACGATACCCTTTTTACTAAGAGGAGTCCCTCTTCTACCCGATGTCTAAAAAAGTGATATTATCTGTCGAAATGTCTAGATCTGCCATGATCCCTCGGTTCCTTGGTCAAGGAAACCACACCATCGTTATCGCAGAAGATCTCCATAGGATCCTTTATGGCAGGTACAAATCCAAGGTCTCTGATCAAGTTCTTTAGCCATATCACCTCCTTCGACGCTTCGCTCGCTGCTATGTACTCTGATTCGCACATTGAATAAGCTACGGTCTCTTGTTTGGAACTTTTCCAAGTCACTGCTCCTACATTTAGGGTAAATACCCAGCCCGACCGAGAGCGGAAATTATGTCGTTCGGTCTGAAAAATGGCTTCACTATATCCTCGAACTCTCAAGTCATCACTCCCACCGAGGATAAGAAACCAATCCTTCGTCCTCCGCAGGTACTTAAGAATGTTCTTTACCGCAGTCCAATGTGTTATACCAGGATTCCCTTGATATCTGCTGACCATGATCAAAGCGAAGGCTACATCAGGGCGAGTACATGTGATAGCATACATGATCGACCCAACAGCGGAAGAATAATGTACTCGACTCATATCTGCTATCTCATCTTCGGTACTTGGGCTTTGAGTCTTACTCAACTTGGTATTGCTTTGGATTGGTAACTCCCCTTTCTTGGAATTCTCCATGCTAAAACGTTTTAACACTTTGTCCAAGTAAGTACTTTGACTAAGTCCTATTAGCCTTTTATTCCTACTTCTCAATATCCCTATCCCTAGAATATAGGCAGCTTCTCCGAGTTCCTTCATAGCGAAGCACTTCCCAAGCTAAGACTTAACTTCCTGCAAGGTTGGCATGTCGTTTCCTATGAGCAGTATGTCATCCACATACAAAACGAGATAGCTAACTATACTCCCACTGGATTTGACATATACATAGGACTCATCCTCGCTTCTCGAGAAACCAAACTCTTTAACTTTCTCATCGAAACAAAGATTCCATATGCGACATGCTTGTTTTAGTCCATACATGGATTTCTCAAGCGTACACACTCTATTAGGGTGCTTCGCATCGACAAAACCATCTAGCTGATTCATGTAAACATCCTTATCTAACTTCCCATTAAGTAAAGCGGTTTTGACATCCATATGCCATATTTCATAATTATGAAATGCAGCTATGGCTAGCATAACCCTTGTAGATTTAATCTTCACTACTGGTGAGAAGGTCTCATCATAGTCAACTCCAGGAGTTTGAGTAAAGCCCTTCGCAACCAATCGCGCCTTATATGTGTGTACTTTCCCATCCATGTCAGTCTTCTTCTTGAAGATCCACTTGCACCCGACTGTCCTACAACCTGGTACATTGTCAAACAAGTTCCAAACTTGATTGTCATACATGGATTGAATCTCGCTGTCCATAGCCTCTTTCCATTTTGCAGACTCCGGGCCTGACATGGCTTCCTTGTAGTTGTTTGGTTCATCCAAATTTATTAGTGTACTATCACTAATAAATGTATCACCCTCAGCAGTCATATGGAAACCATATAATACAGGTGGAACACTAACTCTACTTGAACGTCTTAGAGGTAGGGACTCGTCAATCGGTTCAACGGGAGTTTCCTCCTCGGGTTGAGCGCTAGTATTAGAGGTTCCTTCATCGCTTGATTCTTGAAGCTCTTCAAGATCAATTTGCCTCCCACTGTCTTCTTGGCATATGAGTTCTCTCTCTCAAAAAACCCCTCTCCTCGCAACGAAGACAACATTGTCACTCGGTCTATACAAGATATATCCAAAGGACTTTTGTGGGTAGACGATGAAAATACACTGCTCACTACGAGGTTCGAGCTTGTTGTGAGTCTCTCATCTTACGAAAGCCTCGCAACCCCAAACCTTGATATGTGCCAACGAGGGAACCTTCCATGTACACATCTCGTGAGGCGTTTTGGCAACCTTCTGAGTTGAGAGTAGATTAAGGATATGGGCGGAAGTCTTTAAGGAATACCCCCAGAATCATATAGGTAACGAAGCTCGACTCATCATGGAACGAACCATGTCCAATAAGGTTTGATTGCGCCTCTCCGCCACACCATTCAACTGTGGTGTTCTGGGCAGCGTCAATTGCGAAAGAATTACGCATTCCTTAAGATAATCGTGTAACTCGATACTAAGATACTCACCACCTCGATCGGATCGGAGCATCTTTATCTTCCTGCCCAGCAGATTCTCCACTTCTTGTTTAAGCTGTTTGAACTTTTCAAAAGTTTCAAACTTGTGCTTCATTTAGTACATATAACCATATCTGCTATAATCATTGGTAAAAGTCACATAGAAGCGGTTCGCATCCCTTGTGGTAGATCTAAATGGTCCACATACATCTGTATGTATGAGATCCCATAAACCCTCACCCCTTTCACAAGTACCAGTGAAGGGTGACTTGGTCATATTTCCAAGTAAACAAGATTCCCACGTGTCATCCGACTTGAGATCGAATGACTCCAACACTCCATCCTTTTGGAGTTGGGCTATGCGCTTCTTGTTGACATGTCCAAGACGACAATGCCACAAGCATGCTTTATCCAAACCATTGGACGAATCAATATGCAACACATTATTTCCTAAGTTATCTACAACATTCACAGTTTCATATACTCCATTACAAGGCAATGCTTCAAAATAGAAAGTACCATTCAAGAAAGCATTAATAGAACCAATTTCATTATTAAACGAAAATCTAAAACCTTGTATGTACAAACCATGAAAAGAAATAATGTTTTTCGCCATTCCCGACGAGTAGCAACAGTCATTCATATCTTAACCTAACCCATTACTAAGCACTAAAGAGTAAACTCCAATCTTGGTGACAGGCGACGCTTTCCTATTCCCCATAATCACGTTCATCTTCCCATGCTCCACATCCCTACTTCTTCTTAGACTCTGCAAATCAAAACAAATGTGAAAACCACATCCTGTATCAAGGACCCACGAACTAGCATGTGATGAGTTATTATATTGAATAGTGTAAACACCTGCGAAGATGGGCTTTATCTTCCCATCCTTGATGTCCTGAAGATACTTCGGGCAACTTCATTTCCAATGCCCTTTCTCGTGGCAGTAGAAGCACTCTGTTTCTTTTGGGTTGATAGAGGGGGCAGCAGAACCAACCTTTGTTCCACTAGAAGAGGATCCATCATGGGACTTTACTTTGTGGCTCTTAGAAGGAGCCTTCCTCTTCTTCCATTTTCCTTACCCAATAGCCAAGACAGGGGCAGCAGTAGTAGGAGCAGATGCAACAAATTTTCCTTTTAGACTACTCTCAGCAGTCCTTAGCAGGCCTTGAAGCTTGCTCAGAGTGACCTCCTCCTTGTTCATATGATAGGTGTCACACCCCGCTAAAGCGGAAACGCAAGGTATGACAGCGACAAAGGTTTCATTGCAAAAGATAAAGATACATCACCATAGCAATATTTAAAAGTTTACAACCCATAGCTTAAACAAAACAAGTACAAGTTTTCCAAAATGACATTGTTCAAAATATAACTTCATAAAATAACTTCCACACGATGCAGCATGCTATATGATGATGAATCTCTATATCCACTTACTAATTATTTCCTGAAAAAGCATGTAAAACGAGCGTCAACTATGAAAATAGTTGGTGAGTTCACAGGTTTATAAAATCAAGATTTGGTATAAGACTTTTCAAAAATCAAGTACATTACTTTAATGAGAACAAAGTTCATTGCTATAATGAGAAACAAAGTTGATTGCTAAAATTGATAAACGAGTTTATTGCCATAATAGATAACAAGTTTATTGCTATAATGTGTAACGAGTTTGTATGTAAATGAGCAAACAATGAGTCTCAACCAAACCTATGACTGAAGCCCTATCAAGATCTATGCTTATCGTTCCATAGATGAATATGGTATCATGCACTCCAGCAATAGGGAGAGTGAGGAGTTGTCAATTCCTAATAGCGCTATCCATAATGACCATTGGCTCAAAGAGTTAATGGTTAGAGATAAGGGAAGGGCCTTAATACGATAAGTTCTCATGTTCCGTGATGCATAGACATACATAGAGAGACATAGCAATAAAATAGCAATCATGTTTGATACAAATCAATTTAAATATAACATTCAGATAATAGTTTTTCGGGACATGCTTTTCCACCCCAAAACATAAAAACTGAAAATAGGGGAGTGCGTGAATACTCACAACGTTTCGAGTAGGTACAAGTGGTACTTCGGAATGCACCAACGTCTTACTACCGGGATCCTACGACATCAAACACACACTAGTGAGTTTCCATGTCGAAATCTAATGCTAATATACTAAATTCTACATATAGTGAAATGCCAATTTATGTTTTAGTATTTGATTTTATATTAATTGGTTACACGTTTTCTGAAATAATGAAATTCTACAAATCGTGCGATTAATTTCAACATTGGAATATAAATTTTCCAAATTTTTAAGTCCTTATTACAACATAAATTCACGGAAATAGCATTCAAAGGATAAAAATTCTCAAACTTTTTATTTAACTGTTATTACACAATACTAAGCTGGGAAAATTATAAAAATGGATTTCCAAGCTGTTTAATTATATTTTATGATTTTTGAGCATTTATTCCAATAAAAATTGAAATAAATAGAAAACAGTTTCCAAAATTACCCAAACTTTTTATTTAACTGTTATTATACATAAATAGGCTGGGAAAAATATAAAAGATATTTTTCAGTGGGTATTTCTATTTTTCCTTGTTTTATTCCTTTAAATAATCTTTAATTGAAGAAATAATATTAAACAGTTAAAATAAATTACCAAAAATTTTTGTAACATCATTTACAGTATAAATAACCTGAGAAAAATATCAAAAGTGGTCTTCATATTATATAATCCGGTTTTGGGTATTTATGTGTATTTAAGTGTAATTAACTTTAGAAATTAAGAGAAAAATAGTTTACAGTGGAGAAAAATCCTTAACATTTTTATGTAACCTCCTACTGTAAAACATGATGTTCTGGTAAATTTTCATGAATTTTGGATAATCAGAACTATTTTTCCTATTTTTAAACCATTATAATTACCAAAAATTGGGAAAAATAGCAAGGCATGATGAAAAATGTTGAAATTATTTTTCTGAGTCATCCATCACAGGTAAGGTATGCGAAAATTGTTAGATAAAATTTTCACAGTCTCCAAAGTGGTTTTGTGATTTATTATATCCTAACAAAAAGAAAATTGGAAATCATACCAAACAGCAACAAAAATTGATGAAATTTAGTGAGGGGTCATTATCCATCATAAGGGTCATTCATGAATTTGTTCCGGATTTATTGACCTCTGGAAGTATTTTATGTGATTTATGCCCTTGGTTTCTAGCAATAATTTTAATAAATCAAAGAAATAATAAAAGCTTTTGGTATTTTACAGATTATCACATGCATGTGAGGGCTTTCAAAAGGAAAAATGTTCGAAATTTATTCAGAAGGGAAATAGGGGTATTGAACCCAAACAAGATAAGAAATGTTGCATGCAATGGTGCATGAGATGTAAATGTGGCTGAAGTTCATGAATTTGTGAAGCACATTCTGTGGGGTTTTAAGCCACGAAATTTCAGCCATCATTCACTGGATATGTTAAGTTTCTAAAGTATTTTTCCCCAGATTTATGGTTGGGTTTAAGGCCATTGATCATGCAAGGCAAAAATGGTGATCATAGAAAAAGAGCTGTTTGCGCAACCATTTTGTAAAAATTGCCAAAAATCGGATATTTAATATTTTACAGTAAGCGCAGTTGGGTTTGAAAGTTAACTCATGGAGCTATCCAATGCAAAAAGAATATCATGATTTGGTTAAGGAATGACCGAGATATGGTCGTTCAAAGCTGAATAAAGTAATCTGGCAGATTGCATGTTTGCTTTGAGTGCATCCTTAGGACATTTTGACAAGAACATCATGCATGCCTTTGATAAGGTCCGATTTCTAGCACATGCATAGAGTGAATGAGCATCCAATATGTACTAGAAATGGTTTAAATGCTTTTGACCATGCAAGAACACAAAGAAATGGAGAAGAAGATGTAATACTTGTTTTTGAAGTCACATGAACATATGTGCATCATTTTCACTCCTTGCATGGGTTTGATCCCGGATTTTCACCATTTCAAACACATGCATTGTGTTATGGTGAGAATCTACAAACCACAAGGGAAAAATAAAGATTTCTAGCCATGGAAAGGCATAGAATCCGAAAAGAAGAGAAAACTAAGAAGAAAAGGAAGTAGAATCATGAAACTATGGAAGAAGATGTTGTTGTTTACCTTGGTTTTGATCTTGAGGGAAGTAAGAACACTTCAAGGTCTTCTAAATCTCGAAATTTGGCAGAGGAATGGGAGGATTTTCGTGAGTTAGAGAGAGAGAGGAAGAGAGTTTGTGTGTTAGGAGGGTGGAGTGTGAGAGAGTGAAGAGAGAAGAGGTAGTGTGAAGGTTTAAGCTTAATGATTGAGTTTTGGGAAGAGGGAGCATGGGGAGAGGGGAGATGGCCGGTTTTTGAGTGGATTAGGAGCCCTCTCTCTCCAAAAATTCAAATTAATAATTTCCCTCTTCATTTTTTTAAAAAATTTAATTTTTATAAAAGTGATTCTTTAAGCAATTTTTGATTTATTTAAAAATCTTGTTTTTAACTAATTAATTATGATTAATGCATGATAATTTATATTTCTATTTCATTGGTATAATCCATAATTTGATTAATAAAATTTGATATTTGGAAGTTTATAGCCAAATTTTATAAGGTTTTTAAGCTTTATGATTTATAAATTTGGATTTTTAGCTCTCTTAGGGTTTTTGGAATATTGTTTGATATTCATCATCATAATGAAGTATAATTAGAATATTTTAATTTATTTTTAGGGTTTTATACCCTTTTTCAATTATAACAAAGCTTGAAAGTTTCATTCAAATTATAGCATTGGCATTTCCTATTATAGTTAAGCAACTTACTAGAATCGTAAGTGTCAAGTATATTAGTCCTAGGTCTTAGATGGATCCTAGTTTATGTAAGATTTTGACCTAATTTATACTACTAGGCCATGGCATGATGTGCATGAATGGTTATTATAAAGATGCATGAGTCCGAGAATGACCTGAATTGACAGTTGTCACAGTATCCCCCACTTAAAAAGAATTTTGTCCCGAAATTCATTCTATGTCATCGCTTGTCATCGTATGGGAAAAGCTGTGGATACTTTTCCTTCATGAAGTCCTCACGCTCCCAGGTGTACTCCGATCCGCGTTTTGAGTTCCATCGAACTTTCACAATCGGGATCTTACTCCGCTTAAGTTGTTTTACCTCCCTGCCAAGGATTTCTATCGGTTCCTCAACGAAGTTTAGCTTATCAATGATCTTAATTTCCTCCAGGGGTACTATCAATGTTTCGTTGGCTAGACATTTCTTAAGATTGGAGACGTGGAATGTGTCGTGAATGGCGCTTAACTCTTGGGGCAACTGGAGTTTATAAGCTACCGGACCAATCCTCTCAATGACTTCAAAGGGTCCAACATATCTCGGGCTTAGTTTTCCTTTCTTACCAAAACGCACAAGTCCTTTCCAAGGCGACACTTTTAAAAGTACCTTGTCTCCTACTTGGAATTCTAATGCTTTTCGACGATTATCTGCATAACTTTTCTGACGATCTCTAGCAGCTTTAAGCCTATCCTTGATGATAGCAATCTTGTCAGATGTTTCCTGGATAAGTTCGACTTTAGTCAACTGTCTGTCTCCGATTTCTGTCCAGCATAAGGGCGAACGACACTTGCGTCCATACAATGCTTCATATGGAGCACATTGGATACTCGTGTGGTAACTGTTATTGTAGGAAAACTCAATTAGAGGCAAATGAGTATCCCAATTTCCTTTGAACTCAATGACACACGCCCGTAGCATGTCTTCCAATGTTTGTATTGTTCTCTCTGTTTGCCCATCTGTCTGAGGGTGGTAAGCTGTGCTCAAATCTATCTTGGTCCCTAGTGCCTTTTGTAGCATCCACCAAAATCGTGATGTAAAACGACTATCTCTATCAGAAATGATGGATAGGGGGTAGACCGGGCGATTCCTCCGGAAACACCTCGGGATAGTTTTGAACCACTGGAATCTCCTTGAGTTGCTTAGCTTCAGGTTCTCTTTCTAGCACGTGGGCCATGAATGCAATACAATTCTTTTTCAGGTACTTGTGAACCTTCACGCTTGATACTATGTTTAAACTTCTTCCTAGCTTCTCACCGTGTATGATAAGGGTTTCTCCATTAGGGAGAGGCACTCTAATGACTTTCTCGTAACAACCAATTTCTGCTTTATTTTTGGATAACCAATCCATCCCTACTATCACATCAAAACTACCTAGCTCTATAGGAATTAGGTCAATGCTAAAGAGTTTATCAGCTAAATTCAGAGTACAACCAGGAATTATATCATTAGCCCTAATTTCATACCCATCAGCAAGTTCAATAGCATAAGCATTCCTCATCTTTCTCGATTTCAAGCCAATTAACGGTCTAAATGCTAAAGAAACAAAACTCCTATCTACTCCCGCATCGAATATTACTGATGCATAATGATTGTTCAGGAGAAACGTACCTGTTATCACTTCAGGGTTCTAACGAGCTTCTTCTGCACCAATCACAAAGGCTACACCTCTTGGCCGCCCACCTTGATTTCCTTGGAAATTTTGCCTAGCTTGGCCTTGTCCATTGTTACCAGGCCCCTTGTTCAGTTTGGGACAAGCACTACGCAGATGATCAGTACTCCCGCACTCGTAACATGCCCTTTTTCCATCCTTATTCAGCTTACAATACTTCGGGTAATGGCCTGTCTGTTTACAGTTTTGGCACACTGGGCAAGCTCCCTTGTGATGGAAGTTACACTTATTGCACTTTGGAAGCGGCCCTGAGTACTGCTTTCGTTACTGCACTTCCCGTTCTTAAGTTTTCACTGGTTCTTGCTCCTGGGCTCTTACCATAAAGTTTCTTGAGACTTTCTGCTTCCTCCCTGACTTGCCTCCATACTTCTTCTCTCCCTGATCTGCTGGCTTCCTCTTGCTACTAGAGCTTTCCTTTGTCGATGCTCCCATCCTTATCACATCATTGTTTAGTCGATTTGCTAGACTTACTGCACTTTGAATGGTAGCTAGGTTTGCTGAGGTAACCATTCCCCGAATCTCTGGTGCCAGACCCCAGATGTAACGATCTATCCGTTTCTCCTCAGGAGTAACCATGTGAGGTACCAGTTTTGCTAGTTCATGAAATCAGACTGAGTACTTCTCTATTTGTGTTCCAACCATAGAATGGTTCCAGAATTCAGATTCAAGCTTCTGAAGTTCATCCTTGGGACAATACTCCTCTATCAGCAGCTTCTTTAGGTCTTCCCAAGTTAGCTGAGATGCCGCTGTACGGCCTCGGGTTTGCACTAGAGTATTCCACCAGGTTAATGCCCTATCTTGGAATAGGCAAGATGCATACTCAACTTTGTTGCGCTCGAGGCATTTGCTAATGTGAAGGACCGACTCCATGCTGTCAATCCATTTCAGCAACCCGACCGCACCTTCCTTTCCATGGAACTCCTTAGGTTTACAGGCCATAAAGGACTTGTAGTTGCATTCTCTTTCATTGTTTCCTCGATTTCCTCCACTACTTCCTTGGTTAGCATTAAGTCCTGCAGTTACTTGAGTAACAATGTTTGGGATTGCTTCCATGAGTTGTTGTGCTACAATTTGAGCAACATCGGGTGTTTCGTTCTGTGGGCGCCCGCGATTAGGCCTTCCTGACATGGTTCTAAGACACAAGAGAAGAAATACGTATAAATACATAAAATAATGTATAATATTTAGTTCACTACTATTTTGAAAATCGTAAGTGTTGTCAAATTAATGGTTTGCATTAATACTAGGCATATAGATTTTAGAAAGGAAAGAAAAGAAAAATCTTTTTATTCAACTATTGACTAAATAAGTTCTAGGGTTTGACGTCATAGTAAAAGTTTTCAAACATAAAATAAACTTCTTCATTACCATTTGAAATAGTCTTAAAACCAAAACAATACATCAATCCCAAAATAAAGTTTTAATGTTTTTCCCCAAAAGATACCCAACATGGGTTTTCATTTCATGACACAATAAAATACTAAAATCAAAACCAAGTACGAATCGCTATCCCAACAAGAAACATCCACACCACAATCAGTAACAGCCCTCCAAACACATAACATGCGGTCATCGCACGACCTGCCACTCGTCTAGCAGCACTAGCAGTGTCAGCAGTCTCCATCGAATGCTGAAACAGGATTTCCATCCTTGTCAACACTTCATCCAAAACTTCCCGATGCTCAGCTATCACAGCAAGACTGTAATGTAGGCCCGCTGCCATCGAATGCATCCTCCGGGACTCCTCCGGGGTCATACCTGACTGCCTGACAGGTATCCCTATAACTCGCTGAGGTGGGGGTGCTCTCGGTCCTGTCATGATGGGTCCTACCTGACTGGTTCCTGCCGTGCCAAGTCCTGCTGTACTGGTTGCTATCCTTCCCGGGATAGGGACACTCTTCCTTGCTGTCCTCCGAATACGAAGCCCATAAAGTGGTGGCTGTGGCAACATTGATGTAGGTGATGCCTCGCGTCGTTGACTCGGGGCGTTGTCATTGCTGATCTCCACCGAGTTCCCTGTATCTTCCGTATCCTCTGATGGGTCTTCTTCTACCGAGGCGGGGGGATTACGTCGAGGGATAATAGTGACGTAGCCGGACTCATCGGCTGAGGCGGTAGCGTGAGAAGATGACGATGTCGACATAGTGGACTGAGACATAGATTCAATGAGATATGAAATAAATGACAATGCATGGCTATAATATGCAATGCTTACACACACCAAAATTAACCTTTTTGAATTTTTGAAATAAAGTTTTCTTAAGAATTTTGTTGAACATATTCCCATTATAATTAGCTCAAGCTTTGTATAAATCTTTCCTTAATTAAACATAGGTGATCAGGCTATGTTTAATCGAGGTCCAATAATACAACGCCCGACCTAATTATACTCGTAATATGTTTGATGTAAAAAGAATTTCTTTGTAAGTTTTAGTTATAGGTTGTGTTTTCTTACAGAAAAACCGATGTTCTCTATAACTTTAGCTCTGATACCATTTCTGTCACACCCCGCTAAAGCGGAAACGCAAGGTATGACAGCGACAAAGGTTTCATTGCAAAAGATAAAGATACATCACCATAGCAATATTTAAAAGTTTACAACCCATAGCTTAAACAAAACAAGTACAAGTTTTCCAAAATGACATTGTTCAAAATATAACTTCATAAAATAACTTCCACACGATGCAGCATGCTCTATGATGATGAATCTCTATATCCACTTACTAATTATTTCCTGAAAAAGCATGTAAAACGAGCGTCAACTATGAAAATAGTTGGTGAGTTCACAGGTTTATAAAATCAAGATTTGGTATAAGACTTTTCATAAATCAAGTACATTACTTTAATGAGAACAAAGTTCATTGCTATAATGAGAAACAAAGTTGATTGCTAAAATTGATAAACGAGTTTATTGCCATAATAGATAACAAGTTTATTGCTATAATGTGTAACGAGTTTGTATGTGTATGAGCAAATAATGAGTCTCAACCAAACCTATGACTGAAGCCCTATCAAGATCTATGCTTATCGTTCCATAGATGAATATGGTATCATGCACTCCAGCAATAGGGCGAGTGAGGAGTTGTCAATTCCTAATAGCGCTATCCATAATGACCATTGGCTCAAAGAGTTAATGGTTAGAGATAAGGGAAGGGCCTTAGTACGATAAGTTCTCATGTTCCGTGATGCATAGACATACATAGAGAGACATAGCAATAAAATAGCAATCATGTTTGATACAAATCAATTTAAATACAACATTCAAATAATAGTTTTTTGGGACATGCTTTTCCACCCCAAAACATAAAAACTGAAAATAGGGGAGTGCGTGAATACTCACAACGTTTCGAGTAGGTACAAGTGGTACTTCGGAATGCACCAACGTCTTACTACCGGGATCCTACGACATTAAACACACACTAGTGAGTTTCCATGTCGAAATCTAATGCTAATATACTAAATTCTACATATAGTGAAATGCCAATTTATGTTTTAGTATTTGATTTTATATTAATTGGTTATACTTTTTCTGAAATAATGAAATTCTACAAATCGTGCGATTAATTTCAACATTGGAATATAAATTTTCCAAATTTTTAAGTCCTTATTACAACATAAATTCACGGAAATAGCATTCAAAGGATAAAAATTCTCAAACTTTTTATTTAACTGTTATTACACAATACTAAGCTGGGAAAATTATAAAAATGGATTTCCAAGCTGTTTAATTATATTTTATGATTTTTGAGCATTTATTCCAATAAAAATTGAAATAAATAGAAAACAGTTTCCAAAATTACCCAAACTTTTTATTTAACTGTTATTATACATAAATAGGCTGGGAAAAATATAAAAGATATTTTTCAGTGGGTATTTCTATTTTTCCTTGTTTTATTCCTTTAAATAATCTTTAATTTAAGAAATAATATTAAACAGTTAAAATAAATAACCAAAAATTTTTGTAACATCATTTACAGTATAAATAACCTGAGAAAAATATCAAAAGTGGTCTTCATATTATATAATCCGGTTTTGGGTATTTATGTGTATTTAAGTGTAATTAACTTTAGAAATTAAGAGAAAAATAGTTTACAGTGGAGAAAAATCCTTAACATTTTTATGTAACCTCCTAATGTAAAACATGATGTTCTGGTAAATTTTCATGAATTTTGGATAATCAGAACTATTTTTCTTATTTTTAAACCATTATAATTACCAAAAATTGGGAAAAATAGCAAGGCATGATGAAAAATGTTGAAATTATTTTTCTGAGTCATCCATCACAGGTAAGGTATGCGAAAATTGTTAGATAAAATTTTCACACTCTCCAAAGTGGTTTTGTGATTTATTATATCCTAACAAAAAGAAAATTGGAAATCATACCAAACAACAACAAAAATTGATGAAATTTAGTGAGGGGTCATTATCCATCATAAGGGTCATTCATGAATTTTTCCGGATTTATTGACCTCTGGAAGTATTTTATGTGATTTATGCCCTTGGTTTCTAGCAATAATTTTAATAAATCAAAGAAATAATAAAAGCTTTTGGTATTTTACAGATTATCACATGCATGTGAGGGCTTTCAAAAGGAAAAATGTTCGAAATTTATTCAGAAGGGAAATAGGGGTATTGAACCCAAACAAGATAAGAAATGTTGCATGCAATGGTGCATGAGATGTAAATGTGGCTGAAGTTCATGAATTTGTGAAGCACATTCTGTGGGGTTTTAAGCCTCGAAATTTCAGCCATCATTCACTGGATATGTTAAGTTTCTAAAGTATTTTTCCCCAGATTTATGGTTGGGTTTAAGGCCATTGATCATGCAAGGCAAAAATGGTGATCATAGAAAAAGAGCTGTTTGCGCAACCATTTTGTAAAAATTGCCAAAAATCGGATATTTAATATTTTACAGTAAGACCAGTTGGTTTTGAAATTTAACTCATGGAGCTATCCAATGCAAAAAGAATATCATGATTTGGTTAAGGAATGACCGAGATATGGTCGTTCAAAGCTGAATAAAGTAATCTGGCAGATTGCATGTTTGCTTTGAGTGCATCCTTAGGACATTTTGACAAGAACATCATGCATGCCTTTGATAAGGTACGATTTCTAGCACATGCATGGAGTGAATGAGCATCCAAGATGTACTAGAAATGGTTTAAATGCTTTTGACCATGCAAGAACACAAAGAAATGGAGAAGAAGATGTAATACTTGTTTTTGAAGTCACATGAACATATGTGCATCATTTTCACTCCTTGCATGGGTTAGATCCCGGATTTTCACCATTTCAAACACATGCATTGTGTTATGGTGAGAATCTACAAACCACAAGGTAAAAATAAAGATTTCTAGCCGTGGAAAGGCATAGAATCCGAAAAGAAGAGAAAACTAAGAAGAAAAGGAAGTAGAATCATGAAACTATGGAAGAAGATGTTGTTGTTTACCTTGGTTTTGATCTTGAGGGAAGTAAGAACACTTCAAGGTCTTCTAAATCTCGAAATTTGGCAGAGGAATGGGAGGATTTTCGTGAGTTAGAGAGAGAGAGGAAGAGAGTTTGTGTGTTAGGAGGGTGGAGTGTGAGAGAGTGAAGAGAGAAGAGGTAGTGTGAAGGTTTAAGCTTAATGATTGAGTTTTGGGAAGAGGGAGCATGGGGAGAGGGGAGATGGCCGGTTTTTGATTGAGTTTTACATGGGTTAGATCCCGGATTTTCGCCATTTCAAACACATGCATTGTGTTATGGTGAGAATCTACAAACCACAAGGTAAAAATAAAGATTTCTAGCCATGGAAAGGCATAGAATCCGAAAAGAAGAGAAAACTAAGAAGAAAAGGAAGTAGAATCATGAAACTATGGAAGAAGATGTTGTTGTTTACCTTGGTTTTGATCTTGAGGGAAGTAAGAACACTTCAAGGTCTTCTAAATCTCGAAATTTGGCAGAGGAATGGGAGGATTTTCATGAGTTAGAGAGAGAGAGGAAGAGAGTTTGTGTGTTAGGAGGGTGGAGTGTGAGAGAGTGAAGAGAGAAGAGGTAGTGTGAAGGTTTAAGCTTAATGATTGAGTTTTGGGAAGAGGGAGCATGGGGAGAGGGGAGATGGCCGATTTTTGAGTGGATTAGGAGCCCTCTCTCTCCAAAAATTAAAATTAATAATTTCCCTCTTCATTTTTTTAAAAAATCTAATTTTTATAAAAATGGTTCTTTAAGCAATTTTTGATTTATTTAAAAATCTTGTTTTTAACTAATTAATTATGATTAATGCATGATAATTTATATTTCTATTTCATTGGTATAATCCATAATTTGATTAATAAAATTTGATATTTGGAAGTTTATAGCCAAATTTTATAAGGTTTTTAAGCTTTATGATTTATAAATTTGGATTTTTAGCTCTCTTAGGGTTTTTGGAATATTGTTTGATATTCATCATCATAATGAAGTATAATTAGAATATTTTAATTTATTTTTAGGGTTTTATACCCTTTTTCAATTATAACAAAGCTTGAAAGTTTCATTCAAATTATAGCATTGGCATTTCCTATTGTAGTTAAGCAACTTACTAGAATCGTAAGTGTCAAGTATATTAGTCCTAGGTCTTAGATGGATCCTAGTTTATGTAAGATTTTGACCTAATTTATACTACTAGGCCATGGCATGATGTGCATGAATGGTTATTATAAAGATGCATGAGTCCGAGAATGACCTGAATTGACAGTTGTCACAATAGGTCATACGTAACTTATCATAACAGGGAGGCAAATAGTGTAGAATGATATTTATGGCCAACTCTTCATCGAAGTTTACATTTAACTTCGGCAAGCGATCCACATACCTTTGCATCTTTTGTAGATGGGCGTGATGGACTCTCCATCCTTCATCTTGGTGGTGATCATGGAGGAGATGATCTTGTACCTTTCCTGCCTCGCACTTTCATGGTACCTTTCCATCAAATCTTGGTGCATCTCATAAGGATAGTATTCATCGTAGGACTTTTGTAGTTCAGCAGTCATGGTTGCGAGGATGATACACGACACCTTTGTCGTGTCCCTCTCATGAGTGTCATATTGAGCGATTTTCTCGAGAGTAGCAATGTTTTGATCAATCTCCTTCAGTTTCTCGTCGAGAACATACTCTTTGTCCTCGTAGCAGGTGACCATTTGAATGTTGTGAATCCATCATTAAAATTGGATCCATCAAAGATCACCCTCCCACACAAGTTAATGAGGGAGAAAGAGCCAGACGAGTTCGAGCCAGAAGAGTTGTTGTTTGAGGTAGACATCTAAAAAAGAAAAGGAACAAAGTTTAGATTAGATAAGAATCCCCAATTAAACACCCAAATGAGAAATTAGGGCTAGGACCCAACACAATTATTTGCAACTCAGAAGAGGGATGTAAATAATTTGAAGGTAGGTAAATGACAATTTACCAATTTCCACCATGAAAAATGAAAAAGGATTTTAAGTTTTAAAATGAATTGAAATTCCTATATTATTTGGAGATTCGTTGAACTTTTCAATAGCCTGTTTAAATCTCGATTATGCCCTTCAAGTTTGTGACTGGGATACCGAGGATCACAAACAAAGCGTGAATAACCATGAAAATGTGCTTGGTACCCTCGATGTCATTTATCACCAAATTAATGTGCCGGTTAGCCACACACGCTCCATCAATCTATGATAAACATCGAGCCACCCTTTACCACCTTTGCTAGTCCCAATTTAGTGTACCGGTTAACCACACACGCTCCACTAACGACTTGGCAAAGTGCAAAGTGCAATTTCATGGAATAGCATACATTTTCACATTATTTCTAAAGTAAATAAGATTGGGAATTTATAAAAGCATTTAGTTACTTTATATAATCATTATACTTATAAATGAGGAATTTGTTGTCCTATCCTACCCGTTCAGCTAACGACCCTTCACCAATCAAGAAAGCGGTGGGTGAGAGTGGACACCCATTCAACCACCATTTTATAGGCAGTTTCCATATACCCCCTTATAGATCGGCTTCCTGAATGAGGCCTACTAACGGTAAGACTGACTCGTCTTATATATATATATATATATATATATATATATATATATATATATATATATATATATATAATTATTAATCTTTTAATATTATAATAGTATAAGGGTTGAATTTTAAACTTTTATAACTCTAGGGTTTAGAATTTAAATATTTCAAAATTAAAACCTTTTAATTAAAATTTAAATTCCAAAACTTGTGGGCAAATTTTCATAATATCTTTTAGATCAAATTTGAAAAATAATTAAATATCATATAATTAATATTTATCACATAATTTGACCTAACCTTTTTCAAGACAAGATAATTAAAATAAAAAAACAAATAATTAATTTTTTTTATCATATAAGACAAGTAATTATCTTAAATTTGACAATTATCCTTTATTTTGAATAGGATATCAATTACCATAAAAGAAAAATCTGATTTTAATTTGAAAAATAATTTATGGTAATTATCCAAATCAAATTAGGGCAAAAAATTTTAAAATTCTGCAACAGAGCCGAACTCACGTCGTGACAAGCCCTGTGTCACGTCGTGAGTGGAGACAGAACCCAAAAATTGAAATTTTCCATCTTTGAAAATTTAACCTTGCATCAAATACAATAGAAGAACAGCCTAGGCTCTGATACCACAGATGGATTTAGAGCAAAACAACAATCCTATGGTGCACATGCAAACCCTAAAGCTTTGGATTTAGTTTTTCTAATTGTACATGCAATAATCATCCAAAGCTTGCAAACCCTAATCTAGCATACATAAAATCAAAAATCATAACTAAAAACTAAGTTAGGATGTTAGTTTTCAATTGTAGCTTGATCTTTAACCTTTGAGAGCTTTAGTAACACAAGTGTAATACCTCTAATCGATCACAAATACCAAGAGCAAGTTGGAGAATATGAGAGAGAGGAGGAGGAGGAGGCTCAAAATCGGCTCTAAGATCCTTCTAGGATTTCTGGTAGCCGAAAATGTGATGCCAAGGGGTTCCTTATATAGCTGAATAATTAGGGTTTCAGTCAAAGACCTAATCTGCTTGCTTAGGCTCTAAGCAGCCCATAAGATCCTTCCAGAATCCTTATCATGGACAAAATCCTTATGGGCTATCCATAAGATTTTGTCCACCCCTATCCAAGGTTGTAGAACTCGTTACTCGTTACCTGTTCGGCCGACTACCGAGTAGCGAGTACTCGAGAGTACTCACGAGTACTCGGGGAGTACTCTGATTCGGTAATTCATGTTTTTAAGGACATTATATATGTCAAAATCATAAGTTGATTGAAATATATAACAAAATTAGATACATGTGAATTCACAAAAACTGAAAAACACATAGTGGTTTCACTTTGTGAATAACTACTGAAGATTTAAGATATATATGCAGTAATAATCACATGTGTGTGCTAAATAATAAATAATTAAGTATATCATACATATTAATCATCGAGTTGACCTAGTTTTACAACATTGTTCAGTTCAGTAAGTGGCTGATCGGGGAGTACTCGGGATTCTATAACTCGCCTCGGTAAAGGGTCGAGTAGCGAGTACTCGGAGGAGTAATCGGCCAACTCAGCGAGTTTTACAACACTGCCCCTATCCATAGGGATCCTCAGCCTATTTTTGCAATTATCACATAATTACAATATTAGTCCCCTTAATTTCATTAATCTCTTTTGAGCATAAAATTAATTCTAAATTAATTCTTGATCAATATCAATTAAATCATATGATTTCTCTTTTAATATATTATTCACATAATATATTAATAAATAATAATTATCCTCTTTCTCCATAATTCATCTAGTCAAGTTGCTGTGGTGAAGGAAACCCAAAAGGACCATGCTACTATCGCGTCAAGTACATATCAAATATAGTTATGGGCTTAGACACCTACTCCAACACAATACACCAAAAGAGAAGGAAATTTGCACCCGAAAGAAACCAAGTTATACAAGAAGAAGTGGAAAAACTTCTCAAAACTTACATGATTAAGGAGGTGAAGTTCCCAACATGTCTAGCTAATGTGTTCATGGTATAAAAGAAGAACGGTAAATTGAGTGTGTGTGTTGACTATACATATCTTAACAAGGCCTGTCCTAAGGATCCTTTTCCTTTACCACACATCAACTCCATGATAGACCCAACATCCAGTCACGAATTACTGACATTCGTGGATGCATCAGCAGGATTCCAACATATCCAAATGGAACCCTCTAACCAAGAAGACACAACGTTCATAACCCCAACAGGTATTTATTATTACATTGCTATGCCATTTGGTTGTAAAAATGCAGGAGCAACATACCAAAGGTTGGTGAATAAGATGTTCAAGGAGAAACTAAGGGACATGATGGAGGTATACATCAATGACAGGGTATTCAAATCCAAAAAGTTGATGATCAACTCAAGGATGTCGAGGGAGCCTTCGACATCATAGAACAATATAACATGAATATGAATCCCTCCAAGTGCCATTTTGGGATGAGATCAGGTAAATTATTGGGATACATGGTTACCAAAAGAGGAATAGAAGCAAGCGCGGAACAAATCAAGGCCATCCTTGACATGAAATCACCAGCCTCGACAAAGGATATTCAGAGATTAAAAGGGAGAGTGGCAACTCTAAACAGGTTCATCTCAATATCCTCAGAAAGATTCAAGCCTTTCTACGACATCTTGAAGAAGAACAAAAGATTCGAGTGGACCCAGGAACATGAAGATGCTTTCGAAGAACTTGAAAAATATTTAAGCTCACCGCCTCTATTGGTAAAACTATTAGATGGGGAGCCACTCCTTCTTTACCTCTTAGTACCCTCAAACGCGGTACGCACTGTACTTGCCAAGGATCTCGATGCGAACCAACATCCCATATACTACGTAAGTAAAAGTCTGTCGGATCCTGAGACCGGGTACTAGCTCATACTTACATTGGTAATAGGTTTTACTAAATTAAGACATTATTTTGAAACACGCCCTATAATCGTAAGAACTAACTATCAAAATAAGAATGTTATGAGAAAACCATAAATGTGAGAAAGAATGTTGAAATGGTCTGTGAAGTTAAGCACGCGTGACATAAAGTATGAACCAAGATCCGCATGAAAGTACCAAGCATTGACAGATTTTGTGGCTGACATTAGTGATGATCTAAGAAATGAAGTAAAAATAGAAGCCAAACAGCTTCTAGAAGAGGAAAACATGGGAAGATGGACACAATTCACAGATGGAGCATCAAAACAATCAGGAACTATCTTGGGGATCATACTAAAATCACCATAGGGGGAAATCCTACCCCATTCAATTAGCTGTGAATTTAATGTAACCAAAAATGAAGCAGAATACGAGGCGCTAATCATTTGACTACAGTTAGCCAAGGATCTTCAAATCAAGGATGTTCAGGTATTCGTCGACTCTTTACTACTAACTAACCATTTTAATGGATCGTATGTAGTGAAAAGAAAGGATCTAGATCTATATATCCAAATCCTCAATAACCTGACCTTAGAATTCAAAATATTTAGCCTAAACTAGGTCCCTAAAGAAGACACTATTGAAGCAGATGCTTTGCCCAATCTATTATCTTTCTTAAGGATCCCGCCAGAGACCAAGATCCCTATAACCTACGTATTGATCCTGGCAACCAAGGATCCCACCATGGGACTGACAAATCCTGACGATCACGAGGAAAGTACCGATGTCGCCACGACCGAGAATCCCGACTCAATGACCCAAAATCAGGATCCTGACATTCAGGATCCTTCTCCAACCTCAGGATCATGGATTCAACCAATCATGGAATACCTCCAAAATGTAACAGTCCATAAGGAAAAGAAAAGTGAGAGAGCATTCAGAACAAGGATCTAGAGGTTCGTTATAATCCAAGGTAAGCTGTATAAGAAATATGTGGCAGGACCATACCTCAGGTGTTTAGAAGATCATGAAGTTGTAGAAGTCCTGAAGGTCATCCACGAAGGGGACTGCGGCAACAATAGTGGGGGCAAAACCCAATGTTCCAAAGTATTAGGGACAAGATACTACTGGCCAACTAAGAAAGAAGGATTCCTTCCTTCATGCCCAAAAATGTGACGCCTGTCAAAGACATAGTAACATCTTGCACCAAATAGCATAACCCCTACATCCTATCATTTCCCCCTAACCATTTATGAGTTGAGGAATGGATATAGTGGTTAAAGTGCCAGTAGCCCCTAGAGGAAAAGTATTCATGCTAGTAGTGACTAACTATTTCTGAAAGTGGATAGAAGCTGAAGCCTACGTCGAAGTAAGAGACAAAGAGGTAGTCTTATTCATCAAACGTAACATCTTAACCAGGTTTGGGATCCCTGCTGAGATTATATGCGATAATGGATCCCAATTCATAAGTAAAAGAACGAGGGACTTTTGCACTAGTTGGAGAATCAAAATGGTGATGTCTACTCCTGTCCACCCTTAAGCCAATGGCCAAGCAGATTCAAGCAATAAAATCATAATAAACAACTTGAATAAAATGTTGGATGAAAAGAAAGGAAGATGGGAAGAAGAACTTCATTTCGTATTATTGGCAGATAGAACTATTGGGTTTTTAGCATTCTAACACTCCTAAGGTGTACATGCAACTCTAAATACCTTGGATCTACGGTTTCTCTATTATACATGCAAATATGAACTTTCCAAGGTATTACCCTAACTAGCATGCAAAGGTTTGATACTTGGGTAATAAAACAAGTTTAGATGCATACCTTTCCTTGTGGTTGATTCCTTGGAGCTTTAAGAGCCTAGCACCAATAATGTGAAAGTCTCAAGTGGAATCACAAATCACCAAAACAACTTGGAATAACTTGAGAGAATATGGAGCTCACTAAAATCGACCACCTCTTCATATCTCACACTAGTGCACGTTTTTGTGAGCCAAGGACCCCTTTATATATTATGGAGGATTATGGTCACATCCATGTAAACCCTAATACCCATGACCTTTCATTTACATAGGATCCATGGGTTAAAAGCTCCATGGACTATCCATGGACTTCCATACACTCTTAGCCCATCCTAAGTAAACCTTGGCCCATTCCATATATATAAGAGTCCATACTTAATTAGTCTCTTTTTGATCACTAAATTAATTCCAAATTAATTCTACATCAATACTAATTAAATAATATGATTTCATATTAATATATTATAAATAATAATATATTAATATATCATATATAACCTCTTCTCTCAAAAGTCTATCTATACAAATTGTTCCGGTGAAATGCAACCCAAATGGACCATGCCGGGTCGGGTCAAGTATATACTAATTATAGTTATGGACTTAGATACTAATCCATCATTCTCCCACTTGGATAAGTCTAATAACTATTATTGCAAGTACGACTTCATAACCTGACTAGCATCCGTAGCTCTTAAAGCCGTTGTCGAGATCTGAACAATTCAATGACGCGTCCATCAAATAAGTGATCATATATTCCTCCATTCTAGATACCATATGGACTGAGACATGGATTATAATCATTCTCTCCGTCCATTTGTTGTTTCCCGATTTTTGATTTATGACAAATGACTAATTGAACAAATCAAATCAGTCCAGGCTTGGCCAAGCACTTAGGTGTGTCATCACTAAATCATCGAGGGGCCCACAGATATCGCTTTTATCCCTTTAAGGGTAAAAGGAATGGATAAACTTTGACTCATATGCTTGTACTAACTACTTGTTGAATCATACACAAAGGCAAGTTTTATAACATCGAGTTACCAATGCGTTTTCATGCAATCAATATATACCAAATCATAGTCAACAACTCATATATCTAGGTTTGAAGAATATAAGATATTATCGTCTCATGATTCACTTTTGATAAAATCCATGAAGTGAGTCAAATGAGCGTGGGTTTAATCAATACTCACAACTTATGAGCGCTCATGAATGTTGCAGCAACTCTTGCTATGTCGCATACCTTGGACATCTACAATCCATCTTCACTTTTGATAAAATCCATGAAGGGTAAAAGGAATGGATAAACTTTGACTCATATGCTTGTACTAACTACTTGTTGAATCATACAAAAAGGCAAGTTTTATAAGATCGAGTTACCAATGCGTTTTCATGCAATCAATATATAACCAACTCATAGTCAACAACTCATATATCTAGGTTTGAAGAATATAAGATATTATCGTCTCATGATTCACTTTTGATAAAATCCATGAAGTGAGTCAAATGAGCGTGGGTTTAATCCAATACTCAGAACTTATGAGCGCTCATGAATGTTGCAGCAACTCTTGCTATGTCCCATACCGAGGACATCTACAATCCATCTTCATGACAATCTTGCCTTAACACCTACTTCCAACGTATTATCGACTGTGGATGGTTTGAACAACTTAGTCATTCAGGAAGAATGACCTAGTTATTCTGGAAGTCAAAGCATGCAAAGTCAAACACAAGAATAATACTAATCCTATATGGCCCCAACACTTTGAGAGTAAATAAAACACCTTTTATTTAAGCACCATATTGATTACTCATTATTCATTGTATAATGTTTCGATGTATCAACTTAATACTTGAATTAAAACAATAGTCATGCCATGCTCCAATCATGCACACTATGTTTGTCTAAACAATAGTTATGCCATACTCTAAGTATGCACACTATGTGTTGTCTAATGATCCTTACTTTGTGAAACAGATCGATTGACAATATTTCAATGATGCTCATTTCACAATCCCAATCCTTATTGTAAATGTAAGAATAGCAAATTCTTGCCATTTACTGTAATCTATTAGATTCTAAACTTATATGCAATGATCCCCTTGTAATGACTATCCCCAAGTCGCAAAGACTTAGCAGCAAACATTACAAAGTATTCCAATGGAGATAAATTCCATGGAAACGAAGTCTCACATTCAAAGTACATTCCTTTGAATATCCTTCTTGAATTAAGTTTTCTAAGCTTACATAGATTTAAAGGATAACTTCCACCTATGGAAACATTTCCATATGCCCATTTTGACTATCACTTCTACACAGGAGATGCCTCTTTTCAGAGTATGTCAATATGGTCCCTTCCAAAGTTTAACACTATACTTCCAACTGTCCCTGAGCAACCAATCTTTGGTAAACCTTAGATTGTCCTCGACAGTTGCTTAATCATTTGTCATATCCACTTCTAATCCTTTTTCCTTTTTAATGCCCCAGGCATTTGAAAAAAATTAGAATGGATGAATATTATAGCACATGTAATCGATCCTATACCCGAAGCATATGGGACAAGACTTACATAAAGACATGATACTTTACCAGTCTTTTGCTAAAATATTTTTATTTGCCATTTTATTTGCCATGTTCTCACAATTCAGAATATTAAAAGGGATGTCGTAATCATAATCAAATTTCAGAACGCAAATAATGTTCCCATATATAGAATATCCTTATGTTGAACCATTCCAACATAACATTCATATATATATATATATATATATATATATATATATATATATATATATATATATATATATTTGATTAAAATCTCAATCTAAGCTTTTAGAATTGGAATTAAGTATAAATCCTCTCCTTTAATTATAGCAAATCAACTTTTTCCCTAATTGAAACTTTTTTTTTCTATAATTAACATTGCTAACTTGCAAAACTTATTATAATTATTATACTCCCACTTGCATGATGATTATTAGCATAACTCTTATGCTCCCACTAGCTTTGACATGTACTCAGAAATCAGCTGGACTTCTAGAAATCAATACTTTATTGACTTTCTTACCAAAGTTCAGATTTCTGATTCGAGATGCTTTGATAAAACTTTATCAAAATCATACACCTTTCCTTAGATAGCACACATGTGTGTCTAAACAATTTCAGAACTATGAAAAGGGATGCCGTAATCATAGTCTCAATTTTTTAGACCTTTGCCATTTCTCACAAGTCCATGTTAGTGTGTCGGTTAACCACACACGCTCCACAAAATGACTTTGAGAATGCAAATATCATAATTGCTATCTACTTAAAACCTACTTAGTGAAAGTGTTTCCTCACCATCATTTTCATGAATCGGAGAGAAACCTTATGACACTTAGATTTTATGGTGTATGTGTTCCTTTCCGTGTGAATTTGTCAAAACCATAATCACAAGATAAGGTTAGTGACAAATCCAAACTCATATGGATTGAACTTGTGCAATCTTAAATTCTTGCCACCTGGCAACACAAGTGTAACATTCGGATTCCCAGGTATCTTATTTTAAGTATTTACCTTGATTTTTAGGGAGGGACTCGGCGAGTAGGCGCTCAGACTCGCCAAGTAGGATCACGAATTCTTGCCTAGATTAATGAGGGACTCGACGAGTCGATGCGTGGACTCGGCGAGTTCACGCGGTAAAGTGAAACCCAAAATCTCAGGGCCCGAGCCCTATTTAAAGGCCTTTATGGCCTCCATTTGTGGCTACCAGTCCAGAGAGAGATACCCTAGCAATTGTGAGCGAGTTGTGAGAGAGTTTGAGCCTTTTTGATCATTTTTGGTATGATTTTGCAAAGGAGAAAGTGTTTCCAGCAAGGAGATCAAGAGGATTGCATTTCTATGGGTTTTCGGCTTGGATCTTCAAGTTTGAGGTAGCTATTTGATCCTATCCTTCTGTTTTGCTTAAGGGCATTGAATTTAGGGCTTTCTATACCCTTTTATGGCTTGTTTAGTTGTGTATAGTGTCCCATCGAGTGCTAAACTCTAGATCTGGACATTTTGAGGTCCAGAGAGCCTGAACCATGCTGCTTTTTGTGGTTCTATGGAGGAAATGGACATAGGTTGCCATGTTAGAAGGGATTTCACCAAAATAAGCCTAGAGTGCCTTGCATATGTACCAAGATTCGACCTTTACATGTTTATTGGTCATGGGGAAGTCAGATCTATAGATTGGAGAAGCAGATCTGACCTCAGGAGGTCAGATGAGTGTTTTCATGGGATGAACTCGCCGAGCCCATAAGGAACTCGACGAGTCGAGTCGGGTTGCCCCGCGATTCACGACCTGTGATAACCTGATGAGTGCAACGTTGACTCAGCGAGTCGAGTGTGGACCAGGGGCGAAGAGAACACGCATGTACTCGTCGAGTCACACGAGTGCACTCGACGAGTCTGGTCAATGTTGACCGTTGACTTTATTGACTTTTAGGGTTTAGTCAGTGTTTGGACATATGAGCCATTAGAGGGGTAGAATGGTCTTTTACCCTTCTTGGAGAACTTATAGAGAGGGGATATCCTAGCCTTTAGAAGTTGTATTAATTAGAGTAATTAATTATGTGATTAGGCGGAGGCTAGTGTAGTATTTCAGAGTTCGAGGTTTACCGAGTTACCCGAGGTGAGTCTTCTCACTATACTTTACCTAGAGTGGTAATTAGAGTTACGTGACAGAGTATCTTGTATGCTACTTATGTGATTGTGATACACTGCATTATTTATATGTTAGTCATGCCGTGTATGTTCCAGAGTTACCGAGTTAGAACCGGAAGGTTTACAGAGTTAGGACCAGAGGGTCCACAGAGTTAGGACCGGAGGGTCCATAGAGTTACAGCCTCGAGTGGCTAATATGTGTTATATGTGGTATTTTGGGGAACTCACTAAGCATTTATGCTTACAGTGTTTTGTGTTATGTGTTTCAGGTACCAGTGAGGATCGCGGGAAGGCGTCGACATGATCAGTACACACTATTAGAGTCTTATACATTTTGATCTTGGGATGTGTTTTTATGGATTTAAGATGTGATACATTGAGATTTGAGAATATTTGTGAATTAAATTATATTTTTAAAAGTGAAAATTTGTTTTGAATAATTACGGTGTTACAAGTTGGTATCAGAGCCTTGGTTTGAGGGATTCGGATGCACCTTCGAGCGCATTTGAACTCAAACTGAGGATTTGAGGAATTTTTCGAAATAAAACAAAATTTTTCTAAAAGAGTAAAAGGATTTTGAAAAGAGCAGAGCAGAGCAGTGTGTATGATCAGCCAGCGCCTGAATGGTGATTTCCCAAAATACCCTGACATTATGTGTTATGAGATATTATGTGGTATGTCATGCATGCTAGAGTAGGCTAGGTATTCATGGTTAGGACTAGAGTGGGCCTGATTTGTGATGCCTTAGCCTAGGAGTTATTGCTACTATGAGATACTTCGAGAGTAAGTAGGTAGCAGCGAGGAGCTTATGAGTGGTCTACCGGAGAGTAGCCTGAGTTTAGTGAGATATAGAGTACTTGTGATCTAGGATCCTTGGAGGAGGACTTAGGGTGAATACCGATGCGCTGTGGAAGGTTGTATAAGGGCCCGTACTACTGGAAACATCAGCTCGGTGAGCAGTCCAAGTAAGAATCCTTAGGGTACTATAGAGCAAGTAGGGTTGGGTATCGTGTGCGAGTATGCTCGAGCGAGTCTCTGATTTCTTTTGTGTTGTATTTCAGAGATATCATGGTTGGGACGCGCCACCACCCAGGAGGCAGTGGTACCAGTGATGAGGAGATCCGTAAGTTGATTCATGAGGAGGTAGTTGCTGCCATCCGAGCCGAGATACCAGAGATGTTTGGGTCTATCAAGACCACCCTGATCGATACTTTTGACGAGCATTACAGTGCTCTTAGTGATGCTGCTGTTGCTGCAGCCACCGCAGTCGTTGCTGCTGCGAGACCGCAGGGGGGTGACTCGTTGCTGTACCGAGAGTTCAGCAACACGAAGCCACCAGAGTTTGATGGGACACATGATCCAATCGCTGCGATGAGATAGATTTCTGTTATTGAGGGATGCTTTTATACGTGCTCTTGTCCGGAGCATCTGAGAGTTCGATTCGCGCTGAACCAGCTTCGCTTTGGAGCGAAGGACTGGTGGAAGTTTGTGACAGCGCACTACTCTTCTGCAGAGCTTGCCGCGGTGACCTGGGAGAGGTTCACCGCTATGTTTCATGATGAGTACGTTCCCCCGGTGGAAAGGGAACGTTTGGCCCATGAGTTCTTGACCCTCAAGCAGGGTACCGAGTATGTTACAGTGATCAGCAGGATGTTCCATGAGAGGGCGATGTTCTGCCCTGAGCACGTGTCTTTCGAGCAGGCACACATGAGTCGGTATTTGAGCATTTTAAGGAGAGACATCCGCGAGTTCGTGGCGAACTCGTCGTACCGGACATTTGCCGACGTTCAGGCAAATGCCCGGAAGAGGGAGATTGAGCTCGAGACTCAGGCCAGGGAGGAGGCAGAGTCTCAAGGGAGGGATCGGCCACCGGCATAGTCCCAGCCGGCAGCCAAGCGGGCCAAGCCCGCCGATTCGAGATCAGGGAACCAGAAGAGTCGCACTTGTGGCAAGTGCGGCAAGAGTCATGAGGGGGTATGCAGAGCAGGGTCTTGCTACAAGTGTGGCAAGGAGGGGCACATGGCCAAGGATTGCCCCAAGGGGTTTGCAGTCTGTTTTCACTACAACCAGACCGGACACGGGAAGGCCGAGTGTCCGCAGTTGCGGGGGTCAGCCCAGGGAGCATCATAGGGATCTGCCCTTGCTGCCGTTCGAGCTGCAGAGAGTCGTCCAGTGAAGGCCGAGGCACCAAAGGCTCGAGGGAGAGCCTTCCAGTTGACAGCAGAGGAGGTCCGCGCAGCGCTAGATGTTGTGGCGGGTGTGTGTTCTTTCATCTATTTATTTTGAGATTATGGTGTTATGCTTATATTATTATATGCGTAGGTACGTTTCTTGTGAGTTTTGTACCTGCTTTGGTGTTATTTGACTCGGGTGCGAGTCGGTCTTTTGTGTCGTTAGCTTTTAGTCATCACATCAGTATCTGTCGAGAGGCGTTGAGTCGACCTTTGCGAGTTTCCAATAGCTGACGAGACAGCGGTGTATGCCACTGATGTGATCCGAGGATGTGTACTCGAGATCTTCGGCGTTGAGTTTCCAATTGATTTGGTCCCGATTACGATGGGAGATGTCTGTGTCATTGTGGGCATGGACTGGTTGAGCAGGTTTGGAGCGGTTATCGACTGCGAGCGACAGGTGTTGACCATACGAGACCCTAGTGTGGGAGTTCTTACGGTTTATGGCGAGGGTACCCATTCTGGGTCAACATTTTGTTCGGCCGTTAGAGCGAGGCAGAGCCTACAGCAGGGCTGTAGTGGGTTTGTGGCTTATGTGGTGGATACAAGAGTAGATGCAGAGAGACCAAGGTCGGTCGATG
This sequence comes from Lactuca virosa, assembly GCF_052849685.1. Taxonomy (NCBI): domain Eukaryota; kingdom Viridiplantae; phylum Streptophyta; class Magnoliopsida; order Asterales; family Asteraceae; genus Lactuca; species Lactuca virosa. Next base: position 410,931,764 of record NC_136428.1, on the reverse strand, counting down.
AGGTCCCGATAGTGCGTGAGTTCTCGGATGTTTTCCCTTAGGAGTTGTCGGGCGTGCCTCCCGAGAGGCAGGTAGAATTCTGCATCGATTTGGTTCTGGGGGCAGCGCCTATCGCCAAGGCGCCTTATCGCCTTGCGCCGCCAAAGATGCAGGAGTTATCCTCGCAGCTTCAGGAGCTGCTGGGGAAGAGGTTTATTCGACCGAGTAGCTCGCCGTGGGGAGCGTCGATCCTTTTTGTCAAGAAAAAGGATGGTTCACATCGGATGTGCATTGATTACCGGGAGTTGAACAACTTAACGGTCAAGAACCGTTACCCACTGCCGAGGATTGATGATCTGTTCGATCAGTTGCAGGGAGCATCTTGGTTCTCCAAGATAAACTTGAGGTCTGGATATCACCAGATGAGGGAGCGAGATGAGGATATCCAGAAGACGGCGTTCGGGACTCGTTATGGGCATTACGAGTTCGTGGTGATGCCTTTTGGGCTCACCAACGCACCGGCAGTGTTCATGGATCTCATGAAGAGGGTGTGCAGACCGATGTAGGATCGATCGGTGATTGTATTCATCGACGACATACTGGTGTATTCGAGATCCAGAGAGCAGCATGAGGAACATTTGAGGGAGATCCTCAGAGTTCTGAGATCGGAGAGGCTTTACGCCAAATTCTCCAAGTGCGATTTCTGGTTACGAGAGGTCCAGTTCTTAGGACACCTCGTCAACCAGAATGGGATATTGGTCGATCTGGCCAAGATTGAGGCGGTGATGAGTTGGGAGGTGCCGAGATTCCCCACCGAGATCAGGAGTTTCCTGGGGTTGGCTAACTACTATTGGAGATTCATTAGGGATTTCTCCAAGATCGACGTGCCTCTCACCAGGTTGACCCAGAAGGGTGTGGCTTTTTCGTGGGGACCGGAGCAGCAGACCTTGTTTCAGACACTTCACCAGAGGTTATGCGAAGCCCCGGTGTTAGCCCTCCCGGAAGGGATGGATGATTTTGTGGTGTACTGTGACACATCGATATCAGGGTTGGGTGCAGTACTTATGCAGAGGGGGCATGTGATAGCGTATGCATCAAGGCAGCTGAAGCCTCATGAGACGAGGTATCCCACCCACGATCTGGAGTTGGGGGCAGTGGTGTTCGCCCTCAAGATCTGGCGTCACTATTTATATGGGGTTCGATGTACCATATACACTGACCACAAGAGCTTGAAGTATTTGATGGATCAGCCCAATCTGAATATGCGCCAGAGGAGATGGTTGGACGTGGTAAAGGATTACGATTGTGAGATCCTGTACCACCCGGGCAAAGCTAATGTTGTAGCTGATACCCTGAGTCGCAGGGCGGAGAGTGCCCCGATACGAGATGTTTGTTTGAGATTGACAGTGATGACTCCGGTGTTGGACACCATTCGGGAGGCCCAGGCAGAGGCCATGAGACCAGAGAACCGCAAGAGAGAGCGGGCGATTGGACAGGTACCTGAGTTCGTGACCGATAGTCGTGGGCTTATGACCTTTCAGGGTCGGATTTGGGTGTCGTATGCAGGCAGGAAGCGCACCACTTTCATGGAGGAGGCGCACCGATCGAGGTTCTCGATCCATCCCGGGGACACTAAGATGTATTTGGACCTGAAGAAAGATTACTGGTGTCCCCATATGAAGAGGGATGTAGCATGGTTTGTTGAGATGTGCTTGAACTGTCGCAGGGTTAAGGCTGAGCACCAGCATCCGCACGGCAAGTTGCAGCCACTTAAGGTTCCCCAGTGGAAGTGGGAATAGATTTCCATGGACTTTATCACCAAATTGCCAAGGACCGCAAGGGGTGTCGATGCGATTTGGGTGATTGTCGACCGGTTGACGAAGAGCGCTCACTTCCTTGCTATCAGTGAGAGCTCTTCTGCAGAGAGATTGGCAGAGTTGTATGTGAGAGAGGTGGTATCACGGCATGGAGTACCGATCTCGATTGTGTCAGACGGAGATGTACGTTTCACTTCCAGGTTCTGGAAGAAGTTCCATGAGGAGTTGGGTACGAGGCTGCATTTCAGTACCGCTTACCACCCACAAACGGACGGGCAGAGTGAGCGGACGATTCAGACGCTCTAGGACATGCTCCGAGCATGTATGTTGGACTTCTGGGGAAGTTGGGACACGTATCTGCCATTGGCCGAGTTTTCTTATAACAACAGCCACCATTCGAGTATTGTTATGCCTCCCTTTGAGTTGTTATACAGGAGGAGATGTCGGACTCCCATCTACTGGGGAGAGGTAGGGCAACGCATAATGGGCAGTACTGAGATAGTGCTTCAGACGACCGAGCAGATACAGCAGGTTAGGCAGAGGTTGTTGATGGCTCAGAGTCGCCAGAAGAGTTATGCGGACAGGCGACGATCCGAGCTTCAGTTCCAGGTAGGAGACATCGTACTCCTGAAAGTGTCCCCTTGGAAAGGAGTGATTCGATTCAGGAAGAGGGGCAAGCTGGGGCCCCGGTATATTGGCCCGTTCAGGGTGACCGTGAGGGTGGGAAAGGTAGCATATCGTCTAGAGTTACCCGAGGAGTTGAGCCAGATTGATGATACCTTCCACGTGTCTCAGTTGAGGAAGTGTATAGCCGACGAGTCGGCGGTGGTGCCACTGGAGGATATTCAAGTGAATGCGAACTTGAATTATGTCGAAAGGCCAATCGCGATCTGGGATCGAAAGATCAAGGTTCTGAGGAACAAGGAGGTGCCCTTGGTGCAGGTCTAGTGGCAACATCGGAGAGGGTCCGAGCTGACGTGGGAGCCAGAGTTGGAGATGCGGGAGTAGCATCCAGAGTTGTTTGCTGAGCAAGACATCGAGGGCGAAGTCTGATTCTAGTGGGGGAGAATCGTAACATCCGGATTCCCAGGTATCTTATTTTAAGTATTTACCTTGAGTTTTAGGGAGGGACTCGGCGAGTAGGCGCTCAGACTCGCCGAGTAGGATCGCAAATTCTTGCCTAGATTAATGAGGGACTCGACGAGTCGATGCGTGGACTCGGCGAGTCCGCGCTGTAAAGTGAAACCCTAAATCTCAGGGCCTGAGCCCTATTTAAAGGCCTTTATGGCCTCCATTTGCGGCTACCAGTCCAGAGAGAGATACCCTAGCGATTGTGAGCGAGTTGAGAGAGAGTTTGAGCCTTTTTGATCATTTTTGGTGTGATTTTGCAAAGGATAAAGTGTTTCTAGCAAGGGGAGGTCAAGAGGATTGCATTTCAGTGGGTTTTCTGCTTGGATGTTCAAGTTTGAGGTAGGTATTTCATCCTATCCTTCTGTTTTGCTTAAGGGCATTGAATTTAGGGCTTTCAATACCCTTTTATGGCTTGTTTAGTTGTGTATAGTGTCCCATCAAGTGCTAAACTCTAGATCTGGACCTTTTGAGGTCCAGAGAGCCTGAACCATGCTGCTTTTTTTGGTTCTATGGAGGAAATGGACATAGGTTGCCATGTTAGAAGGGATTTCACCAAAATAAGCCTAGAGTGCCTTGCATGTGTACCAAGATTCGACCTTTACGTGTTTATTGGTCATGGGGAAGTCAGATCTATAGATTGGAGAAGCAGATCTGACCTCAGGAGGTCAGATGAGTGTTTTCATGGGAGGAACTCGCCGAGCCCATAAGGGACTCGACGAGTCGAGTCGGGTTGCCCCACGATTCGCGACTTGTGATAACCCGATGAGTGTAGGGTTGACTCAGCGAGTCGAGTGTGGACCATGGGCGAAGAGAACACGCATGTACTCGTCAAGTCACACAAGTGCACTCGACGAGTCCGGTCAATGTTGACCGTTGACTTTGTTGACTTTTAGGGTTTAGTCAGTGTTTGGACTTATGAACCATTAGAGGGGTAGAATGGTCTTTTACCCTTCTTAGAGAGCTTATAGAGAGGGGTTAGCCTAGCCTTTAGAAGTTGTATTAATTAGAGTAATTATTTATGTGATTAGGCGGAGGCTAGTGCAGTATTTCAAAGTTCGAGGTTTACCGAGTTACCCGAGGTGAGTCTTCTCACTATACTTTACCTACAGTGGTAATTAGAGTTATGTGATAGAGTATCTTGTATGTTATTTATGTGATTGTGATAAACTGCATTATTTATATGTGATTCCTGCCGTGTATGTTCCAGAGTTACGGAGTTAGAACCGGAAGGTTCACAGAGTTAGGACCAGAGGGTCCACAGAGTTAGGACCGGAGGGTCCACAGAGTTACAGCCTCGAGTGGCTAATATGTGTTATATGTGGTATTTTGGGGAACTCACTAAGCATTTATGCTTACAGTGTTTTGTGTCATGTGTTTCAGGTACCAGTGAGGATCGCGGGAAGGCGCCGGCATGATCAGTACACACTATTAGAGTTTTATACATTTTGATCTTGGGATGTGTTTTTATGGATTTAAGATGTGATACATTGAGATTTGAGAATATTTGTGTATGAAATTATATTTTTAAAAGTGAAAAATTGTTTTGAAAAATTACGGTGTTACAACAAGGGCCTGCCATTGCTTCTAAGTTGTTATTCAACCAATTAAGAAATCTTGGAACTCATATGCAAAGCCAACTTTAACTGGAATGGGCAAAAAAATAGGAATATGTCAACACGATAGGTTATAAACCTCAAGTCGTGTGCTAGTGATAAACTACAAGTTTTATTCTTGATTAGACTCTTTCAAGATATTTTAGAATCCCACTGTCCTCTTGACATATAAGACTCTCTTGCCAAGACCCATTCCTTGACAAACAAATGTTCAAGAGATAGTGCAGATTCTTATCAAGATAAACACTTCACACAATTGGCCTAAGTTCGTCTCTGCTTTATCCAAAACATCACAACTTTCCAATTTCAAATGTACAAGACTAGAACACGTTTTACTCTTACATTTGACAATCGCTAATAAACCTTCTTTAAGATGTGTCACTCAAGTTACAATCTTGGAGTATGACTCTAGGACTTGTTTTGGAACGAAGTATGCATCACCTTCTTGATTTCACCATTTTAGTAATTCATGACTCCTCTTCTTAGCCATAAGAATGCACTAAGATGTCCCTAGAGGATGAATTGTGATATGGTCTCACAATCATTAAGATGATCATAAAACATGATACTAAAGTTGTGACAACCCGAAATATTTTGCCATTTAAGTCCAGCCAGTCAATTCAACCATTTGTCAGACTCGTTTCTGCTATCAGTTAGCCTTGTTTAGAGTCCGTTCAAGGATTCCAAGCTCAGTACATTCAAGCATTGAGTATAGGATTGGGTCGCGTAAGTTCCTAGCCTTGAAATCAATCCATACACTCCATTTGAGGGAGTGTTGTAGCACCCAGTTCCTGGTATGTATTTTATTTAAGTACTTTTGCATTTTTGGCCTTGGACTCGGCGAGTTGAAGGACCAACTCCCCAAGTAGAAGCGGGATGGGACGCGGGATTTAAGTGATGGACTCGTCGAGTCGGGTCCCGGACTCGACGTGTAGGCTCTGTATGGACAAAACCCTAATCTGAGGGTTGCACCCTATTTAAACAACCTTATACAGCCTCCATCGCCCCTTTATGCTCCCAAAAACCCTCTATAGAAAACCCTAGCCGTTGTTGAAGCAATCTAATCCATTTTGGTGGGATTTTGGTGTTGATAGTCTTAAGAAGGAAGGAGAAAGGCTTAAGGAAACAAGAGGAGACCAGAAGGGTTCGAGTTTGTGCTTCATCTTCAGCCATCAGAAGGTATAAAGTTGCTAACTTGCTTGTTCATTTGCTAGATCCCATTTTATGGAGATTTAGGGCTTTTTTTAAAGCCATTTTAGGTAGCCAACCATGAATGCAAGCGTGGTTGGGGACAAGGCTTCGGATCTAGGTCCTTAAAGGGGTCACAAGGCAGAAAGTGGGTGCTTTTACGCCCAAGAAAGACTTCATGCAACCCAAGAGCTTGTTGTAGGACCTTTTGGACTCAAAGTCCCATGCATGCACGTAAAGTTTGTAACTTTACGTGCTAGAACGATTGTAGGAGCCCAGATATACCTTTTGGTCAAGTGTTGTACCTCAGAAATCGAGGATTTAGTGTGTGGATGTTATCGACTCTGCGAGTCCGTTCTTGGGACTCGACGAGTCCAAGGCTTTGATTCCCATATCTGTTGAGGGTCAAAAGGACTCAGTTGGGTGTTAGAAGGGTTGTAACAAGAGAGAAAGAGTGACCCAACGCATTTGACTTAATTTTAGACCTGGACTTCATGGGACTCGACGAGTGCTAGAACAGACTCCGCGAGTCCAAGGCAATATTCTTAAGGTTGAAGATGAACTCGACGAGTTGTTCATACAACTCGGCGAGTCAAGGTCAGGACTTGTTCATCAGTTGAGGGTGAACTCGACGAGTGTTCATCCGACTCGGATGAAGGTTCATTGATGTTCGTAAGGAAGGGGAACTCATCGAGTCGTTGCCAAACTCGACGAGTCGAGTCATGGATAAGGGAAGGGACTCGACGAGTTGACGGCCCAACTCGGCGAGTCTGGTCAACTGGAAGTTGACTTTGACTTGGACTTGGTTGGGGGTAAAATGGTCATTTTACCCTAAGAGTAGATATCAGTTTCTAACTGAGTGTTAGTGGGGATTGTAGCCGGAGGATTTCCGGAGCAGCAGCGGACGGAGGTTTCCCGCACAGATTATCAGCAGCTTCTTGTACGAGGTGAGTTACCTTCCAGTAGGGGTCGGTCTAAGGCCACAATGCCGACCCACCAAAGAGGAGTATTCGAAAGATGATTGTCTTTGTGATAATTATCTTGGTTTGGTTATGTGCTTTGGTCACGAGTGATATATGCATGATATGTTACGTGTATTGTAGGGATTAGGTTCCTGACAGCGGCCCTTAGGGCCGTAGGGTAGGTCAGTACCCGGATATGCCTTACTGCGTGTTTGTACCTTGTTGTTGTATGCTAGTGGTAGGGGGTGGAATAGTCCCCAGTTACCGGTTGAAAGATACCGACGATGGTTACCGGTTGAAAGATACCGATGATGATTACTGGTTGTAAGATACCGACGACGGTTACCGGTTGAAAGATACCGATGATGGTTACCGGTTGAAAGATACCGATGATGATTACCGGTTGAAAGATACCGACGAGGGTTACCGGTTGAAAGATACCGATGATGATTACCGGTTGAAAGATACCGATGATATTGCTTGGTATGTGGTATGATGGGGGAACTCACTAAGCTTTATGCTTATGGTTTCGGCTTTGGTTTCAGGTACCTCTTCGTCTAAGGGGAAGGAGCCGGCGGCGTAGCATCGCATCACACACACACACATGATTTCTGCATGGAGTTTTCTGGGATTGTACTCTGATATGTTATTTCTTTATGACTTGGGTTTTCAGACATGATTCATTATTTAGGAGATGATGTGTTTTCACAGTATTTTCTTATGAATGTTTTTATAAGTCGGTTAATTAAAAAGAAATTTTTGGACTTGAAAATTGGGATGTTACAAGTGTACAGCCGTACACATGAGTGTGTGGCCTTACACACATGTGTGTGCGGCCGTACACCCCCTCCATAAGGGTGATATCCTTCCATTTCCAATCCATTTCTTCAGTTTCCAAGTCTAGAAATCGGATTTCTCTCTCAACTATCATCAAGTTCTTCATCCAAATCCTCCAAAATCGTAAGTGATCCTTCTACCCTTCTTGATATCTTCCTTTGTGTTGTAAACTTCTCTTTATTCATCCATGAAAACATCTTTTTATGTTAGATCTTCATCTTTCACCAAGAACATCAAGAACACACACATGTTCTTGGTGATTGTGAACCTTCTTGAGCCTCCGCATCGTAAGTACTCCTTCCCTATGCTTAGTACATGATAGGAACACTAGTTTAACACCTTAAAAACGTCCAAAACTCAAGAACATAAGGAGTGTATGGACGTACACCCATGTGTGGCCGTACACCCCTCAAAACACCCTAAAGGGCCTTCAAAGTGCATTTCTAGCTTCAACACTTGATGAGCAATTGTCCCACAAGCTTCCCTATCATTAGAAAACACTTTTGTACACTTAATACCATGAGTGTACGGCCGCACACTCCATGGGCGTACACCCATTGCCGCACACTCCTCATTGTGGCCGTACACTCCCCTTAGATGAATCACATGTGATTCATGCCAATATATGTCCTTATATGTCATTAGGACTCGTTTGTGTCTCAGGACTTCATTCGTGGAAATCCTCATCCTTACGCACATATTCGTTTGAATCACCCACATATGGTGAGTTCATACCCATATAATGAATCTTTTAAACTGTTTTAAATGCTTTTAAGGGGGCGAATACAAGTTGAACACAATGTTAATTGTGTAAATGTTTGTTATAAACATCTTTCAAAAGATTGCTTATGTCTTTTATAAGTGATCAAAACATTTCAAAAACTCTTTTAAAGTTATGCTACTTATGGTTTAACAAAACTCCTTTTTTAAATTACAAGCATAACTTAGTAGTAAAATGAGTCTTTTCAATAGCAGTTCAAGTAAAATACTAGTAAAATATAAGGGGTATAGTTTAGAGGTTCAGTTCATACTAGATGCTAGAACATACTATAAAGAGAAACAGGGAGGTAGATACAATACACGATAACATAAAGAGAAACAGGGAGGTAGATACAATACACGATAACATAAAGAGAAACAGGGAGGTAGATACAATACACGATAACATAAAGAGAAACAGGGAGGTAGATACAATACATGATAACAGAAAGAACATAGTAAGATACTATAACAGAACGAACATACTAAGATGCTATAGCATGAGAACACTACAGGATCTAACTATACCAATGAATCACAAAGTCATTGTTCTAAGAAAAATGTGATAGTAAAATTGGGTATACATGATCATATAACATAAATGTGAGCCTACTTCACGGCTCAGCAACAAGTTTGCTGAAGTCGCGTTTGGTTCCTAGAATCTCTTGCAGGGAGAGCGTATAGTATGGGGACTATTCATCACATTTTGACCTTAATAAAACAAACATCTTTTAAGGTAATCAATACGAAAGGATGTCAATTCAAAAGACAACTATGTACTTATAATTTTCCCATTACTTTCATTTTGTGAGAGTTCCACTTGAAGGTTAATGCAAACTATTTTCGAGTCAAGATAGTTATAAACTAGGGAAAACTTACATTTTACAAACGACAAACAGAATAGTCGAGTCTAGTACATTTAGTAGAAAGGGGCCTATAATGCTAACTTTATGATTCCTTAGTGGGTACATCAAGAATATATATTAATCGGATCCGACAGGTAGTAGGATGTGTGCTTTCCGCTTCATTTCCTGTTCCTTGTTTGGTTGTGGGCTTAGAGCAGATTCACCCAGCCTACTATCTATCCGATCTTAGCTATATATATGTTCCGTATACACCAAGTAATCATAAGGGGTACTAGGTATGGGCCAGGTCATAGGAAACAAATTTAATGTACCGTTTTCTGGTACAAAACATACTTTTCAAATACAACTTTTGGTATACAAAACTAGAAACTTAACCAGTAAAGGGTTTAATCCATTTTATTAAACCAGTATAACTTAAAGGACCTTAGGTGGTTAATTCTATAATACCTTAGTTTATACATCAGGGTTATGTATAATTAATACCCGATAGGTAGTTGGATGTGTGCTTCCCGCCTCATTTCCTGTTCCTTGTTTGGTTGTGGGCTTAGGGCAGATTCATACAATTAACTATCTGTTCGTTATTAGATTATATATAGCTAGTATAAACTAAGTGATTATAGAAGGAACCACTGTGGTTACCATTTTTACTAAAAGAAATAAGGGTTTTCTTAAAGAGTCGTTTCATCAAATATAAAGGAACTATTACAGTTAACTCCGTGATTACCGAGTGAATACGCCAGGGTTATATACAACGATGATCTAACAAACAATGGGATGTGTGCCTTCTGCCTCATTTCCTGTTCCTTGTTTGGTTGTGGGCTTAGGGCAGATACACACAACCGATTGTTTGTTTACTCTGGGTTTTATATAACTTTTATCCATTTAGTCCTCATAGAAAGGATTGTAGAGTCATTTTTACTTATCTTTCATCAAAGCATGAAATATAGGATTTTCTGGAGGAACAGGCGAACTTTTCTAAATAGAACTTACAATTTACTACAACTTTCTTACTACTCATTACATCACTAAAACCTTATGAACTCACTAGCTTAAATGTTGATCTACTCTTTCAAAATATTGTATTCCCAGGAGACCAGTAGACAGGTTCGCGCACTGGGATTCAGAAGATGGAGCAGTATAGCTTCATGTCTTATTTTGTTATTTACTTTGTAGTCTATGTTATGTGACCACATACTTTGTAAACACTTTCTTTCTAATGAAATGGTTGTTCATTGATTTGATCACTATGATGCATGTCTTGTGATACTAAACATGACGTCCTCCACCCCCGAATGTTTCCGCCGTTCCGGTTTTGGGGTGCGACAGATTGGTATAAGAGCATTATTTATAGTGAACTAAGTATGTCAACTGATAAAAGATATACAACTATAAATACAATGGGGCAGAAGTGCTCTAGATAATAATATATTTTAAATATATAACAATACCTTATAAAGTATACATACGTGCTTATACATATATACATACTAAAACAAGTATCAGAAGAAGAACAAGACAAAAGTATTTAAAAGGTTGAACACTACGGTCAAACCTGGACAGTTTTGTAATCATAGCTAGGATCAATATAGCTTGATCAACTATATTCATTCGAGATGTGACTGGCATGTGTTTGGGAGTGATGTGGTGTTGCAACAGTCTTAAAACTTACCTAACTCTATTCAAGGAAATCCTAGATCAGAACATAAAGATAAGATACCATGAGAGTATTTTATGATTCTATAACACGATAACAAGTTTAAAACATACCAAGTACATTATAAAATACTATAGGAGTATTTTAGGCACTATATAAATAACTTATGTGATAACTTAAAAGACCCTTATGGATAGGTCTATAATCTTGCAATGTCTACTCTCAAGGTTTTATATAATTGAGATTTTATAGAATCAGAATTTGGGATCCATGCTTCACTACATGTTCCTTTTTTGGTTATGGTTTTGGAGTAGGATCACTTATTCGAAGGTCTATTTAATCTTAAATTATATACAACTTGTATACATTGTACAATTATAGAAGGACTCTATAAGAATCACCCCATAATATTTCACTTAATCTCATAGATTCTTTAGACGCATCCACTCTCGCACGAAAAACCCATATAGATGTAACCACTTCCTCATAGCAGTCAATGGAAGAGTCAAGGAGGAACACGAGCATGTTCATAAGAAGTTTTCAAAGAAAAATCATTCGAAGTAACCAAAACGTCTTATGCGTCACACTAATAAATAATAATCCTGTATAACTTAATGAGCGAGTGGAGACACTGCTCACATTATGTGTTAGGATTATTTTCTTTCATGCAACTGGTAACAATTATCCAGGTCACAAATATTCATTCGAGGATAGCCACTTCTGATTCATAAAGTTTATTTGGTATAGACTCTTTTATGAATTGTTTCCAGAACCCTGTGGAAGTCAGGACCCGATGCACTCAGAACTAGGATAACCTTGTCTTTCAGCTTTCGACTTTTATCCACTGCTATAGACTTATTCCATCTCATCTTTGTATTCTTTTAGCAAAGAAGCCTCCTCGCAGATCAAACAGACGCACTACTCCGACAACTCCAACTCCAATGCCACAATTCGATCCTGCTACTCTTCAAGCAGCGATATCCTCCGCAGTGGGGGTTTTTTTGTACTTTAACTAAATTATAACGCCCATTTACTAATTTAAATAAATTAAATGGGACTAAATCAGTTAATAATTTCCAAAAATGGGACGGAATGGTTTATTTAAATTCCAAGTTTGATTTTTGTGTTTATTTTGCAAATAAATCTCAAGGTGGGGGCTGGAATAAATAAATAGAAATGAAGTTTGGGTCATCAGAAGTAGTTTTTTTTTAATTTGTTAAGGAGGGGGTTCAAGAATTTATTTGGAATGAATGTTTGGGTGTTTGCGACTTGTTTTGTAAAATATTAATAATAATAATAATAATAATAATAATAATAATAATAATAATAATAAATAAAAAATAAAAATAGGGAGGGTAGGTTTCGATTTAGCTAAAATAAGTTTAAACAGGAGGAACTTTGTCACCCTCCTATGTTTGATGTTCATTGAACACATACAAAACAAAAAGAAATGAACATGTTCTGGGGTTTTTACGATCGACAAAATTAAACTAAAAAAATAAAGGAGGTGGTGGAGTGCTTATGAGCAACAACAGGAGGTGGCTGAATGTGGTGGCAGCCGATGTTCTCCATGGTGGTAGTGAGGCAGCAGTGGTGGTGTTGGCTGGCAGTCCTGCTGTCCGGTTTATTTTTCTTTGGAAAACGATCGACGAGGGTAGGAAAGTTGGGGGAGGAGGGAGGGGAAGGGAGTGCGGTGAGAGAGTGATGTTTGGGTGGTTGACGGTGGTAAACTCCACCGGTGGTGGTGGTTTTATGGTGGTGGAATGGAACTGAGAGGGAGAGAGTTTTAGAGAGATTGAGAGAGTGTGAGATAGAGAGAATTAAGGCTAGGATTTAAGTAATAAATTAAGGAGAAAAGGGTCATTTTTAAAGAAAATAGAGACACACACAAGCCTTATACACCATACCTTTAAAACCAAGTCAACAGACTTTCGTTCCATTCCTTGTACTTAGATGGTGAAGGGTACTCCAAGAAGATTGCACATAAAAGAAGAAAAAGTAGGCAATGGAATTGGTTGGCCATTTTGGTCAAGGTGGGAAGGGGGCCCTAGTGAGGTCACACGCTCCAAAAATGCCAAAAACCCACTTAGAATTGGAATTCGAGATCCTGACGTCAGATATTGTTTTCAAAATTTTCTTATAATAGAGGGAAATTCAAGGATTCCAAAAACCTGAATGGATTAATTTTTCAAGTTATGGAAACCCAGGAAATCGCGTTTAAAGTTTTGCGTCTAAATGGCCCGTAACACTCGATTTTTCGAATTTTGCAAATATTTTGATAAAAATATTTTGAATATGAATTTAAATATTATGCCATAGTCTAAGTCAAAAAAATACTCTCGGAATTTCCATCGGAGGTGTGCAAGTGCCTCAAAGGACTGATTCGGCTTTACGCGATTAAAGAAAGTTAGTGTTTTACTGTTTGTTTTCTTAAAACTATCGTATCTTTTGCATATGAGCTTCATCCTGGATGTTCTTTATATATTCGTAGATAGGGGAACATATATTATGAGATAAAAATGTTCGCCTTGCTCATAACTGCTTAGTTCAAAATTTCAGTATTTAAGACACATTAACTAGGGTTGTAGTTTGAGTTGTTTGATTTGGTTGTCAGTTTACACCTTTGGAGGTAAGATATCATATTTTATCTTATAATAGTTGAAATGAATTAATTTATTCTACATTAGATGCACTAAAACTTAATGACTTAAATAACAAATAGATTTACTGTGAACTAACCGTTCATAGTTTTTGACTTAAATTCTGGGATGTCACATTACCTCCCCGTTAAGGGAATTTCGTCCCGAAATTATTAAGGTCTAGCCTACTTTGTTTTATTATTATTTCTTTCCACTGGTGGAGGGAGCACCGCTAAAAAATTGCAGGTACTTTTTCTTGATCTAGTCCTCAAGTTCCGAAGTAAACTTTGGCCCTCTATGAGAGTTCCATCGAGCTTTTACTATAGGTATGCGACTTTCCTTGAGGCTTTTTATTTCTTGATGCATAATCTTCACCGGTTCCTCCACGAAGTATGTTTAGTGTGGACCTGGATTTTATCGAGTAAAATGACGATCTTCTCATCAGAGAGACACTTTTTATGATTACATACGTGGAAGGTATCTTGGACTTTGTGGAGTTCTTGAGGTAGCTTGTAAGCCACGGGACCAAACCTAGCCAACATTTTGAACGGCCTGATGTAATCGGGGTTTAGTTTACCTCGTTTTCCAAATCTTATGAGACCTTTCCATGGAACAACCTTTAGTAGTACACAGTATCCTACTTTGAGTTCAAATGGTTTGCATCTTATGTCAGCGTAGCTTTTCCGTCGACTACGTGCGGCCTTTAATCGTTCCTTTATCTGAACGATCTTATTTGTTGTTTCATGTATGATATCGGGACCAGATAGTAGAGTATTTGTAAGGTCACACCTTCTAATTTGAGGATTCAAACACATGACGCATTGATTTATTAGCGTCAGCTTCTACATGTCGACAACGCCAGCATATCAAGTTTACCAGCGTAAGCACTTAGTATAGTTATTCATTGTAATCTTTGTATATTAGTTAATGATATAGATAGGTATAGAATAGATCATAGATCCGGTATCTTTATGATCATATCGGCTCTTAGTATATATTAGATACAATCTCATGAATCATGAAATATACATGTATAGATTAGTATATATACAACATTAAGGCAAATCCTAATATTGTGTAACACGCCTTTGTGTCAATCGTCTTTGTGAGCGTCTTTGTTGTGAAGACAAAACCTCTTCTCTTTATGAAAGGAACAATTTGGTGAACTTCTGTGTTATTTACTTTCTGTTAATTATTTTTCTTAGATTAGTTTCACATTTCTTATTCATACTTGAGGTGTATTCAATCATCAGAAACCTTCAATTGGTATCAGAGCATGTTTGTGATACACTCAAGTTATCATGTCGATTTCAAGCATTTCCAAATCCTATGGTCTCAACAAAATTCTTCCCTTTGATGAACACAACTTCGCCATGTGGAAAACCAAGGCCATGGTGGTTCTTGAAATCATTGACTATGAGATGAAAAACATTGTTGAAAATTTTCCCAATGTTCCTATGTACCAACGCCTGACAAACAACGCCCCCGTTGGCCACCTGAAGCAAAAGCCAACATGGAATTATGATGACGGTGACAAGAGACTACTCAGTCTTGATGTGAAATCCAGGGCCACTATTGGAAATTCTTTTCCATACCACATGTATCATCTCGTATAGAATTGTTAATCAAATCAAAAGATGATGGACACACTGATAGTGGCTTATGAAGGCACTGTGGATGTTCAGGCTACGACCATCAATAATCTCAATCGGAGATACGAGCATTTATTTGCTCAAAAAGATGAGTCTCTTACCCAAACCTTCAATAGGTTTAATTGTTAGTTTAATGATATGCACATGCTGGTAATCGTCAAACACTAATCACACTTGGTTTTGAAGTTTATCGATTCTCTTGGGACGAGCTGAAATCATCATGTTGATGTTCTTAAGAATGGTGAGAAGATCGATTCCATGGATCTGAATTCTTTTTTTGGTAATCAACAAAATTATGAAGATACCAAAGCTCTTCGTAAGGAAGTCATGAAGGACTCGAACAAGGAAAAGTATGTTGCACTGGTGTCTCGAAAGGAAACAAGGAAGACCATCAATGATCTGACAATTCAGATCAAGGTGAACTAAGTGATGAAGATCTCACTTATGAGCTTGTCTCCAGCATTGCACTTATCGTCAAGCGCTATGAAGAAAGCATAGCAAACGGATTAGAAGAACTCAATTCAAGGGAATCAGCTCAGTGAAAAGATCCACTTCACAGAAGAAAAGCTCAGTCAATTGATTTAATTGTGGGAGCCCTGGCCATTTTTCCATGGATTGCAAGGAGAAGAAAGAAGCTTAGAGTCCTAAGAACTATGAAGTTTGGTACAAGAAGCAAGTGGCTCATATGAAGAAGGAAAACATCTTTATACCAATAGCTTTCATTGCAAAACAAGAGGACCATGAAGAATGGTTGGATGAAGAGGATACATCTGAATATTATGAACTAAATGTTAAGGGTCTCATGGCTCTTATAAATGATTCCCCTGATGGCATTTGTGACGCTGATGGTTCTCATGCTGGTTAAAGGACCAAGTCCAAATATTGGTCAAACATGGTATTTAGATAATGAAGTTCTAGACACTTGACCAGTTACATGCCTTTCCTAACAATTTTTGCAGGGAAAGATGGTCTAATGGTGACTTTTGGTGACAATAGTGGAAGAGCTATTACAGGTGTTGGAAATTTTGAGTGTAGGATGATTGAGCTGAAGGACGTATTTTATGTAGAAGGTCTGAAAGGAAACTTTATATCCATCAGTCAATGTTGTGATGCCGGCTACAAAGTTCTTTTCAACCATCATGAGGGAAAAGTGTTTGATTCTTAAAACAAAATCGTCCTTTCTTCTCTTGGAGAGAATGATATTTATATGGTTTGATTTGTTGATTTTGACGCTGATACTTTATTTTTTTTAATGATTTGCTACTTTTAAAACTCTGAACATAAGTTGCTACACTTTTAATTTATTTTTTGGTTTGTTTGCACTAAAAAAGTTCTTTTATTCTTTAACAAAGAAGTATACATTGTGAATACATTTTTTTTTTCTACTAACATTTCCTATATGGTCTTCTCTATCAATTGTGACTTCTTTTGACCGATCTACTTTAAAGGGATCATCATGTCATTCCTTTAATGCATCACTCTCCTTGTGAATCTAGTTTACGCTGACTCTGCATCTTTTCTTTAGCAACAACTGCCCTCTCACTAATGTTGATGCACCCACCGATTGACATGTTCTTTTATACTGATGAGACCAGATGGGAGATAACTATGCCACTAAGTGTTCTTTTGGGCACATGTCTCCTCTTTCTTGAACAACCTATTTTGGTTGCAATGGGATAATGGGAAGTTAGCTGACAAAGCACATCTAATTTCTATTGATGCTATTACAAGCACTCCATCACCTCAAAGATCCAAAGGCGTCTTCAACAAGACCGTTATCCCACCTTCTCCTCCTTCACGGGTCTCAATGTACGGAACCTTCGAGTTTTGTCTTTGTGACTCTTATAACTCGAAGGTTACAAATATTGGATCCCTCTAACTCATTGTTTACTAAGACTGGTTCATGTTCTTCATTTGTTCTCTGTGAACATGAAGCTTGGAATCAATAGACATTACCTCAACGATTAAAGGCATTCTCTCTCCTTGTTTAATATGAATTGTGTTATTATGTGATATGGTTGATTTTGTACGTTCTCTTTTATAGCTGAAATTTCAAGTGGTAGATATCTTCGAAAATGGAAGTGCATTAATGACCATTCAATTCCAAAGATTTGATGGATCGAGTCTTCATCACCTTTTTGAAAAGGCTACACATTTTTCTTTGTTTTAAACTATTTCCTTGTTTGACTAATTATTTTGTTTGTGTTGTTATATTTTATATTCTTTTGTAGCATTTTGTAAAGGAATATGGACGTGGCAATTATAAGCATAGTATGAAACTTTTTACACATCATCGTACCTAGAAGCATGTTGATGTATGTGACAAAATCCCTTTAATTTCCTCATCAGCGAGACCATCTGCTAAGAACATTGAGTCACCCTCTCACGCTGATTTTTTAGCATTGACTAAACTCTCAATGTGAGATAGCCTGGTCCAAATAAAAAATATAGATAAAAAGGATAGGGAGTTTATAGTAATCAGAGTACAATCAACCACTGTATTTAAAAAGTATAAGTATTTACCTGTGTTTCATCATTATATACCGAAACTAAATAGTTGTACAAAAGAAGAAGACAAGACATAAATAGCTCCATCTTCTCAAAAGCTCGGGGAGTACCTGTCTACTAGTTCCTTGAGAATACAAGTAATTTGAAAATAGAGTATCAACATATAGTTGAGTGAGTGCATAAGTATTTATGTTTAGAAAGAATGTTTTCTGTTTCTTGAATATGTAAACTATTCCAGAAAATCCTATATTTTCTACTGCATATGAATAGTAGTTTTATTTTCATAAAACTGATCTATTTGTAAACCAATGTTCTATATTTGTAATCCTTTTGTAAACTTGTATCTAAGAGCATGTTTGGTTTCATCAACTGTTATTGTAAACTGTAATGTAATACTGTAAACTGTATCTTGTAAACTAGTACTTTTAAAATGTACAAAAGTTTAGCTAATTATAAACTAACGTATTGTTAATATCTTTAATGAGTTATTATAACCATACTGACTAGATGGCCAGACCCAACGCTATAAATGCGCTGAAAGTTGTTGATAACAATTTGTCACTGACAGGCGTGAATGCCTGACTGTAGCAAGCAGTCCGAGTGAGTCAATCCCAATATAGATCTATACACACATTGTTTCGATCCCCCGCTGGAGATTCTAGTTATAATGCCAGGACTTTAACTATGTTGTTTAAAATGAATTAAACAATCTGAACTACTTGTCTCATAAAAGCATATAAACGTTACATGTATAATATTTATGAAAACCCAATCATTCTGAAATAAATGATTGATAGTATGTTCTTGAATTAGTATTCTTAACATGTATCTGAAAGAATGTATACCCTTGAATAGTTTTGAATCAAACCTTTGTTCTTGTAAAACAATGTACTCTAGTATACTTGAATCGTGAATTAATGTTCTGTGAATCATAAATTATACCTATTATAATTTATATGTACTTTCTGAATTGATACTGAGTATCCATGAATGTAACCCCTTGCTCAACATGTTACAAATGGTAATTGAACTTTAATTAACTAACTTTTATACTTGTATACATATACAATATATATAAGTAAAATTTAAATGACACTCGGACAAATAACTTATACTTGTAATCCCACATCCAAACAAGGAAAAGGAACCAAAGTGGGTTATCAGTCCTAAGCCTTTTAAATCTTATATATATATATATATATATATATATATATATATATATATATATATATATATATATATATATATATATATATATATATATATATATATATACTAGTATGATTTTTGGGAGAATATAAGTTTATAAAAACATTTAAAAGAAGTTTGATATTTTGAAATCCATATTGGTGACTTGATGTCGTTTTGAAACAATCATTGAAAACCATTTGATTTGATGATAACTGAAATCTATTTTGATAAGATATTTGAAATCACTTATTTATAACAAAAAAACTTTGTGTTAGACTTGTATCCCCCCCCCCCTTAAAACATTAAAAACTATGAAAATTCGGGGTTATGAACTCACCTGTTGTAAGTTATTCAAATGTATGATCGGTGTAGGATGCTAAGTGTCAAGTGAAGTCTTAAACACAACGGATCCTATTAAGCATATAATGATACATATATGGATATAATTAGTGTATATAACAACTAATTATGATAGGAAACCACCTTAGGGATTAGGAAACATTTGAATTTAAGTGTTACAATCACATGTGATTGCTCTAAAAGGGTTTACAGCCACACAAAGGTGTGTACGACCCATGTGTGTATGGCCCATGTAGTGTACGGTCATGGAGTTTACGGCCCAGGGAGATGCTCATGGTCGTAAACTCTTATTGTTCTTGGAAATGGTTGTTTTCAAGGGTATATGTTATGAGCACCTATATATTAACTAGTATACGAAAGGATACTTTCGTTTTGAAGTTTGAATGGGGTGTTCACGGTCTAAAGAACTAGTGTGTGTTCTTTGTGTTCTTGAAGATCTAACCAAAAGAGAGGATTTCATGGATGAAATCATAGGGTTTCACTAGATTAAGCAAGGTATCAACTAACAAATGGAAGAAACACTTACTTATTAGAAGATCAAGATGAAAACTCTTGATGATAGTTGAGAGAAAATCGAGTTTCTTGGGTTGGAAGTGTGAGAAATGGCGAAAAATGAAGAAAATATATATATGTGCGAGGATTCACGGTCCGAGGGTTTACAACCGTGAACCTCGTTTACGGTCCGAAGTCGGTTAGAGTTTACGACCGTGAACAAGTTCCAATGCGATAAGGTTCGGTTTTTGAGAAGATGAGATCTGAAGAGTATACGGCCGAAGTCGTTTACGGCTGCGAGGAGTGTACGGTCCGAGGAGTGTATGGCTGTAAACTCTTTGCGGTCCGAAGCAAAGGAATAAGATGCGAAGTTTCTCAGATTTCAAGCCTTTTCCTTCCAAATTCAATTGTAGATATTTTAAGGATTTTTACAAATAAAGGTTATTATCATAACCTAAACAAAAACCCAAACAATAAAAAGGACTTTAGTTGACCTTTGTTTCACTTTGGTTGACTAAAGTTGACTTTACAAACAGAAAATAACGAGATGTTACATTATCCCCCCGTTAGAGAGAATTTCGTCCCGAAATTAAGGTTTTAAGCAATTAAGCAATTACAAACAACTAAGCAAAAAGATGAGGATATTTCAGTTTCATTTGATCCTCGTGCTCCCAAGTGAATTCAGGTCCCCGCTTGGCATTCCAGCGAACCTTCACTATAGGAATACGACTTTTCTTTGTTTGCTTAACCTCTTGGTCCATGATCTCTACTGGTTCTTCCACGAAGTTGAGGCTCTCGTCGATCTCAATTTCGTCGAGTGGGATTACAAGATTCTCGTCGGACAGACACTTTTTCAAGTTCGAGACGTGGAAAATAGGATGTATGTTACTTAGTTCTTGAGGTAGTCGGAGTTTGTAAGCTACTGGACTAATTCTAGCAAGAATCTCGAATGGTCGTATGTACCTTGGATTCAGCTTGTCACGCTTTCCAAAGCGTATCATTCCCTTCCAGGGTGAGACCTTTAACATGACACGGTCACCGATCTAGAATTCCAAAGGTTTTCTTCTTTTGCCAGCGTAGCTTTTCTGTCTATCTCTGGAAGCTTTAAGTCGCTCCCGGATTTGTACAATTTTCTCCGTAGTTTCACGAATGATTTCCGGACCAGTGAGAGTACCGTCAGGAACTTGACTTCTAGCCAGCTGTGTGTCACCCACTTCAGCCCATCATAGAGGTGATCTGCATTTGCAGCCATAGAGAGCTTTGAAAGGAGCAACCTTTATGCTAGTGTGATAACTATTAATATAAGAGAATTCGACAATGGGTAAATGAGTATCCCATTCCTTACCAAAGTCTATCATGCAAGCTCGCAACATATCTTGTAAGGTTTGAATCGTCCTCTCACTTTGTCCGTCAGTTTGTGGATGGTAGGTTGTACTCATGTCCAACCTAGTTCCCAAAGATTTTTTTAAAGACTGCCAGAAACGAGAAGTGAATCTACTATCTCGTTCAGAAATAATAGATATTGGCACACCATGTAGTATAACGATTTCTTTGAAGTAAGTTCTTGTTAGCTTCTCCATCTTGTCTGTCTCTTTGATTGGTAAGAAGTGCGCGGAGTTTGTTAATCTATCCATGATTACCCAAATAGTATCATAACCACCCGATGTCTTGGGTAACTTGGTTATGAAATCCGTTGTAATCCGCTCCCACTTCCATTCAGGGATTTCAGGTTGTTGCAATAAACCTAAAGGTTTATGGTATTCTACCTTGACTTAGGCACAAGTAAGGCACTTGCCCACAAAGGTAGCAATTTCGGCCTTCATGTTTGGCCACCAGTATAGTTTCTTGAGGTCCAGGTACATCTTGTCTGAACCTGGATGAATGGAGTATCGGGTTTTGTGTGCTTCATTCATGACTACGTCTCTGTAACCACCGAACTTTGGTGTCCAGATCCGGTTCGTGAAACAATAGACTCCATCATCCCTGACTCTGAAGTTTTTATCCATTCCTCTCAAGCTTTCACCTGGCACATTTTCAGGTTTTAAGGCCTCGAGTTGAGCCTCTCTGATCTGTGTGGACAGATGTAAATGGATTATCATGGTCAACGACTTTACTCGGCGTCCCGAGTATTCTTTTCTGCTAAGGGCATCAGCTACTACGTTAGCTTTACCAGGGTGATAAAGAAGCTAACAATCGTAGTCGTTCAGTAGCTCTACCCACCGCCGTTGTCTCATGTTCAGCTCTTTCTGATCGAAGATGTGCTGGAGACTTTTATGGTCCGTGAGTACTGTGCATTTCCTGCCATATAAGTAATGTCTCCAGATCTTCAGAGCAAATACCACCGCTCCTAGCTCAAGGTCATGTGTTGTATAGTTAAATTCATGTGTCTTTAGCTATCTTGAGGCATAGGATATAACCTTTCCTCTTTGCATAAGAACACATTTAAGCCCTTGATTAGAAGCATCGCAGTACACTAGAAAATCCTCTGTCCCTTCAGGAAGAAACAGGATTGGTGCACCACACAAGGCTCGTTTCAGTGTTTGGAATGATGTTTCTTGCCTTTCTCCCCAGCTAAAAGTTACAACCTTTTGTGTCAGGGTGGTAAGAGGCTTAGCTATTCGAGAGAAATTCTGGATGAATCTGCGATAATAGCCAGGAAGACCTAAGAATTGACAGATTTATGTAGGTGTTTTGGGTGCTGACTAATTTTCAATTGCCTTTATTTTGGAAGGGTCGACGTGTATTCCTTCTGAACTGACCACATGACCTAGGAATTCAACCTTCCTGATCCAAAATTAGCACTTTGAAAACTTCGCATAGAGTTTCTCTGATTTGAGAGTTTGCACTACTTGACAAAGATGTTGGCCATGTTCCTCTTCACTTCTTGAATAGATAAGGATGTCGTCAATGAAGACTATGATGAATATGTCCAGGAATGGACGACACACTCTGTTCATTAGATCCATGAACACAGCAGGTGCATTCGTCAATCCGAATGGCATCACTACGAATTCATAATGACCATAATGAGTTCTGAACGTGGTTTTGGGAATGTCATTCTCCAAAATCCGTAACTGGTGATACCCGGATCTTAAGACTATTTTTGAGAAGTAGCTCGCACCTTGAAGTTGGTCGAACAGATCGTCAATGTGAGGCAGAGGGTATCGATTCTTAATGGCAAGTTTATTTAGTTCTCGGTAGTCTATGCACATACGGAATGATCCATCCTTCTTCTTTACGAAGAAAACCAATACTCCCCAGGGTGAGAAGCTTGGTCTTATGAAACCTTTTCTAAGGAGTTCGTTAAGTTGGCTGGATAATTCTTGCATTTCAGAAGGTGCAAGACGATAAGGAGATTTGGCTACAGGGTTAGCCCCTGGAATTAAGTCGATTCGGAATTTGACTTTTCGTTCAGGAGGCACTCCTGGAAGATCACGGGAAAAACGTCGGGAAAGTTGCATACTTCAGGAATTTTCGCGATATCTTTCACTTCTTGCTTCTTGTCTACCACATGAGCTAAGAAAGCACAGTACTCTTTGCGAAGGTACTTCTGTGCCTTGATGCAGGAAATGATCTGGAGATTTGTTCCGGGTTTGTCGACGTAAATAACAAGAGTTTCGTTAGTTGGTAAGTTCAGACGAATGGCTCTTTCATAGCATAGGATGTCAGCATGGTTAGGATACAACCAATCCATACCTATTATGACGTCGAAACTTTGGATAGATACCAGCATAAGGTCTATTGGGAACGAAAAGTTATTCATGGTAAGAGTACATCCTATGTATATATCGTTGATGGATTCGGATTTCTCGTTAGCCATTTCGACTGTGAATGTTTATTTTAATGGTTGGGAGTTTTGATTTAGCAAGTGTTTGAAATTATGGATCACAAATCTCTTCTCAGCACCACAATCAAGTAGGATGCATGCATAAGTGTTGTTGAGAAGGAACGTACCCGTGACTACTGCAGGGTTTGCTACTGCTTCTTCGTGACCCATGGTTAAAATTCTCGTAACTCCACGGGCATTTCCAGCTTTAGGACAGTCGTTCTTGAAATTCCCCACTTCACCACATTGGTAGCATGCTTGACCTACTCCAGCAGCAGGTACTTGGTTAAGTGGTTAAGGTGGTGTTCTGTAGAATCGGGCAGTATGCCCTTTTCTGTTGCAGTTACGACACTGCATTTCCCAACAATTACCATTATGGTGATAATTGCACTTGTTGCACTTGGGGAGGTTAGCAACATAAGGCATGGATGGTGCAGAGTTAACAGGAACAACAGTTGGTACAGTAGCAGCATTGACTGTAACTAGTTGTTTCTTTTTTGAGGAATCCTGTGAGAACTTGCCCTTCCTCTTGTTCCTGCTCTTCTTCTTGCTGTTGTTGTTGTTGTTGTCATTGTTGTTGTTGTTGTTTCCCTTCAGTTGTTCTGGTACATCAATCACTGAGTTTTGACGGGCTCCGTGGTCGATAAGAGATTGTGCCAGTTCTTTGGCACTGTCAAAAGTAACAGGCCTCGAAGATAAGACACTTGACTGAATTTGGGGCGATAGACCCCAAATATATCTATCAATCTTTTTTCTCTCCAGAGCAACCGTATCCGGACAAAGAATTGCTAGATCACAGAATCTACTGGTGTAGGTCGATATGTCAGAACCAACCATTGTAAGACCCCAGAGCTCCTGCTCGAGTTTCTGAACTTCCCCTCGCGGACAGTATTTCCGCATAAGCTTGGCTTTGAAGTTCTCCCAGCTTAGCGAATTAACCACTACCATAGTAAGTGACTTAACATGGCCATTCCACCATGTTAATGCTCTATCTGAAAGGGATCAAGCAGCGAATTTGACATTGCTCCTCTCTGGACAGGAGCAGATTTCAAAAATTGCTTATGTCTTTTCTATCCAAGTCCTTAATGTCATAACTCCTCCAGTTCCATGAAAGGTCCTGGGCTTGGCATTCGTAAAATCTTTATAAGTGCACTCTCGCGAGTGCCCATGACTCTCGCCATGGTTAGGAGGATGTGCACCATCTCCCGACTGACTAGCACCTGGAGTATTCATATGTGACATGGCAGCCGCTACAGCCGTCGTGAACGTTGCTTGGAACGTGGCAGCATCAAACTGAGGAGGTGGTGGCAGAGGTGGCGTCGGTGCTACATTAACATTGTTACGTCTTGGTTTCTACGAGGAGACATCTTTTTCTATAAAAGTTAAAAGAAACAAATATGGTAAGATATCAAGAGTGAATATGAATTTTGATATCTCTGAACTAAAACATATAGTTCAACATGAATCTTGTAATGAATTGGAAATAGAAGTCTACGACAAGTACAACTTGTAACAGAATGATAAGAAATTGAATGGTTATTTTTCAAAGACTATGAAAACGCATGTCGATTGAATTGGCATATTGATTACATAAAGTCTGGAAAACTTGACCCTAAACAGGTCTACAATATACCAAATTCTGGGAAAACATCGACATCATACCGACCTACCGAAAATAAAATTTTCGTGGTCGTACTGAAAAACATGAAAAATAACGCTAGAACCTATCTGTAGACTTAGACTATAACCAAAATAGTGAATAGGAAACGAGTAGAGCATTTCCTATTGGCGACTAGTATCATTTGAACGAAACCTCAGCTCAGCCAGCTGACGCTCCACAACAAGTAGATGTCTTTCATACACTGTCAGGCGTGCTCGGAGTTCTATGACTTTAGCTCGAGTTACAGCTAACTCTTCCAACAGAGACTCATTTTCTCTCATAGCTCTCTCGCGAGCATCTTCAAGACAACGAATGCAGACTATATTAATTCCCACATTCGCATCAACTTCCATGATTCTGTTGATGGCTGTCCTACCTTGTATTTCATTTCGAGCAATCTTGTGGACTGGAATTGGCAAAACTCTGTCTGCTGAGCCTCCTTCGCTCAGGTTGTAGAAGCTTTTGTCTCCGTTGTATGGCATGGGTTGACCCTGCTCTTGACTCCATGTTTCCAAGCTTTTTACCCATAGAGGCGTCGGGCCTTGAAAAGTCGGACGAGGGTTAGGATTTTTGGCTACTGGTGGTGGATTATAGGCTTCTGATTCGGAATCATTGTCTTCAGGAAAATTTTCTGCAAAATCATCATCTAAGGGAATTTCATGATTTTCTTCTAGCTCTGCATCTTGTTCTTGAATGGGGAATTACGGATCTCCGGTAAGTGAAATCCAGCCATTGTTATCTAATCGAGAATAGGGATAAGAGATATAGAATATAGTTAGTAACGATTGATTAAGGATATAAGTTTCTACGAGAGAGACCTACAGTTATCAAGTAATGTATTCTGTATGACTTGTTCTAGGCCTTACTATAACTATAAAGGGTATACTAATTATATATAACTTGGGTATAATCGACCTTTGATTAAATGACCTGGCTCTAAATCCACAACCAAACAAGGAATAGGAAATGAAGATAGATCACATACTCTAAGTCTATATAACTTTAATTATATATAATTGTAATATACCCTTAATATTTATAGTTCTACCCTTAATTGTTCTATTGTTTTCACATGTTTGTTTTTAGTATGTAGTGCCTAAAATACCCCTATAGTA
Source organism: Lactuca virosa (assembly GCF_052849685.1). NCBI lineage: Eukaryota > Viridiplantae > Streptophyta > Magnoliopsida > Asterales > Asteraceae > Lactuca > Lactuca virosa. The sequence goes on along the minus strand of NC_136428.1, from coordinate 410,905,515 downwards.
TTTTAATATTTTATGTTCTGTTCTAGAATTCTTCTGAATATGTATGACTGGTAAATTTTAGACATGTCGCAACACTACTAGCACTCTCAAACACATGTTGGTCATATCTCAAATCAATATAGTTCATCAGGCTATACTAATCCCAGATATGATTACATAACTGCCCAGGTTTGACTGTAATGTTCAACATCCAAATACTTTTAAGTTCTTATGATTGTGATACTGTACTTGTAGGTATGAGTGTTAGTATACTTCTTTTAAAAATACTTAAATTTTTAAAAAGAATACTTGTAGTCAGAGCTCTTAGCCCCAAATGTATTTATAGTTTGTATATCTTTTATGGATTGATATACTGAGTTCACTATAAACAATGCTCTCATACCAATCTGTCACACCCCCAAACCAGACGGCGGAAACGTCCGGGGGTGGAGGACTTCATTTGTAGTATCACAACACATGCATTATAGTAATCAGAGTACAAACAACCACTGTATTTAAAAACTATAAGTATTTACATGTGTTTCATGATTGTATACCAAAAGTAAATAGTTGTACAAAAGAAGAAGACAAGACATAAATACCTCCATCTTCTCAAAACCTCGGGGAGTACCTGTCTATTGGTTCCTGAGAATACACGTAATTTGAAAACAGAGTATCAACATATAGTTGACTGAGTGCATAAGTATTTATGTTTTGAAAGAATGTTTTCTGTTTCTTGAATATGTAAATTGTTCCAGAAAATCCTATATTTTCTGCTGTATATGAATAGTAGTTTTATTTTCATAAAACTGATCTATTTGTAAGCGAATGTTCTGTATTTGTAATCCTTTTGTAAACTTGTATCTGAGAGTATGTCTGGTTTCATCAACTGTTATTGTAAAATGTAATGTAATACTGTAATCTATATCTTGTAAATTAGTTCTTTGAAAATGTAGTAAAGTTTAGTTAATTATACACTAACGTATTGTTAATATCATTAACGAGTTATTATAACCATACTGACTAGATGGCCTGAGCCAACGCTATGAATGCGCTGAAAGCTGTTGATAACAATTTGTCACTCATAGGCGTGAATGTCTGACTGTAGCAAGCAGTCTGAGTGCAGGGTTGTCAATCCCAATATAGATCTATACACACATTGTTTCGATCCCCCGCTGGAGATTGTGGTTATAATGTCAGGACTTAAACTATGTTGTTTAAAATGAATTAAACAACCTGAACTACTTGTAGCATAAAAGCATATATACGTTACATGTATAATAGTTATGAAAACCCAATCATTCTGAAATAAATAATTGATAGTACATTCTTGAATTAGTATTCTTAACATGTATCTGAAAGAATGTATACCCTTGAATAGTTTTGAGTCAAAACTTTGTTCTTGTAAAACAATGTACTCTAGTATACTTGAATCGTGAATTCATGTTATGTGAATCATAAATTATACCTATTATAATTTATATGTACTTTCTGAATTGATACTGAGTATTCATGAATGTAACCCCTTGCTCAACATGTTACAAAGGGTAATTGAACTTTAATGAACTAACTTTTATACTTGTATACATATAGAATATATATAAGTAAAATTTAAATGACACTCGGACAAATAACTGATACTTGTAATCCCACATCCAAACAAGGAAAAGGAACCAAAGTGGGTTATCAGTCCTAAGCCTTTTTAATCATATTTATATAAATATATATATACTAGTATGATTTTTGGGAGAATATAAGTTTATAAAAACATGTAAAAGAAGTTTGATATTTTGAAATCCATATTGGTGACTTGATGTCGTTTTGAAACAATCATTGAAAAACCATTTGATTTGATGATAACTGAAATCTATTTTGATAAGATATTTGAAATCGCTTGTTTATAACACAAAAACTTTGTGTTAGACTTGTATCCCCCCCCCCCCTTAAAACAGTAAAAACTATGAAAATACGGGGGTATGAACTCACCTGTTGTAAGTTATTCAAATGTAAGATCGGTGTAGGATGCTAAGTGTCAAGTGAAGTCTTGAACACAACGGATCCTATTAAGCATATAATGATACATATATGGATATAATTAGTGTATATAAAAACTAATTATGATAGGAAACCACTTTAGGGACTAGGAAACACTTGAATTTAAGTGTTACAATCAGATGTGATTGCTCTAAAGGGGTTTACGACCACACAAAGGTGTGTATGGTCCATGTGTGTACGGACCATGTAGTGTACGGTCATGGAGTTTACGGCCCATGGTGTTCTTCATAGGAGTTTACGGCCAAGGGAGATGCTCATGGCCGTAAACTCTTATTGTTCTTGGAAATGGTTGTTTTCAAGGGTGTATGTTATGAGCTTTTATAGAATAACTAGTATGCGGATGGATACTTACATTTTGAAGCTTGAAAGGGGTGTTCACGGTCTAAAGAACTAGTGTGTGTTCTTGGTGTTCTTGAAGATCTAACCAAAAGAGAGGATTTCATGGATGAAATCATAGGGTTTCACTAGATTAAGCAAGGTATTAACTAACAAATGGAAGAAACACTTACTTATTTGAAGATCAAGATGAAAACTCTTGATGATAGTTGAGAGAAAATCGAGTTTCTTGGGTTGGAAGTGTGAGAAATGGTGAAAAATGAAGGAAATCTATATATATATGTATGAGGGTTCACGGTCTGAGGGTTTACGGCCATGAACCTCATTTACGGTCTGAAGTCGGTTAGAGTTTACGACCGTGAACAAGTTCCAATGCGATAAGGTTCCGTTTCCGCGAAGATAAGATCTGAAGAGTATACGGCCGAAGTTGTTTATGGCTGCGAGGAGTGTACGGTCCGAGGAGTGTACGGTCGTAAACTCTTTGCGGTCCGAAGCAAAGGAATAAGATGCGAAGTTTCTCAGTTTTCAAGCATTTTCCTTCCAAATTCAATTGTAGATATTTTAAGGATTTTAACAAATAAAGGTTATTATCATAACCTAAATAAAAACCCAAACAATAAAAAGGACTTTAGTTGACCTTTGTTTGACTTTGGTTGACTAAAGTTGACTTTACAAACAGAAGATAACGGGATGTTACACATTGAGCATAACCAAATGGCTTACCCTGATTTCATGGTCATCAGCATAAGAAAAACTTGCCAGGTCCTTAAATGACTAAGGGTTGTTCATGTCCCTGACCTCCTAGTTTACTGTATGACATGATACCATTATGAATTAACGGTGAATCGTTGATTCTAGATTGCAACATACTATATAATACGAAAGTTTAAACTATTAATGAATCACGTTGATTTCACCTCAGAGTGACTAAAACAATCCATTCTCTCCTTTATCTTCTTAACAGAGCTTGATGATTCATTTTGTAAAACCACACACTGATAAAAGTTCAAAAGACTATGTCGTTAATTAGTCTATGTACCATCGACTATCACACGCAACAATCCATTCTTACCCTTACATTCTTATTAAAAGGTTTATGATTCAGTGTAATGTACCATACGATGATGAGAGCTTGACAAATCTGTGTCGACGCGTATATCATTCTCCGTCATATATTACACGCCTCTATCCACTCTTGACACTTTTTTCTAATAATCGAGATTTATGATTCAGCGTATGAAACCACACGCTGATGAGATCTCGCAATACTATGTCAGTGAATGGTAGTTTAAGCCCACACTATTACGAGGCATCACAAACTTACTAAGTGACCATCTCTAGGCACTACCTGGTCGACCATGCTGATGTTGATAACATGTAAAATGTATCGATCTTATCCAAACGATAACTTATTGAATGCAGATTAAATTGTCCGTCATTATCTTGGGATACAATATTTTTACGACAGAGATCTATTCAGTCATGATTACGTAAAAAGGAAGAAAACTTTCTGGGTATAAGCTGGGGATTCTTCATCTTAGGTCACTTTTACAAGAAATTCAAGAATTAAGCTCTCTCTAAAAAAGACTCAAAATTGTCATCTTTCTCAAAGCTTTCACCATATAAAAACCCTTGTATGAGTTTGCTCCTAACACTAACATTATCGAAGGTCTTCATGCTCCTGACTCTACCATCATCATTCAATCCACCACTGTGTCATTCTCGGGTGAAATCCCAAAGAAGTTCACAAACTCAGTAATTGAAGACTTTGTCGACTTTGTCAAAAGCGGTCCTCTTCGATATGCATTTTGTAATTCCCCAGACCCTTTCTACCTAAACAAGTATGTGAGTTTTACTATACATGCTCTGTTGATACTGTTGCTCGACCCATCACTAGAACCATTGGAGATGTTCAATATAGGGTTACCATTGATTTGGAATCCTTTTGAACTACTCTTCGTATTCCTCGGTTCAAAAGTTACTCTGAAACACCCTCTAAAGAAAGCTGCAAATCTATTCGTGAAAAATTAGGCTATAACTTCAAACTTCTAGGCCTCACTCGTGATCCATACAAGAACACTCTTCGTCAATGTTTTAACGTAGGGTGGAAATACTTAACAGGTGTGATTAGAAAATGTGTTGGTCACAATACGGGTAGATCAACTGAATCACTTTGAGCAAAGAATTTTATACTCTATTGTTTTCAACAAGAAACTAGACTTTGCTCAACTATGTATTGATCAAATGGTTGATTGCATTACTAGAAACAAGAACCCATCAAATGTTCCGTATCCTCGTTGGCTTGGTCTTTTGTTGTATCGAAAAGAAGGTTATGTTGAATGTCATGGAATTATTATTCCAATTTCTGCCCTTGCCTTGAAAATTATCAATGCCGCTCCATCTAAGGATGATTTTCCTATTACAGCAAGGATGGAAAAGTGGATCAAAAAACCCTATGTGGTTGAATCCTCAGACTCTGAAGAGGATAATAACAATGATGATGCTAGTGATGAAGAGGATAATTATGATTCTGGTGATGAAGAAGATAATGATGATGAGAATGATGATGATTCAAAAGCTAATAATAAAGCAGGGTATGATGATGAAGAAGACATTTATAAAGATGAAGAAGACTCGACAGCTGACATGGGAGATGACTTAACTCAGAAAATGAACTCTCCTCCAAGGCTGAACAGGCACATATGTTTTTCAACTACTTCTTCATTTTCTTCTTCTGTTGATGACACTATAGATCGTGGATCAACCCCTCCTGTTGGAGATACTACTAAGCCAATGACCCAGGATGAACACTCTCCAAAACCGTCTCCTCCTACTTAAGCTGATATTATTCATGAACTTGTAACGATTACCCATTCGCCATCACCCATTATGATTATTGTTCTCAATCAGGGTGATCACGGAGAATCCAGCTCCAACTTTGAAATTATTGTGTTTTCCCAACTCTCCTTAATTCTGCAGTTAACTCATCCAATGGATAAAAGATTGACTAAAGTTTAAACGGATGTGGCTATAATGAAGAGACTTATGGCTTTGGATGATGATGAAGATGATATGGTTGTTGATGACACTCCATCAAATTCCCCAGGTGATAACCCTCCTCCACCTCCACCTCCACCTCCATCACCAAATCTTCCTCCACCATCTCATCCTCCTACAAGAACTCCTTCTCCTCCTCCTAACTCTCCTCCCCAATCTGATGCTACAAAAAAGGGGAGAGTTATCAAGAGGGTCCTCAACCAATAAAAATGCAGGTGGTGGTTGCATTTCAGCCTAAGATGACTAGAAGGGTTGAAACTGAAACTGAAACTAAAAAAACTAATTATGGTTGCTTATGTTGATGCTACAACTGATCAGCCTATTCTAGATATTGGTGATAATTTAGAAACAGCTGACTATGAAGGGTTCCTAGATCTTGGTTTCATGCAACAAGCTGCTATTTCTTCTTTTCCATTAAATATTGTCTATCCTGGTTCTTGTTTTGAGGGGGAGATTTATCAAGAGGTTCCTCATGGAAAAAATAGTGACATTGATTTAGATAATGGTGTCCAGGCCCATCCTCGTAAAAGGAAGGATTCCTTCTCAGGAGGGAGCTCGTAACACTGAAGCAGGAAGTTCCTCTACAGCTAGTGATACTTCAGCTCCTCCTCAAAAGAAAAGCAAGCTCATCTTTGATCTAAATGAGTTAGCAGAAACACGGAGCTTACCCTTTGAGGAAGTTAAACAGATCATGCTGGAATACAATGTTGTTGTTCGACAGAAGAAAGACGCCAGAAAAGAAGAATTTTTGTCTAAAAAACTTATTCAAGAACTTGTTTCAACTTATAACATTGATGATGCTCAAAACTCTGATAATCAGGTCAATAAGATCTTTGATAACAATGTGGAAAAACTTATTCAAGAAGCGTATCAATATAAAGATGTTTGGAGACGTTCTGACTCGAAGAGCAAAGCCTGATCCCATCATAAAAGTAAGATGCACCAAGCCAAAGAACAAATCACTATAACTTCACTTGGTAAGAAAAGAAAACAAAGTATGAATATACTGAAGTTGTATTTGCTCGTGACCTAGTTAAATTTGGCTACAGCGAATGGATGCAAATTCAAGGAATTATAGAGAAACACAAGGGTATTCATGCTCAAGAAGTGAACTTGGCAATCCAACACATTCTTAACAAGGTAAAGAAACTGAATATGGTGTCATCCGTTGGTCCATCAGCCAGTTCCTATAGATCAGCCTCATCAGGAAGACTAGGCACTCCTAGACAGTCAAAAAATACCAAGTTTCTTCTTCCTTATGGAACCAGATACATCAACAATGAATTACCAGCTGGTGTTAAACATGCTCAGTACATGTTTATTGTAGAACCATAGAACGGCATCTTCTATCTCAACAGTCAAAATCATATGTGCTTTCAACACACTGATGACCTTCCTTTTTCTCCCACTAAGCACTTGTTTCATCTTCTCTTAAAAGCACTAGGTCACTATGAACTGGAAAGAGGATATCATGTGCCGATATCACTGGAGCTAATTAGAAGACTGGATGAGCTTAAGCTTGATAAATTCAGATGGGTAAAGCCTGAAGTCTTGAAAGAACTTGACAACTTCTAATTCATTGACAACACACTGATGACCTTCCTTTTGCTCCCACTAAGCACTTGTTTCCGGGAGATTATAAGGTCACTCATTATGATCTGATGCTCCAAACACATGAAACACTGATCTATCAGCGTCATCTTCTACACGTCGATAGCGCCAGCGTATCAAGTTTACCAGTGTCAGCACTTAGTATAGTTATTCTGTGTAATCTTTTTATATTTGTTAATGATATAGACAAGTGTAGAATAGATCACAAATCCGGTATCTTTATGATAAGATCGGTTCTTAGTATAGATTAGATACAATCCTGTCAATCATGGGATATACATGTATAGATTAGTATATATATACAACATTAAGGCAAGCCTTAATGTTGTGTGACACAGATTTGTGTTAATCGTCTTTGTGATCATCTTCTTTGTGAAGAGAAAACTTCTTTTCCTTGTGAAAGGAACGATTTAGAGAACATATGTGTTATTTACATTTTGTTAATTATTTTTCTTAGATTAGTTTTACGTTTCTTATTCATACTTCAAATGTATCCGATCATCACAAACCATTAGTATCTCCAGCATGCTTTTTATCTAGTTGAGTATCCCCAACTTCTGCCCACCATAACAGAGAACGACATATTCGTCTGTATAAGGCCTCGAATGGAGCATCCTTTATGCTACTATGATATTTATTATTATATGAAAATTCAACTAACGGAAAGTGAGTATACCATGCATTAACGAAGTCTATCACACTGGCGCGGAGCATGTTTTCTAGGGTTTGTATCGTCCTTTCACTTTATTCATCCATTTGAGGGTGATATGAAGTACTCATGTCTAGTTTGGTTCCTAGGCTGGTGTAGTTTGTTCTATTTGGCTTAGGTTGTCTAGATAAATATACAATGACTTTATTTTGTTATATCAATACGTATCCTAACTCTTGATGAGAAGTTTTGCAAAATACTACAAAGTCTTTTGTTCCCTCTAGAAGAGACACAATTGGTGCACTGCACAATAATTTTTTCAATTTCGGGAAGGAAAACTCTTGGCTGTCTCCCCAATCGAAGTTTTGGTGTTTCAGGGTTAGTGGAGTAAGAGTCTTGTATATTTTGTAGATGTTCTCGATGAATCTACAATAGCCTTAGGAATTGGGGTATTTCGGTTGGCATCGTTGGTGCTTTCAATCCTTAAATGCTTTCAATCCGATTAAATGCACTTCGTTGATCCAGAAGTCACATTTAGAAAACATTTCATAAAGTTTCTCTTTTCTTAAAAGTTCCAGAATTAAATGCAAGTATTGACCATGTTCTTCCTTGGTTCGTGAATATATCAATATGTCGTCGATGAAGACGATCACGACATTATCCAAGTAGGGTTTACACACCCGATTCATAAGGTCCGTGAATACGCCTGGTGTGTTGGTCATTCCAGATGGCATAACCAGAAACTCGTAGTGACCACATCGAGTCTGGAATAACATCTTTGGAGTATCTGCTTCTTGAACTCTAAGTTTATGGTAGTTGGATCTTTGATCGATCTTCGAGTAATCGGAGGATCCTTGTAGCTGGTGAAACATGTCATTGATCCTCGGGTGCGGATATCGGTTCTTAATGGTGAGTATGTTCAACTCTTGATAGTCGATGCATGTTCTGAATGATCCATCCTACATTTCGACAAACAATACTGGAGCTCCCCATGGAGAGAAGCTTGGCCGGATAAAGCCTTTGTCAAGAAGTTCTTGAAGTTGACTAGATAGCTCTTGTATTTTCGATAGAGCCAGACGATAAGGTAATCATGTCACTGGTGCGGCACCTGGGATTAGGTCGATTCAGAATTTGACTGGTCTAATTGGAGTACTCCAGGTAGATCTTCTGGGAATACGTCCGGGTAATCGCACACTTGTGGTATGTATTCGATTTCCTTACCCTTGTCTTGTATATCCACCACGTGGGCCAAGAAAATTAAAGCATCTTTTCTGCCAAAAACTTTCTCGCCTTCATGCAAGAGATGATTAGTATATTCATTCCTCATTTATCTACGCATATCATGATAACTTCGTTGATGGGTAGAGGTAGTCGAACGGATTTTTCATATCATTGAACCTCCATTCAATGAGGTGATGACCAATCCATTTTGATGATCACATCGAACTTCCCATGGTCATACGCATTAGGTTGACGTGAAAGACGTGGTTATTCAGGGTGAGAAGGAAATTGGTGAGTATTTCTAAAGTGTTTTCTGTTTGGCTTATTACCATTTCTATCGTGTAAGTTTTATTATGTTTGCAGATTTTATTTTTTTATCGCGTTTCTAAAACTATGGTCAATAAAGCTTATGTCGTTATCAGTATCAAATCATACGAAAACATAAATATTGTTGATATGAAATGTACCAGTAAACACAGTTGGGTCCTAGCGAGAATCTCCTGCATCAATCACTATATTCTTCTTTTTCCACCCTGATTCTTCAGCTTAGGGTAATCCTTCTTGTAGTGTCCCCGTTGGTTGCATTTGAAGCAATTATGCATTTTTACTGCACCAATGGTTGAGGTTTTATTGGTTGAGGTTTTTCTGCAAACCTTAGAGGTGTGACCTTTTAAGTTACAGTTTTTGCAAACCATGCAATTTCCGACATGGTGGAAATCGTACTTGGTACAATAGGGTAAAGTCACAAAGTACGACTTAGAAAGAGTGGGAGTGTTTGTGTTTGCATCATAGACATTCATAGGTTCTGATTTGGGCTTGAGGAGTTTGAAGTTCCCTTTGGACTCTTCGTGGTACTTCCATTTTGTACCCTCCATCCGAATTTGTTCCTTCTGTTGGGTTGTGGTACTCGGACGAAGATATTGTACAGTAAAATGATAGGCCAATTGTTTAGAACTATCAAAGGTAGTGGGTCTGAATGTAGCAACCTGATCTTGAACTAGGGGTGTTAGCCCCCAAATATACTACTAAATCTTTTTTGTATTCCGAGTTTACTATACCCGGGAAAAGGTTGGAAAAGTACTTAAATCGGGAGGTGTAAGCAGTCACCTCTAACTCTTTCATAGTGAGGTTACACAATTCTTGTTCTAGGACCTAAACTTCTTGTCGAGAACAATACTCCTCGATCAACATATGTTTTAGGGCTTCTTATAGACTTGGTATGGTTATTCCACGAAGTTAAGGCATAATCCATTAGTGTACAAGTAGCATACTTAACTCAGTAGTCATTAATACATGAACTGATGTAGAACACTGCCTCCATCAATTATATCCAGTAGGATAGACCAATGGCTCCTTCAATACCAAAGAAGGATTGGGGTTTTTTTGGCTAAGAAATCCTTGTATGAACAGAATCTAGGGTTGTTTTTGGTAAAGACTAGAATACCGCCACCATTTCTACTGTTCACAGAAGATTCATTCCGGATGGGCTCATACGTAGCTAAGGCTGTGGAAACCCCTTGTGCAATCAAGGTTTGCATTAGTGTTGACTCCATTAAAAATGATGTTTGTAGGTGAACTCGCGGATTCCTTCGAGGGGCCTTTTTCCTAAACATTTAAAAAAGACACACTTAAGTTGTTCATACTACTTAATCCTAAACAAGTATTTAGGAGTTGTATTGTATGATAGTGTATTAGTATAATTTCTTCCTAGAATCCTATAGATTTCCAAATTATAGAGTGAGATTGATTCTGAAACTCCTACCGATTTCCAAACAATAGGGGAAAGGTAATTGATTCGGAAATCCTCAAGATTTCCAAATGATAGGGAGGGAATTGAAATCCTTCCGATTTCAAATAATAGAGAGAATTAAAGTCTTTGTCATCTTTGGAAGAGAGAAGTTTGGAGACTATTGAATGATTAACTGGGAACATATGGGTTTCTCTACTACGAAGGTAGCAGAGCTATCGGTTCTTCGGGTTTAGGCGAACTATGAAAATCTGAACGTTATCCTATATTTTTAAGTATTTTTATGATTTAAAATGTCTACGTTGTTTTGGGGTTGATATATGGATTATAAGGTATTAGGTATTTGTAGCGAATCTTGAGAACATTCTTCAATCTTTAAAACTTTCAACCGTTATAGTCTGTCAAACTCCATGCTCAAGGCTGGTTGTGTATCGGCCCGACCATAAGTAACATAGGCGCTCGTTCCAGGTTTATTTTTGGTATAGATTATGTACGACACTGTAACACCCTGTTTATTTATTAGATAAATAAATTAATTAATGAACAAATGGTAGCCCTAAAATAAATAATTATATATCAAAGGATGGTCTCGAAGGCTAATTATCACAGTTTTAGAAGTCGGGGGTTAAAAGTGTAAGTTTCGGACTCAATTTATAATTATTTATGAAGGTAGGGACTAATTGGTAAATTATTGGATTTAATTTGAAAGGAAAAGAGGTGGAAGGGCTGAATATGCCATAATTGAGATTGTGGGGGTTAAAAAGGTAATTGTTGGATTTATTTTGCAAAAGATTCTCAAGTGGAGGGCTGTTTGGTAAAAGATGGGACATGAATTGGAAGGGATTTTAATGTTGGGGGCTGAAAGGGTAAGTTTCGGATCTAGTTTGAAAGAAAAAGGACGAGGAAGGGCCAAAAGTGGCAATATCCGATAGATTATATGGGGCTCGGGGTATAAAACCCGTCACCCCGGTAAACCCTAACCTTATTCACGTATGAAGCAGCCGCCACTCCCACTTACTTCACCTCCGGCGCCGCCATCTCTCCCTCCGCTGTCAAGGATGCGATCAGTGTACCGATGAAGAGGTTTTGCCATGGTCTCATGGCCGCCGATGGCGACAAACCTCAACTGTTGCTATTACCGTTCACGGTCGGAGAAGTGAGCCTCTCCCATCTTCTCTCCGTTTCAATTTTGGTGGTACGATGTTGCCGCCGATCTCAAGCTCAGTACCTTCTCCTCCATCGGTTTCTACGCTCCTACTCATGCTCCGTCGCCACCATAGCTTCGAGCGGCCACCTGTTGTGGTGCTCCGGTCGCGTCTCTTACCCCGAGATGGCGGAGGTGGGTGAGAGTTTTTGGTTACGTCTTGTAGTTGCAGTGGTGCTACCGTTTGCAAGATGGTTTAGGCGTGTGTTCGCTGGCCGGTAACCGAGAAGAACCACCATGGCCGCCAGCCATGGTGTCTGTCGCATATGTCCGGTCATTAGCCGATGTTGCCGCCTTCGTGAGTCTCTGTCGTTCGTTGAATGCCACCAGGTGGGTGGCCGCTTTCGGAGTCCGAGCAAAACGCATAGGGGCCGCTACCCTAATCTGCCGCCACTAGCCACCGTGGAAGGCGGCTGTGCGTGCTTTGGTGTGTGTTGTTTATTGCTACAGTGGAGTGGGTGTTGTGTGGGGATTGTTTGATGGCCGGAAAATGCAAAAATACCCACCATTGCCGCCAGCCATGGTGGCTGCCGCCACGTGCCACCGCCGGCCACCACAAGGGTGGTTGTGGGTGTGTGTTTATTTAGTATAGCGTGTGTGTTTATTTCGTGAGTTCATTGTAAATTGTAAAAAATTGGAATAATGAAAGGAAAATCAAACCACCACCGTAGGGTGGTGGTTGCCGCCTCCTGCCGCCATTGGCCGCCGTGTCGGGTGGCGGTGTGCTTGCCTTGTTGATTTTGAATCGTTTAGGGTGCTTGAAACCCTAATGGGCTTACGGACCTAGCTATTGGGCCTATTGGGCTAATATGGGTTGGAAACCCTAATTAGGGTTTGGAAAACCCTAATGCAATGAAACCCTAATTTGGGAATTAATCGGGACACACATGAATTATTTGATAACTTGAAATATTAAATAATAATCAGTGGAAAAATTTAATCTAAGAAATATTGGACTTAATGGATTAAGTCCTTTAGTGGATTAAGTCCTTAATGGGTTAAGTAGGAAACTTAACCCTAATCATCATCTTATGTGAAACCCTAATTTCACTTGGGCCTCAAGTTGGGCCTTTCTATTGGGCTTTAATGATTGGGATAATAATGGCCCATCCAGGAACAAGCAAATGGGCTAAAATAATTTAATGGGCTTAAAGGTAAGGCCCATGTAAGGGGATTGGGCCCAATTTGGAAAATTAGGCCATAGATGGGCCATAGTTTGGGCCTTAATGATTATATGATATTGGGCCATTAGAATGTCAAATGTTGGACTGCAATAAATGGTTGGGCCTTAGTATAAGGCCATGTAAAGTTTTGGGCCCAATTTGGAAAATTGGGCCATATGTTGGGCTTTGACTCATAGTTGACTTTTGGGCCTTTGGATTGGGCCTTCGGCTTGAATAAAGCTAACTTAGGGGTTGAAGTATTATTTACCCTAAGTTTGTACATATGGTTATGTGTTGGAACCCAATTATTAATTGGGTGATGTTTTGTTATTGACAGATCGGGATTCTGTCATCCAGCAGTTGGGGTTATGTCTTCGGGACTTCAGCAGTGTGAGGTGAGTTACCTTCCAGTAGGAGTGGGTCTACGGCCACAATACCGATCCAATAGTAGGAATTTTTTGTTAGATGATTGTCTTTGTGATAATTATCTGGTGTGTTCTTATCTGATATGCTTTATGTGCTAGGATGATATGACATATGTGTTAGTAGTGGTAGGGGTGATATAGCCCCTAGTTACCGATTGAAAGATACCGAAGGGGTAGATAGTACCCATGCATGCCTAGCAGTATGATCATGATATGTTATTATGTGGTAGTAGTAGGGGCGAAATAGTCCCCGGATACAGGTTGAAAGATACCGAAGGGGTAGGTCGGGCACCCAGATATGCCTTACAATATATTCATTTATGTTACGCTATGTTATTATGTGGTAGTGGTAGGGGGTGAAATAGTCTCCGGTTACCGGTTGAAAGATACCAAAGGGGAGGTTAGCTCCCAGTTACCGGTTGAAAGAGACCGAAGGGGAGGCCAACACCCAGATATGCTACGGCGGTTACCGGTTGAAAGAGACCGAAGGGGAGGCCAGCACCCAGATATGCTAGGTGGTCACCAGTTGAAAGATACCGAAGGGGTAGGTCGGGCACCCAGATTTGCCTGACAGTATGTTAGTAGTATGGTATGTGGTATGATGGGGGAACTCACTAAGCTTCATGCTTACGGTTTTTAGTTTTGGTTTCAGGTACTTCATTTTCAAAGGAAAGGAGTCGGCTCGATCGCAGTGCATCACACTATATTTTCCGCACATGATATCATTGGGATCACACTCTGATATTATTTTATGATAACATGTACTGATTACTGACACTTTGGTTTGACCCGAGATATTATTATGAATGTTTTTATACTGACTGTTTTATGTAATAACTTATTTAAAAATGAAATTTTTGGCCTTGAATTTCAGGATGTTACAAGTTGGTATCAGAGCCTTGGTTTGAGGGATTCGGACACACTCTCGGGTGTGTCTGAACTCAAACTAAGGACTTGGTAGGAAAATTTTCCAAAGTAAAAACCCTTTTATAAAAAGAAGTTTGAAAATAATTTGAAAAGAGAATAGAATTTTGTAAAGAACAAAGTGTGTGATGCGTGCAATCAGCCGAGCTCAAGTAAGTTTTCCCCAAGATACCCATACATGTTATGATATGTTATGTTATGATATGATTAAGAGAACTGCATGCCAGATTAGGGCTGAGGATCTAGGAGGATTCCTTATATGCCTATTGTATGTGCATGTAGACTTGCATGCTAGTACTGATCAGTCAGTGATAGGATAGCCTGTTTAGGTTATGCATGATTGTATGAGCCTTTGAATTGCATGTACAGATTCCTGATTAGAGGATAGAATGATTTGATTGGAATATGATGGTTATATTTTCCATTGTGTGAATGTTGTTTGCTTTGTGCTTTGTGGGACTTTTAGTAATGTGAGCTAACTATTTAGTGAATATGCTAAGTCACATGTGGCACAGGCTGGATAATCTCATAGTGATAGATTTGACCCTATTGTGCAGCTCTTGTTTGAGTCCAACCATTCTAGGGATGGGCCTTTTACTCGAAGGATTATCTGATCTCTGTTGCATGTGGCAATATTCATGAGGTAGCTAGTTGACATTACTGGGAATCTTTCAGCAGCTGAGGACTGGGTGAGTTTGGGAACCTAGGAAAGCCTAGGATATGTTTCAATGGGTTAGAAGTGAGGTTTAGTGAGACTTGGGTGTATCATATTGAGGAAGTTACTTGGAGGATCCGAGAGGATTGTTGAGGAACGTATGGATAGATGTGGAAGGTAGTATTTGGCCCGTACTACTGAAATCACATGATCCATACTCGAATCGGTGAGATTCTTGGAGAATCTGAGAAGCTTTGGGGAGAAGTATGTGACCTAGTTTGGGGACAGAGGATGTTCTAGTTGTTGCAGCTTAGCCATTGGCAAGTGAGCTAGTAAGCGTGGCAGGGTGTCAGACCCTGAAGGATATGATTTTCAAGAAGTTGCAGATGCGAGATCGATTTGGGAGCACCATGGAAAGAGAGGTTCGTGCCAGGTGCGTATAGTAGAGGGTCCCGGGAAGAGACCCATGACTTCTGATCATCGGTTGAAAGGCCAGCAGGGCCGGAGTCAGTACAATGGGTACGAGAAAGTGCACGAGGGAGTTTCTCACTCCAAGGGTTTAGGCTTCTATAGGTGTGGCAGGGTTGACCATGACAGTTGAGGGTGATCAATATTCCTTCAGATGATGCGGGTATGTCATCTTCTACTGCTGCCGGATGGATGTTGGGAATATGTATCGCTTTGGCATTGTGAGTGAATTGGATAAGTCAGACCTCGGGTTGATTTTCTGCTACTGTCTAGGTTATCAAGGATCATATATGCCATCCTGCATGCCGAAAAGCCCTTGATGAACCCACAGAGGGACGCATATTACGGAGTAGGCTCTGCTTGTACCGTTATCACTCCGGATCTTTGTCGGGATCTGTGCAGGAGTATTGTTTAGAGGATACTCGGTCAGGGTTAGAGCGATAGTTCTTCAGTGAAGTTAGCATTCAGTGGTTCTATCATAGTTCAGGTATGGTCGACAGTTGCCTATGGAGGAACTTTGGAGTTCAAGGCACTACCGTTGCTAGGATAGGACTAGTAACATGAAGAGGGTAGTGTCAGTTGCGGGTGTTAGACGCATAAGTGGTTGGTCATCGGATGTTCAAGAGAATTGTATTTTTTCGCATGGGTTGTGTTCAGTTAGAGTTCAGTGGTGCTGCGAGATTGGAAGTGGGAACGAGTACTCGTCAGCCAGAGTGAAGATTAAGACCTCTAGTTGTCAGCATGGGTAGTGGATTGAGGTGTCAGACTGGACCAAATTTGAAGAGTAGTCTTCGAGATTTCATAGGATGGGCCGATATTAAGGTTTGAATGGTAATTGGTCGTTAGCATTGGTAAGCTCAGATTGTCGGCAGTGGACTAATAGGAAGTAAGAAGGATTGGGAATCCTTCAATTCTCATGTGCCATGAAGAGTTAGTCGAATCTAAGTGGGGGAGGGACTTTTTATAAAGTTCTCCAAATGTGAGTTCTGGTTGAGCGAGGTGTAATCTCTTGGGCACCTTGTCAACCAGAAGGGTATTTTGGTCGATCCGGCCAAGATAGAGGTCATGATGCAGTGGGAGATTCTGAGGTCTTCAGTTGAGATTCGTAGTTTCCTGGGTCTACGGGTTATTACCGGAGATTTATACGAGACTTCTCCGAGATTGCAATTCCTTTAACCCGACTGACCAATAAGTCGGTGGCCTTTCGTTGAAGGCCTAAGCAGCAGGCAACCTTCGAGACTCTCAAACAACAGGTTTCGGGAACCAGGCTAGAACTTCGGTTAGGACTCAAGTTTGGTTGAGTGTTAGGTCGAGTGCGTGTTCGACCCGGTTCGGAAAGTGTTGTAAGACTACGGGGGTAGCCGTAGCGTTCACTAGTGGTCAGTTAGCATGGAAAGTGTTGTAAGCCTACGGGGGTAGCCGTAGCATTCACTTGTGATCAGGCAGCATGTAAAGTGTTGTAAGACTACGGGGGTAGCTGTAGCATTCACTAGCAATCAGGCAGTATGGAAAGTGTTGTAAGTCGGTGGGTGTAGCCGTAGCATTCACTAACAGCCAGGTAGTGTTAGAGTGTTGTAAGTCTACGGATATAGTCGTAGCATTAACTAGCAGTCGGATAGTATTAGATTGTTGTAAGTCTGTGAGTGTAGCCGCAACATTCACTAGCAGCCTGATAGTGATAGAGTGTTGTGAGTCTGCGGGTGTATCCGTAGCATTCACTAGGTTGGTAGATAACCTGAGCGCGTTGTTAGGACGCGGAAGGAACAGTAGTACCCACCAGTTCGGGTGTAGCAGTGATGACGTGGTAAGTCCACACATTGGTTTACGGAATTACCCAAATGGATTAGATCTGGTTGAGCCCACGATACCACCGTTGGAACGTCACTACAGTTATGAGATCAGGGAAGCAATGGACTGCTTAAGGACGTGTGAGATAGGGCTACCATTGGTCAGGTAGCAATCACTTTTAGTCTTGGATTTGATGATGAAAGGATTCGACGCATGGACCCGATCGGTTAGATCAGAAGGTTGTTTGAGCCACAGTGGCATGATACTAGTGACAACTAGTTCCAGAGAAGGATTTCGTTCAGAGGTTGTGTAAGGCGACTAATGTGACAACCCGAAATTTCTATTCTGTACAACCATTCACTTCAATAGAAGTCAGAACTGTTTCTGCTAACTTTTAAGCTTTTTGGAGTCAGTTTGAGTGTTTTAAAGCCTAGTACTTCAAAAGATAACTGGAGAGAGGATACTCTAGGGTTTATTGTGCATCAATAAAGTTCCAAAACTCCAAGAGTTTGGAGTTTACGGCCCAAACATGGTGTTTACGGCCATAAACTCTAAGGAGTATAATATGACACTTAGTCATTTTACTCACTTTTTTACCATTTCAAGCCTAGAAACTCACTTCTCTCTCAACTAGCATCCGATTTTCCTTCTTGACCTTCAACTTTGTAAGTGTTTCTTGCCTTAATTAGTTGATATCCTTCATTATCTAGTGATCTTACATGATTCCATCCATGAAATCATTCCATTTTCATAGATCATCAAGTGTTCTTCATTTCACCAAGAACACCAAGAACACACACTAGTGTTCTTGGACTTTTAACACCCTTACAATCTTCTATATTGTAATTACTCTTACTTTAGTTTGTTATAGGCTTGATACAATTGTTAAACAACTAGAAAACAACAAAGAAACACAAGATCAAAGGTGTTTACGGTCAACACATGTTCTTGAACCGTAAACCCTAATGAAAGGGCCATTGTGAGCCCTAGTCCCTTCCTTAGCCTTGGATACTAGTCTAGATCACTACCTTGAAGTGTTTAGGATCTTAAACATCAAAAAGACCAAGAACCCATAGAGTTTACGGCCGTAAACTCATGGAGAAATGGTCCATGGGCCGTAAACTCTATAAATTGGTGCCATGGTGTCACAATCCCTTCCTAAGGCTTAGACTTGAAGTAAGGATACTTCTTTATGGCTTATAAGATCTCAAAACATAAAATGGTAGAAGTCACCATGGGTTTACGGCCGTAAACCCATTGGGACCGTAAACCCAAAACTGTAAACTCATGAAGAGTTTACCCTTGGATCATAAACTCAAAAGCAAAGCCCTACAACCCTTAGATACAACCCTTGGTACTTATAGCACTTGAATCAAAGTGTTTTCCATGTTTTAGGGTGTCTTTACTTGATTAATTAGTTGTTAAATGACTAATTGAATACATATATGTGTTATTATATGTTAATTAGGATCCTTGTGTGTGCTCAAGTCTTCACTTGACACTTAGCATCCTATACCATCCGTTCATCTAAACCACTCACTACAGGTGAGTTCATACCCCTTAATCAATCTTTTAAAGTCTTCACTTGACACTTAGCCTTTGTCCGAAGGTCGTTTGAATCCTAGTTATATATTATGTATATGTATATAGATATAAAAGTTCCTTCTTTCTATTCAATACCTTTGGGTAGCAAAGGTATACAAACATGTTCATACATACAAACAATGTTAATAGTAAACTATAATCGGTGTAGTTTAGGAAGTTACTAATACTATTACTAGAACAATGAAATATACAATGAGTCAGTTCATACATGAGTCAATACATACTAGACAGAGAGAGAACATACATACAATACAGCTAGTACATACTATACATTATACAAGAGAACATACTACCATGAGAAACAGAGAGAACATACTATTATGAGAAACAGAGAGAACATACGTACATACTAGACAGAGAGAGATCATACAATACAGCTAGTACAGACAATACACATATAAGAACACTACTACAGTTATGTGAGCCACGTAACGGGCCATGACATCACCTGTCATGGCTCGTTTTGTATCCAGAATCACCTTAAGTGGAGAGCGTTAAGTTTGTGTATAGATCTATACTGGATTGACTATCCTACACCTTGCTGCTAGCTACAGTGGGACTTGCAAGTCTACGGGTGCCAAACCTCATTCCTTCCGACGTCTTACATCGTCGTGTTTCTAGTCGGTAGTATGGTACAGGCCGATCACATGGTACTTTAAATAACAATTGGTTTAAGGTAGTTAGTACAGCAGTAGTTACTTATACAACACTACAGTACTATTTTATTTCCCATTGCATTTACTTTGTGATCTTCACACAATGAACAGTAATGTAAAAACTATATTTTTGGTTAATGATAGTCAGATTTGGGAAAATACATACTCTTACAAGATACACACATACAAACACTTGATGCCTTGGTAGAAGGCTACTTTTAGTAGAAAAACTAAGGGTTTTCTAGGAGATTCAAACATTTTACAAACATTCACAAACTTTTACAAACTTACACATCGCATACTCATAAACACTTTCTTACAAACAATGACACTAAAATACTTATGATCTCACCAGCTTTAAAGCTGATAAACTCTTTCAAAATAACTTGTATTCTCAGGTCGCCAGTAGACAGGTACTAGTGCCAGGTTTTGAGAAGATGGAGCTCGTTCAAGACTCATCTTTTATTTTGTTTCATATTTTTGCTGTCTATTAAACTAAACAGAACACACTTGTATTAAATTATATTATTAATGCAATGGATGATGTTGTTGCTTGTTTACTACTATGCATTGTTGTGATACTGAACATGACGTCCTCCACCCCCGAACGATTCCGCCGTTCCGGTTTTGGTGTGTGACAGATTGGTATCAGAGCATTGTTTATAGTGAATCGAGTATATCAACCCATAAAATATATACGAACTATAAACACAGCGGGATTTAAAAATACTCTAATAAAGAGTTTATACTTTTAAATAATAAAATATTTAACCAAGTATACATACCTGCATTCATACAAAAATCAGTGTCACTAGGACAGAACAAAAGTATTACGATTGTTGGGCAACACAAGTAGACTTAGAGACATATAGTCAAATCTTGGAAGATATAGCCTGATCAACTATATTATCCGAGGAGTGACTAGCATGTGCCTAAGTGTGGTTGTGAGGTTGCAACAAGTCTAAAAACTTACCAACAATACCATAACGAAAAGCTTAGAAAAAAACATAAACCTAAAATACTATAGGAGTATTTTGTGTTACTATAAATTACTTATGTGCTTATTTCTTATATCCCTTTTCTCGCATAGATATCATGGTTGGATTCCATATCCCCGGAGACCCGTACTATCCCAACAACGGCAATGCGGGATGGCTTGGAGAAGAGCCAGAAGATGATCACCCAATCCCTTTGCATGATCACCAAGCCGAAGGCTTTTCTGATGGTTCTGACTCAGAGCCAGAAGTCAACAACCTACCCCCAGTAGCTCCAAACCCAAACCCTCGTCCAGCATTTCAAGGACTCACACCTTTTTGGGCCACAACCTCACCGAGGGAGGTTCAGCTGATCGTGTCCTGCCCATCATGGTCCGTAGGATTTCTCGGAACACCGAGCAAGGACGAGCAGCTATCGACCGAGTGGTGGAGATTGACGCCAAATCTAGCATTAACACGGTCCGAATTCGCCAACTCGAGGTAGCTATGGAAAGGGTTAGGATAACCAATGGGACTCTGCAGCAACAGCTAGCTGTATCCCAAGCTGAAGTCAGGGAACTTCGAGCTCAGCAAGCAAGATCTGAAAGGCGTATGAGGGACATAGAACGCCTTCTGTCAGAATCGAGGACTCACTCTAGTAGTTCTCGTCGTAGATAGAGTCTCCTCGACTTCTCTTTTGGATATAACTTAGTTTATGTAAAAACTCTAGTCTAATTTCCTATCTTTGTTAGAACTTGGACCTGTTAGGTCTTGATTAGGTCATAATTCTGTCAAAATTTTCCCATCTTGGTTGATGTAAGGCCTACTTCTAGGTCATTTTTCCCAAACTTGTTACATCTGTAATTCCAATATTATTGACAGATATCTAATCTCATGGAAATTATTATCCAAATGCTATCATCTGTTAGTACTAGATCTACATTCAATCGTGCTATTCAATTGTGCTGTTGGGCTATGGAGAGTTAGTCCATGAGTCATTCTCATCAAATTCTCCCTATTAAATTCTTATCAATATCTTCATCGTTGTAAACTTATAGTTAAAAGATGCCTCCACGCCGATCAACGAGGCGCGATCCTCCGATAACTGCAACACCACCTGCTCCCCAAATCGACTGAATGCTGCTGTAGCTGCGGCTGTGGCTACAGCCATGGCTCAATATCATTCCACCAACGCCAGTGGTACGGAAACGCATGTTCATTCGACCCATGGTGAAGCCCCTGTGCGCTTGAGAGAGTGCTCCTATAAGGACTTCACCAACTGCAAGCCATTATCCTTTAAAGGGACTGGCGGAGTCATTTCCCTCTTGCAATGGTTCGAAAAGACGGAGTCGATCTTCGAGATCTGCTCATGCCTGGAAGGAAGCAAAGTCAAATTTGTTGCTTGCACCTTCGAGGCAAAAGCCCTGACATGCAGGAATAGCCATGTCAAGTCACTATCTCTCATAGTGGCTAATCCTATGGGCTGGGAAGCTCTGAAAGAGCTAATGATTGAAGAGTACTGCCCGAGGGGCGAGATCCAAAAACTGGAGCAGGAATTGTGGAGCCTAACCATGAAAGGCTCCGACATTGTGACATATACCGCCAGATTCTACGAGCTGGTGGCCCTCTGTTCCAACATGGTTCATACAGAGGGAAAGAAGATAGAGAGATACATATGGGGGCTGGTGTCTCCATTCCAGGGGAATGTTTTGGCTTCAAACCCCACTACATTCGATAGTGCCAAGCGATTGGCACAGCGGCTTATTGACCATGGGGTTCGTACCCCGTTAACAACAACAACCCTGACCATCTCAGAACCCGCCAAAACCGCTGATTCCAAGCGGAAATTATGGGTTGACAAAAAGAAGAAGAAGGCTGCCAAAAAGCAGCAGGTCGTGGCAGTTCATGCTGCGATAGCACCTGCCGCTGCTGCTCTGGTAAGGCAGTATGCTGGAAGTTTGCCTAAGTGCAACCAGTGCAACTTCCACCACATCGGAGCCTGCCGAGAAATGCAGTGCTCTAACTGCAGCAGGAAGGGGCACACTGCCCACTTCTGCAAGGCTCCAGCGAAACCAATCACCTAAGTCCCCTACGCTGGTATGGGCCAAGCTTGCTACGGTTGTGGCGAGGTGGGCCACTACAAAAGGAACTGCCCGAAGGCAGGGAACGCCGGTGGAGTGGGAAGAGTTCTGGCCATAGGCCACGAGGAGGCGGTTGCCGACCCCACCATAGTCACTGGTACGTTTCTCCTCGATAACTCTTAAGCATGCATACTGTTTGATAGTGGAGCGGAGAGGAGTTTCGTGAACCAAAAATTTGTTCATTTACTTAAGCAAAAATCACGAGCACTTAAAGAACCGTTCATTGTAGAAATGGCTAATGGAAAGACGGAGAGCACTAATAGTATATACATAGGGTGTACCCTAACTCTAGATAGCCATTCATTTTCGATCGACCTCATGTCGGTCTCAATTAAAAATTTCGACGTCATTATCGGCATGGATTAGTTGAGTCTACATCGTGCCGACATCATGTGTTATGAAAAGGTTGTTCGCCTTAATCTGCCGTCTGGCCAAACTCTAGTAGTTTATGGCGACAAACCAGACACTAACTTTCGTATCATCTTGAGCATTCAAGCCCAGATATTCTTGCGAAAGGAATGTCGTGCATTCCTTGCTCATGTCGTAGATGTGAGCCAAGAAACGAAAGACATTAAGAACATTCCAGTAGTACGCGATTTTCCCGATATCTTTCCAGAAGAACTCCCTGGATTACCTCCACAACGTCAATTCGAGTTCCGAATCGACTTAGTTCCAGGGGCTACCCCCGTAGCCAAATCGCCATATCATCTAGCACCTGCAGAGATGCAAGAACTGTCCGGTCAACTTAACGAACTGCTCAGCAAGGGCTTTATAAGACCAAGCTTCTCAACCTGGAGAGCTCTAGTCTTATTCATCAAGAAGAAAGACGGATCGTTTCGTATGTGCATCGACTACAAGGAGCTCAACAAACTGATCGTCAAGAATCGTTATCCTCTGCCTCGTATAGACGATTTACTTGATCAACTGCAAGGGGCGAACTTCTTTTCAAAAATCGATCTAAGATCCGGATATCACCAACTACGAGTGCTAGGGGAGGATGTACCGAAGACAACCTTCCGAACTCGTTATGGGCACTACGAATTCGTAGTGATGCCGTTCGGATTAACAAATGCGCCCGCAGTATTCATGGATTTAATGAATAGGGTGTGTCGTCCTTACTTGGATCAGTTCGTCATCGTCTTCATCGATGATATACTTATCTATTCTCGTAGTAATGAGGAGCATAGTCGACATCTACGACTAGTCTTAGAAACGTTGCGTTCGGAGAAGCTCTATGCGAAGTTCTCGAAATGCGAATTTTGGATCCGAAGAGTCGAATTCTTAGGACACGTGGTTAGCGATGAGGGAATACACGTGGAGCCTTCCAAAATCAAAGCCATTGAGAGCTGGTCAGCACCGAAGACGCCTACAGAAATTCGTCAATTTCTAGGCCTCGCTGGCTACTATCGCAGGTTCATTCAGAACTTCTCCCGAATTGCGAAACCTCTTACAACACTGACCCAGAAGGGCCTAGCCTTTGACTGGGAAGAGAAGCACGAAACCTTTGGAATTCCAGGTAGGCGACAATGTTCTGTTGAAGGTCTCACCCTGGAAGGGCTTGATACGCTTCAGCAAGCGTGGAAAGCTAAATCCAAGATACATAGGGCCTTTCGAGATTCTCGCTAGAATCGGCCCTGTAGCTTACAAACTTAACTTACCCCGTGAACTCAGTAACGTACATTCTACTTTCCACGTCTCGAAATTGAAAAAGTGTCTGTCCAACGAGACTCTTGTAATCCCACTCGACGAGATCGAGATCAACGAGAGCCTCAACTTTGTGGAAGAACCTGTGGAGATCATGGACCGGGAGGTCAAGCAAATGAAACAAAGTCGTATCCCGATAGTGAAGGTGCGTTGGAACGCCAAGCGAGGACCTGAGTTCACTTGGGAGCGAGAGGATCAGATGAAACTGAAATATCCTCGTCTTTTTACTTAGTTATTTGTAACTACTTATTTGCCTAAACTCTAATTTCGGGACGAAATTCCTTCTAACGGGGGGATGATGTGACAACCCGAAATTTCTATTCTGTACAACCATTCATTTCAATAGAAGTCAGAACTGTTTCTGCTAACTTTTAAGCTTTTTGGAGTCAGTTTGAGTGTTTTAAAGCTTAGTACTTCAAAAGATAACTGGAGAGAGGATACTCTAGGGTTTATTGTGCATCAATAAAGTTCCAAAACTCCAAGAATTTGGAGTTTACGGCCCAAACATGGTGTTTACAGCTGTAAACTCTAAGGAGTATAAATATGACACTTAGTCATGTTACTCACTTTTTTACCATTTCAAGCCTAGAAACTCACTTCTCTCTCAACTAGCATCCGATTTTCCTTCTTGATCTTCAACTTTGTAAGTGTTTCTTGCCTTAATTAGTTGATATCCTTCATTATCTAGTGATCTTACATGATTCCATCCATGAAATCATTCCAGTTTCACAGATCATCAAGTGTTCTTCATTTCACCAAGAACACCAAGAACACACACTAGTGTTCTTGGACTTTTAACACCCTTACAAGCTTCTATATTGTAAGTACTCTTACTTTAGCTTGTTATAGGCTTGATACACTTGTTAAACAACTAGAAAACAACAAAGAAACACAAGATCAAAGGTGTTTACGGTCAAGACATGTTCTTGAACCGTAAACCCTAATGAAAGGGCCATTGTGAGCCCTAGTCCCTTCCTTAGCCTTGGATACTAGTCTAGATCACTACCTTGAAGTGCTTAGGACCTTAAACATCAAAAAGACCAAGAACCCATAGAGTTTACGGCCGTAAACTCATGGAGAAATGGTCCATGGGCCGTAAACTCTATAAATTGGTGCCATGGTGTCACAATCACTTCCTAAGGCTTAGACTTGAAGTAAGTGTTGGATATAGTGTCTAAGTCCATAACTATATTTGGTATGTACTTGACCCGACCCGGCATGGTCTATTTGGGTTGCACTTCACCTGAACAATTTACGGATAATCTCTTGAGAATAGTATAAGTTATGATTTATTAATATATTATAAGTTCTAATATATTAATATAAAATCATATTATTTAATTTGTGTTGATCTATAATTAATTTAGAGATCAAAAGTATAAGTAATTAAATATGGGCTCTTGTATTTATATAGTGTGGGCTAATGCTTATTTGGAATGGGCTAGGCTTGCATGGAAAGTCCATGGATACTCCATGGAGCTTTAACCCATGGATCTCATGGAAATGAAAAGACATGGGTATTAGGGTTTACATGGATGTAACCCTAATCCACCACATTATATAAAGGAGGCTTTGGTTCTTGAAATTGCACTAATTGATGTGTGTAAACTAAGAGGGCCGATTTCAAGAAGTTGGTGACTATTCTCTCAAGTTTCCAAGTTTGTGGTGATTTGTGACTTCCATTTGAGGCATCCACATTATTGGTGCTAGGCTCTCAAACTCCAAGCAATCAACTACCACTACAAGGTAAGTAATTCTACTAGTTTTATTTGATTCAAGTACCCCATGCCATGCTAGTTAGGATAAGAACCTTGGAAAAATAATTATTTGCATGTATCTTAGTCAAACATACATCCAAGGTTTCTAGGGTTGCATGTACACCATAGGAGTGTTACAATGCTGAAAAACCAATCAGTGGTATCAGAGCCTGGTTTGTTTATTTGATACTTGATGCAAAAAAAAAAAAAAAAAAAAAAAAAAAAAAAAAAACCATGAAAATCGAAGTTTTGTTCAAAAGCACGTATCAAAATTTCAAGTTTTGTATATGTACTTACGATTCTTGAAATTTTTGATATGAACATTCATAAACATATGAGTTTAGAAGATCATAGAAATTATGTGCTAATAACTGATTAGATTAATTCTTGATCTTTATGTGTTTTAATGGAGTCCATAACTAGTTCTTAAGTTATGGATAACCAAAAGTCACATTTATAAATAACCATTAAAAGAACACATAGGTTACAAAAAATGAAGAGTCTTCATTTTTAATAACCATTAACTCATAAGTTGTGAGAAATGAAAAGTTTTGAAAGTTTACAAAACTTGCCCTCAAGTTTTGGAACATGTAAAGTCATATTAAAAACTTTAGTTCCAACCCCTAGAATTTTAAAAGTTAAAATTCAACCCTTATACTTTATAATATTATAAGTTTAATAATATTTATATATGTATAAGATCAAGTCGTCTTACCGCTAGTACGCCTCATTCACGAAGCCGGTCTATAACGGGGGTATAATGTTGTTGCCTATAAAATGGCAACTTAATGGGTGTCCACTCTCACCCACCGCTTCCTTGATCGGTGGAGGGTCGTTAGCCGAACGGGTAGGACAAGGACTTATAAATTCTCATTAAAAGTATAATGATAATACTAAAGTAACTAAACTTTATTGAATTCCCAATCTTAGTTATTTTAGGAAAATGTGAATAAGGTGCTAATCTATGAAATTAAACTTTACACTTTGTTTAAGTCGTTAGTGGAGCGTGTGTGGTTAACCGGCACACTAACTTGAACTTAACAAGGTAGGTAAAGGGTGACTTAATGTTTATCATAGTATCGATGGAGCGTGTGTGGTTAACCGGCACATCGATTGAGGGGTAATACATTAAGGGTACCAAGTAATTTGCATGGTTACTTCACACGTTGTTTTGTGATCCTCGGCATCCCAGTCACAAAACTTGAAGGGCACACTCGAGATTGAAACATGCCATTGAAGAAAGTTCAATGAATCTCAAAGAATCTAGGAGTTTATAAACCAATTAAAACCTAATTAAATATTTCGTTTTTCATGGTGGAAATTGGTGAATCGTCATTCACCTACCTTCAAATATCTTATAGCTTAGATTACGGCATCCCTCTTCTAAGTTATAAAATATTGTGTTGGGTCCTACCCTTAATATTACATTTGGGTGTTTTGTTAAGGACTATCTCTATATCTAATCTAATCTATTCCCTCTTCTCTTCAGATGTCTTCCAATAACAATGCTTCTGGCTCAAACCCTACTAGCTCCTTTTCTCTCATGGGAGAGTCATCTTTGATGGGTCCAACTTTACAGATTGGATCAGAAACATCAGGATGGTCACTCGGTATGAGAACAAAGAATATGTTCTCGACAAGGAGCTGAAGGTACCCGAGCCAACTGCTACTCCTGAAGAGCTTGCTGAATATGAGGTACATGAAAGAGATGCTACAAAAGTGGCATGCATCATCATGGCCACCATGACAGCCGAGCTCCAAAAGTCCTATGAGGACTATTATCCTTTTGAGATGCACTAGGACTTGATGGACCACTACCATCAAAGTGCTCGTCAAGAGCGATATGAAATAATCTCCTCCATGATAACAACCCGAATGAAGGATGGTGAACCCATCACGGGCGACATGCAGAAAATGCAAAGGTATGTGGACCGTTTACTGAAGCTAAATGTGAACTTCCCTGAGGAGTTAGCAATAGACATCATTTTGCACTCCTTGCCATCGTGTTATGATCAATTCCGCATGACATATCACATGACAAAGGAAGAAGTCACCCTCAGCAAACTTCAAGGACTCTTGAAGACCGTCGAAAGTGGTCTAAAGGGTAAGTCGGTTGTTACTACTCCTACTCCTACTCCAACTGCGGCCAATGTCTTGGCAATCGGGAATGGCAAAGGGAAGAAGAGAAAGAACCCTTTTAAGGGTACCAAGGGTAAGACCCTTGAAGGCTCCTCTTCAAGCAAAACCAAGAAAGGTTTTGTCACTCCTTCTTCTAACCCTAATGAGGCTGAATGCTTCTATTGCCATGAAAAGTCGCACTGGAAGCGAAACTGCCCAAAGTACCAGCAAGATTTGAAGGATGGGAAAGTAAAACCCAACCATGCAGGTATATACACTATATTGTCTAATAACTCACCTCATTCTAAGTTATGGGTCCTTGATACAGGTTGTGGTATTCACATATGTTGTGATTTGCAGGGACTAAAAAGAAGTGAGAATGTGGAGCAGGGAAAGATAAACTTGATCATGCAAAACAGGAAAGCTTCACCTGTCACCAAGATAGGAGTTTATTCCTTAGTGCTAAATAGTGGGTTTACATTAGATTTGAATAAATGTTATTATTCGCCATAAATGGCAAGAAATGTTATTTCCTTTCATGCATTGTATAAACAAGGTTTTACCTTTTATTTTGATAATAATAATGGTAGTATTGATGCGTTCTTTAATAATGTTCTTTATTTTAAAGCATTACCTTGTGATGGCGTGTATGAAACTGTATCTGTTGTAGATAATCTAGGAAATAATGTATTGTGTATTAACTATTCCACTAGCTTAGATAAAACATCCTTATGGCATTGTCGTCTTGGACATGTAAGCAAGAAACGCATAGGCCAACTCCAAAAGGATGGAGTCTTGTAGTCATTTGACCTAAAGTAAGATGATAGTTGTGAATCTTGTTTGCTTGGTAAAATGACAAAGTCACCTTTTACTGGCACTTGTGCTAGGGGTGAAGGTTTGTTGGCCCTCATACACACGGATGTGTGTGGACCCTTCAGAACCGCCACAAGAGATGCTAATCGGTTCTATGTGACTTTTACTGATGATTTTAGTAGATATGGATATGTCTACCTAATCAAGCATAAGTCAGAAAACTTTGAGAAATTCAAAGAGTTTAAGCAACAAGTGGAGAATCAGTTGGGCAGGAACATTAAGATGCTTCGATCCGATCGTGGTGGGGAGTATCTTAGTACTGAGTTCCTTGACTATCTTAAGGAATGTGGGATTGTCTCACAATTGACACCTCCTAGGACACCACAGTTGAATGGTGTAGCTGAGAGGCGCAATCGGACCTTGATGGACATGGTTCGTTCCATGATGAGTCGAGCTTCGCTACCAATCTCATTTTGGGGGTATGCCTTAGAGACTGCCGCCCATATCCTTAATCTAGTCCCTACAAAGAAGGTTTCCAAAACACCTCACGAGGTGTGGACTGGAAAAGTTCCCAATCTAGACCACATCAAGATTTGGGGTTGCGAGGCTTTCGTGAGACGCGAGGCTTTCGTGAGACGCGAGACTCACGATAAGCTCGAACCCCGAAGCGAAAGGTGTATTTTCATCGGCTACCCACAGAAATCATTTGGTTGCATCTTCTACTGACCAAGTGATAATGTGGTCTTTGTAGCAAGAAGAGGATTATTTCGAGAGAGAGAATTCATGAGCCAAGGAGACAGTGGGAGGCAAATTGACCTTGAGGAAATTCAAGAGTCAAGTGGTGAAGGAACCTCAAACCCTAGCCCTCAACCTAAGGAGGAAACTCCTGTTGAGCCGACTGAAGAATCTATACCTCTGAGGCGTTCCACCAGAGATAGGAATGCACCTGAGCATTATTATGGTTTTCATGTTACTGCAGAAGGTGACACACTTATCAATGATAACACACTGGTAAATCTGGATGAGCCTAACAGCTACACGGAAGCCATGGCAGGCCCTGAGGTTGCTAAATGGAAAGAGGCTATGGATAGCGAGATACAGTCCATGTATGACAATCAAGTTTGGAACTTGGTTGACAATGTACCTGATCGTAAGATAGTTGGGTGCAAATGGATCTTCAAGAAGAAGACCGACATGGTTGGTAATGTACACACTTACAAGGCACGACTGGTTGCAAAGGGTTATTCTCAAACTCCGGGAATTGATTATGATGACACCTTTTCACCAGTGGCCAAGATTAAGTCTATTAGGGTTCTGTTAGCCATTGCTGCATTTCATGATTATGAAATATGGAAAATGGATGTCAAAACCGCTTTCCTTAATGGAATGTTGGCTGAAGATGTTTACATGGTTCAGCCAGAGGGTTTTGTCAGAACAGAGTACCCCAGTAGAGTGTGTAAGCTCGAGAAATCCATTTATAGATTAAAACAGGCACCTCGCAGATGGATTCTTTGCTTTGATGAGAAAGTCAAAGAATTTGGCTTTTCAAGGAGTGAAGATGAATCTTGTGTCTATATCAAGGCTAGTGGGAGTATAGTCAGCTTTTTGGTACTGTATGTGGATGACATACTACTCATAGGAAATGACATCCCAACCCTGCAGGAAGTAAAGTCCTGGCTTGGGAAGTGTTTCTCTATGAAGGACCTTGGAGAAGCTGCCTATATCCTAGGGATAAGGATTTTGAGAAACAAGAGTAAAAGACTAATTGGACTTAGTCAAAGCACCTATGTGGACAAAGTGTTGAAAAGGTTCAACATGCATAACTCCAAGAAAGGAGAGTTACCCATCCAGAGTAACGCCAGATTGAGTAAGACACAAAGCCCTAGTACTGAGGCTGAGATAGCAAAAATGAGTCGAATACCTTATGCTTCAGCTGTAGGATCGATCATGTATGCTATGACGTGTACTCGACCTGATGTAGCCTTTGCTTTGAGCATGGTTAGCAGGTATCAGGGGAACCCTGGCAAGGCACACTGGACTGCGGTAAAGAATATCCTCAAGTACCTACGGAGGACTAAGGACTGGGTCCTTACCCTCGGTGGCAGTGAGGACTTGAGAGTTGTAGGGTACAGTGATGCTAGCTTTCAGACTGACAGGGATAATTTCCGCTCTCAGTCGGGCTGGGTCTTTACTCTAAACGGAGGGGCAATTACTTGGAAAAGTTCCAATCAGGAGACAGTGGCTGATTCCACTTGTGAATCAGAGTATATAGCAGCAAGCGAGGCAGCAAAGGAGGCTATATGGCTAAAGAACTTCATCGAAGACCTTGGAGTTGTACCAGCTATAAAGGAGCCAATGGAGATTTTTTTGTGACAGCAATAGTGCGGTTGCCTTAGCCAAGGAACCAAGAGATCATGGGAGATCCAGACATACTGACAGAAAATATCACTTCATCAGACATCGAATAGAAGAAGGAATCCTTGTGGCAAAGAGGGTATCATCGGATGAGAACCCAGCAGATCCCTTCACGAAGGGACCGACTCGGGCTAAGCATCTCCAGCATGCTCGGAGCATTGGGCTGAAGGATGATATTAGTTTTAGTAGTTAGATAATCTTGAAATTTGTAAAATGTAATTAACATTTGATGATAAATAAAAGTTGTTATTTATGTGTAAAGTGTTGCTATCTCTTGTTAATCGTTTACTATTATTTCTTTTTGCATGTTTTGACTTCCAGAATAATTATGTTATGGTTTATATCATATTATTCAAACTCTCCGCAGTCGGTCATATGTTGGAAGTAGATATGAATCAAGATTGTCATGGGTTGGCTTGTAGAGGTCTAAGATGTTAGACAAAGCGGGGCTACAGCACTAATGAGTGCTCATAAGTTTTGAGTATTGGATTCAACCCACGCTCACTTGTATCACTTCATGGAATTTATCTCGAGTGATCGTGAGACGGTACTATCATATAAGTCTTCAAACCTAGAGATATGATTTGTTTCCTATGAGTTGGTTATGCATTGATTGCATGAAAACGCATTGGTAACTCGATGTTATAAACTATGCTTTTGTGTGTAATTCAACAAGTAGTAGAGCAAACATATGAGTCGAAGTTTATCTGTTCCTTCTAGGATTAGAAGCGATATCTGGGCCCCTCGATGATTTTGTTTTGACCTATGTACCGGGCCCGGCAGAACTAAATTGATGTGTTCAGTTAAGTTCTACATCAAACAAATCAGAAATCGGGAAACAAATGCTGGACAATAAGCAAGACCATGTTCCATGTATTTGTCCGGTTGATATCTAGAACAGAGGATTATATGATCACTTATCTAAAATGGCGCTTCATAGTTCAACAGAGTTTAAAGAGCTACGATTGCTAATCGGTTCCTGAATTCATACTTGCAACTATAGTTAATAGACTTATCCAAGTGGGAGACTGTTGGATATAATGTCTAAGTCCATAACTATATTTGGTATGTACTTGACCCGACCCGGCATGGTCCATTTGGGTTGCACTTCACCCGAACAATTTACGGATAATCTTTTGAGAATAGTATAAGTTATGATTTATTACTATATTATAAGTTCTAATATATTAATATAAAATCATATTATTTAATTAGTGTGGATCTATAATTAATTTAGAGATCAAAAGTATGACTAATTAAATATGGGCTCTTGTATTTATATAGTGTGGGCTAATGCTTATTTGGAATGGGCTAGGCTTGCATGGAAAGTCCATGGATACTCCATGGAGCTTTAACCCATGGATCTCATGGAAATGAAAAGACATGGGTATTAGGGTTTACATGGATGTAGCCCTAATCCACCACACTATATAAAGGAGGCTTTGGTTCTTGAAATTGCACTAGTTGATGTGTGTAAACTAAGAGGGCCGATTTCAAGAAGTTGGTGACTATTCTCTCAAGTTTCCAAGTTTGTGGTGATTTGTGACTTCCATTTGAGGCATCCACATTATTGGTGCTAGGCTCTCAAACTCCAAGCAATCAACTACTACTACAAGGTAAGTAATTCTACTAGTTTTATTTGATTCAATTACCCCATGCCTTGCTAGTTAGGATAAGAACCTTGGAAAAATAATTATTTGCATGTATCTTAGTCAAACATAGATCCAAGGTTTCTAGGGTTGCATGTACACCATAGGAGTGTTAGAATGCTGAAAAACCTATCAGTAAGGATACTTCTTTATGGCTTATAAGACCTCAAAACACAAAATGGTAGAAGTCACCATGGGGTTACGGCCGTAAACCCATTGGGACCGTAAACTCATGAAGAGTTTACCCTTGGACCATAAACTCAAAAGCAAAGCCCTACAACCCTTAGATACAATCCTTGGTACTTATAGCACTTGAATCAAAATGTTTTCCATGTTTTAGGGTGTGTTTACTTGATTAATTAGTTGTTAAATGACTAATTGGATACATATATGTGTTATTATATGTTAATTAGGATCCTTGTGTGTGCTCAAGTCTTCACTTGACACTTAGCATACTATACCATCCGTTCATCCAAACCACTCACTACAGGTGACTTCATACCCCTTAATCAACCTTTTAAATGATTTTAAATGCTTTTATGGGGGGGGGGGAAATACAAGTTGAACTATTATAGTTATTATATCAATCACATGTGATTAATAACTACCAAACAATTGGATTTCTTACTTTTCAAACTGTGTTATCAAACAAACTACTTCAAACTGTTTTACAAACTCTTTTACATGTCAAATGCTTTTATTAAACTCTTTTAAACTTATATTCTGTTAAATGTGTATCTATATAGATATAGCTATATAAGTAGGATTGAAAGGGCTTAGGACTGATAGCTCACCTTACCTCCTGTTCCATGTTTGGTTGTGGACTTAGGGTATCGGTTGTTTGTCCGAAGGTCGTTTGAATCCTAGTTATATATTATGTATATGTATATAGATATAAAAGTTCCTTCTTTCTATTCAATACCTTTGGGTAGAAAAGGTATACAAACATGTTCATACATACAAACAATGTTACTAGTAAACTATAATATGTGTAGTTTAGGAAGTTACTAATACTATTACTAGAACAATGAAACATACAATGAGTCAGTTCATACATGAGTCAATACATACTAGATAGAGAGAGAACATACATACAATACAGCTAGTACATACTATACATTATACAAGAGAACATACTACTATGAGAAACAGAGAGAACATACTATTATGAGAAACAGAGAGAACATACATACATACTAGACAGAGAGATATCATACAATACAGCTAGTACACACAATACACATACAAGAACACTACTACAGTTATGTGAGCCACGTAACGGGCCATGACATCACCTGTCATGGCTCGTTTTGTATCCAAAATCACCTTAAGTGGAGAGCCTTGAGTTTGTGTATAGATCTATACTAGATTGACTATCCTACACCTTGCTGCTAGCTACAGTGGGACTTGCAAGTCTACGGGTGCCAAACGTCATTCCTTCCAACGTCTTACATCGTCGTGTTTCTAGTCGGTAGTATGGTACAGGCCGATCACATGGTACTTTAAATAACAATTGGTTTAAGGTAGTTAGTACAGCAGTAGTTACTTAATACAACACTACAGTACTATTTTATTTCCCATTGCATTCACTTTGTGATCTTCACACAATGAACAGTAATGTAAAAACTATATTTTTGGTTAATGATAGTCAGATTTGGGAAAATACATACTCTTACAAGAGACACACATACAAACACTTGATGCTTTGGTAGAAGGCTACTTTTAGTAGAAAAACATAGGGTTTTCTAGGAGATTCAAACATTTTACAAACATTCACAAACTTTTACAAACTTACACATCGCATACTCACAAACACTTTCTTACAAACAATGACACTAAAATACTTATGATCTCACCAGCTTTAAAGCTGATCAACTCTTTCAAAATAACTTGTATTCTCAGGTCGCCAGTAGACAGGTACCGGTGCCAGGTTTTGAGAAGATGGAGCTCGTTCAAGACTCATCTTTTATTTTGTTTCATATTTTTGGTGTCTATTAAACTAAACAGAACACACTTGTATTAAATTATATTATTAATGCAATGGATGATGTTGTTGCTTGTTTACTACTATGCATTGTTGTGATACTGAACATGACGTCCTCCACCCCCGAACGATTCCACCGTTCCGGTTTTGGGTGTGACAACTAAGTGGGAGTCCATTAGCTCCGCAGCCGGGCAGGAACCCGATATTTCAGATAATTGGTGAATGAATGGAGACCAGGGAGGTCTCATTAGATTTTGGAAAGCAACCATGTGGCAACATACTGCTTCAGCCAGTTCAGTGTTCGGGCAGTTTCAGATTTTGGGCAGCGTTAGTAATTGTGTTTTAGGTTGCTAGTATAGGCGGAATAACAGATTGATTGGGAAGTAACAAGTCACTCACAGCAGGATTAGCTGAGCCTTGCCTAAGTATAAGTGATCTACAATGATAATTAGGTGTGTGAACCTATTTTGAAGTGGGAACCTCGAGTTATCAGAAGTTAAGCAGTCAGTTGGGGGATAGACGGACTGGAATCAACGATAATGATTTAGTATGAGTGGTCTGTCAGGGATTCAGACCATCTCGAGACAGCAGATTTCGGACAGAGTACATGTGGTCTTGTTGCAAGGAATTTGTTCACCTGCGGATTGTAGGGCTTTGCGAAGATTGGTCATGGCTACCTTGGGAAGGCTAGGGTGTGCCCAGGATAGTGACCATGTTACTAGAATGATTGGGTGTGTAAGGAATGGTAAGGAATGATTTCGAGGACGAAATCTAATTTAAGTGAGGGAGAGTTGTAACACCGTGTTTATTTTTTAGATAAATAAATTAATTAATGAACAATTGGTAGCACTAAAATAAATAATTATATATCAAAGAATGGTCTCGAAGGGCTAATTATCACAGTTTTAGAAGTCGGGGGTTAAAAGTATAAGTTCCGGACTCAATTTGTAATTATTTATGAAGGTAGGGACTAATTGGTAAATTATTGGATTTAATGTGAAAGGAAAAGAGGTGGAAGGGTTGAATATGCCATAATTGAGATTGTGGGGGTTAAAAGGTAATTGTTGGATTTATTTTGCAAAAGATTCTCAAGTGGAGGGCTGTTTGGTAAAAGATGGGACATGAATTGGAAGGGATTTTAATGTTGGGGGCTGAAAGGGTAAGTTTCGGATCTAGTTTGAAAGAAAAAGGCCGAGGAGGGGCCAAAGGTGGCATTGTGGGATAGATTATATGGGGCTCGGGGTATAAAACTCGTCACCCCGGTAAACCCTAACCCTATTCACGTATGAAGCAGCCGCCACTCACACTTACTTCACCTCCGGCGCCGCCATCTCTCCCTACGTTGTCAAGGATGCGATCAATGTACCGACGAATATGTTTTCCCACGGTCCCATGGCCGCCGATGGCGACAAACCTCAACTGTTGCTATTACCTTTCATGGTCGGAGAAGTGAGCCTCTCTTATCTTCTCTCCGTTTCTATTCTGGTGGTACGCTGTTGCCGCCGATCTCAAGCTCAGTACCTTCTCCGCCATCGGTTGCTACGCTCCTACTCGTGCTCCGTCGCCACCATAGCTTCGAGCAGCCACCTGTTGCGGTGCTCTGGTCGCGTCTGTTGCCCCGAGATGGCGGAGGTGGGTGAGAGTTTTCGGTTACGTCTCGTAGTTGCAGTGGTGCTACCGTTTGGGAGATGGTTGAGGGGTGTGTTCGTTGGCCGGTAGCCGAGAAAAACCACCATGGCCGCCAGCCATGGTGGCTGCCGCTTCTGTCCGGTCATTAGTCGCTGCTTCCGCCTTTGTGAGACTCTGTCGTTCGTTGAATGCCACCAGGTGGGTGGCCTCTTTCAGAGTCCGAGTAAAACGCATAGGGGCGCTACCCTAATCTCCCGCCACTAGCCACCGTGGAAGGTGGCTGTGCGTGCTTTGGTGTGTGTTGTTTATTGCTACAGTAGAGTGGGTGTTGTGTGGGGATTGTTTGATGGCCGGAAAATGGAAAAATAGCCACCATGGCCGCCAGCCATGGTGGATGCCGCCACGTGCCACCGCCGGCCACCACAAGGGTGGTTGTGGCTACGTGTTTATTTAGTATTGCGTGTGTGTTTATTTCGCGAGTTCATTGTAAATTGTAAAAAATTGGAATAATGAAAGGAAAATCAAACCACCACCGTAGGGTGGTGGTTGCCGCCTCCTGCCGCCACTGGCCGCCGTGTCGGGTGGCGGTGTGCTTGCCTTGTTGAGTTTGAAGCATTTAGGGTGCTTGAAACCCTAATGGGCTTAAGGACCTAGCTATTGGGCCTATTGGGCTAATATGGGTTGGAAACCCTAATTAGGGTTTGGAAAACCCTAATGCAATGAAACCTTAATTTGGGAATTAATCGGGACACACGGGAATTATTTGATAACTTGAAATATTAAATAATAATCATTGGCAAAAATTAATCTAAGCAATATTGGACTAAATGGGTTAAGTCCTTAGTGGATTAAGTCCTTAATGGGTTAAGTAGGAAACTTAACCCTAATCATCATTGTATGTGAAACCCTAATTTCACTTGGGCCTTAAGTTGGGCCTTTCAATTGGGCTTTCAAGATTGGGATAATAATGGGCCATCCAGGAACAAGCAAATGGGCTAAAATAATTTAATGGGTTTTAAGGTAAGGCCCATGTAAGGGGCTTGGGCCCAATTTGGAAAATTAGGCCATAGATGGGCCATAGTTTGGGCCTTAATGATTATATGATATTGGGCCATTAGAATGTCAAATGTTGGACTGGAATAAATGGTTGGGCCGTAGTATAAGGCCATGTAAAGGTTTGGGCCCAATTTGGAAAATTGGGCCATATGTTGGGCTTTGACTCATAGTTGACTTTTGGGCCTTTGGATTGGGCCTTGGGCTTCAATAAAGCTAAGTTAGGGGGTAAAGTATTATTTACCCCAAGTATGTACATATGGTTATGTGTTGGAACCCAATTATTAATTGGGTGATGTTCTGTTATTGACAGATCGGGATTCTGTCATCCAGCAGCTGGGGTTGTGTCTTCGAGACTTCAGCAGTGTGAGGTGAGTTACCTTCCAGTAGGAGTGGGTCTATGGCCACAATGTCGGCCCACTAGTAGGAATTGTTTGTAAGATGATTGTGTTTGTGATAATTATCTGGTGTGTTGTTATCTGATATGCTTTATGTGCTAGGATGCTATGACATACGTGTTAGTAGTGGTAGGGGTGATATAGCCCTTAGTTACCGGTTGAAAGATACCAAAGGGGTAGATAGTACCCATGCATGCCTAGCAGTATGATCATGATATGTTATTATGTGGTAGTAGTAGGGGGTGAAATAGTCCCCGGATACCGGTTGAAAGATACCAAAGGGGTAGGTCGGCACCCAGATATGCCTAACAATATATTAATGTATGTTATGATATGTTATATGTGGTTGTGGTAGGGGTGAAATAGTCCCCGGTTACCGGTTGAAAGATACTGAAAGGGAGGTTAGCTCCCGATTACCGGTTGAAAGAGACCAAAGGGGAGGCCAACACCCAGATATGCTAGGCGGTTACCGGTTGAAAGAGACCGAAGGGGAGGCCGGCACCCAGATATGCTAGGTGGTTACCAGTTGAAAGATACCGAAGGGGTAGGTCGGGCACCCAGATATGCCTGGCAGTATGTTAGTAGTATGGTATGTGGTATGATGGGGGAACTCACTAAGCTTCGTGCTTAGGGTTTTTAGTTTTGGTTTCAGGTAGTTCATTTTCAAAGGAAAGGAGTCGGCTCGATCACAGCGCATCATACTATATTTTTCGCACATGAGATCCTTGGGATTACACTCTGATATTATTTTATGATAACATGTTCTGATTACTGACACATTGGTTTGACACGAGATATTATTATGAATGTTTTTATACTGACGGTTTTATGTAATAACTTATTTAAAAATGAAATTTTTGGCCTTGAATTTCGGGATGTTACAGACACTAACCTTAGTTGATGCGTTCGACCTAAAGGATTGAGTAGGTAGTTTTAGTTGAAGTGATGTTTAAAATCTTATTAAGTGTTCTCATTGCTGGTCAAAGTATATATATATATATATATATATATATATATATATATATATATATATATATATATATATATATATATATATATATATATATATATGTGTATATATATATATATATATATATATATATATATATATATATATATATAAGTCTTATTTTTAGTGTTGGTGAGGTTTGTAGGTTTATTAAATTTTATTTTGTAATCGAAAACTAATATTTATGGATGAGGGACAGATAGGAAACACCGGAGGACAAGATCATTTTAGCAATTATGTTGTTCTGAATCCAACAACCCTATGCGACCCATCAAACCAGATTCCCCGTACCGTATTAGGGAATGTAACATCCCAAAAATCATGAAAAAAAACATTTTTTTCAAAATCCATTTTCATGAACCATAAGTCATACAAAACATTGTTTCCCAAAAAAATATTCATAAAACTGTAGTATAAAAATCTGTCAAAACTATATATTAGTAGGAGGATATGTACAACCATGCATACACCTTGCCTCGATCTTCTAATGTACCCGAAACTATGACACTAACAACTGTAAGTCAAAGCTTAGTGATTTCCCCTAAAATACCCCCACAACAATACATATACAAACAAGCACACTTGGTCCACTATCATCGGACTGAATTACCCCCGACCCACATTCATCAGAATAGATTTCCCTGGCCCACAGTCATCACACTAGATTGCCACGGGTTTGTTGGCTTACAACACAGAGTACTACAACCTCAACCCAACTACACTATGTTGGCACATGCAACAGATAAACCATAACAAATAAGTACAGGTAATCATATAGATATACCAAGCTAACAGATTACTTACCGCATAACAACATCCTATCCACAAGGATAGATAACACAATATAGTGGGTCAGCATTGGTGCCTTTGACCCACAAGTACAGTGGAGAAACTCACCTTATAATCTAGAAGATAGTTCGATAGTTCCCTCTCAGGATAAAAGTCGATACCACGAGTCACCAATAATACAACAAGGAACTCAATTCTCAATCTAAATTCCAACCCAAAAGTTGACCAAAAGTAAACTAAGTCAAAAAGTCAACTACCATGGTCAATGGTCAAGTCAAAAATCCAAAAGTCCTAATCAACGAATTTCCACGTTGTGGCCATCCATCAGCCACGTAGTGGCAGTGTAAAGACAAAACGGAGGGGTCCATACCCAATCGACACGTCGTGGAAACCTAATGTCATGCCGTGGGGACTAGTCTGAACAACTTAACGTATTAATCTATTTTCCAACGATTCCAAGAGCTCCAAAGCTCATATGTATCACACCCCCGGCTGTGACATCCCCTAATTTCTCAGCCAGAAAAGACCGATTTAATTTATATTTTTAAAATAAAATCAGAGTAATCCTTTTAAAAGATGGTGTGGAATTTGTTCCCAAAACAAAACATGCTGAAAGTTTATCAAAACCTTTCTTTAAGAAATATATAGTTTCATTATATATCAAAACCTCGGGATGTCATGTTCCGATACAGATCAAAAGCATAAACAAGACATTATAAGCCGTACAACAGTTATTTACAACTGCTGGCCTATAATCCAAAAATCTCTCATCATCATCCGACTATGCTCGGGGTCCACTACCTGTAATATAAAAAGCTCAGTGGGTCAGGCTTGGGAGCCTGGTGAGCATATACAGTTTTCAACCCACAATAATAATAAATCTATTAGATTCATCAATCAACAATAACTTTGATTACACATTCCCGTTATCCTCACTTTACGTCCCTAAACACCTATCACAAGGGACCTAGCCTAAGGAATATCATCGGGATGGACACTACTGCTAAGGGGACTCCTCAGCCATACATGTCCTAAAGGCAACCAAGAGGGGGATGGAGTACGCCAATGAACATATAGTTCACCAACACCTACAAGTTGTGAACCTGCTAGTGTTCCACTGGAGTGTCTAGAAAGGTCTGTGGTCGTCATCTATACTCCGCTAGACGACTACAACAACAACAACATCGAGGCCTCTCACCATTTTAACACACATCGACTATTTCGTCTACCCATGTTTTACCCAACATATTTGTAGATAAAATACATATACTGTTTAAAACTTGTATAAAACATCTATCCAACAGTCACCTCAATTAAACAATTAATATAATTACACATAGCACGTATTTTATAGAAAGAACTTCATATCTAGGTGTAAGATGAAAGTGACTATACAATCACAAGATTTAATGATAATCGGGCAGCACTTCGTTTCCTAAAACGATCGTTTCTAATAAAAACGGGAGTTTTATTGAGAAACCGGGCTCTGCGAGAGTTGGGCCTCAAAACCGAAAAGATAAATTTCGCGGGCTTCTCGGGCACTTCGGGACGTGTTTCGGGTGTGTGGTATAATACCGGGGCTTTGGGGGAGGTTGGAATGAAGGAAATATGGGTTTAGGGGTGTAAAATGACAAATTTCCAAATTACCATCGGGGGGTCTCGCACCCTTCTATTTATAGGGGTGAGGCTTCTGATCCGAGGGATGAGAAGCGAACAGGTGTCAGCAGATGCGAGGGTCAGGCACGTGCGAGGGTCCAGCTATTGGCTTCTGATTGGACCGAGGTCTAGGGTCCGAGGGGTGGGACGTGGTGCGCATGCGAAGCTCGGACACGTCAAGTAGGGCACGCGTCGGACCGTGGTTGGACCAGCGCTTCGGATGCGAGGGTTGCGACACATCTCGCCAGATGGCCTCGGTGACTCAGCAGTTTCGGACACGTGGCGCGCATGGAGCGAAGGTGACGTGGCCGAAGTCTCACCATGCGAAATTTCTCGGATTTTGTGCTTTTTCTTGATTTTTGTGCCAAAACTTCTAAAATCCATAACTTTTGCATACAAGCTCCGTTTTTGACGTTCTTTATATGCACGAGTAGGTAAAATTACGCTCTACAACTTTTATTTAGACTTCGTCGGCTAATTTTGAGCTTAAGTTTCATA
This sequence comes from Lactuca virosa, assembly GCF_052849685.1. Classification (NCBI taxonomy): domain Eukaryota; kingdom Viridiplantae; phylum Streptophyta; class Magnoliopsida; order Asterales; family Asteraceae; genus Lactuca; species Lactuca virosa. Next base: position 410,863,385 of record NC_136428.1, on the reverse strand, counting down.
TTATTATTTTTAACAGACCGGGACAGGAAATCCGTTCAAAATTCATAACTTCTTCATCCTACGTCCGTTTTCATCTGTCTTTTTACCGTTGTACTACTATTGACGAGAACTTCGATTCTCGTTTAGGTTGTGTCGGCTAAAAATCACTCGATCTAAAATTCAAGTTTTTAGCTGTCTACTGCTAAGCTGAAACTTAGAAAAATCATAACTTCCTCATACGAAGTCAGATTTGGGCGTTCTTTTTATGCATACTCTCGGTTTGACGAACACTACGACTTTCATTTAGATCACTAAGGCTAAAAAGTAGTTTATCAAAAACTCACTTTTTACGTCATTCGGCACCATACCGGTTTTGTCGTGGAACTTCGACAAGTCATAACTTCTTCGTTATAACTCGGATTTCGGTATTCTTTATATATCCGGAATCCTTGTCACGACCACTACAACTTTCTTAATAGATATCGGATTTATCTAATATTTATTTTTGACGCTTATTTTTATTCTTAATTAATTCAATCCTAATAATTGAGCATAAAACACATAATTCACATAATATTCAAATAATTCCTTTTCATTTCTTCAAAATGAGTTACAAAGGTTAACCTAGACTATTATGTCAATATTAATGCCTAGCCTAGAAACACGGGCGTTACAATTCTCTCCCCCTTAGGACGATTCCGTCCCCGGAATCACACATCAGCAAACACCTGCGGGTAGCGACTCATCATGTCACTCTCCGTTTCCCAGGTGAGATTTTGCCCATTCGTATGTTTCCAACGCACAAGCACTAAATCGACCATCTTGCGTCGCAACTTCTTAGTCTTACGGTTAACGATTGCCTCAGGTTCTTTAACTAACCTCTTGTTTTCATCCAACCTTAATTCAGAAATTGGAATTATGTCGGGCACATCTCCCGTAAATTTTCTCAAGTAACACACACGAAAGGTATTATGAATACCCTCTAGTTCTTCTGGTAATTCTAGTTTGTCAGCTTGATTCCCAATCCTCTGAAGAACTTTAAACGGTCCAATAAACCTTGGACTCAATTTTCCCCTCTTACCAAATCTTATAAGTCCCTTCCATGGCGAGACTTTAAGTAAAACCGAATCTCCAACTTCGAATGATATCGGTTGTCTTTTCTTGTCAGCAAAGCTCTTTTGTCGATCTTGAGCTGCTAACATCCTTTCCCTAATCACTTTCAACTTTTTAGCAGTCTGATGGACTATTTCGGGTCCCATAAACTGCTTTTCCCCAGCTTTCAGCCAACATGACGGCGTTCGACACTTTTCTCCATACAAAGCGTGATAAGGTGCCATCTTGATGCTTGAGTGGAAACTATTATTATAGGAAAATTCTGATGGGTTTTGAGCATTCTAACACTTCCTAAGTGTACATGCAACCCTAATAACCTTGAATCTGTGTTTTCTCTATATACATGCAAATTTCATTTTCAAGGTTATTTCCTAACTAGCATGGCATAGGGATTACATAAAAACATAAAACTAGTAGAAATACATACCTTGTTGTTGCTTGGATTCCTTCAAGACTTTATGAGCCTAGCACCCCAAATGTTGTGCCTCAAATGCTTCACACAACACCACAAGACTTGGAATAACTTGAGAGAATGTCACTTAGCCTCAAAATTGGTTATGCCCTCTCTATTAACACTAGGTCATCTAGATCACCATTTTGCTAGCCATAGGGTTCCTTTTATAGTGTTGTCACAATTAGGGTTTACACATGAATGCCCTTAATTGTCATGACTCTTGATTTCCCATGACCCATGGATTTGTAACTCCCATGGACTATCCATGGAGCTCCATATGGTTACATCCATAACCCATAAACCATGGATCATTAATCCACCATAAAAGAATTGATGATTGTCATAATCAACCCTATATATTTAATTAGTCTCACTTTGATCACCAAATTAATCCTAGATTAATACTTGATCAATACTAATTAAATAATACTATTATTAATATATTAGAACTTATAATATATTAATAATCCTAAGTGACTTATTCTCTCATTTAGTCTATCCAAGTATTGCCATGTCATGCAACCCAAATGGACCATGCCGGGTCGGGTCAAGTACATACCAAATAAAGTTATGGACTTAAACACTATATCCAACAGTCTCCCACTTGGATAAGTCTAATAACTATATTTGCGAATATGACTTCAAAATCCGACTAGCAATCGTAGCTCTTTCAAAGTCTCTCGGAACTGAGATGATGATGATACGCCATTTAAGATAAGTGATCATATAATCCTCTGTTCTCATGATATCAGCCGGACAAACACATGGAACATGGTCTTACTTATTGTCCAGCATTTGTTTCTCGATCTCTGATTTGTTTCGACATAGAACTAAATTGAACACATCAATTAGGTTCTGACCGGGCCCGGTACATAGGTCAAAACCAAATCATCGAGGCGCCCAAATATTTCTAGAAGGAACAGATAAACTTCGACTGATATGCTTGTACTAACTACTTGTTGAATTATTCACAAAGGCACGTTTTATAACATCGAGTTACCAATGCGTTTTCGTACAATCAATGAATAACCAACTCATAGTCAACAACGCATATCTCTAGGTTTGAAGATTTATATGATATTACCGTCTCACAATCACTCGAGATAAATTCCATGAAGTTATGCAAGTGAGCGTGGGTTGGATCCAATACTCAGCCCTTATGAGTACTCATGAATGTTGTAGCAACCATTGCATTGTCCAAAGCACTTTTAGACAAATCATACAAGCCAAACTCATGACAGTCTTAAATCAATACTTACTTCCAAAGTTTGACTGACTGTGGATGGTTTGAATAATAACATAATTATTCTGGAAGTAAAAACATGCAAAATTGAAACATAGTAAACAATCAACACAAGATAGTAACACCTTACTCATAAACAAATAACAACTTTTATTTATCATCAAATGTCAATTACATTTTACAAGTTTCAGGAATCTAATTATCGAAACTAATATCATCCTTCAGCCCAATGCGCCTCGCATGCTGTAGATGCTTAACCCTGCTCAGTCCCTTCGTGAGGGGATCTGTCGGGTTCTCATCTGATGCTACCCTCTTAGCCACGAGGAGTCCTTCTTCTATTCGATGTCTGATGAAATGGTATTTTCTGTCAATGTGCCTAGATCTCCCGTGATCTCTCGGTTCCTTAGCCAAAGCAACCGCACTTTCGCTGTCACAGAAAATTTCCATTGGCTCCTTTATGGCTGGTACAACTCCAAGGTCTCCGATGAAGTTCTTTAGCCATATCGCCTCCTTAGCTGCTTCACTTGCTGCTATGTACTCTGATTCACAAGTAGAATCAGCTACTGTCTCCTGCTTGGAACTTTTCCAAGTAATTGCCCCTCCATTTAGGATAAAGACCCAGCCTGACTGAGAGCGGAAATTATCCCTATCAGTCTGGAAGCTAGCATCGCTATATCCTTCCACTCTCAAGTCATCACTGCCTCCGAGGGTAAGGACCCAATCCTTAGTCCTCCGCAGATACTTGAGAATGTTCTTTACCGCTGTCCAGTGTGCCTTGCCAGGGTTCCCTTGATATCTACTGACCATGCTCAAAGCAAAGGCCAGATCAGGGCGGGTACAAGTCATAGCATACATGATCGAGCCCACAGCGGAAGCATATGGTACATGACTCATTTCAGCTATCTCAGCCTCTGTACTCGGACTCTGAGTCTTACTCAGCTTGGCATTACTCTGGATTGGTAATTCTCCTTTCTTGGAATCTTGCATACTGAACCTCTTTAGTACCTTATCCATATAAGTACTCTGACTAAGTCCAATTAGTCTCTAACTCCTATCTCTCAATATCCTTATCCCTAGGATATAGGCAGCTTCCCCAAGGTCCTTCATAGCGAAACACTTCCCAAGCCAGGACTTAACCTCCTGCAAGGTTGGGATGTCGTTTCCTATGAGAAGTATGTCATCCACATACAACACCAAGAAGCTAACTATGCTCCCACTAGCCCTGACATACACACAAGACTCATCCTCACTCCTAGAAAAGCCAAACTCTTTGACTTTCTCATCAAAGCAAAGATTCCATCTGCGAGATGCTTGTTTCAATCCATAAATGGATTTATCAAGCTTACACACTCTATTAGGGTATCTTGTATCGACAAAACCCTCTGGTTGAGCCATGTAAACATCTTCAGCCAACTTTCCATTAAGGAAAGCGGTTTTGACATCCATTTGCCATACTTCATAATCATGAAATGCAGCTATGGCTAACAATACTCTAATAGACTTAATCTTAGCTACTGGTGAGAAGGTCTCATCATAGTCAACTCCCGGAGTTTGAGTAAAGCCCTTCGCAACCAGTCGCGCTTTATAAGTGTGTACCTTCCCATCCATGTCGTTCTTCTTCTTGAAGATCCATTTGCACCCAACTGTCTTACGACCTGGTACATTGTCAACCAAGTTCCAAACTTGATTGTCATACATGGACTGAATCTCGATGTCCATAGCCTCCTTCCATTTAGCAGACTCAGGGCCTGCCATGGCTTCCCTGTAATTATTAGGTTCATCCAAATCTATTAGTGTACTATCACTAATAAATGTATCACCTTCAGTGGTGATGTGATAACCATAATTAAAATCAGGTGTGTTCCTCACCCTAGTGGAACGTCTTGGAGGTACAGACTCATCTATCGGATCAACAGGAGTTTCCTCCTCAGGTTGGTCGATAGCATTTGAGGTTCCTTCACCACTTGACTCTTGAAGCTCTTCAAGGTCAATTTGCCTCCCACTGTCCCCTTGTCTTATGAATTCTCTCTCACGAAAGACTCCTCTTCTTGCTACAAAGACCACATTATCACTGGGTCTGTAGAAGAGGTAACCAAAGGATCTCTGTGGGTAGCCGATGAAAATACACCTCTCACTTCGAGGTTCAAGCTTATCATGAGTCTCACGCCTCAAGAAAGCTTCACAACCCCAAATCTTGATGTGGTCCAAATTGGGAACTTTCCCAGTCCACATCTCGTGAGGTGTTTCGGCAACCTTTTTAGTAGGGACTAGATTAAGGATATGGGCGGCAGTCTCTAAGGCATACCCCCAGAAAGAGATTGGTAACGAAGCTCGACTCATCATGGAACGAACCATATCCAACAAGGTTTGATTGCGCCTCTCAGCTACACCATTCAACTGTGGTGTTCTGGGAGGTGTCAATTATGAGACACTCCCACATTCCTTAAGATAGTCAAGGAACTCAATGCTAAGATACTCTCCTCCCCGATCGGATCGGAGTATCTTGATGTTCCTGCCCAATTGATTCTCAACTTCCTGCTTAAACTCTTTGAACTTTTCAAAGGTTTCTGACTTATGCTTGATTAAGTAAATATATCCATATCTACTGTAATCATCAGTAAAAGTCACATAATAGCGATTAGCATCCCTTGTAGCAACTCTGAAGGGCCCACACACATCCGTGTGTACAAGGTCCAACAAACCTTCACCCCTATCACAAGTACTTGTGAAGGGTGACTTTGTCATTTTTCCAAGTAAACAAGACTCGCAACTATCATCTGACTTGAGGTCAAATGATTCCAAGACTCCAGCCTTTTGGAGTTGGCCTATGCGCTTCTTGTTAACATGTCCAAGACGACAATGCCACAAGGATGCTTTATCCAAGCTATCTGAAGAATCAATATACAACACATTATTTCCTAGATTGTCTACAACATTCACGGCTTCATATACACCATCAGAAGGTAATGCTTTAAAGTAAAATACATCATTGTAATAAACATTAATAGCACCATTTTTATTATCAAATGAAAATGTAAAACCTTGTTTGTACAAGCCATGAAAGGAAATAATATTTCTCGCCATTTCGGGCGAGTAACAACACTTATTCAAATCTAACATTAACCCATTATTAAGCAATAAAGAATAAACTCCTATCTTGGTAACAGGTGATGCTTTCCTGTTGCCCATGACTAAGTTTATCTTCCCGTGCTCCACTTGCTCACTTCTTCTTAGTGCCTACAAATCAGTACAGATGTGAATACCACAACCTGTATCAAGCACCCAAGAATTAGCATTAGATGAGTTGTTAGACAATATTGTGTAAATACCTGCATGGGTGGGTTTAACATTCCCATCCTTTAGATCTTGCAGATATTTGGGGCAGCTTTGCTTGAAGTGTCCCTTATCCTGGCAATAGAAGCACTGTGCTTCCTTTGGGTTTGAAGAAGGAGTAATGGGACCTTTCTTTGTCCCACTTGAAGAGGAACCATCAAGAGTCTTACCCTTGGTACCCTTCGAATGGTTTTTCCTCTTCTTACCCTTTCCCTGCCCAATAGCCAGAACAGGGGCTATTGAAGGAGTAGAAGTAGCAACCGCTTTACCCTTAAGGCCATTTTCAGCTGTCCTTAAGAGTCCTTGAAGTTTGCTAAGTGTGACTTCCTCCTTGTTCATATGATAAGTCATACGAAACTGATCATAACTTGGAGGTAAGGAATGGAGAATGATGTCAATCGCCATTTCCTCAGGAAAGTCAACATTTAGCTTCAGCAAGCGGTCAACGAACCTTTACATCTTCTGCAAGTGACCGGTGATGGGTTCACCATCCTTCATCCTTGCGGTTATCATGGAGGAGATGATTTCATACCTCTCCTGACGCGCGCTCTGATGGTACCTTTCCATCAGATCCAGGTGCATCTCATAGGGGTAGAAATCTTCATAGGATTTTTTGAAGTTCAGGAGTCATGGTGGCCATCATGATGCATGCTACTTTAGTAGCATCCTTTTCATGTGCAACAAACTCCGCAAACTCTTCAGGAGAAGCAGTGGCTTCATTCACAACCTTAAGCTCCCTATCGAGGACATATTCTTTGTCCTCATAGCGGGTAATCATTCTGATGTTTCTGATCCACTCATTGAAATTGGATCCATCAAAGATGACCTTACCACACAAGTTCATAAGGGAAAAGGAGCTTGTTGTGTTTGAGCCAGAAGCATTGTTGGAAGACATCTGATAGGAAAGAAAGACAAGTTTCATTAGATTAGGAATCCTTAATAATTCACCCAAATGAAATATTAAGGCTAGGATCCAACAAACTATTTATAGTTGGAAGAGGGATGCCGTAATCCATACTATAAAATATTTGAAGGTAGGTAAATGAAGATTTACCAATTTTCACCATAAGAACAAAATATTTTATTATTAGGTTTTATTGGTTTTGAAACTCCTAGATCTTTTGAGATACATTGAACTTTTCAATGGCATGTTTGAATCTCGATTGTGCCCTCTCAAGTTTGTGACTGGGATGCCGAGGATCACAAACAAGGTGTGAATAACCATACAAATTGACTTGGTACCCTCAACAATATTACCTAATCGATGTGCCGGTTAACCACACACGCTCCACCGATCTATAATAAGGTCAAGTTACCCTTTGCCACTCTTACTAGTCCATGTTAGTGTGTCGGTTAACCACACACGCTCCACTAACGACTTGGTAAGGTACAAAGTGTAATTTTATGGGCTAGCACCAATTTCACATTTTCCTAAAGTAACTAAGATTGGGAATTTATAATGTATAGTTACTTTATAATTCATTATACTTTTAACAAGTATTTAGAGTCGTATCCTACCCGTTCGGCTAACGACCCTCCACCGATCAAGGAAGCGGTGGGTGAGAGTGGACACCCATTAAGTCACCATTTTATAGGCAACAACCTTATACCCCCCTTATAGACCGGCTTCGTGAATGAGGCCTACTAACGGTAAGAATGACATATTCTTATACATATCTATATAATAAAATTATAATAATAGTATAAGTGTTGATTTTTAAACTTTTTAAAAATCTAAGGTTTAATTTGGAATTAAAGTATTAAAGTGTAAGACTTTTCAAATTCCAAAACTTGAGGGCAAGATTTGAAACTATTCCAAGTCTCTTCAATTTGTAACTTATGAGTTTTAATGGTTCATAAAAATGAAGACTCTTCATTTTATGAAACCTCTTTAGTTCTTTAATCATAATTAAAAGAAGTGACTTTTGGTTATCCATAACTTGAGGACAAGTTATGGACACCATCATAGCCATTAAGATCATGAATTAAACACACATGGAGGTTACACATAATTCCTATGATCTTCTAAAAAACTCATAAGAACACAAATTCATGTCAAGCAATTTCAAGAAATCATATAACTATATACAATACTTGAAAATTGATAAAAGTCATGCAAAAATGGGTTAACATAATCATTATCATTTTGAAAAACAGATTTTACAAGTCCAAAACAGATTGGGATAATGATCTTAATCCATTTCTAGCAACAAAACTCGAAAAAACTGCCCAGCACGCTCCTACTCGCCGAGTGCATTATTCTACTCGTCGATTAGGATGAATTTGTTCATGGACTCGGCGAGTCCTCCCCATGGACTCGGCGAGTCCAGTCGTCAGAATGCAGAATTTTCGATTTTTAAGCAGTTTTGCATCAAGTATACAGAAAACAATCCTAGGCTCTGATACCACTGATGGGTTTTGAGCATTCTAACACTTCCTAAGTGTACATGCAACCCTAATAACCTTGAATCTATGTTTTCTCTATATAGATGCAAATTTCATTTTCAAGGTTATTTCCTAACTAGCATGGCATGGGGATTACATAAAAACATAAAACTAGTAGAAATACATACCTTGTTGTTGCTTGGATTCCTTCAAGACTTTGTGAGCCTAGCACCCCAAATGTTGTGCCTCAAATGCTTCACACAACACCACAAGACTTGGAATAACTTGAGAGAATGTCACTTAGCCTCACAATTGGTTATGCCCTCTCTAGTAACACTAGGTCATCTAGATCACCATTTTGCTAGCCATAGGGTTCCTTTTATAGTGTTGTCACAATTAGGGTTTACACATGAATGCCCTTAAATGTCATGACTCTTGATTTCCCATGACCCATGGATTTGTAACTCCCATAGACTATCCATGGAGCTCCATATGGTTACATCCATAACCCATAAACCATGGATCATTAATCCACCATAAAAGAATTGATGATTGTCATAATCAACCCTATATATTTAATTAGTCTCACTTTGATCACCAAATTAATCCTAGATTAATACTTGATCAATACTAATCAAATAATACTATTATTAATATATTAGAACTTATAATATATTAATAATCTTAAGTGCCTTATTCTCTCATTTAGTCTATCCAAGTATTGCAATGTCATGCAACCCAAATGGACCATGCCGGGTCGGGTCAAGTACATACCAAATAAAGTTATGGACTTAGACACTATATCCAACAAATTCTACTATAGGTAAGTGTTCATCCCAGTTACCTTAGAATTACAGGGTACATGCTCTCAGCATATCCTCTAACGTTTGAATTGTTCGTTCGCTCTGACCATCGGTTTGCGGATGGTAAGCTGTACTCAAACACAACTTGGTACCCAATTCCTCTTCTAGACTCCTCCAAAACCTTGAGGTAAAACGGCTGTCACGATTTGATACAATCATTAACGGAACACCGTGAAGCCTCACAATTTCCTTCACATAAGAATTCGCAAGTTTATCCATAGACCATTTCTCGTTGGCTGCTATGAACTGCGCACTCTTACTGAAGCGATCAACGACCACCCAAACCATGTCGTGATCGTTCTTTGTTCTGGGCAGTTTAGTTACGAAGTCCATGGTGATGTCTTCCCATTTACCCATGGGTACAGGTAAAGGTTCTAAACTCTCATACGGTTTCTGATGTTGTGCCTTAACCCTAGCACATGTTACACACTCGGCCACATACTTAGCAACCTCGAGCTTCATCGTCGGCCACCAGTAATAGGGTTTTAGATCCTTATACATTTTTGTGCTGTCGGGATGAATCGAGTACATGGTTTTGTGAGCTTCTTCCATCAGGAGATCTCTTACTCCTCCCGTCTTAGGTACCCAAATCCTATCTTGGAATACCTTCAGTCCTTGACCGTTTGTATCAAACACTAACGTCTTGCCCAAACGTTCTTTCTTCCGGTCATTTTTCTCTAAAGCTTCCTCTTGAGCTTTCTTTATACTTTCCACAATTGTCGAGACAACTTCAATTCTCAACGCTCTTGTCCTTTTCTTTTCAAGGTTTACCTTCCGACTGAGAGCATCAGCAACAACATTTGATTTACCAGGGTGGTAAAGTATCTCACAGTCATAGTCCTTGAGTAACTCTAGCCAGCGTCATTGCCTCATGTTCAATTCCTTCTGATTAAAGAGATATTGAAGACTCTTTTGATCAGTGAAAAGTTTGCATTTAGTGCCATAAAGATAGTGCCTCCATATCTTTAAGGCGAATACTACCGCTGCCAACTCCAGATCATGAGTGGGGTAGTTCTTTTCATGCTCTTTCAATTGCCTCGATGCATACACTATCACTTTATCCCTTTGGGGCAGAACACAACCTAACCCAACTCCAGATGCATCACTATAAACTGCGAAGTCATCAACTCCTTCGGGCAATGAAAGAATCGGTGCTTCACACAATTTCTTGTTTAACTTCTCAAAAGCTTCCTTATGCTTCTCATTCCAAGTATAAGTAGCTCCTTTGTGGGTCAAAGTTGTTAATGGAGTAGCGATTGAAGAAAAGCCTTGGATAAATCTTCGATAATATCCAGCTAATCCTAAAAAGCTTCGGATCTCCGTAGGACTTTTCGGTTGTTCCCACTTCCTCACAGCTTCAATCTTTGCCGGGTCAACCATTATCCCTTCTTGGTTAACCACATGACCTAAAAATTGGACTTCTTGAATCCAAAATTCACATTTGGAGAACTTTGCATACAGCTTCTCCTTTTTCAAAACTTCTAGCACTTCACGCAGATGCTTGTCATGCTCCTGCTAGCTTTTTGAATAAATCAAAATATTATCTTGTTGGATTAATGTCTAAGTCCATAACTATATTTGGTATGTACTTGACCCGACCCGGCATGGTCCATTTGGGTTGCACTTCACCGGCATAATTTATATGGACAGTCTTTTGAGAATAGTATATTTATGATTTATATTAATATATTATAAGTTCTAATGTATTAATATGGAATCATATTATTTAATTAGTATTGATCAAGAATTAATTTAGAATTAATTAAGTGATCAAAAAGAACTAATTAAATATGGACTCTTATATATATTGAATGGGCCAAGTTCATTTAGGTTGGGCTAAGCTTTCATGGATGGTCCATGGAGCTTTTAACCCATGGATCCTATGTAAATGAAAGGTCATGGGTATTAGGGTTTACATGGATGTAACCCTTATCCTCCATAATATATAAAGGGGTCTTTGGCTCATAAAATTGGCACAAGTGTGTGAAAATAAGAGTGGGCCGATTTTAGTGTGCATATATATTCTCTCAAGTTCTTCCAAGGTGTTTTGGTGATTTGTGATTCCATTTGAGGCTTCCACACTATTGGGGCTAAGCTCTTAAAGCTTGAAGACATCAAGATACATCGAAAGGTATGTCATCTAACTAGAACTTTGTAGTATAGGTGCTTCATAATACGCTAGTTAGGATGAAACCTTAGAATAATTAATCTTTGCATGTATAACAGAGAAAACATAGATCCAAGGTTTATAGGGTTGCATGTACACCATAGGAGTGTGAGAATGCCCAAAACCCAACAGTGGTATCAGAGCCATGGGTTGTTTTCTGTTATATTGATGCAAATGTTTTATTTTCAAGTTGAAAAAAAAAGGAAAAAAAAACATGACGTTTGTCAAATTTTAAGATAATTACTTGTTTTTGTGAAAAACTAATTATTTGTAAAATTTGAATCATTTGCTATATGAGTTGAATTAGGTCAAATTTAGTAAAAGATAAAATGATATGATTATTTTATTAGTTTTAAAAGTTTGATCTAAAGAGTTTTTTGAAACCTCCATAAGTTATGGATATGAAAAGGTTTTTAAAAAAATTGATTCAAAGTTTTTTATGGAGTCACAAAACTTGGTGTTAATGTTTTAAAGAATTTCATAACTTGTTCTTAAGTTATGGAACATGAAAAGTTTCATCATAAAACAAGTATTTAACTCCATAAGTTATGGAATCCAAAAAATTTCAAGAATTACAAAACTTGCCCTCAAGTTTTGGAATTTGAGAAAAGTTTTTTATGAAAAAAAGAATTGAATTCTAAAACTCTTGGGTTCAAAACTTAAACAATTAATTAAATGGTTTTAATTTTGAGTTTAATAATTGGAATTATGATGTTTTTATTGAATAATTCAATTAACTCTTATGGACTTTATTAATAGATAATTAAAGTGTTTAATTAAAAGAGAATTAATAATTCCATAATGACATGGTTTAAATTTAATTAAATTAAGAGTATAGTTTAATTAATAGATTAAACCACCAAGTATTTTAAATGTCTAAAATACACCCTTATACTATTATAATATTAAAAGTTTAATATATTATATGTATAAGAGCAAGTCGTCTTACCATTAGTAGGTCTCATTCACGAAGCCGATCTATAAGTGGGGTATAAGGTTACTGCCTATAAAATGGCAGTTTAATGGGTGTCCACTCTCACCCACCGCTTCCTTGACTGGTGGAGGGTCGTTAGCCGAACAGGTAGGACAAGGACTATAATTCTCCCTTCATTATAAGTATAATGATAAATACTAAGTAACTAAACACTTATAAATTCCCAATCTTAGTTACTTAGGAAAATGTGAATAAGGTGCTAATCCATGAAATTACACTTTGCACTTTGTTTAAGCTGTTAGTGGAGCGTGTGTGGTTAACCGGCACACTAACCTGGACTTAACAAGGTAGGCAAAGGGTAACTTAATGTTTATCATAGTATCGTTGGAGCGTGTGTGGTTAACCGGCACATCGATTGAGGGGTAAATATTAAGGGTACCAAGTATATTTGCATGGTTACTTCACACCTTGTTTTGTGATCCTCGGCATCCTAGTCACAAAACCTGAAGGGCACACTCGAGATTGAAACATGCCATTGAAAAGTTCAATGAATCTCAAAAGAATCTAGGAGTTTCAAAACCAATTAAAACCTAATAATACATTGCGTTTATCTTGGTGGAAATTGGTGAATCGTCATTCACCTACCTTCAAATATTTTATAGCTTGGATTACGGCATCCCTCTTCCAAGTTATAAAATAGTTTGTTGGGTCGTAGCCTTAATATATCATATTGGGTGTTATATTACGGACTTAAATCAACTTTAAGTGAATTTCTCCAATTGTTGATGTCTGGTATAGACAACAATGATCTTCCCAAACCAAGATTTCCTAATGAATATGGCTTCCCGAGTTTGGCTCATGGAAGTCATACTTCTCTTCCTCCACCTCCTCCAATTATTCTCCCTAACCCACAAGTTCAAGGTCACTCAAGCCCTAATGGCAAGCAAGGTCTATGTGTGATCACATCTTAGAGATGAAGTCACATATTGACAACCCGGGAGAGTTGGGTGTCAAAGTCTTGAGAAAGTTGGATGTTCAATCATTTTCTAAGTCACATAGTGAGTTCATTTGGGACTACTATGAAACAGACTATGATATGAACCTTAATGATCATATCTATTTGTTTGGTGCTGCTGAATCAGCAATGATTTGGAACGATAGTAAAGCAAATTTGATTAAAAGATCAACTTCCCAAAAACTTTATGGACAGTGACAATGGTGACACTGGAAATCCAGAAAAAGCATTCTCTTCCCAATGGAAAGGGATTGGCCATAGTCAACCCGTTGACCAAATGGTAAAGAGAAAGGCTAAGTCTGAGATAGTCCCATTACCAAAGGGTCCATATGTTTATTTTGCCAAAGGAAGGGGCGTTGATTGCAAAGCTGCCAAATTTACCTAAGGATGTTAAAGTCAATAAGTTTGACTCTACATCAGGTAGAGCCCATTATCTAACTCTGTTAAGTTCTATTCTGAGATCCTCATTACATGATGTGACTGGGTCACATGTTGATGTTTTAAGAATCAAAGAATAAAGATAAATCTTAAAGGAAGTATATGCTGATTCTGATCGCGAAGGTGGATTTCAATCGCATCAGAATTTTGAGCAGTTGCTTAAGAAGTTATGATATATTGCTAAGGAATAGATAACAACAATTTTCCATGTGGATTGTAAGGATAAGTTTTTCCACAAAGTTTTAAAATAAAAGAAAATTGTTTAATTTTATTTATTTGAAGTATCCTTACAATGGCATTTGTGGAAAATTGTTGCTTATATGATTCCACTGACAGCAATATTGGAAAATGGATTTGATTCTTTCATTTGTGGTAGTGTCTAAATTTACCAAATCAGGAAAGTTCCTCATCACCCAAGTTTCAATTGGACCGAAACTTGGAATCATGCAAGTTGAATAATATGATGAATGAGAACTTTCAAGCATTGGAAAATCAAGACTAATTACTTGTTCACATGGATGTGTGAGTCAAGTGAAGGACTAAAGGGATCGAGTACACATTCTTGTGCACTGGTCATGTCCACCACAAAGCTCGTTAAGACTATTTGATTTACTAAAGTTTAGTAAATATGGTTATACTTACAAGTTTAAGTATAATTCTGAAACATTGGAAAAGTCTCAATGTATGGCAGAACGAATGGGAAGAATCAAATTAGGCAGAAAGATAAAAGTTTCTCAAATCTAAAAAGATGGGAGAGTACTTTAGTATCATGTTTGTGATCATCTTAATGATTTAGAAATCATATCACAATTAGTCCTCTAAAGGTCATCTTAGTGCATTCTTATGACTAAGAAGAGGAGTCATGAATTGTTGAAATGGTTAGATCAGGAAGATGAGTCATACTTCGTTCCAAAACAATTCTTAGAGTCATACTCCAAGATTGTAACTTGAGTGACATATCTTAAAGAAAGGTTTAAAACACTTGTCAAATGTAAGAGTAAAAGTGTCCTACTCTTGTACATTTGAAATTGGTAAGTTGTGATGTTTTGGATAAAACAAAGACCAACTAAGGCCAATTGTGTGAAGTGTTTGTCTTGATAAAGAATCCGCACTATCTCTTGAATATTTGGCAAGATAGTCTTATATGTCAAGAGGATAGTGGGAGTCTTAAAGATCCTAAAAAGAATTTCAAGAACTAATCAATAATAAAACCTGAGGTTCTTCACTAGCACACGATTTGAGGTTTATAACCTATCGTGTCGACATATTCTGTGCCCATTCCAGTTAAAGTTGGCTTTGCATAGGAGTTCTGAAAGTTCTCAATTGGTTGCATAACAACTTGGAAGCAATGGCAGGCCCTATACTGCCAGGTGGCAAGAAGTTAAGATTGCATAAGTTCAGTCCATATGAGTTTGGATTTGTCATTATCATTGTCTTGTGACTATGGTTTTGACGATTCACATGGATAAGAACACATACACCATAAAATCTAAGGGTCATAAGGTTTCTCTCCGATTCATGAAAATGATGGTGAGGAAACACTTCCACCAAGTAGATTTGACGCAGATGGGAAAAGGTCTAAACAATTGAGACTATGATTACGGCATCCCTTTTCATAGTTCTGAAATTGTTTAGACACACATGCATGATATCTAAGGAAAGGTGTATGATTTTGATAAAGTTTTATCAAAGCATCTCGTATGAGAAATCTGAACTTTGGTAAGAAAGTCAATAAAGTATTGATTTCTAGAAGTCCAGCTGATTTCTGAGTACATGTCAAAGCTAGTGGGAGCATAAGTGTTATGCTAATAATCATCATGTTAGTGGAAGCATGATAATTATTGTTAGTGTTGCAAGTTAGCAATGTTAATTATAGAAAACAAAAGTTTCAATTCGTGAGGCTACAGGGATTGAAAAAGTTGTTTTGCTATAATTAAGGGAGAGGATATACTTCATTTCAGTTCTAAAGGCTTAGATTGAGACCTTAATCATCTTTAGTCAAGAATATATATATGAATTTCATGTTGGATTGGTTCAACTTAAGGAAATTCTATATATTGCGTTCTCAAAATTCGATTATGATTACGGCATCCCTCTTCATAGTGAAATTTTGAAAACATGGCAAATAAAAATATTGTAGCAAAAGACTGGTATAGAATCATGTCTTTATGTGAGACATCATGAATCGTGTACCATTTGCTTTGGGTACAGGATCGATTGCATGTGCTATAATATTTGTCATTTCTAAATTTTTTCAAATGCCCAGAGGCATTAAGAAGGGAAAAGGTCTAGAATTGGATCTGACTAAAATGATTAAGCAATTGTCGAGGAAAATCTGAGGTTTACCAAAGATTGGTTGCTCAGGGACAGTTGGAAGTATAGTGCTAATTTGGAAGGACCATATTGACATATTCTGAAAAGAGGCATCTCTTATTCAGAAGTGATAGTCAAAATGAGAATATGGAGTTGTCTCCATAGGTGGAAGTTATCTGTGTAAGATTAGAAAACTTAATGCAAGAAGCATGTCCAAAGCAATGTACTTTGAATATGAGACTTAGTTTCCATGGAGTTGATCTCCATTGGAATACCTTATAATGATTGTTGACAAGTCTTTGTGACTTTGTACATATTCATTACAGGAGGGTCAGTGCATATAAGTTTAAAATCTAATCAGATTTCGATAAATGATAGGAATTTGAAATTCTCACATTTTTCGATAAGGATTTAGGAGTGTGAAATTAGAATCATTGAAATTATGTTCAATTGGTTTATTTCACAAAGTAAGGATCATAGACAAACATAGAGTGCATACTTGGTGTATGGCAAAGCTATTGTTTAAGAAAAACATAGTGTACATGCTTGGAGCATGGGACAACTAGTGTTTTTAATTCAAGTATAAAGTTGATAAAACCGAAACAATGAATAATGAGTAATCAGTATGGTGATAAATAAAAGTGTTTATTTATATTCATAAGGTTTGATACCATATTTGATTCATTTATTCTTGTGTTTCACTTTGCATGTTTTGACTTCCAGAATAACTAAGTCGCTCTTCCTGAATGATTAAGTTATTCAAACCATCCACAGTCGGTCATATGTTGGAAGCAGATATGAATCAAGACTGTCATGGGTTGGTTTGTAGAGGTCCAAGTTGGTGGACAAAGTGGTGCTACAACACTCATGAGTGCTCATAAGTTCTGAGTATTGGATTCAACCCGTGCTCATTTGAATCACTTCATGGATTTTATCACGAGTGATCATGAGACGATAATATCTTATATTCTTCAAACCTAGAGATATGAGTTGTTACTATGAGTTGGTTATACATTGATTGCACGAAAACGCATTTGGTAACTCGATGTTATAAAACGTGCCTTTGTGTATGATTTAACAAGTAGTAGAACAAGCCATATGAGTCGAAGTTTATCCATTCCTTTTACCTTCGGGATAAAAGCGATATCTGTGGGCCCCTCGATGATTTAGCGATGACACATGTGAGTGCTTGGCCAAGCCAGGACTGATTTGATTTGTTTAATCAGTCAGTCATCATAAATCGAAAATCGGGAAACAACAAATGGACAGAGAGAATGATTATAATCCATGTCTTAGTCCATATGATATCTAGAATGGAGGAATATATGATCCCTTATCTAATGGACAAGTCATTGACAAGGTCAGAGTTCGACATCGGCTTTAAGAGCTACGATTGCCAGTTAGGTTTTGAAGTCATACTCAATAATAGTTTTACACTTATCCAAGTGGGAGACTGTTGGATTAATGTCTAAGTCCATAACTATATTTGGTATGTACTTGACCCGACCCGGCATGGTCCATTTGGGTTGCACTTCAACGGCACAATTTATATGGATAGTCTTTGGAGGATAGTATATTTATGATTTATATTAATATATTATAAGTTCTAATATATTAATATGGAATCATATTATTTAATTAGTATTGATCAAGAATTAATTTAGAATTAATTAAGTGATCAAAAAGAACTAATTAAACATGGACTCTTATATATATGGAATGGGTCAAGTTCATTTAGGTTGGGCTAAGCTTTCATGGATGGTCCATGGAGCTTTTAACCCATGGATCCTATGTAAATGAAAGGTCATGGGTATTAGGGTTTACATGGATGTAACCCTAATCCTCCATAATATATAAAGGGGTCTTTGGCTCACAAAATTGGCACAAGTGTGTGAAAATAAGAGTGGGCCGATTTTAGTGTGCATACATATTCTCTCAAGTTCTTCCAAGGTGTTTTGGTGATTTGTGATTCCATTTGAGGCTTCCAGACTATTGGGGCTAAGCTCTTAAAGCTTGAAGACATCAAGTTACATCAAAAGGTATGTCATCTAACTAGAACTTTGTAGTATAGGTGCTTCATAATAGGCGAGTTAGGATGAAACCTTGGAATAATTAATATTTGCATGTATAATAGAGAAAACATAGATCCAAGGTTTATAGGGTTGCATGTACACCATAGGAGTGTTAGAATGCCCAAAACCCAACACATCTATGAACATTATCATGGATTTATCAAGGTATGGTTTACAAACCCTGTTCATCACATCCATGAAAGTTGCTGGAGCTTTGGTTAGTCCGAACGACATAACCAAGAACTCATAGTGTCCGTATATTGTTCTGAACGCAGTCTTCTCAATATCCTGCTCTCTTACCTTTAGCTGATGATATCCTGACCTAAGATCGATCTTCGAGAAATAGCTCGAACCTTGCAACTGATCGAACAGGTCATCAATCCTCGGCAACGGGTACTTGTTCTTTATTGTTGCCTTATTCAGCTCTCTGTAATCGATGCACATTCTCATGCTCCCGTCTTTCTTCTTTACGAATAACACCGGAGCTCCCCAGGGCAATGAACTAGGTCGAATAAAACCTTTGTCCAATAACTCCTGAAGTTGTGTCATATACTCTTTCATCTCTGTCGGTGCTAATCGATACGGTGCTTTTGCTATTGGCGTCGTTCCTGGTAACAAGTCGATACGAAATTCTACTTGTCGGTCAAGGGGTAATCCAGGAAGATCTTCGGGAAAGACTTCCGGATAGTCACACACCACCGGAATATTATGTACCTCCTTCTTTTCCTTCTTAGCATCAATCACGAATGCTAGATATGATGTACATCCTTTGGCCAAACACTTTCTGGCTTTCATTAGGGAAATGATTCCAGAGTTTACTTTGCGTTTGTCTCCATACACCATAAACGACTCTTTCCCTGGCGGGTTTACTTTTACTATCTTCTTTTTACACAATATTTCGGCATCATTGGCGCTAAGCCAATCCATTCCTAGAACTATGTCGAAACCATTTAACTCAATAGGTAATAATTCCTCGTGGAACTTATTCCCATTCAAGTCAATGAGGATGTTTTCATATGATGACTAATAGGTACAAACTTGCCACTAGCAATCTCGACTAATAAAGCATTAACTAGTCTATCAACAGGCAAAGCTAGTTTTCTACCAAATTCATGCGAAATAAAGGAGTAATTGGCTCCAGAATCAAACAAAATTTGGGCATGCAATTCGTTTACGAGAAAGGTACCTGAAGCGACATCGGCTTCTTCTTTCGCAGCTTCAAGTGTCATCTGAAAGCCTCTCGCCTTCGGCTTTCGTGGAAGATTGGGCTTTGCTGCATCTTTCTTCTTCGGGCAATCCTTTAAACTATGCCCCTCTTCATTGCACCCAAAACAGACTTTCTTAACAAAGGTGCATTCATTGGCATAATGCCCAGGCTTTCCACATTTGTAACAAGTGACTTCCTCGCTGCATTTCCCAGCATGTTTCTTCTTACACTTGTCACAGCACTTGGCTTCGGCTCCTCCTCCAAATTTCCTCGAACCATTCTTCGAGAATTTGTTCTTCTTATTGGAACCTGAAGTTCCTTCAAATTTTCTCTTTTCGCCAACTTCAAACTTGCTGGCGGCTCTCCCCTTTATCATGTCTTCAACAGACTTGGCAGCCCAGACAGCTGCCTCCAAAGTAAGTACCTGACGTACTGGCACCGCATACTCCCATGGAAGTCCCTTTGTGTATCTGTCAATTTTTGTCAGCTCATCTGGGACAATCTGCAAAGCAAACTCCATTTTGTCTGTGAAGCTATTTGTGTATTCATCAACGGTCATACTTCCCTTCTTCAACATCAGGAATTGGTTTTCTAGTTCTAGCACATTTTGGGCCGAACAGTACTTGCGCTTGAAGTGCACTAAGAACTCTGCCCAAGTCAGCTACAGTGGCTTATTAGGGCTTAGGGTTTTCCCCAGAGTGTTCCACCAACGAGCAGCGCTACCTCTGAACTGACGTACTGCAAATGTGGTTTGTAACATGCCTTGGAAACCACATGTCATGAAAGCCAATTCCATTTCCAAGATCCAATCCATTACACCGACAGGATCTTCTTTTCCAGTGAAGGTTGATGGCTTGCAAGTCATAAAGTCTTTATACTTGCATCCATTTCTCTCCACTCTACCCTCGTGGTTATTCCTCCCAACCACAAGCGGTTCACTATGACCAACAGATCTACTGTTGTTTCCTTCTTCAGACTGACTGTCGTTTAATTCAGGTTGTTCAACAGGAATTGAAGGTTCATCCCTGTTGTTCAGCAATATTTGCCTTATTTCCTCCCTTTGTTCAGCCATCATTGACTGAATCATGGCTCGTACTCCAGCCATGGTGATGGGTTCTGGTGTAGCTCCTACTATAGGCACCTGTTCCACCACTTGGGGTTGAGGTTGTTGGTTTCTGTTTGCATTTTCAGCTCCACTTCGAGTTCTTCCCATTTTGATCTATATGCCAAATAAGGCGAATTTAGGTCTTTATTCACGATAGATAATTAAATTCCCCTTATCACTCCGAAACGTTTACATGTTAGTTCTAATATTGTAATCGTACGCTTACAATCCTACACACATAAGGTTTCCAGATCCGGTCGGCAACAGACCATAGATCCAAACAATTAAAGGCATATATGGCAAACATATAGCATTTAGCACATAAAAGCGTTTTAGGCATCTTTCCTAAAATAAACTAGTGCTTGTGTCTAAAATATGGTAGACACTCATCTCACAATCATCACTTAGCATTCTAAGTGTAAGTCTAGAAATCCTACAAATTCTTAGTTCGCTTAAACTAATGCTCTGATACCAACTGTGACATCCCTTAATTTCTCGGCCAGAAAAGACCGATTTAATTTATGCTTTTAAAATATGTTGCGGAATTTGTTCCCAAAACAAAACATGATGAAAGTTTATCAAAACCTTTCTTTAAGAAATATATAGTTTCAGTTTATATCAAAACCTCGGGATGTCATGTTCCAATACAGATCAAAAGCATAAACAAGACATTATAAGCCTTACAACAGTTATTTACAACTACTAACCTATAATCCAAAAATCTCTCATCATCATCTGACTATGCTCGGGGTCCACTACCTGTAATATAAAAAGCTGAGTGGGTCAGGCTTGGGAACCTGGTGAGCATATAGGGTTTTCAACCCACAATAATAATAAATCTATTAGATTCATCAATCAATAATAACCCTGATTACTCATTCCCGTTATCCTCACTTTACGTCCCTAAACACCTATCACAAAGGGACCTAGCCTAAGGAATATCATCGGGATGGACACTACTGCTAAGGGTACTCCTCAGCCATACATGTCCTAAAGGCAACCACGATGGGGATGGAGTACGCCAATGAA
This sequence comes from Lactuca virosa, assembly GCF_052849685.1. Lineage (NCBI taxonomy): Eukaryota > Viridiplantae > Streptophyta > Magnoliopsida > Asterales > Asteraceae > Lactuca > Lactuca virosa. The sequence continues at coordinate 410,841,735 of NC_136428.1, read as the reverse complement.
CATATAGTTCACTAACACCTACAAGTTGCGAACCTGCTAGTGTTCCATTGGACTGTCTAGAAAGGTCCGTGGTCGTCATCTATACTCCGCTAGACGACTACAACAACAACAACAACAACATCGAGGCCTCTCACCATTTTAACACACATCGACTACTTCGTCTACCCATGTTTTACCCAACATATTTGTAGATAAAATACATATACAGTTTAAAACTTGTATAAAACATCTATCCAACAGTCATCTCAATTAAACAATTAATATAATTACACATAGCACGTATTTTATAGAAAATACTTCATATCTAGGTGTAAGATGAAAGTGACTATACACTCACAAGATTTAATGATAATCGGGCAGCACTTCGTTTCCTAAAACGATCGTTTCTAATAAAATCAGGAGTTTTATTGAGAAACCGGGCTCTGCGAGGGTTGGGCTTCAAAACCGAAAAGATAACTTTCTCGGGCTTCTCGAGCACTTCGGGACGTGTTTCGGGTGTGTGGTATAATACCGGGGCTTTGGGGGAAGTTGGAATGAAAGAAATATGGGTTTAGGGTGTAAAATGACAAATTTCCAAATTACCACCGGGGGGTCTCGCACCCTTCTATTTATAGGGGTGAGGCTTCTGATCTGAGGGCTGAGAAGCGAACAGGTGTCAGCAGATGCGATGGGGATGGAGTCCGCCAATGAACATATAGTTCACTAACACCTACAAGTTGCGAACCTGCTAGTGTTCCACTGGACTGTCTAGAAAGGTCCGTGGTCGTCATCTATACTCCGCTAGACGACTACAACAACAACAACAACAACAACAACAACAACAACATCGAGGCCTCTCACCATTTTAACACACATCGACTATTTCGTCTACCCATGTTTTACCCAACATATTTGTAGATAAAATACATATACAGTTTAAAACTTGTATAAAACATCTATCCAACAGTCATCTCAATTAAACAATTAATATAATTACACATAGCACGTATTTTATAGAAAATACTTCATATCTAGGTGTAAGATGAAAGTGACTATACACTCACAAGATTTAATGATAATCGGGCAGCACTTCGTTTCCTAAAACGATCGTTTCTAATAAAACCGGGAGTTTTATTGAGAAACCGGGCTCTGCGAGGGTTGGGCTTCAAAATCAAAAAGATAACTTTCTCGGGCTTCTCGAGCACTTCGGGACGTGTTTCGGGTGTGTGGTATAATACCGGGGCTTTGGGGGAAGTTGGAATGAAAGAAATATGGGTTTAGGGGTGTAAAATGACAAATTTCCAAATTACCACCGGGGGGTCTCGCACCCTTCTATTTATAGGGGTGAGGCTTTTGATCCGAGGGCTGAGAAGCGAACAGGTGTCAGCAGATGCGAGGGTCAGGAACGTGCGAGGGTCCAGCTGTTGGCTTCTGATTGGACCGAGGTCTAGGGTCCGAGGGGTGGGACGTGGTGCGCCTGCGAAGCTCGGACACGTCAAGAAGGGCACGCGTCGGACCGTGGTGGGACCAACGCTTCGGATGCGAGGGTTGCGACACGTCTCGCCAGCTGGCCTCGGTGACTCAACAGTTTCGGACACGTGGCGCGCATGGAGCGAAGGTGACGTGGCCGAAGTCTCACCATGCGAAATTTCTCGGATTTTGTGCTTTTTCTTGATTTTTGTGCTAAAACTTCTAAAATCCATAACTTTCGCATACAATCTCCATTTTTGACGTTCTTTATATGCACGCGTAGGTAAAATTACGCTCTCCAACTTTCGTTTAGACTTCGTCGGCTAATTTTGACTTTAATTATTATATTATTATTTTTAACATACCGGGACAGGAAATCCGTTAAAAATTCATAACTTCTTCATCCGACGTCCGTTTTCGTCTGTCTTTTTACCGTTGTACTACTATTGATGAGACCTTCGATTCTCATTTAGGTTGTGTCGGCTAAAAATCACTCGATCTAAAATTCGAGTTTTTAGCTGTCTACTACTAAGCGGAAACTTAGAAAAATCATAACTTCCTCATACGAAGTCAGATTTGGGCTTTCTTTTTATGCATACTCTCGGTTTGACGAACACTACGACTTTAGTTTAGATCACTAAGGATAAAAAGTAGTTTATCAAAATCTCACTTTTTAAGTCATTCGGCACCGTGCCGGTTTTGTCGTGGAACTTCGGCTCGTTATAACTTCTTCGTTATAACTCGGATTTCGGTATTCTTTATATATCCGGAATCCTTGTCACGACCACTACAACTTTCTTAATAGATATCGGATTTATCTAATATTTATTTTTTATGCTTATTTTTATTCTTAATTAATTAAATCCTAGTAATTAAGCATAAAACACATAATTCACATAATATTCACATAATTCCTTTTCATTTCTTCAAAATGAGTTACAAAGGTTAACCTAGACTATTATGTCAATACTAATGCCTAGCCTAGAAACACGGGCGTTACACCGGCTAAGGCAACAGAACATGTCGGGCTGTACGACTAAGTTCATGGATCACAGGTAAACTGAATATATAGCACAAGTACAACAGTAAACAAAATAACATTTGTATTCCATCTTGATGTTTGAATACATAGTTCTTACAGATAATGATTGTACATAATATATTAATTTCCTTAAACAGGTAGGCATACATAACAAAAAGTAGTAAACTAGATTTCCTGAAATCCATGACCATCCGTCGTCTGAATTTTCTTGATTATTGATTTCCTGAGAATACATGTAGTTTTGAGGGTCAACACAAGGTTGGTGAGGGTCACAGGTTTTCTGCTAGCAGCAGTAATGATACTTTTAAAAGTGTTCAGAAAATATTTTCTTTATATGTAAACCATATTTAAATAAACTTTGAAAAACCAAAAGGTGTCTTGGTATAAGTAAATCCATGGTTTAAAACGGTTTTGAAAGAATCAAGGTTATAAGTTGTAGTGAGAGAGAGAGAGAGATTTAAGTTATTGTTTATAGTGAGTTCTATAACCGAGCTATGTGACTGAATCTACCCTGCTACAACGCTTCATTGGATGTCATAGTAAAAATTATAGACACCTATCACTCGCTTCGATAGATCGGTCAAGGTTTTAGGTAGCAACCACAGGTTGGGATATCAACCCCGTATAGACCTATACATATGTATCTCGCTTCGAAGATTAACAGTTATAGTAGTGTGGGTATGCTAAGTGTTTAGACTTTAGATAAGGGATAGTGTCTCACTATAAAGCCCTTAACTAAGGTATGAATAGCTCTCATCCCCAACTTAAAAGTCGATAAGTGCTACGCATAATGAATCATATAGATATATAAAATTCGAGCATAATTGGTATGCATGTATAGTATAAGGCACTAGCTTTTATAAACTAAGTATGTTTCTTCTATAAACTTTGTACACATGCATGTATAATTCAAATCCTTAGGAATACTACAAAGTTTTATGATATGCATTTTATGACACACAATGTCATGTAAAATCATAGGCTTTTGTAGTAAAAAGGCATATGTTATTTTTAAACATTGTATTATTTTAACAACATAACATATGAGAATATTGAAGTTGAAAACAAGTTTACGTGTTCGTAACTTATAAAAGTTAAACCAATAATTATAAACTAGTTATAGTTTTTACATAAAATAATAAAATGTGTGTATTTTTGTATTATCTAGCATAAGTAGTACATGTATTCTCCCCTGAAAATATATAAAAGATGGCTGCAACACTCACCTTAACGAGTGGTTATCGATTTGTTGTGAGTATTTGACGTGAGAAACCGAGATGTGTCACTTCGGAACGAACCGTCGGTATTAATTTAGTTTCCTAGGAAAATTTGATATAAATTAGTAAGTAGGGGTTGTTTTTTAATTTAACTAAATTATAGGGACCATTTACTAATTTAAATAAATTATATGGGACTAAATTAGTTAATAATTTCCAATAATGGTACAAAAAAGGTTTATTTAAATTCCAAGTTTTGGTTTTGGATTTATTTTGCAAATAAATTTCAAGGAGGGGGCTCAAATAAATAAACTGAAATGAAGTTTGGGTCATTAGGACTTGTTTTGTAAGAATTTGTCAAGGAGGGGTTTATGAATTTATTTGGAATGAAGGTTTGGGTGTTTGGGACTTGTTTTGTTAAAAAAAATTAGGGAGGGTAGGTTTTAATTTAACTAAAAGGAAGATTAAACAGGAGGGACTTTGTCACCCTCCTGTGTTCGATGTTTATGCAAAACATACAATACAAAAAAATGAACGAGTTCTGGGGTTTTGAAGATCAACAAAATTAAACCATAAAAAAATAACAGAGGGGGTGGAGTTCTTACGAGCAACAACAGGAGGTGGCGGAAAGTGGTTGCAGCTGGTGGGAGGAGGGAGAGGAAGGGAGTGGGAGGAGGGGAAAGGAGTGGGAGGAGGGAGAGGAAGGGAGGGTTGTGGGGGAGTGATGTTTTGGATGGTTCACGGTGGCAAACTCCATCGGTGGTGGTTGTTTTATTATGGTGGAATGGAACTGAGAGGGAGAGTTTTAGAGAGATTGAGAGAGTGTGAGATAGAAAGAATGAAGGTTGGGGTTTGAGTGATAAATGAAGGAGAAGAGGGCCCTTTTTATAGTAAATAGAGACACACACAAGCCTTATACACCATGCATTTAAAACCAAGACAACAGACTTTCCTTCGATACCTTGTACTTAGATGGTGAAGTGTACTCCACGAAGAATGGACATCAAAGAAGAAAATGTGGGCAAGGGAATTGGCTGGCCATTTTGGTCAAGGTGGGAAGGGGGACCTAGTGAGATCCCGATGTCGGATCTTGTTTTCAAAAATTTCTTATGATAGAGCTAAATTCAAGGAATTTACTGGCCATTTCGGTTGTCAATTTACACATTTGGAGGTAAGATATCATATGGTATCATATAATAATCGAAATTAATTCATTTATTTTACACTAGACGCACTAAAATTAAATTAATTAAATTACAAAGAGATTTATTGTGAACTAATTGTTCACAGTTTTTGACCTAAATTTTGGGATGTCACAATATTTGGTTCTTCCCAAAGTCTTGATGGATAACGTTTCCAACTTTATCCATTATGACATCTCAATAAGTCAAGATCTCAAACCCTAAGTCCTTAAAGGAAACTTAAGGTATGCAAACACCCACTAAGAACTTAATCAATTAGAGTTACTCATCTAAGGTTTCCAGAAGGGTTTCCTACACCTAGTGGACCATAAAAATCGTAGCATTATGGACATGCATGTCCAATTCATGTCCCTTCCATTTCAGGTCGAAAACATGACATTTATCAAGTCTAAGCTTGTGTATGGAACCAGAACTCCAAGGATCCTCAGATCTGGAACATATAACACTAAGATGACCATAATGATCCGTAAAATTTCCAACTTTATGGAATCCTACCTTCCAAAATCCCATACCATGAAGATTAAGGAACAAACGGGCTAGATCTAGAAGCAAGTAACATAAAATCAGATCTTAAGGACTTATAAGAGTCTAGAAAATGTGTGTAAGTAGGATAGGGAGTGTGGCTTGCTAAAACAAAGCTCAAGGGGCACCTTATTCTTCTTCAAACCACTACCAAACACAACAAAACCACAAGAGTTAGCAACAAAGGATAGGTTTTGCTTATGGAGGTTGAGGGTGGACAACTCTATCCATCACATCCCTTAGATTGGGCACAAACCCTGAAATTAGGGTTTGTCTTTAAATAGAAGCCATGTTGTGGCGAATAAATTGCCATGCCATGGCACATAGCCTCTATGAATTCACTGGCCATGGCGACGTCGTGGGACTCATTCACCACGTTGTGCCCACAAAAATCCAAAACTTGAAATATTAATACTTTTTAAGAGAGACATACCCGCAATTTTGTGTTACAGTGACACCCAATACGTCCTCAAGAAACCCTTACTCTTGATGGAATTTGGGAAATCTGTTAAAGATCTGAATTTTAGCACATATCAAAAAGACCAATTGCTTAACTTGGTCTACAAGAACATATATCTTTCTGTAAGTCAAGGTGGTAGTGTTGCCGACAGGTTGTTCTAGCAACTTCTAGTGGAAGGGCTAGAGTCGTTTGGTGATGGATAAGATATAATTTGGAGTAAGGGATCCTCGACTACTAATATCATTGGGCAATAGATATGCATGCTTTACCAGGTTACGAATATATTCGCAGGGATGAGAAATATGCAGAGGTAAAATATGGCTCGTGCTGTGAGACATGCTTAGTGGCTGAATTGGAAACGAGGGTTGAAACCTATCAGAAATTAATAGAATGTTTCATGAGTATTTGCATAATATATTTGTTGTTTTGTATTTTAATAATCACATTTTTCCACTATCTTTTAAAGATGCAGTGTACTTCTAAGAAGGTGGTATATTGGTTTCAAATTTTTGTGCTAGTGGCATCATCACAATTGTGATATGGAATGATTTTTTTTTATGTTTGTAACTAAATGAGTGGTAAACATGTGAGCAACCACCACCATCGGAGGTGAACGATGGTCGCTACCAAAAGTGTGTTGGGTTATGTGCATTCTAACACTCCTAAGTGTACATGCAACCCTAAATACCTTGGATCTATGTTTTCTCTATTATACATACAATTATGAACATCCAAGGTATTATCCTAATCTAGCATACAAAATAATAAATATAACAAGATAGAATACATACCTCTTTGATGTAGAATGTCTTCATGAAGCTTGAGTGCCTAGTACCCCAAGTGTGACATCTCAAATGGTTCACACAACACCAAATACACTTGGAATAACTTGATAGAAACTTGAACACTCCTTGAAATCGTCTAGCCCTCACACACACACATTAGTGCACGATTTCTTGAGCCATGGGATTCTTTTATATGGTGGCTATTAGGGTTACACCATGTAACTCATAACTTTACCCATTCCTTATGCTCCATGGATTTTAACCTCTATGGAGTATCCATGGGTCACCCCATGGACTTAGTCCAACATAAGGAATCTTGGATCACAAGCCGACATATATAAGAATGAATGATTTATAGAATCAACCCATATATTTAATTAGTCTCCTTTTGATCACTTAATTAATTCCAAATTAATTCTTGATCAATACTAATTAAATAACCTTATTAATATATTAGAACTTATAATATATTAACCAACCTTAAGTGTTATTTCTCTCATTATAGTCTATCCAAATGCATGATGTCATGCAACCCAAATGGACCATGCCGGGTCGGGTCAAGTCTTACCAATTATACTTATGGACTTAGACATTAATCCAACAGTCTCCCACTTGGATAAGTCTAAAACTATTATTGCGTATGACTTCAGGAACCGATCAGCAATCGTAGCTCTCAAAAGCTTCTGTCGAACTCTGACCTTGTCGATGAACTCTGACCTTTGTCAATGACTTGTCCATTAGATAAGGGATCATATATTCCTCCATTCTAGATATCATATGGACTGAGACATGGATTATCAATCATTCTCTCTGTCCATTTGTTGTTTCCCGATTTCCGATTCATGATGACTGACTGATTGAACAAATCAAATCAGTCTTGGCTTGGCCAAGCACTCACATGTATCATCTTTAAATCATCGAGGGGCCCACATATATCGCTTTTATCCCGAAGGTAAAAGGAATGGATAAACTTCGACTCATATGGCTTGTTCTACTACTTGTTGAATCATACACAAAGGCACGTTTTATAACATCGAGTTACCAATGCGTTTTCGTGCAATCAATGTATAACCAACTCATAGTAACAACTCATATCTCTAGGTTTGAAGAATATAAGATATTATCGTCTCATGATCACTCGTGATAAAATCCATGAAGTGATTTAAATGAGCGCGGGTTGAATCCAATACCCAGAACTTATGAGCACTCATGAGTGTTGTAGCACCACTTTTGTCCACCAAGTTGGACCTCTAAAAACCAACCCATGACAGTCTTGATTCATATCTACTTCCAACTTATGACCGACTGTGGATGGTTTGAATAACTTAATCATTCAGGAAGAGCGACTTAGTTATTCTGGAAGTCAAAACATGCAAAGTGAAACACAAGAATAAATGACTCAAATATGGTATCAAACCCTATGAATATAAATAAACACTTTTATTTATCACCATATTGATTACTCATTATTCATTGTTTCGGTTTTATCAACTTTATACTTGAATTTAAAACAATAGTTGTCCCATGCTCCAAGCATGTACACTATGTTTTCTAAACACTAGTCATGCCATACACCAAGTATGCATACTATGTTTGTCTATGATCTTTACTTTGTAAAATAGATCAATTGAACATAACTCCAATGATCCTCTTTTCACAGTCCCAAATCCTTACTGTAAATGCAAGAATTCCAAATTCATGCCATTTACTGAAATCTGTTAGATTCTAAACTTATATGCATTGATCCTCTTAATGATTATGCACGAAGTCAGAAAGACTTGACAACAATCATTACAGAGCATTCCAAAGGAGATCAGCTCCTTGGAAACATCCTTCTTTCATTAAGTTTCCTAATCTTACACAGATTGAATAATTTCTAACTGTGAAACATTTCCATATTCCATTTTGACTATCACTTCTGAACAAGAGTTGCCTCCTTACAGATTATGTCAATATGGTCCTTCCAGAATTAACATTATACTTCCAACTATCCTTGAGCAACCAATCTTTGGTAGACCTTAGATTGTCCTCGACAATTGCTTAATCATTTTAGTCATATCCAATTCTAGACCTTTTCCCTTCATAATGCCCCAGGCATTTGGAAAATTTTAGAAAGGATGAATATAGCACATGTAATCGATCCTATATCCGAAGCATATGGGACACGATTCATGATGTCTCACATAAAGACTAAACCAGTCTTTTGCTATAATATTTCCATTTCAATTTGCCAAGTTCTAAAAATTCAGATTATGAAAAGGGATGCCGTAATCATAATCGAATTTTAGAACGCAAATAATGGACCCATATATAGAATTTCCTTATGTTGAGCCATTCCAACATGAAATTCATATATATCTCCTTGATTAAATACGATTAAAATCTCAATCTAAGCTTTTAGAATTGAAATGAAGTATAATTTCCTCTCCCTTAATTATAGCAAAACAACTTTTTCAGCCCCTGCAACCTCACGAATTGAAACTTTTGTTTTCTATAATTAACATTGCTAACTTGCAACCTTTGTCATAATTATCATGCTCCCACTAACATGATGATTATTAGCATAACACTTATGCTCCCACTAGCTTTGACATATACTCAGAAATCAGCTGACTTTCTTACCAAAGTTCAGATTTCTAATACTAGATTATTTTGATAAAACTTTATCAAAATCATACACCTCTCTTAGATAGCTCACATGTGTGTCTAAACAATTTTAGAACTATGAAAAGGGATGCCTTAATCATAGTCTCAATTGTTTAGACCTTTGCCACTTCTCACAAGTCCATGTTAGTGTGCCGGTAAACCACACACGCTCCACTAACGACTTTGAGAATGCAAATATCACAATTGCTATCTAGCTAAAATCTACTTAGTGAAAGTGTTTCCTCACCATCATTTTCATGAATCGGAGAGAAACCTTATGACACTTAGATTTAATAGTGTATGTGTTCTTATCCATGTGAATTTGTCAAAACCATAATCACAAGACAAGGTTAGTGACAAATCCAAACTCATATTGATTAAACTTGTGCAATCTTAAATTCTTGCCATTTGGCAGCTCAGGTGCCTGCCATTGCTTCCAAGTAGTTGTGCAACCAATTGGGATCTCTCAGAACTCCTATGCAAAGCCAACTTGAATAGGCACAAAAATTTCAACACGATAGGTTATAAACCTCAAGTCGTGTGCTAGTGAAGGACTTTAGGTTTTATTCTTGATTAAGTCTTGAAACTTTCAAGAGCTTTAAGACTCCCACTGTCCTCTTGACATATAAGACTCCCTTGTCAAATATTCAAGAGATAGTGCGGATTCTTTATCAAGACTAACACTTTACACAATTGGCCTAAGTTGGTCTCTGTTTTATCCAAAACATCACAACTTACCAATTTCAAATGTACAAGAGTAGATAACATTTTACTCTTACATTTGACTAGTGTTAACAAACTGTCTTTAAGATATGTCACTCAAGTTACAATCTTGGAGTATGACTCTAAGAATTGTTTTGGAACGAAGTATGACTCATCTTTTTGATTTAACCATTTCAACAATTCATGACTCCTCTTCTTAGTCATAAGAATGCACTAAGATGACTTTAGAGGACCAATTGTGATATGGTATCTTAATCATTAAGATGATCATAAACATGATACTAAAGTACTCTCCCATCTTTTCAGATTTGAGAAACTTTTATCTTTCTGCCATTCTTTGATTCTTCTTATTCGTTCTGTCTCACATTGAAACTTCTCCAATGCTACAGACTTATACTTAAACTTATAAGTATAACCATATTTACTGAACTTAAGTAAATCATGACGAATAGTCTTCTTGATCGTTTGTGGTGGACTTGACCAGTGCACAAGAATGTGTACTCGATCCCTTAGTCCTTTCCTTATTCACATAAGGAATTAGTCTTAATTTTCCAAGCTGAAAGTTCTCATTCATCATACTATACAACTTGCATGATTCCAAGTTTCGGTCCAATTGAGCCTTGGGTGATGAGAATCTTTCCTTATTTGGTAATATTAGACACTACCACGACCGAAAGAATCAAATCCATTTTTCCAATATTGCTATCAAAGGAATCTTATAAGCAACAACTTTTCACAAATGCCATTGTAAGGATACTTAAAATAAATAAAATCAAAACCTTTTTCTTTTATTTTAAAACTTTGCGGAAACACTTATCCTTACAATCCATATGAAAACCTTGTTGTTATCTATTCCTAAGCAATATAAATATCATAACTCTTAAGTAATAGCCCAAAATTCTGATCACCGAACCATGCGATTGAAATCCATCTTCGCGATCAGAATCAGCATGTACTTAATAGAGTTAGACAACGGACTTTACCTGAAGTAGAGCCAAACTTATTGACTTTAACATCCTTAGGTAAATTTGGCAGCTTCGTAACCAATGCCCCTTCCTTTGGCAATAGTTACCTATGGACCCTTGATAATGGGACTATCTCATGCGGGATGAACCGGAAGCCGGGTTACGGTGCCAAACTACGCGCTAACTAAGGGATCGTATTTAATCAAGGATATATATATGAATTTGAAATTCTATATATGGGTCCATTATTTGCGTTCTAAAACTGTTGGATTAATGGGACTATCTCAGACTTCGCCTCTCTCTTTACCATTGGGTCAACCGAGTTGACTATGGTCGATCCCTTTCCATTGGAAAGAGAGAGCTTTACTGGATATCCAATGTCATCATTGTCAATGTCCATAGCGTTTTAGGAAGTTCATCTTAGCAAACAGATAAGATCATTAAGGGTCTTGTCTTAGTCTGTTTCATAGGATTCCCAAAAGAACTCACTATGTGAATTAGAAAGTAGTTCAGCCACCAACTTTCTCAAGACTTTGACACCCAACTCTCCCGGCTTGTCAATATGTGACTACATCTCCAAGATGTGATCACACCTAGACCTTGCCTTGCCAATAGGGCTTGAGTGACCTTAAACTTTTTAGGAACTTCTGGGTTAGGGAGAATAATTGGAGGAGGTGAAAGAAGTATGATATCCATGGGACATCATCTTCATTTAGGAAGGCTTGTTTCAAGAGATTTGGGAAGATCATAAATGTCTAGACCAGACATCTTTTTGGGAGATATTCAAGATAGTTGATTTAAAGTCCTTAATATGACACCCAATATGAAATATTAAGGCTAGGACCCAACAAACTATTTTATAACTTAGAAGAGGGATGCCGTAATCCAAGTTATAAAATATTTGAAGGTAGGTGAATGACGATTCACCAATTTCCACCATGAAAAACGAAATAATTTATTAGGTTTTAATTGGATTTGAAAGTCCTAGATCTTTGAGATTCATTGAACTGTTCAAAGGCATGTTTCAATCTCGAGTGTGGCCTTCAGGTTTTGTGACTGGGATGCCGAGGATCACAAAACAAGGTGTGAATAACCATGCAAATATACTTGGTACCCTTAATATTTACCCCTTAATCAGTGTGCCGGTTAACCACACACGCTCCACCGATACTATGATAAATATTAAGTTACCCTTTGCCTACCTTGTTAAGTCCAGGTTAGTGTGCTGGTTAACCACACACGTTCCACTAACGACTTAAGCAAAGTGCAAAGTGTAATTTCATGGGTTAGCACCAAATTCACATTTTCCTAAGTAACTAAGATTGGGTATTAAAAAGAGTTTAGTTACTTAGTATTTATCATTAATACTTTTAATGAAATGAGAATTATAGTCCTTGTCCTACCCGTTCGGCTAACGACCCTCCACCAGTCAAGGAAGCGGTGGGTGAGAGTGGACACCCATTAAACTGTCATTTTATAGGCAGTAACCTTATACCCCCCTTATAGACCGGCTTCGTGAATGAGGCCTACTAACGGTAAGACTGACTTTACTCTTATACATATATATAAATATTATTAACTTATAATATTATAAAGTATAAGGGTTGAATTTTAACTTTTAAAATTCTAAGGGCTAACTTGGAATTAAAGTATTCATAAGTGAAAACTTTTCAAATTCCAAAACTTGAGGGCAAGTTTTGAAACTATTCAAAAGTAATTAATTCCATAACTTATGAGTTTACTTGAGGACAAGTTATGGAAGACTTTAAACTAATTAATAAAAAAAATAACTTTTTTTTATTGTAACTTATGGAACTAATTAAGGTTACATTTTTTTTTTAATTTAATGAAGAGACTCTTGAACCTCCATAACTTGAGGACAAGTTATGGAGTCATAAAACTATTTAATTAGAACTAGACTCTTCATTTTGTCACCTTTGCCAACTTTTATGAGTTTTATGATTCTTAAATGTGACTTTTCATATAACTTGAGGACAAGTTACAAAAACACACTTTGGAATCAACTCTTAGATTAAAATGGATTGAAAACAACTATTTCACACAACTTTTCTATTAATCTAAGAACAAGATAATTCAAATCATCAATCTTCAAGAAATTAGCATGAACATACAAACTAATACAAATCTTGAAATTATGACAATTATCTTAGAAATTGGATTAGCATGAACATTAGTGCACGATTTCTTGAGCCATGGGATTCTTTTATATGGTGGCTATTAGGGTTACACCATGTAACTCATAACTTTACCCATTCCTTATGCTCCATGGATTTTAACCTCCATGGAGTATCCATGGGTCACCCCATGGACTTAGTCCAACATAAGGAATCTTGGATCACAAGCCCACATATATAAGAATGAATGATTTACACAATCAACCCATATATTTAATTAGTCTCCTTTTGATCACTTAATTAATTCCAAATTAATTCTTGATCAATACTAATTAAATAACCTTATTAATATATTAGAACTTATAATATATTAACCAACCTTAAGTGTTATTTCTCTCATTATAGTCTATCCAAATGCATGATGCCATGCAACCCAAATGGACCATGTCGGGTCGAGTCAAGTCTTACCAATTATAGTTATGGACTTAGACATTAATCCAAAAAAGTGAACGTTGGTGGTTGTCGGAAGTGAACGGTGGTGGTGTCGGTGATGAAAGATTTTGGTGAGGACCAACCGACTAACCACAAAAGAAATTTAAATCATAGGGACCATTTGTGTAATTTAGAATAGCTAGTTAATGGGAGATTTATAAAAACTAATGAAAATGACTTAATAGACATGTAAGATGTAAGTTTAATGATTTATTGTGCAAAAAATATACTTTAGTGACCAAATTAGGTCATAGACATAAGTTTATTGTGCTATAGTGACATTTTCCCTAAAACATCACACCACTCTTACTAATTTGGTTACTAAATTACTTATGCGAATTTTGACCAAAACAATATGGCGTCATCCGTGGGACAAGTGGTGTTATTACTTTTTTCTTAAGATTGTTCAAGAATCTTTTCCGTTAGTTTCAATCATTTGCACTTTTTACACAAAAATGTCTATTTTCCAAAATCCACATCTAGTACTGTTCCATTTGTTTTGGTTGGTGAACTCCAATTATTTCTATCCCTCAGAGAAAGATGTGAAGTTCCAAGTCAATCCACCTTCACATATTCGCCAAACCAACATCCATGATGGATAACCAAAGAAATTCCACACATGATGTTCAACTTTGAAGCCGGTGGATCTTAAGAACGTCAAACCAAGGACATCATCCCAAGACAGGCCCCAATCTTCACATATGGTGGAACTCCCTATTGGGTTTTGAGCATTCTAACACTCCTATGGTGTACATGCAACCCTATAAACCTTGGATCTATGTTTTCTCTCTTATACATGCAAATATTAACTATTTCAAGGTTTCATCCTAACTAGCATATTATGAAGCACCTATACTACAAAGTTCTAGTTAGATGACATACCTTTTGATGTAGCTTGATGTCTTCAAGCTTTAAGAGCTTAGCCCCAATAGTGTGGAAGCCTCAAATGGAATCATAAATCACCAAAACACCTTGGATGAACTTGAGAGAATATGTATGCACACTAAAATCGGCCCACTCTTATTTTCACACACTTGTGCCAATTTTTTGAGCCAAGGACTCCTTTATATATTATGGAGGATTAGGGTTACATCCATGTAAACCCTAATACCCATGACCTTTCATTTACATAGGATCCATGGGTTAAAAGCTCCATGGACCATCCATGAAAGCTTAGCCCAACCTAAATGAACTTGGCCCATTCCATATATATATAAGAGTCCATATTTAATTAGTTCTTTTTGATCACTTAATTAATTCTAAATTAATTCTTGATCAATACTAATTAAATAATATGATTCCATATTAATATATTAGAACTTATAATATATTAATATAAATCATAAATATACTATCCTCAAAAGACTATCCATATAAATTGTGCCGGTGAAGTGCAACCCAAATGGACCATGCCGGGTCGTGTCAAGTACATACCATATATAGTTATGGACTTAGACATTAATCCAACAGTCTCCTGCTTGGATAAGTCTAAAACTATTATTGAGTATGACTTCAAAACCTAACTAGCAATCGTAGCTCTTAAAGCTGCTGTCGAACTCTGACCTTGTCAATGACTTGTCCATTAGATAAGGGATCATATATTCCTCCATTCTAGATATCATATGGACTGAGACATGGATTATAATCATTCTCTCTGTCCATTTGTTGTTTCCCGATTTTCGATTTATGATGACTGACTGATTGAACAAATCAAATCAGTCCTGGCTTGGCCAAGCACTCACATGTGTCATCGCTAAATCATCGAGGGGCCCACAGATAACGCTTTTATCCCGAAGGTAAAAGGAATGGATAAACTTCGACTCATATGGCTTGTTCTACTACTTGTTGAATCATACACAAAGGCATGTTTTATAACATCGAGTTACCAAATGCGTTTTCGTGCAATCAATGTATAACCAACTCATAGTAACAACTCATATCTCTAGGTTTGAAGAATATAAGATATTATCGTCTTATGATCACTCGTGATAAAATCCATGAAGTGATTCAAATGAGCACAGGTTGAATCCAATACTCAGAACTTATGAGCACTCATGAGTGTTGTAGCACCACTTTGTCCACCAACTTGGACCTCTACAAACCAACCCATGACAGTCTTGATTCATATCTGCTTCCAACATATGACCGACTGTGGATGGTTTGAATAACTTAATCATTCAGGAAGAGCGACTTAGTTATTCTGGAAGTCAAAACATGCAAAGTGAAACACAAGAATAAATGAATCAAATATGGTATCAAACCCTATGAATATAAATAAACACTTTTATTTATCACCATACTGATTACTCATTATTCATTGTTTCGGTTTTATCAACTTTATACTTGAATTAAAAACACTAGTTGTCCCATGCTCCAAGCATGTACATTATGTTTTTCTTAAACAATAGCTTTGCCATACACCAAGTATGCACTCTATGTTTGTCTATGATCCTTACTTTGTGAAATAAACCAATTGAACATAATTTCAATGATTCTAATTTCACACTCCTAAATCCTTATCGAAAAATGTGAGAATTTCAAATTCCTATCATTTATCGAAATCTGATTAGATTTTAAACTTATATGCACTGACCCTCCTGTAATGAATATGTACAAAGTCACAAAGACTTGTCAACAGTCATTATAAGGTATTCCAATGGAGATCAACTCCATGGAAACTAAGTCTCATATTCAAAGTACATTGCTTTGGACATGCTTCTTGCATTAAGTTTTCTAATCTTACACAGATAACTTCCACCTATGGAGACAACTCCATATTCTCATTTGACTATCACTTCTGAATAAGAGATGTCTCTTTTCAGAATATGTCAATATGGTCCTTCCAAAATTAGCACTATACTTCCAACTGTCCCTGAGCAACCAATCTTTGGTAAACTTCAGATTGTCCTCGACAATTGCTTAATCATTTTAGTCATATCCATTTCTAGACCTTTTCCCTTCTTAATGCCTCTGGGCATTTGGAAAACTTTAGAAATGACAAATATTATAGCACATGCAATCGATCCTGTACCCAAAGCAAATGGTACACGATTCATGATGTCTCACATAAAGACATGATTCTAGACCAGTCTTTTGCTACAATATTTTTATTTGCCATGTTTTCAAAATTTGACTATGAAGAGGGATGCCGTAATCATAATCAAATTTTGAGAACGCAATATATAGAATTTCCTTAAGTTGAACCAATCCAACATGAAATTCATATATATATTCTTGACTAAAGATGATTAAGGTCTCAATCTAAGCCTTTAGAACTGAAATGAAGTATATCCTCTCCCTTAATTATAGCAAAACAACTTTTTCAATCCCTGCAGCCTCACGAATTGAAACTTTTGTTTTCTATAATTAACATTGCTAACTTGCACACTAACAATAATTATCATGCTCCCACTAACATGATGATTATTAGCATAACACTTATGCTCCCACTAGCTTTGACATGTACTCAGAAATCAGCTCGACTTCTAGAAATCAATACTTTATTGACTTTCTTACCAAAGTTCAGATTTCTGATACGAGATGCTTTGATAACACTTTATCAAAATCATACACCTTTCCTTAGATAGCATGCATGTGTGTCTAAACAATTTCAGAACTATGAAAAGGGATGTCGTAATCATGGTCTCAATTGTTTAGACCTTTTGCCATCTGCTTCAAATCTACTTGGTGGAAGTGTTTCCTCACCATCATTTTCATGAATCGGAGAGAAACCTTATGACCCTTAGATTTTATGGTGTATGTGTTCTTATCCATGTGAATCGTCAAAACCATAGTCACAAGACAAGGATAATGACAAATCCAAACTCATATGGACTGAACTTATGCAATCTTAACTTCTTGCCACCTGGCAGTATAGGGCCTGTCATTGCTTCCAAGTTGTTATGCAACCAATTGAGAACTTTCAGAACTCCTATGCAAAGCCAACTTTAACTGGAATGGGCACAAAATATGTCAACACGATAGGTTATAAACCTCAAGTCGTGTGCTAGTGAAGAACCTCAGGTTTTATTCTTGATTAGTTCTTGAAATTCTTTTTAGGATCTTTAAGACTCCCACTATCCTCTTGACATATAAGACTATCTTGCAAACTATTCAAGAGATAGTGTGGATTCTTTATCAAGACAAACACTTCACACAATTGGCCTTAGTTGGTCTTTGTTTTATCCAAAACATCACAACTTACCAATTTCAAATGTACAAGAGTAGGACACTTTTACTCTTACATTTGACAAGTGTTTTAAACCTTTCTTTATAATCAAATTTGCTTCACTATCGTTCCAAATCATTGTTGATTCAGCAGCACCAAGCAACTAGATATGATCATTAAGGTTCATGTCATAGTCTATATCATAGTAGTCCCAAAGGAACTCACTATGTGACTTAGAAAGTGATTGAACATCCAACTTTCTCAAGACTTTGAAACCCAACTCTCCCGGCTTGTCAATATGTGACTTCATCTCTAAGATGTGATCACACATAGACCTTGCTTGCCATTAGGGCTTGAGTGACCTTGAACTTGTGGGTTAGGGAGAATAATTGGAGGAGGTGGAGGAAGTAACGTTCCAAGAGATTTGGGAAGATCATAGATGTCTGAACTCGACATCTTTTGGGAGATATTCAAGATAGTTGATGTAAAGTCCTTAATATAACACCCAATATGAAATATTAAGGCTAGGATCCAACAACCTATTTATAACTGGAAGAGGGATGCCGTAATCCGAGTTATAAAATAGTTGAAGGTAGGTAAATGACGATTTACCAATTTCCACCATGAAAAACGAAATAATTTAATTAGGTTTTTTTACTTGGATTTGAAACTCCTAGATCTTTTGAGATTCATTGAACTTTTCAATGGCATGTTTCAATCTCGAGTGTGCCCTTCAGGTTTTGTGACTGGGATGCCGAGGATCACAAAACAAGGTGTGAAGTAACCATGCAAATATACTTGGTACCCTTAATATTTACCCCTCAATCGATGTGCCGGTTAACCGCACGAGCTCCACCGATACTATGATAAATATTAAGTTACCCTTTGCCTACTTTGTTAAATCCAGGTTAGTGTGCTGGTTAACCACACACGCTCCACTAACGGTTTAAACAAAGTGCAAAGTGTAATTTCATGGATTAGCACCTTATTCACATTTTCCTAAGTAACTAAGATTGAGAATTAATAAAAGGTTTAGTTACTTAGTATTTATCATTAATACTTTTAATGAAGGGAGAATTATAGTCCTTGTCCTACCTGTTCGGCTAACGACCCTCCACCAGTCAAGGAAGCGGTGGGTGAGAGTGGACACCCATTAAACTGCCATTTTATAGGCAGCAACCTTATACCCCCCCTTATAGACCGGCTTCGTGAATGAGGTCTACTAATGGTAAGACGACTTGCTCTTATACATATAATATATTAAACTTTTAATATTATAATAGTATAAGGATGTATTTTAGACATTTAAAATACTTGGTGGTTTAATCTATTAATTAAACTATACTCTTAATTTAATTAAATTTAAACCATGTCATTATGGAATTATTAATTCTCTTTTAATTAAACACTTTAATTATCTATTAATAAAGTCCATAAGAGTTAATTGAATTATTCAATAAAAACATCATAATTCCAATTATTAAATTCAAAATTAAAACCATTTAATTAATTGTTTAAGTTATGAACCCAAGAGTTTTAGAATTCAATTCTTTTTTTTTATCATAAAAAAGCTTTTTCCAAATTCCAAAACTTGAGGGCAAGTTTTATAACTCTTGAAAACTTTTGGATTCCATAACTTATGGAGTTAAATACTTGTTTTATGATGAAACTTTTCATGTTCCATAACTTAAGAACACGTTATGGAATTCTTTAAAACATTAAGACCAAGTTTTGTAACTCCATAAAAAACTTTGAATCAATTTTTTTTAAAAACCTTTTCCTATCCATAACTTATGGAGGTTTCAAAAAACTCTTTAGATCAAACTTTTAAAACTAATAAAATAATCATATCATTTTATCTTTTACTAAATTTGACCTAATTCAACTCATATAGCAAATGATTCAAATTTTACAAATAATTAGTTTTTCACAAAAACAAGTAATTATCTTAAAATTTGACAAACGTCATGTTTTTTTTCCTTTTTTCTTCAACTTTGAAAATAAAACATTTGCATCAATATAACAGAAAACAACCCATGGCTCTGATACCACTGTTGGGTTTTGAGCATTCTAACACTCCTATGGTGTACATGCAACCCTATAAACCTTGGATCTATGTTTTCTCTATTATACATGTAAATATTAACTATTCTAAGGTTTCATCCTAACTAGCATATTATGAAGCACCTATACTACAAAGTTCTAGTTAGATGACATACCTTTTGATGTAGCTTGATGTCTTCAAGCTTTAAGAGCTTAGCCCCAATAGTGTGGAAGCCTCAAATGGAATCACAAATCACCAAAACAGCTTGGAAGAACTTGAGAGAATATGTATGCACACTAAAATCGGCCCACTCTTATTTTCACACACTTGTGCCAATTTTGTGAGCCAAGGACCCCTTTATATATTATGGAGGATTAGGGTTACATCCATGTAAACCCTAATACCCATGACCTTTCATTTACATAGGATCCATGGGTTAAAAGCTCCATGGACCATCCATGAAAGCTTAGCCCAACCTAAATGAACTTGGCCCATTCCATATATATATATAAGAGTCCATATTTAATTAGTTCTTTTTGATCAGTTAACTAATTCTAAATTAATTCTTGATCAATACTAATTAAATAATATGATTTCATATTAATATATTAGAACTTATAATATATTAATATAAATCATAAATATACTATTCTCAAAAGACTATCCATATAAATTGTGCCGGTGAAGTGCAACCCAAATGGACCATGCCGGGTCGGGTCAAGTACATACCAAATATAGTTATGGACTTAGACATTAATCCAACACTCCCACCACAGGAGGTCCTACTTCCCAAGATCTTTGAGGAATATTCAAAATTCCTCCATATGAAAAAGATGTTGGGATGAGCCCCGCCATAGCGAAAGAATTTATGCATTTGATTGAAATGATCTCAAGTCACGGGTGTGATTCAACCCATTCTAGAGGTGTCCCCTATCAGCCATCAAGTTTCAGTATTTTCACATCCCATATGTGATATCAAAGTTTCGAAGAGGTTTCAGATGCCCAACGTGAATATGTATGATGGGACCACATATCGTCAAGAGTATGTCACCCAATATAGAGAACACATTGAGATTGTTCTAATTCATTAACATCCTAACAACTCCTTTCTAAGAAAGGGTTTTGGTTCAACCCCTACAGGATCTACATTAAAATGGATCCTAAACATTCCTCCTTACTCTATTACTTTTTCTCATATCTCATTAAAATGTTTAATTGCCGATTTTCTTGTAGTATAACTTTTGAGAAACTAACAAGTGACCTTTATAGAGTAACTCAAGGAAATGATGAATCATTGAGGTCTCAGAAGACAAAAAGATCAAGGTGATGATGAATATGTCTTACGATCATCTAAACATGAAGAATGAATATTTCTTCCAAAAATCTTACAAAGCTAAACCTTACTCAAGACCTGAGAATCGTAGGGTTAATGCTTTATAAGATAAAGAGAAAGATGAATATTATCCCAAAATATATCACTATTGTTTTTCTGTTAATAATTCAGATTTGCTCTATGCAATACAGGATCATGGGGACAAAGCAAGATGACCCAAGAAAACAACAAAACACAAGGATGGAAAGATAAATCTATGTGATATTCTTACCACGAAAACTTTGGACATCTTATCGAAGATTGCTTCGCCCTCAGAACGGGAATTAGTTATCTGTTGAGCAAAAGGAAACAAAAAAAAGTTTTACGAAGAAGGAAAGATAAGATCAACCAGAAGGCCTATGATCAAGAAATTCTTCCCCAAAGAATAGCATCTTCATACTCAGATGTCAAGGTAATTAACTTTATCTCTGATGGTTTTGACATCTGTGGATGTATATTCTATGCCATATTATTCTCCATGGAGATATTTTTATGATGGTAAGATTACTAACTATTGACATTAAACCCATCTCAAAGGAATTTTTATAGGTGAGAGCTATTAAGACATATATAGGTGCAAAGAGGAGAGATTCGAAGTTCCCCAACCGACATCTTTAAACATAATACCACCAACATTATAGTGTTTCTTGGGGAAAACTGCCGGTGTTCTATACCTCATGATGAGTAAGTACACTACTTATAAGATTTAAAACATTTTTTGTGTTTTTGTTTAAATGACACATGTGTTAAATAGTTACGTAATGTTTTGAGTTTGGTCGTGTTTGTTCTATTTCTAATGAAGTGTTGTATGTATATATAATGCTTAAAAAAATTTAAGGAAATTATCAAATAGTTGTGAAAATAAAAATATAAGGACAAATTTGTAATAAGTCAATACTGAATGGAGAATATGTCTTGATTTATTGGCTATTAGAGCAAAAAAAAAAAAGAAACATCTTGTCTAGTTAACAAAAAATACCACGTTTTGAAATATCCACAATACTAATAAGAGATCTATAAAAGAAATATACATAATTAATACGAATTTAAACAATGAACTATAATCTGTTGATAATAACAATTAAGACTCACATCAACAAGAAAATAAATCACACATACTTTTATTACAATCATAGGTTTACTGGAAGCATATTTCAATCTTAGGAATAAAAAGGTTCACGGAAAAGTAAATAGAAACATATACCATATAGCCATAAGTTGAAAGGTTATCTTATTGAGGTCTATTGAAAACACGAACATGCAGTCCACCATTGATATGAAGATTAAGTGTCTTTTTAAATTTTGCTTGTTTATTTTCATCGTCTAACTTGAAAACGAAGCAACCTAAAATCATGGATGCAAATATCTTCATCTCCCTATATGCAAATTCTTTCCCCAAACAAATTCTTTGCCCTGCCTGTGTTGAATTCAAAATAAAAGTATGTTAGAATCACACTTCAATTGTATTTAACAACTATATTTGACTAATTAGTATCATTGATAAGAATTTAAGGCGATATATATATATATATATATATATATATATATATATATATATATATATATATATATATATATATATATATATTAGAATTGGTTATTTTGAAATTTTATTACTTTAAATAAAATAATTACAGTGTACTAACCTGAAAAGCTGTAAATTTAAAGGGGCTTTCGGATCGGAAGCAGCCATTTTCATCGATCCATCTCTCTGGCTTGAATTCATTTGCATCATCACCCCATAAGAGCTTCATCCTTCCCATTGCATAAGGTTGGTAAGTCATCATATCCCCTTTGTTCACGTGGCAACCATCAGGTAGAACATCATCTTCCGCACATATCTTCACGCCCTATATAATTTTAAAAATAAGTATGCATATTATTATCTCCATATAAACATTTAATCATAATAAATAAGATAATGCGTAGAACATTACACAATGAAACTTTGATTTTGTAAGATTTGACAAAGGAGCAATAAATAAAGATCGCTCACTATTTCTGAAAAAAGTAATCGTACTTTCATTTCTTCCCATTGTAGTATTCTACTTTGGAAAAATTTAGCAATCTTATTTAAAAATCTGATGTGATTTTCATTGGTAGAATTGGGTAATATTTTCAAAGTACAATGAAAGATCGAACACAATAAATGGACAGACTTGTTAAAGTCGATTGCCTTAAAAGAAATATTTTAGTGAAAGTACAATGTTGTAAAGACATAAATGAAAGTAGGATGATATGTC
This sequence comes from Lactuca virosa, assembly GCF_052849685.1. Lineage (NCBI taxonomy): Eukaryota > Viridiplantae > Streptophyta > Magnoliopsida > Asterales > Asteraceae > Lactuca > Lactuca virosa. The sequence continues at coordinate 410,818,270 of NC_136428.1, read as the reverse complement.
AAATAAGTAAATGAAAGTAGGTTATTATTTTGCAATATTTAACCATTATTCTTCGGTTCCATTCCCCAAGATTTCTCAAATGTTTAATTAAACATAATTTATCCAAAAAAAAGTTAATAAGAAAGAAAGAAATCCATATAAAATTTACCAATGGAACTGCTGGATAGAGTCTCAGAGTTTCTGTCAAAGTTGCATGAAGATAATGCATCTTTTCTAAAACATCTTCAGTCATAGCATTTACAAACCCAGTAAAATCCGTTACATCCTTAAACTTTATTACTTCTTTGATTTCTTTTGCTACCTTATCTTGGATCTCTGGATGTTTGCAAAGCAAGTAAATAAACCAAGTCATACCAGAAGAAGTCGTGTCTTTTCCAGCAATTATAAAGTTTAGTATTATATCTCGCAAATACTGTGGACTCATGTCCTTGAATTGAAGAAACCTTGTTAGAACGTCTCCTTTGTATCGCTGCAATATTTAAAATCGATGGTCAAATGATATGATATATGCTTTGAAGTTGAATATAGTTTGTATGACTTCGAGAGTAGAAGTACATTTTTTTTTTATTATGGGAAAAGATTAAGGAAGGTAAAGTCCACCCTTGTGCCCTTTCCACCAGTGTTCCCACAACCAATATAAAGAAGGTAAATGGAAATGGACCTATAATTAGGAAGATGAGGTCTAGGTTCTAGGGCGCTTTCATCATTAAAAGAATTACAAAAGCTTACCGAATCTTCATTCTTATCAATTTGTTCGGTCTTGATCTTGATCAACTTGTAAACGAATTCATCAACCACTTTGACATTTTCCTTTAACTTTGCTTCCGTTCCGATGTTGAAAAATTTCTTGATTTTCCATGTTACATCTACATACCTTTTAAGTGTCATTGCGCTTGCGTCATCGAAAAAATCATTAAATCTTACACTTTCTTCAGATGAACCAAACATGCTCTCTGGATCCATTCCGAATGCAACCTTAAAAACCGCATCCAATGATGCTCTCATAAAGATAACCTGTTTATACATTATATACCATGAATTTCAATAATCAAAACATAATAATCAAATGTCGCTTTTGTTTTCACGAACTATCCCACATTTTTGGGTTGGACATACTAAGTCATATGTATCTAATGTATGTGAGAAAGAATAAAATCTTGTTTTGTCATATCATGAGTAAAAAATGGGCCCTAGTGACGAAAATGGACTTACACTCATATCGAGAATTTGATCGTTACTTGCTGCTTCAGATAATGTGTGAGCGAGCTCTACCGCATTTTCTCTAAATATTAAAGTGTTGACCTCTCTTAAAGCTTTCGTGGAGAAATTGTGGCTTTTGACCTTCCTCTGCTCTCGCCACTTGTCCCCATCAACGGTAAATATTCCATTACCAAGAAGATCCTTTAGAATGGTGTGGTTATAAGTTCCCTGCAATTAAATTTGTATTTTTTAAGATGTGTCCTTGTCCCTCAATTTAACTTTTTGGATAATTGTTAAACATCAATGATGTTTTCAATAAAGAGAATATTGAAACTTTTGGATCATATATTGCAATAATAATAGAAGGTATTATGCTTTCATGAGGTTGAAAGACACGATTTTTTATCTGGTTAGGACCGGAAGGACTGAAGCAACAATATCTCATCACTTGAAGGCCCCAAATGGAATCGTTCCGTAACCCAAAAAAAAAAAAAAAAAAACTTGTGTCACACTGGATGCAGATGCGCAAAAGAACTGGATATTTGCTCAAAATACGATCTGATCCGAAAACTACATATGGTGGATCTGCGTCGGAGTAATCCGATCCACCAGTTTGGATCGGATCCAAATCCTAAGCCTCAAATCTTAAATTAGTAACGGCCATATAGTATTTTAATATTGTTTTAAATATTCGTATGTATATATGTAATAACTTTAACATATTTCATATTCTCGTATAAAAATTACTCGACATATTTCACTTTCTAATTTTATATATTATAATATATATTTGTTTCATGTTAGTTGTCAAATAATATTTCTTTTAAAATATGACTGGAAAGGCTTTTACCAAACATTTCACAAAAACGAGGTAAATTAGAGTTAAACAAACAATTTTGGATATCGTCACTAATAAAGAAAGTTTATGATAATATTTTTTTTTTGTATAAAGTTAGTCGAAATGTAATATTAAAAAACAAAAAAGCTTGAAAAGTAATCAATGATTACTGTTGCTGACAATATAGTTATTTTATCGTTAAAATTAAATATAATTTTGTTTTGATTTTAATTAGCCATAAAGTTTCTTGCATGCTATATTATTATGTTAAACTCACTTATGATATGATGGACCGAATTCTAAATAAGTAAACATGTCAAACAGATTATGGCACACTTAGCGCAAACAAATAAATCATGGAACAAGCGCTCAAATCAATTAGGGCACAGTTACTTAAGGTTTAAAAACTAAAACCGAATGGGTATGATTTTGAAGTAAAATGTTTCAAATATCAAATCACTAACAAACCAAAATGAATATCAATAAATATGTAATAAACAGGGTTAAGAAGTTGAAATGCAATTGGAATGATTATTGCATAAAACCTCGTGAAATCGTACAACATTAAAGGAACAAGCTTGTAAAGTCAAATCAATGAACATCAGGTCACGTACCTTGATATAATTTTCGGGATTGGTCGTGAGAATGTACTCAACGTTAACCGGATCAGATGTATAAACCTCGTAGCGAAAAGGAGTAATCAATCTATATGTTCCGTGTTTTGAAGCAAGATCAACCATGTAATCATGAAATCTGTGGAAATTAAAAAGCTGATTCAACATGGTTCCAGCAATTGGATGATACTTCTTCGTCAACTTGCCTTTTCTTTGTTGAGTGTAGACATAAAGGCAAAGGAGAAGAAGAAGATATGTGGTTGTGATTATGGGGATGGAAAATGGATTTGAGAGAAAGTCCATGGAAATAGCCATTCCAGAGGAAGAATTACTTTTGTAAATGTGTTCTTCTGGATGACTGAAGGAAACTCGGTGGTTACTCATGATCAAAGTTGATGCATATATAGCAAAAAAAACCATCATTAAAAAAACAAAAACAAATTGAAGGCGGTTGTTAAAACTTAAGATGACCAGATGATTTTCCTTATTGGCGTTCCAACAAACTAGTTTTTAAATTCTACCTAGGTATGATATATTAAAAAAATATATATTTACCCAACCATTGTTTCAAAAATTATTACAAAAACATGGTAGTTCCTTTTGTCTATAATTTTCAATTATTTAGAAGACGTCATATGTATTGTAAATAATACAGGCAAAGATTCATTATTATTATCACAAAACGAAAATCACAAAAAGCGAGTAACTTTTAGTTTATTTTTTAAAAAATCGTTAACAAATTAATTGGTTATACTTAAGAAAATACATATTTTTAATTACAAGACTAATCTTATATTACATTAATTTTAGTTTTGAAAATGTGAAGGTTTCAACTTTTAGTATACATGTTTTTCAAAGCGAGGGATGGAAATGGGACGGGATTAACCATTCATGTCCCTATCTCCAAGTGTCTAACATCATCCACATTCCCACCTCTATCTCTGATGGATACGAAGAATCGAATCCCCTTACTTTTAGATTTTGGGTTTTTCCGTGGCCTATCCCCAATCCATCATCGGCCCATCCCCGATCTATCACCATAATGAAATCATCTTATGAAAAAAGAAAAGGTTAAATAAACGATTAAAACCAGAGGAGATAATCAGATTGTGTTTACATGAATCGTAAAGTTTCACAAACATCTAAAAGAGATATAATGATTTGGTATACTGACTCGCAAACAAAATGACGATTGACGAACTCTTAGGAAACGTAATTTGGTATATAGACTTTGTCTCTAATGGTCTAATACACATCAATTCATGCATAGTGGACTTAATTCAAATTCAATAAATTATTAATATATATATATATATATATATATATATATATATATATATATATATATATATATATATATATATCCGGATCCGATAGGAACATAAAAATTGGTAGGAACCGTGATAATTAACTATTCTCCATCAATTATTTCGTCAATGACACAAACGTTAAACTCATTTAGTTGGTCGTAACGCGTTCCACTACAAGAATACTGACCTTTAGCGGCGACACTATTACCGGCGACATAGACTTTTAGCGGCGACATTTGCTAGAGTCGCCGCTAAAAGTCCATGTCGCCCGCAATAGTGTCGCCGCTAAAGGGTTAGCATCCGAATCCGCGTTTTCCCCCTCGGTTAGACGTCAACCGTTCGATCAAATATCTAATCCAACGGATGGGATACCTTATCCGCACAAACCTAATACCGGCGACATATTTGTCGCCGCTAAAAGTGTAAAAAAGTCGCCACTAATAGTTACCAAAAAATGACGCGATACCCTTCCCTCTAGATTGTCGCCGCTATTGCTATCTGTCGCCGGTAAAGCCCGAGTTGTCGCCGCTAAAGGGTCTCCCAGATAAAAAAAAAAAACGGACGCAGATTCCTCATTTCTTCATTCTGTTTGCTGCGTTTCTTGTTGTTCGCCTCTTCCAATTTCCACCGATTTTGTGTTCAATTAGCTGATTCCAACAACATATCTTCCCAACATTGTGTGAGATTAGGGGTCAAGGGTGGTTAGGGCTTCTTGGGACCGATTTCTAGCTCCATCTATTGAAGAAAGGTAAGTTGAATTTCTTGTATCTCTTTGTATTTGTATGTTAATTTCGATTTCTAGCTGCATTTGAAGATTAAATTGCAAGAAATTGTTCAATTTCAGTGTTTTTGGTGTTGTTGTCTTTGGGTTTACGGGTGAGGTTATTTTCGGGTGAAGACCAATTTTTCCCGCTACATATCCGTTGATTTCCGCCACTACAAGTTCTATTATTTCAATTTTTTGTGAATTTTGTATTTGTATGTGAAAATTATGTGAAAATTGTCATATGTGAAAATTTTGTGTATATTTGATATTTGTATGAATATATGTATGTGTGTTTGATGTATATGTGGTATATGAGTATTTGGTAGAAGTATATGAATGATTTATTATCTATATATATGTAAAATTATATGTGTTTGTTATAAATAGGACGTTATTGTGTGTTTATGTGAATGTATGTATGTTTGTTGTAAATGTGGTATATGAATGTGAAATTTGTGTATTTGGTATAAATAGGATGTTATTATCTATATATGTGTATATGTGGTATATATAAGTGAAAGTATGTGAATTTCATGCTCTTATGTATTATGTAAAAGTATGTGGTTTTGGTATAAGTAGGATGCTAAAATTGAAAAAAAAATAAAAAAAAATTATTGTTATAATTGGAAAAAAAACACACAAAAAATGTTATAAAATTGTTTAAAAACTTATATACAAATACTAGAAAGTTTCTAGTTTGTTCCCATGGTCCCTTTTGATAAATGGACTTGGAAAAAAGTTTCCCCTGCAATACAGGACACCGTATTACAACATTTAGCGGTATTTATTTATTTAAATATATTTTATATGGTTAACTATAATTGTTTTTTACTTGGTTAACTTTTTTTTTGTAGAAAAAGTTTGATTTGGATCAGATGTACCGGGATGTACAAGCTAATTTGTTGACAGAGAGTTTTCAAGCAGCTTTGTTAAAAGGTTATCAAGAACGTAAAGTTGACGCAAAAGAATATTTTATGTCAGTCGGAGGGTATGAAGATATCCCGGGAGCATTAGCCAACCCTCCACAGGGTATGGAAGTTGATAACTGGAAGAAAGCAGTTGAGTATTTCCTAACAGACGAACACAGAATTACTTCAGAAAGGAACAAAAAAATCCTTGAAATGCAAACAAATGTGAATCGTGGGGGGTCAAGCTCGTATAGCAGTACTTGCTATAAGAATGTAATGTACGATACATGTAATTATTTATTCAAAATATAATCTAATTTTTAAAGTTAAACAGAACCTGAAGAGAGTGGAAACGCTTCGCAAAGCTCATACCGATAAGAATGGTGTATTTGTTACTGCTGAGGCGGAACAACAATATGTAAGTATTTAATTATAATTTTATCATATAATTAAATGTTTATTTATACTTAATTGTTACTCACTTTTGGGAGTTACAGAATCGGTTAGTTGAAGAGCTGTTAGAACAAACTCAAGGTGAAAGTGAGTTAACTCCCACTCAAGAAAGAGCTGCGTTTGAGAAAGTATTAGGAGAGCGACGTGGCCATATTAGAGGCATTGGTCGTAAACCTTCTGCTCTCCCGCCAATTCCACAGCCTTCGCAACCATCACCACAACCATCACAACCATCAAAGGTAAAACAATCTACTTTGGTTTTGTGGTGATTATTTGCTAAAAAGTTTCGTAATTAGGGTTTTGTCCCAAGTGCAAAAATAACAACGTACTTTGGTTTTTTGTCGTAGTTTAAAAATAGCAATCTACTTTAGCATAGTAAAATGCATGTTGATTTGGTAATTTAGGTTTTGTGGTGATTATTTGCTAAAAAGTTTGGTAATTAAGTTTTTGTCCAAAGTGCAAAAAATAACAACGTACTTTGGTTTTTTGTCGTAGTTTAAAAATAGCAATCTACTTTTGCATCGTAAAATGCATGTTGATTAGGTAATTTTGGTTTTGTGGTGATTATTTGCTAAAAAGTTTGGTAATTAAGTTTTTGTCCCAAGTTCAAAAATAACAACGTACTTTGCTTTTTTGTCTTAGTTTAAAAATAGCAATGTGGTTTCATAGTTTTTGTTTATGTTTGATAATTTAACTTATAAGTTTATATATGTTGTTATTAATTATATAGTTGGAAAATCTTCGTGCAATGTTGAATGACCCGGCATGTAGGGATGAGCTGTATTAGTTTTTTCATTCCCAAAATAATCGAGGAAACGATGAGAATGAAGATGATGGTATGTAGGCCAGGATGAGTTTTATTTTCATACGTTGTAACGCTTTGCTACTTGATAGATTGTAAAACTTTGGTTGTTTTTTGTAATTACCGGCGACACTAATATCGGACGACATTATTACTTTTTTATATTTAATCGGATATTATGACTTTTGATATATAATTAATTATAATCGGATGTTTGTTTTGTAATTAGCGTCGACACTATTATTTTTTATATTTAATCGAATGTTGTTATGTAATTACCGAGTACTTTATTATCGGCAACCAAAATCGTTAATTACAAAAAAAAAATTAAAAAAAAATGAAAATTGTAATTACCGGCGACAGTATTACCGGCGACCGGAGCATTAGCGGCGACACTGTCAGTAGCAACGACATCTATCATTAGCGGCGATAGGGTCATTAGCGGCGACACCTATCATTAGCGGCGAAAAGTTCATCAATAGCGACGAAGTAGTAGCCGCGACTTATTACCGGCGACGCGTCGCCGCTATTACTATTGCCGACGACAACTGGACTTATTACCGGCGACTTCTGTCGCCGCTAACGACCATTTTCCTTGTAGTGTTCGCACGTGACGCACGTTCATGGAACGTAATACAGACTCGAGGGAATAGTCATGTACGGCGAATGTCCATGGAATGTTACTTAAATGTGTTTATCTTTTTTTTTTTTTTTTTTTTTTTGTTTTATTTAGTATTTTTATTTTAAAAAAAACTTTTTTAGGTAATAGTATTTTCGGTTTTTTTAAGTTTTTTCTTTTTTTTCTTCGTTATTTTTATTTATTTAAATTTTGTTTTTCTAAAAATGTTTTTTTTAGAAAACTTTTTTTATCAGTATGTACTTGGCTTTCAATTTTTTTTAAAATTTTTTGTTTCTTTTTAATTTTTTTTAATTTTTTGAATTAAATATTAGTTTTAGTTTTTGATGTTTAACCATTATATAAAGTTTCGAATCATAATGATATTATACATCATACATTTTTGGATTATAAAAATTTAGATCATATCATTTTGAATCATAAACTTTTGGATCATATCATTTTGAATAATAATAATTTGGATCATATAATTTATGAATCATATGATTTTGGATCATAATATATGGAATTAAATAAAGTTTTTGTTCAATACAACATTTAGATCATTATCTTATTTAAATCATTTAATTTTGAATCATAAAATATACAATAATTAAGGATCATAAAATATTTGAATGAAAATATTTTTAGATCATAACTGTTTTGGTAAAAATTTGATCAATTTAATATTCAACCAAGGTGTATGAGAGACTGTGGTGTTGGAGGCAATGCAAATATCGAATAGTAATCAAAGTAAAATTACAAAGAAAGTCATCGATCCTTTATAGGATCTCTTACATAAAACATAGGGAGGTGATAATGATCACTTGCCTTGTTGTTTTTATTGATTTGAATATAAGATTACAAATATGATGAAGATAATATGAATACCATTGTAGTAGTAGAGCTAATTATGTGTTTCGTGTGTGTTTTATTAGTGTTATTTATAGTCTAGACTAAGTAACAATAAGCCCGATATTTTGGGGATCCTCTAGAATGAATATATGCACATTTTTTTTGAGTTGGTTCTCCCGTGTCTCTAGATTGGTTAAAACGATGGAAACAACAGAAAGTCAAATAATTCCGAGCTAAAAAATTTCCATTTTGAAATTGTTTCTTCTCGGAAAATAAAGGCTCATTAAATGTCTTTTTGTCTAACCTTTCTTCTAGTCTTCAGTTCTTTCATGTTGTCTTCTCATTTATAGATAAGTCCAAAATGTCCTTGTCAGAGATCTTGAGAAAGTTTTTCCCTGGAGAATTTCTCTTTCCGAAATATCCATGTTAAATCTACCTCAAAATTTAAATCCGAGTTGGTAATGTGATTCCATGTCATCTATCTTCCGAGCTCTAATCCTTTAGCTCTTGGAATTTCTCAATGTCTTTCAAATGTTTGACTAAGATCTTCCATTTAACTTTTGTTTCAGATATCAATTCATGAAGTTGTGCCACTTCTCGGAATCAATATCAAACATTAGTGATTTATTTTTTCGATTCTCGGAAGCATCTTATGTCAAGTCATCTCGGAATTCCTTTGCTACCAGATTCCTCTTTCATAAATAATAATTGTGATTTTAAGGATTTCATTAACCTATTTCCGAAACCAGTAACATGTTTATCCAACAGTCATTATCCTTTAGTCCCAATAAATATAATTTAGCACACATTCCAATGAATCACTAATTGTTTTCTGAACATGAATCGACGATTTCCCTTTTTCAATCAAACAAATGTCTTGTCTCATGGGATTAACTGTCACATAGAAAGGTTTTTATAACCTACACATTTAATGCTAACCCGTTTCGGTATTGGGTGTTATCATTACACTCTTTGACCCGACCCGAAACAACCTACCTATAAAAGGATTTTGAATCCAACTATTCCCTCTTTGTGCTTTTATTTGTCTTCTTCCTTAGAACTTTATCGATACTCTGCTCTTCGTACTCTTCAAGCATTCATCCATGGCTTCCGAAATATCCAAAACCTCCACCATGAAGAAATTGTCCAAAGGATCCGCTTCATCTTCATCCACTGAACCAATCCTAAGAGCAACCACACAAATTTTCTCACTGGACCCCATGGATTACAATGAATCAATTCATGTCATGGTGGAATTCATTGCTCGTCATCCTATCTTCGTTCCTCTTACCAAAATCCCCAACCCTAATTTCCGTCTCCATCTCATTTTCAAAGCCTTCGAGCGAGAGAAAATTAATAATGGTGTCTTTGAATTTATGAATATTGACAATCGTATTGTTCCAGTTCATAAGGAAACCTTACTTCGTGTAATTGGCATTTCTCCAAACCCAAAAAGTTTCAAGGTTGTTGAGCCTACTGTTGAAGAATTTCAATATTTTCTTGCCGAAATAGGTTACAAAGGAGAATTCAAGGCCAGTGAATTCAAGATGTCGGATGTTCCTAGCATCTAGATAATAGTGATGCACTTGATTTTGAGAGGCTTGTCTGGGAAGCACGGTGGCACTGACACTAGGAGCAAAGACTAGCTATATGTGGTATATAGTATCTTCACCGGCCAATCAAATGTCGTCAATCAACCATAAGTCTTGTGCTAAGACTTTGTAAAGTTCACCGATAAAAGAAAGGCAAACGAAATCCCTAGTCTCAGACATTAGGTTCTGACTCTATAATAGCTATATTCGGAATGTCATGAAGCCATCTCGCTCTCCTTGGACATCCCTGAGGCATACACTACTTTCAAATCTAATAAAAATTACATGTTGCCCAATCAATCATCTTTCGGACCTATTCGACGTCTTGCTTAGCATTTTTTAGATGGTATTCCTTCCGATTCAGCTCATAAAAAAATCCATTTTAAGACTTCAGTTTTAGCTGACCCGCTAAATCTTACCCCGGTCTCGGAGGAGCGGCCCTCGGAAGTGAATAGACCTGCTACATCATGATTTCGAAAGAAGAAGATTGCCAAGAAGAGAAAAGAATCACCCTCTAAATCTATATCCAAAAAGAGAGCCAAGACAATTAAATCCTCTCAAAAGGATTCACATATCTATTTCAGACCTGACTCTTTGTCTCAGCTTAGCCCATTTACCCACTCTTCTGATCCACTAGTTGGAGTTTCAAGATAACAAGAACAAACAAACATGGGAAGGAAACACATTATCTATCCCCATCCTCCTAACAGGGTGGTGCGTATATTGAACAAAGTCCCTTGGAGCCCCCTTGAACACACTCATGAGTCATGTTGAAACCTCCATCTTCTTCTACACAAGCATAATTTGTGGCCCTTGCCACATGTTTTATGATTTCTGAATCAGGAGTTGTCCCTCCAACCTCGGAAGCCACAACTAGGCCGATATCCACCACGGATAAAGGACACTCAGGTATCACTTCTAACAATTGGAATGAAGTTCTTGATTGGACTCAAAGTAGGCGTCAAGATGTATCAAGAGATCAAATTGAGTATGTGCTTCTTGAAATGCGAGCTCGAGCACTTTGCATCAAGCTCACTATGACGCGCCCCACTGATTCAGATGTTGATGTTATTCTCCGTGCTTCAACCAAGCCAATGATCGATGATTTTCCCGGTAACACGGATGATCCATCGACCAATGAAGCTAAGAAGACTCGAATTAAAGATTTATCTAGTTTCATTTTAACTCCAAATGAACCTCCTTAGAAGTGTCATGTTACAAAAGATATAGTTGATGTCTTGGTTGAAGATGATTCCACTTATGTTGCTGCTCTTCCCTCAGATTTAGTGTTCCTTTTCTAACACCATCCATCCCCAAAGTCCAAAATGACATTAGATTATCCTCATCCTAAGACAAAATGAATATTGAGGATAAGGATGTTGATCAAGGTAATCAAGCACAAAGTGATCAACACAATGAAACTAAGGGTCTTGAAGACTATGATGATGATGGTGATAGAAGATTCGAAAGCTCAAGCTCGGACACATGATCCTCCAATGTCGACAATGTCAATACCAAGGTCGACTCACTTGACTCAAAAATCGAGTTTGTGATCAAATCTCTTTCTAGGATCAAGGTTGTTGCTCCCTCGGAACTTAACAAGGTTGTTCCGGTTTTGGGGTGTGACAGATTGGTATCAGAGCATAGTTTATACTGAATCGAGTATATCAACCCATAAAAGATATACAACCTATAAACACAACGGGATTAAAATACTCTGACCAAGAGTTTATACTTTTAAATAATAAAATATTTAACCAAGTATACATACCTGCATTCATACTAAAATCAGTGTCACTAGGACATAACAAAAGTATTACGATTGTTGGATAGGACAATTAGACTTAGAGACATATAGTCAAGTCTGGGAAGATATAGCCTGATCAACTATATTATCCGACGAGTGACTAGCATGTGCCTAAGGGTGGTTGTGAGGTTGCAACAAGTCTAAAAACTTACCAACAATACTACAATGAAAACATTAGAACAAAACATAAACTTAAAATACTATAGGAGTATTTTGTGTTACTATAATTGCTTATCTGAGAATTAAAGGTTTTTATTAGTAGGTCAATAATTGCTAAGTGGATACGCTAAGGTTATATGTGACTAGGATGTCATAGACTTAGAATCTGTGATCTTTGCTTTTCTTCCTGTTCCTTGTTTGGTTGTGGATTTGGAGTTAGGATCACTTATTCGAAGGTCTATCCTGTTTTGATTACATATAACTGGTATGCATTATGCAAGTATTGAAGTGACTAATAAAGATCATCTTATAATTATCTAATTAGGTCGTCTATTAATTATTTCTTTACCCCTTTTCTCGCGTAGATATCATGGCTGGATTCCATATCCCCGGAGACCCGTACTATCCCAACAACGGCAATGCGGGATGGCTGGGAGAAGAGTCAGAAGATGATCACCCAATCCATTTGGGTGATCGCCAAACTGAAGGCTTTTCTGATGGTTCTGACTCAGAACCCGAAGTCAACAACCTACCCCCAGTAGCTTAAAACCCAAACCCGAAACATAACCCTCGACCAGCATTTCAAGGTCCCACACCCTTGTGGGCAACAAACTTGAACCGTTGGAGTAATCAGCAAGGTCAGCCCATACCATATAATGGAGACCGAAGCTTTTACAATATAAACGAGGGAGGCTCAGCTGATCGAGTCCTACCCATCATGGTCCGTAGGATAGCTCGAAATGTGGAGCAAGGGAGAGCATCTATCGACCGAGTCATGGAAATTGACGCCAACTCTGGCGTTAACACAGTCCGCATTTTCCAACTCGAGGTAGCTATGGAGAGGACTAGGATAACCAATGGGACTCTGCAGCAACAACTAGCTGCATCCCAAGCTGAAATTAGGGATCTTCGGGCTAGACAGTCAATGTCTGAAAGGCGCATGAGAGAAATAGAGCGCCGTCTGTCAGGATCAAGGACTCATTCTAGTGGTTCTCGTCGTGGATAGAGCCTACTTAACTTTCTCTTTTGGATATAACTTACCTATATAAAACTCTAGTCTAATTTCCTATCTTTGTTAAAAACTTGGACCTACTAGGTCTTGATTAGGTCATAGTTATGTCAAAATTTTCCCATCTTGGTTGATGTAAGACCTACTTCTAGGTCATTTTTCCCGAACTTGTTACATCTGTAATACCGGAATTATTGACAGATATCTAATCACATGGAAATTAATATCCATATGCTATCATATGCTAGTAGTAGATCTACATTCAATCATACTATTCAAATGTGTTGTTGGGCTACGGAGAGTTAGTCCATGAGTTACTCGCATCAATTTTTCTATTCTTACCCGTTTTGTCATCTTTGTAAACTTTTAGTTGAAAGATGCCTCCGTGCCGATCAACGAGATGCAATCCCCCGGTAACTGCAACACCACCTACTCCTCAAATCGATACGGCAGCTCTAAATGCTGTAGTAGTTGCGGCTGTGGCAACAACCATGGCTCAATATCATTCCCCTAGTGCCACCGGAGGAGGAACACCTGTTCATTCTACTCACGGTGAAGCCCCTGTGCGCTTGAGAGAGTGCTCCTACAGGGACTTCACCAACTGCAATTCAAAGTCCTTTAAAGGGACTGGCGGAGTCATTGCCCTCTCGCAATGGTTCGAGAAGACCGAAACGTTTTTCGAAATCTGCTCCTCTCCAGAAGGGAGCAAGGTCAAGTTCGCTGCTTGCACCTTCGAGGAAAAAGCCCTGAGGGGCGAGATCCAGAAATTGAGGAATAGGCTGGGAAGCTCTTAGAGAGCTGATGATTGAGGAATACTGCCCGAGGGGCGAGATCCAGAAATTGGAATAGGAACTATGGAGCCTAACCATGAAGGGCTCGGACATAGTTTCCTATACCGCCAGGTTCAGCGATCTGGTGGCCCTCTGTCCCAACATGGTTCACACAGAGGGAAAGAAAATAGAGAGGTACATCTGGGGGCTGGTGCCTCCATTTCAGGGGAATGTTTTAGCTTCAAACCCCACTACATTCGATAGTGCCAAGCGGTTGGCACAGCGGCTCATTGACCATGGGGTCCGTACCCCGGCCGCAACAACGACCCTAGCCATCTCAAAACCCTCCAAAACAGCTAATTCCAAGCGGAAGTTCTGGGATGACAAGAAGAAGAAGAAGGCTGCCAAAAAGCAGCAGGTCGTGGCAGATCATGCTGCGATAGCACCTGCCGCTGCTGCTCCGGCGAAGCAGTACACTGGAAGTTTGCCAAAGTGCAACAAGTGCAACTTCCACCACACAGGAGCCTGCCGGGAAATGCAGTGTTCGAACTACAACAGGAAGTGGCGCACCGCCTGTTTCTACAAAGCTCCGGCAAGGCCAATCAACCAAGTCCCCGGCACAGGAGTGGGCCAAGCTTGGTACGGTTGTGGCGAGGTGGGCCAGTACAAGAGGAACTGCCCGAAGGCAGGGAATGCCGGTGGAGTGGGAAGGGTTCTGGCCATAGGCCACGAGGAAGCGGTTGCCGACCCCACAGTGGTCACTGGTACGTTTCTCCTCGATAACTCTTATGCATGCATACTATTTGATAGTGGAGCGGAGAGGAGTTTCGTGAACCAAAAATTTGCTCATTTACTTAAGCGTAAATCACGAGCACTTAAAGAACCGTTCACTGTAGAAATGGCTAATGGAAAGACAGAGAAAGTAGCAGTATATTCATGGGTGTACCCTAACTCTAGATAGTCATTCATTTTCAATCGACCTCATGCCGGTCTCAATTAAAAGTTTCGACGTCATTATCGGCATGGACTAGTTGAGTCTACATCGTGCCGACATCATGTGTTATGAAAAGGCTGTTCGCCTTAATCTACCATCTAGCGAAACTCTAGAAATCTACAGCGACAAAACCGGCACTAACCTTCGCCTCATCTCGAGTATTCAAGCCCAGAAATACCTTCGAAAGGAATATCGAGCATTCCTCGCTCATGTTGTCGATGTGAGCCAAGAAACGAAAGACATTAAGAACATTCCAGTAGTACGTGATTTTCTCGACATATTTCCAGAAGAACTCCCAGGATTACCTCCGCAACGTCAAGTCGAGTTCAGAATCGACTTAGTTCCAGGGGCTACCCCAGTAGCCAAATCGCCCTATCGTCTAGCACCTGCAGAGATGCAAGAACTGTCCTGTCAACTTAACGAACTGCTCAACAACGGCTTTATAAGACCAAACTTCTCACCCTGGGGAGCTCCAATCTTGTTCGTCAAGAAGAAATACGGATCTTTTCGTATGTGCATCGACTACAGGGAGCTCAACAAACTGACCGTCAAAAATCGTTATCCTCTGCCTCGTATTGACGATTTATTTGATCAACTGCAAGGGGCGAACTTCTTTTCAAAAATCGATCTAAGATCCGGATATCACCAACTACGAGTGCTAGGGGAGGATGTCCCGAAGACAGCCTTCCGAACTCGTTATGGGCACTACGAATTCGTAGTGATGTCGTTCGGATTAACCAACGCGCCCACGATATTCATGGATTTAATGAATAGGGTGTGTCGTCCTTACTTGGATCAGTTCGTCATCGTCTTCATCGATGACATACTTATCTACTCTCGTAGTAAGGAGGATCATAGTCAACATCTACGACTAGTCTTAGAAACACTGCGTTCGGAGAAGCTCTATGTGAAGTTCTCGAAATGCGAATTTTGGATCCGAAGAGTCGAATTCTTAGGGCACGTGGTTAGCAAAGAGGGAATACACGTGGACCCTTCCAAAATCAAAGCCATTGAGAGCTGGTCAGCACCGAAGACGCCTACCAAAATTCGTCAATTTCTAGGCCTCGCTGGCTACTATTGTAGGTTCATTCAGAATTTCTCCCAAATTGTGAAACCTCTTACAACACTGACCCAGAAGGGCGTGGCCTTTGACTGGGAAGAGAAGCAGGAGAGAGCGTTCCAAACGCTCAAGCGAGCCTTATGCACCGCACCAATACTATCCCTCCCCGAAGGGATAGAAGACTTCGTTGGCTATTGCGATGCGTCAAATCAAGGGATCGGCTGTGTTCTGATGCAACGAGGTAAGGTTATCGCCTATGCCTCGAGCCAGCTGAAGACACACGAGGTCAACTACACCACTCACGATCTTGAGCTAGGAGCAGTTGTGTTTGCTCTGAAGATCTGGAGACACTACCTGTATGGTACAAAAAGCACTATTTTTACAGACCACAAAAGCCTACAACATATATTCGACCAGAAGGAGCTCAACATGAGACAACGACGGTGGGTCGAGCTACTCAGTGATTACGAATGCGAAATTCGTTATCATCCGGGTAAAGCCAAAGTAGTAGCTGACGCCCTAAGTCGGAAATAATACTCTGGTCGTAGAGTCAAATCATTGACTATGACTATCCATTCACACTTGTCCACGCAAATTAAGGAGGCTCAGCTCGACGCTTTGAAACCTGAAAATGTGGCGAGTGAATCCCTGAGAGGGATGGATAAGAACTTGGAAGTCAAAGGTGGCGGAGCCTTATATTTCATGGATCGGATCTGGACACCGAAACACGGTGGTTTCAGAGACTTGGTCATGACCGAGGCGTATAACACTCGTTATTCCGTCCACCCAGGTTCAGATAAGATGTATCTGGATCTTAAAAAGCTATACTGGTGGCCTAACATGAAAGCAGAGATTGCTACCTTCGTAAGTAAATGCCTTACTTGCGCCAAGGTCAAGGTCGAATAGCAGAAACCCTCAGGTCTTCTACAACAGCCGGAGATACCAGAATGGAAGTGTGAGCGGATCACTATGGACTTCATAACCAAGCTGCCCAAGACAACGGGTGGACTTGATACCATATGGGTCATCATCGACACATTGACCAAGTCCGCACACTTCCTGCCTATCAAAGAAACAGACAAGATGGAGAAGCTTACAAGAACCTACATACGGGAGATTGTACGACTGCACGGTGGTCCCATATCCATTATCTCGGACAGAGATAGTAGATTCACTTCGAGGTTCTGGCAGTCGCTACAAAGTTCCCTAGGAACTAGGCTGGACATGAGTACAACCTATCATCCACAAACCGACGGACAAAGTGAGAGGACTATTCAAACATTGGAAGATATGTTGCGAGCATGCGTGATTGACTTTGGAATGGCATGGGATACTCATTTACCCCTTGTCGAATTCTCATATAATAATAGTTATCACACATGCTGGCGGCTCCATTTGAAGCCCTCTATGGCCGAAAGTGCAGATCCCCTCTGTGATGGGCTGAAGTGGGTGACACACAGTTAGCTAAAGGACAATTTCCTGAAAGCGCTCTCACAGGTCCGGAAATCATTCGGGAAACGACAAAGAAGATCGTTCAGATTCGTGAGCGATTAAAAGCCTCTAGAGACCGACAGAAAAGCTACGCTGACAAAAGAAGGAAACCGTTGGAATTCCAGGTGGGAGACCGTGTTCTATTGAAAGTCTCACCCTGGAAGGGCTTGATACGCTTCAGAAAGCGTGGAAAGCTAAATCCATGATATATAGGGCCTTTCGAGATTCTTGCCAGAATCGGCCCTGTAGCTTACAAACTCAATCTACCTAGTGAACTGAATAATGTACATCCTACTTTCCACGTATCGAACTTGAAAAAGTGTCTGTCCGACGAGACTCTTGTGATCCCACTTGACGAGATCGAAATCAACGAGAGCCTCAACTTCGTGGAAGAACCAGTAGAGATCATGGACCGAGAGGTCAAGCAAACGAAACAAAGTCGTATCCCGATAGTGAAGGTTCGCTGGAATGCCAAGCGAGGACCTGAATTCACCTGGGAGGGCGGGGATCAAATGAAACTGAAATATCCTCACCTTTTTACTTAGTTATTGTAACTAATTATTTGCTTAAACTCTAATTTCGGGACGAAATTCTCTCTAACGGGGGGATGATGTGACAACTCGAAATTTTTAAATCTTATATAGTAATCAATTCAATCAACGTTAGAACCATTTTGCTATCTTTTGGCATTGTTTGGAGTCTATTTGGGTGTTCTAAGCATTGTACATTCAAGGATCGAGTGTTAGGAAGTGTTTGCTTGAGTTATAAGTAAAAAAAATCAAGCTATAAACCCTTCATGTGGAGTTTTCGGCCACCACATATGAGTTTTCGGTCAAAACTCATGTGGACCGAAAACTCATCCCATAGGAATGAGTATTCCTCATTTTATTCATTATTCTAAATTCCAAGTCAAGAGAACTTCCATTCTCTCTCAAGTATCATAAGATCTTCTTGCAAATTCTCGAAAATGTAAGTGTTTCTTTCCCCTTGATTTGTTATTAGATCATCCTAACTAGTAACACCCTTCGATTTCATCCATTAACTTCATCTTTTGGGTTTGATCTTCAAGAACACCAAGAACACCAAGAACACATACTAGTGTTTTGGTCCAAAAATCAACTCTACTAGCCTATAAATCGTAAGTATTGCTTCCCTATACTTGTTATCTAGTTGAAATTCTTGATTTAGGGCCTTGAAATCATCATTTATCCAAGAACAAAAGGTGTTTTCGGTCTAGTACATCTCCTTAGACCGAAAACCCTTATTAAGGGTGCAATATGACTTTAAACCTTTCCTAAAGCTTAGTCATGAATCTAGAACACTTCATTGATTGTTGAAAGCCCTTGGAATTCACCTTATGCATCAAAGACCATGGGTTTTCGGTCAAAATCATTTGGACTGAAAACCATATGGACCGATAACCATATGGACCGAAAACCACAAGAACCGAAAACTCCAAGAAACATACCACTTGGACCGAAAACTCCTTTAAGTGGCTATACAACCCTTTTATGCAATCCTAAGTGATTGTAACACTTCCATTAAAGGATTTCTTACTCCTTAAAGTGTTATTCTTTACCTGATTAGTTGAGTAAACACTAATTGTATTCATATATGTGTCTTTATATGCTAAATATGATCCGTGTGTGCTCAAGTCTTCACTTGACACTTAGCATCCTTTTTCCGATCTTACCTTCGCATCACGTACTTCAGGTGAGTTCATACCCCTTAATCAACCTTTTAAATGATTTTAAATGCTTTTACGGGGGGGAATACAAGTCGAACTATTATAGTTATTATATCAATCACACGTGATTAATAACTATCGAACATATGGATTTTCTTACTTTTCGAGCTGTGTTATCAAACAAATTACTTCAAACTATTTTGCAAACTCTTTTACATGTTAAATACTTTTATTAAACTCTTTTGAACTTATACTTTGTAAAATGTGTATCTATATAGATATAGTTATATAAGTAGGATTGAGAGGACTTAGGACTGATAGCTCACCTTACTTCCTGTTCCTTGTTTGGTTGTGGACTTAGGGTATCTGCTGTTTGTCCGAAGGTCGTTTGGATCGTAGTTATATATTATGTATATGTGTATAGATATAAAAGTTCCTTCATTCAGTTCAATACCTTTAGGTAGCAAAGGTATACAAACATGTTCATTCATATAAACAACATTACTAGTAAACTATAATAGGTATAGTTTAGGAAGTTACTAATACTATTTCTAGAGCAATGAAACATATAATGAGTCAGTTCATACATGAGTCAATAACATAACATACTATGATGAGAAACAAACAGAGCATACTATGATGAGAAACAAACAATAACATACAGAGAGAACATACATACATACAAGATAGATAGAGAACATACAATACAGTTGGTACATTCATTACAATAGTACACACAATACATATACAAGAACATTACAACAGTTATGTGAGCCACGTATCGGGGCATGGCATCACCTGTCATGGCTCTTTTTGTATCCAGAGTCTCCTACAAGGAGAGTGTTGAATTTGTATATAGATCTATACTGGATTGACTATCCTACACCTTGCTGTTCGCTACAGTGGGACTTGCAAGTCTACGGGTGCGAAATGTCATTTCTTCCGACGTCTTTCATCGTCGTGTTTTTAGTCGGTAGTATGGTACAGGCATATCACATGTTACTTTAAATAACAATCGGTTTAAGGTAATTAGTACAGCAGAAGTTACTTAATACAACACTACAATACTTTATTATTTCCCCATTGCATTGACTTTGTGACCTTCACACAATGAACGGTAATGTAAAAGCTATATTTTTTGATTAATGATAGTCATATTTTGGAAAATACACACTTTTACAAGAAACAAACATCCATTTCATTTGATGCCTTGGTAGAAGGCTACGTTTAGTATAAAATATAGGATTTTCTAGGAGATACAAACATTTACAAACTTATACATCAAGTACATACAAACACTTTCATACAAACAATGACACTAAAATACTTATGAAATCACCAGCTTTAAAGTTGATCAACTCTTTCAAAATAACTTGTATTCTCAGGTCATCAGTAGACAGGTACCGATGCCAGGCTTTTGAGAAGATGGAGCACTTTCAAGACTCATCTTATATTTTGATATACATTTTTGGTGTCTTATAACTTTACAGAACGCACTTGTATGAAATTATATTATTAATGCAATGGATGATGTTGTTGCTTGTTTACTACTATTCTTTGTTGTGATACTGTACATGACGTCCTCCACCCCCGAACGTTTCCGCCGTTTCGGTTTTGGGGTGTGACACAATGTATGTAATTCTAGCCATCTTTTATGATTAAAAGTTCCCCATGTATGCTAGATAGGATTATGAACCTTGGAAATCATATTTTGCATGTATTTTAGACAAACATAGATCCAAGGTTTTCTAGGGTTGCATGTACACTTTACGAGTGTTATAATTGCTCAAAAACCCTTAAGTGGTATCAGAGCCTAGGCTTGTTTGTTGATACTTGATGCAAAATAGTGAAAAAAAGTCGATTTTCTTGTTGTCTGCATGATGAACTCGCCGAGTCCATGGGGGGACTCGCCGAGTCCATGACCAAACTCATCATACTCGTCGAGTAGGTTCGTGCAATCGACGAGTCGGAGCCTCAGAATGCAGATTTTCGACTTTTGCTGCTGGAAATGTACTAGAAACATTACCCTAAACTGTTTTGGTGTTATTAAACTTGTTTTAGATGGTGTAATGGTTGTTCTAATCCATTTACAATGGATAATATCAAAAATTACATGATTATATGTGTTCATATGTTCTTGAACTTTTGATATGATTAATTCATGTTCTTATGAGTTCTTGATAGATCATAGGGATTACTTGGTTAAATGTTGAATTCATGATCATTATGTCTTTTAACGGAATCCATAACTTGTCCTGAAGTTATGGATAACCAAAAGTCTCTTTGTTTTAATTCCATTAAAAGAACACACAAGTTACCAAAATAAAGAGACTTCATTTTAATAACTCATTCACGAAGCCGGTCTATAAGGGGGGTATAAGGTTGTTGCCTATAAAATGGAAGCTTAATGGGTGTCCACTCTCACCCACCGCTTCCTTGACTGGTGGAGGGTCGTTAGCCGAACGGGTAGGACAAGGACTTATAAAATTCTCATTAAAAGTATAATGATTATTATAAAGTAACTAAATGTTTTAAATTCTCAATCTTAGTTACTTTAGGAAAATGTGAATAAGGTGCTAACTCATGAAATTACACTTTGCACTTTGATTAAGTCGTTGGTGGAGCGTGTGTGGTTAACCGACATACTAACGTGGGCTTAACAAGGTAGGAAAAGGGTGGTTTACCGGCATACTAACGTTGATGGAGCGCGTGTGGTTTACCGGCACATCGATTAAGTGAAAAACATTAAGGGTACCAAGTAATTTGCATGGTTACTTCACACCTTGTTTTGTGATCCTCGGTATCCCAATCACAAAAACATGAAGGGCACACTCGAGATTGAAACATGCCATTGAAAAAAAGTTAAATGAATCTAAAAAGAATGTAGGAGTTTCTAAAAACCAAATAAAACCTAATTATTTATATATTTCGTTTCCATGGTGGAAATTGGTGAATCGTCATTCATTTACCTTTCAAATATGTTTTAGCTTAGATTACGACATCCCTATTCTAAGTTATAATATATTGTGATTGGATCCTAGTCTTAATCCCTATTCAAATATGTTTTATTAAGGATTATCTTATATCTAAACTAAACTTGTCTTTTCCTCTTTTCAGATGTCTACAAATAATGTTGCTTCTGGATCGAACCCTACCGGCTCCTTCTCTCTCATGAACCTTTGTGGGAGAGTCATCTTTGATGGATCCAACTTTACAGATTGGATCAGGAACATCAGGATGGTCACTCAGTATGAGAACAAAGAATATGTTCTCGACAAGGAGCTTAAGGTGCCTGAGCCGAGTGCTACTCCTGAAGAGTTTGCTGAATATGAGGCACATGAAAGATATGCTACCAAAGTGGCATGCATCATGATGGCCACTATGACAGCCGAGCTCCAAAAGTCCGATAAGGACTACTATCCTTTTGAGATGCACCAGGATTTGATGGACCGCTACCATCAGAGTGCTCGTCAAGAGCGATATGAAATCATCTCCTCTATGATAACAACCCGAATAAAAGATGGTGAGCCCATCACGGGCCACATGCAGAAAATGCAAAGGTTTGTGGACCGTTTGATGAGGCTGGATGTGAACTTCCCAGAGGAGCTAGCAATAGATATCATTTTGCACTCCTTACCTTCGTGTTATGATCAATTCCGCATGACATACCACATGAACAAGGAGGAAGTTACACTTAGCAAACTTCAAGGACTCCTAAAGACCACAGAATCAGGTCTTAAAGGTAAGTCGGTTGTTACCACTCATACTCCTACTCCAAACTCCGCACCTGTCCTGACAATCGGGAGAGGTAGAGGGAAGAAGAGGAAGAACCCTTCGAATGGTACCAAGGGTAAGACCCTTGATAGCTCCTCTTCAAGCGGAACCAAGAAAGGTTTCGTCACTCCTTCTGCTGACCAAAAAGAGGCTGAATGCTTCTATTTCCATGAAAAGGCACACTGGAAGCGGAACTGCCCGAAGTACCAGCAAGATTTGCAGGATGGGAAAGTGAAACCCAACCATGTAGGTATTTACACTATATTATCTAATAACTCACCTTATTCTAACTCTTGGGTCCTTGATACCAGTTGTGGTATTCATATTTGTTCTGATTTGCAGCGACTAAGAAGAAGTGGGAATGTGGAGCATGGAAAGATAAACTTGATCATGGGGAATAGGAAAGTTTCACCTGTCACCAAGATTGGAGTTTATACGTTGTTGCTAAGTAGTGGGTTTAGTTTAGATTTGAATAAATGTTGTTATTCGCCTGAAATGGCAAGAATTGTTACTTCCTTTCATGCTTTGTACAAACAAGGTTTTACCTTTTCTTTTGATAATGAAGTTGGTGGAATAAATGCTTTCTTTAATAATGTGTTTTATTTTTAAGCATTACCTTGTGATGGTGTGTATGAAGTTGTGTTTGTTGTAGATAATTTAGGAAATAATGTGTTGTGTATTGATTCTACCAATGATAATAACTTGGATAAAGCATCATTATGACATTGTCGTCTTGGACATGTAAGCAAGAAACGCATAGGCCAACTCCAAAAGGATTGAGTATTCGAATCATTTGACCTAAAGTCAGATGATAGTTGTGAATCATGCTTACTTGGAAAAATGACAAAGTCACCCTTCACAGGTTCTTGTGCTAGGGGTGAAGGTTTGTTGGATCTAGTGCACACGGATGTGTGTGGACCCTTCAAAACTGCCACAAGGGATGCTAATCGTTATTATGTGACTTTTACAGATAATTATAGTAGATATGGATATGTCTACGTAATCAAGCATAAGTCAAAGACTTTCGATAAGTTTAAAGAGTTTAAACAGGAAGTAGAGAATCAATTGGGAAGGAACATTAAGATGCTTCGATCCGATCGTGGTGGTGAGTACCTTAGTCCAGAGTTCCTCGACTATCTTAGGGAATGTGGGGTTGTCTCACAATTAACACCTCCCAGGACACCAAAGTTGAATGGTGTAGCTGAGAGGCGTAATCGAACCTCGTTGGACATGGTCCGTTCCATGATGAGTCGAGCTTTGCTACCAATCTCATTCTGGGGGTATGCCTTAGAGACTGTTGCCCATATCCTTAATCTGGTCCTTACAAAGAAGGTTGCCAAAACACCTCACGAGATGTGGACTGGAAAAGTTCTTAATCTAGCTCACATCAAGATTTGGGGTTGCGAAGCTTCCGTGACACACGAGACTCACGATAAGCTCGAACCTCGAAGTGAGAGGTGTATTTTCAACGGCTACCCACAGAAATCCTTTGGTTACCTCTTCTACAGACCTAGTGAGAATGTGGTCTTTGTAGCAAGAAGGGGTGTCTTTCGAGAGAGAGAGAGAGAGTTCATAAGACAAGGAAACAGTGGGAGGCAAATTGATCTTGAAGAAATTCAAGAGTCAAGTGGTGAAGGAACCTAAAACCCTAGCAGTCAACTAGAGGAGGAAACTCCTGTTGATCTAATTGACGAATCTGTACCTCTAAGGCGTTCTACAAGGGTTAGGAATGCACCTGAGCACTACTATGGTTTCCATATTACTGCGGAAGGTGAGACACTTATCATTGATGAGACACTGGTAAGTCTGGATGAGCCTAACAGCTATGCGGAAGCCATGGTAGGCCCCGAGTCTGCTAAATGGAAAGAGGCAATGGACAGTGAGATACAATCCATGTATGACAATCAAGTTTGGAACTTGGTTGACAATGTACCAGGTCGTAGGACAGTTGGGTGCAAATGGATCTTCAAGAAGAAGACCGAAATGGATAGTAATGTACACACTTATAAGGCACGACTGGTGCAAAGGACTTTTCTCAAACTCCAGGAGTTGATTATGATGAAACCTTTTCACCAGTAGCCAGGATTAAGTCTATTAGGGTGTTGTTAGCCATTTATGCATTTCATGACTATGAAATATGGCAAATGCATGTCAAAACCGCTTTCCTCAATGGAATGTTGGCTGAGGATGTTTTCATTAATCAGCCAGAGGGTTTTGTCAGTACAGAGTACCCTAATAAAGTGTGTAAGCTTGAGAATACCATTTATGGATTAAAGCAAGCACCTCGCAGATGGAATCTTTGTTTCGATGAGAAAGTTAAAGAGTTTGGCTTTTCGAGGAGCGAAGATGAATCTTATGTATATGTCAAGGCTAGTGGGAGTATAGTTAGCTTTTTGGTACTGTATATGGATGACATACTACTCATAGGAAATGACATCCCAACCTTGCAGGAAGTGAGGTCCTGGCTTGGGAAGTGTTTCTCTATGAAGGACCTAGGAGAAGCTGCCCACATTCTAGGGATAAGGATTCTGAGAGACCGGAGTAAAAGACTAATTGGACTTAGTCAGAGTACATACTTGGATAAAGTGATGAAAAGGTTCAGCATGCAAGATTCCAATAAAGAAGAGTTACCCATCCAGGGTAATGCTAGATTAAGTAAGACTCAGAGCCCGAGTACCGAGGTTGATATAGCAGAAATGAGTCAAGTACCTTATGCTTCTGCAGTAGGCTCGATCATGTATGCTATAACTTGCACTCGTCCTGATGTAGCCTTTGCTTTGAGCATGGTTAGCAGGTATCAGGGGAACCCGGGTAAGGCTCACTGGACGTCGGTAAAGAACATTCTCAAGTACCTGCAGAGGACTAAGGACTGGGTCCTTACCCTTGGTGGGAGTGATGACTTGAGAGTTGTAGGGTATAGTGATGCTAGCTTCCAGACTGATAGGGATAATATCCGCTCTCAGTCAGGTTGGGTCTTTACCTTAAACGAAGGAGCAATTTCTTGAAAAAGTTCCAAGCAGGAGACATTGGCTGATTCAACTTGCGAATCAGAGTATATAGCGGCAAGCGAGGCAGCAAAGGAGGCAATATGGCTAAAGAACTTCATTGGAGACCTTGGAGTTGTACCAGCTATAAAGGAGCCTATAGAGATTTTCCAGTGATAGTGAAAGCGCATTTGCCTTAGCTAAGGAACCAAGGGATCACGAGAGATCTAGACACATTGACAGAATATACCATTTCATCAGACATCGTATAGAAGGACTCCTCATGGAAAAGAGGGTATCATCGGATGAGAACCCGACAGATCCCCTCACGAAGGAACTGGTTAGCGTTAAGCATCTCCAGCATGCAAGGAGCATAGGGCTAAAGGATGATATTAGTTTTAGTAGTTAGATAATTTTGAAATTTGTAAAGTGTAATTGACATTTGATGATGAATAAAAGTTGTGTTTATTTATGAGTAAAGTGTTTCTATCTTTTGTCAATCGTTTACTGTTATTTCTTTTGCATGTTTTGACTTCCAGAATATTTATCTTGTGTTTTACATATTATTCAAATTATCCACAGTCGGTCATATGTTGGAAGTAGATGTGAATTAAGATTGTCATGAGTTGGTTGTAGAGGTCTAAGATGTTGGACATGGCCTCAACACTCATGAGTGCTCATAAGTTCTGAGTATTGGATTCAAACCACGCTCACTGGTATCACTTCATGGAATTTATCTCGAGTGATCGCGAGACGGTAATATCATATAAGTCTTCAAACCTAGAGATATGTCTTGTTGTGTATGAGTTGGTTATGCATTGATCGTGCGAAAACGCATTGGTAACTCGATGTTATAAAACATGTGTTTGTGTGTGATTTAACAAGTAGTAGAACAACCATATGAGTCAAAGTTTATCTGTTCCTTCTTAGATTAGAAGCGATATCTTGGCCCCTCGATGATTCTGTTTTGACCTATGTATCGGGCCCGGTTAGAACTAAATTTATGTGTTCAATTAAGTTCTATGTCAAACAAATCGGAAATCGGGAAACAAACTGCTGGACAAAAGTAAGACATTGTTCCATGTATTTGTCTGGCTGATATCTAGAATAGAGGATTATACGATCACTTATCTGAAATGACGTATCATCATCATCTCAGTTCCGAGAGACCTTCAAAAGAGCTACGATTGCTGATCGGTTCCTGAAGTTATACTTGCAGTTATAGTTATTAGACTTATCCAAGTGGG
This sequence comes from Lactuca virosa, assembly GCF_052849685.1. Taxonomy (NCBI): domain Eukaryota; kingdom Viridiplantae; phylum Streptophyta; class Magnoliopsida; order Asterales; family Asteraceae; genus Lactuca; species Lactuca virosa. The sequence goes on along the minus strand of NC_136428.1, from coordinate 410,791,334 downwards.
TGATTGTTGGATAAGGTGTCTAAGTCCATAACTATTTCTGGTATGTAATTGACCCGACCCGGCATGATCCATTTGGGTTGCATGGCATCATGTATTTGGATAAACTAAATGAGAGAAATAACACTAATGGTTTATTAATATATTATAAGTTCTAATATATTAATAGTATTATTTAATTAGTATTGATCTAGAATTAATCTAGAATTAATTAAGTGATCAAAAGGAGACTAATTAAATATATGGGTTGATTGTGTAAATCATCCATAACTTGTATAGTGAGCTAAAAGGCTCCATGGATTATCAAGTTGGGTTAAACTCATTGGGTGCTCCATGGAGGCTCCACGGGAGTTACAAACCCATGGGTCATGGAAATGAAGAGTCATGTCACATTAGGGTTTACATGGTGTAACCCTAGATGTGACACACTATATTAGGAACATGATATTCACCAAAATCGGATACACTAAGAACAAGAGAGGGCAAGCCGATTTTTACAAGTGTTATACATTCTCTAAAGTTATTCCAAAGCATTTGGTGTTGTGTGAAACATTTGAGACATCACATTTGGGGTGCTAGGCTCTCAAGGGTTTCGAGGAATCATAACAACTACAAGGTATGTAATTCTAGCCATCTTTTATGATTAAAAGTTCCCCATGTATGCTAGATAGGATTATGAACCTTGGAAATCATATTTTGCATGTATTTTAGACAAACATAGATCCAAGGTTTTCTAGGGTTGCATGTACACTTAGGAGTGTTAGAATTGCTCAAAAACCCTTCAAGGATCTCACAACCACGTATTTGAGAGTTGGATTTGTTGCCATATGTCACGTAACCAGCGTTTGGAGAAAGCTTTAGATCTCGTAGAAAATCTTTCTGTCCCGTCATGTGCATGAAGCAAGCACTATCAATATACCATATTGTTTCTTGCTCCGAAGCACAAAGTGCCTGCAAAATTAGTGAGTAATGGAGTTTTTATGCTCCGAATTAGACTTTGGGACGTAGACACGGGCTTTAGACTTTGACTGTGACTTAGGAACAACTTTGTGTTTCTGGGTGGTATTCTTTGAATTCTTTGGAAACAGATAGAAGGCTAATGTCTTTTCATCTATCCAGTAGTCATATTCAATGACTTGGAGGTTCCGAACGGTCTTCTTCGGACCTTTGACTTCCGGAGTGTTGGTAACATTTGTAACCTCCGGAATTGTTGTTTCATTAGTGGGAGTTTTGACTTTCCACACAAGATTTTTCTTTGAAGATTTTGAAAAAGTTGTTTTCTTTGCATTTGTGGATTTTCTTGATGAAACATTGGTTTTTGAGAGATTGGGTTTAAAAATTGTGCCATTAGATTTTGCAATAAAAACAGATGAAACAGTCCGAGGAGAAGTGTTTTGGACTCTCATGGCATTCACACGAGATTTAGGCTGAGTAGAACTGTCTACTTTCTTGGGTTCTACACGACTGATAGATTTAGAAGGTCTTTTGAGGATCTTAGTGGGAACAAAGTAGTTTTGACTATGGGTTGATGCATGAGAATTCCGGGAGATACTCGGTTTGGAGTTTTCAATGAACCTGGAATTTTGTCTAGTCTTAACTTCCTTTTTATGTTCATTTATAGCTTCTACTTTGGGATCTACAATATCCTTCCTATTCAGCATTGGTTTTCTCTTAGGGTGAGACGAGGATTTTAAGGTTTGTCCTACGGATGGATTACTAAACTCAGGAGTAATGGGAACCAATTTAGTTGTTGAGACGACTAAGGAATCCGATTCGCAAGAATTATAAGACACACAGCTTGAGACTTCAACTTTATCATTTAAGGATGCCCATACCAACTTAGAGGCAACAGTTTCAGTTGTCAGTGAACGAATTTCTTCAACAACACAGTTGTTGGGAGGGTTACTCCTAGGAACGTAATCTACGCAATTTGAAACAATGTGCTGAAATTCCGTGGTCCGATTCAGGTCCAGGTTTATAAGAGGCGGAAGAGGCGTGGAATCGAGACATTTGACAACAATTGGTTGAAACTCAGGAATTAAGGACTCAAAATGATATGTGGTTGAAACTCAGAAACTCAGGAATTAAGGGAGAAACGGGGGTGTCCGAATGTTTGATGTTCGGAACCTCTCCCATGAAGGTCAAATTTTGCAATTCTTTTAAGGGATGAGCAATAGGTTTCGGATACTCTCTTCCGAGACCTGGTGCTTTTGACCATGGTTGACGAAAATTATGCGTCATCTAAAGATTTGATTCAAGCATGTCAATAGAATTATGCAAAGCATCTATTTTAGTGTTGAGACGTTTATTATCAGTGATCAAAATATTTCTTTCAAAATAAGTAATTTCGCATTTGTCTTTCAAAACGGTACATTCATCTTTGGACATTACAAGCTCATACTCTAAAGACTCGATTTTCAATTTTTTATCCTCAAAACACAACCTAAGACGATTTAGTTCACAGTCCTTCTTGTCACTGGCTTCTATGGCAGACTCATAGGCTTTATAAATGGTGCTCATATCTGTTTGGATTTTGGTCCGATAAGGTTCACAAAGAGATAGATCAAAATTATTATCAGTAATCATAGATTTTACCTGCTGAACAGTGCTTCGACCGGGTGGATCATTTGTGGCCATGTAGCAGTAGTGAGGTTCAGCAACATCATCTTCATATTCTGACCCAGAAGACCAATATCCTTCATCACATTCAACCATTTGTCTTGCCATCAAACACATGTTCCTCCCAGTTACCATGTCATCGTCATCCCCGGATGACCAATATCCTTCAACATCTCTTGAAACCGTTGTTACAAAGTCTTTTTGGCTTTCAGCCATCTCTTGGTTTGTCCGATTTGGCAAAGTGATTTGCATGTCCACACTTAGGACACACAATTTTTGGTTTGTCCGATTTGGAATTCCGAGAGGGTTCCGGAGTAGAGTTTGACTTAGTGATATTTGGTATGTATGCAGGAGGATTTTCGGAACTTGTTTTAGGTTCCGGAGCTTAGTATGCTTGAGGATTGTTCCGGTGAGGAGCATTGAATCGGTTTTGGTATGGTTTGTAAGAGGGATTGAAGGGACGTTTGAATTTCATTGAGAGTAGAGCAAACTCCTGTTGGAAACAGAGTTCAGAGTCCATGGCTTCGAAATCATCAACATGATAGATTTGTGTGGGTAACATGGGTGTGGATGTTTGAACAAGATGAAACAATGGGTTTAAAGGGATCCGAAGTAGATGAGTTCGGAATGGTTAATTCGAAAGAACTGATAAGGGCAAGAGGACCTCCGGAGAGTTCCTTTATGGTTTGAGCAACATTAGACTCACGTCCTTTAAGTTCATCAAAAAGTTGGTAGAGCTTCAACTTTTTCAAGGAACCATTGCTTTGCAGACAAGATTTCACATTTCCGCATCCTTTGCCGAGATTGTTTATGAATTTGAGATTGTACTCCAAAGGAGTTCGGACAATCCCATGAGCAGTCATTTTGTTGACCACGATTCGGTAATGGTTGGAGGCTAAGACCACTGATTCACCAGGAGTGGTAGTGAGGGTATCGAAGTCGTTGACAACTGAGGTGAGGCGCTTGTCTTTCATATATTCTGAACACTCAATCAGGTCCTGAAGAGTGTCCCAAATCTCTTTGGCTGATTCGCAAAGTTTGATGTGCTCGAAGAGTGAGGGAGGAACACCAAACACCATTTCTGAGAAAGCAACTTGATCAACATGCAGCTTCTTGATATCATCTGCAGTTAGAGGAGCTAGATGAGTTTCATCTTCTCGCATGAGCTGAGCAGCTGCATCTCTTACAACTGTTCTTACAGGAACATGTGGACCTTCTTTGACGGATCTCCAGATTTCTTCACCTTTATCATTGGCCAGTAAAAATCTTTCCATTCTAACTTTCCAGTGATCATATTCTTCCACAACTAGTAATGGGGCACGTATAGGGCCACCCACGCTATTTACGAATTGCATTGAAATCATTTGCTGAGGATTAGAAGCAGCCATTGAAGTTAAGATATCTTCAAGCTAAAGTGGTATATAGAAGAACTTTTATCCTTAACACAGAAATGGTTGAAGTACCAAGGTAATTTCAAACCAATTATAATATGATCTTCTAGATTCAAAGGACAACCACTCAAGCTCTGATACCAATTGTGAGAACAAAATAGATCTGATACGCAGGGACAAGGTTTGAGAACTCAAGCCTTGAATGAATGCTTAATATCAATGTCTGCTTGCTAATAAATGTTCAAGTCAAGCCTGTAAAGACCAGTAAAGTCTTAGATACTATATTCAACAAATGATCAAGTCATTAAATGAGGAATGAGAATGAATGATCAAGGTAAAGCTAATAAATGAAGAACAAGAAGAATGTTTGAAAGAAGTTTGAAATAACTTAGTAAATGCCAAAAGTTGAGTGAAAGATCTGCATTTCACTTTTCATTGAAGGCTCCTATAAATAGAGTGAAGGTTTCATCGAATTAACTAGAATACTTACATAGGAGTGGACAATAGAAATGTTCCTGACATTCTGATTGTCTAATATTACAAAAGACTAATTCATATGAAATGTCACATCAATACAAAGACAAAGTTAATAAATGCACAAAGACAAAATATTGTTACTTCGGATCAGCATCCATTCCGGACATGAGAATCATTCCGAAATGACTTTAGCTTCGCATCTTCTTCTCTTTTGGTCCAGACAGATTCCAGACCACTCTTCACCATTGACTCCGGACCCTTTACTTCAGAACACATGAACTTAGGAATTCGGACTTAGGATTGCTAGAGGTTCACTTTCAGGTTCCAACATCATTGTTCGTCTCATATGGCCAGTAGTCCTCATAGAACCTCTACAATTTGGGGATCATTGTAGCAAACATGATACAAGCATTTTTTATTGCATCATCGTAGTGTTTTGTGTAGGAGACTAGTTGTTCAAGAGTAGCAGTGGCTTCATTGATTTCAACAAGTTTTTATTTAAGGACATACTCTTTTACCTCAAATCGAAGAGCCATCTTGATATTATGCAGCCAATCTGTTGGGTTTTGAGCACTATAACAATCCTATGGTGCACATGCAACCCTAAACGCTTTGGATCTATATTTTCTCTAATTATACATGCATTTTTCAATTCTTCCAAAGCATTCTCCTAATTAGCATACAAATTGTCAAATCAACAATACAAGTAGTTAGATTACTTACCTCTTAGAAGGACTTGTAGTTCTTGACCTTTGAAAGCTTAAGCACCTCAAGTGTGATGCCTCTAATGGTTCACAAACACCAATATGAAAGAGGAGGCTTGAGAGAATAAGTTACTTGCACAAAATTAATATCACTCTTCATGAATGTTGTGGCACACTTGTGTAACCGATTTTGGCCATGACGGGTATATTTATAGTGTGGCAAATGCTAGGGTTACACTTTGTAAACCCTAGTGGCCTTTCATATTACTAGGATCCATGGGTTAACCTCCATGGACTATCCATAGATTATCTCATTGGTTTAGCCCATCCTAAATAATCACGGATCATTAGCCTACACTATTAGAATCATTGATTTACACAATCAATCCCCATATATTTAATTAGTCTCTTTTTATCACAAAATTAATTCCAAATTAATTCTTGATCAATACTAATGAAATAATATGATTTCATATTAATATGTTATAATTGTAATATATTAATAAATCATAAATAACCTTATTCTCAAAAGTCCATCCTATCAAATTTCACTGGTGAAGGCAACCCAAAAGGACCATGCTACAATCGGGTCAAGTACATACCAGTTATAGTTATGGGCTTAGACACCAAATCCAACACAATCATTATAGTTGGTGCCACCAAAGGTCATATTGGACATGATAAAGAGTAGCGAGAAAACTGAGTGGTGGGTAGACGACGATGGAGCAGAAGCATCACCATGAATAGACATCTATAGAGAAAAGGATAGTTTTAGTTAGACGAAAATAATACTTAATATTTTAACCCATAATAAATAACTAAGGCCAGGATCCAAAATAACAATTCACAGCAAAAAGTAGGGATGTCGTTATCTTATTGCGAATTTATGAAGCTAGGTAAAAGCAATTTACCAATTTCGAACTATGAAATTCCTAGATCTTTTGAGATTCATTGAATCTATTAATAACATGTTTAATATCCGATTATGCTCTTCTATTTGTGACTAGGATACCGAGGAATGCAAACAAGATGTGAATAACCATACAAATGTTCTTGGCACTCTGGATGGCACTTATCATCTGATATTAATGTGTCGGTTAACCACACGTGCTCCATTAATCAATGATCATTTTCGAGATGCCCATTATTACTATTTATAGTCACTATATAAGGTGTATTTTAAAATTTTAAAAAAAAATACTAGGTTTAATTACAAATTCGAAATTAATAAAACTAATTCAATTTATATTATAGCAATAAAGATTAAACAATTTTCTTACCATTTACAAATTAAGCAACTAAATTTTAATCCTAATCCAATACCCTCTAATTTCGAAATTAGGGTTTATGATTTACTAAAAAATAATTATCCATATTCAGGGCATTTAAAACTAGTAATTATCAAAAACAAGTGAACCCTTCCAAAACCCTAGCAATTTCGAAAACTGAACATGGGGGCTAGGGTTTCTAAAACCCTTGCCCAAATTGAAAAATATCAAAAGGGTTTTTTTATGTTATTCAACTTTGTGCAAGATCATAGAAAACAACCGCTTTGATACCATTGATGGACCCGTACTCCTAAAAGCACATGACTTGTATGCATAGCAAAGAAGTCGCAACCTCAAGGGTTTCGTTGTCTGGAATGGCTTTTATGGTATGAATTGTGACATTTCTGATATATTCCGGTTATTTTCAATATGGTGCTCACGAGGGGATAAGGTTATGGAGGTAGAGTGGGTAGCAGGATAAGCCATGATTGACCGATGATCAGATTTGAGAGATGATTGTTACTACAGTGGCTACTGCTATCCGGGGATCTATCCACCATGATTGAGCTTTTCGAAGATCGATATGACGCACTTTCCGAGGCTACTATTGATGCATTTATCGCGGCTGTTGCGGCTACAGGGGTTCAAGGGGAGAGTGTTTTCCAGTACCGGGACTTTGAAAATAGGAAGCATTCAGAGTTCGATGGGGTCCATGACCTGCTTGTGGCGATGAGATGGTTGGAAGATGTGTAGGGTTGTTTCTTCATATGTTATGTCCTGCTGCCCAGAAGGTAAAGTGCAACGTGAACCTTCTCCGGTCAGGGGCGAAGGATTAGTGGAGATTGGCGACTAGCTCTTACTTGGGAGAAGTTCTCGAAGATGTCCCACATGAGGTATGTTCCCTTGGTGAAGAGGCAGAGGTTCGGTCAGGAGTATATGGATCTGAGACAGGGACCGAGATGGTGACGAAGATCACCAAGATGTTTACTGATAGGGCTCTTTTCTGTCCTAAGTTTGCTGCTTCTGAGCAGGCTCAGAGACCCTATACTTGAGCATGCTTAACACAGATATCCCCCAGTTTGAGTCCACCCACCTGTAACAACCCAAAATTCAAGGGTAAACAATTCATTTTTAATATAGCTAAAACATTGATACCATTTAATTCAAACATTTCAAATCATCATTAAGTAAGCCATTTATTAGAGTTCATCCCAAAATCATTCAATGCGGAAATCATAGGTGTGTGCACTGCGATCAATCTGAACCCTTCTTTTCCAAATCAATGATACTTGAAACTAAAACTGTAAACCATAAGCAGAAAGCTTAGTGTGTCTCCCAGAGCATACCCCACACACAATCCACATAACACATATCATATTAGCTATAAAAGCTACATATATCACATAAGTCATGCATACTAACATATAAGGATGAAGCAAGCTCCCCATGGTCTTATACCTTCATGCCATGGGCTCCCCCCATGGTCTTTACCTAGGAATGTCATGGGATCCCCCATATGGTCTTATATCCAACTGCCACGGGCTCCCCCCGGAGTCTTCCATGCAATAACATATATAATCAACTAGCATATCATATATCACAGAAGTCTCTATCATACTACATAACACATACATAAACATGTAAGGATGTTGTGGGCCCCCCCAGGGTCTTATACCATCATGCCATGGGTTCCCCCACATGGTCTTTACCTAGGAATGCCATGGGCTCCCCACATGGTCTTATATCCAACTGCAACGGGCTCCCTATGGGGTCTTCCATGCAAATATCACATAATCACTAGCATACCACTTAGCATAAGGCTAACTATCATACCACATATCTCTACTACAGCTAGTGTACCACATAACATAAAATAGGCCAACTTTGGTGCCTTAGACCCATTGGTTTGGTGAGAAGACTCACCTGGCACTGCTGAAGCCAAGCTGATGTTCTTATGGCTGCTACCTGGCAATTCCCCGAACTGCTACTCCTTCGGCTCCCCGAGTTATCAGAACCAAAATAAAACTTAGACCAAAATACCCTCAAAAGTAAAACTAAGTCAACCTTGGTCAAAGTCAAAGTCAATGGTCAAAGTCAACGCTCCGAGTTGATTCAACCCGCCGAGATTCTCCATCAACTAGTCAAGGTTGAAAACTCAGATTCCTGCATTTGCGATCCAACTCGTCGAGTCAACCCCTTACTCGCCGAGTTCCCTGACTACTCATGGTCGCGACTTATCACATCAACTCGTCGAGTCATCCCTCGGACTCGTCGAGTTCTACCATAGAAAACGGGACAACTCACTTCGACTTGTCGAGTTCCTCCCTAGACTCGCCGAGTCCCTTAGTTTGTTTGGGATATGTTAATGGATTAAGCCCCTACACTTCAGATCAATGTCCCAGACTTTGTCTACATGCTGGAAATGACCTCTTAAGGGTAAAGTTTCCAAGTTTACCCATTACTAGTCGTTCTTAATGGGTTTAGCTCAAACCCTAGCTCCTTAAGACTTAAGTCTTTGTCCCAAAAGTCATATTATTTCATACCAAAGCATGAAAACCGAGATCCAGATCTTAAACGCCATATGAGCACAAAGAGTCTCAGACTTTCCATCCATATATGGCCTTTTGGGCTTATCAAGGCCAAACTAACACCTTAGAGCTTGCATGGGGACTTCAATGGAATAAAGTTTGCACCTTTATTCCTTAACACTCCTCAATGATTCCAGATATGAATAGATCCTTGCCTGGGACATCCATAACCCAAGAATCAAGTTCCTTGGACTCCCCCGTAGTCTTACAACACTATCACTCCAACTGACCATTAGTGAATGCTACAGCTCCCCCGTAGTCTTACAACACTTTCATCCTAACACAAGCGCAGCCCAATGCCTGACCCCTAATTTATCAATTCGAAATGCATACAGAGTCGAGCACGCACTCGACCAATCACCCAAACTGAACTTCATCCATGACTGGAATCCTACCTGGTTCCCTCTCCTAAGGCCTGATATCTGACGTTGAGAAGACGCGATCCAATGTTGGGGAGTTTCCTGAACTCCCATCCTGCAGAATCCTATATCCAGGCAGCCACTCGGGCCATCTTCCTTTCTCCGATGGGGATGTGAAACATATCCTAGTTTCACCCTTGCTTCTGTACTGGGTACCTGGACGATTCTCCCCCACTTAGATTCAACGAAGTTCGCTCGACACATGAAAATCGAAGGATTTCCAATCCTTCTTATGTTCCAATGATCAATCTATTGACGACTGGTGCTTACCTACGCTAGTGTACCCAAGTAACCCTTCCCAAAACAACAAAATTCCTGAAAAATCTGGTTAATAATCCTTGAACCCTAACAACATCAAATAATTCCAATTGCTTAAACTGATATCACATACAGATTTCGAAGTCCAAAGGACTGATGATCTAACCAAAACCTCAACAACAACTCTCCATTCCCTCGGCAATCCCAATTGCTCTTCCAAGCATAATTACTAAGGCTACTGAAAACCAATCATAATTCCCTCATACAAGCCCTTGAATTAATCCCGACTACACCCCAGATGACATCCGAGCACTGGGAATCCGCTACTTATAAGGGTATGGCCTCGTACCACTCCACCAAAGATTCATGGTATGTAAATGGCATATAACCCTTCTTGAATACAATACCCTTGACCACAAATAGAGATGACAAACTCCCGATGCGCTTACATCATGTTGATGCAAGATAACCTCCACAAATCCAGGTAAAGCTGGAAGGAAGGAGAAAAGGGTACGTACTCCGCACCCTCGCATGTTGAAGTTACGATCTCCCTCTCATCCGTCGGTGATCCTCAAAATATTTGGAGCAGGTGCACTAACTACTCCTCTTTGATCATCGGACAGTCGACCTCCTTGTCGCCCATCTGATCATAATGAAAATATAACATGCTTGCCCCCTGTAGGCAATCCTTGCTGACATGACCCACCTTGCTACACCTATAGCAATCCAGACCCCAGAACAGATTCCGACAAGGACTCGGAACAATAACGGTACACGCAGGATCCGCTCTGCGCGGTACATCCGCCTGAGGATTTCTCAAAGATTCATTGGCATGCTGAATGGCATCTGACGACCCTTGCTAACTCACACAATAGCGGAGAACCGACCCGAGATCTAACTTATCACAATTCCAAAGTGATGCACATTCCCTATATTCACCTGAAGTGGGAGAAGATAGCATATCCGTAAACATCTGAAGGAATCCTGACCACCTCCCCCTGTATTACCTCGACCATCCTGAGGACATGGTGTTCACTTCCTTCCGTTCCCAACAACAACCCAAACCCCTGGAACGAAACTCCATCGTGTAGTTTCCACAAGTACTGCATTGAATTCGGCGCTGCTGGCCTCTCAAAAGCTGATCTGAACTCTTGGATCTCTTTCCGGGACCCTCTAATATATGTACCTGATATGGTCCCCTCTTCTCAAGGTTCTCTGAGTCAATCCCTTGCTCTCAGCTCCAAAAATCATATCATTCAAGGTATCGCACCCTTACACACCCATCAACTCAATCGTCAACGACTGAACTGCAATAGATGGAGAAACCTTTATCCTACCCGGGCTATAACTACTCCCAAGTCATAGTCTCCAATCCCGAAAGTGTAATAGAACTCAAAATCAATCCGTGTCGTCCGATACAAGAGATCCATGGCAAACTCAAAACCCTGGAAGTCCTTCCACTAACTGGTTCACCTCCGGAGCTGGGACCAAGCCCTGGTCCTTCCTCATGTGTGATCATCCTCATCTGGCAAAGCAGCTATCCTCACTATCAGAGCATAACCAAGAATTCTCCTCCCCATAAGCTTCTTAGATTTTCCAACACTCTCACTGATTCGAGTATGGATCCTATGCTTTCAGTAGTACGAGCCCATACTACCTTCCACACCTATCCATACTTTCCTCAGCAATCCTCCTGAATTCTCTAAGTCACCTACTTTACTGGTACACCAAATATCTGCTAAACAGCAACATAATACCCACCATAACAACTCCTAGGCTCCCCCTAGGTTCCTAACCTCACCCTGCCATCAGTTGCTGAAGAACTCCCCATGATGCCAACCATCCACCTCCTGGATATCGTCATATCCACTTAGCAGCTGACTCCCATGACTCAAGAGTTCCACAGAGCACAAAACAAGCAGCATTCGTGCAGTAGCACTCCGACCCAAAGGACTATCATAGAACATTCAGCCCACATATCGCAACTTGTGCTATCCACATCCATCCATCCTCACTGTCGGCTACCTTATGCATGCAAATTATACACAGATAAGGAAATAAGGCCAAATCAATTATTCTAAGGCTATAAGATCCTAACCGTACACGTAGTAGTTACTAATACCAATAATCATTCTCATTCTAGCATGACATCCAATATTCCCAAGGCTACAAGCACCACATATCAGTCCAATCTATTGCCGACTACTCAGTACTAGCATGCAAGTCTACCAGCTCATACAACATATACATGTATCTCCCCTAGCCCTAATCAAGTCATAGCAAATTACAAATGTGGGTATTCTAGGAAACTTACTTGAGCTCAGCCGATTGCATGCAGTACACCCGTTCTTGTCTTATAAATTCATTCCTTAAAACATTTTCCTTCTAAAAACTTAACTGATCCTCAGTTTGAGTTCAGACACACCCAGAAGTATGTCTGAATCCCTTAAACCAAGGCTCTAATACCAACTTGTAACGACCCAAAAATCAAGGGTAAAAATTTCATTTTTAATATAGCTAAAACATTGATACCATTTATTTCAAACATGTCAAATCATCATTAAGTAACACATTTATCAGAGTTCATCCCAAAATTCAATGAGGAAATCATAGGTGTGTGCACTGCGATCATTCCGAACCCTTCTTTTCCAAATCAATGATACCTGAAACCAAAATTGTAAACCGTAAGCACAAAGCTTATTGAGTCTCCCAGAGCATACCCTACATAGAATCCACATAAAACTTAACATATTAGGTATAAAAGCTACATATATCACATAAGTCATGCATAATAACATATAAGGATGATGTGGGCTCCCCCAGGGTCTTATACCTTCATGTCATGGGCTCCCCCATGGTCTTTACCTAGGAATACCATGGGCGCCCCCACATGGTCTTATATCCAACTGCCACGGGCTCCCCCCGGGGTCTTCCATGCAATAACATACATAATAAAATAACATATCATATATCGCAATAGTATCTATCATACTACATACCACATACATAAACATGTAAGGATGTTGTGGGCTCCCCCAGGGTCTTATATCATCATGCCATGGGCTCCCCCACATGGTCTTTACCTAGGAATGCCATGAGCTCCCCCACACGGTCTTATATCCAACTGCCACGGGCTCCCCCTGGGGTCTTCCATGCAAATATCACATAATCACTAGCGTACCACTTAGCATAAGGCTAACTATCATACCACATATCTCTACTACAGCTAGTGTACCACATAACATAAAATGGGCCGGCCTTGGTGCCTTAGAACCATTGGTATGGTGAGAAGACTCATCTGGAACTGCTGAAGCCCCGTTGATGTTCTTCCGGTTGCTACCTGGCAATTCCCCGAACTGCTACTCCTTCAACTCCCCGAGCTATCAGTACCAAAATAACACTTAGACCAAAATACCCTCAAAAGTCAAACTAGGTCAACCTTAGTCATAGTCAATGCCAATGGTCAAAGTCAACGCTCCGAGTTGACTCAACCCGTCGAGATCCTCCATCAACTCGTCGAGTTCTAAAACTGAGATCCCTGAATTCACGATCCAACTCATCAAGTCAACCCCTGACTCGCCGAGTTCCCTGACTACTCATGGTTGCGACTTATCACATTAACTCGTCGAGTCATCCCTCGGACTCGTCGAGTTCTACCATAGAAAACGGGACAACTCACTTCGACTCGTCGAATTCCTCCCTGGACTCGCCAAGTCCCTCAGTCTGATTGGGCTATCTTAATGGATTAAGCCCCTACACTTCAGATCTAAGTCCTAAACTTTGTCTACACGCTGGAAATGACCTCTTAAGGGTAAACTTTCCAACTTTACCCATTACTAGTCCTTCATAATGGGTTTAGCTCAAACCCTATCTCCTTAAGACTTAAGTCTTTGTCCCAAAACTCATATTACTTCATACCAAAGCATGAAAATCGAGATCCAGATCTTAGACACCATATAAGCATAGAGAGTCTCAGGCTTTCCTTCCATATATGGCCTTTTGGGCTTATGAATGCCAAAATAACACCTTAGAGCTTGCATGGGGACTACAATGGCATAAAGTTTTCACCTTTATGCCTTAACACTCCTCAATGATTCCAGATCTGAATAGATCCTTTCTTGGGACATCCATAACCCAAGAATCAAGTTCCTTGGACCAAAAACCCTGTAAAGTGACAAAAAAGAGATCTATCTAGCTATTAAGCAAGGTTGAGACTTGCTTACCAGAAAATGAAGAGAATGAGAAGTTATTTCTGGATCTACAAACCTTTTCTTGAATCCCCCAAGCTTCTCCTTCCTCTTCAAGCTTCAAAGCACTCAAGAACACTCAATAATGACTCACTATAGCATTAGTGTTCGAGATCTAAGGTTTGGACAGTGGGGGCTAAGAATGGGGCTGAAAGGTGGAGAATAAGATGCTTAAATAGGAGACATAATCCCGAATTTAGGGTTTCTGAAACCCTGACCAACTCGTCGAGTAGGTCTTCAAACCAAAGCATGAAAATCGAGATCCAGATCTTAGACACCATATAAGCACAGAGAGTCTCAGGCTTTCCTTCCATATATGGCCTTTTGGGCTTATCAATGTCAAACTAACAGCTTAGATCTTGCATGGGACTTCAATGGCATAAAGTTTGCACCTTTATGCCTTAACACTCCTCAATGATTCCAGATCTGAATAGATCCTTGCTTGCGACATCCATAACTCAAGAAACAAGTTCCTTGGACCAAAAACCTCGTAAAGTGACAAATAAGAGATCTATCAAGCTATTAAGCAAGGTTGAGACTTGCTTACTAGAAAATGAAGAGAATGAGAAGTTATTTATGGATCTACAAGCCTTGGCTTGAATCCCCCAAGCTTCTCCTTCTTCTTCAAGCTTCATAACACTCGAGAACACTCAATAACGGCTCACTATAACATTAGGGTTCGATATGTAGGGTTTGGACAGTGGGGGCTAAGAATGGGGCTGAAAGGTGGAGAATAAGATGCTTAAATAGGAGACACAAACCCGAATTTAGGGTTTCTCATACCCTGACCAACTCGTCGAGTAGGTCTTCCCGACTCGTCAAGTAGGTCCTTCCTACCTGCGTCCTGATCTTGATTCTACTCGTCGAGTCACCCCCCTTGGACTCGGCGAGTAGACCTTCTTTACTTGTGGTTTTCTTCCTTTAATTAGCCTTTGGATTTCGGGTGTTACACCAATGTTGGTACTCTCGCTGAGCTGCAGGAGGCCGCGACGAGGCAGGAGATTGAGATAGAGCTACATGAGAGGGAGCTGGAATAGGTTCCTATGCAGTCACAGCCAGCAGCGAAATGGTTCAAACCCGCTGATTTGAGATCTGGAGGACAGAGGGGCCACGCTTGTGGCAAGTATGGCAAGGTTCATGATGGTGCTTGTCGATCTTTGTCTGGATGCCACAAATGTGGCAAGGAGGGGCATTATGCCAAGGATTATCGTTAGAAGGCCCCAGTACCAAGCACCAGAATCTGTTACCATTATGATCAGGTTGGCCATATTAAGACAAATGCCCCTTGCTCACTGCACGACCGACGCAGGCTCCAACACCGGCTACCTTGAGGATCATAGATGGGCGCCAAAAGTAAGACAGGGCCCCCGAGGGCTTGAGGTCATGCTTTTATGCTCACTATAGAGGAGGCTAGGGTGGTACTGGACGTTGTTACTGATGGGTTTTAAGCATTCTAACACTCCTATGGTGTACATGCAACCCTAGAAACCTTGGATCTATGTTTGACTAAGATACATGCAAATAATTATTTTTCCAAGGTTCTTATCCTAACAAGCATGGCATGGGGTACTTGAATCAAATAAAACTAGTAGAATTACTTACCTTGTAGTAGTAGTTGATTGCTTGGAGTTTGAGAGCCTAGCACCAATAATGTGGATGCCTCAAATGGAAGTTACAAATCACCACAAACTTGGAAACTTGAGAGAATAGTCACAAAATTCTTGAAATCGGCCCTCTTAGTTTACACACATCAACTAGTGCTATTTCAAGAACCAAAGCCTCCTTTATATAGTGTGGTGGATTAGGGTTACATCCATGTAAACCCTAATACCCATGTCTTTTCATTTCCATGAGATCCATGGGTTAAAGCTCCATGGAGTATCCATGGACTTTCCATGCAAGCCTAGCCCATTCCAAATAAGCATTAGCCCACACTATATAAATACAAGAGCCCATATTTAATTAGTCATACTTTTGATCTCTAAATTAATTCTAAATTAATTATAGATCAACACTAATTAAATAATATGATTTTATATTAATATATTAGAACTTATAATATATTAATAAATCATAACTTATACTATTCTCAAAAGATTGTCCGTAAATTGTTCGGGTGAAGTGCAACCCAAATGGACCATGCCGGGTCGGGTCAAGTACATACCAAATATAGTTATGGACTTAGACACTATCTCCAATAGTCTCCCACTTGGATAAGTCTAATAACTATAGTTGCAAGTATGACTTCAGGAACCGATCAACAATCGTAGCTCTTAAAACTCTGTTGAACTATGAAGCGCCATTTTAGATAAGTGATCATATAATCCTCTGTTCTAGATATCAGCCGGACAAATACATGGAACATGGTCTTGCTTATTGTCCAACATTTGTTTCCCGATTTCCGATTTGTTTGACATAGAACTTAACTGAACACATCAATTTAGTTTTGACCGGGCCCGATACATAGGTCAAAACAAAATCATCGAGGGGCCCAGATATCGCTTCTAATTCTAGAAGGAACATATAAACTTTGACTCATATGTTTGCTCTACTACTTGTTGAATTACACACAAAAGCACGGTTTATAACATCGAGTTACCAATGCGTTTTCGTGCAATCAATGCATAACCAACTCATAGGCAACAAATCATATCTGTAGGTTTGAAGACTTATATGATATTACCGTCTCACTATCACTCAAGATAAATTCCATGAAGTGATACAAGTGAGCGTTGGTTGAATCCAATACTCAGAACTTATGAGCAGTGCTGTAGCCCCGCTTTGTCTAACATCTTAGACCTCTACAAGCCAACCCATGACAGTCTTGATTCATATCTACTTCCAACATATGACCGACTGTGGAGAGTTTGAATAATATGATATAAACCATAACATAATTATTCTGGAAGTCAAAACATGCAAAAAGAAATAATAGTAAATGATTGACAAGAGATAGCAACACTTTACTCATAAATAACAACTTTTATTTATCATCAAATGTCAATTACATTTTACAAATTTCAAGATTATCTAACTACCAAAACTAATATCATCCTTCAACCCTATGCTCCGAGCATGCTGGAGATGCTTAGGCCGAGTCAGTCCCTTCGTGAGGGGATCTGCTGGGTTCTCATCCGATGATACCCTCTTTGCCACGAGGATTCCTTCTTCTATTCGATGTCTAATGAAGTGATATTTTCTGTCAATGTGTCTGGATCTCCCATGATCTCTTGGTTCCTTGGCTAAGGCAACCGCACTATTGTTGTCATAGAAAATCTCCATTGGCTCCTTTATAGCTGGTACAACTCCAAGGTCTCCGATGAAGTTCTTTAGCCATATAGCCTACTTTGCTGCCTCGCTTGCTGCTATATACTCTGATTCACAAGTGGAATCAACCACTGTCTCCTGCTTGGAACTTTTCCAAGTAATTGCCCCTCCGTTTAGAGTAAACACCCAGCCCGACTGAGAGCGGAAATTATCCCTGTCAGTCTGAAAGCTAGCATCACTGTACCCTACAACTCTCAAGTCCTCACTGCCACCGAGGGTAAGGACCCAGTCCTTAGTCCTCCGTAGGTACTTGAGGATATTCTTTACCGCTGTCCAGTGTGCCTTTCCAGCGTTCCCCTGATACCTGCTAACCACGCTCAAAGCAAAGGCTACATCAGGTCGAGTACACGTCATAGCATACATGATCGATCCTACAGCTGAAGCATAAGGTATTCGACTCATTTCTGCTATCTCAACCTCAATACTAGGGCTTTGTGTCTTACTTAATCTGGCGTTACTCTGGATGGGTAACTCTCCTTTCTTGGAGTTATGCATGTTGAACCTTTTCAACACTTTGTCCACATAGGTGCTTTGACTAAGTCCAATTAGTCTTTTACTCCTCTTTCTCAAAATCCTTATCCCTAGGATATAGGCAGCTTCTCCAAGGTCCTTCATAGCGAAACACTTCCCAAGCCAGGACTTTATTTCCTTCAGGGTTGGGATGTCATTTCCTATGAGTAGTATGTCATCCACATACAATACCAAAAAGCTGACTATACTCCCACTAGCCTTGTTATAGACACAAGATTCATCTTCACTCCTTGAAAAGCCAAATTCTTTGACTTTCTCATCAAAGCAAAGATTCCATCTGCGAGGTGCATGTTTTAATCCATAAATGGATTTCTCGAGCTTATACACTCTACTGTGGTACTCTGTACTGACAAAACCCTCTGGCTGAACCATGTAAACATCTTCAGCCAACTTTCCATTAAGGAAAGCGGTTTTGACATCCATTTGCCATATTTCATAATCATGAAATGCAGCAATGGCTAACAGAACCCTAATAGACTTAATCTTGGCCACTGGTGAAAAGGTCTCATCATAACCAACTCCTGGAGTTTGAGAGTAACCCTTTGCAACCAGTCGTGCCTTATAAGTGTGTACATTACCATCTATGTCGGTCTTCTTCTTGAAGATCCATTTGCACCCAACTATCTTACGATCAGGTACATTGTCAACCAAGTTCCAAACTTGATTGTCATACATGGACTGTATCTCGCTATCCATAGCCTCTTTCCATTTAGCAGCCTCAGGGCCTGCCATCGCTTCCGTGTAGCCGTTAGGCTCATCCAGATTTACCAGTGTGTTATCACTGATAAGTGTCTCACCTTCTGCAGTAATATGAAAACCATAATAATGCTCAGGTGCATTCCTAACTCTGGTGGAACGCCTCAGAGGTATAGATTCTTCAGTCGGATCAACAGGAGTTTCCTCCTCAGGTTGAGGGCTAGGGTTTGAGGTTCCTTCACCACTTGACTCTTGAATTTCCTCAAGGTCAATTTGCCTCCCACTGTCTCCTTGGCTCATGAATTCTCTCTGTCGAAAGAATCCTCTTCTTACTACAAAGACCACATTATCACTGGGTCTTTAGAAGATGTAACCAAAGGATTTCTGTGGGTAGCCGATGAAAATACACCTTTCGCTTCAGGGTTCGAGCTTATCGTGAGTCTCGCGTCTCACGAAAGCCTCGCAACCCCAAATCTTGATGTGGTCTAGATTGGGAACTTTTCCAGTCCACAACTCGTGAGGTGTTTTGGCAACCTTCTTTGTAGGGACTAGATTAAGGATATGGGCGGCAGTCTCTAAGGCATACCCCCAAAATGAGATTGGTAGCGAAGCTCGACTCATCATGGAACGAACCATGTCCAACAAGGTCCGATTGCGCCTCTCAGCTACACCATTGAAATGTGGTGTCCTAGGAGGTGTCAATTATGAGACACTCCCACATTCCTTAAGATGCTCAAGGAACTCAGTACTAAGATACTCACCACCACGATCGGATTGAAGCATCTTAATGTTCCTGCCCAACTGATTCTCCACTTCTTGCTTAAACTCTTTGAATTTGTCAAAGGTTTCTGACTTATGCTTGATTAGGTAGACATATCCATATCTACTAAAATCATCAGTAAAAGTCACATAGAACCGATTAGCATCTCTTGTGGCGGTTCTGAAGGGTCCACACACATCCGTGTGTATGAGGTCCAACAAACCTTCAACCCTAGCACAAGTGCCAGTAAAATGTGACTTTGTCATTTTACCAAGCAAACAAGATTCACAACTATCATCTGACTTTAGGTCAAATGACTCCAAGACTCCATCCTTTTGGAGTTGGCCTATGCGCTTCTTGCTTACATGTCCAAGACGACAATGCCATAAGGATGCTTTATCTAAGCTAGTGGAAGAGTTAATACACAATACATTATTTCCTAGATTATCTACAACAAATACAGTTTCATACACGCCATCACAAGGTAATGCTTTAAAATAAAGAACATTATTAAAGAAAGCATCAATACTACCATTATTATTATCAAAATAAAAGGTAAAACCTTGTTTATACAATGCATGAAAGGAAATAACATTTCTTGCCATTTCTGGCGAATAATAACATTTATTCAAATATAATGTAAACCCACTATTTAGCACTAAGGAATAAACTCTTATCTTGGTGACAGGTGAAGCTTTCCTGTTTCCCATGATCAAGTTTATCTTTCCCTGCTCCACATTCTCACTTTTTTTTGTCCCTGCAAATCAGAACATATGTGAATACCACAACCTGTATCAAGGACCCAAGACTTAGAATGAGGTGAGTTATTAGACAATATAGTATATATACCTGCATGGTTGGGTTTTACTTTCCCATCCTTCACATCTTGCTGGTACTTTGGGCAGTTTCGCTTCCAGTGCGATTTTTCATGGCACTAGAAGCATTCAGCCTCATTAGGGTTAGCAGAAGGAGTGACAAAACCTTTTCTTGGTTTTGCTTGAAGAGGAGCCTTCAAGGGTCTTACCCTTGGTACCCTTAGAAGGGTTCTTTCTCTTTTTCCCTTTGCCATGCCCGATTGCCAAGACATTGGCCGCAGTTGGAGTAGGAGTAGGAGTAGTAACAACCGACTTACCCTTTAGACCACTTTCGGCGGTCTTCAAGAGTCCTTGACGTTTACTGAGGGTGACTTCTTCCTTGTTCATGTGATATGTCATGCGGAATTGATCATAACACGATGACAAGGAGTGCAAAATGATGTCTATTGCTAACTCCTCAGGGAAGTTCACATTCAGCTTTAGTAAACGGTCCACATACCTTTGCATTTTCTGCATGTGGCCCGTGATGGGTTCACCATCCTTCATTCGGGTTGTTATCATGGAGGAGATTATTTCATATCGCTCTTGACGAGCACTTTGATAGTAGCGGTCCATCAAGTCCTGGTGCATCTCAAAAGGATAATAGTCCTCATAGGACTTTTGGAGCTCGGCTGTCATGGTGGCCATCATGATGCATGACACTTTTGTAGCATCTCTTTCATGTACCTCATATTCAGCAAGCTCTTCAGGAGTAGCAGTTGGCTCGAGTACCTTCAGCTCCTTGTCGACAACATATTCTTTGTTCTCATACCGAGTGACCATCCTGATGTTTCTGATCCAATCTGTAAAGTTGGACCCATCAAAGATGACTATCCCACAAAGATTCATGAGAGAGAAGGAGCTAGTAGGGTTTGAGCCAGAAGCATTGTTATTGGAAGACATCTGAAAAGAAGAGGGAATAGATTAGATTATATATAGAGATAGTCCTTAACAAAACACCCAAATGTAATATTAAGGCTAGGACCCAACACAATATTTTATAACTTAGAAGAGGGATGCCGTAATCTAAGCTATAAGATATTTGAAGGTAGGTGAATGACGATTCACCAATTTCCACCATGAAAAACAAAATATTTAATTAGGTTTTAATTGGTTTAGAAACTCCTAGATTCTTTGAGATTCATTGAACTTTCTTCAATGGCATGTTTCAATCTCGAGTGTGCCCTTCAAGTTTTGTGACTGGGATGCCGAGGATCACAAAACAAGGTGTGAAGTAACCATGCAAATTACTTGGTACCCTTAATGTATTACCCCTGAATCAATGTGCCGGTTAACCACACACGCTCCATCGATACTATGATAAACATTAAGTCACCCTTTACCTACCTTGTTAAGTTCAAGTTAGTGTGCCGGTTAACCACACACGCTCCACTAACGACTTAAACAAAGTGTAAAGTGTAATTTCATGGATTAACACCTTATTCACATTTTCCTAAAATAACTAAGATTGGGAATTCAAGGAAGCGGTGGGTGAGAGTGGACACCCATTAAGTTGCCATTTTATAGGCAACAACCTTATACCCCCCTTATAGACCGGCTTCGTGAATGAGGCGTACTAGCGGTAAGACGACTTGATCTTATACATATATAAATATTATTAAACTTATAATATTATAAAGTATAAGGGTTGAATTTTAACTTTTAAAATTCTAGGGGTTGGAACTAAAGTTTTTAATATGACTTTACATGTTCCAACACTTGAGGGCAAGTTTTGTAAACTTTCAAAACTTTTCATTTCTCAGAACTTATGAGTTAATGGTTATTAAAAATGAAGACTCTTCATTTTTTGTAACCTATGTGTTCTTTTAATGGTTATTTATAAATGTGACTTTTGGTTATCCATAACTTAAGAACTAGTTATGATCTTCTAAACTCATATGTTTATGAATGTTCATATCAAAAATTTCAAGAATCATAAGTACATATACAAAACTTGAAATTTTGATATGAGCTTTTGAACAAAACTTCGATTTTCAAGTTTTTTTTTTTTTGCATCAAGTATGAAATAAACAAACCAGGCTCTGATACCACTGATGGGTTTTGAGCATTCTAACACTCCTATGGTGTACATGCAACCCTAGAAACCTTGGATCTATGTTTGACTAAGATACGTGCAAATAATTATTTTTCGAAGGTTCTTATCCTAACTAGCATGGCATGGGGTACTTGAATCAAATAAAACTAGTAGAATTACTTACCTTGTAGTAGTATTTGATTGCTTGGAGTTTGAGAGCCCAACACCAATAATGTGGATGCCTCAAATGGAAGTCACAAATCACCACAAACTTGGAAACTTGAGAGAATAGTCACAAACTTCTTGAAATCGGCCCTCTTAGTTTACACACATCAACTAGTGCTATTTCAAGAACCAAAGCCTCCTTTATATACTGTGGTGGATTAGGGTTACATCCATGTAAACCCTAATACCCATGTCTTTTCATTTCCATGAGATCCATGGGTTAAAGCTCCATGGAGTATCCATGGACTTTCCATGCAAGCCTAGCCCATTCCAAATAAGCATTAGCCCACACTATATAAATACAAGAGCCCATATTTAATTAGTCATACTTTTGATCTCTAAATTAATTCTAAATTAATTATAGATCAACACTAATTAAATAATATGATTTTATATTAATATATTAGAACTTATAATATATTAATAAATCATAACTTATACTATTCTCAAAAGATTATCCGTAAATTGTTCGGATGAAGTGCAACCCAAATGGACCATGCCGGGTCGGGTGAAGTACATACCAAATATAGTTATGGACTTAGACACTATCTAGAACAGTTACTCATATGTTTCTATTTATTATTTTGTCAGTTATTTCATGTTATGGTTATGTTTATGATTCTGCTAGGTACCTTCATAGTGAATTCGTTGCCCGCTCTTGTACTTTTAAACTTAGGTGCGAGTCAGTTCTTTTTATCTTAGTCTTTTAGGTAGGGTATTGATATGACTATTGGAGAGTTGGAGTGTCTGTTGTGGGTTTCTATCACCAATGAACATGGGGTTTCTGCATCGAGCATCTATCAGGGTTTTGTCTTGGAGATTTTTGGGGTGCCTTATCCGATCGATCTGATTCTTGTCCCCATGGGGATGTATGCGTGATAGTAGGGATGGATTGGTTGAACAAGTTTGGGGATATGATTGACTGCAAGGGTCATTGGGTGGTAGTTTGAACCCTAAATGGGGTAGAACTGGTTATTTACGGAGAGGGTACCAGGATTGGGTTAGCCTTTTGTTCTGCTGCCAAGGCTCGACAGTATATTCAACATGGTTGTATGGGTTATCTTACGTATGTAGTTGATACTCGTGTTGGGAAGCAGACTTCAGTCTCAGATGTACCAGCTGTTAGGGAGTTTTCAGATGTATTTCCAGAGGATTTAACCGGTTTTCCTCCTGAGAGACATGTTGAGTTCATGACCAATTTGGTTCTAGGTGTGGCTCTGATTGCTAAGGTGTCGTACTAGTTCAGACCATCAGAGATGCAGGAGTTGTCCTCTTAGCTTCAGGAGCTGCTGGGCAAGTAACTAATTATACTGAGCAGTTCGTAGGGGGAGCATTGATTTTGTTCATCAAGAAGAAGGATGGTTCACACCGGATATGCATTGATTAACAGGAGTTGAACAAGTTGACGGTGAAGAACCGTTACCTAGTTTTGCAGATTGATGACCTCTTCGATCAGTTACAGGGTGCATCTTGGTTCTCCAATAACAATTTGAGGTTGTGCTATCATCAGATGAGGGTTAGAGAGGAGGACGTGGAGAAGACCCATTTCAGACTCCTTATGGCCATTATAAGTTCGTGGTGAAGCCATTTGGGCTCACCAATACGATTGTGACATTTATGAATTTGATGAATCAGGTATGAAGGACGATGATCGATCGATCAATTATTGTTTTCATTGATGATATCTTGGTGTATTCCAAGACTAGGGAGCAGCATAAGGAGCACCTCCAACAGCTTCTGGGAGTTTTGAGGCGACAATGGTTGTATGCCAAGTTCTCGAAGTGTTTGTTTTGGTTATGATAGGTCCAGTTGTTGGGGCATCCTTTTAACCAAAACGGGACTTTGGTCGATCTGACCAAGATTAAGGCTGTGATGCAGTGGGAGGTTCCGAAGTATCCCTTAGATATCAGGAGTATCTTGGGATTAGAAAGGTATTGTCGGAGATTTATTCAGGACTTCTCCAAGATTGTGGTACACCTC
Source organism: Lactuca virosa (assembly GCF_052849685.1). Taxonomy (NCBI): domain Eukaryota; kingdom Viridiplantae; phylum Streptophyta; class Magnoliopsida; order Asterales; family Asteraceae; genus Lactuca; species Lactuca virosa. Next base: position 410,766,958 of record NC_136428.1, on the reverse strand, counting down.
ACTTGTCTGACGAGGAAGAGCATGGATATCTACTTGGGGCCTGAGCAGCAGGCTGCATTCAAGACACTGAGACAGAAGTTGTGTGAGGCCCCAGTGTTGACCTCCCTGAGGGTGTTGAGGATTTTTTCGTGTATTGTGATGCATCCATCACTGATTTGGGGGTGGTGCTTATGCAACTAGGGAGATTTATTGCTTATGCTTCTCGGCAGCTGAAGTCGCATAAGGGTTGTTATCCTTTTATGATTTGGAATTGGGAGCAGTGGTGTTTGCTCTCAAGATTTGGTGGCATTATCTGTATGGGGTTCGTTGTACTATTTACACAGATCACAAGAGTTTGATATATCTCATGGATCATCCAAATCTAAACATGAGGTAACGCATGTGCCTTGATGTAGTCAAAGATTATGACTATGAGATTTTGTATCACCCGAGGAAAGCGAATGTAGTCGCTGATGCTTTGAGCCACAAGACAACTAGTTCTGCCGTTAAGAGCCTATGTATGAGGCTTTCGATAGATTCGCCATTGTTGGATTTGATTAGGGAGACTCAGGCTAAGGGAGTCAAGAAGGAGAATTGGAAACAATAGAGACTCAGGGGGTAAGATTGACAAGTTTGCTACTGACTATCATGGATTATTGACCTGGTATGGGCGGGTTTGGGTGCCAGACTTCAGTAGGATAAGGCAGACTGTTTTGGAAGAGGCACACAAGTCCAGGTTCTCAATACACCCTGAATCCACCAATATGTATCAAGATTTGAGACTTAGTTATTGATGGTCGTGCATAAAGAGAGAGATGTGTTGGAAGAGGCGTACAAGTCTAGGCTTTCAATACACCCTGAATCCACCAAGACGTATGGGGATTTGAGACTTAGTTACTGGTGGTCGTGCATGAAGAGAGAGATAACATGGTATGTTGAGAGGTGCTTGACCTGTCGGATACTCAAGGCCAAGCACCAGAGACCGCATGGCAAGCTTCGGCCTTTGGAGGTGCCCATGTGGAAATAGGAACAAATCACCATGGATTTCATCACCAAATTACTGCTTATGGCTAAGGCGTTTGAAGCGATTTGGGTAATAGTGGAACGGTTGACCAAGACTACCCATGTGTTAGCCATCCGCGAGATCTCGTCGGCCAAGAAATTGGTCAATGTTTATGTGTGCAAGATTATCGCTCGACATGGTGTATCGGTTTCTATTGTTTTCGACAGGGATGTTTGGTTTACCTCACGATTTTGGCAGAGGTTCCACGAGAAACTGGGCATGAGGTTGCATTCTAGCATCGCTTATCATCCACAGATGGATGGTCAGAGCGAGCAGACCATTCAGACGCTAGAGGATATATTATGAGCCTGTGTGATTGCTTTTGGTGGGAGTTGGTGATAGGTTTTGAGAATTCTAACACTCCTAAGCGTACATGCAACCCTAGAAAACCTTGGATCTATGTTTGTCTAAAATACATGCAAAATACTTTTTCCAAGGTTCATAATCCTATCTAGCATACATGGGGAACTTTAAACATAAAAGATGGCTAGAATTACATACCTTGTAGTTGATTTGATTCCTTGAAAACCTTGAGAGCCTAGAACCCCAAGTGTGATGCCTCAAATGTTTCACACAACACCAAATGCTCTTGGAATAAACTTTGAGAGAATTGTATAACACTTGAAATCGGTTATAGGGTGCATCTTGGTTCTCCAATAACAATTTGAGGTTGGGATATCATCAGATGAGGGTTAGAGAGGAGGACGTGGAGAAGACCCATTTCAGACTCCTTATGGCCATTACAAGTTCGTGGTGAAGCCATTTGGGCTCAACAATACGATTGCGACATTTATGAATTTGATGAATCAGGTATGCAGGACGATGATCGATCGATCATTTATTGTTTTCATTGATGATATATTGGTGTATTCCAAGACTAGGGAGCAACATAAGGAGCACCTCCGACAGCTTCTGGGAGTTTTGAGGCGAGAATGGTTGTATGCGATGTTCTCGAAGTGTTTGTTTTGGTTATGATAGGTCCAGTTGTTGGGGCATCCTTTTAACCAAAAAGGGACTTTGGTCGATCTGACCAAGATTGAGGCTGTGATGCAGTGGGAAGTTCTGAAGTATCCCTTAGATATCAGGAGTATCTTGGGATTAGAAAGGTATCGTCGGAGATTTATTCAGGACTTCTCCAAGATTGTGGTACACCTCACTCGTCTGACGAGGAAGATCATGGATATCTACTTGGGGCCTGAGCAGCAGGCTGCATTCGAGACACTAAGACAGAAGTTGTGTGAGGCCCCAGTGTTGACCTCCCTGAGGGTGTTGAGGATTTTTTCGTGTATTGTGATGCATCCATCACTGGTTTGGGGGTGGTGCTTATGCAACTAGGGAGATTTATTGCTTATGCTTCTCGGCAGCTGAAGTCGCATAAGGGTTGTTATCCTTTTATGATTTGGAATTGGGAGCAGTGGTGTTTGCTCTCAAGATTTGGTGGCATTATCTGTATGGGGTTCGTTGTACTATTTACATAGATCACAAGAGTTTGATATATCTCATGGATCATCCAAATCTAAACATGAGGTAACGCATGTGCCTTGATGTAGTCAAAGATTATGAATATGAGATTTTGTATCACCCGAGGAAAGCGAATGTAGTCGCTGATGCTTTGAGCCACAAGACAACTAGTTCTGCCGTTAAGAGCCTATGTATGAGGCTTTCGATAGATTCACCATTGTTGGATTTGATTAGGGAGACTCAGGCTAAGGGAGTCAAGAAGGAGAATTGGAAACAATAGAGACTCAGGGGGTAAGATTGACAAGTTTGCTACTGACTATCATGGATTATTGACCTGGTATGGGCGGGTTTGGGTGCCAGACTTGAGTAGGATAAGGCAGACTGTTTTGGAAGAGGCACACAAGTCCAGGTTCTCAATACACCCTGAATCCACCAATATGTATTGAGATTTGAGACTTAGTTATTGATGGTCGTGTATACAGAGAGAGATGTGTTGGAAGAGGCACACAAGTCTAGGCTTTCAATACACCCTGAATCGACCAAGACGTATGGGGATTTGAGACTTAGTTACTGGTGGTCGTGCATGAAGAGAGAGATAGCATGGTATGTTGAGAGGTGCTTGACCTGTCGGATACTCAAGGCCAAGCACCAGAGACCGCATGGCAAGCTTCGGCCTTTGGAGGTGCCCATGTGGAAATGGGAACAAATCACCATGGATTTCATCACCAAATTACTGCTTACGGCTAAGGCGTTTGAAGCGATTTGGGTAATAGTGGACCGGTTGACCAAGACTACCCATGTGTTAGCCATCCGCGAGATCTCATCGGCCAAGAAATTGGTCAATGTTTATGTGTGCAAGATTATCGCTCGACATGGTGTATCGGTTTCTATTGTTTTCGACAGGGATGTTTGGTTTACCTCACGATTTTGGCAGAGGTTCCACGAGAAACTGGGCATGAGGTTGCATTCTAGCATCGCTTATCATCCACAGATGGATGGTCAGAGCGAGCAGACCATTCAGACGCTAGAGGATATATTATGAGCCTGTGTGATTGCTTTTGGTGGGAGTTGGTGATAGGTTTTGAGAATTCTAACACTCCTAAGCGTACATGCAACCCTAGAAAACCTTGGATCTATGTTTGTCTAAAATACATGCAAAATACTTTTTCCAAGGTTCATAATCCTATCTAGCATACATGGGGAACTTTAAACATAAAAGATGGCTAGAATTACATACCTTGTAGTTGATTTGATTCCTTGAAAACCTTGAGAGCCTAGAACCCCAAGTGTGATGCCTCAAATGTTTCACACAACACCAAATGCTCTTGGAATAAACTTTGAGAGAATTGTATAACACTTGAAATCGGTTATAGGGTGCATCTTGGTTCTCCAATAACAATTTGAGGTTGGGATATCATCAGATGAGGGTTAGAGAGGAGGACGTGGAGAAGACCCATTTCAGACTCCTTATGGCCATTACAAGTTCGTGGTGAAGCCATTTGGGCTCAACAATACGATTGCGGCATTTATGAATTTGATGAATCAGGTATGCAGGACGATGATCGATCGATCATTTATTGTTTTCATTGATGATATATTGGTGTATTCCAAGACTAGGGAGCAACATAAGGAGCACCTCTGACAGCTTCTGGGAGTTTTGAGGCGAGAATGGTTGTATGCCATGTTCTCGAAGTGTTTGTTTTGGTTATGATAGGTCCAGTTGTTGGGGCATCCTTTTAACCAAAAAGGGACTTTGGTCGATCTGACCAAGATTGAGGCTGTGATGCAGTGGGAAGTTCCGAAGTATCCCTTAGATATCAGGAGTATCTTGGGATTAGAAAGGTATCGTCGGAGATTTATTCAGGACTTCTCCAAGATTGTGGTACACCTCACTCGTCTGACGAGGAAGATCATGGATATCTACTTGGGGCCTGAGCAGCAGACTGCATTCGAGACACTGAGACAGAAGTTGTGTGAGGCCCCAGTGTTGACCTCCCTGAGGGTGTTGAGGATTTTTTCGTGTATTGTGATGCATCCATCACTGGTTTGGGGGTGGTGCTTATGCAACTAGGGAGATTTATTGCTTATGCTTCTCGGCAGCTGAAGTCGCATAAGGGTTGTTATCCTTTTATGATTTGGAATTGGGAGCAGTGGTGTTTGCTCTCAAGATTTGGTGGCATTATCTGTATGGGGTTCGTTGTACTATTTACATAGATCACAAGAGTTTGATATATCTCATGGATCATCCAAATCTAAACATGAGGTAACGCATGTGCCTTGATGTAGTCAAAGATTATGACTATGAGATTTTGTATCACCCGAGGAAAGCGAATGTAGTCGCTGATGCTTTGAGCCACAAGACAACTAGTTCTGCCGTTAAGAGCCTATGTATGAGGCTTTCGATAGATTCACCATTGTTGGATTTGATTAGGGAGACTCAGGCTAAGGGAGTCAAGAAGGAGAATTGGAAACAATAGAGACTCAGGGGGTAAGATTGACAAGTTTGCTACTGACTATCATGGATTATTGACCTGGTATGGGCGGGTTTGGGTGCCAGACTTCAGTAGGATAAGGTAGACTGTTTTGGAAGAGGCACACAAGTCCAGGTTCTCAATACACCCTGAATCCACCAATATGTATTGAGATTTGAGACTTAGTTATTGATGGTCGTGTATACAGAGAGAGATGTGTTGGAAGAGGCACACAAGTCTAGGCTTTCAATACACCCTGAATCGACCAAGACGTATGGGGATTTGAGACTTAGTTACTGGTGGCCGTGCATGAAGAGAGAGATAGCATGGTATGTTGAGAGGTGCTTGACCTGTCGGATACTCAAGGCCAAGCACCAGAGACCGCATGGCAAGCTTCGGCCTTTGGAGGTGCCCATGTGGAAATGGGAACAAATCACCATGGATTTCATCACCAAATTACTGCTTACGGCTAAGGGGTTTGATGCGATTTGGGTAATAGTGGACCGGTTAACCAAGACTACCCACTTGTTAGCCATCCGCGAGATCTCGTCGGCCAAGAAATTGGTCAATGTTTATGTGTGCGAGATTATCGCTCGACATGGTGTTTCCGTTTCTATTGTTTTCGACAGGGATGTTTGGTTTACCTCACGATTTTGGCAGAGGTTCCATGAGAAACTGGGCATGAGGTTACATTCTAGCATCGCTTATCATCCACAGATGGATGGTCAGAGCGAGCAGACCATTCAGACGCTAGAGGATATATTATGAGCCAGTGTGATTGCTTTTGGTGGGAGTTGGTGATGGGTTTTGAGAATTCTAACACTCCTAAGTGTACATGCAACCCTAGAAAACCTTGGATCTATGTTTGTCTAAAATACATGCAAAATACTTTTTCCAAGGTTCATAATCCTATGTAGCATACATGGGGAACTTTAAACATAAAAGATGGCTAGAATTACATACCTTGTAGTTGATTTGACTCCTTGAAAACCTTGAGAGCCTAGCACCCCAAGTGTGATGCCTCAAATGTTTCACACAACACCAAATGCTCTTGGAATAAACTTTGAGAGAATTGTATAACACTTGAAATCGGCCTTGCCCTCTTGTCTCACTAGTGTAGCCGATTTTGGTTGTTATAAGTATGCTTATATAGTATGTTGCATTAGGGTTACACCATGTAAACCCTAATGTAACATGGATCTTCATTTCCAAAACCCATGGGTTTGTAACTCCCATGGAGCATCCTATGGACCTTAGCCCAACTAGATAATCCATGGAGCATCTAGCCCACTATACAAGTATGGAAGATTTACACAATCAACCCATATATTTAATTAGTCTCCTTTTTGATCACTTAATTAATTCTAGATTAATTCTTGATCATTACTAATCAAATAATATTATTAATATATTAGAACTTATAATATATTAATAAACCATAAGTGTTATTTCTCTCATTTGTGTCTATCCAAATGCATGATGCAATGTAACCCAAATGGACCATGTCAGGTCGGGTCAAGTACATACCAAAAATAGTTATGGACTTAGACACCTTATCCAACAGTTGGGACTCCTACCTTCCCCTAGATCAGTTTTCTTACAACAACAGCTAACACACCAGCATTGGTGCACCGCCCTTCCAGCTTCTCTATCGGAGGAAGTGTCGTACCCCAGTATGTTGGGGAGAGGTGGGTAATAGATTCTTGGGAAGGACTGAGGTAGCCCTTCGGATAACAAAGCTCATTCATAATATTAGGCAGAGACTTCATACAACTCAGAGACGACAAAAGAGTTATGCCGACAAACGACGATCTGAGTTGGAGTTCCATGTTGGCGACATGGTTTTGCTGAAGGTATCATCCTGGACGGGTGTAATATGCTTCAGGAAGAGGGATAAGTTGGGGCCCCAGTATATTGGGCCATTACGTGTGATTTCCAGGGTTGGCAAGGTAGATTATAGGTGGATTTTTCTGAGGAGCTTAATCAGATTCACAACACCTTCCATGTGTCTCAACTTTGAAAGTGTGTGGCAGATGAATCAACGGTTGTTCCTTTAGACGATGTTTAGGTTGATGATTGTTTGAATTACATTGAGAGACCAGTGGAGATTTTGGATCGGAAGACGAAGGCCCTGCACAATAGGGTGGTGTCCTTAATCAAGGTTCAGTGGCAGCATCCGAAGGGATCCAAATGGATGTGGGAACCCGAGACTGATATGCAGGAGCATTACCCTAATTTGTTCATAGCAGCGGACTTGGAGGATGAAGTCTAGTTCAAGTGGGGGAGAATTGTAACATCCCGATGTTAAGATATTTCCAAATTTTAACCCTAAGTATGGATATTTTTGCATTTTGGCCCTTGTGTATGAGAAGTGTTGAAAAATGGCCCATATTGGCATTTTTGTAAATCTTTGGTCGAGCTCACATACGCTGGGCGTACATAGCGTACATTGGGCGTATGTGCCAGAACTTCAAACCTAATTTTTAGGGTTTGGACCCTATTTAAACATCCTTAAGTCCCAAGGATTGTGCCTTCCATCAGCCTCCAGCCTCACTTCAACCCTTTTGCAAACCCTAACCCTTTTGTGAGAATTTGTGGGCTTTTTAGTGTATTTTTTGTGGCCTTGAAGGAGGAAGGAAGAAGAGAAGATCATCTTGTAGGAGTGGAACACTTTGGCTCTAGAACCACATCATCATTTGACATCATTTGGAGGTCAAAAGATCTGGTCTTGGTTAAGTATTGATTACATCTTATTTAGTCATGAAATGGTTATCTTTTAGTCCCAAAAGCTTGGTATTATGAGTATAGGTTGCTGTAATCCATATAAGCTGTCCTTTTAGACGTTTTGGAGCATCTAGAAGTATAAAAATGTAAGCTTTATTGTTAGTTTCCTTCCATGCATGAGATACATGGTCTGAATGGGTTAAAAAGTTAGGGTTTTTGTTATTGGGCACTTCCTAGCCATGCTATACCATAAAGTTAGAAACTTTATGGTTAAGGACGTGAGTTAAGGTCTAGATCTGGAATATGAGAAAAAGAGCTTAAGGATTAAGATCTTAATTAGAAGGAGAGGTGGCCAGGCGCGTACGCTGGGAGTACCAAATGGTAAGCTGTGGGTATGCGGCCAATGCGTTGATTTCTTAATAAAGTTTAGTACGCCTAGCCTACAGCTGAGTACGCCCAACGTACTCAGCTGGCTTGTTGACTATTATCATTGAACAGGGATTGACCAATTTTGACCAAAGAATATTTTGGGTATTTTGATATTAAGTAATGTTAGGCCATGCTTTAATTAATCGGTGACGAGTACAGCCGGTATTCGGAGAAGAGATTTATTTGGCTATCGTTCGGACTGAGAGGTGAGTTTTTCCCACTGTACTTGTGGGACGAAGGCACCAATGCCGGCCCACTAGTTTATTTATCCTGGTTTATTGGATGGTGTTATGCTAGTTATACGATTGATTAGTAGATCTGTATGATTATCTGTATTTTTTGGTTATGTGTTTATGATTATCCGTTACAAATGTCGACATATTGTGGTTGGCTTGAGGGGATCTTGCTTTCTGCTGAAGGCCAAGATACGTAGGCCTGTCTAGATAGACTGTAGGCCCTGCGAGGCGGTCCAGTCATACCGAAGGCCCAGAGAGTGGTACAGATAGGCAGTAGGCCCTGCGACGTGGTCCAGTCAAGCTGAATGCTAATATTTGTATGTCATTGTTTGTTATGACGTGTGATGGTACTTTGGGAGACCTCAACAAGCTTTGGGTTACAGTTTCAGTTTATTGTTGCAGTTTTTATCACATTGAACCTTGGGATAATCTGATTTTATTTTACTTTTGAAACAAAGGTTTTTTTGTGTAAGCACATTATGGTTAATGGGTTGGTTTTGAAAAATTTAAATTTCTTTGATTTTAGGATGTATCAGTAGAGCTTTCTGATGCAAGATGGGGTGAAGTAGTTGTAACTGGATGGAAACCAAGCTTGAAATTTTAAATCTGAGATGAAACATCTGAAGAAGAAGATGATAATGTGATGATTGTGAACGATTAAGCTCTTTTAGCACTCCAGTTTGAGAGGGAGCCACCTTCTTTCGAAAAAGTTATTTCTAATTAAGAGAAAAAGAATTGCTCTTCATAGCCATCAAACCTGGTCAAATCTTTCAAAAACAGCAAGGACCGTGCAAAGGTTAAAAAAATACTATCCATTGAAAAATTCCAAGAAACTCCACATGTGTCGCCTCTGATCCCTACTCAAAATATTGTCGAAATTGATGAAGTTTCCCCAATCCATAGTGATGATGGTTTTCCTACTCTGAACTTGGTCATGCTAATCTCAGAAGTTACTATGAGTCCAACTGTTCAACAATTGATACAAGTCACTCCTGGATATCTAATTAAAGACAAATGCAAAGGGATCACGTTATCTCAAATCATCCCAATGAAGTCGTTGAAAAAGTTTGATGGTTGGTCTCAAGCTCAAATCGATCAATCGATTAAAGAGAGTATCCAACTCTAAGTGTTAAAGGATAATCCTAATCCTCTGTCAAGCATTTGTCCATACTAAGTTGAAGGAAAATTATATGAACTCCCAACATGTAATTCCGAACAACTTAATATGCCCATCTCTCATCGCTAAAGATATTATGTCAAGTTCACTTCTCCACATCCATCTGATTAATTAGAAATTCTTGTTCATATAGAAAGAGAACGATTGAGCTCATTCTACACCATCAACGCTCTTCTTGAGAAAAAAGCATGGTCCTAACGAACAATCACACAAATAGATGGTTAATGAATGAAGGTGCTAAACAATTTCGGATTGAACTGCATTCTCTAACTGTAATTCAGTCATCGAAACTCTGAGAAGAAAATCAAGCTTTCGAATGCAGACTTTCCACCCATCAATCTGAATGACATTCTTGACTGCTTCTATCTCAAATATAAACAAACCTCTAATCTTGGAATCAGAGTTTACACCTTTTCTCTGAACTTCCTGAAGGACTACATTGCTGAATTCGGACGATCAGATTTTGAGTTTTCCCTATTTTTAGAACTGAGAAACTTCTTGCTCCAATCAACACGGAGTTAGAAGAAGTTGATTTACTCAACTCCATCAGAGATGCAAAACTTGGTTATGTATACAAGAAAAAGAATTCGAACAAGCACTCGGTTATGTATACAGGAATTCTTCTGAGTTAGGAAAAAGCACTCGGTTCTCACTAATGTGCTCTAAAAGTGTTGGATTAGTGTCTAAGCCCGTAATTATATTTGGTAAGCACTTGATCCGGTTGTGCATGGTCCTTTTGGGTTGCCTTCACCAAAGCAACATGATAGGATGATTTATGAATAAAGAGGTCATTATGATTTATTAATATGTTATATGAATAATATTTTAATGGAGAAATCATATAATTAAATTAATATTAGACAAGAATTAATTAAGAAATTAATTATGTGGCTAAAAGACATTAATTTAATATGAGGGACTTAAACTGTCAAATGTGTGATAGTTTAGTATTGGGCTAACGAGACTCTTGGACTAGGTATGGACGAAATTAGGATGTGTCTATCCCTAATTTCGGCCCTAAGGCCCTATTCCAGAAGATTCCTTGGATAGCTTAAGGCCTAAGCTCTCCATTAGGGTTTTTGACTGAAACACTAACAACTTCAGTATAAATAGGACCCTAAGGTTCCAGAATTTGGCTACCCTATTCCAAAGAGCTATAGAGCCGAATTCAAGAAGCCTCCAACCTCTCTCGAAGATCATTCTTTTGCTGTTGGTGTTTGTAAGCCATTAGAGGAGTGACACTTGTGACTCTAAGCTTCAAAGACAAGAAGATTCAAGCAAGCAATAAGAGGTAATGATCTAGATCTGATTTGTTTCATATAATTTCGAATTATTCTCATTAGATCTAGGGTTTGTAAGCCTTGGATGATTGCATGTACAATTAGTGAAACTTAGATCCAAGCATTAGGGTTTGCATTAGCACATAGGATGTTCTTTTGGCTCAAACCCATCAGTGGTATCAGAGCTTTGATTGGTTTCAATTATATTTGATGCTCATATGCTCGTTCATTGCTTGATATGAAAATTGTTTTCTTAAAAATACCCAGCACACGACGTGACTCACTGAGTTCACGACGTGAGCCTAGTCTGTTTGACAGACTCGACGAGTGCAGTTGGCTACTCGACGAGTCTGTGGATCAGATGGCTCAAAACTCCGATTTTTGACTAATTTTGTGTTTGGATAATTACCAAAATTGTTTTTGAATAATAAAATATGATTTATATATATATATGTTCTGATTATCCTTACCAAATTAAAAGATAATTACCATTTATTTGAATAATAAATTCATTATATGAGAATCTTTAATTATTTAATTTATTTGGTGAATTATCTTATAAATAATCTTGATTAGGTCAAATTTAGATAATCATCAAATTAAATGTTTAATTTAAAATTATTTGCTATTTGATCCTTTGTGTTTTGAAAAGTTCAAAACTTGTCCTCAAGTTTTGAAATTTAAATTTGGTGATTAAAATGTTTAATTTGAACTATTTAAATTTCAAACCCTAGAATTTTACAAGTTTAAAATTCAACCTTATACTTTATAATATTATAAGATTAATATATATATATATATATATATATATATATATATATATATATATATAAGGCCTCATTCACGAAGCGAATATCTAAGGGGGTATAAGGTTGTGGCCTATAAAATGGCCATTTAATGGGTGTCCACTCTCACCCACCGCTTCCTTGATTGGTGGAGGTTGTTAGCCGAACGGGTAGGATAAGGCAACCCTTTCTCATTAATAAGTATAATGAATTATAAAAGTAACTAAATGTTTTTATGAAAAATTCCCAATCTTAGTTACTTTAGGAAAAGTGAATTGATGCAATTCCATGAAATTACACTTTGTACCCTTGCTAAGATGTTAGTGGAGCGTGTTTGGTTAACCGACACACTAATTGGGTTCTAAGAAAAGGTGGCAAAGGGTGACTCATTGTTTGTCATAGTTCGATGGAGCGTGTTTGGTTAACCTGCACATCGAATAGGTGACTGTAACAATGAGGGGACCATGTACATTTTCATGGTTATTCACACCCGCTTTGTGATCCTTGGCATCCCAGTCAAAAACTTGAGGGGCATATCGAGATTTAAAACATACCATTGAAAATTTCAATGAATCTCAAAAGGATCTAGGAGTTTTCAATACATTCAAAACTTAATCGTCTTTTCGGTTTTCATGGTGGAGAATTAGTGAATTGTCATTCACTTACCTTCAAATTATTGGCATGATAGATTACGACATTCCACCTCTAATATGTAAACAATGTTGCTGGATCCTAGCCCTAATTTCTCATTTGGGTGTTTAATTAGGGATTCATTTCTAATCAAACTTTGTTCTTTTCCTTTTCAGATGTCGAACATTAACAACAACAATGCTTCTGGCTCGAGTTCCTCCGACTCATTCTCACTCATGAACTTGTGTGGGAGGGTGATATTTGATGGAAACAATTTCAATGATTGGATCCGTAACATAAGAATGGTCACCCGTTACAAGGACAAAGAGTATGTCCTTGATAAGGAGCTGATGGAGATCGACATGAACAATGTCACTCCCGAAGAGATCGCTCCCTTTCAGGCCCACGAGCTTGATGCCATGAAAGTCCATTGCATCATGCTAGCGACCATGACTTCCGAATTCCAAAAGTCCTATGAGGACATGTATCCCTACGAGATGCATCAAGACTTGCTGGACCGGAACCACCAAAGTGCGAGGCAAGAGAGGTATGAGATCATCACATCGATGATCACTACCCGAATGGGTAGTGGAGAGTCCCTTACCGCTCATTTGCAAAAAATGCAGAGATATGTTGATCGTCTGCAAAATTTGAATGTTAACTTTGATGAAGAGTTGGTGATTGACATCATCCTTCACTCCTTGCCTCCCTTCTACAACCAGTTCCGCATGACCTACCACATGAATAAGGAAGAGGTCACCTTGAGCAAGCTTCAAGGCTTGATAAGGACTACTGAGAGCAATCTCAAGGATAAGTTTGTTGCATCAACTCCCGCTCCAACTGATGCCCCTGTTTTGGCTATTGGGCAAGGGAAGGGTAAGAAGAGGAAGGCTCCCTCAAAGAGCCACCACAAGGGAAAATCCCAAGATGGTACCTCTTCTAGTGGAACCAAAGTTGGTTCTTCTAAACTCAACTCTAACCCAAAGGAGGCAGAGTGCCACTACTGCCACAAGATAGGGCATTGGAAGAGAAGCTGCCCAGAATATCTGCAGGAAATCAAGGATGGAAAGATCAAGCCATCCTATGCAGGTATTTACACTATTAAATCTAATGATTCATCACATTCCATTTCTTGGGTACTTGATACAGGATGTAGTTTTCACATTTGTTCTGATTTGCAGGGCCTAAGAAGAGATATGGATGTAGTTTTCACATTTGTTCTGATTTGCTATTCGCTAGATATGGCAAGAAACATCATTTCATTTCATGGTTTATATAGACAAGGTTTTAGATATTCATTTCATAATGAAAAGGGTTCTACTAATGCTTATCTTAATGGTGTCTTTTATTTTGAAGCATTGCCTTGTAATGGGATATATGAAACTGTGATGGTTGTAGATAACTTAGGAAATGACGTGTTGTGTATTGATTCATTTAATGGTTTGGATAAAGCATGCTTGTGGCATTGTCGTCTTGGACATGTCAACAAGAAACTTATTGCCCAACTCCAAACAGATGGAGTGTTGGAATCATTCGACCTTAGGGATGATGACGTGTGAGAGTCTTGTTTACTTGGAAAGATGACCAAGTCACCCTTCACTGGCACTTGTGAAAGGGGTGAGGGTTTATTGGATCTCATACACACCAATGTGTGTGGGCCCTTTAGATCAACCATAAGGGATGCCAACCGCTTCTACGTGACTTTTACCGATGATTATAGCAGATATGGGTATATCTACTTAATCAAGCACAAGTCAGAAACCTTTGAAAAGTTTAAAGAGTTTAAACAAGAAGTGGAGAATCAATTGGGCAGGAAAATCAAGATGCTTCTATCCGATCAAGGAGGAGAGTACTAAGTCTTCAATTCCACTACTATCTTAAGGAATGCGGAATCGTTTCGCAATTGACACCACCTAGGACACCGCAGTTGAATGGTGTGGCTGAGAGGCGTAATCGAACCTTGTTGGAGATGGTTCGTTCCATGATGAGTCGTGCTTCACTACCTATCTCATTTTGGGGGTATGCCTTAGAGGCTGCCGCCCATATCCTTAACTTAGTCCCTACAAAGAAGGTTGCCAAAACACCACACGAGATGTGGATAGGGAAAGCTCCGTCGTTGGCACATATCAAGGTTTGGGGTTGAAAGGCTTTCGTAAAATGAGAGACTCACGACAAGCTCGAACCTCGTAGTGAGCGGTGTATTTTCATCGGCTACCTGTATAAATCCTTTGGATATCTCTTCTATAGACCGAGTGAAAATGTTGTCTTCGTTGCGAGGAGAGGGGTTTTCCGAGAGCGAGAACTCATAAGCCAAGGGGACAGTGGGAGGAAAATCGATCTTGAAGAGATTCAAGAGTCGAGCGATGAAGGAACCTCTAACGATGGTGCTCAACCCGAGGAGGAAACTCCTGTTGAACTGATTGACGAGTCGTTACCTCTTAGACGTTCCGATAGAGTTAGGGTTCAACCCCAGTTTTATGGTTTTCATATTACTACCGAAGGGGATACGTTCATTGGCGATAGTACACTAGTGAATCGGGACGAACCTAACAGCTAAAAAGAAGCCGTGGCAGACCCGGAGTCTGCAAAGTGGACAGAGGTGATGGACAGCGAGATTCAGTCCATGTATGCCAACCAAGTTTGGAATTTGGTTGACCATGTACTCGGAAGTAAGATGGTAGGGTGCAAGTGGATCTTCAAGAAGAAGACCAACATGGATGGGAATGTGCACACATATAAGGCGCGATTGGTCGCAAAAGGTTTCACTCAAACTCCTGGAGTTGACTATGATGAAACCTTCTCACCGGTTGCCAAGATAAAGTCTATTAGGGTGATGCTGGCCATTGCTGCATTTCATGACTATGAAATATGGCAGATGGATGTCAAAACCGCTTTCCTTAATGGGAAGTTGGCTGAGGATGCTTACATGGCTCAGCCAGAGGGTTTTGTTAATGCGAAGCATCCCAATAGAGTGTGCAAGCTTGAGAAGTCCATTTATGGACTTAAACAAGCGTCTCGCAGATGGAATCTTTGTTTCGATTAGAAAGTCAAAGAGTTTGGTTTTCTACGAAGCGAGGATGAATCATGTGTATATGTCAAAGCCATTGGGAGTATAGTTAGCTTCCTCGTATTGTATGTCGATGACATACTACTCATAAGAAACGACATCTCGACACTGCAGGAGGTTAAGTCCTGGCTCGGGAAGTGCTTCGCTATGAAGGACCTCGAAGAGGATTCCTTTATTTTGGGAATAAGGATAGTGAGAGACAGAAGTAAGAGACTAATAGGAATTAGTCAGAATAGTTACTTGGACAAGGTACTAAAACGCTTTAGTATGGAGAATTCAAAGAAGGGGGAGTTACCGAACCAAAGTAATGCCAAGTTGAGTAAGACTCAAAGTCCGAGTACCGAATTCGAGATAGCAGAGATGAGCCAAGTACCTTACGCTTCCGAAGTTGGCTCGATCATGTATGTTATGACTTGTACTCGCCCTGATGTGGCCTTCGCTTTGAGGATGGTCATCAGATATCAAGGGAACCCTGGCAAAGCGCATTGGACCGCAGTCAAGAACATTCTTAAGTACCTTCGGAGGACCAAGGAATCGTTTCTAGCCCTCGGTGGGAGTGATGACTTAAAGGTGCGAGGGTACAGTGACACCAGTTTTCAGACCGACAGGGACAACTACCATTCGCAGTCGGGCTGGGTCTTTACCCTTAATGGAGGAGCAGTGACTTGGAAAAGTTCCAAGCAAGAGACCGTACCTGATTCAACGTGCGAATCAGAGTACATTGCAGCGAGCGAAGCGTCAAAGGAGGCAATATGGCTGAAGAACTTCATTGGAGACCTTGGAGTTGTGCCAGCCATAAAGGAGCCCATGGAAATTTTATGTGATAATGAAGGAGCGGTTTCCTTGACCAAGGAACCGAGGGATCAAGACAGATCTCGACATATCGACAAAAAATATCACTTTATTCGACATCGGGTGGAAGAAGGACTCCTCGTAGTAAAGAGGGTATCGTCAGAGGATAACCCAACAGATCCGCTTACGAAGGGACTGAGCAGGGTTAAGCACTTGCAGCACGCTAGGAGCATCGGGCTTAAGGACGATATTTGTTTAGATTAGATAGTTTAGAAACGTGTAATAGATAAACTGTAATTAACATTTGATGATTAAATAAAATAGTATTATTTATTAGTGATCTTACTGTCTTATGTTAATTGTTTACCTGCTGTTTCATTTTGCATGTTTTGACTTCCTGAATAATGAGATTATTCGAACGATCCATAGTCGTTCATATGCTGGAAGTAGGTATGAATGAAGACTGTCATGAATTGGTATGTAGATTGTCTAAAGTGTATTAGACATAGCAAAAGTTTGCTACATCGTTCATGAGTGATTATGAGTTTTATTTAAGAATTGGAATAAACCCACGCTTGCTCGAATCACTTCATGGAATTTATCTCGAGTGATCACAAGACGATAATATCATATGGTCTTAAAACCTAGATATATGGTTTATTGTTTGCTAATTGGTTATGCATTGATAATACGTAAACGCATCAGTAACTTAATGTTATAAAACACATTGTTGTGTATGATTTGATTAGTGAATAGTAAATGCCTATAAGTCGAAGTTTATCTGTTCCTTTTATCCTAAGAGGGTAAAAGCAATATCAGGGCCCATCGATGATTTGGTTTGACTTATGTGCCCGGCCCAGTCAGGACTAAATTGATCTGTTCAATTAAGTTCTATGTCAAATGAATCAGAGATCGAGAAATGAACTGCTGGACAATAAGTATGACTATGTTCCATGTAATTGTCCACACGATATCTAGAACAGAGGACTATACGATCCTTTATCTTAAGGACAGGTTACTGATAAGATAAGAGTTTGACAGCGTCTTTGAGAGCTACGATTGCTAATCGGATTGTGCTTACATTTGTAGTTACTAGACTTATCCAAGTTGAAGACTGTTGGATTAGTGTCTAAGCCCATAACTATATTTGGTAAGTACTAGACCCGGTTGTGCATGGTCCTTTTGCGTTGCCTTCACCAAAGCAACATGATAGGATGATTTATGAATAAAGAGGTCATTATGATTTATTAATATGTTATATGAATAATATATTAATGGAGAAATCATATAATTAAATTAATATTAGACAATAATTAATTATGAAATTATTTTTGTGGCTAAAAGACATTAATTTAATATCACGGACTTAAACTGTCAAATGTGTGATAGTTGAGTATTGGGCCGAGGAGCCTCTAGGACTAGGCATGGATGAAATTAGGATGTGTTCATCCCTAATTTTGGCCCTAAGGCCCTATTCCAAAAGCTTCCTTGGATAGCTTATGGCCTAAGCTGTCCATTAGGGTTTTTGACTGAAACCCTAACAACTTCAGTATAAATAGGACCCTAAGGTTCCAGAATTTGGCTACCCTATTCCAAAGAGCTATAGAGACGAATTCAAGAAGCCTCCAACCTCTCTCCAATATCATTATTTTGCTATTGGTGTTTGCAATCCATTAGAGGAGTGACACTTATGACTCTAAGCTTCAAAGACAAGAAGATTCAAGCAAGCAATAAGAGGTAATGATCTAGATCTGATTTGTTTTATAATTTCGAATTATTCTCATTAGATCTAGGGTTTGTAAACCTTGGATGATTGCATGTACAATTAGTGAAACCTAGATCCAAGCATTAGGGTTTACATGAGCACATAGGATGTTCTTTTGGCTCAAACCCATCAAAAAGTTCATCTCCAGATCTGGCAGATCTCAAGCCTCCAAAAACGCCTAGAACGAACTATTCGAGGAACTCACCTGCTAGATCAAAGTTAGGAGCTACTTACAAAATGCATACTTGTACGCCTTTGAAGAGAATATGTAAAAATTTGATGATTGCTAAAGTCACTTTTGGGGTGAATGTTAGAACATGACTAGTGATCGTTAGACAATCCGAGACAATCTATATTTCTAGATGCTTACATGTCTGAAGTTTGAAGTTTCTGATGGAGCGAAGATTTCAGAGATAGAAATTGACTGGATGATCTGGAGACTATTATTGTTTGGTTTGTTTGTACTTTGTCTTATTTACTATAGCACCTGTAAGAGACAATGTCAAATACAACATTATGTCAGGTGGTTAATCTGCAGTTTACTTTTTAGTAAAATTGTCTCATTGTGTGGTTGATTCTATCCTACTATAAATAGAACCATCACCATATGTAATTCCTTACCCTTTTCATACTCTTTAAATTATCAATCAAGGATCATTCAGTGAGTCATATCATATCTATAACGCCCGTGTTTCTAAGATAGGCATTAATGATGATGTAACAGTCTAGGTCAACCCTTGTAACTCATTTTGAAGAAATAAATAGGAATTATGTGATTATTATGTGAATTATATCTTTTATGCTTAATTATTAGGATTTAATTAATTAAGAATAAAAATGAGCGTCGAAAATAAATATTAGATAAAGCCTATATCTATTAAGAAAGTTGTAGTGGTCGTGATAAGGATTTCGGATATATAAATAATACCGAAATCCGAGTTATGACATGTCGAAGTTCCGCGACAAAACCGGCACGACGCCGAATGACGTAAAAAGTGAGTTTTTGATAAACTACTTTTTAGCCTTGGTGATCTAAATTAAAGTCATAGTGTTTGTTAAACCGAGAGTATGCATAAAAAGAACGCCCAAATCTGCCTTCGTATGAGAAAGTTATGATTTTTCTAAGTTTCAGCTTAGCAGTAGACAGCTAAAAACTCGAATTTTAGATCGAGTGATTTTTAGCCTACACAACCTAAACGAAAATCGAAGGTCTCGTCAATTGTAGTACAACAGTAAAAAGACAGACGAAAACGGATGTTGGATGAAGAAGTTATGAATTTTTAACGGATTTCCTGTCGCAGTCTGTTAAAAATAATAATATTAAAATTAAAATCAAAATTAGCCGACGAAGTATAAATGAAAGTTGTAGAGCGTAATTTTACCTACACGTGCATATAAAGAACGTCAAAAACGCAGCCCGTATGCGAAAGTTAAGGATTTTAGAAGTTTTGGCTCAAAAATCGAGAAAAACACAAAAACCGAGGAATTTCGCATGGCTCAACTTCGGCCACGTCACCCTCGCCCGCAGACCGCCTCGTGTCCGCCACGTGCTCGTTGCTGATTCAACCGAAGGTGCGGCCCAGTAGGAACTCGATGCGTCTCGCACCGGTGGCAGATCCGAAGCGAGCCACCTGCATTCGGCGCGCATCTGACGCGCGTCCCTCCCCTCCGGATCTGAGCCTCGCATCTTCTACCGCGTGGAGTCATCTCAACCGTAGATCTTCGGACTCACCCCTATAAATAGAAGGGTGCGAGACCTCCCGGGGATAATTTGGAAAATTTCCATTATACACCCCTAAACCCATATTTCTTCCATTCCAACTTCCCCCAAAGCCCCGGTATTATACCAAACACCCAAAATACGTTCCGAAGTTCCCGAAGACCCGCAAAATTTTATCTTTTTGGTTTTGAAGCCCAACCCTCGCAGAGCCCGGTTTCTCAATAAAACTCCCGGTTTTATTAGAAACGATTGTTTTAGGAAACGAAGTGCTGCCCGATTATCGTTAACTCAAGTGAGTGTGTAGTCACTTTCATCTTACACATAGATATGAAGTATTTTCTATAAAATACGTGCTATGTGAAATTATATTAATTGTTTATTTGAGGTGACTGTTGAATAGATGTTTTATACAAGTTTTAAATTGTATATGTATTTTATCTACAAATATGTTGGGTAAAACATGGGTAGACGAAATAGTCGATGTGTGTTAAAATGATGAGAGGCCTCGATGTTGTTGTTGTTGTTGTTGTAGTCATCTAGCGAAGTATAGATGATGTCCACGGACCTCTCTAGACAGTCCAGTGGAACACGAGCAGGTTCGCATCCTGTAGGTGTTGGTGAACTATATGTTCATTGGTGTACTCCACCCCCCTCATGGTTGCCTTTAGGAGATGTATGGCTGATGAGTCCCCTTAGCAGTAGTGTCCATCCCGATGATAATCCTTAGGCTAGGTTCCTTGAGATAGGTGTTTAGGGACGTAAAGTGAGGATAACGGGAATGGGTAATCAGGGTTATTGTTGATTGATAAATTTAATAAATTTATTATTATTGTGGGTTGAAAACCCTATATGCTCACTAGGCTCCCAAGCCTGAACCACTCAGGTTTTTATATTACAGGTAGTGGACCCCGAGCGCAGTCGGATGATGATGAGAGATTTTTGGATTATGGGCCAGTAGTTGTAAATAACTGTTTTAAGTCTTATAATGTCTTGTTTATGCTTTTGATCTGTATCGGAACATGACATCCCGAGGTTTTGATATAAAATGAAAATATATATTTCTTAAAGAAATGTTTTGATATATGCCATTATTTGTTCGGATCTATGGTCTGTTGCCGACCGGATCTGGAAACCTTATGTGTGTAGGATTCTAAGCGTACGATTATGATATTAGAACTAACATGTAAACGTTTCGGAGTGATAAGGGGAATTAAATATCTATCGTGAATAAAGACCTAAATTCGCCTTATTTGGCATATAGATCAAAATGGCAAGAACTCAAAGTGGAGCTGGAAATGCAAATAGAAACCAACAACCTAAACCCCAAGTGGTGGAACAGGTGCCTATAGCAGGAGTGCACCAGAACCAATCACCGTGGCTGGAGTACAAGCCATGATTCATACAATGATGGTTGAACAAAGGGAGGAAATGAGGCAAATATTGTTGAACAACAGGAGTGAACCCTCAATTCCTGTTGAACAACCTGAATTAAATGATGATCAGCCTGAAGAAGGAAACAACAGTAGATCTGTTGGTCAAACTGAATCGCTTGTGGTTGGGAGAAATAACCACGAGGAGAGAGTGGAGAGAAATGGATGCAAGTATAAAGACTTTATGACTTGCAAGCCATCAACTTTCACTGGAAAAGAAGATCCCATCGGAGTATTGGATTGGATTTTCGAAATGGAATTGGCTTTCATGAAATGTGGTTGCCAAGGCAAGTTACAAACCACATTTGCAGTACATCAGCTCAGAGGTAGCGCTGTTCGTTGGTGGAACACTCTGGGGAAAACCCTAAGCCCTAATGAGCCACTGTAGCTGACTTGGGCAGAGTTCTTGGTGCACTTCAAGCGCAAGTACTGCTCGGCCCAAAATGTGCTTGAGCTAGAAAACCAATTTCTGACGTTGAAGAAGGGAAGTATGACCGTTGATGAATAGAAAAATAACTTCACAGACAAAATGGAGTTTGCTTTGCGTATTGTCCCAGATGAGCTAACAAAAATTGTCAGGTATGAAAAGGGACTTCCATGGGAGTATGCGGTGCCAGTATGTCAGGCACTTACATTGGAGGCAGTTGTCTGGGCTGCCAAGTCTGTTGAAGATATAATTAAGGGGAGAGCCGCCAGCAAGGTTGAAGTTGGCGAAAAGAGAAAGTTTGAAGGAACTTCAGGTTCCAATAACAAGAACAAATTCTCGAAGACTGGTTCGAGGAAATTCGGAGGAGGAGTTGAAGCGAAGTGGTGTGACAAGTGTAAAAAGAAACATGTTGGGAAATGCAGTGAGGAATTCACTTGTTACAAATGTGGAAAGCCTGGGCATTATGCCAATGAATGCACCTTTGTTAAGAAAGTCTCTTTTGGGTGCAATGAATAGGGGCATATTTTGAAGGATTGCCCGAAGAAGAAGGATGCAGCAAAGCCCAATCTTCCACCAAAGCCGAAGGCGAGAGCCTTTCAGATGACACTTGAAGCTGCAAAAGAAGAAGTTGATGTCGCTTCAGGTACCTTTCTCATAAACGAATTGTCTGCCCAAGTTTTGTTTGATTCTGGAGCCAATTACTCTTTTATTTCGCATGAATTTGGTAGAAAACTAGCTTTTCTGTTGATAGACTAGTTAATGCTTTAATAGCGAGGTTGCTAGTGGCAAGTTTATACCTGTTAGCCATCGTATGAAAAACATCTTCATTGACTTGAATGGGAATAAGTTCGACGAGGAATTATTGCCTATCGAGTTAAACGGTTTCGACATCGTTCTAGGAATGGATTCGCTTAGCGCCAATGATGCCGAAATATTGTGTAGGAAGAAGATAGTAAAAATAAAACCGCCAGGGAAGGAGTCGTTTATGGTGTATGGAGACAAACGCAGAGTAAACTCTGAAATTATTTCCCTAGTGGAAGCCAGAAGGTGTTTGGCAAAGGGATGTAGATCATATCTAGCATTTGTGATCGATGCTAAGAAGGAAAAGAAGGAGGTGCAGAATATTCCTGTGGTGTGTGACTATCCGGAAGTCTTTCCCGAAGATCTTCCTGGATTACCCCCTGATCGACAAGTAGAATTTCGTATCGACTGGTTACCAGGAATGACGCCAATAGCAAAAGCATCGTATCGATTAGCACCAACAGAGATGAAAGAGCTTATGACACAACTTTAGGAACTATTGAACAAAGGTTTTATTCGACCTAGTTCATCACCCTGGGGAGCTCCGGTGTTATTCGTAAAGAAGAAAGACAGGAGCATGAGAATGTGCATCGATTACAGAGAGCTGAATAAGGCAACAATAAAGAACAAGTACTCGTTGCCAAGGATTGATGACCTGTTCGATCAGTTGGAAGGTTCGAGCTATTTCTCGAAGATCGATCTTAGGTCAGGATATCATCACCTAAAGGTAAGAGAGCAGGATATTGAGAAGACTGCGTTCAGAACAAGATATGGACACTATGAGTTCTTGGTTATGTCGTTTGGACTAACCAATGCTCCAGCGGCTTTCATGGATTTGACGAACAGGGTTTGTAAACCATACCTTGATAAATCCGTGATAGTGTTCATAGATGATATTTTGATTTATTCAAAAAGCAAGCAGGAGCATGACAAGCATCTGCGTGAAGTGCTAGAAGTTCTGAAAAAGGAGAAGTTGTATGCAAATTTCTCTAAGTGTGAATTTTGGATTCAAGAAGTCCAATTTTTGGGTCATGTGGTTAACCAAGAAGGAATAATGGTTGACCCAGCGAAGATTGAAGTTGTGATGAAGTGGGAACAACCGAAAAGTCCTACGGAGATCCGAAGCTTCTTAGGATTAGATAGATATTACCGAAGGCTTATCCAAGGCTTTTCTTCGATAGCTACTCCATTAACATCTTTGACCCACAAAGGAGCTACTTATACTTGGAATGAGAAGCATAAGGAAGCTTTTAAGAAGTTAAAGAAGAAATTGTGTGAAGCATCGATTCTTTCCTTTCCTGAAGGAGTTGATGACTTCGCAGTTTATACCGATGCATCTGGAGTTGGGTTAGGTTGTGTTCTCACCCAAAGGGATAAAGTGATAGCGTATGCATCGAGGCAATTGAAAGAGCATGAAAAGAACTACCCCACTCATGATATGGAGTTGGCAGCGGTAGTATTTTCCTTAAAGATATGGAGGCACTATCTTTATGGTACTAAATGCAAACTTTTCACTGATCATAAGAGTCTTCAATATCTCTTTAATCAGAAGGAATTGAACATGAGGCAATGACGCTGGCTAGAGTTACTCAAGGACTACGACTGTGAGATAGTTTACCACCCTGGTAAAGCAAATGTTGTTGCTGATGCTCTCAGTCGGAAGGTAAACTTTGAAAAGAAAAGGCCAAGAGCGTTGAGAATTGAAGTTGTCTCGACAATTGTGGAAAGTATAAAGAAAGCTCAAGAGGAAGCTTTAGAGAAAAATGACCGAAAGGAAGAACGTTTGGGAAAAACGTTAGTGTTTGATACAAACGGTCAAGGACTGAAGGTATTCCAAGATATGATTTGGGTACCTAAGACAGGAGGAGTAAGAGATCTTCTGATGGAAGAAGCTCACAAGACCATGTACTCGATTCATCCCGGCAGCACAAAAATGTATAGGGATCTAAACCCTACTACAGGTGGCCGACGATGAAGCTCGATGTTGCTAAGTATGTGGCCGAGTGTGTAAAATGTGCTAGGGTTAAGGCACAACATCAGAAACCGTATGGGAGTTTAGAACCTTTACCTGTACCCATGGGTAAATGGGAAGACATCACCATGGAT
Source organism: Lactuca virosa (assembly GCF_052849685.1). Taxonomy (NCBI): domain Eukaryota; kingdom Viridiplantae; phylum Streptophyta; class Magnoliopsida; order Asterales; family Asteraceae; genus Lactuca; species Lactuca virosa. The sequence continues at coordinate 410,742,615 of NC_136428.1, read as the reverse complement.
TTTGTGACTAAACTGCCCAGAACAAAGAACGGTCACGACATGATTTGGGTGGTCGTTGATCGCTTCACTAAGAGTGTGCATTTCATATCAGCCAACGAGAAATGGTCTATGGATAAGCTTGTGAATTCTTACATGAAGGAAATTGTGAGGCTTCACGGTGTTCCGTTAACGATTGTATCAGATCGTGACAGTCGTTTTACCTCAAGGTTTTGGAGGAGTCTAGAAGAGGAATTGGGTACCAAGTTGTGTTTGAGTACAACTTACCATCCGGAAACCGATGGTTAGAGCGAACGAACGATTCAAACACTGGAGGATATGCTGAGAGCATGTACCCTGGAATTCCAAGGTAACTAGGATGAACATTTACCTTTGGTAGAATTTTCCTACAATAACAGTTTCCACTCGAGCATCAAGATGGCACCTTATCACGCTTTGTATGGAGAAAAGTGTCGAACGCCGTCATGTTGGCTGGAAGCTGGGGAAAAGCAGTTTATGGGACATGAAATAGTCCATCAGACTGCTGAAAAGTTGAAAGTGATTATGGAAAGGATATTAGCTGCTCAAGATCGTCAAAAGAGATATGCTGACATGAAAAGACAACTGATATCATTCGAAGTTGGAGATTCGGTTTTACTTGAAGTCTCACCGTGGAAGGGACTTATAAGATTTGGTAAAAGGAGAAAGTTGAGTCCAAGGTTTATTCGACCATTTAAAGTTCTTCAGAGGATCAGGAATCAAGCATACAAGCTAGAATTACCGGAAGAACAAGAGGGTATTCATAACACCTTTCATGTGTGTTATTTGAGGAAGCTTACGGGAGATGTACCCGACATAATTCCAATTTCTGAATTAAGGTTGGATGAAAACAAGAGGTTAATTGAAGAACCAGAGGCAATCGTTGACCGTAAGAATAAGAAGTTGTGACGCAAGATGGTCGATTTAGTGCTTGTGCGATGGAAACATACGAATGGGCCAAATCTTACCTGGGAAACAGAGAGTGACATGATGAGTCGCTACCCGCAATTGTTTGCTAATGTGTGATTCCGGCGACGGAATCATCCTAAGGGGGAGAGAATTGTAACGCCCGTGTTTCTAAGATAGGCATTAATTATGATGTAATAGTCTAGGTCAACCCTTGTAACTCATTTTGAAGAAATAAATAGGAATTATGTGATTATTATGTGAATTATGTGTTTTATGCTTAATTATTATGATTTAATTAATTAAGAATAAAAATGAGCGTCGAAAATAAATATTATATAAAGCCGATATCTATTAAGAAAGTTTTAGTGGTCACGATAAGGATTCCGGATATATAAATAATACCGAAATCCGAGTTATAACGAAGAAGTTATGACCTGTCGAAGTTCCGCGACAAAACCGGCACGACGCCGAATGACGTAAAAAGTGAGTTTTTGATAAACTACTTTTTAGCCTTGGTGATCTAAATTAAAGTTGTAGTGTTCGTTAAACCGAGAGTATGCATAAAAAGAACGCCCAAATCTGACTTCGTATGAGAAAGTTATGATTTTTCTGAGTTTCAGCTTAGCAGTAGACAGCTAAAAACTCGAATTTTAGATCGAGTGATTTTTAGCCGACACAACCTAAACGAGAATCGAAGGTCTCGTCAATAGTAGTACAACGGTAAAAAGACAGACGAAAACAGACGTCGGATGAAGAAGTTATGAATTTTTAACGTATTTCCTGTCCCGGTCTATTAAAAATAATAATATTAAAAATTAATATCAAAATTAGCCGACGAAGTCTAAACGAAACTTGTAGAGCGTAATTTTACCTACGCGTGCATATAAAGAACGTCTGAAACGGAGCCCGTATGCGAAAGTTATGGATTTTAGGAATTTCGCATGGCTCAACTTCGGCCACGTCACCCTCGCTTGCAGGCCGCCTCGCGTCCGCCACGTGTTCGTTTCTGAAGGTGCGGTCCAGTAGGAACTCGACGCGCCTCGCACCGGTGGCAGATCCGAAGCGGGCCACCTGCCTTCGCCTCGCATCCGACGCACGTCCCTCCTCTCCGGATCCGAGCCTCACATCTTCTGCCGCTTGGGTCTTCTCAACCGTAGATCTTCGGACTCACCCCTATAAATAGAAGGGTGCGAGACCTCCCGGGGATAATTTGGAAAATTGCCATTTTACACCCCTAAACCCATATTTCTTCCATTCCAACTTCCCCCAAAGCCCCGGTATTATACCAAACACCCAAAATACGTTCCAAAGTGCCCGAAGACCCGAAAAAATTTATCTTTTTGTTTTTGAAGCCCAACCCTCGCAGATCCCGGTTTCTCAATAAAACTCCCGGTTTTATTAGAAACGATTGTTTTAGGAAACGAAGTGCTGCCCGATTATCGTTAAATCAAGTGAGTGTGTAGTCACTTTCATCTTACACATAGATATGAAGTATTTTCTATAAAATACGTGCTATGTGTAATTATATTAATTGTTTATTTGAGGTGACTATTGGATAGATGTTTTATACAAGTTTTAAACTGTATATTTATTTTATCTACAAATATGTTGGGTAAAACATGGGTAGACGAAATAGTCGATGTGTGTTAAAATGATGAGAGGCATCCATTTTGTTGTTGTTGTAGTCGTCTAGCGGAGTATAGATGACGTCCACGGACCTTTTTAGACAGTCAATTGGAACACTAGCAGGTTCGCATCCTATAGGTGTTGGTGAACTATATGTTCATTGGTGTACTCCATCCCCCTCATGGTTGCCTTTAGGACATGTATGGTTGAGGAGTCCCCTTAGCAGTAGTTGTTGGGTTTTGAGCATTCTAACACTCCTAAGGTGTACATGCAACCCTAATAACCTTGGATCTATGTTTTCTCTAAAATACATGCAAATAAGAATTTCCAAGGTTTACATCCTAACTAGCATAGCATGGAAAACTAGAATCATAATACACTAGAAGAATGACATACCTTTTGATAGTGATTGATTGTTTGGAGTTTGAGAGCCTAGCACCAATAGTGTGAATGCCTCAAGTGGAATCACAAATCACCATAAAGTTTGGAACCTTGAGAGAATAGTATATGTGCTCTAGAAATTCGGCCACCACTCTTGTTCACACACAACTAGTGTCATTTCAAGCATCATAAGATCATTTATATAGTGTGGAGGATTAGGGTTACATCCATGTAAACCCTAATACCCATGAATCTTCCTTTCCAAGGATCAATGGGTTAAAAGCTCCATGGACTATCCATGGACTCCCATGCATGCCAAGCCCATTCCAAATGAGTATTAGCCCACACTACATAAAATACAAGAGCCCGTATTTAATTAGTCACCTTTTTATCACCAAATTAATTCTAAATTAATTTATGATCAATACTAATTAAATAATATGATTTCATATTAATATATTATAACTTATAATATATTAATAAATCATGAACATACTATTCTCAAAAGATTATCCATACAAATTGTTCGGGTGAAGTGCAACCCAAATGGACCATGCCGGGTCGGGTCAAGTACATCTCAAATATTGTTATGGAATTAGACACCTTATCCAACAGTCTCCTACTTGGATGAGTCAAATAACATATTTGCATATATGACTTCAGGAACCAACCGGCAATCGTAGCTCTCAAAACTCTGTTGAACTATGAAGCACCATTTTAGATAAGCGATCATATAATCCTCTGCTCTCATGATATCAGCCGGACAAATACATGGAACAATGTCTTACTTATTGTCCAGCAGTTTGTTTCCCGATTTCTGATTTGTTTGACAAAGAACTTAATCGAACACATCAATTTAGTTCTGACTGGGCCCGGTACATAGGTCAAAACAAAATCATCGAGGGGCCCAGATATCGCTTCTAATCCTCCAAGGACTAGAAGGAACAGATAAACTTCGACTCATATACTTTTTTCTACTACTTGTTGAATTATACACAAAGGCACGTTTTATAACATCAAGTTACTGATGCGTTTATGTGCAATCAATGCATAACCAACTCATAGGCAACAACTCATATCTCTAGGTTTGAAGACTTATATGATATTACCGTCTCACGATCACTCGAGATAAATTCCATGAAGTGATACCAGCGAGCGTGGGTTTAATCCAATACTCATAACTTATGAGCACTCATGAGTGGTGTAGCCATATCCAACATCTTAGACCTCTACAACCAACTCATGACAGTCTTGATTCATATCTACTTCCAACATATGACCGACTGTGGATGGTTTGAATAACTTAATCATTCGAAATAATAACCTAGTTATTATGGAAGTCAAAACATGCAAAGTGAAACACAAGAATAATTGAATCTAATATGGTCTCAACACTTATGAATATAAATAAAACATCCTTTTATTCATCACCATATTGATTCAACATTATTCTGTTTCGATTTATCAACTTAACACTTGAATTAAAACAATAGTTGTCCCATGCTCCAAGCATGTACCCTATGTTTTCTAAACAATAGTCATGCCATACACCAAGTATGCACACTATGTTTGTCTATGATCTTTACTTTGCGAAGTAGATCAATTGAACATGATTTCAATGATGCTCATTTCACAGTCCCAAATCCTTACCGTAAATGTAAGAATACCAAATTCTTGTCATTGACTATAATCTGTTAGATTCTAAACTTTTATGCATTGACCCTCTTGCAATGACTATGCACAAAAGTCACAAGGATCTGACAATAGACATTACAAAGTATTCTCGTGGATATCAATTCCATGGAAATGAAGTCTCACATTCAAAGTACATTCCTTTGAATATCCTTCTTGCATAAAAGTTTCTATATTCCCATTTTGACTATCACTTCCGAACAAGAGCTACCTCTTTTCAGAATATGTCAATATGGTATTTTCCTACATCATACTTCCAACTGTCCATGAGAGACCAACTTCAGATTGTTCTCGACAATTGCTTAATCACTTCAGTCATATCCGGTTCTATTCCTCTTAATGCTTTAAGCATTTTTTAAAAATTTAGAACGGATAAATATTATAGCACATGTGATCGATCCTATACCCGAAGCGTATGGGACACGATTCATGCTGTCTCACATAAAGACCTGATACTAGATCAGTCTTTTGCTTCAATATTTTTATTTGCCATGTTTTTAAAATCGACTATGAAGAGGGATGTCGTAATCATATTCGAATTTTAAGAACGCAATATATATAGAATTCCCTTATGTTGAACCATTCAAACATAAAATTCATATATATATATTGTAACACCGTAATTTTTCAAACAAAATTTTCATTTTAAAATCGCATACTTTTCGTAACATATTTTATAAAAATCTCGTTTATTCAAATTACAAAACACAACTCCATTAATAAGCCAGGATCCTGAAAACGTGACTCTTTCTCTGGTGTGTACAATCAAGCCGATGCCTTCCCGCGATCCTCTGAGATACCTGAAACACATAACACATAACACGGTAAGCACGAAGCTTAGTGAGTTCCCCAAAATACCACATATAACACATATTAGCCACTCGAGGCTATAACTCTGTGGGCCCACTGGCCCTAACTCTGTGGACCCTCTGGTCCTAACTCTGTGGACCTTCCGGTCCTAATTCTGTAAACTCTGGAATACACACAACAAAAATCACATAGAAATAATGCAGTGCAACACATCACATACATAGCATACAAGATACTCTGTCACATAACTCTTCTTACCACTCAAGGTAAGGTATAGTGAGAAGACTCACCTGACCAGCAGCAAGTAAGGACCCCGCTCCCGGATCTCGAACTAGCCTCCGCCCAACACAAGGGATGAATATCTTTAAGTGATACTCTAATCACAACTCTAATGACCGAAGGCTATTCTTCCTCTCTTTAACTCTTTGAAGTGGATAAAAGACCATTTTACCCCTCCACGGTCTCTACTACTTATGTTGATCAAAACCCCAAAGTCAACAGAAGTCAAACTCGAGTCAACAGTCCATGGTTGACCCGACTCGCCGAGTGCACCATTGCTACTCGTCGAGTCCACTTACTTTCCTCAGAAATCTCGTGACAGTCCAGCTCAGCTCGTCGAGTTGACCCCCAACTCGTCGAGCTATTGCCTGATTCGGTTCCTCGGGACAAACCCTAACCAACTCGTCGAGTCGACTCATCGACTCGGCGAGTTCATTCAGACCAAATGTTCATTCAGACGATTTAAGGCAGATCCATCACCCCAAACACTAGATCTACTATCCTGAGGGTCGATTGTCACATAAAGCTGCAAGGTTTACGTTTAAACATGGCATATAAAGCTCATAATGCCAATATAACTCTAACAAGGATGATTAACCACAATAACTCTTTTATGGTTAACTAAAGCTATAATCTTTGGACTCTCTGGACCTCACAAGGTCCGTATCTGAAGTCTAGGCCTCATGAGAGACCTTATGCATACAAAGTCCCAACAATGGTGGAAGAAACCCTAATCTTCCATATCTACAAGATCTAAGCAAAATGACAAGAAAGGTGCAAGCTTTTACCTCTTACTCAAGCCCTTGCACGAAGTTACACCAGATCCACTGATTCTCTAGCTCCTTTGATGGGTGATCTCCTCTTCTCCTCAAGAGATGCATTAGTTTACTCCAAGTTTTAGCTTCTAAGACTCTCATGGCTCTCCATACACGTTTAGGGTTTGCTCTCAAGGAAGGGTAGCCGCAAATGAGGCTATAAGTTCCTTTAAATAGGTCTCAAACCCGGGAAATTAGGGTTTCTCTGCCCAGCACCTACTCGGCGAGTCCCTCCTCTGACTCGTCGAGTCCATTCATTAAATTCATGCGATCAACTCGACTCGACTCGGCGAGTTGGTCCCTCAACTCGTCGAGTCCCTCCTTAAATCTCAAGATTAACATACACGATAATGTCCCTGGAATTCCTGATGTTACAATTCTCCCCCACTTGAATTAGATTTCGCCCTCGAAATCGCTCCTCCACAACATATAAATCTAATCAAATAACCAAACAGCACCATCGAAAGGTCTCATACCACACAACTATCTTCCTTTTTGGACACCTGAATCCAAACAGGAACTCCTCCCTGGAAAAGGACAGACCCATCTGCCACTATGCTACCCCTTCTGACTCTCAAGAATCTGGAACTCTAGTAGCCTGACACACAGCCAGACCGCCATCTCCAGATGTCACCATGTTATTCGCTCCTCTGACTCTCTAGTGGGGACCGATAAAACAAGTCCATGCCCAAAACTGGCTACCGATCACTCGTCCCAGTCACGATAAACAATCTCGGTCATATACCAAGGAATGGAAGGATCACATCACACCAGAGACTCATCCACTCAACTGCAATCAAACTGCAGCTCCCTTCTCCAAATCCCTTTCAACACTGAGCACCAGGTCATCTCCCGACCTAGCAGTTGAACCTCCAAAGGTTACCCATTGTGTGTACTAACACGCCTCACTGACTTCCTTATCAATGCAACTATCTCGGCTCTGTGTGACACACGAGTCACGAAGTTTGCTTCACCTCAAGCGAGTACGGAATTCGACTCGCCTCACTGACTTCCATTTGTTTCATGGTTTTCTCATACCAACGAATTGACCCACTCCGGTCTAAGACACCAGATGGAACAATACCCCCTTCCAAATGAAGTGCATCTCTGAATCTGGAATCTCATTCCGTCTACTCAATACACCACTAGAATCGAACTCAACTCAAGAGTCTGATCCGGCACACAATTGGAACCACTCGTCCCTACGAACCACTCTACTCATGACTCATGACCCGCAAGTCATGCGTTCCTCACTTATTCACTTCACTTTGGTTACGACAACCATTACTCAATTTCAGAATATAACGACTCCCGACAAATATGGAGACCCCAGTCTCGCCCCTGGTTCGACCACCAGGCTCCCACAAAATCAAATATTAGGGCTACCGAAGCCCATAACTCTTCTGCGCCACGCTCTAATCAGAGAGCACTTCGTCACAACATTCTCTTGCTGACTAGCGGGTACCACGGCTCCCCGCAGTATCACAACGATCTCTCACTGAACAGTGAGTACTACGGCTCCCCGCAGCATCACCACAACCCCTCACTGAATAGTGAGTACTACGGATCCCCGTAGCATCACCGCAACCTCTCACTGAATAGTGAGTACTATGGCTCCCCGTAGCATCACCGTAACCTCTCATTGACTAGTGAGTACTACGGCTCCCCGTAGCATCACCGCAACCTCTCACTGAATAGTGAGTACTACGGCTCCCCGTAGCATCACCACAACCTCTCACTGAATAGTGAGTACTACGGCTCCCGATAGCATCACCACAACCTCTCACTGAATAGGGAGTACTACGGCTCCTCGTAACATCACCGGAACCTCTCACTGAATAGTGAGTACTGATGGGTTTTTGAGCATTCTAACACTTCCTAAGTGTACATGCAACCCTAATGACCTTGAATCTATGTTTTCTCTATATACATGCAAATTTCTTTTTCAAGGTTATTTCCTAACTAGCATAGCATGGGGATTACATAAAACATAAAAACTAGTAGAAATACATACCTTGTTGTTGCTTGGATTCCTTCAAGACTTTGTGAGCCTAGCACCCCAAATGTTGTGCCTCAAATGCTTCACACAACACCACAAGACTTGGAATAACTTGAGAGAATACTTCTAGCACTCAAAATCGGTTATGCCCTCTCTAGTAACACTAGGTCCACTAGATCATGATTTTGCTAGCCATAGGGTTTCTTTTATAGTGTTGTCACAATTAGGGTTTACACATGAATGCCCTTAATTGTCATGACTCTTGATTTCTCATGACCCATGGGTTTGTAACTCCCATGGACTATCCATGGAGCTCCATATGGTTATAACCAAACCCATAAACCATGGATCATTAATCCACCATAAAAGAATTGATGATTGTCATAATCAACCCTATATATTTAATTAGTCTCACTTTGATCACCAAATTAATACTAGATTAATACTTGATCAATACTAATTAAATAATACTATTATTAATATATTAGAACTTATAATATATTAATAATCATAAGTGCCTTATTCTCTCATTTAGTCTATCCAAGTATTGCAATGCCATGCAACCCAAATGGACCATGCCGGGTCGGGTCAAGTACATACCAAATAAAGTTATGGACTTAGACACTATATCCAACAGTCTCCCACTTGGATAAGTCTAATAACTATATTTGCAAATATGACTTCAAAATCCGACTAGCAATCGTAGCTCTTTCAAAGTCTCTCGGAACTGAGATGATGATGATACGCCATTTAAGATAAGTGATCATATAATCCTCTGTTCTCATGATATCAGCCGGACAAACACATGGAACATGGTCTTACTTATTGTCCAGCATTTGTTTCTCGATCTCTGATTTGTTTCGACATAGAACTAAATTGAACACATCAATTAGGTTCTGACCGGGCCCGGTACATAGGTCAAAACCAAATCATCGAGGGGCCCATATATCGCTTCTATTTCTAGAAGGAACAGATAAACTTCGACTGATATTCTTGTACTAACTACTTGTTGAATTATTCACAAAGGCACGTTTTATGACATCGAGTTACCAATGCGTTTTCGTGCAATCAATGAATAACCAACTCATAGTCAACAACTCATATCTCTAGGTTTGAAGATTTATATGATATTACCATCTCACGATCACTCGAGATAAATTCCATGAAGTGATGCAAGTGAGCGTGGGTTGGATCCAATACTCAGCCCTTATGAGTACTCATGAATGTTGTAGCAACCATTACATTGTCCAAAGCACTTTTAGACAAATCATACAAGCCAAATTCATGACAGTCTTAAATCAATACTTACTTCCAAAGTTTGACTGACTGTGGATGGTTTGAATAATAACATAATTATTCTGGAAGTAAAAACATGCAAATTTGAAACATAGTAAACAATCAACACAAGATAGTAACACCTTACTCATAAATAAATAACAACTTTTATTTATCATCAAATGTCAATTACATTTTACAAGTTTCAGGAATCTAATTATTGAAACTAATATCATCCTTCAGCCCAATGCGCCTCGCATGCTGTAAATGCTTAGCCCTGCTCAGTCCCTTCGTGAGGGGATCTGTCGGGTTCTCATCTGATGATACCCTCTTAGCCACGAGGAGTCCTTCTTCTATTCGATGTCTGATGAAATGGTATTTTCTGTCAATGTGTCTAGATCTCCCGTGATCTCTCGGTTCCTTAGCCAAAGCAACCGCACTTTCATTGTCACAGAAAATTTCCATTGACTCCTTTATAGCTGGTACAACTCCAAGGTCTCCGATGAAGTTCTTTAGCCATATCGCCTCCTTAGCTGCTTCACTTGCTGCTATGTACTCTGATTCACAAGTAGAATCAGCTACTGTCTCCTGCTTGGAACTTTTCCAAGTAATTGCCCCTCCATTTAGGATAAATACCCAGGCTGACTGAGAGCGGAAATTATCCCTATCAGTCTGGAAGCTAGCATCGCTATATCCTTCCACTCTCAAGTCATCACTGCCTCCGAGGGTAAGGACCCAATCCTTAGTCCTCCGCAGATACTTGAGAATGTTCTTTACCGCTGTCCAGTGTGCCTTGCCAGGGTTCCCTTGATATCTACTGACCATGCTCAAAGCAAAGGCCACATCAGGGCGAGTACAAGTCATAACATACATGATCGAGCCCACAGCGGAAGCATATAGTATTTGACTCATCTCACCTATCTCAGCCTCTGTACTCGGACTCTGAGTCTTACTCAGCTTGGCATTACTCTCGATTGGTAATTCTCCTTTCTTGGAATCTTGCATACTGAACCTCTTCAGTACCTTATCCACATAAGTACTTTGACTAAGTCCAATTAGTCTCTTACTCCTATCTCTTAATATCCTTATCCCTAGGATATAGGCAGCTTCCCCAAGGTCCTTCATAGCGAAACACTTCCCAAGCTAGGACTTGACCTCATGCAAGGTTGGGACGTCGTTTCCTATGAGAAGTATTTCATCCACATACAACACCAAGAAGCTAACTATGCTCCCACTAGCCCTGACATACACACAAGACTCATCCTCACTCCTAGAAAAGCCAAACTCTTTGACTTTCTCATCAAAGCAAAGATTCCATCTGCGAGATGCTTGTTTCAATCCATAAATGGATTTATCAAGCTTACACACTCTATTAGGGTATCTTGTATTGACAAAACCCTCTGGTTGAGCCATGTAAACATCCTCAGCCAACTTTCCATTAAGGAAAGCGGTTTTGACATCCATTTGCCATATTTCATAATCATGAAATGCAGCTATGGCTAGTAAGACCCTAATTGACTTAATTTTCGCTACTGGTGAGAAGGTCTCATCATAGTCAACTCCCGGAGTTTGAGTAAAGCCCTTCGCAACCAGTCGCGCTTTGTAAGTATGTATCTTCCCATCCATGTCGGTCTTCTTCTTGAAGATCCATTTGCACCCAACTGTCTTACGACCTGGTACATTGTCAACCAAGTTCCAAACTTGATTGTCATACATGGACTGAATCTCGCTGTCCATAGCCTCCTTCCATTTAGTAGACTCAGGGCCTGCCATGGCTTCCCTATAATTATTAGGTTCATCCAAATCTATTAGTGTACTATCACTAATAAATGTATCACCTTCAGTGGTGATGTGATAACCATAATAAAAATCAGGTGTGTTCCTCACCCCAGTGGAATGTCTTGGAGGTACAGACTCATCTATCGGATCAACAGGAGTTTCCTCCTCAGGTTGGTTGATAGCATTTGAGGTTCCTTCACCACTTGACTCTTGAAGCTCTTCAAGGTCAATTTGCCTCCCACTGTCCCCTTGGCTTATGAATTCTCTCTCACGAAAGACTCCTCTTCTTGCTACAAAAACCACATTATCACTGGGTCTGTAGAAGAGGTAACCAAAGGATCTCTGTGGGTAGCCGATGAAAATACACCTCTCACTTCGAGGTTCAAGCTTATCATGAGTCTCACGCCTCACGAAAGCTTCACAACCCCAAATCTTGATGTGGTCCAAATTGGGAACTTTCCCAGTCCACATCTCGTGAGGGGTTTTGGCAACCTTTTTAGTAGGGACTAGATTAAGGATATGGGCGGCAGTCTCTAAGGCATACCCCCAGAAAGAGATTGGTAACGAAGCTCGACTCATCATGGAACGAACCATATCCAACAAGGTTCGATTGCGCCTCTCAGCTACACCATTCAACTGTGGTGTTCTGGGAGGTGTCAATTGTGAGACAATCCCACATTCCTTAAGATAGTCAAGGAACTCAATGCTAAGATACTCTCCTCCCCGATCGGATCGGAGCATCTTGATGTTCCTGCCCAATTGATTCTCCACTTCCTGCTTAAACTCTTTGAACTTTTCAAAGGTTTCAGACTTATGCTTGATTAAGTAAATATATACATATCTATTGTAATCATCAGTAAAAGTCACATAATAGCGGTTAGCATCCCGTGTAGCAACTCTGAAGGGCCCACACACATCCGTGTGTACAAGGTCCAACAAACCTTCACCCCTATCACAAGTACCTGTGAAGGGTGACTTTGTCATTTTTCCAAGTAAACAAGACTCGCAACTATCACCTGACTTGAGGTCAAATGATTCCAAGACTCCAGCCTTTTCGAGTTGGCCTATGCGCTTCTTGTTAACATGTCCAAGAAGACAATGCCACAAGGATGCTTTATCCAAGCTATCTGAAGAATCAATATACAACACATTATTTCCTAGATTGTCTACAACATTCACGGCTTCATATACACCATCACAAGGTAATGCTTTAAAGTAAAATACATCATTGTAATAAACATTAATAGCACCATTTTTATTATCAAATGAAAATGTAAAACCTTGTTTGTACAAGCCATGAAAAGAAATAATATTTCTCGCCATTTCGGGCGAGTAACAACACTTATTCAAATCTAACATTAACCCATTATTAAGCAATAAAGAATAAACTCCTATCTTAGTAACAGGTGATGCTTTCCTGTTGCCCATGACTAAGTTTATCCTCCCGTGCTCCACTTGCTCACTTCTTCTTAGTGCCTGCAAATCAGTACAAATGTGAATACCACAACCTGTATCAAGCACCCAAGAATTAGCATTAGATGAGTTATTAGACAATATTGTGTACATACCTGCATGGGTGGGTTTAACCTTCCCATCCTTTACATCTTGCAGATATTTAGGGCAGCTTCGCTTGAAGTGTCCCTTATCCTGGCAATAGAAGCACTGTGCTTCCTTTGGGTTTGAAGAAGGAGTAATGGGACCTTTCTTTGTCCCACTTGAAGAGGAACCATCAAGAGTCTTACCCTTGGTACCCTTCGAAGGGTTTTTCCTCTTCTTACCCTTTCCCTGCCCAATAGCCAGAACAGGGGCTATTGAAGGAGTAGAAGTAGCAACCGCTTTACCCTTAAGGCCATTTTCAGCTGTCCTTGAAGTTTGCAAAGTGTGACTTCCTCCTTGTTCATATGATAAGTCATACGAAACTGATCATAACTTGGAGGTAAGGAATGGAGAATGATGTCAATCGCCATTTCCTCAGGAAAGTCAACATTTAGCTTTAGCAACCGGTTAACGAACCTTTGCATCTTCTGCAAGTGACCGATGATGGGTTCACCATCCTTCATCCTTGCGATTATCATGGAGGAGATGATTTCATACCTCTCCTGACGCGCGCTCTGATGGTACCTTTCCATCAGATCCAGGTGCATCTCAGAGGGGTAGAAATCTTCATAGGATTTTTGAAGTTCAGGAGTCATGGTGGCCATCATGATGCATGCTACTTTAGTAGCATCCTTTTCATGTGCAACAAACTCCGCAAACTCTTTAGGAGTAGCAGTGGCTTCACTCACAACCTTAAGCTCCCTATCGAGGACATATTCTTTGTCCTCATAGCGAGTAATCATTCTGATGTTTTTGATCCACTCATTGAAATTGGATCCATCAAAGATGACCTTACCACATAAGTTCATAAGGGAAAAGGAGCCTGTTGGGTTTGAGCCAGAAGCATTGTTGGAAGACATCTGAAAGGAAAGAAAGACAAGTTTCATTAGATTAGGAATCCTTAATAATTCACCCAAATGAAATATTAAGGCTAGGATCCAACAAACTATTTATAGTTGGAAGAGGGATGCCGTAATCCATACTATAAAATATTTGAAGGTAGGTAAATGACGATTTACCAATTTCCACCATAAGAACGAAATATTTTATTATTAGGTTTTATTGGTTTTGAAACTCCTAGATCTTTTGAGATACATTGAACTTTTCAATGGCATGTTTGAATCTCGATTGTGCCCTCTCAAGTTTGTGACTGGGATGCCGAGGATCACAAACAATGTGTGAATAACCATACAAATTGACTTGGTACGCTCAATAATATTACCTAATCGATGTGCCGGTTAACCACACACGCTCCACCGATCTATAATAAGGTCAAGTTACCCTTTGCCACTCTTACTAGTCCATGTTAGTGTGTCGGTTAACCACACACGCTCCACTAACGACTTGGTAAGGTACAAAGTGTAATTTTATGGGCTAGCACCAATTTCACATTTTCCAAAAGTAACTAAGATTGGGAATTTATAATGTATAGTTACTTTATAATTCATTATACTTTTAACGAGTATTTAAAGTCGTATCCTACCCGTTCGGCTAACGACCCTCCACCGATCAAGGAAGCGGTGGGTGAGAGTGGACACCCATTAAGTCACCATTTTATAGGCAACAACCTTATACCCCCCTTATAGACCGGCTTCGTGAATGAGGCCTACTAACGGTAAGAATGACATATTCTTATACATATCTATATAATAAAATTATAATAATGGTATAAGTGTTGATTTTTAAACCTTTTAAAAATCTAAGGTTTAATTTGGAATTAAAGTATTAGAGTGTAAGACTTTTCAAATTCCAAAACTTGAGGGCAAGAATTGAAACTATTCCAAGTCTCTTCAATTTGTAACTTATGAGTTTTAATGGTTCATAAAATGAAGACTCTTCATTTTATGAAACCTCTTTAGTTCTTTAATCATAATTAAAAGAAGTGACTTTTGGTTATCCATAACTTGAGGACAACTTATGGACACCATCATAGCCATTAAGATCATGAATTAAACATACATGGAGGTTACATATAATTTCCTATGATCTTCTAAAAACTCATAAGAACACAAATTCATGTCAAGCAATTTCAAGAAATCATATAACTATATACAATACTTGAAAATTGATAAAAGTCATGTAAAATGGGTTAACATAATCATTATCATTTTGAAAAACAGATTTTACAAGTCCAAAACAGATTGGGATAATGATCTTAATCCATTTCCAGCAACAAAACTCGAAAAAACTGCCCAGCACGCTCCTACTCGCCGAGTGCATTATTCTACTTGGCGAGTAGAATGAATTTGTTCATGGACTCGGCGAGTCCTCCCCATGGACTCGGCGAGTCCAGTCGTCAGAGTGCAGAATTTTCGATTTTTAAGCAGTTTTGCATCAAGTATACAGAAAACAATCCTAGGCTCTCATACCACTGATGGGTTTTTGAGCATTCTAACACTTCCTAAGTGTACATGCAACCCTAATGACCTTGAATCTATGTTTTCTCTATATACATGCAAATTTCTTTTTCAAGGTTATTTCCTAACTAGCATAGCATGGGGATTACATAAAACATAAAAACTAGTAGAAATACATACCTTGTTGTTGCTTGGATTCCTTCAAGACTTTGTGAGCCTAGCACCCTAAATGTTGTGCCTCAAATGCTTCACACAACACCACAAGACTTGGAATAACTTGAGAGAATACTTCTAGCACTCAAAATCGGTTATGCCCTCTCTAGTAACACTAGGTCCACTAGATCATGATTTTGCTAGCCATAGGGTTTCTTTTATAGTGTTGTCACAATTAGGGTTTACACATGAATGCCCTTAATTGTCATGACTCTTGATTTCTCATGACCCATGGGTTTGTAACTCCCATGGACTATCCATGGAGCTCCATATGGTTATAACCAAACCCATAAACCATGGATCATTAATCCACCATAAAAGATTTGATGATTGTCATAATCAACCCTATATATTTAATTAGTCTCACTTTGATCACCAAATTAATACTAGATTAATACTTGATCAATACTAATTAAATAATACTATTATTAATATATTAGAACTTATAATATATTAATAATCATAAGTGCCTTATTCTCTCATTTAGTCTATCCAAGTATTGCAATGCCATGCAACCCAAATGGACCATGCCGGGTCGGGTCAAGTACATACCAAATAAAGTTATGGACTTAGACACTATATCCAACAGTCTCCCACTTGGATAAGTCTAATAACTATATTTGCAAATATGACTTCAAAATCCGACTAGCAATCGTAGCTCTTTCAAAGTCTCTCGGAACTGAGATGATGATGATACGCCATTTAAGATAAGTGATCATATAATCCTCTGTTCTCATGATATCAGCCGGACAAACACATGGAACATGGTCTTACTTATTGTCCAGCATTTGTTTGTCGATCTCTGATTTGTTTCGACATAGACCTAAATTGAACACATCAATTAGGTTCTGACCGGGCCCGGTACATAGGTCAAAACCAAATCATCGAGGGGCCCATATATCGCTTCTATTTCTAGAAGGAACAGATAAACTTCGACTGATATTCTTGTACTAACTACTTGTTGAATTATTCACAAAGGCACGTTTTATGACATCGAGTTACCAATGCGTTTTCGTGCAATCAATGAATAACCAACTCATAGTCAACAACTCATATCTCTAGGTTTGAAGATTTATATGATATTACCATCTCACGATCACTCGAGATAAATTCCATGAAGTGATGCAAGTGAGCGTGGGTTGGATCCAATACTCAGCCCTTATGAGTACTCATGAATGTTGTAGCAACCATTACATTGTCCAAATCACTTTTAGACAAATCATACAAGCCAAATTCATGACAGTCTTAAATCAATACTTACTTCCAAAGTTTGACTGACTGTGGATGGTTTGAATAATAACATAATTATTCTGGAAGTAAAAACATGCAAATTTGAAACATAGTAAACAATCAACACAAGATAGTAACACCTTACTCATAAATAAATAACAACTTTTATTTATCATCAAATGTCAATTACATTTTACAAGTTTCAGGAATCTAATTATTGAAACTAATATCATCCTTCAGCCCAATGCGCCTCGCATGCTGTAAATGCTTAGCCCTGCTCAGTCCCTTCGTGAGGGGATCTGTCGGGTTCTCATCTGATGATACCCTCTTAGCCACGAGGAGTCCTTCTTCTATTCGATGTCTGTTGAAATGGTATTTTCTGTCAATGTGTCTAGATCTCCCGTGATCTCTCGGTTCCTTAGCCAAAGCAACCGCACTTTCATTGTCACAGAAAATTTCCATTGACTCCTTTATAGCTGGTACAACTCCAAGGTCTCCGATGAAGTTCTTTAGCCATATCGCCTCCTTAGCTGCTTCACTTGCTGCTATGTACTCTGATTCACAAGTAGAATCAGCTACTGTCTCCTGCTTGGAACTTTTCCAAGTAATTGCCCCTCCATTTAGGATAAAGACCCAGGCTGACTGAGAGCGGAAATTATCCCTATCAGTCTAGAAGCTAGCATCGCTATATCCTTCCACTCTCAAGTCATCACTGCCTCCGAGGGTAAGGACCCAATCCTTAGTCCTCCGCAGATACTTGAGAATGTTCTTTACCGCTGTCCAGTGTGCCTTGCCAGGGTTCCCTTGATATCTACTGACCATGCTCAAAGCAAAGGCCACATCAGGGCGAGTACAAGTCATAACATACATGATCGAGCCCACAGCGGAAGCATATAGTATTTGACTCATCTCACCTATCTCAGCCTCTGTACTCGGACTCTGAGTCTTACTCAGCTTGGCATTACTCTCGATTGGTAATTCTCCCTTCTTGGAATCTTGCATACTGAACCTCTTCAGTACCTTATCCACATAAGTACTTTGACTAAGTCCAATTAGTCTCTTACTCCTATCTCTTAATATCCTTATCCCTAGGATATAGGCAGCTTCCCCAAGGTCGTTCATAGCGAAACACTTCCCAAGCTAGGACATAACCTCCTGCAAGGTTGGGACGTCGTTTCCTATGAGAAGTATGTCATCCACATACAACACCAAGAAGCTAACTATGCTCCCACTAGCCCTGACATACACACAAGACTCATCCTCACTCCTAGAAAAGCCAAACTCTTTGACTCTCTCATCAAAGCAAAGATTCCATCTGCGAGATGCTTGTTTCAATCCATAAATGGATTTATCAAGCTTACACACTCTATTAGGGTATCTTGTATTGACAAAACCCTCTGGTTGAGCCATGTAAACATCCTCAGCCAACTTTCCATTAAGGAAAGCGGTTTTGACATCCATTTGCCATATTTCATAATCATGAAATGCAGCTATGGCCAGTAAGACCCTAATTGACTTAATTTTCGCTACTGGTGAGAAGGTCTCATCATAGTCAACTCCCGGAGTTTGAGTAAAGCCCTTCGCAACCAGTCGCGCTTTGTAAGTATGTATCTTCCCATCCATGTCGGTCTTCTTCTTGAAGATCCATTTGCACCCAACTGTCTTACGACCTGGTACATTGTCAACCAAGTTCCAAACTTGATTGTCATACATGGACTGAATCTCGCTGTCCATAGCCTCCTTCCATTTAGTAGACTCAGGGCCTGCCATGGCTTCCCTGTAATTATTAGGTTCATCCAAATCTATTAGTGTACTATCACTAATAAATGTATCACCTTCAGTGGTGATGTGATAACCATAATAAAAATCAGGTGTGTTCCTCACCCCAGTGGAATGTCTTGGAGGTACAGACTCATCTATCGGATCAACAGGAGTTTCCTCCTCAGGTTGGTTGATAGCATTTGAGGTTCCTTCACCACTTGACTCTTGAAGCTCTTCAAGGTCAATTTGCCTCCCACTGTCCCCTTGGCTTATGAATTCTCTCTCACGAAAGACTCCTCTTCTTGCTACAAAAACCACATTATCACTAGGTCTGTAGAAGAGGTAACCAAAGGATCTATGTGGGTAGCCGATGAAAATACACCTCTCACTTCGAGGTTCAAGCTTATCATGAGTCTCACGCCTCACGAAAGCTTCACAACCCCAAATCTTGATGTGGTCCAAATTGGGAACTTTCCCAGTCCACATCTCGTGAGGGGTTTTGGCAACCTTTTTAGTAGGGACTAGATTAAGGATATGGGCGGCAGTCTCTAAGGCATACCCCCAGAAAGAGATTGGTAACGAAGCTCGACTCATCATGGAACGAACCATATCCAACAAGGTTCGTTTGCGCCTCTCAGCTACACCATTCAACTGTGGTGTTCTGGGAGGTGTCAATTGTGAGACAATCCCACATTCCTTAAGATAGTCAAGGAACTCAATGCTAAGATACTCTCCACCCCGATCGGATCGGAGCATCTTGATGTTCCTGCCCAATTGATTCTCCACTTCCTGCTTAAACTCTTTGAACTTTTCAAAGGTTTCAGACTTATGCTTGATTAAGTAAATATATTCATATCTACTTTAATCATCAGTAAAAGTCACATAATAGCGGTTAGCATCCCGTGTAGCAACTCTGAAGGGCCCACACACATCCGTGTGTACAAGGTCCAACAAACCTTCACCCCTATCAGAAGTACCTGTGAAGGGTGACTTTGTCATTTTTCCAAGTAAACAAGACTCGCAACTATCACCTGACTTGAGGTCAAATGATTCCAAGACTCCAGCCTTTTCGAGTTGGCCTATGCGCTTCTTGTTAACATGTCCAAGAAGACAATGCCACAAGGATGCTTTATCCAAGCTATCTGAAGAATCAATATACAACACATTATTTCCTAGATTGTCTACAACATTCACGACTTCATATACACCATCACAAGGTAATGCTTTAAAGTAAAATACATCATTGTAATAAACATTAATAGCACCATTTTTATTGTCAAATGAAAATGTAAAACCTTGTTTGAACAAGCCATGAAAAGAAATAATATTTCTCGCCATTTCGGGCGAGTAACAACACTTATTCAAATCTAACATTAACCCATTATTAAGCAATAAAGAATAAACTCCTATCTTAGTAACAGGTGATGCTTTCCTGTTGCCCATGACTAAGTTTATCCTCCCGTGCTCCACTTGCTCACTTCTTCTTAGTGCCTGCAAATCAGTACAAATGTGAATACCACAACCTGTATCAAGCACCCAAGAATTAGCATTAGATGAGTTATTAGACAATATTGTGTACATACCTGCATGGGTGGGTTTAACCTTCCCATCCTTTACATCTTGCAGATATTTAGGGCAGCTTCGCTTGAAGTGTCCCTTATCCTGGCAATAGAATCACTGTGCTTCCTTTGGGTTTGAAGAAGGAGTAATGGGACCTTTCTTTGTCCCACTTGAAGAGGAACCATCAAGAGTCTTACCCTTGGTACCCTTCGAAGGGTTTTTCCTCTTCTTACCCTTTCCCTGCCCAATAGCACAGAACAGGGGCTATTGAAGGAGTAGAAGTAGCAACCGCTTTACCCTTAAGGCCATTTTCAGCTGTCCTTAAGAGTCCTTGAAGTTTGCTAAGTGTGACTTCCTCCTTGTTCATATGATAAGTCATACGAAACTGATCATAACTTGGAGGTAAGGAATGGAGAATGATGTCAATCGCCATTTCCTCAGGAAAGTCAACATTTAGCTTTAGCAACCGGTTAACGAACCTTTGCATCTTCTGCAAGTGACCGATGATGGGTTCACCATCCTTCATCCTTGCGATTATCATGGAAGAGATGATTTCATACCTCTCCTGACGCGCGCTCTGATGGTACCTTTCCATCAGATCCAGGTGCATCTCAGAGGGGTAGAAATCTTCATAGGATTTTTGAAGTTCAGGAGTCATGGTGGCCATCATGATGCATGCTACTTTAGTAGCATCCTTTTCATGTGCAACAAACTCTGCAAACTCTTCAGGAGTAGCAGTGGCTTCACTCACAACCTTAAGCTCCCTATCGAGGACATATTCTTTGTCCTCATAGCGAGTAATCATTCTGATGTTTTTGATCCACTCATTGAAATTGGATCCATCAAAGATGACCTTACCACACAAGTTCATAAGGGAAAAGGAGCCTGTTGGGTTTGAGCCATAAGCATTGTTGGAAGACATCTGAAAGGAAAGAAAGACAAGTTTCATTAGATTAGGAATCCTTAATAATTCACCCAAATGAAATATTAAGGCTAGGATCCAACAAATTATTTATAGTTGGAAGAGGGATGCCGTAATCCATACTATAAAATATTTGAAGGTAGGTAAATGACGATTTACCAATTTCCACCATAAGAACGAAATATTTTATTATTAGGTTTTATTGGTTTTGAAACTCCTAGATCTTTTGAGATACATTGAACTTTTCAATGGCATGTTTGAATCTCGATTGTGCCCTCTCAAGTTTGTGACTGGGATGCCGAGGATCACAAACAAGGTGTGAATAACCATACAAATTGACTTGGTACGCTCAACAATATTACCTAATCGATGTGCCGGTTAACCACACACGCTCCACCGATCTATAATAAGGTCAAGTTACCCTTTGCCACTCTTACTAGTCCATGTTAGTGTGTCGGTTAACCACACACGCTCCACTAACGACTTGGTAAGGTACAAAGTGTAATTTTATGGGCTAGCACCAATTTCACATTTTCCAAAAGTAACTAAGATTGGGAATTTATAATGTATAGTTACTTTATAATTCATTATACTTTTAACGAGTATTTAAAGTCGTATCCTACCCGTTCGGCTAACGACCCTCCACCGATCAAGGAAGCGGTGGGTGAGAGTGGACACCCATTAAGTCACCATTTTATAGGCAACAACCTTATACCCCCCTTATAGACCGGCTTCGTGAATGAGGCCTACTAACGGTAAGAATGACATATTCTTATACATATCTATATAATAAAATTATAATAATGGTATAAGTGTTGATTTTTAAACCTTTTAAAAATCTAAGGTTTAATTTGGAATTAAAGTATTAGAGTGTAAGACTTTTCAAATTCCAAAACTTGAGGGCAAGAATTGAAACTATTCCAAGTCTCTTCAATTTGTAACTTATGAGTTTTAATGGTTCATAAAATGAAGACTCTTCATTTTATGAAACCTCTTTAGTTCTTTAATCATAATTAAAAGAAGTGACTTTTGGTTATCCATAACTTGAGGACAAGTTATGGACACCATCATAGCCATTAAGATCATGAATTAAACATACATGGAGGTTACATATAATTTCCTATGATCTTCTAAAAACTCATAAGAACACAAATTCATGTCAAGCAATTTCAAGAAATCATATAACTATATACAATACTTGAAAATTGATAAAAGTCATGTAAAATGGGTTAACATAATCATTATCATTTTGAAAAACAAATTTTACAAGTCCAAAACAGATTGGGATAATGATCTTAATCCATTTCCAGCAACAAAACTCGAAAAAACTGCCCAGCACGCTCCTACTCGCCGAGTGCATTATTCTACTTGGCGAGTAGAATGAATTTGTTCATGGACTCGGCGAGTCCTCCCCATGGACTCGGCGAGTCCAGTCGTCAGAGTGCAGAATTTTCGATTTTTAAGCAGTTTTGCATCAAGTATACAGAAAACAATCCTAGGCTCTGATACCACTGATGGGTTTTTGAGCATTCTAACACTTCCTAAGTGTACATGCAACCCTAATGACCTTGAATCTATGTTTTCTCTATATACATGCAAATTTCTTTTTCAAGGTTGTTTCCTAACTAGCATAGCATGGGGATTACATAAAACATAAAAACTAGTAGAAATACATACCTTGTTGTTGCTTGGATTCCTTCAAGACTTTGTGAGCCTAGCACCCCAAATGTTGTGCCTCAAATGCTTCACACAACACCACAAGACTTGGAATAACTTGAGAGAATATTTCTAGCACTCAAAATCGGTTATGCCCTCTCTAGTAACACTAGGTCCACTAGATCATGATTTTGCTAGCCATAGGGTTTCTTTTATAGTGTTGTCACAATTAGGGTTTACACATGAATGCCCTTAATTGTCATGACTCTTGATTTCTCATGACCCATGGGTTTGTAACTCCCATGGACTATCCATGGAGCTCCATATGGTTATAACCAAACCCATAAACCATGGATCATTAATCCACCATAAAAGAATTGATGATTGTCATAATCAACCCTATATATTTAATTAGTCTCACTTTGATCACCAAATTAATACTAGATTAATACTTGATCAATACTAATTAAATAATACTATTATTAATATATTAGAACTTATAATATATTAATAATCATAAGTGCCTTATTCTCTCATTTAGTCTATCCAAGTATTGCAATGCCATGCAACCCAAATGGACCATGCCGGGTCGGGTCAAGTACATACCAAATAAAGTTATGGACTTAGACACTATATCCAACAAGTACTACGGCTCCCCGCAGTATCACAACACCCTCTCGCTGACTGGCATTTACTGCGGCTTCCCCTAGTATCACCGCACTCTTTCGCACTAACTCATGGATGCTACAACTCTCTGTAGTCTTACCGTGCTTTCTCTTACCACTCCACGATCTCATCCTCAAGTCGACGCCATCCTGCGTTCACTCACTCATGCTCCGCGGCCGAGCGTAGATAGGTACAAACACCCATCCCGGCTATGCATCACTACTTCGGACGACCACCGCCGTGACAAAACTTCTTTTTCTTGCTGCCATTTACATTCTCAGATAATCCCGTTTGGTGACAATTAGCTGAAGGGCCCCCACCGGAACCATAGACACTTATACACCACTCAACATCTCATAACTCAAGTCTTGAAATAATCCGAAACTTATAACATTAAACTCGAATACCTCGGAATACTCCATCTCCCAAACTGAAACACGGAGAAATCGCCAACGGCTCAGAACACGAAAATGACCCTCCGAAACTCTTTCCTCTATTGCTCAAAACCAAGCAAGATTATGCATGTCGTCCCAGAAATTGGCTGCCTGATCATTTGTTACCCTTTCCAAAGAGCATAGAATAGTCCATTCATCGAACCAAAACCTCCCAACTACCGAAGTATCCCTATGAACCAACCACCTCGAAAAATTCTTATCTTCCAAAAGGCCTCTGACCAACGGCCACCTGCTGTGCAGACACTCATCATTTCTTGAACGCGGACAACATGCATTAACTCCCTCTGCAACTCACCTCGACCACCGATAACCCTAGTCTCGGGAATCCACACTGCATGTCTCTATATCCAGTTCTCTAACCACTCTTGAACAAACCTCTGATCTCCTCAAGAAGTACCCGGTTCTCCCCCACTTAGGGTTCGAACCATCACTAATTGGTTCACCAACAATCTATCCCACAGACTGTTTTTACCAGTAACATCGCACCTACTCTTAGAAGGTGATACACTATGCTCGATGATCTCCCCGATGGAGATCAAACAACTCCAAATACCCCAAATGTCAAATGGAATCCTCAGAAGCTTCTCATCATTACTGCTTCTAGTCATTCAGAATCTCGCACCATCCCACTACCGGACATCTCAACTCTCCAGTAGTAACCCTGACTCTCTATCTGAAAATAATGAACTAACATACTCTTCATCCTCGACTCCTCAACTGACGTCCCATCACGTGAGTTATCATAAGAGTAGAGACCTCATTTCCATACTCGATACACATCATAGACACTAAGAGCCATTGCTCCGATATACTCCTCTTGACCATCCGTTGCTGCAGCTAACACATGCCCTACTATGCTCAAATAGGGTGTATCATGGTCCTTAACCATCTCAGTCCCCGCTGACGACCTGCTCGTGCTCTAACATTACCTCTCGGCAGACATACTGCCCAAATACTCTGATGTAAGGTCGCCATCAATGCTAACCCGCAGGGTTCTACCCCCAAGCTCGGAAACCGAATTCTTAACACCTCTTATGTTTCCCACAGGAAACGGAAATAATACCATCCATGTCACAGAAGGTGACATCTCCACTATCGGCTGATTTCTCAACTCATGCTGCAATCCTCCATAACTGCCATCTCTACTCATCCTTGAGCCTTGCGACTTCATCTGCCGTCTTACCAAAAATCCCTCGGAGCTAACTCGATTTCCCTCTCAAGGGATGCTCCATAAAACTCGTTCATCATGGCCCTCTGGCCCCATACTCTTTCGCATCTGATCTCAATCTAACCAATTTCAACAGAATAACTGGTAGAACCAATAACACTAACTGCCACGGGTCATGGTACTCGAACCATGTGGCCACCTCTCGATCTGCTATGAATCATGGTACCGGAACCATGTTATCTCTTCTCAATCCGCTACGAGTCATGGTACTGGACCCATGACATCACCTCTCGATCTGCTAAAATCATGGTACTCGAACCATGAAATTACCTCTCGATCTGCTACAAATCATGGTACTCGAACCATGAAATCACCTCTCGATCTGCTACAAATCATGGTACTCGAACCATGAAATCACCTCTCGATCTGCTACAAATGATGGTACTCGAACCATGAAACGACCTCTCGATCTGCTACAAATCATGGTACTCGAACCATGAAAGCACCTCTCGATCTTCTACAAATCATGGTACTCGAACCATGAAACCACCTCTCGATCTACTACAAAATCATGGTACTCGAACCATGAAATCAACTCTCGATCTGCTACAAATCATGGTACTCGAACCATGAAATCACCTCTCGATCTGCTACTTAAAACCTTCGAAATGCTCCCTGTATCGAGTATGGGTCCTCTGCTTTCGGTAGTACGGGCCCATACTACCTGCCACATCTACCCATACTTTCCACACAGACCATCCCCGGGTTCCTAAGTAGCTGCTCGAACTTCTTAATCACCAACCCCGTCATGCGTGTTCGCTCCTTTTGCAAAATATCCAACTCTGTCAGCGTACTCATCTGACTAGGGTCACCCTTTCCTAGGCTCTTCCTAGGTTCTCACACTTCTCCGCCATCAGCTGCTGAAGAACTCCTTATGATGCCAGCCATCTACCTCCTGAATATCGTCATATTCACTTAGTAGCTGACTCTCATCATCAAGAGTTCCACAAAGCACGAAGCAAGCAGCATTCGGGCATCGAATAATCTCTACCAACATGTAAAACCACTCTAGGTTATTACCCACTTGCTCTCCTCATACTCAAAGGATACCACCGAACTCAAGCAACTTTACCCCACGTGGGCGTCTGACTACTCTCTAAGTAGACTCCTCAAAGGCTCATCTAGGTATCTCTCAAATCCCTCTCTAAGTAGACTCCTCTACTTGAATCCCTCTCTAGAGGATTCCTCTTGGATACTCTTACTCAACACATGCTCTAAAGCACATCACAGATAACAATAACTCCTAGGGTAAGGCATCACAAATCGGGCCACTCTAGTCCTAACATGTGAAATACCTAGCCTATATCTAGCATGCATAATATCTCCTAGCATATCTCATAAATATCTCATAATACAAACGTAAGGGTATTTTGGGAAATCACCATTCGGGCTCTGGCTGATTGTACACATTGCTCCAACTCGTGTTCTTTTAGAAACTCTTGCTCGTTTTAGAAAAATCATTTCCTTGAAATTTTTTCTCAAATCCTCAGTTTGAGTCCAGATCTACCCGAAGGTGCATCCGAATCCCTCAAACCAAGGCTCTGATACCAACTTGTAACACCGTAATTTTTCAAACAAAATTTTCATTTTAAACTCGCATACTTTTCGTAACATATTGTATAGAAATCTCGTTTATTCAAATTACAAAACACAACTCCATTAATAAGCCAGGATCCTCAAAACGTGACTCTTTCTCTGGTGTGTACAATCAAGCCGGTGCCTTCCCGCGATCCTCTGAGATACCTGAAACACATAACACATAACACATAACACGGTAAGCACGAAGCTTAGTGAGTTCCCCAAAATACCACATATAACACATATTAGCCACTCGAGGCTATAACTCTGTGGGCCCACTGGCCCTAACTCTGTGGACCCTCTGGTCCTAACTCTATGGACCCTCTGGTCCTAACTCTGTGGACCTTCCGGTCCTAACTCTGTAAACTCTGGAATACACACAGCATAAATCACATAGAAATAATGCAGTGCAACACATCACATACATAGCATACAAGATACTATGTCACATAACTCCTCTTACCACTCAAGGTAAGGTATAGTGAGAAGACTCACCTGACCAGCAGCAAGTAAAGACCCCGCTCCCGGATCTCGAACTAGCCTCCGCCTAACACAAGGGATGAATATCTCTAAGTGATACTCTAATCACAACTCTAATGACCGAAGGCTATTCTTCCTCTCTTTAACTCTTTGAAGTGGATAAAAGACCATTTAACCCCTCCATGGTCTCTACTACTTATGTTGATCAAAGCCCCAAAGTCAACAGAAGTCAAACTCGAGTCAACAGTCCATGGTTGACCCGACTCACCGAGTGCACCCTTGCGACTCGCCGAGTCCACTTACTTTCCTCAGAAATCTCGTGACAGTCCAGCTCAGCTCATCGAGTTGACCCCCAACTCGTCGAGCCATCGCCTGATTCGGTTCCTCGGGACAAACCCTAACCAACTCGTCGAGTCAGCTCATCTACTCGGCGAGTTCATTCAGACCAAATGTTCATTCAGACAATTTAAGAAAGATCCATCACCTCAAACACTAGATCTACCATCCTGAGGGTCGATTGTCACGTAAAGCTGCAAGATTTACCTTTAAACATGGCATATAAAGCTCATAATGCCAATATAACTCTAACAAGGATGATTAACCACAATAACTCTTCTATGGTTAACTAAAGCTATAATCTTTGGACTCTCTGGACCTCACAAGGTCCAGATCTGAAGTCTAGGCCTCATGAGAGACCTTATGCATACAAAGTCCCAACAATGGTGGAAGAAACCCTAATCTTCCATATCTACAAGATCTAAGCAAAATAACAAGAAAGGTGCAAGCTTTTACCTCTTACTCAAGCCCTTGCACGAAGTTACACCAGATCCACTCATTCTCTAGCTCCCTTGATGGGTGATCTCCTCTTCTCCTCAAGAGATGCACTAGTTTACTCAAAGTTTTAGCTTCTAAGACTCTCATGGCTCTTCATACACTTTTAGGGTTTGCTCTCAAGGAAGGGTAGCCGCAAATGAGGCTATAAGTTCCTTTAAATAGGTCTCAAACCCGGGAAATTAGGGTTTCTCTGCCCAGCACCTACTCGGCGAGTCCCTCCTCTGACTCATCGAGTACATTCATTAAATTCACGCGATCAACTCGACTCGACTCGGCAAGTTGGTCCCTCAACTCGTCGAGTCCCTCCTTAAATCTCAAGATTAACATACACGATAATGTCCCTGGAAATCTGGATGTTACATATATTCCTGACTAAAGATGATTAAAATCTCAATCCAAACTTTTAGGATTAAAATGAAGTATAATCTCCTCTCCCTTAATTATAGCAAAACAACCTCTTTCCAAGCGAAATTTTGTTTTCTATAATTAACACCACTTATCATAATTGATTATGCTCCCGCTAGCATAATAATTATTTAGCACAACAATTATGGTCCCACTAGCTTTGACATGTACTCAGAAATCGATTTCTAGAAATCAATACTTTATTGACTTTCATCACCAAAGTTCAGACTTCTGATACAAGATGCTTCGACAAAACGTAATCTAAGCTTCTCAGACTCATACATTTTTCCTTAGATAGCTCACATGTGTGTCTAAACAATTGTGAAGAGGGATGCCATAATCATAATGTTTAGATCTGTTTACCATTTCTCACAAGTCCATGTTAGTGTGCCGGTTAACCACACACGCTCCACTAACGACTTTGAGAATGCAAATATCACAATTGATATCTACTTAAAATCTACTTAGTGAAATCGTTTCCTCACCATCATTTTCATGAATTGGAAAGAAACCTTATGACACTTAGATTTTATGGTGTATGTGTTCCTATCCATGTGAATTTGTCAAAACCGTAATCACAACACAAGGTTAGTGACAGACTCAAAACCATATGGATTGAACTTGTTCAATCTTGATTTCTTGCCTCTTGGTAGCCCAAGGGTCCATCATTGCTTCCAAGTTGTTGTGCACACAATTGAGAACTCACAGAACTCACATACATAATCAACTTTACCGGAATAAGCAAAGAAACAAGAACTATGCCAACACGATAGGTTACAAACCTCAAGTCGTGTGCTACTTATAAACTATAGGTTTTATCCTTGATTAGCTCTTGAAACCTTCAAGACCTTTCAGACTCCCACTGTCCTCTTGACATATAAGTTTCTATTTGTCAAGAACCATTCCTTGACAACCAAACAAATATTCAAGATTCAGTGCGGATACTTATCAAGATAAACACTTTATACAATTGGTTTATTTGGTCTTTGTTTTATCCAAAACATCACAACTTACCAATTTAAAATGTACAAGATTAGAAAACATTTTACTCTTACATTTGACAAGTGTTATAAACCTTCTTTAAGATGTGTCACTCAAGTTACAATCTTGGAGTATGACTCTAAGACTTGTTTTTGGAACGAAGTATGACACATCTTCTCGATTTTAACCATTCTAACAATTCATGAATCTTCTTCTTAGTCATACAAATGCACTAAGATGTCCTTAGAGAATCAAATTGTGATATGGTTCCATAATCATTAAGATGATCATAAAACATGATACTAAAGTACTCTCCCATCTTTTCAGATTTGAGAAACTTCTATCTTTCTGCCTAATTTGAATATTCCCATTCACCATGCCATACATTGAAACTTTTCCAATGTTTCAGAATTGTACTTAAACTTGTAGGTACAACCATATTTACTAAGCTTTAGTAAATCATGACGAATAGTCTTATCGATCTTTGTGGTGGACTTTGACCTGCACGCACCTAGTGTAGCCGATCCTTTAGTCTTTCACCTGTCTCACATATACATGTGGTCAGGGAATTAGTCTTAACTTTCACAAAATGAAAATTGTCATTCATCATGCAATACAACCTTCATGATTCCAAGTTTCAGTCCAAGTAAAACCTTGGGTGATGAGAATCTTTCCTTATTTGATAAATTTAGACACTACCACAAATGAAAGAATCAAATGCACATGTCAATTATTGTTAGAACCATACAAACATCAATTTTCCATAAAATGTCATTCCAAAAATAAAACAAAATTTTATTTATTTATAAATGCGGAATAAACTTTTTCCTTACAATGCAACTTTAAATGAAAACTATGCTATTACATATCTTCTAGCAATCTATCATAACTCTTATGTAGTAGCTCAAGAATCCGATCTTCGAACCATGCGATTGAAATCCATCTTTGCGATCAGATTCAGCATACTCTTTCTTTAAGTGTCCTTCCCTTTGCTTGATCCTGCCAAACACCAAAATGTAACCAAGTCACATTTTGTATTAAGAATCATCAAATAGGAACTTAACAGAGTTAGATAGTGGACTTACCTGAGGCAGAGTCAAACATTTTTGTTTCTACTTGCTTTCAGATCTTTCAGGTATTCAGGGCAGCTTCGCTTCCAATGTCCCTTCTCATGACAATAAAAACATATAGACTCTTTGGGAATGGTACACGAGATTATCACAGACTTAGCCTTTCCCTTTGCCTTTTGGTCAACCGGGTTGACCAAGGCCGATCCCTTTCCATTGGGAAGAGAAAGCTTTTCTGGACTTCCAATGTTGCCACTGTCAATGTCCATGGAAGTTTGAGAAATAGACCTTCCACTCATATTTGCTTGACCATTGCGCCACATCATTTCTGACTCAGCTGCAACAAGCAAATCAGATAGATCTATTAGGGTCATGTCGTGATCTGTCACATAGTAGTTTTTAATGAACTTACTATATGACTCTGGAAGTGACTGAAGAACCCAGTGAATAGTCAACTTCCTTGGAACAACGACATCCAACATTCTCAACCTGTCAAAATGTGACTTCATTCCTATGACATTAGTGCACACAGGTCTTCCATCTTTATGTTTCATTGCTAGTAGGGCTTGAGTGACCTTGAATTTTTCAAGTCTTCGAGCTTGTGGGTCAGGGAGAATAAATGGTGGAGGTGGAGGTAGAGAAGTTTGACCTTGGCACATGGGACTATCTTAGAACTGGGACTATCTCAGAACTGGCCTTTCTCTTTACCATATGGTCAAACAGTTTGACCTTGGCCGATCCCTTCACATTAGGAAGAGAAACCTTTTCTGGACTACTAATATTGCCATTGTTAAGGTCCATGGAAATTTGAGAGATTGATCCTTCAAACACATTTGCTTGACCATTGCACTTTATCATTTACGCTTCAGTAGCAATTAGCAAATATGTCAGATCAATAAGGGTCACGTCGTTGTCAGTCAAATATTAGTCCTTAACAAACTGACTATATGACTCAAGAAGCGAGTGAAGAACCAAGTCAACAGCCAGCTCCTTTGGGAAAATGACACCCATCATTCTCAATCTGTCAATGTGCGACTTCATGTTTAGAACATGTGCACACACAGAATTCCCATCTAGGTGTTTGCATGCCAACAGGGCTTGAGTAATCTTGAACTTTTCAGTTTGACAAAAACGTAGATCGGGGAGAATAACTATAGGTGGTGGAGGAATAGTTGGAGATATATGATTTCCAGTTTCACCAATGCTTGAAGAAGGGAACATTCTTTTACCTTGATCGATAAGTGGAAGATCATCTTCAGAAGGAAAACTATTTCTAAAAGAATGAGGAAGACCATAGTTATCTGAACTTGACATCTATAAAGGGAGAAAATTCAACTTAGTTGATTTATTTAATCCTTAATTATTAACCCAAAATTAAATTAAGGCTAGAATCCATATTTTCGATTCGAATTCTGAAGAGGGATGTTGTAATCAAATTCAAATCTATTTTAGGTAGGTAAGCATTTACCAGTTTCAATATAATGAAACTCCTAGATCTTTGAGATTGATTGAACTATTCAATGGCATGTTTAATCTCGATTATGCTCTCACTTTGTGACTGGGATGCCGACGACCACAAATGAGATGTGAATAAACATGCAAATTAGCTAGGTACTCTCGATGCCATTTATCACTCAATCAATGTGTCGGTTAACCACACACGCTCCATTGATTAATGATAATTTACGAGACACCCATTGCCAACCATATTAGTCCATATTAATGTGTCGGTTAATCACACACGCTCCACTAACGACCAATAAGGTGCAATGTGCAATTTCATGGGTTAGCATTAAATTCACATTTTTCCTAAAGTAACTAAGAATGTGATTTTAGAAAAGGTTTAGGTACTTTATGTCATTATACTTTTAATGAGAGTCTATTGTCCTATCCTACCCATTCGGCTAACGACCCTCCACTAGTCAAGAGTGTGGTGGGTAAGAATAGATACCCAATGGCCGTCATTTTACATGCCAATTCCTTAAACACCCCTTATAGACCAACTTCGTGAATGAGGTCTACTAACGGTAAGACTGACTTTTCTTATGCATATATATATATATATATATATATATATATATATATATATATATATATATATATATATTAAACTTTCAATTTTATTAAATTTAAACCTATTTATGGATTTATTAATTATCTTTTAATTAAACATTTAATTAAATTATTAACAACATCCATAAGGGTATACTATAAACCTTTTAAAATACTAGGGTTCTTAAATTTAAGATTTCAAAATTAAACTATTTATTTAAAATTTAAATTGTAAAACCATAGGGTGTATCTTTAAAACTATTCAAAAATACTAGATCAAATTTTAAATAATTAAATTAATAAATTAATTTTGTCTTTATCTTAAAATTTTGACCAAATCATTTTTTTTGATAAGGATATATCATTACCTTTTCAGAAAATTCAATTTTAAGCAATAAAAATGAATTAAGGTAATTATCCTAATCAACTCAAGATATCAAAATCGAAAAATCAGGCATCTGACGAGTCAACTCGTCGAGTTTTGGCAGTGAACTCGTCGAGTTGGACCAACTCGTCGAGTCCTATGAGGAACTCGTCGACTTCTATGAACAGATTGACGAATATCTTCCCTCCTCATTTGGACAATTCACATATGTATCAAATTCAACTGAAAAAACATCCTAGGCTCTGATATCATTGACGGGTTTTGAGCATAACAACAAACCTATGTGTTCATGCAACCCTAATTGCTTTGGATCTATTTTTTTCACTAGTTGAAGATACAAATTGAATACCAAAGCAAAACCCTAGATCTAGCATACATAAATCGAAATCTACATATAATTAGGGTTTAGAAGTTTACCTAACTTGTTATGTAACAATAACAATAAACCTTGTAGATTCTTGACTCTTGAAAGCTTAGTGCCTCAAATGTGACACCTCTAATGGCTTACAAACACCACTAGCAAGAGGATGACACGAGAGAGGAGGGATGCCCTTAGAAATTCGGCTCCACTAGGGTTAGAGGAAACTGTAGGCCGAAACTCTAAGAGTTGAGGTCTTTATATAGCTGCGGGCTGCTAGGGTTTGCTGAAAGAATTTCTAATGTCCTGCTTAAGGCTTAAGCAGCCCATGGACCCTCATTAAGGAGTCTTGGATGAAACCTATAGGGCCTCCCTATAGTTTTCGTCCGCTCCCATCTAAGGAGTCCAATAGCTTAGTTTCACAACTATCAACGATTTGCAAAACAACCCCTGTTCCTTTAATCAGTTCCTTTAATCGCAAAATCAATTCCAAATTAATTTCTAATTAAATACTAATTAAATAACATGATTTCTATTAATATATTATTTTTATAATACATTAATAAATCAATTTATTATTCCAAATAATAAATTCAACCTCTCTCTCCAAAAGTCATCTTGTCAAGTTGCTAGAGTGAAGGCAACCAAAAGGACCATGCTACTATCAGATCAAGTACATACCAATTATAGTTATGGGCTTAGACACCTAATCCAACAATAATATCTTATTTAAAATTGAAGCATTATTGATTTAGGGGATACGCTCATCATAGACATCTTTCCAATCAAGGAAAATTCCATAACTAATTAGTTATTCCCATTAGAAAACAAAGAGAAACTAGAATTAAAAAGTATGCAAGGAGGTGGAAGAGGTTTCCAGCTAAGCAAAAAGAGAATGTTTAAATAAGTCGATTCAATGCTTAATTATTAACAAAATTTTAAATTAAGGTTTGGATCTGTAAATATGATTTATAATATGAAGAAGGATGCCATAATCACATCATGAATCTATTTTATTCAAAGCACCTTACCAATTTCAATCACAATGAAAATCCTTGTTGAGAGAAGAACTTATGCTTAAGAGATTATGGTGCGGAATATTAAGTTAGTCTCTGGATCTTTAGTTAGCATATAAATAATAAGATTTGGAATTATAAAGGAAACATAGAACCAAAATACAACATTAAATGTAAACAAGTTTAAAGATAATTGTTAAACCATAACATGGTTTCCATGCAAACCCAAGTTAGTAAATGATGAACAAAAAAGTATAAGATGATGGGGATAAGGAGACTTGTATTTCAATATTGAGAAAGTTACAAGGAAGATAAGTTAAGAAAAATGTAGATCGATCAACATGATCATCTATTTATAGGAGGAAAACATAAATGTCTAGAACTGGTGAAAACAAAAAGTATGATAAGAATTGGCAGCGATGCATGCCATGCATAATCTGACACATACAAGCAAACACTCAATCTCAGCAAAAGCTTATCATTGTACTAACTCTTTGCATCCATAAAATGACATACTCCCAGCAAGTCTTCGCTAGGTCTCCTTCATCTCCAATTATGATTAACTCTTCACTATAACAAAAACAAGAAACTCTTTGCATCATTATCCAACCAGGTCTTTGCATCAACAAGAATCCTCTTAGCTGCCGAGAGTTGTTTTTAAGTACCATCACTCCTAGATATTTTTAGATTCATTAAACAATAAATGGTGTGTTTATCACATATTATGGTCTACAATGTGTGACTGTAACGTTGAGGATCACAAACAAGATGTGAACAACCATGCAAACCCACATGACAACCTCGTTCTCATTTGTGATCTAATATTGATGTATTGCTTAACCACATACGCTCCATTAATAAACATAAACTATAATTAGTGCCGGTTAACCACACACACTCTACTAATGACTCATAAATAACCAATGTGAGTTTTCATGGATTTGCATACATTTTCATATTTTACTAAGTAACTACTATTGGATTTTATAGAAGGTTGTAGTACTTTTACATTATACATTTAATGTGATTAGTGTCCTATCGAACGCATTCGGCTAACCACCCACCACGACACAAAGAAGCGATAAGTGAAAAAAACATCTATTCAGCGGTCATTTATAGCTAGTTTTCTTATACATCTCTTATAGTTTGGCTTCGTGAAAGAGGTCTACTATTGATTTGACTGAGTTTTAGTTATACATATATTATTATAATCCGGTATATACTATAGAATGAATTTTAAAACCTTTTAAAATTACAAGGTTTAATTTTAATTATCTTGATTAACATCTAATTAATTAATCTTTTATACTGACTTTGATTTAATATTTATCCTTTTAAATAAACAATTAACTAAAACTTTATTAAATATTTTTATTAATTAAATAATTATCTTTAATTAAAAAATTAATTAATTAATATATTTAATCTTAATCCTCATGCTAAATTTTGAAATTAGGGTTTTAGTTACCTAGTTATTTGTTTTTCGAATTTTAAGCAAGTAAAGTAACAAGTAAGGAAACTAGGGAAATGCTAGCAAATTTCGAGAAAGGTGTGACACCCCAAAATATTTATCTTGTACAAACATTCACTTCAACAGAAGTCAGATTTATTTCTGGTAATTTTTAAGCTGTTTGGAGTCAGTTTGAGTTTTCTAAAGCCTAGTACTTCAAGAGATAATTAGAGGAAGTATACTTTAGGATTAATTGTGCAACATTTAAGTCACAAAACTCCAAGAGTTTGGAGTTTTCGGCCCAAAATAGTGTTAGTGCCGAAAACCCTAAAGGGTATATAAATGACACTTAGTAATTTTTAGTCATTTTACCCATTTCCAAGTCAAGGACAATTCTCTCTCAAGTATCATCCGAATTTTTGTCAAGATCTTCAAGATTGTAAGTGTTTCCTTCCTTGTTTAGTTGATCTCTTCCATTATCTAGTGATCTTACATGATTTCATCCATGAAATCATTACATTTTCTTAGATCTTCAAGTGTTCTTCATTTCACCAAGAACACCAAGAACACACACTAGTGTTTTGGGCCGAAAACGCCCTTCTTTCCTTCCATATTGTAAGTGTCTATCTCCTATACTTGTTATCTAGTAAGGATACCATATTTAGGGCCTTGAAATCGTTATTATCCAAGAACAAAAGGTGTTTTCGGTCTAGTGCATCTCCTTAGACCGAAAACCCTTATGAAGGATGCAAAATGACTTTAAGCCTTTCCTAAAGCTTAGTCATGAATCTAGAACACTTCATCGCTTGTTGAAAGCCCTTGGAAATCACCTTATGCATCAAAGACCATGGGTTTTCGGTCAAAACCATTTGGACCGAAAACCATATGGACCGAAAACCATATGGACCGAAAACCTCTTTGGACCAAAAACTCCTTTGAGTGTCATTCTACCTTCCTTTGTTGAATCACATGTGATTCCAACACTTGGTCAAGGTGTTTCCTAGTCCCGGAAGGTGTTTCCTTTCATATAGTTGTTTATAAACACTATATTCATGTCAATATGTGTCCTTATATGTTATTTAGGACTTATTGTGTCTCGGGACTTCATGCATGGAACATCTCATCCTTACACGCATACCCGTTTGAATCACCCACATCAGGTGAGTTCATACACCGTAATGAATCTTTTAACTGTTTTAAAAGTTTTAAGGGGGGATACAAGTTAAACACAATGATAATTGTGTAAATGTTTGTTATAAACATCTTTCAAAATGTTACTTATGTCATTTATAAGTTGTCAAAACATTTCAAAAACTCTTTTAAAGTTATGTTACTTTATAGTTATACAAAACTCTGTTTTTAAAGTACAAGCATAACTTATTAGATAAATGAGTCTTTTCAATAACAGTTCATTACTTTTAGTACAATGAAGCACACAAAGAGTCAGTTCATACATGAGTCAAACACACAGTGAAGAGAAACAAACAATACCATACATAACATATAGTGAAGAGAAACAAACAATACCATACAGAGAGAACACACAATTATGCGAAACAAACAGAACGTACAATATACAGTACAAAACAAACAAGTTAGGTTGCTATAGCATGAGAACACACACATGATCTAATTATACCAATTGATCACTAACTCATTGTTTTAAACAAAATGTGATAGTTATATTGTGTATACATGATCATATAAGAAATGTGAATTACACGGCTTGCAAGAATTTGCAGAGGTCGCGTTTGGTTCCCTTAATCTCTAGACAGGGAGAATGTATAGTAGGGGTTCTAGCCTTCACATTATGACCATAATAAAACAAACATGTTTTTAGGTCAGTAGTACATCCGCATGTCATTATAAACGACAACTGTGTACTTACATTTCCCATTACTTTCAAAAAGTGATAGTACCACTTGAAAGTCAAACTCAAACTATTTTCGAATTAAGATAGTTATAAACTAGGGAAAACATACATTTTTACAAACGACAAACGGAATAGTCGAGTCAAGCACATATCAGTAGATGCCTGGGTAGAAGGCTACGTTTAACAGAAGATGCCTTGGTAGAAGCCTACATTTAAAAGAAAGGACCATAATGCTAGTCTTATGATTCCTTAATGTATACATAACAGGATATATATATACCAATAGGGTCCGACAGGTAATAGGATGTGTGCTCTTCGCTTCACTTCATGTTCCTTGTTTGGTTGTGGGCTTGGAACGAAATCGCCCAATCTATTTTCTATTCGATTCTCTATATATATAATATATATATATATATATATATATATATATATATATATATATATATATATATATGCTTAGTATACATTAAGTCATCATAAGGATACCAGGTATGGGTCAGGTTATAGGACACAGAGTTAAAGCACAGTTTTCAAGTACAAAACATACTTTCCAAAATCAGTACTTTTGGTATACAAAACTAGAAACTTCCCAGTAGTGGTTTTAATCTATTTTATTAAACTAGTACAATTTAAAGGACCTTAGGTGAGTAACTCTATAATACCTTAGTTTATACATCATGTTTATATATAAAACTAATACCCAATAGGTAGTTGGATGTGTGCTTTCCGCCTTACTTCCTGTTCCTTGTTTGGTTGTGGGCTTAGGGAAGATTCACTCAATTAACTTTCTATTCGACAGATTATATATATCAGTATAAATTAAGCTATTATAAAAGTGGTCACTGTGGTCACCATTTTATTATAAGAAATATGGGTTTTCTTAAATAACTTTTCATTAGATATAAAGGAACTATTACAATTAACTCCATGAGTAACAAGTGAATACACCAGGGTTATATATGACGATGATCTAACAACCAATGGGATGTGTGCTATCCGCCTTGATTTCTGTTCCTCGTTTGGTTGTGAGTTTAGGGCAGATGCGCACAATCGATTGTTTGTTTACTCTGAGTCTTATATAACTTGTACCCACTTAGTACCCATAGAAAGGGTTATAGTGTCATTCTACTTAAACTTCCATCAAAGTACTAAATATAGGATTTTCTAGAGGAACATGCGAACTTTTCAAAACAGAACTTACAAGTTACAACATTTTACATCTACATTTTCAACAACAGTTTACAACTTACTCACATCACTAAAATCTTATGAACTCACCAGCT
Source organism: Lactuca virosa (assembly GCF_052849685.1). NCBI lineage: Eukaryota > Viridiplantae > Streptophyta > Magnoliopsida > Asterales > Asteraceae > Lactuca > Lactuca virosa. The sequence goes on along the minus strand of NC_136428.1, from coordinate 410,703,629 downwards.
TAATTGCTGATCAACTCTTTCAAATAACTTGTATTCTCATGAGACTATTAGACAGGTGCTCGTGCTGGGAATTCAGAAGATGGAGCATTATAGCTTCAAGTATTGTTTTGTTATTTGTTTATGAATTCTATGTTTTGTGAACACACACATTGTAAACACTTTCTTTCGAAATGAAATGGTTGTTCATTACTTGCTTACCATATACACATCTCGTGATACTAAACATGACGTCCTCCACCCCCGAACGATTCCGCCGTTCCGGTTTTGGGGTGTGACAGATTGGTATCAGAGCATTGTTTATAGTGAACTAAGTATATCAACCGATAAAAAGATATACAACTATAAATACAATGGGGCTTAAGTGCTCTAGATAATGATATATTTTTAGAGTATAACTACAAGTTATAAAAATATACCTACTTGCTTATACATCTACATAATAGAACTAGTGTCACGAGGAGTACAGAACTAAAGTATTTAAAGGTTGGGCACTGTCGTCAACCTGAACAGTTATGTAATCATAGCTAGGATCAATATAGCCTGATCAACTATATTCATCCGAGATGTGACCGACATGTGTTTGGGAATGATGTGGTGTTGCAACAGTGTTAAAACTTACCAGAACACCAGTCAAGAGAACGCCAGAACAAGTACATTTAGAGTTAGAATACTATAGGAGTATTCTATGATACTATAACACGATAACAAGTTTAGAACATACCAAGTTCATTACGTTGAAATACTATAGGAGTATTTTAGTCCATATAAATAACTTATGTGATAACTTAAAAGACCCTTACGGATAGGTCTATAATCTTGCAATGTATATTCCTAAAGTTTTATGTATAATTAAGATCTTATAGACTTAGAATCTGTAGCCTACGCTTCGTTATCCATTCCTCTTAACGGTGTAGTTTTGGAGTAGGACCACTTATTCGAAGGTATATTTAATCTTCAACTATATACAAACTTGTATACTTTGTACAATTATAGGAGGACTCCGTAAGGATCACCCCATAGAGTTACCTTAAAGCTCATAGATTCTTTAGTTATTTTCATTCTCGCACGACAAGCCCAGGTAAATGTAACCACTTCCTCATACTAGACAACAGAAGAGTCCAGGAGGAACAAGAGCAAGTTCATGAGAAGTTTTCAAAGTGGGATCAGCCGAAGTAACCAAAACGTCTTACACGTCACACTATTAAATAATAATCTTGTTAAATTAGCGAGTGGAAACACCGCTGTCACACCCCAAAACCGAGAACGGCGGAAACGTTCTAGGGTGGAGGACGTCATGTAATGTATCACAACAGTGTAAAGTAGTAAACAAGCAACAACATCATCCATTGCATTAATAGTATAATTTTTCTTACAAGTGTGTTCTTTCATAGTATAAAACAACATAATGAGTACTCAAAATAAAAGACGAGTCTTGACTGCTCCGTCTTCTCTAAACCTTGCATCGGTACCTGTCTATTTGTGACCTGAGAATACAAGTTATTTTGAAAGCGAGTATCAGCAATAAAGCTGGTGAATTCATAAGTATTTTAGTGTCATTACTTTGAAAACCTGTTATGAAAGACTGGTGAATGTTTAATGAAACATTTAGTATAAGTGTGAAAACCCTAGAAAATTCCATATTTCCTACTAGTATAAAAAGTAGTCTTCTACCAAGGCTAGAATGTTTTGAAAGTTTGAACCTCTACATAAGTGAAGATTTTTCCTTGCACAACTATTATTATTCAAATCTAATCTACCTCATCGTTTATGTGAATATATCACAAAATAAAGGTAATAAGGAAATAATATAATAACTGAAGTATTATCCTTTGGTACTAGGATAAACAAATCTAATCTACCTCATCGATTATGTGAATGTGTCACAAAATAAAGGTAATAAGGAAAATTATATAATCATATAAGTATTATCCTTTGGTACTAGGATAAACACGACATAGTAATTGCCGAATAGTATTAACCGTAGACATCCGTCGATGTGCATTTTCCCTCTGTAGCTAACAGCTGGGTGTAGAATGGTTAGTCCTGTACACATATAATAGTATCTACACATATAATATGTAAATATATCTCATCATATAGTATCTATGTAACAGTATCCATGTAGAAGTATCTATGTACAAGTATCCATGTAATAGTATCTCTTTATATTGATGTATTAGTATCTCTTCATATTGATGTATTAGTATCTCTTCATATTAATGTATTAGTATCTCTTCATATTGATGTATTAGTATCTCTTCATATTGATGTATTAGTATAGACTCATAAATGAACTGACTCTGGTGTAATTCCTTGTAATAGGAATAGCAAGTAGTATCTCCTAACTATACCTATTATAGTTACTAGCATTGTACGAGTATAATCGAAGGTACACCTTTGCTACCCAAAGGTACTGAACTGACTGATGGAACTTTTATGACTATATATGTATACATGATATAGAACTAATATTTAGACGACCTTCGGACGGATAACCGATACCCTAAAGCCACATCCCAACGAGGAAAAGGAAATAAGGCGAGCTAGCCGTTCTAAGTCCTTTAAACATTACTTATATAACTATACATATATAGGCATGCATTTCACAATATAAAAGTATAAAAGAAGTTTTGTAAAACCTTTGAAAAGTTTAATAACTAAGAAAAGATGACTTGAGGTCAGTTTATAAAACGATTTGAAAACAGTTTGATAAAGAGATCTAAACAAGTAAAAACGTTTTGGAAACCCATTTGAAGTAATATGTTTGGTAAAACAGCTAAAAGTGTAGAAAATCCATTTGTATGCTGGTTATTAATCATATGTGACTGATATGATAACTAGCATGATTCAACTTGTATTCCCCCCCATAAAAGCATTTAAAAACATTTAAAAGATTGATTTAAGGGTATGAACTCACCTGCAGTGAGTGGATCGGATGGAAGTGTCGGACAGGTGCTTGGTGTCAAGTGAAGACTTAAACACACACAACGATCCTAGTAACATATAAAGACATATGTATATATATAATTAGTGATTATAACACTAATTAGACAGGTATAAACACCCTAATGTGTGGAAAACACTTTGATCAAAGTGTTAGGAGGCTATTGGGTTGCAACAAAGCAGTGCAAGGCATTGCTGTTGAGTTTATGGTCTATGGACCATACTTGATGGAGTTTACGGCCCAGGGGAGTTTACTCCTGGCCGTAAACTCTCTAATGGGTCTCCATTTGAGGCTTAAAGCTATGATGTCTTAAGTGGTTAAGTGTTCCAAGGCTAAACAAGAGGCTAGGTGAGTTTAAGGTCCAAGACTGACCTTAACTTGTGGTTACGGCCTGGGGACCACTTCACCATGAGTTTACGGCCGTAAACTCATGGTGGGAAGTACCATTTTGATGTTTTGAGGTTCCTAGTTCAAAGGTGGTTGGTTCTAGTCATTAGGAAGCATTAGGGGCACAATATCACCACCTTGTAGAGTTTACGGCCTAAGGACCATTTCCTTATGTGTTTACGGTCGTTAACTCCTATGCGGGTATGTTTTCTTTGTTGTTTAAAGTCCTAAACAGTCCAAGGAAGGATCAAGACTAGCATCCAAGGCTTAGGAAGGGACTATGGTGCAATTTGCCCCACTTATAGGGGTTTACGGCCCAAGAACATGTCTTGACCGTAAACTCCTTTGATCTTGGGTTTCTTTGTGATTTCTAAGCCCTAAACATGTTAAACCTAGTGTACAATGAGTTAGAACAAGAGTAGTTACGATCTATGAGCTTGAACGGTCGTTTTTGGCCAAGAACACTAGTGTGTGTTCTTGGTGTTCTTCGTGGAACTTGAAGATCTACAAAAATGGAATGATTTCACGGATGAAATCATGTAAGATCACTAGATCATGCAAGATATCAACTAGTTAGGACAAGAAACTTACGAGTTTTGAAGATCGGGGACGAAGATCGGGATGATACTTGAGAGGATTTGGGCCAAGGGAAAGAAAGGAATGAACTAATGGCCTAACTTTCACCATATAAGGTGAGTTTACGGCCCACGTGGAGTTTACGGCCGTAAACTCCATTGTGGTGGCCGTGAACTCATGGTCAATTTGTTTTAGGCTTGTTCTTTGTGCTATAGATTCAGCAGATAAACCCCGACACTTATTCCTTAAGTGTACAAGGCTCAGAACGCTCAAACAGACTCTAAATTGTGCTAATGAAGTGTTTGACTGTACAGGATAGAAAATTTCGGGTTGTCACATCATCCCCCCGTTAGAGGGAATTTCGTCCCGAAATTAGAATTTTAGGTAAAGGAGTGGGCATGAATAATCGAGCCAAGAAGTGGGGATACTTCCTAATCGATTTATTCTCGTGCTCCCAAGTGAATTCAGGTCCTCGGTTGGCATTCCAGCGAACCTTCACTAATGTGAAGCGGCTCTGATCTGTTCGGATGACCTCTCGGTCCATGGTCACTTTGGTTCGTCCACGAAGGTGAGGCTCTTGTGGAACTCGATCTGGTCGTGTGGGATTACAAGAGTCTCGCCGGATAAATACTTTTGCAAGTTCGAGAGGTGGAGGGTAGAACGTACATTACAGAGTTCGCGGGGTAGGTTGGATTTGTGAGTTACAGGGCCGATCCTGGCAAGAATCTCGGAGGCCCTAACTATCTTGGATTTTAGCTTTCCACGCTTTCCGAAGCGTATCAAGCTTTCCCAGAGTGAGACTTCCAAAAGAATTTGGTCTCTCACCTGGAGTTACAAAGTTTTCTCCCTCTTGCTTCTCTTCCCAGTCAGGGGCCGCTCCCCTGTGGGTCAAAGTCGTAAGAGGTTCCGTAATTTGCGAGGAGTTCCAAATGAACTACGACAGTAGGTCAGCGAGACCTAGAATTTGGCGAATTCCCGTCGGCGTCTTCGGTGCTGACAAATTCTCAACGGTTTTGATTAATTGAAAGGGTCCTCAAGAATTCCCATATCACTAATAGTGTGTCTTAGGAATTTGACTCTTCAATTCCAAAACTCGTATTTAGAGAACTTCGTGTAAAATTTCTCTGATCGCATTGTTTCCATGGTTTGTTGTAGCTGCTCTTTATGAATTCCTTCTTACTACGAGAGTAGATCAGTAAGTCATTTACAAGGACAATGACGAACTGATCCAAGTAAGAAAGGCGTACCCTATTCATTAAGTTCATGAATACTACGGGCATATTGGTCCTATCCTAGGGGTATCACTACGGACTCGTAGCATCCGCATCGAGTTTGGAAGAGTGTCCTCAGGACATCCTTCTCTAGTACTCACAACTGGTGATATTCGGATCTCAGGTCCATTTCTAAAGGGTACATCGTTCCTTGCGGTTGGTGGTAGACTGTAGGGAAATCTGGTTACAGGAGTCGTACTGCGTTCTAAGTTTGCTCGCATGACGATGCGATTACTCGTAGTCTTGGGCAATCTCTGTCCTGAACTTCATATTAGGAGTCATACATGGTTCATCAATCACAGTCTCATGTGTACGAGTCGTATATAATTAAGATTGAAAAGGTAGTCGAATAAATGATTCTTCTTTAAGCTCACATCCCAACGAGGAAAATAAGTTAAAGTGGAATCATCAATTCTAAACCTGTAGAACCTTGATTATATACCACCCTTGTGTATACATTCTTCAGCGATAGATCAACCGTACAGGTCTTTCGATTGAACTTGACGTACTGTACGAGTGGTACTTCGGGGAGGTTTGTTGAGGTTTCTTCTGAAAGGATAAGAAACATGAGGTACTCTATGCATGAGTACTTCGGAGTTCTGAAATGACGGCTTCGCTAGAAAGACAATTTCGGAGAAAGAGATTTACGCACGAAACTGGCATTGCGAGGGTCGAAATGACTCAAGTTATCTGATAGTATCGGACTACTCGGAAAAATAAAGGCATTAGATTAGATCCAAAAGCCGTTAAAGACAAAACATAACAGTGCAACTTTTAACAGAGTTACAGTACTTTAGATTAGCTACAAGACTACTGCTGCGAACAAGGTATACTATAAAAGGCAAGTATACGCAGCACGAGGGTCCCTTTGAATAACGGGATCTCGCAAAAGATAAGACTCGAGTTGCACTAGTTTTAAATAGTTGAAAGCATACAAAAATACTGCCGATTGGAAACGTTCCTATACTATAGTAGGGTCCTTTGCTGTCTTTTGTTGTTCTGGGGTCAAACTCGTCCTGTTCCCCCGTCACCCTTCTCTGTTGGGTAGTCCCTTTTGAAATGTCCCATTACACCACATAGATGGCATATCCGAGAAATTTCGACATTCGTGGTTGAAGTAATGTCTTGGATCCGAGTCTTGCAGTAATGGATGGTGTGTCCCTTTTTGTTGCAGTTTAAGCACTGCATTTCCCGACAAGGTCCATGATGGTGATAGTTGCATTTGTTGCACTCTGGAAGATTGCCAGCATACTGTCTGGCTGAGTTAGGGATAACTGGGATACTAGAAGGAATGGCAGTAGGAGGTACAGATGTCGTGGCCGTGAAGGCTGCCACAAGTTGTTGTCTTTTGCTCGCCCCTTGGGGTGATTTGCCTTGGACTCTATCCCTGAACTTTCGTTTGTTATTCTTGGGCTTGAGATTCGGAGTGTTGTGGTAGTTCGTTACTCGGTGATATACTTGGTTGTTACCTTCATTGGAATTATTGATAACCATTCCGCTAACATTTGCATTATCAGCGTTAAGGTGAGTCAGAACAGCTGTCACGACAGCTGAGACTGCAGCTTGAAAGGTAGCTGCATCAATCTGAAGGGTCGGCGTTTGGTTGATGGGTTGATTACTTTTCTTTGGTGACATGATTCTGTTACACGGGAAGAAAATGAATTGGTGAGCGATTATGGTTGAACCTAGATGTATTTCGATCGTTCATGCAAAGAATAGAAGTATGTTCTCGAAGGTTTGACCTACATCCCTATGATGCAGTCCTAGTACAGAGTATAAGTAAGTTCGTAGAATGGTCTCATGATGTTTGTCGTTCAAACCGGGGTACCATTGGTTGGTGAATAACATGATCCAACCTTTGAAAGAGAATTGGGAATGATCCCGGAGCTAAATTACCCTAGTCCAATAACTTGACTAGAGTGGGTTTCTGATAGACTCCAATGATAGTATGATGAAAGTATTTGAACAAAGAATGACACAGAAGTTAGCCGACTGTCCATATTATTGATGTTTATGATGTAATAAGTTTGGGAAAATTGACCTTGTAGAAGGTCTTACATCATATCCGGAGTAGAAAGGTTTTGGCCGCATAATGGCCTAACTAAAAGTACCTACAGTACAAGATAGTTTCATAGAAAAATGCCACATTGGACATAGACAGGAAAACGATTCCTTTTTAACAGGGAAAGAAAGTAAGGCATCTACTACTGGTGACAGTCATCCCTATTGTAAACCCTCAGTTCAGCTAGTTGACGTTCCATGTCTTTCGTACACCCTTTGGCGTACTTGGAGCTCTATGACTTCGGCTCGTGTTTTAGCCAGTGCTTGCAGCAGGGTTTCATGGTCTCTCTCAGATCTCTCACGAGCATCTTCCAGGCGAATGGTGCGGATCGTATGCATTCTCGCATTGGTGACAACTTCCGTGATTTGATGGAGGAATGTGCTGCCTTGAATCTCATTTCGGGCCACTCTGCGGACCAGGATTGGCAAGACTCTGTCTGCTGAGCCCCCCTCGCTTAGGTCATAAAAGCTTTGGTCTCCATTAAATGGCATGGGCTGATCCTGCACTTGGCTCCATGTTTCCAAGCTTTCCACCCACGGAGGCGTCAGGCCTTGAAAAGTCCGACAAGGGTTAGGATTTGGAACAAGAGCCATCGGGGGTAGGTTCTCCACTTCAGGTTCGGAGTCAGAACCATCAGCAAAGCCTTCAGCTTGGTGACCATCCATTGGGATTGGGTGATCATTCACTGGCTCCTCTCCGAGCCATCCAGCATTGTCGTGGTTAGGGTAATACGGGTTGCCGTGGGGATGGAATCCAGCCATGATATCTACGCGAGAAAAGGGATATAAGAAATAACTAAATAGACGTACTAATTAGATATTTATAAGATGATCTCTATCAGTTACTTCAATACTTGTTTAGTGCATACTAGTTATATGTATTCACTAAGCAACTATTGACCTATTGATAAAGATCTATTTAGTTCTCAGATAAGTAATTACAGTAACACCAAATACCCCTATGGTATTTCATTGTGGTAGTGTTGGTAAGTTTTTAGACTTGTTGCCACATCACAACCATTCTTGGGCATATGCTAATCACTCCTTGGACCAGCATAGTTGATCAGGCTATGCCACTCCGAGGACTGACCATACATCCCCAAGCTTACTTGTGATATTCAACAATCATAATACTTTTGTTCTCGTCATTGTGACACTGATTTTAGTATGAATGCAGGCACGTATACTTAACTAAATATTTTATTATTTAAAAGTATAAACTCTTGGTCAGAGTGTTTTAATCCCATTCTATTTATAGTTAGTATATCTTTTACGGGTTGATATACTCAATTCACTATAAACAATGCTCTGATACTAATCTGTCACACCCCAAAACCAAGAACGGCGGAAACGTTCTAGGGTGGAGGACGTCATGTAATGTATCACAAAAGTGTAAAGTAGTAAACAAGCAACAACATCATCCATTGCATTAATAGTATAATTTTTCTTACAAGTGTGTTCTCTCATAGTATAAAACAACATAATGAATACTCAAAATAAAAGATGAGTCTTGACTGCTCCGTCTTCTCTAAACCTTGCATCGGTACCTATCTATTTGTGACCTGAGAATACAAGTTATTTTGAAAGCGAGTATCAGCAATAAAGCTGGTGAATTCATAAGTATTTTAGTGTCATTACTTTGAAAAGCTGTTATGAAAGACTGGTGAATGTTTAATGAAACATTTAGTATAAGTGTGAAAACCCTAGAAAATCCCATATTTCCTACTAGTATAAAAAGTAGTCTTCTACCAAGACCCGAATGTTTTGAGAGTTTGAACCTCTACATAAATGAAGATTTTTCCTTGCACAACTATTATTATTCAAATCTAATCTACCTCATCGGTTATGTGAATATATCACAAAATAAAGGTAATAAGGAAATAATATAATAACTGAAGAATTATCCTTTGGTACTAGGATAAACAAATCTAATCTACCTCATCGATTATGTGAATGTCTCACAAAATAAAGGTAATAAGGAAAATTATATAATCATATAAGTATTATCCTTTGGTACTAGGATAAACACGACATAGTAATTGCCGAATAGTATTAACCGTAGACATCCGTCGATGTGCATTTTCCCTCTGTAGCTAACAGCTGCGTGTAGAATGGTTAGTCCCGTACATATATAATAGTATCTACACATATAATATGTAAATGTATCTCATCATATAGTATCTATGTAACAGTATCCATGTAGAAGTATCTATGTACAAGTATCCATGTAATATTATCTCTTTATATTGATGTATTAGTATCTTTTCATATTGATGTATTAGTATCTCGTCATATTGATGTATTAGTATCTCTTCATATTGATGTATTAGTATCTCTTCATATTGATGTATTAGTATCTCTTCGTATTGATGTATTAGTATAGACTCATGAATGAACTGACTCTGGTGTAATTCTTTGTAATAGAAATAGCAACTAGTATCTCCTAACTATACCTATTATAGTTACTAGCATTGTACGAGTATAATCGAAGGTACACCTTTGCTACCCAAAGGTACTGAACTGACTGATGGAAATTTTATGACTATATATGTATACATGATATAGAACTAATATTTAGACGACCTTCGGACGGATAACCGATACCCTAAAGCCACATCCCAACGAGGAAAAGGAAATAAGGCTAGCTAGCCGTTCTAAGTCCTTTAAACATTACTTATATAACTATACATATATAGGCATGCATTTGACAATATAAAAGTATAAAAGAAGTTTTGTAAAACCTTTGAAAAGTTTAATAACTAAGAAAAGATGACTTGAGGTCAGTTTATAAAACGATTTGAAAACAGTTTGATAAAGAGATCTAAACAAGTAAAAACGTTTTGGAAACCCATTTGAAGTAATATGTTTGGTAAAACAGCTAAAAGTGTAGAAAATCCATTTGTATGCTGGTTATTAATCATATGTGATTGATATGATAACTAGCATGATTCAACTTGTATTCCCCCCATAAAAGCATTTAAAAACATTTAAAAGATTGATTTAAGGGTATGAACTCACCTGCAGTGAGTGGATCGGATGGAAGTGTCGGACAGGTGCTTGGTGTCAAGTGAAGACTTAAACACACACAACGATCCTAGTAACATATAAAGACATATGTATATATACAATTAGTGATTATAACACTAATTAGACAAGTATAAACACCCTAATGCGTGGAAAACACTTTGGTCAAAGTATTAGGAGGCTATTGGGTTGCAACAAAGGAGTGCAAGGCATTGCTATTGAGTTTATGGTCTATGGACCATACTTGATGGATTTTACGGCCCAGGGGAGTTTACTCCTGGCCGTAAACTCTCTAATGGGTCTCCATTTGAGGCTTAAAGCTATGATGTCTTAAGTGGTTAAGTGTTCAAAGGCTAAACAAGAGGCTAGGTGAGTTTAAGGTCCAAGAATGACCTTAACTTGTGTTTACGGCCTGGGGACCACTTCCCCATGAGTTTACGGCCGTAAACTCATGGTGGGAAGTACCATTTTGATGTTTGGAGGTTCCTAGTTCAATGGTGGTTGGTTCTAGTCATTAGGAAGCATTAGGGGCACAAGATCACCACCTTGTAGAGTTTACGGCCTAAGGACCATTTCCTTATGTGTTTACGGCCGTAAACTCCTATTGGGGTATGTTTTGCTTGTTTTTAAAGTCATAAACACTCCAAGGTAGGATCAAGACTAGCATCCAAGGCTTAGGAAGGGAGTAGGGTGCAATTTGCCCCACTTATAGGGTTTACGGCCCAAGAACATGTCTTGAGTTAGAACAAGAGTAGTTACGATCTATGAGCTTGAACGGTCGTTTTGGCCAAGAACACTAGTATGTGTTCTTGGTGTTCTTGGTGGAACTTGAAGATTTACAAAATGGAATGATTTCACAGATGAAATCATGTAAGATCACTAGATCATGTAAGATATAAACTAGTTAGGACAAGAAACTTACGAGTTTTGAAGATCGGGGACGAAGATCGGGATGATACTTGAGAGGATTTGGGCCAAGGGAAAGAAAGGAATGAACTAATGGCCTAACTTTCACCATATAAGGTGATTTTACGGCCCACATGGAGTTTACGGCCGTAAACTCCATTGTAGTGGCCGTGAACTCATGGCCAATGTGTTTTAGGCTTGTTCTTTGTGTTATAGATTCAGCAGATAAACCCCGACACTTATTCCTTAAGTGTACAAGGCTCAGAACGCTCAAACAGACTCTAAATTGTGCTAAATGATAGCAGGAATGAGTTTGACTTTCAATGAAGTGTTTGACTATACAGGATAGAAAATTTCGGGTTGTCACAACTGCTCACATTATATGTTAAGATTATTTTCTTACATGCAACTGGTAACCGTTATTCAGGAAACAGATATTCATTCGAGGATAGTTATTTCAAATTCATAGAGGTTATTAGGTATAGACTCTTTTATGAATTGTTTCTAGAACCCTGTGGAAGTCAGGACCCGATACATCCAAAACTAGGATAACCTGGTATTTTCAGCTTTCGGCTTGTGTTCATTGTTTTAGACTTATTCCGTCTCATCTTTGTATTCTTTTAGCAAAGATGCCTCCTCGCAGACCTATCAGACGCACTACTCCGATAACTCCAACGCCGCCTCCTACGCAAATCGATATGGCAGCTATAAACGCTGTAGTGGTTGCGGCTGTGGCAACAGCCATGGCTCAATATCACTCCATCAATACCAGCGGAGGTGGAACACCTACTGATTCTACTCAGGGTGTGGTCCCCGTGCACTCGAGAGAGTTCTCTTACAAGGACTTCACCAAATGCCAGGCATTGTCCTTTAATGGGACTCAAGGAATCATTGCCCTGTTGCAATGGTTCGAGAAAACAGAGTCGATCTTCGAAATCTGTTTGTGCCCAGAAGCAAGCGAAGTGAAGTTTGCTGCCTGCACCTTTTCTGGCAAGGCCCTAACATGGTGGAACAGCCATGTTAAGTCACTGACTCTATCAGTGGCTAACTCATTAGGTTGGGAAAACCTAAAAGAGTTAATGCGGGAGGAATACTGCCCGTTAGGCGAAATTAAAAAACTAGAACGAGAGCTGTGGGATCTCACTATGGTCGGCTCAGACATAGTGACCTACACTAACCGGTTCAGCGAGCTAGCAGCTCTATGCCCCGGGATGGTTACCCCGGAGAGCAAGAAGATAGAAAGATACATTTGCGGTCTGACTGCTCCGACCCAAGGAAATGTGTTATCTTCTAACCCAGCCACGTTCGATAGTGCTAAACACCTGGCTCAGCGACTCATCAACCACGGAGTCCGCCATGGTGTAAAAGCCCCTATTCCCGAGCCACCGAGGGAAGAGGACCATAATCAGAAGTCGGGGAACAAGATGAAGAAGAAGCGAACAACACAGGACACCCCGCAAGAACAACGAGCGAGTACTATGTACGCCGGTACAACGTCTACTGCTTCAGCACCTGCCAGTCGCTATGCTGGAACCCTCCCGAAGTGTGGAAAGTCCAACTTTCACCACACCGGAGTATGCCGGGAAATGCAGTGTCTGAACTGCCACAGAAAGGGACACACAATCCGTTTCTGCAGGGCACCGGCTCAACCGATCTCCCAAGTCCCCGGAGCTGACGAAAACCAAGCCTGCTATGGCTGTGGTGAGGCTGGACATTTTCAGAGGGACTGCCCGATAGTAAATAACTCAGGCGCCGATGGACGCATTCTGATGATCACCGCAGGAGAATCTACCCCGGAGTCGTCGACGAGTAGCGGTACGTTTTCGAAATAGTAATTACTTTTAAAATTAATTTATATTCTTATAAGATTAAAATTAGGGGATAACACCTAAAAGTAATTATAATAACTCACATATTGAAATAGCTCACAGTATTCAAGAGAACTAAAAGATCCGTTTAGAGAAGCTATTATGGCTTACCATATACATCAGGTTTGTGCACAACTAAGATGTTGCAGACTTAGAGTGAGTGACTCCGCTTAGGTCCCCATTCCTTAATTGGTTGAGGATTTGAGGCAGAGTTACCCAGTCGACTGCCTAGTTCATCTTAGATATTCATAACTTGTATATGGCAGGCGATTGTAGTGGTACCAAGGAGGATCATGATATAAATTATCCCCACCAGTTATTAGAGCACTTTCGTTTGTATGTATGCGCACATAGCGGTACGATACGTAGGAGTGTTAAATTCAAAGAGAAAACACGAAACACGGGAACATTTACAAAGAGTACATTTTCGAACACACTAGGAGTACATTGTCGAACGTACTAGGGATGCATCATCGCATAACAGACGTTTCTTTCAAATTGGCCCAAAACTTTTTTTCAGTAAAGAGTCCATTACTATCTTTCGTCATGAGTTGGCATGGTCCTCACCATACTGAGTTCATATGTTTCTATCGCCTCGATCGGCAAGTTCTCGAAACTTTCGTCATTCGTATCGAAAGTCCGACCTAAACCTTAGTTTTATCTTTCGTATTCTAAACCCCCGAAGTACTCATGCGAAGAGTACTTTGTCCTCCGAAGCCTTATCGTCAGATGTCCGCAGACCATCACGAAATACCACTCGTCCAGCAGACCAAGTTCGAGCACAGAGGCTATGGACGAATACAACCCACCTATCACTATTCAGTGTATACGCGAGGGTGGTATATGATTATGATTACGCAAATTTAGTATGTGTGTTTCCGCCTTATCTCCTGTTCCTTGTTTGGTTGTGGACCTGGGGCAGAGTCGCACATCCGACAGTCTTACTAACCCTGATTATATACGACTTGTATACACGAGGTAATGATAGATGGACCAAGTACGAATCCTATCAGGAACACCAAGGCAAAGTTGCCAGGTCTACGAGTAGGTATTCTGCCAATCCGAGGAGCACAACCCCAATAGTACGGCTAAGAATGCTAATTTCGGGATGAAATTCCTTCTAACAGGGGGATGATGTGACAACCAGAAACTTCTATCTTGTACAACCATTCACTTCAATAGAAATCAGTTTTATTTCTGCTAATTTTTAAGCTTTTTGGAGTCAGTTTGAGTGCTCTAAAGCCTAGTACTTCAAGAGATAATTAGAGGAAGTATACTTTAGGATTAATTGTGAAACATTTAAGTCACAAAACTCCAAGAGTTTGGAGTTTTTGGCCCAAAATAGTGTTAGGGCCGAAAACCCTAAAGGGTATATAAATGACACTTAGTCATTTTTAGTCATTTTTTCCATTTCCAAGTCAAGGACAATTCTTTCTCAAGTATCATCCGAATTTTTGTCAAGATCTTCAAGATTGTAAGTGTTTCCTAACTTCTTTAGTTGATCTCTTCCATTATCTAGTGATCTTACATGATTTCATCCATGAAATCATTCCATTTTCTTAGATCTTCAAGTGTTCTTCATTTCAACAAGAACACCAAGAACACATACTAGTGTTTTGGGCCGAAAACGCCCTTCTTTGCTTCCATATTGTAAGAATCTATCTCCTATACTTGTTATCTAGTAAGGATACTTGATTTAGGGCCTTGAAATCGTCATTATACAAGAACAAAAGGTGTTTTCGGTCTGGTGCATATCCTTAGACCGAAAACCCTTATGAAGGGTGCAAAATGACTTTAAGCCTTTCCTAAAGCTTAGTCATGAATCTAGAACACTTCATCGCTTGTTGAAAGCCCTTGGAAATCACCTTATGCATCAAAGACCATGAGTTTTCGGTCAAAACCATTTGGACCGAAAACCATATGGACCGAAAACTATATGGACCGAAAACCTCTTTGGACCGAAAACTCCTTTGAGTGTCAGTCTACCTTCCTTTGTTGAATCACATGTGATTCCAACACTTAGTCAAGGTGTTTCCTAGTCCCGGAAGATGTTTCCTTTCATATAGTTGTTTATAAACACTATATTCATGTCAATATGTGTCCTTATATGTCATTTAGGACTTATTGTGTCTCGGGACTTCATTCGTGGAACTTCTCATCCTTACACGCATACCCATTTGAATCACCTACATCAGGTGAGTTCATACCCCGTAATGAATCTTTTAACTGTTTTAAATGTTTTAAGGGGGGGATACAAGTTGAACACAATGATAATCGTGTAAATGTTTGTTATAAACATCTTTCAAAATGTTACTTATGTCATTTATAAGTTGTCAAAACATTTCAAAAACTCTTTTAAAGTTATGTTACTTTATAGTTATACAAAACTCTGTTTTTAAAGTACAAGCATAACTTATTAGATAAATGAGTCTTTTCAATAACAGTTCAAGTAGAACATTAGTAAACTATATTAGGTATAGTTCAGGAGAATGCTATTCATTACTTCTAATACAATGAAGCACACAAAGAGTCAGTTCATATATGAGTCAAACACACAGTGAAAAGAAACAAACAATACCATACATAACATATAGTGAAGAGAAACAAACAATACCATACAGAGAGAACACACAATATGACAACCCGAAGAAGGTGTGTGCGGCCGCACACCCGCGTGTGCGGCCAGCCAGCTGCACACCCAGCCGCACACACCCTCCAGCCTCACACTCGACCCTATATATTGAACACTTAGCCAACCTTACACCCCTTTTCCCACTCTCTCAAAGCTGGAACTTTCTCTCTCTAGAAACTTCATCCAAGAACACTCTAAGGGCCCTAAAAACGTGAAGTACTCCATCATTCAGCTTGTTATATTGGTAAGACACCTGAATCTAAGCCTAAAACTCATAGTGTTCTTTGTGTTCTTCATCCTTTGAAGGTGTACGGCTGCACACCTTCATAAGGTGGCCGTACACACCTCAAAAACCCTCCAAAGTGAGAGTTTCAACCCCTATCTGCTAGTTGGACTTGGTATTGGCCTTGAAACACCTAAAAATCGACATTTTGAGCATGAATGAGGAGTGTACGGTCGCAAACTCCTGTGTACGGCCGCACACACCCTCTGTACGGCCGCACACTCCTGTGTGCAACCGCACACACAACCTGGCCGCACACCCTGGCCTTACACCTGGCCGCACACGCATAAAAGTCGAGTTTGGTGGCCTTACACTCAAATCTAAGGCCCTACACTCATTTAGGGACTTCAATAGGTGTTTCTAACACTTAATTCTAAGTGTATTCATGTCCCTAAGGTGTGTCCATGTGTCTATTAGTGGTTATATGCCCTAAGTGTATTCATATATGTGTTATTACATGTTGAACTAGGATCCGTTTGTGCTCACAACTTCATTCGACACCAGGCAATCCTATATCAATCTTTCTTTCGAGTTACTCAGGTGAGTTCATACCCCTTAATCAACCTTTGAAATGATTTTAAATACTTTTATGGGGGGGGGAATACAAGTTGTACTATTAAGTTATTATATCAATCGCATGTGATTAATAACTGTCAAGCAAATAGATTTCCGCATGTTAAACTATTTTATCCATCTAAAGGTTTTCAAATCTTGTTTTCAAATCTCTTTTAAAATACCAAAATCTCTTTTTAAATTACTAAGCTTTTTATCAAAGTCTTTTAAACTTATATCCATGTTAGATTCATGTCTATATAGATATAGTTATATAAGTAGGGTTTGAAGGACTTAGGACTGATAGTCCGCATTATTTCCTGTTCCTTGTTTGGTTGTGGAGTTATAGCATCCGATTATTTGTCCGAGTGTCGTTGAAGTCCTAATTATATATCATGTATATCTGGTTATATATTAAAACTCTCACTTCAGTTCAATACCTTTGGGTAGCAAAGGCACCTAGATAACCTCTCAAGTAAACTATAATAGGTATAGTTTAGAAACCAACCATAACTTTCATGAAGGAGAACATAGCTATATCAATATTCTAAAAACTTATACTTTTAGTAAAAAGAAAGGTTTATAGAAATCAAAACACGAGATACATCCTCATGACGCGGATTTCACCGTTGTCAAGTTGGTAACCAGAGTCTCCTGGAGGGAGAGCGGGCATTGTGTGTATAGATCTATACGGGACAGACCATCCCACATCCTGACTGCTAGCTACAGCCCCGGCCGACTAAGCCAAGGGGTGACAAATGTCACATTCATTTCGACGCCAGGAGGTCATCGTGTTTACATCCGTCAA
This sequence comes from Lactuca virosa, assembly GCF_052849685.1. NCBI lineage: Eukaryota > Viridiplantae > Streptophyta > Magnoliopsida > Asterales > Asteraceae > Lactuca > Lactuca virosa. Next base: position 410,686,317 of record NC_136428.1, on the reverse strand, counting down.
TCAGTATGGTTACAAGTATATTTACATTTACCTTATAATTCATGGCCTTAAGGTAAGTATTATCACGGTATTTTCTACTTATAAAACCATCATAATATATTTTCCTAGTTATACACTAGGGCACATTTTAAACCTTTAAACTAACCTACTTAGGATTAAAGGCTACTTTAGACTCTCCGATGCGTATTGTTCATTTAATACCACCTGGAGTCTGTATTTCATTCATTTAGTCTCTCCGAGGCGTATTGTCCACCAAATACCATCGAGAGTCTGCATTTGTATTACCTTATAAGCAGCAATGTCATTGCTGAAGTAAAGCATTATCTTCCCTATTACATTTAATTGTGGCTTTCCCACATACTCATTAATGTAAAACTATATTTTGATAATGATAGTAACATTAGGGAAAAATGCTCTTTAAACACAAAACAGTTGGGTCTTGGTATAAGACTACTTTTATTAGATAATGTGACATCCCCGAATTTCTCGGCCAGAAAAGACCGATTTAATTTATGCTCTTTGAAATAAAATCAGAGAAATCTTTTTAAAAGATGTTGCGGAATTGGTCCCCAAAACAAAACATGATAAAAGTTTGTCAAAACCTTTCTTTAAGAAATATATAATCTCCTTTTATATCAAAACCTCAGGATGTCATGTTCCGATATAGAACAAAAGCATAAACAAGACATTATAAGCCTTACAACAGTCATTTATAACTACTGGCCTAGAATCCAAAAATCACTCATCATCATCATCCGACTATGCTCGGGGTCCACTACCTGTAATATAAAAAGCTGAGTGGGTCAGGCTTGGAAGCCTGGTAAGCATATAGGGTTTTCAACCCACAATAAATAATAAACTCTTTAAGTTTATCAATGAACAAATACTTTATTAATTTCAGCAACCAAAAACAACCCTAATTACCCATTCCCGTTATCCTCACCTTACGTCGCTAAAACAACTATTACAAGGGACCTAGCCTAAGGATTTTCATTAGGGGTGACAACTTTGCTTCGGGGGTTCCTAAGCAATTATGTCAAATAAGGCAACCTACATGGTGACAACACTGCTTTCATCAGCAATTTATGTCAAACAAGACAACCGAACACAAAACGACCAATAAGGTGACAACATTGCTTTCTTCAGCAATTTATGTCAAATAAGGTAAACACCGGGGTGACAACATTGTTTTCCTTCAACAATTTATGTCAAATAAAACAACCAACAATAGGTGACAACATTTCTTTCTTCAGCAATTTATGTCAAATAAGACCACCTGACATAAAACAATCAGTATGGTGACAACATTGCTTTCCCTCAGCAATTTATGTCAAATAAAACAAACACCGGGGTGACAACATTGTTTTTCTTCAACAATTTATGTCAAATAGGCACGAAGTCACATCGTCGCCAAGGTTTATACAACAGGCACTAAGTCCATAGCTGCCAACATACTAAATCCGTAGCTACCAACGTACATCTATACTGTACTAAATTCATAGCTACCAACGTACATCTATACTGTACTTCTATCCCTCATACTTTATCTACCCATGTTTTACCCAACATATTTTGTGACAACCCGAAATTTTCATTTGTATAAACTCCGCAGTCAAGCACATCAAGTAATGGTCAAATTCATCTCGGAACATTTTTGGCCGGTTTTAGGTCCGTTTGAGTATTTTTATTTTTAATTCGTAAATCGAACAAAAAAAGGAAGTATACTTTAGAGGTTGTCGTGCATCACGTAAATCTCAAAACTCCAAGAGTTTGGAGTTTACGGCCCCAAACATGGAGTTTACGGCCGTAAACTCTAAAGAGTATAAATATGACACTTAGTCATTTTTGACTCATTTTTCACTTCCTAGTTCAAGAACACCCAAGTTTTTCTCTCAAGTATCATATCACTTTCCGTCAAATCCGCCAAAAATGTAAGTGTTTCCTTCCTTGGTTCGTTCATATAACACTTTATCTAGTGTTTTTACTCGACTTCATCCATGGAAATCTCCTCTTTTCTTAGATCTTCAAGTGTTCATCAAAACACCAAGAACACACACTAGTGTTTTTGACCCTTAAACACTCATTCGAGCTTCCTATAAGTAAGTACACTCCTCCTAACTAGTTGTTTTCTTAGAATACATGTTAAACCCTTGAAGAACATCAAGATCCCCAAGAACACATGTGTTTACGGTTTGGAGATCTCCCGAAACCGTAAACACCCCCCAAATGGTGTTTTGCTGCCCCTAACACCTTCAAGTGCTTGGATAAAGGGATAGAAACTTGCATGCATGAGCTGGAAACACCAAAACACAAAAAGGTTGAGGCATACATGAGTTTACGGCCGTAAACTCACTGGCTTACGACCGTAAACCCAAGTGTTTACGATCGTAAACTCTCAAGGATGGTCCAATGTGACAACCGTGAAAATTCGAGTTAGTTCTAGATTTGAATAAACTTAGTTGCACGTATAGGCACGACACATACTAGACTTAGTAACTAGAAGCTAATTTATAACCTACTAGAAACTTGGAAACAATTAGAATCAATGGATATTGTACTTAGATTTCACATTGATATGTGAATTCTACTACTACTTAACTGTAGTGACTATCCATATTTGGGTCACTTTTTGACTCGAACACCATTTCATGAATCATATACACACATCATGCACTTGACCTAGTAGTAAAAGTTAGGTCAGAGTCTCATAGAAACTTAAGTCAAAGTTGAAACTAGGACTAGTATACTTGATTCCTCAATTTCGTTTGAATCTCGGAATCACTACATAGAATGTCAATAAACCAATAAAAATAAATTACAAACAATATTTCTAATTTGAATAAGAGTTATGAAACTCTAAAATAGTTTGAAGTCTCAAAATTCAAGTAATTTTGATATCCAAAGATTTACAAACTCTCAAAAACCCTAAATGCCCTAAAAACTCATATTTACAAACTTTAACCTTAAAAATTCTATAAAAATAATTATAAACCTTGTAATATTATCTTATAATAATTAAAATTAGTATAATATATTCAAGGAAAATAAAATTTAACTCATTAACATTACACTTAATTTATAAATCAAAAATAAAGGTTTTATGAATAAAAACTTGATTTTAGTGTATATTTCATAAAAAGTTTGATATTTTTATAAAAGATTTAAATTTTTATAAAAGAAACAAGAGAGAGGGAGCCTCTCTCACCCAAAATCTCGGCCTCCCCTCTCCCAAGACCCTCCTCCTCTTCCCAAAACACATAATCATTTCTCTATTCTCCACACTCTTCACCTCTTCATTCTCTCTCTCACACACTCTACCATCATTCATTGAATTCTCTCTTCTTTCTCCCTCTAAACTCACGAAAATCTCAGAAAAGTTCAGCCATTTCTACTAAAAAAAAACCTCAACATTTGATGTTATTCTTAAAGGTAAACCCGAAAATCATTCATTCCTCTTCTCTTTTCCTTCAAGTTTTACTTGTTTTTCATGGATTTTCTCCATCTTCTACCCCATTCTATTGTAAAATCATGAACACTTGCACCTACTCACGGTTTTGATGATGATGGTGGTAGGATTTCACCCAAAAAAAAAAACAACATGCATGTTGTAAATGGTGAAATCCAAGGACCTAAACCTAAGTCAAAATCAAGGAAATGCACTTTTCTACATGTTTTGGTGGAAAAACACCACATGCACCCTATGTTTTCTATAAAAAACGATTTTTGAACATATGAAACTCATTAATGATCTTCAAACCAACATGCATGTGATGATCTTCAAGCTTAGATGCTTGATGATCAAAGTTTGTTGTTAAAAGCTTTCAAATACGTTCATAAAAGATTTATTCCCAAATAAATACCTAAAACTTCTTTTCTATTCAAATGATATTTTTCCCAGAATCCAACCAACAATATAAGATGATCTGTAAATTTTCAGAAAATAATTCGTTTTTCTCGAATTATTATAATTAATGCAATAAAATAGGGAAATAAATCATATAAAATACTTTCTGCGGTCTATAAATCCTAGTTAAATTCGTGGATAACCCCTATGCTAAATAATGATCCCTCATTAAGTTTCATTGATTTTTGTTACTGTTTAATATGGTTTTGAATTTTCTTTTTTTTGGCTCCAATAAATCATAAAAGCACTTTAGAAAATTATAAAATGATATATAACAATTTTCGCAGTTGCTACCAGAGGTATAAGACTCAGAAAAATATTTTCAGAATTTTTCATAATGCATTCCTATTTTTCTCCGATTTTTGTATTTATAACGGCCTAAAAATAGAAAAAATAGTTCTGCTCATCCAAAATTTATGCCAATTTAGCAGAACACCTTGTAGTACATTAGGAGGCTATATAAAAACTTTGATCATTTTCCTCTTCTGTATAATATTTTTCTCCTATTTTCCAAGATTAAATACACTTAAATACACAAAATCGGATTTCAATATATAAAAACCACATTTGGTATTTTTCCCAGATTATTTACTCTGTAAATGAAGTGTACAAAATTTTTGGTAATTTACTTTAACTGTTTAATAATTATTATTCAATTAATGATTATTTTAGAGGATTAAACAAGGAAAAATAGCAACACTAATTGAAAAATATATTTTATATTTTTCACAACTTCTATATATGTAATAACAGTGTTACAAAAAGTTTGGACAATTTTGGAAACTGTTTTCTATTTATCTCCATTTTTATTAGAATAAATGCACAAAAATCATAAAATTGGGTTAAACAGCTTATAAATCCATTTTTATATTTTTGTCAGCTTACGTATGTATAATGGCAGTAATATAAGAAGTTTGGGAAATTTTCTTAACTGATTGCTATTTTTCATGAATTTTTATTTATTTAGATAATTAAATATAAGAAAATTGGTTATACATATCCATAAACCATGAAAATATATCTGGAAGTCTTTTAATGTAGTTAGAACCAAAATCTGAAGTTTGGTAATTTTTATAAACGTTTTACTATTTTTCCATGATTTTATGATTATTCAAGGAATTAAATGGTGAAAAATAATTAGACAAATCAAAAAGTCAAGAAAATTTATCTTAAGGTCTTTGACTTCAATTAAAACTGGAATGCAAAGTTTGGGAAAGTTTAGAACTAAATCGATTTAGTTTTTGAATATTTAATCATTGGAATACCTCTTAAAATGTTAAATAATAGCATTTCAATAATGTGAATTTTCCAATTAAATTGTTATATAACAATTGATTTATTGAAATATAATTTTTACAGAAAAATGTTTGTAACTTATCAATATTAAATTTTGACATAATATTGACATAATTCTATTGTAGTAGTAAGTATACTAGTGTTAGATTTCGATTAGAGACTCACTAGCGAATACCATGTTGGGTTATGAGCATTATAACACTCCTAAGTGTACATGCAACCCTAAATACCTTGGATCTATTTTTTTCTCTATTATACATATAATTATGAACATCCAAGGTATTATCCTAATCTAGCATACAAAATAATAAATATAACAAGATAGAATACATACCTCTTTGATGTAGAATGTCTTCATGAAGCTTGAGTGCCTAGTGCCCCAAGTGTGACACCTCAAATGGTTCACACAACACCAAATACACTTGGAATAACTTGAGAGAAACTTGAACACTCCTTGAAATCGTCTAGCCCTCACACTCACACATTAGTGCACGATTTCTTGAGCCATGGGATTCTTTTATATGGTGGCTATTAGGGTTACACCATGTAACTCATAACTTTACCCATTCCTTATGCTCCATGGATTTTAACCTCCATGGAGTATCCATGGGTCACCCCATGGACTTAGTCCAACATAAGGAATCTTGGATCACAAGCCCACATATATAAGAATGAATGATTTACACAATCAACCCATATATTTAATTAGTCTCCTTTTGATCACTTAATTAATTCCAAATTAATTCTTGATCAATACTAATTAAATAACCTTATTAATATATTAGAACTTATAATATATTAACCAACCTTAAGTGTTATTTCTCACATTATAGTCTATCCAAATGCATGATGCCATGCAACCCAAATGGACCATGCCGGGTCGGGTCAAGTCTTACCAATTATAGTTATGGACTTAGATATTAATCCAACAGTCTCCCACTTGGATAAGTCTAAAACTATTATTGCGTATGACTTCAGGAACCAATCAGCAATCATAGCTCTCAAAAGCTTCTGTCGAACTCTGACCTTGTCGATGAACTCTGACCTTTGTCAATGACTTGTCCATTAGATAAGGGATCATATATTCCTCCATTCTAGATATCATATGGACTGAGACATGGATTATCAATCATTCTTTCTGTCCGTTTGTTGTTTCCCGATTTCCGATTCATGATGACTTACTGATTCAACAAATCAAATCAGTCCTGGCTTGGCCAAGCACTCACATGTATCATCTTTAAATCATCGAGGGGCCCACAGATATCGCTTTTATCCCGAAGGTAAAAGGAATGGATAAACTTCGACTCATATGGCTTGTTCTACTACTTGTTGAATCATACACAAAGGCACGTTTTATAACATCGAGTTACCAATGCGTTTTCGTGCAATCAATGTATAACCAACTCATAGTAACAACTCATATCTCTAGGTTTGAAGAATATAAGATATTATCGTCTCATGATCACTCGTGATAAAATCCATGAAGTGATTCAAATGAGCGCGGGTTGAATCCAATACTCAGAACTTATGAGCACTCATGAGTGTTGTAGCACCACTTTGTCCACCAACATGGACCTCTACAAACCAACCCATGACAGTCTTGATTCATATCTACTTCCAACATATGACCGACTGTGGATGGTTTGAATAACTTAATCATTCAGGAAGAGCGACTTAGTTATTCTGGAAGTCAAAACATGCAAAGTGAAACACAAGAATAAATGAATCAAATATGGTATCAAACCCTATGAATATAAATAAACACTTTTATTTATCACCATACTGATTACTCATTATTCATTGTTTCGGTTTTATCAACTTTATACTTGAATTTAAAACAATAGTTGTCCCATGCTCCAAGCATGTACACTATGTTTTCTAAACACTAGTCATGCCATACACCAAGTATGCATACTATGTTTGTCTATGATCTTTACTTTGTAAAATAGATCAATTGAACATCACTCCAATTATCCTCTTTTCACAGTCCCAAATCCTTACTGCAAATGCAAGAATTCCAAATTCATGCCATTTACTGAAATGTGTTAGATTCTAAACTTATATGCATTGATCCTCTTAATGATTATGCACAAAGTCAGAAAGACTTGACAACATTCATTACAGAGCATTCCAAAGGAGATCAGCTCCTTGGAAACATCCTTCTTTCATTAAGTTTCCTAATCTTACACAGATTGAATAATTTCTAACTTTGAAACATTTCCATATTCCATTTTGACTATCACTTCTGAACAAGAGTTGCCTCCTTACAGATTATGTCAATATGGTCCTTACAGAATTAAAATTATACTTCCAACTGTCCTTGAGCAACCAATCTTTGGTAAACCTTAGATTGTCCTCGACAATTGCTTAATCATTTTAGTCATATCCAATTCTAGACCTTTTCCCTTCATAATGCTCCAGGCATTTGGAAAATTTTAGAAGGGATGAATATAGCACATGTAATCGATCCTATATCCGAAGCATATGGGACACGATTCATGATGTCTCACATAAAGACTAAACCAGTCTTTTGCTATAATATTTCCATTTCAATTTGCCAAGTTCTCAAAATTCAGATTATGAAAAGGGATGCCGTAATCATAATCGAATTTTAGAACGCAAATAATGGACCCATATATAGAATTTCCTTATGTTGAGCCATTCCAACATGAAATTCATATATATATATCCTTGATTAAATACGATTAAAATCTCAATCTAAGCTTTTAGAATTGAAATGAAGTATAATTTCCTCTCCCTTAATTATAGCAAAACAACTTTTTCAACCCCTGCAACCTCACGAATTGAAACTTTTGTTTTCTATAATTAACATTGCTAACTTGCAACCTTTGTCATAATTATCATGCTCCCACTAACATGATGATTATAAGCATAACACTTATGCTCCCACTAGCTTTGACATGTACTCAAAAATCAGCTGACTTTCTTACCAAAGTTCAGATTTCTGATACTAGATTGTTTTGATAAAACTTTATCAAAATCATACACCTCTCTTAGATAGCTCACATGTGTGTCTAAACAATTTTATAACTATGAAAAGGGATGCCGTAATCATAGTCTCAATTGTTTAGACCTTTGCCACTTCTCACAAGTCCATGTTAGTGTGCCGGTAAACCACACACGCTCCACTAACGACTTTGAGAATGCAAATATCACAATTGCTATCTAGCTAAAATCTACTTAGTGAAAGTGTTTCCTCACCATCATTTTCATGAATCGGAGAGAAACCTTATGACACTTAGATTTAATAGTTTATGTGTTCTTATCCATGTGAATTTGTCAAAACCATAATCACAAGACAAGGTTAGTGACAAATCCAAACTCATATTGATTAAACTTGTGCAATCTTAAATTCTTGTCATTTGGCAGCTCAGGTGCCTGCCATTGCTTCCAAGTAGTTGTGCAACCAATTGAGAACTCTCAGAACTCCTATGCAAAGCCAACTTGAATAGGCACAAAAATTTCAACACGATAGGTTATAAACCTCAAGTCGTGTGCTAGTGAAGGACTGTAGGTTTTATTCTTGATTAAGTCTTGAAACTTTCAAGAGCTTTAAGACTCCCACTGTCCTCTTGACATATAAGACTCCTTCGGTCAAATATTCAAGAGATAGTGCGGATTCTTTATCAAGACTAACACTTTACACAATTGGCCTAAGTTGGTCTCTATTTTATCCAAAACATCACAACTTACCAATTTCAAATGTACAAGAGTAGATAACCTTTTACTCTTACATTTGACTAGTGTTAACAAACCCTCTTTAAGATATGTCACTCAAGTTACAATCTTGGAGTATGACTCTAAGAATTGTTTTGGAACGAAGTATGACTCATCTTTTTGATTTAACCATTTCAACAATTCATGTCTCCTCTTCTTAGTCATAAGAATGCACTAAGATGACTTTAGAGGACCAATTGTGATATGGTATCTTAATCATTAAGATGATCATAAACATGATACTAAAGTACTCTCCCATCTTTTCAGATTTGAGAAACTTTTATCTTTCTGCCATACTTTGATTCTTCTTATTCGTTCTGTCTCACATTGAAACTTCTCCAATGCTACAGACTTATACTTAAACTTATAAGTATAACCATATTTACTGAACTTAAGTAAATCATGACGAATAGTCTTCTTGATCTTTTGTGGTGGACTTGACCAGTGCACAAGAATGTGTACTCGATCCCTTAGTCCTTTCCTTATTCACATAAGGAATTAGTCTTAATTTTCCAAGCTGAAAGTTCTCATTCATCATACTATACAACTTGCATGATTCTAAGTTTCGGTCCAACTGAACCTTGGGTGATGAGAATCTTTCCTTATTTGGTAATATTAGACACTACCACAACCGAAAGAATCAAATCCATTTTTCCAATATTGCTATCAATGGAATCTTATAAGCAACAACTTTTCACAAATGCCATTGTAAGGATACTTAAAATAAATAAAATCAAAACCTTTTTCTTTTATTTTAAAACTTTGCGGAAAAACGTATCCTTACAATCCATATGAAAACCTTGTTGTTATCTATTCCTAAGAAATATAAATATCATCACTCTTAAGTAATAGCCCAAAATTCTGATCACAGAACCATGCGATTGAAATCCATCTTCGCGATCAGAATCAGCATGTACTTAATAGAGTTAGACAATGGACTTTATCTGAAGTAGAGCCAAACTTATTGACTTTAACATCCTTAGGTAAATTTGGCAGCTTCGTAACCAATGCCCCTTCCTTTGGCAATAGTTACATATGGACCCTTGATAATGGGACTATCTCAGACTTCGCCTCTCTCTTTACCATTGGGTCAACCGAGTTGACTATGGCCGATCCCTTTCCATTGGGAAGAGAGAGCTTTACTGGATATCCAATGTCATCATTGTCAATGTCCATAGCGTTTTAGGAAGTTGATCTTAGCAAATAGATAAGATCATTAAGGGTCTTGTCTTAGTCTGTTTCATAGGATTCCCAAAAGAACTCACTATGTGACTTAGAAAGTAGTTGAGCCACCAACTTTCTCAAGACTTTGACACCCAACTCTCCCGGCTTGTCAATATGTGACTACATCTCCAAGATGTGATCACACCTAGACCTTGCCTTGCCAATAGGGCTTGAGTGACCTTAAACTTTTTAGGAACTTGTGGGTTAGGGAGAATAATTGGAGGAGGTGAAAGAAGTATTGTATCCATGGGACATCATCTTCATTTAGGAAAGCTTGTTTCAAGAGATTTGGGAAGATCATAAATGTCTAGACCAGACATCTTTTTGGGAGATATTCAAGATAGTTGATTTAAAGTCCTTAATATGACACCCAATATGAAATATTAAGGCTAGGACCCAACAAACTATTTTATAACTTAGAAGAGGGATGCCGTAATCCAAGCTATAAAATATTTGAAGGTAGGTGAATGACGATTCACCAATTTCCACCATGAAAAACGAAATAATTTATTAGGTTTTAATTGGATTTGAAAGTCCTAGATCTTTGAGATTCATTGAACTGTTCAAAGGCATGTTTCAATCTCAAGTGTGCCCTTCAGGTTTTGTGACTGGGATGCCGAGGATCACAAAACAAGGTGTGAATAACCACGCAAATATACTTGGTACCCTTAATATTTACCCCTTAATCAGTGTGCCGGTTAACCACACACGCTCCACCGATACTATGATAAATATTAAGTTACCGTTTGCCTACCTTGTTAAGTCCAGTTTAGTGTGCCGGTTAACACGCTCCACTAACGACTTAAGCAAAGTGTAAAGTGTAATTTCATGGGTTAGCACCAAATTCACATTTTCCTAAGTAACTAAGATTGGGTATTAATAAGAGTTTAGTTACTTAGTATTTATCATTAATACTTTTAATGAAAGGAGAATTATAGTCCTTGTCCTACCCGTTCGGCTAACGACCCTCCACCAGTCAAGGAAGCGGTGGGTGAGAGTGGACACCCATTAAACTGCCATTTTATAGGCAGTAACCTTATACCCCCCTTATAGACCGGCTTCGTGAATGAGGCCTACTAACGGTAAGACTGACTTTACTCTTATACATATATATAAATATTATTAACTTATAATATTATAAAGTATAAGGGTTGAATTTTAACTTTTAAAATTCTAAGGGCTAACTTGGAATTAAAGTATTCATAAGTGAAAACTTTTCAAATTCCAAAACTTGAGGGCAAGTTTTGAAACTATTCAAAACTAATTAATTCCATAACTTATGAGTTTAAAGTAGTTTTAATTAAAAAAAAACTCTTCAAGTTCCATAACTTGAGGACAAGTTATGGAAGACTTTAAACTAATTAATAAAAAAAATAACTTTTTTTATTGTAACTTATGGAACTAATTAAGGTTACACTTTTTTTTTAATTAAATGAAGAGACTCTTGAACCTCCATAACTTGAGGACAAGTTATGGAGTCATAAAACCATTTAATTAGAACTAGACTCTTCATTTTGTAACCTTTGCCAACTTTTATGAGTTTTATGATTCTTAAATGTGACTTTTCATATAACTTGAGGACAAGTTACAAAAACACACTTTGGAATCAACTCTTAGATTAAAATGGATTGAAAACAACTATTTCACACAACTTTTCTATTAATCTAAGAACCTCATAAGAACAAGATAATTCAAATCATCAATCTTCAAGAAATTAGCATGAACATACAAACTAATACAAATCTTGAAATTATGACAATTATCTTAGAAATTGGATTAGCATAAACATTACCACATCAAAAACAAGTTTACAAAAACATCTTAGGGTAATGTTCCTACTCCAATTCCAGCCAAAACAATCGAATATATGCATCCAACTCGATTTTTCAGCTACTTTTGCAAGTATAACAAGAAAACAAACCAGGCTCTGATACCACTGTTGGGTTATGAGCATTCTAACACTCCTAAGTGTACATGCAACCCTAAATACCTTGGATCTATGTTTTCTCTATTATACATACAATTATGAACATCCAAGGTATTATCCTAATCTAGCATACAAAATAATAAATATAACAAGATAGAATACATACCTCTTTGATGTAGAATGTCTTCATGAAGCTTGAGTGCCTAGTGCCCCAAGTGTGACACCTCAAATGGTTCACATAACACCAAATACACTTGGAATAACTTGAGAGAAACTTGAACACTCCTTGAAATCGTCTAGCCCTCACACTCACACATTAGTGCACGATTTCTTGAGCCATGGGATTCTTTTATATGGTGGCTATTAGGGTTACACCATGTAACTCATAACTTTACCCATTCCTTATGCTCCATGGATTTTAACCTCCATGGAGTATCCATGGGTCACCCCATGGACTTAGTCCAACATAAGGAATCTTGGATCACAAGCCCACATATATAAGAATGAATGATTTACACAATCAATCCATATATTTAATTAGTCTCCTTTTGATCACTTAATTAATTCCAAATTAATTCTTGATCAATACTAATTAAATAACCTTATTAATATATTAGAACTTATAATATATTAACCAACCTTAAGTGTTATTTCTCTCATTATAGTCTATCCAAATGCATGATGCCATGCAACCCAAATGGACCATAACGGGTCGGGTCAAGTGTTACCAAATATAGTTATGGACTTAGATATTAATCCAACATACCATTATTGTAGGAATCGGTAGTGGTACACGTGGAACGTAGTTCAAGGCACCGTTTGCATCATCTCAATTCATTGTGAGTATTCACGCACTCCCCTATTTTTAGTTTTTATGTTTTGGGGTGGAAAAGCATGTCCCGAAAAACTATTATTTGAATGTTGTATTTAAATTGATTTGTATCAAACATGATTGCTATTTTATTGCTATATCTCTCTATGTATGTCTATGCAACACGGAACATGATAACTTATCGTATTAAGGCCCTTCCTTTATCTCTAACCATTAACTCTTTGAGCCAATGGTCATTATAGATAGCGCTATTAGGAATTGACAACTCCTCACTCGCCCGATTGTTGGAGTGCATGATACCATATTAATCTATGGAACGATAAGCATAGATCTTGATAGGGCTTCAGTCATAGGTTTGGTTGAGAACTCATTGTTTGCTCATACACATACAAACTTGTTATTTATTATGGCAATAAACTCGTTTATCAATTATAGCAATCAATTTTGTTTCTTATTATAGCAATAAACTTTGTATCTCATTATAACAACGAACTTTGTTACTAAATACTTATTTACTTGTTTTAGCAACAAACTTGGTTGCTTCTTATAGTAACAAACTTGTTTGCTCCTTGTAGCAATGAAACTTGATTACTCATTTTAGTAACAAAATTTATTTCTCACGAGGATATGAACGTTGCATCTCTTTTGGGCAACATACTTTATTTCTCATGATGACAACGAACTTTGTTTACACAAACTTATTTACTCATTTTAGCAATATATTTTTATCTATGGAAACTTATATCAAAATTTTGATTTCGACTCATGAAACCAATATTATTTTTAAACTTGTGAGTACTCACCAACTATTTTTATAGTTGACGCTCGTTTTACATGCTTTTTCAGGAATCATCGAGTAAGTGGCACTTAGGGACACTTCACTTTTAGGAGCATTCACATGTGTTGTATTTCAATTTACATTGTAATTTCTTTTAAAAGTTGTTCAAACCCATTGTAAAATTGTAATGATTTTTAATACTATGGTTGGTGTTGTCTTTTAACTTTTGCTATGAAACCCTTTATACTGCCACGCCTCGTGTTTCCGCTTTAGCGGGGAGTGACAGGAAATGGTATCAGCGCCGAAGGTTATAGAGAATACCGGTTTTCCTTTGGAGAACCACAACTATAGCCAAAAAATTTCAAAATGTTTTTAAAATACTGAACACACTACTGGTATAACTAATTCGAGTACGTATTATTGGACTTTAATTAAGTATAGCCTGGCCAACTATGCTTAATTAAGGAAAATTAATGTGAGGCTGGAAACAATTATAGTAGAATTATGTTCAAAACGATTTTCAGCTTGAACTTTTGAAAAACAAAGTTTTTCGGTGTGCGTACGGGCATTGCATATTGTAGGCATTCATCTAGATACACTTAGAAACTAAGTGCACTTTTATAACAATGCCTTTATTTAGAAATAATCTTATCCCTTATCAAGTGCTAGGTTAACCACTTAGGTTATATCACTAGCCACTCTAGGAGCAATGCACTTAGTACTGAGAATGAGTATTCCTCGGTAGCTGTTGACTTTAGATGTAAGGTTAGTAGCTAGATACACACTAGTAATAATCTTTAGTCGCAACCTATACCAATTATACCTCAGTACCTCTTCATCGTCTTTGTACCATAGTTACAACTAGGAAAGCTTTCCGATACCGACACAGATGAAAATTGGAGCATCACGTAAGGAGGTAGATGAGTCGCCACTATGTAATCACTTGGATACCATTGGCAGACATTCCGGGTTCGACTCATGAGGAGACACGTAGGTTTAACCCATACGTGAGACCTTATTACTACGTTACGACTTAGCTCTAGGTTGTTTCCACCTTGAGCTTAAAACTTAACATAAGATGTCCCTTTGACCTGTATAAAAGGTCGTAAAGTACATTGACACCATAAAACGTTTTTCAAACAATTTTTCTTGTCCTTTATCTTTGGGAAAAAGACATCGATACTCGTCTTATACTCGCCTTGTACTCGCCTTAGTATTTAGGTACGATCAGCTACACTAACATACTTATTCCTTACTTTTTAATCTTCCATCGAAAAATTATTTCGCTTCATCGGTTTTGTTTATCATTGATAAAATATTTTATAACCACTTCATTCAACTTAGTAGACATTTCCTAACAATGTAAGCCATATTCTCGCTAAAAATCTTTTGACAACTTGCTTTAATTTAACACTTTTCTTCAAAACTCAATTTAACCAATATTTGTTTTAACATTGCTATTTCAATTTCATTTCAATCCATTTCAATGGATAGATGTGCTTTTAAGGGCATATACACCATTTTAAACCTTGCTTACCATTTTGACATGTTTTCGAAAAACTTAGAACCATTTTATTTTATAAAAGTGTTTAAACTCTATGCTATAAAACTTAAACATATAACATTAAAGTTCATAGTATGTGTAAAAGCTTCATCGGATCTTCAAACCACTTTTGTTTTAAGTCTTTTGACTACTTTCTCATTTAGGCATTGTACTTAACATAAATGTGTTTTCTAGTAACCTAACATGGTATTTTTACAAATTTGTAATCCAAATGTGTTTACAAGACATCACTGATGCCTACATTTCAAAACACACCTTATTTGTTTATTTTATTTCAAATTAGTTTTATAATCTGTGTTTATAAAACTTACAACATTGCAAAACTTAGTGTTCACTTTTAAACTTCTAGCGACGTACTTTTGACAATACACAATTATTCATCTAAATATGTTAAGTCTTTACCTTATCCGTTTTAACCATTGTTGGACCCCAGTCAAAAAGGTCAAAATTGTCAGATTTTCAATTACAAGTTTTAGTGTTTCTTCTTTTTCACAAATGGAGTTTAACTTAATAGATAACTCGTGAATTTTTAGCAAACCTTAGAAAACACTTTAAAACTTCTACATTTCTATGTAACCATCAACATACATCAAATATTGAAGTTTGAAATATATATCAACCTTGTTTTAATCTACCTATAGATATTGTTCTTATAATTTGAACAATAACAATCATTGCCGCCGCTACCTTCATTTTTCTTTCCCCCGAACTTTATTTCTTGTTCTCCTTCTGATTTTAGATCTCGCACGCCATAATATTAACATAATACATTGTCGAACTTTGTTTCTATCTATTTTGCTTCTCCTGGTATCATGTTCGTATACATAAAGACTAGAAGTCTACCCTTTCGTTTTGAGCGATTAATACGTGTATAGTTGTGAGGCATAATTTTGATTTAGTCAACTTTGATATATTCAATTACGCCTTTTACCATATACATCTTGTTTTTATTTTGAATTCTACAATAAACAAGTAATCCTTATTTACATTTGCTCTTTCGTTCTAAATTCGGAAACTTGATTTAAAATGTAATTTTCATTGTATTTTTGTTACAATTAATACACAAGATGAATACCATTGTTCTTATCATTTTTCTAAATCCATAAAATATATGTGAAAGAATACATTTTCTTATGCTTTTTCTTTTCTTTAAATACATCAAAAGTCTTGAATTTTACTATTATATATTCTCTAAATGATTGTTTTTGTAGAAACACTAAATTAAGAATCCACTATTTTCAATGATCGATATTTTTACACCTTTCTTAAAATAGCATTCTACTTTGTAATTTTCAGTGAGTTCCTAAACTCTCAACTTTGTTTTCATAAATATTCTGACTCGTAAGCTTGAATTTGTCTTGACTTAGACAATTAGACAATTTTTCAAAAGAGTAATCAAAATATTTTTGTATAAATTCCCTTATTGATGACTTAAACCTGTAACCTTAATTAATCTTTATATTATTTTACTACTTCGTTTGATCGCCACACATATATCTTCATTATCTTGGAATTATTACACATTTTGATAATAATGAGATTAATTATCATTTCTAGACACACATTTTGATAACAGTGAGATTTCTATCACTTCTAAACACTTAAAATGCTATCTACAAAATGTGATTTAAAATATCATAAACTTTCACCGCCTTCATTAGAAACAAAGACTTTGTAATTATATATACTCTTAGAATATAGTTCTATTATTGTAAAAGTAACCGTTGTAGTAATTATAGCCTCGGAGATCCTCAATCATTTCGTAATTTATTTTATAGACGACACTTAAATAGCCTTTACATTCAAGAGGTACCAAAACTTCGTTGCTAACCCTTAGTGTGTATCTTTAGGAACTTACTCTCACTCACTTTTTTTTCATTCGTGCTACTCCTTCTTATTTCAGAATATATCTTTTCCAGATATAGTAGCCAACCCGGAAGTGAACAAATGTTCCTAATCTCTTCTTATTTGGTGGCGAATTTACACTTAGTGCTAATTTAGAATGCGACTTGAGGATCAATGCGGATTTAATGCTCAATGCAGTTGGTGCTTCAGCAAAACTTATAACGTTCTTTTAAGTTAGATAATATCTAACTATATAATCTTTTTCAACTAGGTCGCCATGGTTGGATCATGATTTCCATGATCCTAATTTCCCACAATCTAGAATGTAGAACTCAAATTATGGAAACACTAAATTGATTATAGCTAAAGAGTTGGGCTCTTCCCTTGAGGAATTAACCCAAAATAATCAAAGAACTCTCAAAGTCACCACCTCTCCAATTATACAATTGTATTCGGCGGAGTTCTAATAGAATGTCACGAATTGAATTTCGGGACGAAATTCTTTCAACCGGGGGAGACTGTGACAACCGTCAAAATTCGAGTTAGTTCTAGATTTGAATAAACTTAGTTGCACGTATAGGCACGACACATACTAGACTTAGTAACTAGAAGCTAATTTATAACCTACTAGAAACTTGGAAACAATTAGAATCAATGGATAGTGTACTTAGATTTCACATTGATATGTGAATTCTACTACTACTTAACTGTAGTGACTATCCATATTTGGGTCACTCTTTGACTCGAACACCATTTCATGAATCATATACACACATCATGCACTTGACCTAGTAGTAAAAGTTAGGTCAGAGTCTCATAGAAACTTAAGTCAAAGTTGAAACTAGGACTAGTATACTTGATTCCTCAATTTCGTTTGAATCTCGGAATCACTACATAGAATGCCAATAAACCAATAAAAATAAATTACAAACAATATTTCTAATTTGAATAAGAGTTATGAAACTCTAAAATAGTTTGAAGTCTCAAAATTCAAGTAATTTTGATATCCAAAGATTTACAAACTCTCAAAAACCCTAAATGCCCTAAAAACTCATATTTACAAACTTTAACCTTAAAAATTCTATAAAAATAATTATAAACCTTGTAATATTATCTTATAATAATTAAAATTAGTATAATATATTCAAGGAAAATAAAATTTAACTCATTAACATTACCCTTAATTTATAAATCAAAAATAAAGGTTTTATGAATAAAAACTTGATTTTAGTGTATATTTTATAAAAAGTTTGATATTTTTATAAAAGATTTAAATTTTTATAAAAGAAACAAGAGAGAGGGAGCCTCTCTCACCCAAAATCTCGGCCTCCCCTCTCCCAAGACCCTCCTCCTCTTCCCAAAACACATAATCATTTCTCTATTCTCCACACTCTTCACCTGTTCATTCTCTCTCTCACACACTCTACCATCATTCATTGAATTCTCTCTTCTTTCTCCCTCTAAACTCACGAAAATCTCAGAAAAGTTCAGCCATTTCTACTAAAAAAAAACCTCAACATTTGATGTTATTCTTAAAGGTAAACCCGAAAATCATTCATTCCTCTTCTCTTTTCCTTCAAGTTTTACTTGTTTTTCATGGATTTTCTCCATCTTCTACCCCATTCTATTGTAAAATCATGAACACTTGCACCTACTCACGGTTTTGATGATGATGGTGGTAGGATTTCACCCAAAAAAAAAAACAACATGCATGTTGTAAATGGTGAAATCCAAGGACCTAAACCTAAGTCAAAATCAAGGAAATGCACTTTTCTACATGTTTTGGTGGAAAAACACCACATGCATCCTATGTTTTCTATAAAAAACGATTTTTGAACATATGAAACTCATTAATGATCTCCAAACCAACATGCATGTGATGATCTTCAAGCTTAGATGCTTGATGATCAAAGTTTGTTGTTAAAAGCTTTGACACAATATTAGCATTTCAATAATGTGAATTTTCCAATTAAATTGTTATATAACAATTGATTTAATGAAATTTAATTTTCACAGAAAAATGTTTGTAACTTATCAATATTAAATTTTGACACAATATTGGCATAATTCTATTGTAGTAGTAAGTATACTAGTGTTAGATTTCGATTAGAGACTCACTAGCGAATACGATTATTGTAGGAATCGGTAGTGGTACACGTGGAACGTACTTCAAGGCACCATTTGCATCATCTCAATGCATTGTGAGTATTCACGCACTCCCTTATTTTCAGTTTTTATGTTTTGGGGTGGAAAAGCATGTCCCGAAAAACTATTATTTGAATGTTGTATTTAAATTGATTTGTATCAACCATGATTGCTATTTTATTGCTATATCTCTCTATGTATGTCTATGCAATACAGAACATGAGAACTTATCGTATTAAGGCCCTTCCCTTATCTCTAACCATTAACTCTTTGAGCCAATGGTCATTATGGATAGCGCTATTAGGAATTGACAACTCCCCGATTGCTGGAGTGCATGATACCATATTTATCTATGGAACGATAAGCATAGATCTTGATAGGGCTTCAGTCATAGGTTTGGTTGAGAACTCATTGTTTGCTCATACACATACAAACTTGTTATGTATTATGGCAATAAACTCGTTTATCAATTATAGCAATCAACTTTGTTTCTTATTATAGCAATAAACTTTGTATCTCATTATAACAACGAACTTTTGTTACTAAATACTTATTTACTTGTTTTAGCAACAAACTTGGTTGCTTCTTATAGTAACAAACTTGTTTGCTCCTTGTAGCAATGAGACTTGATTACTCATTTTAGTAACAAACTTTATTTCCCATGAGGATATGAACGTTGCATCTCTTTTGGGCAACATACTTTATTTCTCATGATGACAACGAACTTTGTTTACACAAACTTATTTACTCATTTTAGCAATATATTTTTATCTATGGAAACTTATATCAAAATTTTGATTTCGACTCATGAAACCAATATTATTTTTAAACTTGTGAGTACTCACCAACTATTTTTATAGTTGACGCTCGTTTTACATGCTTTTTCAGGAATCATCGAGTAAGTGGCACTTAGGGACACTTCACTTTTAGGAGCATTCGCATGTGTTGTATTTCAATTTACATTGTAATTTCTTTTAAAAGTTGTTCAAACCCATTGTAAAATTGTAATGATTTTTAATACTATGGTTGGTGTTGTCTTTTAACTTTTGCTATGAAACCCTTTATACTGCCACGCCTCGTGTTTCCACTTTAGCGGGGTGTGACATCCAAGGACCGTAAACTCCAATGAGGGGTCCTTTTGTGCCCTAACCACTTCCTAAGCCTTTGATTCGAACTTAGAACCCTTCCTTGTGAGATGTAGGACCTTAAAACACCCAATGGCACCATTACCATGAGTTTACGGCCGTAAACTCATGGGGGAAATGGTCCCAGAACCGTAAACCCATATGGTGCTACCATATGGGGAGTAAACTCCAATGTGAGGCCATACTCTTTTAAGATGCAACCCTTAGCACTCCTAGCACTTGAAACAAAGTGTTTTCATGTATTTGAGTGTCTTTACTTGCTTAATTAGTTATTAAATGACTAATTAGATACATAAATGTATCATTGCATGCTCAATAGGATCCGCGTGTGTGTTCAAGTCCTCACTTGACACTTAGCATCCTATACCACCCGTTCATCCGAATCACCCACTTCAGGTGAGTTCATACCCCTTAATCAACCTTTTTAAATTATTTTAAATACTTTTATGGGGGGGAATACAAGTTGAACAATAAAGTTATTTTATCAACCATATGTGATTAATAACTGTATAGCAAAAAGATTTTTGCATGTTAAACTGTTTTATCCAGCTAAAGGTTTTCATATTTTGTTTTCAAATCTCTTTTAAAGTACCAAAGTCTCTTTTAAATTACCAAGCTTTTATCAAAGTCTTTTAAACTTATTTTCTTGATAGATTCATGTCTATATAGATATAGTTATATAAGTAGGGCTTGAAGGACTTCGGACTGATAGTCCGTTCTATTTCCTGTTCCTCGTTTGGTTGTGGACCTAGAACATCCGGTTATTTGTCCGAGTGTCGTTGAAGTTCTAGTTATATATTATGTATATCTGGTTAGATATTAAAACTCTCATTCCAGTTCAACACCTTTGGGTAGCAAAGGCATCTAGATAACTTCTCAAGTAAACTATAATAGGTATAGTTTAGAAACCAACCATAACTTTCATGAAGGAGAACTTAGTTATATCTATATTCTAAACACTTGTACTTTTAGTAAAAAGAAAGGTATATAGAAATCAAAACACGAGATACATCCTCATGACACTGATTTCACCGCTGTCGAGCGGTACCCAGAGTCTCGAGGAGGGAGAGCGGGCATTGTGTGTATAGATCTATACGGGACAGACCAGCCCACATCCTGACTGCTAGCTACAGTCCCGGCCGACCAAGCCAAGGGGTGACAAATGTCACATTCATTCCGACGCTAGCAGGTCGTCATGTTTACATCCGTCAATCAGTATGGTTACGTGTATCTTTACATTTACCTTATAATTCATGGCTTTAAGGTAATCAGTATTATCATGGTATTTTCTATATATGAAACCATCATAATATATTTTCCTAGTTATACACTAGGCCTCATATTGAACCTTTAAACAGACCTAATTAGGATTACAGGTTAACTTAAACTCCCCGAGGCGTATTGTTCACTTAATACCGCCTGGAGTCTGTATTTCATTCACTTAGACTCTCTGAGGCGTATTGTTCACTTAATACCGCCTGGAGTCTGTATTTCATTCACTTAGACTCTCCGAGGCGTATTGTTCACTTAATGCTGCCTGGAGTCTGTATTTCATTCCTTTAGACTCTCCGAGGCGTATGGTTCATTCGATACCACCTGGAGTCTATGTTTTATTCACTTTTAGTCGGCAGCGTTACTGCTGAGGTAAAATAGTATTTTCCCTATTACTTTTACTTGTGATTTTCTCACATATTCCTTAAAGTATAAACTATATTTTGATAATGATAGTTACCTTTGGGGGAAATTACTCCTTAAACATAAAACAATTGGGTCTTGGTAGAAGACTACTTTTATTAGAATATATAGGATTTTCTGGAAAGAATTCTAATACTCTATTAACTCAAATCATCATTATCAAGTGAGTTTATTTTGAAGAAAAACATGTATTTATACCAATGTCATTAAATACTTATGAACTCACCAGCATTAAAATGCTGATACTCGCTTTCAAAATAACTTGTATTCTCAGGTCATCAGTAGACAGGTACACTCCGGGAGCTCTTGTGAAGTCAGCCTAGTACCAAGCTGCAGCTTATGTTATTTCCTACATCCACTTTTGATGTTGTTGTTAAATGTAACCTATGTAAAATTATTACTATTAATGCAATGGTTGTTGTACTTTGATTTCTATACTGCATTTGTTGTGATACTTGACATGACGTCCTCCACCCCAGAACGTTTCCGCCGTTCCGGTTTTGGGGTGTGACATATTTGAAGATAAAAAATATATACATTTTAAATCATTTTAAACATGTATAAAACATTCATTCAACACCCATCTCGAATAAACAAACAACATATATACACATAGCACGTATTTTATATAAAATACTTCATATATATGTGTAAGATGAAAGTGACTACACACTCACCTGATTTAATGAAAATCGGCCAGCAATTCGTTTCCTAAAACGATCGTTTCTAATAAAACCGGGAGTTTTATTGAGAAACCGGGCTCTGCGAGGGTCGGGCTTTGAAACCCAAAAGATAATTTTTTCGGGCATCTCGGGCACTTCGGGGCGTATTCCGGGGGTTATAATCGATACCGGGGCTTCGGGGGAAGTTGAAATGAAAGAAATATTGAAAAAAGGGCAAAAAATGACAAATTTTCAAAGTATACCCGGGAGGTCTCGCACCCTCCTATTTATAGGCTGCGAGACCGAAGATCAATGGGTGAGGAAGCTCCACGCGGCAACGGATGCGAGCCTCGGATCCGGAGGGAAGGCTGCTGGGTGCGAGGTTCGGACCAGGTGGCAGCTTCGGCGAGGCTCGGATGCGAGGAGGCTACGTGCCGGCTTCGGATTGGGCCAGCACCTCGGATACGGGGCATCAGCAGCGATGCGCGTCGGAAGCCTATTGGACCGCACCCTCGGTCGAATCAGCATGCGACACGCGAGTCAGGCACGAGCCAAGCATGCGAGGATCACGTGGCCTATGCGAATTTTCTCGGATTTTAAAATAATTTCTCTATTTTCGCACCAAAACTTCTAAAATCCATAACTTTCGCATACGAGCTCCGTTTTTTACGTTCTTTATATGCACGCGTAGGTAAAATTACGCTCTACAACTTCCGTTTAGACTTCGTCGGCTAAGTTTGACTTTAATTTTTATATTATTATTTTTAACAGACCGGGACAGGAAATCCGTTAAAAATTCATAACTTCTTCATCCGACGTCCGTTTTTGTCTGACTTTTTACCGCTGTGCTACTATTTACGAGACCTTTGATTCTCGTTTAGGTTGTCTCGGCTAAAAATCACTCGATCTAAAATTCGAGTTTTTAGTTGTCTACTGCTAAGCTGAAACTTCGAAAAATCATAACTTCCTCATACGAAGTCAGATTTGGGCGTTCTTTTTATCGAACTTCTCGGTTTAACAAATACTACGAGTTTCATTTAGATCACTAAGGCTAAAAAGTAGTTTATCAAAAACTCACTTTTTACGACATTCGGCACCGTGCCGGTTTGTCGCGAAACTTCGACAGGTCATAACTTCTTCGTTATAACTCGGATTTCGTCATTCTTTATATATCCGTAATCCTTGTCACGACCACTACAACTTTCTTAATAAATATCGGCTTTATCTAATATTTATTTTCGACGCTCATTTTTAATCTTAATTAATTAAATCCTAATAAAACACATAAAACACATAATTTTTCACATAATTCCTTTTCATTTCTCCAAAATGAGTCACAAAGGTTAACCTAGACTATCATGTCAATATTAATGCCTAGCCTAGAAACACGAGCATTACAATTCCCTCCCCCTTAGAATGATTCCGTCCCCGGAATCACACATCAGCAAACGGGTAGCGACTCATCATGTCACTCTCCGTTTTTGCCCTGGTGAGATTTGGCCCATTCGTATGTTTCCAATACATAAGCACTAAATCGACCATCTGGCGTCACAACTCCTTAGTCTTATGGTCAACGATTGCCTCAGGTTCTTCAATTAACCTCTTGTTTTCATCTAACCTTAATTCTGAAATGGGAATTATGTCGGGCACCTCTCCCGTGAACTTCTTCAAATAACACACATAAAAGGTGTTATGAATACCCGCCAGTTGTTCCGATAATTCTAGCTTGTAAGCTTGATTCCCGATCCTCTGAAGAACTTTAAATGGTCCAATAAATCATGGACTCAACTTTCCCCTTCTACCAAATCTTATAAGTCCCTTCCATTGCGAGACTTTAAGTAAAATCGAATCTCCAACTTCGAACGATATCGATTGTCTTTTCTTGTAGGCATAGCTCTTTTGACGATCTTGAGCTGCTAACATCCTTTACTTCAATTCGGCTTAAGTCAACTACTACGTCGAACTTGGTTCTCTGAACCACGTAACAAACTCATCGTAGTCGGACTCAATTTGATATGACCTTTAGGGTCAGAATAACAATCATCTTCTTAGTCATTACCGAAACGAAGGTAATGAAGTACTCGAACAATAACGGGATCAATTTCTAGCTTCTTGGTAACCTTGTGACTTTCCTTGATCCAAGTACAAGTCATGTGCTTCCGGTAGTATAGGCCTCTACTGCCATTCAGACCTACTCCTGCTCGTCCCAAGTATTGTCTCCCAGTTCTCCAAGCCACCATACAAGAATTTCACATAGTCATTCAATTCATCAGATGACAAAACCAGGGTTTATATTATTTCTTAAAATAATCACACAGAGGTTTGAGTTTACCCTATACTACGCCTCTAATAGGCTACACCATAAGTTACTAACTGCATTGCTACTTTATATTTGGGCTTTGGGAATATAAAGTCCTTACTCCTGATCCATTGTATTTCCACCTGCTTCATTTAGGATCATTTGGAATGCCTTTTGTTTTGGTTTTGGTGGAACATTGGGCATTGCTACCTCTTTCTTCTTTAGGCAGTCTTTCGAAATGTGCCCTTCCTCGTTGCATTGATAGCACATCCTCTTGTTGGACGGACACTCGTTGGCATAATGCCCAGCCTTTCCACACTTGTAGCAGGTCACCTCTTCGCTACATTCCCCGAAGTGCTTCTTTTTCCACTTCACGCACCATTTTGCTTCGCCTTCTCCTCCTCCAGCCTTCGAGAACTTTCTTTTCTCGTTGGACCCTGAAGTCTTTTCAAACTTTCTTTTCTCGCCAACTTCAACCTTGCTGGCGGTTCTCCCTTTAATCATATCTTCAACAGACTTGGCAGCCCAGATAGTTGCCTCCAAAGTAAGTGCCTGACGTACTGGCACCGCATACTCCCATGGAAGTCCTATTGCGTACCTGTCAATTGTCGCCAGCTCATCTGGGACAATACGCAAAGCAAACTCCATTTTGTCAGTGAAGTTATTCGTATATTCATCAACGGTCATACTCCCTTTCTTCAACGTTAGAAATTGGTTTTCTAACTCAAGCACGTTTTGGGTCGAGCAGTACTTGCGCTTAAAGTGCACCAAGAACTCTGCCCAAGTCATTTGGAGTGGCTCATTAGGGCTTAGGGTTTTCCTCAATGTATTCCACCAACGAGCAGCACTACCCCTGAACTGACGTACTGCAAAGGTGGTTTGTAACTTGCCTTGGCAATCACAAGTCATGAAAGCCAACTCCATTTCCGAGATCCAGTCCATTACTCCAACAGGATCTTCTTTTCCAGTGAAGGTCGATGGCTTGCAAGTCATAAAGTCCTTATACTTGCACCCATTTCTCTCCACTCTACCCTCGTGGTTATTTCTCCCAACCACAAGTGGTTCACTATGACCAACCGATCTGCTGTTGTTCCCTTCTTCCGATCGATCGTCATTTAGTTCACGTCGTTCAACAGGAACTGAAGGTTCATCCCTATTGTCCAGCAACATTTGCCTCAACTCATCCTTTTGTTCAGCTAACATGGTCTGAATCATAGTTCGTACTCCAACCATAGTGATGGGTTCTGGTGCAGCTCCTACTATAGGCACCTGTTCCACCACTTGGGGTTGAGGTTGTTGGTTTCTGTTTACATTTCCAGCTCCACTTCGGGTTCTTGCCATCATAATCTATATACTAAATAAGGCGAATTTAGGTCTTTATCCTTGTTAGACATGTCAATTCCCTTATCACAACGAAACGTTTACATGTTTGTTCTAATCTCGTAATCATACGCTTAGAATCCTATGCACATAAGGTTTCCAGATCCAGTCTGCAACAGACCATAGATCCGAACAAATAATGACATATATGGAAAACATATAACATTTAGCACATAAAGGCATTTTAGGCATCTTTCCTAAAATAAACTAGTGCTCGTGTCTAAAATATGGTAGACACTCATCTCACAATCATCACTTAGCATTCTAAATTTAAGTCTAGAAATCCTACAAATTCCTAATTCGATTAAACTAATGCTCTGATACCAACTGTGACATCCCCGAATATCTCGGCCAGAAAAGACCGATTTAATTTATGTTCTTTGAAATAAAATCAGAGAAATCTTTTTAAAAGATGTTGCGGAATTGGTCCCCAAAACAAAACACGATAAAAGTTTGTCAAAAACTTTCTTTAAGAAATATATAATCTCCTTTTATATCAAAACCTCGGGATGTAATGTTCCGATATAGAACAAAAGCATAAACAAGACATTATAAGCCTTAAAACAGTTATTTATAACTACTGGCCTAGAATCCAAAAATCACTCATCATCATCATCCGACTATGCTCGGGGTCCACTACCTGTAATATAAAAAGCTGAGTGGGTCAGGCTTGGAAGCCTGGTGAGCATATAGGGTTTTCAACCCACAATAAATAATAAACTCTTTAAGTTTATCAATCAACAAATACTTTATTAATTTCAGCAACCAAAAACAACCCTAATTACCCATTCCTGTTATCCTCACCTTACGTCCCTAAAACAACTATCACAAGGGGCCTAGCCTAAGGATTTTCATTAGGGGTGACAACTTTGCTTCGGGGGTTCCTCAGCAATTATGTCAAATAAGGCAACCTACATGGTGACAACACTGTTTTCCTCAGTAATTTATGTCAAACAAGACAACCTAACACAAAACGACCAATAAGGTGACAACATTGCTTTCTTCAGAAATTTATGTCAAATAAGGTAAACATCGGGGTGACAACATTGTTTTCGTTCAACAATTTATGTCAAATAAAACAACCAACAATAGGTGACAACATTGCTTTCTTCAGCAACTTATGTCAAATAAGACCACCTGACATAAAACAATCAGTATGGTGACAACATTGTTTTCCCTCAGCAATTTATGTCAAATAAAACAAACACCGGGGTGACAACATTGTTTTTCTTTAACAGTTTATGTCAAATAGGCACAAAGTCACATCGTCGCCAAGGTTTATACAACAGGCACTAAGTCCATAGCTGCCAACATACTAAATCTGTTGCTACTAAAGTACATCTATACTGTACTAAATTCATAGCTACCAACGTACATCTATATTGTACTTCCATCCCTCATACTTTATCTACCCATCTTTTACCCAACATATTTGAAGATAAACTATATATACATTTTAAATCATTTTAAACATGTATAAAACATTCATTCAACACCCATCTCGAATAAACAAACAACATATATACACATAGCACGTATTTTATATAAAATACTTCATATCTATGTGTAAGATGAAAGTGACTACACACTCACCTGATTTAATGAAAATCGGGCAGCAATTCATTTCCTAAAACGATCGTTTCTAATAAAATCGGCAGTTTTATTGAGAAACCGGGCTCTGCGAGGGTCGACCTTCGAAACCGAAAAGATAAATTTTCCGGGCTTGTCGGGCACTTCGGGGCATATTCCGGGGGTTATAATCGATACCGGGGCTTCGGGGGAAGTTGAAATGAAAGAAATATTGAAAAAATGGCTACAAATGACAAATTTTCAAAGTATACCCGGGAAGTCTCGCACCCTCCTATTTATAGGCTGCGAGACCGAAGATCAATGGCTGAGGAAGCTCCACGCGGCAGCAGATGCGAGCCTCAGATCCGGAGGGAAGGCTGCTAGCTGCGAGGTTCGGACCAGGTGGCAGCTTCGGCGAGGCTCGGATGCGAGGAGGCTACGTGTCGGCTTCGGATTGGGCCAGCACCTCGGATACGGGGCATCAGCAGCGATGCGCGTCGGAAGCCTATTGGACCGCACCCTCGGTCGAATCAGCATGCGACACGCAAGTCGGGCATGAGCTAAGCATGCGAGGATCATGTGGCCTATGCGAATTTTCTCGGATTTTAAAATAATTTCTCGATTTTCGCGCCAAAACTTCTAAAATCTATAACTTTCGCATACGAGCTCCGTTTTTGACGTTCTTTATATGCACGCGTAGGTAAAATTAGGCTCTACAACTTCCGTTTAGACTTCGTCGGCTAAGTTTGAATTTAATTTTTAGATTATTATTTTTAACAGGCCGGGACAGGAAATCCGTTAAAAATTCATAACTTCTTCAGCCGACGTCCGTTTTTGTCAGACTTTTTACCGTTGTGCTACTATTTACGAGACCTTCGATTCTCGTTTAGGTTGTCTCGGCTAAAAATCACTCGATCTAAAATTCGAGTTTTTAGCTGTCTACTCCTAAGCTGAAACTTCGAAAAATCATAACTTCCTCATACGAAGTCAGATTTGGGCGTTCTTTTTATCGAACTTCTCGGTTTAACGAATACTACGAGTTTCATTTAGATCACTAAGGCTAAAAAGTAGTTTATCAAAAACTCACTTTTTACGACATTCGGCACCGTGCCGGTTTGTCGCGAAACTTCGACAGTCATAACTTCTTTGTTATAACTCGGATTTCGGCATTCTTTATATATCTGTAATCCTTGTCACGACCACTACAACTTTCTTAATAAATATCGGCTTTATCTAATATTTATTTTCGACGCTCATTTTTAATCTTAATTAATTAAATCCTAATAATAAGCATAAAACACATAAAACACATAATTTTTCACATAATTCCTTTTCATTTCTCCAAAATGAGTCACAAAGGTTAACCTAGACTATCATGTCAATATTAATGCCTAGCCTAGAAACACGGGCATTACAATTCTCTCCCCCTTAGAATGATTTCGTCCCCGGAATCACACATCAACAAACGGGTAGTGACTCATCATGTCACTCTCTGTTTTTCCCCAGGTGAGATTTGGCCCATTCGTATGTTTCCAATACATAAGCACTAAATCAACCGTCTGGCGTCACAACTCCTTAGTCTTACGGTCAACGATTGCCTCAGGTTCTTCAATTAACCTCTTGTTTTCATCTAACCTTAATTCTGAAATGGGAATTATGTCGGGCACATCTCCCGTGAACTTCTTCAAATAACACACATAAAAGGTGTTATGAATACCCGCCAGTTGTTCCGATAATTCTAGCTTGTAAGCTTGATTCCCGATCCTCTGAAGAACTTTAAATGGTCCAATAAATCATGGACTCAACTTTCCCCTTCTACCAAATCTTATAAGTCCCTTCCATTGCGAGACTTTAAGTAAAATCAAATCTCCAACTTCGAACGATATCGATTGTCTTTTCTTGTAGGCATAGCTCTTTTGACGATCTTGAGCTGCTAACATCCTTTACTTCAATTCGGCTTAAGTTAACTACTACGTCGAACTTGGTTCTCTGAACCACATAACAAACTCATCGTAGTCGGACTCAATTTGATATGACCTTTAGGGTCAGAATAACAATCATCTTCTTAGTCATTACCGAAACGAAGGTAATGAAGTACTCGAACAATAACGGGATCAATTTCTAGCTTCTTGGTAACCTTGTGACTTTCCTTGATCCAAGTACAAGTCATGTGCTTCCGGTAGTATAGGCCTGTACTACCATTCACACCTACTCCTACTCGTCCCAAGTATTGTCTCGCAGTTCTCCAAGTCACCATACAAGAATTTCACATAGTCATTCAATTCATCAGATGACAAAACCAGGCTTTATATTATTTCTTAAAATAATGACACAGAGGTTTGAGTTTACCCTATACTACGCCTCTAATAGGCTACACCATAAGTTACTAACTGCATTGCTACTTTATATTTTTGCTTTGGGAATATAAAGTCCTTACTCCTGATCCATTGTATTTTCATTTGCTTCATTAAGGATCATTTGGAAAGCCTTTGGTTTTGGTTTTGGTGGAACATTGGGCATTGCTAGCTCTTTCTTCTTTGGGCAGTCTTTCGAAATGTGCCCTTCCTCGTTGCATCGATAGCACATCCTCTTGTTGGACGGACACTCGTTGGCATAATGCCCAGTCTTTCCACACTTGTAGCAGGTCACCTCTTCGCTACATTCCCCGAAGTGCTTCTTTTTGCACTTCTCGCACCGTTTTGCTTCGCCTTCTCCTCCTCCAGCCTTCGAGAACTTTCTTTTCTCGTTGGACCCTGAAGTCTTTTCAAACTTTCTTTTCTCGCCAACTTCAACCTTGCTGGTGGTTCTCCCTTTAATCATATCTTCAACACCAGATAGTTGCCTCCAAAGTAAGTGCCTGACGTACTGGCACCGCATACTCCCATGGAAGTCCCTTTGCGTACCTGTCAATTTTCGCCAGCTCATCTGGGATAATATCCAAAGCAAACTCCATTTTGTCAGTGAAGTTATTCGTATATTCATCAACGGTCATACTCCCCTTCTTCAACGTTAGAAATTGGTTTTCTAACTCAAGCACATTTTGGGTCGAGCAGTACTTGCGCTTAAAGTGCACCAAGAACTCTGCCCAAGTCATTTGCAGTGGCTCATTAGGGCTTAGGGTTTTCCCCAATGTATTCCACCAACGAGCAGCACTACCCCTGAACTGACGTACTGCAAAGGTGGTTTGTAACTTTCCTTGGCAATCACAAGTCATGAAAGCCAACTCCATTTCCGAGATCCAGTCCATTACTCCGACAGGATCTTCTTTTCTAGTGAAGGTCGATGGCTTGCAAGTCATAAAGTCCTTATACTTCCACCCATTTCTCTCCACTCTACCCTCGTGGTTATTTCTCCCAACCACAAGCGGTTCACTATGACCAACCGATCTTCTGTTGTTCCCTTCTTCAGATCGATCGTCATTTAGTTCACGTCATTCAACAAGAACTGAAGGTTCATCCCTGTTGTTCAGCAACATTTGCCTCAACTCCTCCCTTTGTTCAGCCAACATGGTCTGAATCATAGTTCGTACTCCAGCCATAGTGATGGGTTCTGGTGCAGCTCCTACCATAGGCACCTGTTCCACCACTTGGGGTTGAGGTTGTTGGTTTCTGTTTACATTTCCAGCTCCACTTCGGGTTCTTGCCATTATAATCTATATACCGAATAAGGCGAATTTAGGTCTTTATCCTTGTTAGACATGTCAATTCCCTTATCACTCCGAAACGTTTACATGTTAGTTCTAATCTCGTAATCATACGCTTAGAATCCTACACACATAAGGTTTCCAGATCCGGTCGGCAACAGACCATAGATCCGAACAAATAACGGCATATATGGCAAACATATAACATTTAGCACATAAGGGCATTTTAGGCATCTTTCCTAAAATAAACTAGTGCTCGTGTCTAAAATATGGTAGACACTCATCTCACAATCATCACTTAGCATTCTAAGTTTAAGTTTAGAAATCCTACAAATTCCTAATTCGATTAAACTAATGCTTTGATACCAACTGTGACATCCCCGAATTTCTCGGCCAGAAAAGACCGATTTAATTTATGCTCTTTGAAATAAAATCAGAGAAATCTTTTTAAAAGATGTTGCGGAATTGGTCCCCAAAACAAAACATGATAAAAGTTTGTCAAAACCTTTCTTTAAGAAATATATAATCTCCTTTTATATTAAAACCTTGGGATGTCATGTTCCGATATAGAACAAAAGCATAAACAAGACATTATAAGCCTTACAACAGTCATTTATAACTACTGGCCTAGAATCCAAAAATCACTCATCATCATCCGACTATGCTCGGGGTCCACTACCTGTAATATAAAAAGTTGAGTGGGTCAGGCTTGGAAGCCTGGTGAGCATATAGGGTTTTCAACCCATAATAAATAATAAACTCTTTAAGTTTATCAATCAACAAATACTTTATTAATTTCAGCAACCAAAAACAACCCTAATTACCCATTCTCGTTATCCTCACCTTACGTCCCTAAAACAACTATCACAAGGGGCCTAGCCTAAGGATTTTCATTAGGGGTGACAACTTTGCTTCGGGGGTTCCTCAGCAATTATGTCAAATAAGGCAACCTACATGGTGACAACACTACTTTCCTCAGCAATTTATGTCAAACAAGACAACCTAACACAAAACGACCAATAAGGTGACAACATTGCTTTCTTCAGCAATTTATGTCAAATAAGGTAAACACCGGGGTGACAACATTGTTTTCCTTCAGCAATTTATGTCAAATAAGACCACCTGAGATAAAACAATCACTATGGTGACAACATTGCTTTCCCCCAGCAATTTATGTCAAATAAAACGAACACTGGGGTGACAACATTGTTTTTCTTCAACAATTTATGTCAAATAGGCATGAAGTCACATCGTCGCCAAGGTTTATACAACAGGCACTAAGTCCATAGCTGCCAACATACTAAATCCGTAGCTACCAACGTACATCTATATCGTACTAAATTCATAGCTACCAACGTACATCTATACTTTACTTCCATCCCTCATACTTTATCTACCCATGTTTTACCCAACATATTTGAAGATAAAATATATATACATTTTAAATCATTTTAAACATGTATAAAACATTCATTCAACACCCATCTCGAATAAACAAACAACATATATACACATAGCACGTATTTTATATAAAATACTTCATATCTATGTGTAAGATGAAAGTGACTACACACTCACCTGATTTAATGAAAATCGGGCAGCAATTCGTTTCCTAAAACGATCGTTTCTAATAAAACCGGGAGTTTTATTGAGAAACCGGGCTCTGCGAGGGTCGTGCTTCGAAACCGAAAAGATAAATTTTCCGGGCTTCTCGGGCACTTCGGGGCGTATTCCGGGGGTTATAATCGATACCGGGGCTTCGGGGGAAGTTGAAATGAAAGAAATATTGAAAAAAGGGCTAAAAATGACAAATTTTCAAAGTATACCCGGGAGGTCTCGCACCCTCATATTTATAGGCTGCGAGACCGAAGATCAATGGGTAAGGAAGCTCCACGCGGCAGCAGATGCGAGCCTCGGATCCGGAGGGAAGGCTGCTGGCTGCGAGGTTCGGACCAGGTGGCAGCTTCGGCGAGGCTAGGATGCGAGGAGGCTACGTGTCGACTTTGGATTGGGCCAGCACCTCGGATACAGGGCATCAACAGCGATGCGCGTCGGAAGCCTATTGGACCGCACCCTCGGTCGAATCAGCATGCGACACGCGAGTCGGGCACGAGCCAAGCATGCGAGGATCACGTGGCCTATGCGAATTTTCTCGGATTTTAAAATAATTTCTCGATTTTCGCGCCAAAACTTCTAAAATCCATAACTTTCGCATACGAGCTCCGTTTTTGACGTTCTTTATATGCACGCGTAGGTAAAATTACGCTCTACATGTTACGTTCAGACTTCGTCGGCTAATTTTGAATTTAATTTTTATATTATTATTTTTAACAGACCGGGACAGGAAATCCGTTAAAAATTCATAACTTCTTCATCCGACGTCCGTTTTTGTCAGACTTTTTACCGTTGTGCTACTATTTACGAGACCTTCGATTCTCGTTTAGGTTGTGTCGGCTAAAAATCACTCGATCTAAAATTCGAGTTTTTAGCTGTCTACTGCTAAGCTGAAACTTCGAAAAATCATAACTTCCTCATACGAAGTCAGATTTGGGCGTTCTTTTTATCGAAATCGGTTTAACGACTACTACGAGTTTCATTTAGATCACTAAGGCTAAAAAGTAGTTTATCAAAAATTCACTTTTTACGACATTCGGCACCGTGCCGGTTTGTCGCGAAACTTCGACAGGTCATAACTTCTTCGTTATAACTCGGATTTCGGCATTCTTTATATATCCGTAATCCTTGTCACGACCACTACAACTTTCTTAATAAATATCGGCTTTATCTAATATTTATTTTCGACGCTCATTTTTAATCTTAATTAATTAAATCCTAATAATTAAGCATAAAACACATAAAAACACATAATTTTTCACATAATTCCTTTTCATTTCTCCAAAATGAGTCACAAAGGTTAACCTAGACTATCATGTCAATATTAATGCCTAGCCTAGAAACACGGGCATTACAGATAAACTCATTTCTTTAAACTCAAAACGGTCGAGTCTTGGTAGAAGACTACTTTTAATAGAAAATATAGGATTTTCTGGAAGGAATTCAAATACTCTGTAAACTTTTATCACCATCATCTAATGAGATTATTTTGAGGAAAAACATGTATTTATATCAATGTCATTAAAATACTTATGAACTCACCAGCATTAAAATGCTGATACTCTCTTTCAAAATAACTTGTATTCTCAGGTCGTCAGTAGACAGGTACACTCCGGAAGCTTTTGTGAAGACAGTCTTGTACCAAGCTGCAAACTTTATGTTATGCTCTATATTTACGTTTGATGTTGTTGCTAAATGTAACTTATGTAAAACTATTACTATTAATACAATGGTTTTTGTACTTTGATTACTATACTGCATGTGTTGTGATACTTGACATGACGTCCTCCACCCCAGAACGTTTCCGCTGTTCCGGTTTTGGGGTGTGACAGATTGGTATCAGAGCATTGTTTATAGTGAACTCAGTATATAAAATCATAAAAGATATACAACCTATAAATACAATGGGATAAAAATACTCTGACCAAGAGTATTACTTTAAAATATAACCATATTTTACAAAAGTATAAGTACATTCATAATATATATACCAGAACAAGTATCACAAGAAGAACAAGAATAAAAGTCTTTGGATGTTGAGCATTACCGTCAAACGTGGGCAGTTATGTAATCGTAAGCTGGAATAAATATAGCCTGATCAACTACATTTATTTGAGATGCGACCAACGTGTGTTTGGGGGTGATGGTGGTGTTGCAATGAATCTGAAACTTACCATATAGGAATGCTAGAGCCGAACATAAAGTTTAAAATACTATAGGAGTATTTTATGATACTATAAGACTAACAATAAACCTAAAAGCATGTTCAGAAGTTCTAAAATCAAACATGTAATTAAAATACTATAGGAATATTTTAGGAACCATAAATACCCTTGCGTGAAAAGTAAAAAGACCCTTATGGATAGATCTATGATTACAAAGTGTATGCTCCCAAGGTTATATATAGTGAGGATCTCATAGGCTAAGAATGTGTGGTTTCGCTGTACTTCCTTTTCCTTGTTTGGATGTGGATATAGAGTAGTATCACATATTCGAAGGCCTATTAGATCTAAGTTATATATGATTTGTATACACTATGTAATTATAGCAGGACTCGATATGGATCACCCATTAAAATGTTTTAATAATCTCTTAAGATTCTTTAGACATTCCCATTCTCGCATAAACCCCTTTAGAAAACCTATTCTACTTCAGTAATCGGCAGGGGAGTCGATAAATACCCAGAAGAGGTTCATTGAGAAAGATTTCCAAGTAGGAAATAAATGAACAGTGATGAGACTATTGAAATCACCATGTGCCTATACCTTTTAGGGACATCGGTGGGAAATTTGCCTGAACTTCCGAGATTCCAGTCACCCATTACGAAGTTATGGCGATCAGAGTCAGAATCGGAAGTAAGGCGGAACAGGAATTCAATATGTCTACAGGAAAAGAGAACCCTATATAAGTACCCGAAGAAAACCAACGCTTGTTTCAACCAAGGATAAAAGGTGGGCAGCGGGCGCCAATGCATGGAACCCGAGAAGTGTTTCTACCTCCTTAAAAACGTCACGCTAATAAACCATAAAATAATAAAATTTAGTGAGCTAGTGATTACACTACTCACACTATGTGTTAGGCAAATCGTCTTTCCCGTCGCGATTAATATAAATAGATCGGATCACAAAGTCTCACTTGAGAGTGTTTAGCTCTAAACTTTAATGAGCCTTTTCTTGTGTAATCCTCGTTCCGGAATTCTTTCAAATCTTTTCAAAGCTGGAGAGTGAACCTCTCCAGTATAAAGATAACTTAGTTGGAACGACATCCGATTTATGGCTTTCCGATACACCTACTTCTACCTTGTTATCAGGACTGCATCATAGGGATGTAGGTCGACACTTAGAGAACCATAACTCAAAAGCACGGGAGAAATTTATGCCTATTATAGTAAAGAAAGATACGTCTAGGGGTAACCATCGTTTCTCATCAGCTTGTGTTCTTCATCGTGTAGGAAAAATCATGCCTCTGAAGAAACGTAACCAACCCGCTAGCAAGACACCGACTCTTCAGATCGACGAAACTACGTTCCAAGCTGCAGTTTCAGCAGCTGTAGCAGCTGTCATGGCTCACCTGAATGCTAACAACGCCAATGTTAGCAGGAGCACTATCGGGAATCCCGATCATAACAATGGACAGCAGCAACCAACACCCGTGTGCACAGCCACCCAAGAACTCCAACCAAATCCACTAAAAAGGAAGTTTGAGAACGAGGAGGGAAGTACCTCGACTCAAGGACCTTCCGGAGAGCAACAAGCAGAGGTAATCAATACCCCTGTCAACCCACCTATCTCGACACCGAGAAGACCGTACCTAGGAAACCTTCCCCACTGGAACAAGTGTGACTACCATCATTATGGAGTCTGTCGAGAACCCTTTTGCGTTAGGTGCAACATGAAGGGGCATACCGCTCGCAACTGCAGAACCCCGGTTGAGTTCATTACATCAACCACCAATGTTGAGACCAGTCCAATATGCCACCTATGTGGTCAAATTGGGCATTTCAAGAGGGACTGCCCAACTGAAAGAAATGGCAAAGACACATGAGGAGTTTAACCCTAATACCTAGAGGAACATCAAGGAACCCGGTAGAATTTTGGTACGCTTCTCAACCTTAAGTAGCTAATCAAAAACCTTAAATAATCAATTCTAATTGTAATTACTCCCTCGTTAAGGCAAAAGTCGCAGCATTATTGTAAAACTTAAAAACCTATCAGGTAAAGCTATGATGGCTTAGTATATACATTAAGGCCATTTATAATTAGGATTGATAGACCTCGAGTGAGTGATGCGGCCTTATCTCCTGTTCCTTGTTTGGTTGTGGATTTAGGGCGGAGTCGCTCAGTCAACAGTCCTTTTAATCTTAATCATAGATGACTAGTGTATACTAGGCGATTATAGAGAGGCCTCGTGAGAAATCTATTCATGAAAAGTACATCTTTCCAAAGTATCAGGACCCTAGCGTCCAGAGACAGTCATGTCGGTCCAAGTATTCGCGGTAGTAATACCATGGACGAACCCGAAATGCTAAGAACTTGTGTGCTCTGTTCATCACATGGTCCTATCAATCTTCATTCCATATTGATTCGATGGTTGTAAATTTCGACACCACCGTCAGTCATGGCTCGACTTGGTTCGACCATGCGAAAATTCCTAGTGCTGTGTAAAAAGAACTTTCACCTTATCCTAAGCGTCAAATAAAGGTTCTTTTGAACCTAATAAGGAAAGACCTAATGTGAACCATCGATCGTCTTCCTCATCTAACCTTCAGAAGTACCCAGGAGAGAGGTACCACGCGCTGTTAACCAACTCCATTAGATATTAAAACCGGAAGCGAAGGGCACCGCAGATATTCCGGAAGACAATAACCACCCGAGGCCTACTCAGTAGATCCTCTAGAAAGGCCATTTGCACCGCACGAGCTACTTCGTGAATCAAGAGAAAAGAACTCATGGGATTAATTTACTACTACTGAGTATATGCATTAGAGTGGTATATAATTTAGATCAATAAATTTAAGATGTGTGCTTCCTCCATACTCCCTGTTCCTTGTTTGGTTGTGGGTTTGGGGTGGGGCCACACATCTGAACATCCTGTCAATCTCAATTATATACGACTTGCATACACCGAGTAATAGTGATTGAGCCGAGTATGAGGTGTACCACGAACCTTAAAATAAAATCCTTCATCATATACCCATAGGAAAGGAGCTGAAGTCAAGAGAACAATTGTAGGTTGAGCTACTAAAATGACTACCAATTCGAAATTTGATGTCATCCCGGTTAAGCCAACATAGTAGCCGACACCTCAGTTAGGAAAGGTAACTCAAGTCGTAAGAGTTGTGATAGTGCCTCGCAATGTGAGAGTTGCCATCGCCTTATAGATAACAGTATGCATTCACCCAAGTTAATACTAGGATGCTAAGAACCACATGATAACCTTCGCGACCAAGAATACTTGAGTAAAGTAGACGGTAAGTTGCGTTAAGCCTTACAACCCAGGTCATAAAGAGATTTTGAACTTGACACCAGTCTAGGTGTTAGTCGATGGGTTATATAAGAACACGCGTTTCTTACAAACTGGAGGAAGCATACACAATGGAGAATGGAGCATATCTTAGAGATTTGTTAGACTCCAAGGTGTCCCAAAGAATACTATCTCTAAAGGGATAGTAGAACCACTCCCGAAATAGTCAATCACTTCAGAAAATCTCTAAGGACGAAGCTAGCCCTGATCAGAGACGGCTATCCAAGAAACAGCGAAGCGAGTGACAGAATGATTCTTTCCGATTAGGGATCACACTGTGAAAGCATCTATTAGACGATGATAAAAAAATTGAAATTCTCTAAGCATCGTCTGGTAAAACCCTCTATCATACTGACTATGAGATAGTCCGTTAGAAACACCTCATGAGTCAGAAGTGCAAGTCCATTTTGCATTGGGATGAGGTAGATGCCACATAACCAATAGATGCCATGTAACCAGTAGATGCCAGCATATAGTCAGCACCTCCAATGATTCAGAAAACCTCCGAAAGCCAACCAGTAGGAAATACGAATCCGAAGACGACCTGAACTTCCTCAGAACCAACCAAAAGGACTACACCATCATTAAGAGAAAATTTTTGGAACTTCAAAATGGCGATCACGCCCAGTGATGATCTCACCATGGAAGTACATTATGTTCTAAGGTACTGAAACGTTCTATATCCCAAAGAACTGAGGACCATCAGAGATTCTTGATAGAATTGGTCCAGTATTCGTCAGACACAGACTACCTTAGGGATTCCATAAATTCCACCCTAATCTATCCACGTCTCAGCGAATGAACCGGTAGTACCCGACAAAACTCTCATCATTTTCTCGACTAGATCCATAAAAACCAGAGTCACATTCATTAAGGGAAACAGGAGAAATCTAGCTCGGTAAAGGAAACTGATGAAACCTTATCCCGTGTAGCCTAGAGATCAGAGGAGAAGCCATACCTCATAACGAATGTTCGTTAGGGCTCAGGATAGATCTGATTCCCCAAGGGAATTGGGCAGATCGGATAGAGCATGAAGTATCCACATATTCGCATCTATCCTTGAGTATTCGTTAAGATTCTAATTTCGGGACGAAATTCCCTCTAACGGGGGATAATGTGACAACCCGAAATTCTTAACTTGTACGTTTTTCATTTTTATCAAAGTTAGCCTTCATTCTGCTATCTTATAACGAAATTGTGGGTCTATATGAGTGTTCTAGGCTTAGTATAACCTGGATATGAGTCTTAGGAAGGGTTAGAAAGTGTGTAGCATCACAAAATCGGGCCAAACACACCAAAGAAGGTGTGTGCGGCCGCACACCCGCGTGTGCGGCCAGCCAGCCGCACACCCGCGTGTGCGGCCAGCCAGCCGCACACCCAGCCGCACACACCCTCTAGCCTCACACTCGACCCTATATATTGAACACTTAGCCAACCTTACACCCCTTTTCCCACTCTCTCACAGCAGGAACTTTTTCTCTCTAGAAACTTCATCCAAGAACACTCTAAGGGCCTTAAAAACGTGAAGTACTCCATCATTCAGCTTGTTATATTGGTAAGATACCTGAATCTAAGCCTAAAACTCATAGTGTTCTTCGTGTTCTTCATCCTTTGAAGGTGTACGGCCGCACACCTTCATAAGGTGGCCGTACACACCTCAAAAACTCTCCAAAGTGAGAGTTTCAATCCCTATCTGCTAGTTGGACTTGGTATTGGGCTTGAAACACCTAAAAATCGACATTTTGAGCATGAATGAGGAGTGTACGGTCGCACACTCCTGTGTACGGCCGCACACACCCTCTGTACGGCCGCACACTCCTATGTGCAACCGCACACACAGCCTGGCCGCACACCCTGGCCGTACACCTGGCCACACACACATAAAAGTCGAGTTTGGTGGCCTTACACTCAAA
The DNA here is from genome assembly GCF_052849685.1 of Lactuca virosa. Lineage (NCBI taxonomy): Eukaryota > Viridiplantae > Streptophyta > Magnoliopsida > Asterales > Asteraceae > Lactuca > Lactuca virosa. Next base: position 410,645,621 of record NC_136428.1, on the reverse strand, counting down.
TCTAAGGCCCTACACTCATTTAGGGACTTCAATAGGTGTTTGTAACACTTAATTCTAAGTGTTTTCATGTCCCTAAGGTGTGTCCATGTGTCTATTAGTGGTTATATGCCCTAAGTGTATTCATATATGTGTTATTACATGTTGAACTAGGATCCATTTGTGCTCACAACTTCATTCGACACCCAGCAATCCTATATCAATCTTTCTTTCGAGTTACTCAGGTGAGTAACCCCTTAATCAACCTTTGAAATGATTTTAAATACTTTTAGGGGGGGGGGGGGAATACAAGTTGAACTATTAAGTTATTATATCAATCGCATGTGATTAATAACTGTCAAGCAAATAGATTTTCGCATGTTAAACTGTTTTATCCATCTAAAGGTTTTCAAATCTTGTTTTCAAATCTCTTTTAAAATACCAAAATCTCTTTTAAAATTACTAAGCTTTTATCAAAGTCTTTTAAACTTATATCCTTGTTAGATTCATGTCTATATAGATATAGTTATATAAGTAGGGTTTGAAGGACTTAGGACTGATAGTCCGCTTTATTTCCTGTTCCTTGTTTGGTTGTGGACTTAGAGCATCCGATTATTTGTCCGAGTGTCGTTGAAGTCCTAATTATATATCATGTACATCTGGTTAAATATTAAAACTCTCACTTCAGTTCAATACCTTTGGGTAGCAAAGGCACCTAGATAACCTCTCATGTAAACTATAATAGGTATAGTTTAGAAACCAACCATAACTTTCATGAAGGAGAACTTAGCTATATCAATATTCTAAAAACTTATACTTTTAGTAAAAAGAAAGGTTTATAGAAATCAAAACACGAGATACATCCTCATGACGCGGATTTCACCGTTGTCAAGTTGGTAACCAGAGTCTCTTGGAGGGAGAACGGACATTGTGTGTATAGATCTATACGGGACAGACCATCCCACATCCTGACTGCTAGCTACAGTCCCGGCCGACCAAGCCAAGGGGTGACAAATGTCACATTCATTTCGACGCCAGCAGGTCGTCGTGTTCACATCCGTCAATTAGTATGGTTACGAGTATCTTTACATTTACCTTATAATTCATGGCCTTAAGGTAAGTATTATCACCGTATTTTCTACATATAAAACCATCATAATATATTTTCCTAGTTATACACTAGGCCACATTTTAAACCTTTAAACTAACCTACTTAGGATTAAAGGCTACTTTAGACTGTCCGAGGCGTATTGTTCATTTAATACCACCTGGAGTCTGTATTTCATTCATTTAGACTCTCCGAGGCGTATTGTCCATCAAATACCATCCGGAGTCTGCATTTTTATTACCTTATAAGCAGCAATGTCATTTCTGAAGTAAAGCATTATCTTCCCTATTACATTTAATTGTGGCTTTCCCACATACTCATTAATGTAAAACTATATTTTGATAATGATAGTAACATTAGGGAAAAATGCTCTTTAAACACAAAACAGTTGGGTCTTGGTAGAAGACTGCTTTTATTAGATAAACTCATTTCTTTAAACTCAAAACGGTCGAGTCTTGGTAGAAGACTACTTTTAATAGAAAATATAGGATTTTCTGGAAGGAATTCAAATACTCTGTAAACTTTTATCACCATCATCTAATGAGATTATTTTGAGGAAAAACATGTATTTATATCAATGTCATTAAAATACTTATGAACTCACCAGCATTAAAATGTTGATACTCTCTTTCCAAGTAACTTGTATTCTCAGGTCGTCAGTAGACAGGTTCACTCCGGAAGCTTTTGTGAAGACAACCTTGTACCGAGCTGCAAACTTTATGTTACGCTCTATATTTACGTTTGATGTTGTTGCTAAATGTAACTTATGTAAAACTATTACTATTAATGCAATGGTTTTTGTACTTTGATTACTATACTGCATGTGTTGTGATACTTGACATGACGTCCTCCACCCCAGAACGTTTCCGCCGTTCCGGTTTTGGGGTGTGACATACAATTATGAGAAACAAACAGAACGTACAATATACAATACAAAACAAACAAGTTAGGTTGCTATAGCACGAGAACACACACAGGATCTAATTATACCAATTGATCACTAACACATTGTTCTAAACAAAAGATGATAGTTATATTGTGTATACATGATCATATAACAAATGTGAATTACACGGCTTGCAAGAATTTGCAGAGGTCACGTTTGGTTCCCTTAATCTCTAGAAAGGGATAACGTATAGTAGGGGTTCTACCCTTCACATTATGACCATAATAAAACAAACATGTTTTTAGGTCATTAGTACATCCGCATGTCATTACCAACGACAATTGTGTACTTACATTTCCCATTACTTTCAAAAAGTGACAGTACCACCTGAAAGTCAAACTCAAACTATTTTCGAGTTAAGATAGTTATAAACTAGGGAAAACATATATTTTTACAAACGACAAACGGAATAGTCGAGTCAAGCACATATCAGTGGATGCCTGGGTAGAAGGCTACGTTTAACAGAAGATGCCTTGGTAGAAGGCTACATTTAAAAGAAAGGACCATAATGCGAGTCTTATGATTCCTTAATGTATACATAACAGGATATATATATACCAATAGGGTCCGACAGGTAATAGGATGTGTGCTCTTCGCTTCACTTCCTGTTCCTTGTTTGGTTGTGGGCTTGGAACGAAATCGCCCAATCTATTTTCTATTCGATTCTATATATATGTATGCTTAGTATACATTAAGTCATCATAAGGATACCAGGTATGGGTTAGGTTATAGGACACAGAGTCAAAGCATAGTTTTCTAGTACAAAACATACTTTCCAAAATCATTACTTTTGGTATACAAAACTAGAAACTTCCCAGTAGAGGGTTTAATCCATTTTATTAAACCAGTACAATTTAAAGGACCTTAGGTGAGTAACTCTATAATACCTTAGTTTATACATCATGTTTATATATAAAACTAATACCCAATAGGTAGTTGGATGTGTGCTTTCCGCCTTACTTCCTGTTCCTTGTTTGGTTGTGGGCTTAGGGCAGATTCACTCAATTAACTTTCTATTCGATATTAGATTATATATATCAGTATAAACTAAGCTATTATAAAAGTGGTCACTGTGGTCACCATTTTATTATAAGAAATATGGGTTTTCTTAAAGAACTTTTCATTAGATATAAAGGAACCATTACAATTAACTCCATGAGTAACAAGTGAATACACCAGGGTTATATATGACGATGATCTAACAACCAATGGGATGTGTGCTATCTGCCTTGATTTATGTTCCTCGTTTGGTTGTGAGTTTAGGGCATATGCGCACAATCGATTGTTTGTTTACTCTGAGTCTTATATAACTTGTACCCACTTAGTACCCATAGAAAGGGTTGTAGTGTCATTTTACTTAAACTTCTATCAAAGTAAGAAATATAGGATTTTCTAGAGGAACAGGCGAACTTTTCAAAACAGAACTTACAACTTACAACATTTTACATCTACATTTTCAACAACACTTTACAACTTACTCACATCACTAAAATCTTATGAACTCACCAGCTTAGTTGCTGATCAACTCTTTCAAATAACTTGTATTCTCAGGAGACTATTAGACAGGTGCTCGTGCTGGGAATTCAGAAGATGGAGCATTATAGCTTCAAGTCTTGTTTTGTTATTTGTTTATGAATTCTATGTTTTGTGAACACACACATTGTAAACACTTTCTTTAGAAATGAAATGGTTGTTCATTACTTGCTTACCATATACATATCTCGTGATACTAAACATGACGTCCTCCACCCCCGAACGATTCCGCCGTTCCGGTTTTGGGGTGTGAGAAAAGGCAAGTAAGAGGCTATTTCGAAAAACCCTAGACGAATAGGATTTTTGGAAACGTGATTTCTTTTAGGGTTTTCACTAACGTGCATACTATAGACAAAACCCTAGGACTCTGATACAACTGATGGATTTTCTAGGTTACAAAATAAAATAATCATACATGATTTGCACAGCGGAATTTTCACGTAAACAATTATAGGCACATGTAACCTAAAGATCTATGATTTTCTCATTATAACAACATACTTTGGAAAACCAAAACTAGTCGATGTAAATCGAAAATCACATAGAAAGAAACACATAACCTTTGCAATAATCGAATATAGCAACCTACTTTTAAGTTCTTCAAATGCTCCATGGAAAGCTAACATCGAATAGTGTGAATATCTCTAATGGTTCACACCCAAAACCCTAGAACTCTAGAACTTGAAGAGGATGGAGGGGGAAGGAAGAAAATTTTGTTCTCGACTTCATAGGATGGGAGAGCCACGAATATTTGATGCCAACGAGTCTTATTTTTAGTTTAGGTAACTTGTAGATGAACCCAAAATTGAATAATTAAATATTAGATTGAATTCTCAATTCAAATCTTTTTCTTATCTATTATGCGAAGCCTTCCAGAAACCCTAGAAACTCATCCAAAACTGTATATGTCATGGAGGATTCTATAATTACTTCCTTTGTTCAAATATTGAACAATTAAAATTCACCCCTTGCATCTTTAATTGATTCAAATTAATTCCGAATTAATTTCAGATTAATTCTGATTAATAATTAATGAATTCCAACACTTTCTAATTAATTCAAAATTAACTATTACCAATATCTAATTAATATATTAATCATGTAAACTATATTAACAAATCATTTATCTCTCTCCTAATATTAATTCTAGCTATTATTGGTTATAAGGGCAACCAAAAAGAACTTTAGTTTTATTCACTAAGTTTATTGCAATTTAGTTAAGACTTATACACCTTAATACAACACCATCAACAACAATACATTCGATGTGTTCCATCATTTCATCTTTGTAGTCCTAAATTAGTGTGTCGGTTAACTACACACGCTCCGCTAACGATTCACAAAAAAACAATGTGCGTTTTCATGGATTAGCAGAAAATTTCACGTTTTTCCAAAAGCAACTAGAGTGGGATTTTATGGAATGTTCTAGTACTTATACATTATAGTTTTAATGTGATTATTGTCTTATCAAACCCTTTCAGCTAACAACCCTTCACCATACAAAGAAGCGGTAAGTGAAAATGACACCCATTCAACGGTCATTTTACAGGTCGTTTCCTTATACATATCTTATAGTGTGACTTCATGAATGAGTTCTACTAACAATTCGACTGAATTTTATGTTATACATATAATATTATAACTCTTATATAGGCGTATACGGTGTATTTTAAAATCTTTTAAAATTACAATGTTTAAATTTAATTATCTTGATTAACAATTAATTAATTAATCTTTAAACCATCTTTGATTTAACATTTATATTTTTAATTAAATAATTAATTAAAATTCTTTTATTTTTTTAATAATTAAATAATTATCTTTAATTAGACTTTTAATTAATTAATCTATTTAATCTTAGTCCCTTTCCTAAATATAAAATTAGGGTTCTAAAGTTATCTAGTTTTAGTTGTTCAGATTTTAGGCTAGTAAAATAACAAATAAGAAAACTAGAGAAACTCTCGCAAATTTTTAAAAAAGGCAAGTAAGAGGCCAAAATCAAAAGCCCTAGAGGACTACGAATTTTTTAAATTCTAGTTTCTTTTAGGTTTTTCACAAATGTGCATATTATAGACAAAACACTAGGCTCTGATACTAGTGATGGGTTTTCTAAGTTACAATAGAAATGTTAATCAAACATGATTTACACAACAGAATTTAACATAAAGAATTTATGGTCACGTGCAACCCAGAATTCTATGGTTTTTCTCAAAATAGCTACATACTTTGAAAATCCTAAAAAAGTATATGTAAATCTAAAATCACATAGTATTAAACACATACATTTTGCTATAATTGAATATAGCAACCAACTCTCTTTTAATCTTTCTTAGAAAGAAATCACCAATAGTTTAGATGCCTCTAATTGTTCACACCTAAAACCCTAGAAACCCTAGGAACTAATTAGGAGAGAGGTGACAGAAGGAAATTTTGAATTCCTTGTTTATAAAAGGTTAGGACACAATTTTTGGCTTATGAGGCTCCCTATTTATAGCTGGAAGAAACCCTAATTTGAATAATAAAATAATAATATTTTAACATGATTTAAATTACTTTCCTTATTAGCAGATGGAGGCTTTCGGAAACGCTAATGAGTCTCTTAAAAATCGTCCACCTCTAGGAAGGTTGTTGAAACCCATTTTGACAATCGGTGGATGCAGAATAATAATATCTTGATATTTAACGATCATAAAAATATAAATGAAGAACATGAAGATGAGTAGTTTCATAATCACTAGAAAGGAGAGATAAAATAAAATACATGAAGAACATTGTTGGGAAAGATAACTCTCCCTTGGTGGGAGAGTGTGACACTTGTTTCCTGATATGTATTTTATTCAAGAATCGTATGTATTTTCAAAGGGACTCGACGAGTTGGTGGCCCAACTCGTCGAGTAGAGACGGGATCTGCGGGAAGTTTAAGTGACCTACTCCACGAGTCGGGATACTAACTCGACGAGTAGGTGTTGTTTGAGTGAAACCCTAAATTTGAGGGTTTGCACCCTATTTAAACATTTTATCTCAGCCTCCATTGTCCTTATCACTCCCAGAGAGCTGTATATCGAAGCCCTAGCCGTTTTTGTGTGTTCTAAGGCCATTTTGGTACATTCGGTGGGTTGTGTAGCTTGGAGAAGAAGAAAGAAGCTTGAGAATTCGAGTTGGGGCTTAGAGATTCAGGAATCTAGTTCCATTTTTAGCTCAATCAAGGTAAAATGCCCCTGTCTTGGTCTACTACATATCTATTCATCTTTGGACTTGGGTTTTGGGCACATTTAGGGCTTTTCAAGCCATATTCGGATTTGTGGAGTGTTATATGAGGTCTTGACTTCAGATCTAACTCATTGGAGGGGTCTCATGGCAAAAAGGTGCCAACTTTATGGCCATGAGAGCCCCATGCATCTTGTGGATCACTTTTAATGGCCTTTTCAGCTAAAGAACCCTTGCATGTGCACCAAGTTGGAAACTTTACGTGTAAAATGGACATCAGGGGACCAGATCTATGGATTTTATGAGTTAAGACCCATCTAAATCGACTATCTAGTAATGGTCATGGATGGGCTCGACGAGTCGTTCTTGGGACTCGGCGAGTCGGTATGTATTGACCACCAAATACTTCCTCTGGATGGACCGGTTGTTAGGGAAGGAAGTCCCTTAGTTGTTTAGACGCAAAAAAGGGGACTGGAAATCATGGGACTCGACGAGTGGATGAACAGACTCGGCGAGTCCAACGCAATATCCCAATCTTTGAAGATGGACTCGACGAGTTGTTCATACAACTCGGCGAGTCATAGACTGGACACATTCTTATGTGGGAGATGAACTCGAAGAGTTCAAGGATGAACTCGGCGAGTCGGATGAAGATGGTCCCGATGGCTTGAATGAAGGAGAACCCGTCGAGTTCTTGCTAGAATTGACGAGTAGAGTCGGGGTTGGATCGGGTTAGTGAAGTATGGACTCAACGATTTGGTAGACCATCTCGGCGAGTCAAGTCAACTGGGTGTTGACTTTGTCCAATATTGACTTTGACTGGACTTGAGTTGACCCTGGTTAGGGTTGAATGTTCTGTTTGATGACTTCAGGGTTGTCGTGTAGGGATTGAGGAGTCGAGGAGAGCCGACCTTCACGTCGAGGACAGTTCCGACACTACGCGACATCGAGGTGAGTTACCTTCCAGTAGAAGTGGGTCTAAGGCACCAAGGCCGACCCACTAGTAGTTGTTTAGCTGAGATGATTGTCTTTGTGATAATTGTCTGGTCTGCTATTGCTTGATATGAGAGTATGCTAGTTTGCTTGATATGTGACTATGCTAGTTTGCTATGTTACGTGAGATAGTATCAATAGAAGGGGACTAGTCCCTGAATCGGTCGTTAGGACCAACGGGTACGTCGGACAGCCCATATATGTTTGACAGCATGATTGACATATGATATTATGTGTTCGCAGTAGGGGTGAAATAGTCCCCGTATTCGGTTGAAAGATCGGAGGGTAGGTCGGCACCCCAAAATAGCCTGACATGGGTAGGTCAGCACACCAGAATGGCTCGACGTGTGTAGGTCAGCACCCCAGAATGGCTTGACATGGGTAGGTCAGCACCCCATAATGGCTTGACATGGGTAGGACGGGCGCCCCAGAATTGCCCGGCAGTATGTATGCTAGGTGATTGTATGGTATGTGGTATGATGGGGGAACTCACTAAGCTTTATGCTTACAGTTTTAGTTTTGGTTTCAGGTACCTCTTCGTCTAAGGGGAAGGAGCCAGCGGTGTAGCAGCGCATCACACACACACACATGGTTTCCGCATGGAGTTTTCTAGGAATGTACTCTGATTTATTTTACTTTTGACGATATGATTTTCAGACACATTGTTAAGTTTCTTTTTACAAATGACATGGCATGGGAAATGTTTTGGTAAACTATGTTGTGAATTACTTAATTAAAAATGAAATTTTTGGGCTTGAACTTTGGGATGTTACAAGTTGGTATCAGAGCCCTAGTTTGAGGGATTCGGACACACCCTCGGGGGTGTTCGGACTCAAACTGAGGGATTAAAAGATTTTTACAAGAAAAATGGTTTTCAAAAAAATCTGAGTCGAAGAGTTTTGAGAAAGAACAAGGTGTGTGATGCGTGCGACCTGCCGAGCTCAAGTAAGTTTTCCCCAAGATACCCATAATTGTTAGGATAAGTTATATGATATATGATTCTGAGAAACTGCATACTAGATTAGGGCTAAGGATCTAGGAGGATGCCTTGTATGCCTGATGTATGATTCTGAGAACTGTATGCTAGAATAGGGCTAAGGATCCAGGAAGGATGCCTTATATGCCTGTTGTATGAGCTGTATGCTAGGAATGTTTAGTCAGCAGTAGGATGACATGTATAAGTTATGCCTGAATTTGTTACTCAATGCATGAATGCTGCTTGATTTGTGCTATAGGGGTCCTGGCTAACACTAACTAAATAGTGAGCGGATATGTAATAGTATCCACAAGCTAGTTAGGGAGAGGTGGTAGGGACTCCAAGTGCAGCTGATGGCGGAGAGTAGGTCGGAGGGTGCCCCAGGAGAGCCTAGGACGAGATTAGTGGAAAAGGATATCGGTAGAGGGACTTGGTGAAGTTGAAGCAATCCTTGAGGAAAGTACGGATAGATGTGGAAGGTAGTATGGGCCCATACTACTTGAAGCAGAGGATTCGTACTCGAGTCAGGGAGAGCCGAGATGGAACCAGGGAACTTGGAGAGTGTGCGAGACCTCTCGAGAGGATGTATGAGCCTGAAGTTTATGTGTTTATTTGAAGTATGCCAATCACACGACATGGAGCAGGAGGTTCAGGATCAGGATCAGGCTCGGGTGCAGGATCCGAGCAGGTTCATGACGGGCTACACGAGTTCATCGCATCTGAGATCACGAGAGGCATCCTTGAGTCCACCCCGGTTATATTCAGGTCGATCAAGGAAGGGATTGTTGACCTGATGGAGGATCGCCTCCGAGTATTCAGGAGTGACTTGGCGACCAGCCAATCAGGTACGCTCACACTGTCCTTTAAGGACTTCCGAGGGAGTGGTGCGCCAGATTTTCACGGGGTGAAGGACCCCATTGCTGCCAGGAGATGGATCGCAGACATTGAGTCTGTGCAGTTGACAAGCTTCTGCCCGGAAGGGTCGAAGGTCCGCTTTGCTACGGGATGTTTGATGGATAGAGCTAGAGACTTGTGGGAGTTGGTTGGTGACTCGTTGGGAGCCCCAGCCGTCGAGGCTATGACTTGGTCAGATTTCGTGACCAGATTCAGGGCTGAGTTTGCGCCGACTGTGGAGCTTCAACATCTGGCCAGGGAGTTTTTGGATATAAGCTAGACGACTGAGACTGGGGCGGAGATCACCGCCAAGTTCAGGGAGAGGGCCTTGTTGGTACCTTAGTATGCGGGGGATGAGGAGATGTGGAAGACCCGCTACCATGATATGTTGAGGGCTGACATTCAGGAGCATGTCAGCTATTCAGCGTGCCCGACGCTGGAGTCCGTGATTACCAGGGCGCGGGAGAGGGAGCTCGATTTGGAGCACATCAGGAAGAGGAAAGAAGAGTCTGAGCAGGTGACAGGGGTTTCTTGGAAGAAACCCCAGGGATCCGACGTTAGGTCGAAGGGCCAGCCGGGCCAGAGACGCTGTAGAAAATGCGGCATGCCACATGAGGTAGCTTGTAGAGCGGGATCGATCGGCTAATACAAGTGCAGCAAGACGGGGCACTTTGGAAGGGATTGTACTGCCCCCGCCCCCATAGTGCAGATGTCAGACCTGATTTGCTTCCTTTGCAATCAGAGGGGCCACAAGAAGGCCAACTGCCCTAGATTGACAGCAGCGTCAGCAGCAGCACCAGCGGTGGCGCCGACTCTAGCGACAGTGCGGGGTATAGATGGCCGGAAGGCCAAGGCAGAGGCTCTATTGGTGCGGAGCCGAGCATTTCAGTTGACAGCCGAGGAGGCTCGCACTGCACCTGATGTGGTGACGGGTACGATTTCTTTTCTTATGGTTTTATGTTATGATGCTGTGATTTTGATATATTATGTATGTGCTCTGTTTAGGATCGTTCCATGTGAACGGTATCCCAATTCAGGTATTGTTTGATTCGGGTGCTACCCGATCGTTTGTCTCTCTTGCACTTAGCAAGAAGATTCCTGAGTCTTCGGGCATGTTGGATTGCCCTCTAGAGGTCAAGATTGCGGACAACCGGTCAGTGCGAGCATCAGAGGTCTACCGAGATTGTGTTTTGCGGATGTTCGAGGAGCGTTACCTGGTAGACCTGGTTCCCATACCTTTGTAGGGGAACAAGGTTATTATTAGTATGGACTGGTTGAGCCCCAATGGGGCGGTGATCGACTGCACGTAGCAGTTGGTGCGGATCAGGACCCCAAGTGGGGGAGAGTTGGTGATTCAGGGCCAGCATTATGTTCAGCAGTGAGGGCTAGGGGCTACCCTGAACTCTCACCCTAGTAGTGTGAGAGTTCGCTGATGTATTCCCCGAGGAGTTGCCTGGGATACCTCCGGAACGGCATGTAGAGTTCAGGATCGACCTAGTCCCTGGTGCGGCTCCGATAGCCAAGGCAACGTATCGGTTGGCTCCTCCTGAGATGCAGGAGTTGTCTACACAGTTGCAGGAGCTGTTAGACAAGGGATTCATTAGACCGAGTAGTTCACCCTGGGGAGCCCCGATTTTGTTTGTGAAGAAGAAGGACGGGTCGCATCGGATATGTATAGATTATAGGGAGCTAAATAAGATAACGGTGAAGAACCGTTACCCACTCCTGAGGATTGATGACCTCTTTGACCAGCTACAGGGAGCATCTTAGTTCTCCAAGATTGATTTACGTTCAGGGTATCATCAGATGAGCGTCAGAGAGGAGGATGTGCAGAAGACTACGTTTCGGACGCGTTATGGCCACTATGAGTTCGTGGTGATGCCTTTCGGGCTCACCAATGCTCCTGTCACATTCATGGATCTCATGAACCGTGTGTGCCGACTGATGTTGGATCGGTCAGTGATAGTCTTCAATGATGACATCTTGGTTTATTCCAAGACGCGAGAGCAGCATGAGGAACACCTGCGAGAGGTTTTGGACACTTTGAGGAGGGAGAGCTTGTATGCTAAGTTCTCCAAGTGTGAGTTCTGGTTGCGCGAGGTGCAGTTTCTTGGGCACCTTGTCAACCAGAACGGGATCTCGGTCGACCCGGGCAAGGTTGAGGTCGTGATGAGGTGGGAGGTTCTGAGGTCTCCATCTGAGATTCGGAGCTTCCTAGGATTGGTAGGCTACTATCGGAGATTCATTTAGGACTTCTCCAAGATAGTTGTGCCCCTGACCAGGATGACAAGGAAATTTGTGGTCTTTCACTGGGGGCCTGAGCAACAGGCTGTGTTTGAGACATTGAGACAGAGATTGTGCGAGGCGCCAATCTTAGCCCTGCCGGAGGGCATGGAGGATTTTGTTGTATATTGCGACGTGTCCATCTCAGGTTTCGGCGTGGTATTGATGCAGAGGGGGCATGTTATTGCTTACGCTTCGAGGCAGCTGAAGCCTCACGAGGCGAATTATCTGACGCATGATTTGGAGTTGGGGCTTTTGTTTTCGCCCTCAAGATTTGGCGTAATTACCTCTATGGGGTTCGTTGTACCATTTACACGGACCACAAGAGCCTGAGGTATCTCATGGGCTAGCCAAATCTCAATATGAGGCAACGTCGGTGGCTTGATGTGGTGAAGGATTATGATTGTGAGATCCTCTACCACCCGGGGAAGGCCAATGTCGTGGCCGATGCGTATAGCCGCAAGGCAGCGCCGATCAGGGACATCTGTCTGAGGATGATAGTTGTGACTCCGCTGTTGGAGCAGATTCGGGAGGCCCAGCAGGAGGGCATGAAGGAGAAACATCGAAAGAGTGAGCGAATTGTGGGTCGGGTTTCCTCCTTCGACTATGATAGTCGGGGATTGTTGAGTCTTCACCGTAGGGTGTGGGTCCCTTATCATGAGGGTGTGCACTAGGTATTGATGGCAGAGGCGTACCAATCCAGGTTCTCTATCCATCCCGGGGCGACGATGATGTACATGGATCTTCGTCTCGATTATTGGTGGCCCTGTATGAAGAGGGACATAGCCTGGGTTGTGGAGAGGTGTCTGACCTGCAGGAAGGTTAAGGCGGAGCACCAGAGACCTCAAGGCAAGGTCCATCCGTTAGATATCCCGCTGTGGAAGTGAGAGGATATTACGATGGACTTCATTACGAAGCTTCCCAGGATCGCGCGTGGAGTGGATTCAATTTGGGTCATCGTTGATCGGTTGACCAAGAGCGACCATTTTATTCCGATTCAAGAGAGTATTTCTGCTGAAAAGTTGGCCAATATCTACATCAGAGAGGTAGTGGCGCGGCACGGGGTTTCAGTTTCAGTGATTTCCGACAGGGATGTGCGGTTCACTTCCAAGTTTTGGAAGAAGTTTCATGACCAGATGGGTACTCGTCTGCATTTTAGAACCGCCTTTCACCCGTAGACGGATGGCCAGAGCGAGCGGACCATCCAGACGCTAGACGATATGCTGCGAGCGTGTGTTTTAGATTTCGAAGGTAGTTGGGATACTTACCTTCCGTTGGCGGAGTTCTCTTATAATAACAGTTATCACGCGAGCATCGACCGTCCTCCTTTCGAGATGCTGTATGGGAGGAAGTGCATGACCCCGATATGCTGGGGAGAGGTCACACAGAGAGTCATGGGAAGTACCGAAGTGGTACTAAAGACTACAGAGAGGATCCAGCAGGTTCGGAGCAGGCTTCAGACTGTTCAGAGTCGGCAGAAAAGTTAAGCCGACAAGCGTCGATCACACCTGGAGTTCCAGGTTAGGGATATGGTGCTCCTGAAGGTGTCTCCTTGGAAGGGTGTCATTCGATTCAGGAAGTGGGGCAAGCTGGGCCCCAGGTATATTGGACCCTTCTAGGTTGTAGCCCGAGTGGGGAAGGTGGCATATAGGCTGGATCTACTAGCCGAACTCAGTCAGATCCATAGCACTTTTCACGTCTCCGAGTTACGGAACTGTCTGGTGGACGATTCGGCAGTGGTGCCTTTAGAGGATATTCAGGTTGATGACAGCCTGAATTACATCGAGCGACCAGTGGCAATCCTTGACAGGAAGTCAAGGGATCTGAGGAACAAGAGGGTAGAGTTGGTAAAGGTGCAGTGGCAGCACCGCAAGGTCTCCGAATGGACCTGGGAGCCGAAGGACGAGATGAAGGAGCATTACCCCAAGCTTGTTTTGGATTCAGCGGCAGACTCTGAGGACGAAGTCTAAGATAAGTGGGGGAGATTTGTAACACCTAATTCCGGGTATGTATTTTATTCAAGAATCGTATGTATTTTCTCTGGGACTCGACGAGTTGGTGGCCCAACTCGTCGAGTAGAGACAGGATCCGCGGGAAGTTTAAGTGACCTACTCGACGAGTCGGGATACTGACTCAACGAGTAGGTGCTGTTTGAGTGAAACCCTAAATTTGAGGGTTTTCACCCTATTTAAACACTTTATCTCAGCCTCCATTGTCCTTATCACTCCCAGAGAGCTGTATATCGAAACACTATCCGTTTTTGTGTGTTCTAAGGCCATTTTGGTACATTTGGTGGGTTGTGTAGCTTGGAGAAGAAGAAAGAAGCTTGAGAGTTCGAGTTTGGGCTTAGAGATTCAAGGATCTAGTTCCATTTTTAGCTCAATCAAGGTAAAATGCCCCTGTCTTGGTCTTGACATCAGATCTGAGTGATTGGAAGGGTCTCATGGCATAAAGGTGCCAACTTTATGGCCATGAGATCCCCATGCATCTTGTGGATCACTTTTAATGGCCTTTTGAGCCAAAGACCCCATTCATGTGCACCAAGTTGGAAACTTTACGTGTAAAATGGACATTAGGGGACCAGATCTATGGTTTTGATGAGTTAAGACCCATATAAATCGACTGTATAGTAATGGTCATGGATGGGCTCGACGAGTTGTTCTTGGGACTCGGCGAGTCGGTGTGTATTGACCACCAAATCATTTATGTGGATGGACCAGTTGTTACGGAAGGAAGTCCCTTCGTTGTTTAGATGCAAAAAGGGGGCCTGGGAATCATGGGACTCGACGAGTGGATGAACAGACTCGGCGAGTCCAAGGCAATCTCCCAATCTTTGAAGAAGGACTCGACGAGTTGTTCATACAACTCGGCGAGTCATGGATTGGACACATTCTTATGAGGGAGATGAACTCGACGAGTTCAGGGATGAACTCGGCGAGTTGGATGAAGATGGTCCCGATGGTTTGAATGAAGGAGAACCCGTCGAGTTCTTGCTAGACTCGACGAGTAGAGTCGGGGTTGGATCGGGTTAGTGAAGTATGGACTCGACTAGTTGGTAGACCAACTCGGCGAGTCAAGTCAACTGGTAGACCAACTCGTGTAGGGATTGAGGAGTCGAGGAAAGCCGACCTTCACACCGAGGACTGTTCTGACACTACGCGATATCAAGATGAGTTACCTTCCAGTAGAAGTGGGTCTAAGGCACCAAGGCCGGCCCACTAGTAGATTTTTAGCTGAGATGATTGTCTTTGTGATAAATGTCTGGTCTGCTATTGCTTGATATGAGAGTATGCTAGTTTGCTTGATATGTGACTTTGCTAGTTTGCTATGTTATGTGAGATAGTATCAGTAGAAGGGGACTAGGCCCCGAATCGGTCGTTAGGACCAACAGGTAGGTCGGACACCCCAGATATGACTGAATACATGATTGAGATATGATATTATGTGTTAGCAGTAGGGGGTGAAATAGTCCCCGTATTCGGTTGAAAGACCGGAGTGTAGGTCGGCACCGCAGAATAGCCTGACATGGGTAGGTCAGCACCCCAGAATGGCTCGACATGGGTAGGTCAGCACCCCAGAATGGTTTGACGTGGGTAGGTCAGCTGCCCATAATGGCTTGACATGGGTAGGACGGGCGCCCCAGAATTGCCCGACATTATGTATGCTAGGTGATTGTATGGTATGTGGTATGAAGGGGAAATCACTAAGTTTTGTGCTTACAGTTTTAGTTTTGGTTTCAGGTACCTCTTCGTCTAAGGGGAAGGAGTCGGCGGTGTAGCAGCGCATCACACACACACACATGGTTTCCGCATGGAGTTTTCTGGGAATGTACTCTGATTTATTTTACTTTTGACGATATGATTTCCAGACACATTGTTAAGTTTCTTTTTACAAATGACATGGCATGGGAAATGTTTTGGTAAACTATGTTGTGAATTACTTAATTAAAAATGAAATTTTTGGGCTTGAAATTTGGGATGTTACAGAGAGATGCCACCACACTTTCTCTCTCTATAAACTGCATTGTTGTGCACTCTAACTTTTACAATGACCAACTCTCTCTATATGTAGGAGAGAGGAACACCAACAATACAATAAAAGGAAAATAATAAACCTAACTTATCACTCATAATTTGTAGAGCATTTACATGCTCCAACATTCTCTCCCTAAATGATCGCAAATAATGAGGGATACAAATAATGTGATAAAAGCCTAAAATACAGTAACCGACTAGCAAGTATGGTAATAAAATGAAACATAATGAGAACCAAATGCTGAAATATCTCTGAAACTCTAAAGTGTCTGTGATCTCTGATGTTGGCCATGAATCTCTAAACAGTAAGGTCTTCGACTTCAAAGCACTACCAATGAAGCAGAAAAATAAGATCCAAATCTTCAAACTAGTCATAATCCCCATGATCAAATAGAAGATCCAATCATAAAAACACTTCGGCTTCAAGAAGTCTGAAAAACATCTCTAATTCTCGAATCATAATATACCCAAAAAATTTCAACGAATAACCTGCTAAAAATGTGAAGCATCCAAGAGTGAAGTCCGAATAATAAATAATGTGAGTCAAAGACATAGTCTAGCAATGCCAAAAATTTCATCGGAATATCAGAAATAAGTGCCACATCACATCTCCAAAATAGTCTTTGTCTTCAAAATATCAAAAATCCAAAATCGAGAAATCATAAGATCTGAACCGGATGCAAGCACAAAAGAATCATCCAGTGGTAGAGTACGAATAATAAATAATCTAGATACAGGAAACATCTAGTAATGCCAAAAATTTGATCTGTGAATACCAAAAATCAGTGTCACATCGCATCACTAAATAAATGATCGTCTTTAGAAGTCTTAAAAAAATCCAAACTCAAACAATCATAAAATTACATTCGGATGATATTCTCTCCCTATTTTCGATAACCAATGACTTGATATCAAAAATCAACAAATCATCAGGATGGAGAGTATAGGATACCAAGAGCTATGCAAGCTCTCCCTAAATGTATGAAGGGTCTCGATAAAACAAGAGAATGAGAGTAAAACCAATACTCCACTGTTATATGTAGTTAGCTGGTTCAGTCGCTGAAAAATGCTCGATCAAATACCAAAGTAACAATAATAACTCTGCGTGAAAAAAATCTTTGATGTGCTGAATAATACCGATATACCCAAACTGTGGTGCCGAAACTCTTGAAGTGGACTTTAAAAAGAAATAAAGTCCACATGCTCAAGATACATGGTTGGTCAACCGTAGATCAAAAGCGACAAGTCATAAAAATCCCATAAAGCGAAGAATGTGAAACAACTTTGTTGATCAGGCGTCGTTGCAGTGAAAATATCGCGAAGAATAATATGATGTCTTACTACGATATGGAGTAATCCTCATGAAAAGAATAAAATTTTTACAATATAATCAGCATGAAGTAAACCAATATGACTATCAAAGGTTTGGTTGTGGCAAAAATTGGTATTAAAAAAATTGGGTTTTAAAGAAAATTGGTGTTAAAAAAAATTGGCTAAATAAAAGAAATTGGTGTTAAAAAATAATTGGCTAAATAAAAAAAGTTCGTGTTAAAAAAAATAATTGGCTAAATAAAAAAAATTGTTGTAAATAGAGTAAATAGGGCAAGTGACTTTCCAAATAGAGTAAATAGGGCAAGTGACTTTTTGCAAACCACTTAAAACGTCCACACACACAATATTGAAGATTTACATCAACATATTGAGTTGAAAAGCATGAATGTCATACCTTTTATGATGAACATATGAAGTTGCTGGAAAAAAAATATTCAAAGAAAATTGCTCCACTTTCTTCAATAAAAAGCACATAATTTTGTGTCTCATTTCCAAAGCATAAATAAAATGTCTGGCCCAAATCTTCAACAATTTTTAAGACCACAAAAAAACAATTCTTCATTTTTCTTCTTCTTTTCTTCCACAACATAATAAGAACATTTATAAACATGATTTTCCAGCAGAAAATTGAACGAACATCAGTAACTTTTTTATTCTTCTAAGATTGAATCAACACATAAAAAAGAAAAAAAAAACTTATCATAAAAATTTCCGGTTTGAACCCGAAAATTCTTGAAAAAATACGAAAAATCTTCAACATAAACACCTAACGGGAGTCGTTCCGTTGAGCCAGTCGCTTGAACCTTTAAGGTACCTCTCTAACACCACTTGTTGAAACCCATTTGACTATCAGTGGATGCGGTATAATAGTATCTCGAGATTTAACAATCATAAAAATATAAATGAAGAACATGAAGATGAGTAGTTTCATAATCACTGGAAAAGAGAGATAAAATAAAATACATGAAGAACATGGTTGGGAGAGATAACTCTCCCTTGGTGTGAGAGATCTCACCACACTTTCTATCTCCAGAAACTACATTGTGAGTGCACTCTCTCTAGCTTTTACAATGACCAACTCTCTCTATATATATAGGACAGAGAAACACCAACAATAAAAAAAAGGGAAAATAATAAACTTAACTTATCACTAATAATTTGTAGAGCATTTACATGCTCCAACAAAGGTTTTAGAATTGCCTCCTTGGTCAACTATTAAACAATTGAAATTCAGTCATTATACATTTAAATAATTCTAATTAATCCACTATTAATTTCCAATTTATTGTGATTAATTCTTAATTAATTATTAACTATTTATAATTAATATATTAATCAAGTTTTAGCTTTTCTTATTTGTAATTGTCTTGATATTTTACTAGCTCCTTGCTAGTTTTTACTTAATAAAATCTTGTCGTTCCAAGAAAAACAAAGAAGAAAAATACTATTTAACAACTTTTTGTCTAAAAACACTAATGTATACAATGTGTGTGTATATATATATATATATATATATATATATATATATATATATATATATATATATATATATATATATATATATATATATATATATGTAGAGAGAGAGAGAGAGAAAGAGAGAGAAAGAGAGAGAGAGAGAGAGAGAGAGGTGGGGGAAGGATCATTTGAGAACCTATAGTTTCCCAAGAACCCGAGAACTAAAAGTGGAATGTTAGATCAAAACTTTGAACGGCCTAGATCAAACATGACATATTTGTAATTATTAACAATTTCAATGGTAACATTGATTTTTTACAATAAATTACAAGGGTAGTTAAGGAATAAAAATTAAAATACCTAATAATTAATCAAAATTAATTTTGAAAATACAACACTCAGTCTCTCTCTCTCTCTTTCTCATCATCTTTCTCTCTCCCTCATGTTCATCTTCATCCCGGATTTAGAGATGAAATCACCTAATCTTCCGCCATCCACACTCCCTACTCTTCAGATCGTCATTGATGAATTGAAGAAAAAGAAGATCGTCGATGACCTAAACTGTTCGGTGGTGGATAGATGGAGTACTCGTAGTTGCCGCCTCAACCTCCATCAAATGGTTATGTCAAATGGCGTCGTCATTGCCGCCTTCGCCTCCGTCAGATCAACGATCCTTCTAACCCCACTTTTAATTGAACTTTTATAAATTAGTATAAAAAATTGAACAGTTTAGTAGGAGTTAATTTTCATTTCACTTAATTTCTAAAAATCAGTCTCGATCATCGATTAGGGTTTCTACTCAGCAGGCAACTAGCTGTGAGCTGGAACCATGGGGAGACCTCAGAGGGACGATCGTCATGGTAACCGGTGCATTCTCCGGCATAGGCTGTATCGACTTAGCTAAAGCCGGTTGCAGGATTAATGCCGCCGCCCGCCGAACAGACCGGCTTAAGGCTCTGTGCGATGTAATTAGCAATTTGAATATCACTGGTACTCATCGGAGTCAAGGCAGGGACAACGATGTCCAAGCAGTGGCGATGGAGCTCGACGTCAGCGCCGACGGTCCTACCATCAAAGCCTATGTGCTAAAGGCTTGGGATGCTTTTGGTATCATCAGAGGTAACTTCGAATTCTCTTGATGGGTTTCGAGCATTCTAACACTCCTATGGTGTACATGCAACCCTATAAACCTTGGATCTATGTTTTGTCTAATATTCATGCAAATAAGAATTTTCCAAGGTTTATATCCTAACTAACATGGCATGGGGTACTTGTAATATAAAAACTAGTAGAATGACATACCTTTGTAGTTTCTTGGATTCCTTAAGACCTTGTGAGCCTAGCACCTCAAATGTGATGCCTCACATGTTTCACACAACACCAAAACTCTTGGAATAACTTGAGAGAAGAACACTTTCACTCAAAATCGGCTAGCCCTCTTATTCTTGTCTTAGTGGCCGATTTTTCTCCTTATGAGGTTTCTTATATAGTGTGCCACATGTAGGGTTATACCATGTAAACCCTAATGTGCATGGCTTTTCATTTCCCCCATGATCCATGGATTTTAACCTCCATGGATCATCCATGGAGTACCCAATGGGTCCTAGCCCAATCTAGTGAATCATGGACCATAAGCCCACTATATAAGAATGAATGATTTACAAATCAATCCCCATATATTTAATTTGTCTCTTTTTGATCACATAATTAATTCCAAATTCATTCTTGATAAATACTAATTAAATAATATGATTTCATATTAATATATTATAACTTATAATATATTAACAAACCACAAGTGTCCTTATTCTCATTTTGTCTTTCCAACAGTTGAGATGAAGATGCAACCCAAATGGACCATGCCAAATCGGGTCAAGTACATACTAAATATAGTTATGGACTTAGACACCTTATCCAACATCTCTTTCATCTTTTGTCTCTTTATCAGGTTTATTGTTTATGTGACCCCCTGTAGTAGTTGTTTCACACAGAGTAATTGGCCTATCATCAACTATATCAAAGTGATGATTAACAAATTAGGATATCCTTCCGCTTAAAAACTAGTCTCTTTCATGTTTTTTACACTGAAGATTAATAAATTTGGTGTTAAATTGAATGATTTCTTTGAAATTATTACAATGGATGTGAGCTTCATAACCCGATTGCCTATGGTCATATAAACCAAAACCCTTTCCCAAACTGTAGATGCTTAGCAGCATCATCCTATTATGCTACTTGAACGTTGTTGGTTTTAAGCATTCTAACAATCCTATGGTGCGTATGCAACTCTAGAAACCTTGGATCTATGTTTTCTCTATTATACATGCAAACTTTCATTTTACCAAGGTTTCATCCTAACTAGCATATCATGGGGTATATGTAATAGAAAATTCTAGTAGAATGACATACCTTTCTTGTAGCGTTGATTCCTTAAGACTTTGTGAGCCTAGCATCCCAATTGTGATGCCTCAAATGCTTCACACAACACTACTAACAATTGGAATAACTTGAGAGAAGATTATATTGCACCAAAATCAGCTAGCCCTCACTTGTGTATCTTAAGTGCCGATTTTGCTATTATGAGGCTTCTTTATATAGTCTCACATTAGGGTTACACCATGTAACTCATGACTTTCCACATTCCTCATGATCCATGGGCTTTAACCTCCATGGAGTATCCATGGGTCACTACATGGGTTTAGGCCAACATGAAGAACTATGGATCATAATCCCACTATATAAGAATGAATCAATTACCAAATCAATCCCCATTTACTAAATTAGTCTCTTTTGATCACTAAATTAATTCCAAACTAACTCTTGATCAATACTAATTAAATAATATGATTTCATATTAATATATTAGAACCTATAATATATTAATAAATCATAAATATCTTCTTCTCACAAAAGTCTATCCAAATTGTTCCGATGCCATGCAACCCAAATGGACCATGCTAAATCGGGTCAAGTACATACCAAATATAGTTATGGACTTAGACACCTTATCCAATAGTCTCCCACTTGGATAAGTCTAATAACTATAGTTGCAAGTACGACTTCAGGATCCGACCAGCAATCGTAGCTCTTAAAAGACTCGTGGAACTAAGTTGTACCATTTTAGATAAGTGATCATATAATCCTCTATTCTCAAGATATCATCTGGACAAATACATGGAACAACATCGTACTTATTGTCCAGCACTTTGTTTCCCAATTTCCTATTTGTTTGACATAAAACTTAATCGAACACATCAATTCAGTTCTGACCGGGCCCGACACATAAGTAAAAAAAATCATCGATGGGCCCAAGATATCGCTTTTAATCCTCCAAGGACTAAAAGGAACAAATAAACTTCAATTCATATGCAACCCAAATGGACCATGCTACTCTCGGGTCACGTACATACCAATAATAGTTATGGGCTTAGACATCTAATCCAACATCATGAATGTTGCAGCAACAATTGTTATGTGTAGTAGAATTCAGAGAAATCTACAAACCCATTTCATGACAGTCTTATTTCAATACCTACTTCCAAAGTATGATCGAATGTGGATAGTTTGAATAATATAATTATTCTGGAAGTCAAAACATGGAAAATGAAACAATAGTAAATGATTGACACAAGACAGTACCATACTAGTAAATAAAAACACCTTTTATTTAAACATCAAATGTCAATTACATTTCAGCTATTACAAGTTTCGAAAGCTATCTAATTACTAAAACTAACATCATCCTTCAGCCTAATGCGCCTCACATGCTTTAAATGCTTAACCCTGCTCAGTCCCTTCGTGAGGGGATCTGTTGGGTTCTTATCCGATGATACCCTCTCTGCCATGAGGAGTCCTTCTTCTATTCGATGTTTAACAGAGTGGTATATTCTGTCGCTGTGCCTGGATCTGTCGTGATCCCTTGGTTCCTTGGCTAAGGCAACTGCACTCTCGTTATCACAGAAAATCTCCATAGGCTCCTTTATAGCTGGTGCAACTCCAAGGTCTCCAATGAAGTTCTTCAGCCATATTGCCTCCTTCGCCGCCTCGCTTGCTGCTATGTACTCTGATTCACAAGTTGAATCAGCTACTGTCTCCTGTTTGGAACTTTTCCAAGTAATTGCTCCTCCATTTAGGGTAAAGACCTAGCCCAACTTAGAGCGTAAATTATCCCTGTCTGTCTGAAAGTTGGCATCACTATACCCCACTACTCTTAAGTCATCACTCCCACCAAGGGTAAGGACCCAGTCCTTAGTCCTCCGCAGGTACTTGAGAATGTTCTTTAGTGCAGTCCAGTGAGCCTTGCCAGGATTCCCTTGATATCTGCTGACCATGCTCAAAGCAAAGGCCACATCAGGGCGAGTACAAGTCATAGCATACATGATCGAGCCTACAGTGGAAGCATATTGTATTCGACTCATCTCAGCTATCTTAGAATCTGTACTCAGGCTCTGAGTCTTACTCGGTTTGGCATTACTCTACATCGGTAAGTCACCTTTCTTGGAATCCTGCATGCTGAACCTATTCAGCACCTTATCCAAGTAGGTACTTTGACTAAGTCCAATTAGTCTTTTACTCCTGTCTCTCAATATCCTTATCCCTAGGATAGGCAGCTTCTCCAAGGTCCTTCATAGCGAAACACTTCCCAAGCCCGGACTTAACCTCCTGCAAGGTTGGGATGTCATTTTCTATGAGTAGTATGTCATCCACATAGAATACCAAAAAGCTAACTATACTCCTACTAGCCTTAACATATATACAGGACTCATCCTCGCTCCTCGAAAAGCCTAACTCTTTGACTTTCTCATCAAAACAAAGATTCCATCCGCGAGATGCTTGTTTTAATCCATAGATGGATTTCTCACGCTTACACACTCTATTAGGGTACTTTGCATCAACAAAACCCTCTGGCTGACTCATGTAAACATCCTCAGCCAACTTTCCATTAAGGAAAGCGGTTCTGACATCTATTTGCCATATTTCATAATAGCTATGGCTAGCATAACCCTCATAGACTTAATCTTCGCTACTGGTGAGAAGGTGTCATCATAGTCAACTCCCGGAGTTTGAGTAAAGCCCTTAGCAACCAGTCGCGCCTTATATGTGTCTACCTTCCCATCCATGTCGGTCTTCTTCTTGAAGATTTATTTGCATCCGACTGCCTTACGACCCGGTACATTGTCAACCAAGTTCCAAACTTGATTGTCATACATGGACTGAATCTCGCTGTCCATAGTCTCTTTCCATTTGGCAGACTCAGGGCCTGCCATGGCTTCCTTGAAGTTATTATGTTCATCCAAATTTATCAGTGTACTATCACTGTTAAATGTATCACCTTCTGTAGTAATATGGAAACCATAATAAAAATCAGGTGTGCTCCTAACTCTTGTGGAACGGCTCAGAGGTACAGACTCATCAATCGGCTCAACAGGAGTTTCCTCCTCAGGTTGATTGCTAGTGTTTGAGGTTCCTTCACCCCTTGACTCTTGAAGTTCTTCAAGGTCAATTTGCCTCCCACTGTTTCCTTGGCTTATGAATTCTCTCTCACGAGAGATTCCTCTCCTCGCCATGAAGACAACATTGTCACTCGGTCTGTAGAAGAGATAACCAAAAGATTTATGTGGGTAGCCGATGAAAATACACCGCTCACTTCGAGGTTCGAGCTTCTCGTGAGTCTCGCGCCTCACGAAGGCCTCGCAACCCCAAATCTGGATGTGGTCTAAAGTGGGAACTTTCCTAGTCCATATCTCGTGAGGTGTTTTGGAAACCTTCTTGGTAGGGACTAGATTAATTATATGGGCGGAAATCTCTAAGGAATACCCCCAGAATGAGATTGGTAACAAAGCTTGACTCATCATGGAACGAACCATGTCTAACAAGGTTCGATTGCGCCTCTCAGCCACACCATTCAGCTGTGGTGTCCTAGGAGGTGTAAATTGTGAAACAATTCCACATTCCTTAAGATAGTAAAGGAAATCAATACTAAGATACTCACGACCCCGATCGGATCGGAGCATCTTAATCTTTCTGCCCAACTGATTCTCCCTTTCTTGTTTAAACTCTTTGAATTTTTTAAAGGTTTCTGACTTATGCTTGATTAAGTAGATATAGCCATACCTACTGTAATCATTAGTAAAAGTCACATAGAAGCGGTTAGCATCCCTTGTGGCGGTTTTGAAGGGTCCACACACATCTATGTGTATGAGGTCCAACAAACGTTCACTCCTAGCACAAGTACCAGCGAAGGGTGACATAGTCATTTTAACAAGTAAACAAGATTCACAACTATCATCTGACTTTAAGTCAAATGACTCCAAGACTCCAGCCTTTTGGAGTTGGCCTATGCGCTTCTTGTTGACATGTCCAAGACGATAATGCCACAAGGATTCCTTATCCAAACTAGTGGAAGAATCAATATGCAACACATTATTTCCTAAGTTATCTACCATCGACACAGTTTCATATACACCATCACAACGTAATGCTTTAAAATAATAAAAAAAAAACATTATAAAAAGCATTAATACCACCACATTCATTATCAAATGAAAAAGTAAATCCTTGTTTGTTGGGTCTAAAATATTGGTTTATACTTCACTTTTCTAGGAAAATGTATTTTTCTGTAATGTAATATGTTTTTGCAGTTGTGTTTACGGCCCAATGGGTGTTTACGGTCGTGAGCTGGTTCACAGCCGTGAACCCATTCACGGCCCATGTGTCATATATATAGATGTTAGGTGGGTGAGGAGTGCACGGCTAGAGGAGCTTAAGTGTGTGTATTCTAAAATATTGTAGAGAGAGAAAGTTAGAGAGAAGAAGAGTGTGTGTGAGAGAATCTTATGTGTTGGAGCATCAATCTTATTGAATACACCATAGATTCATCATCTTCTTCTTCTCCTTCATCTATTTTGATCTTGCATCATCTGTTTGATTGGGATTCCGCACCATCAAACGGATCTGATTGATACACAAGAAGATTGAAATACATCCGACCCGGACTGCAACATATGCAACTCTATTTCTCTGCATCTTCTATCTATGCAATTCTTCCTATCTATTAGTCATATGATGTATCCTTTGCGTGATTGAAATACATCCGACCTGCTACACAACATATGCACCATTCTACTTCTCAATCCCTCTAAATCTGGTTAGTCATATGTTTCACCCTCTGCGAGATTGGAAGAGATCCGACCTGGGTATATAGCATATGAATTCTAAATCTGACTTCTCTCATAATAATTGTTTGCTCACCTAAAGTAAGGAGTACTTTGGAAGTTCCTGATTATTGGGATATGTCAAGAAGCGGGAAACATGTTCTAGTACATTTAAAATTGAACAATCACTAAGTTGTCTGTAGATCTCGCTGCTCAATTTAGGTGGACAACAATATCCTTTGTCGTCGTCAGATGAATGGTCCTTAGGAATTTTATCTAGAAATGTACGGTCAAAATGCCTTGTCATTAGTAGTATGTCAAAAATTTGTCACAATCTTTCGTGTTTAAGTGGACCACAATATTGGCGATCGATCAGATCTAGACATGAAGGTAGAGGTACCGATAAACGGATTTGGATTGTCTAAAAACTTTAATCCCAATCTCATAAAAATTGTTATTAGCATTAGTTGAGGTGAAATTAGTGTTAATTCATTTTAATTTCAAATTTTATTTTTATGTTTATTTTTATTTTTATCTTGATAAAATTAAAAAATTAAAAAAATTAAAATTTAAAATTTTTGCTTAGTTTAATTTTTAGAATTTGTTTTATTTTATTTTATTTTTTAGTCCTCAAAATGCATTATTTTTTTAATTGTTTTTGGGTATTGGGCTTAATTTTTGAAGCTTCTTGGGTTGTAGTCCATGGGTTTTGGACCGGGTCTTGGGTCCGGGTATATAAAGAGCTAAGTTTGGCTGTAAACTCATTAACTCTCACTTTTCTCTGCACGGCCGTAAACTCAATCCCGAATCCTCTCTATCACTGTTCATCGATCCATCCCATTTGTGTTTATAACTCAAAATCGACTGTTTACTCTTGTAGGTATGCATATTCCGACCACCAAAATGCTATTTTAACAAGAAATCGACCATGAATCGAAGGATTAATTGTCGAAATTGAATATGTCGGCGTTTACGGCTCTTGAGCAGTTTACGCCCATTGAAGGGCTTACGGCGGTACACCCGTTTACGGCCATACACCTTCTATATGACCGTACACTCAAATTTTGGACATTTGAACTGTTTTTTAACACTTAATCACCATTAAAGCCTAATTAAATTGTTACATGAGTAAAAACTTAGTCTTAAATGATTAAATAAGTTGTTTTCTCACTTGGCTTGGTTAAGTGCAGATCAAATGGCTGAACTCAAATTTGCTGATAGTCACAATTTGGCGATCTTTTTGGTTGACCCTCCAGTAGCTCCTGGTGAATTCAAGTCTATGATCCATGGTTTAAAGAAATGTTGCTTAGCTACTGCTCTGACTCTAAATCCAATGGTCTATCAAAGTCTGATTCAAGAGTTCTGGAAGACTGCAGTGGTTAAAAAAGGGGGATGATGGTTCAAAGTCGATTGAAGTTATTGTCAAGGGATACAAAGTCATAGCAACAGAGCAGATCATCCGGGAGGTGCTTAGAATTGAAGATCAACCAGGTTTCCCCACTGAGATTGCAATGAATCAAGCTCAAGAACTCCTTGGTAAAATGGGATATGAAGGAGATTTTCCTCCTACTCTCAAGAAGCTGTTACCACCATACTGGAGGTTTCTAGCTCATGTCTTTGGGATCTGCATCTCGGGAAGGAGATCTGGGGCAGACGAAACCTCTCTACAGACTACAGGCGTAATCGTTGCTCTGGCTGCATGGTTTGATTTCAACTTCTCCAAGTTCATCTTGGACGAACTTGTCGAGAACCTTGAAGGAAAGAAAAGAGACAAATTCTTCATGTATCCAAGATTCCTTCAAGTGATCATCAATGAGCAATACCCAGAGATTGAGAAAGCAGGAGAAACACTTGATATGAAATCTCTTGGATGAAACACTATTGGTTTAATCAAACAAAACCGTAAGGGTAAAGTCATGTTTCAAGGAAAATATCCTTTGGTGAAGTTTGGAGCATTTACGGAGCTAACTGATTCATCTTAGTCTGAAGAGTCCTCGGAACATTTGGAATTTGAAGATGATGTGATAACTGTCTATAACCATAAAGATGAGAGAGTTCCTCCTGTTGCAATTGTAGCAGAGGTACATGATAATATGGTTAATGTGGAAGTGTAGAGTGACTTTCGTGAGAGTGTAAATACTAGTGATGATGGTGGTGAAGAAGAGGGATTTGAAGATGATGATTCAATTTTTGGAGGAGATATGTCTGGGCCATGAAATTTCAACATGTCAGGACCAAATGATTTTGACTTGAACTTCGGATTTGGGAATGATTATTGCCCTACAAACGAGGACCTTGACATGTTCTTTGACAATGTCCATGAAGTTGCTCAACCGGCAACGGAGACACGGTAAGTTGATAATGTTCAAGAAGCTACGCCTCCTTCCTCAGCACAGATGGCCAGTACTCCAATAGATACGGATACAACATCAAGGTTTCCTACCCTTAATGTTGATGTTCCAACTTCTACGCCATTTGTGAGTGATCCTCCTGTGACACACACCTCCCAGCCTCCGTTGAAGCAAAGAATACATGATCCGAGGCTGGGGGTACTAATTCAGGAACAGACCTCACCCATTCAGCATGCAATCACAACATCAGCTACTACTCCAACCGTTTCAATTGCTCCTGATCATGAAGGACCAAGAACCATCTTTGAAGCAGGGAGTGCTTCAACTCCTGGAGGCTCCTCCCTTCCAAGGCCTGATCATGACATCGCTTCTGAAAGACTTACACAAGCCTTGGCAGCACAAGAAGCAACATGCCTTCCTCCTCGCGAAAAAGGCATATCAATTGAGGAAGGTAGATCCGGAGGATTTAAGCCTTCCAACACAGAGCTCAAGGTTGAGATTGGTGTGTTGAAATAGACGATCATCGAAATAGATGTTTTGATAGGTAATCTTGACATTCGTCTTTCAGATATTGAAGCTGACAACAGGGCCAAGACAAAGCGAATAACTGATCTCCAAAGTCACCTTGGAGCTCTAACTGCATGCTACTATGACTTGAAGAATAAAATTTATGAAGAATTTGGTGACAAATTCAAGTCATCAGTGGATC
The DNA here is from genome assembly GCF_052849685.1 of Lactuca virosa. Lineage (NCBI taxonomy): Eukaryota > Viridiplantae > Streptophyta > Magnoliopsida > Asterales > Asteraceae > Lactuca > Lactuca virosa. Next base: position 410,616,667 of record NC_136428.1, on the reverse strand, counting down.
TGTCTGCAGCCACTGAAGGTCTTTCTAGTGTCCCTGTCCAACCCTCTCAAAATGACAACCCTGTGGATCCTCCACCTCTCAGAACCACACGAATTGTCGATCGATTCGAAACTGAGCCTGTCAATGCCAATTGTCGAATTACTATCAAGCATGCTAAGATAAAAGTTACTGCTGAAAAGAAAGAAGGATGAATGTTTATGAAGAACTCTGATGAGAATCGATGTGCAGACCATCATCAATTCACAGTGACTGATCTTGAACAACAGAGGTTTGGTGACAAGTATGGCAATCGATCGGGAATTAAGATGTGGGGATATCATGCTGACTTAAAACTGTGGTTGGTGAAGAGGAACGTTGGCCATACTGAATACTACAAGAGTATACACGAATTTAGTTCTTGGACAAAAGTCGATCTTACGGAACTCTCAAATGATGCATTCCACAATCCCTCCAAGGACCCTCCGGCTTTCAATTTCAAATTCTTTTTGGACCGGCAGGTCAAAGAAAAATTTTCTGGGATGACGACAGCTAACTCTATGATTAGATGAGATCCGGAGGTGCTTGATCCCAAAACAAACGAGCCAATGAAGATAGTGTGGTAGCCTTCTACTAAACAGCTGAAAGAAATTCCAATTCCTCAACATTTTCAAGATGGATATATGGATCTGATGGAATTCTGGGCTTACAATGAGGCTACAGCTACAGTAGCAATCAAGTTTTCAGATAGCGATATTATCTGTCGACTTGTTGATTATAAAGATCTTCTGAGGTTCAGGGAGAGAGATATTCACACCCTGGCAAAGCATCAAATTATTTATAAGTCGGATGTTATGGAGCCTGCTACCAAAGAGTTCACGACCATGGTTGCTAAGATAATCGACAAGAGGCTATGGATGGGGGCAATAGATATATCGGATGTGAGGCTGCTAGAGAACCCATGATAAGAGAAGATCGAGCTTTTGCTAGCCACAAACTAAGGGGGAGATTGATAGGTCATAGATGAGTGGTTTGGGCTAGGCAATCATTTGTATAAGTCTTATAGGGTCTTAGTCATGTTAGAGGTGTTTTGTAGCATGTTGATGTGTGTTTACGGTTGAGTTGGTGTTCACGGCCCTAAACAGGTTTACGGCCGTGAACATGTTTACGGCCAGTCAGTCCCTATAAATAGCATGTGTCAGAGTTTGTCAGTAGTGATGTATCATAAGTGTTTATGGTCAACTGTGTGTAATTCAAGGTGTACCAGACGTTCTTCGTTAATAGACGTGTGCATTGCTTGATAATTCTCTTCTTCTACTCATTGTTGTTGTTGTTTGTTTTGATCACTGGTTTGGATCTTGTAAATGGGACCTTACATTGTTTGTACAAACCATGAAAGAAAATAATATTTCTCGCCATTTCAGACGAGTAACAACATTTATTCAAATCTAATATTAACCCACTACTAAGCAATAAAGAATAAACTCCTATATTGGTGACAGGTGAAGCTTTCCTATTCCCCATCATCAAGTTAATCTTTCCGTGCTCCACATCCTCAGCTCTTTTTAGTGTAAATACCTGCATGGGTGGGTTTCACTTTCCCATCCTTAACATCCTACAAGTACTTGGGGCAGCTTCGCTTCCAGTTCCCTTTTTGCTGATAGTAGAAGCATTGTGCATCCTTCGGGTTCGAAGAGGTAGTGGTAGAACCCCCTTAGGTTCCACTCGAAGAGGAGCCATCAAGATACTTTCCCTTGGTAACCTTCGAAGGGGTCTTCCTCGTTTTCCCTTTACCTTGCCCGATTTCCAGAACAGGGGCAGTGGTAGGAGTGGTAACAACATTCTTACCTTTGAGACTACTTTCAGCAGTCCTCAAAAGTCCTTGAAGTTTGCTAAGTGTGACCTCTTCCTTGTTCATATGACAGGTCATGAGGAACTGATCATAACAGGTGGGTAAGGAGTGTAGAATGATATCTATTGCTAACTCCTCTTCAAATTTCACATTTAACTTTAGCAAACGGTCCATGAATCTTTACATTTTCTGCAGGTGGCCCGTGATGGACTCTCCATCCTTCATTTTTGTTGTTATCATGGAGGTGATGATTTCATACCTTTCCCGATGAGCACTCTGATGGTATCTTTCCATCGGGTCCTGGTGCATCTCATAAGGGTAGAAATCTTCATAGGATTTCTGGAGTTCTGCTGTCATGGTAGCCAAGATGATACAAGATACCTTAGTGGCATCCTTCTCATGGGTAGTGTACTCAGCAATCTCCTCTGGAGTAGCAGAATACTCATCAATAACCTTTAGCTCCTTATCAAGGACATACTCCTTGTTCTCATAACGAGTGACCATCCTTATGTTCCTAATCCAATCATTGAAATTAGTCCCATCAAAGATGACTCTCCCACAAAGATTCATGAGAGAAAAGGAGCCAGTAGGGTTTGAGCCAGAAGCATTGTTGGAAGACATCTGAAAAAGTAGAAAGACAAGTTTAGATTAGATATAGAGTCCTTAATAAGACACCCAAATGAAATATTAAAGCTAGGACCCAACATAATATTTTATAACTTGTAAGAGGGATGCCATAATCGAAGCTACAAAATATTTGAAGGTATGTAAATCACGATTTACCAATTTCCACCATGAAAAACGAAACAGATTATTAAGTTTTAATTGGATTGAAACACCTAGATGTTTTGAGATTCGTTGAACAATTCAATGGCATGTTTAAATCTCGATTATGCTCTTCAAGTTTGTGACTGGGATATCAAGGATCACAAACAAGGTGTGAATAATCATGCAAATTAACTTGGTACTCTTAATTTTATAACCTAATCGATGTGCCGGTTAACCACACACGCTCCACTGATCTATGATAAACCTTAAGCCACCCTTTGCCACCCTTGTTAGTCCAAGTTATTGTGTCGGTTAAGCACACACACTCCACTAACGACTTAGCAAGGTGCAAAGTGTAATTTCATGGGTTAGCATCAATTTCACATTTTCCTAAAGTAACTAAGATTGGGAATTTATAAAAGGTTTAGTTACTTTATATATATCATTATACTTTTAATGAGAACTATAGTCTTTGTCCTACCCGTTCGGCTAACGACCCTCTACCAGTCAAGGAAGCAGTGGGTGAGAGTGGGCACCCATTAAACTGCCATTTTATAGGCAGCAACCTTATACCCCCTTATAGACCGGCTTCGTGAATGATGCCTACTAACGGTAAGACTGACTTATTTTTATATATATATATATATAATTATTAGACTTTTAATAATATTATAGTATAAGGGTCGAAATTTAAAGTTTTAAAATTCTAGGGTTTGGAATTAAAGTATTCTAAAGTGACTTTGCAAATTCCAAAACTTGAGCGAAAGTTTTGAAACTATTCAAAACCTTTCATTTCTATAACTTATGAATTTTAATGATTTTAATGAAAAGACTCTTGGAATTCCATAACTTGAGGACAAGTTATAGAGTCCATTAAAAGGCATCTATATCAACAATTAAACTAACAATCATGTCAAATAATTTCTATGATCTAACAGAACTCATAAGCATGCATAATTCGTATCAACAATTTTCAAGAATCATATAAACTTAATATATAACTTGAAACTTTGACAATTATCTTTGAAATTGGATAAGCATAATCATTACCACATCAAAAACAGGTTTAACAGTCTAAAAACAGTTTAGGGTGATGATCCTAGTCCAATTCCAGCATTGAAGCTCGAAATTATGCACTATGGGCCTCGAACTCATCGAGTGCATGAACCAACTCGACAAGTTGGATGAATTTCAACATGGACTCGTCGAGTCTGTAACACCCCATTTTGAAAGTGTTCGATTGTGTCTTCGGACGCCAAGGGTATAAGCGTAATCTGACGATTCGGTCTTTTATGGGTCTCGAGTTTTATCCGATAGGTTTTAAGGCTTGGGGTGTAGCTAGGAGCGTAAGGCTTCTTGCCACCTTTTCGTGGATATAAAGTTCATCGGAAACAGACTTAGAACGAAGAAGTTATAGTACAGTGAATTTCTTGGCAGAACTGGTCCCTGAATGGCAAAAGTTTGCATTTTAGCCCGTGCATGCAAGGTGGCAGGCAGGTGAGTACGCCCAGCGTAAGCTGGGGTACGCCCAATGCATTGTTGGTTAATGAATCGCGGGTGCTGAAGACGTACGCCCAGTGTACGGGGATTACACCCAACGTACGTCCAGGATCTCCAAAACCCTAATTCTTAGGGTTGGCTCACTATTTAAGCACCTTAAGTCCGAGGGGGTGCGCCTCCCTTTCATTCTCAGATACTTAAACCCTAATATCGAGTGGTAGCTTCATCCAAGAGTGTTGTGAGCTTTGTGGGTGCATTTGAGTGGTTTTTGGTGCATTTCAAGAAGTTGGAACTTGTTGCAAAGATGGGAATCAAGGAGGAGCTTGTGGATCTGGCATCTGGGACTCATTCTCAGCTTGATGAAGGTATAAAGCTTTGATCTTGATCTTTCATCTCTTAGATCTACCATTGTGAGTTTTAGTTCATTTTGGCCCCAAGGATGGAACTTTATGGTTGAAATTCGATTCTTTGACCTAGAGTTGCCACTCACTGTGTTAAATGAGTCCCTATGGCAGAAAGTTGCCATCTTGGAGGTCTTAATGGGTGCATGCATGAGTTAAGACCGTTTCCGTGGAAGTAGATTATTATTTTGGAGTTTGAGCTTATGTGGGTCATGCAAAGCCATCAAGTAAGCAACTTTATGGTTTTAGACGTTGAAGAGGACTTGGATCTGTAATTGTAGTGCTTGGAGTAGAGTATTAAGCAATTAATGGAAGAGTGGGTTAACAGAGGAGTACGTTGGGCGTACATGCAGGTACGTGCGGCGTACACCACCTCCAGCCAATATGCTTAGCGTACAAGGGAGTACGCCCCACGTACTCATCAGTTATGGCCTTAGAGTATTGTGGGCCTCGGGTTGGGCCAGGCAGTCGACTTTGGACCTTTAAGTCTTAATGGACCATCAAAAGTTAGATGTTTTGGGCTAGGAATATGTTTGGGCTTTTGTATAAGGTCCATTAGAAAGGTCCGGGCCCAATTTGGAAAATTGGGCCATTGATGGTTTTATGGACATTATAGTGTTGGGCTTTTGTTTTAGGTTTGGGCCTTAGTTTTGGGATCATACTTGGATAGGGGTAGAATGGTCATTTTACCTCATGCATGGATTGAGGATTTTGGTATGGCACCCAATTGCTAATTGGGTATACTGATTGGTAGTGACAGCTCGGGAAGCTGGCGGGGCAACAGCTAAGGAATTCATGCGGGAAGCTTCTGCAGTGCGAGGTGAGTCTTCTCACCATACCAATGGTTCTAAGGCACCAAGGCCAGCCCATGTTATGTTATGTGGTACACTAGTTGTAGTATGGATATGTGGTATGATAGATAGCTTATGCTAAATGGTATGCTAGTGATTATATGCTATGTGATATGATGGTTGTCTTTATGATACTTGCATGGAAGACCCCGGGGGGAGCCCGTGGCAATTGGATGTAAGACCGTGTTGTCACACCCCAAAACCGGAACGGCGGAAACGTTCGGGGGCGGAGGAAGTCATGTCAAGTATCACAACACATGCAGTATAGTAATCAAAGTACAACAACCATTGCATTAATATTATAAGTTTTTACATAGGTTACATTTAGAAACAACATCAAAGTAGATATAGAGAATAACGTAAGATGCAGCTCGGTACAAGGCTGACTTCGCAAAAGCTCCCGGAGTGCACCCGTCTACTGACGACCTGAGAATACAAGTTATTTTGAAAGAGAGGATCAGGATTTTAATGCTGGTGAGTTCATAAGTATTTTAATGACATTGATATAAATACATGTTTTTCCTCAAAATAATCTCATTAGATGATGGTGATAAAAGTTTAATAAGTATTTGAATCCTTTCCAGAAAATCCTATATTTTCTACATAAAGTAGTCTTCTACCAAGACCCGACTGTTTTGTGTTTAAAGGAATGAGTTTCTCTACTGAAAGCAGTCTTCTACCAAGACTCGACTGTTTTGTGTTTAAAGAGCATTTTTCCCAAATGTTACTATCATTATCAAAATATAGTTTTACATTATCGTTTTATATCAAAAAACGTTCCAAGTTAATGTATTAGAGAAAATATTATATTACCATAGTTTTATATGTAGAAACTACCGTGGTACTAATTACCTTAAGGCCATGAATTATAAGGTAAATGTGAAGATACTCGTAACCATACTGATTGACGGATGTAAACATGACGACCTGCTGGCGTCGAAATAAATGTGACATTTGTCACCCCTTGGCTTGGTCGGCCGGGACTGTAGCTAGCAGTTAGGATGTGGGATGGTTTGTCCCGTATAGATCTATACACACAATGCCCACTCTCCCTCCAGGAGACTCTAGTTACCAACTTGACAACGGTGAAATCCGCGTCACGAGGATGTATCTCATGCTTTGATTTGCTATATACTTTTATTTTTACTAAAAGCACATGTTTTAGAATGTTGATATAGCTATTTTCGCCTCATAAAAGTTATTGTTGGTTTCTAAACTATACCTACTATAGTTTACTTGAGAGGTTATCTATGTGCCTTTGCTACCCAAAGGCGCTGAACTGGAGTAAGAGTTTTAATATCTAACATATATATATGATATATAACTAGGATTTCAACGACACTCGGACAAATAACCAGATACTCTAAGTCCACAACCAAACAAGGAACAGGAAATAAAGCGGGCTATCAGTCCTAAGTCCTTCAAACCCTACTTATATAACTATATCTATATAGACATGAATCTAACAAGAACATCAGTTTAAAAGACTTTGATAAAAGTTTAGTAATATAAAAAGAGATTTGAAAACAAGATTTGAAAACCTTTAGCTGGATAAAACAGTTTAACATGCAAAAATCCATTTGATTGACAGTTATTAATCACATGCGATTGATATAATAACTTAGTAGTTCAACTTGTATTCCCCCCCATAAAAGCATCTAAACTCATTTCAAAGGTTGATTAAGGGGTATGAACTCACCTGAAGTGAGTAACTCGAAAGAAAGATTGATATTGGATCGTCGGGTGACGAATGAAGTCGTGAGCACACAAACGGATCCTAGTTTAACATGTAATAACACATATATGAATACACTTAGGGTATATAACCACTAATAGACACATGGACACACCTTAGGGACATGAAAACACTTAGAATTAAGTGTTATAAACACCTATTTAGGTCCCAAAATGAGTGTAGGGCCTTAGATTTGAGTGTAAGGCCACCAAATTCGACTTTTATGTGTGTGCGGCCAGGTGTACGGCCAGGGTGTGCGGCCAGGTCTGTGTGCGGCCAGGTGTGTGCGGCCATGGTGTGTGCGGTTGCACACTCCTAGCAAAAATGGTCCAAAATGAGATTCCAAGGTCACATCTTGCATCCTCTAAGTGTCTTAGATCATGTGCTAGAATACTACTTGTGTTTGAGGCCTTAAAGCACCAAAATAAGGGGTGTACGGCCACTAGAAGGTGTGTGGCCACACACTCCTTTCAGATCGAGTTCTAGACTTTTAACAAGGCTCAAATATAGCTAAACACATGCAGGAGTAGGGTACTTACAATGTAGAGGCCTATAGGGGTGTTTGGAGCCCAAGAACTTAGTAGGTGTTCTTGGTGTTCTTGGTGAAGTTGAAGAACACTTAAAGATCTACTAAAATAGAGTGATTTCATGGATCAAACTCAAGGAAAAGGCTTGCTAATGTGTTGTATCAATGATCTAAGGATGTTTACTTACTTGTCTTGACGATTGGAGAGGAAAACTTGAAGGATTCTTGAGAGGATTTCGACTTCTAGGCTTGAGAGAGTGAGAAAAGGGCGCAAGGTTGGCTAAGTGTTCAATATATAGGGTCGAGTGTGAGGCTGGAGGGTGAGTGCGGCTGGGAGTGCGGCTGGCTGGCCGCACACGCGGGTGTGCGGCCGCACGCACCTTCTTTGGTGTGTTTGGCTCGATTTTGTGATGCTACACACTTTCTAACCCTTCTTAAGGCTCATATCTAGATTATGCTAAGCCTAGAACACTCATATAGACTCACAATTTTGTTAAAAGATAGCAGAACGAAGGCTGACACTCGGCTGAGTTGAATACCTGAACTTTACAAGACAAGGATTTTCGGGTTGTCACGTCATCCCCTCGTTAGAGGGAATTTCTTCCCGAAATTAGAATCTTAACGAATACTCAAGGATAGATGCGAAAGATGCGGATACTTCATGCTCTAGCTGATCCGTCTGTTCCTTAGGGGAATCAGGTGCATACTGTGTTTTAGCGAATTTTTGTTACGAGGTATAGTTTCTTCTTCGATTTCTGGGCCACACGGGATAAGGTTTCATCGGTTCCCTTTTACTGAGCAAGATTTCTCCTGATTCTTTTAACGAACGTGACTCTGGTTTTTATGGATCTAGTTGAGAAAATGATGAGAGTTTTGTCGGGTACTACTGGTTCATTCGCTGAGACGTGGACAGGTTAAGGTGGAATTTATGGAATCCCTAAAGCAATCTGGGTCTGACGGATACTGGACCAATTCTATTAAGAATCTCTGATGGTCCTCAGTTCTTTGGAATATAGAACGTTTCAGTACCTAAAACATAATGTACTTCCATGGTGAGATCATCACTTGGCGTGATCGCCATTCTGAAGTTCCAAAAGTTTTCTCTTACTGGAGGTGTGGTCCTTATGATTGGTTTCCTAGGAGTCTCGGGTCGTATTCGGATTCGTATTTCCTACTGGTTGGCTTCCGGAGGTTTTCTGGATCAATGAAGGTGCTGACTATATGCTGGCATCTATTGGTTGCGTGGCATCTACTGGTTGCGTGGCATCTACCTCAGCCCAGTGCAAAAAGGACCTGCACTTTCGACTCATGAGGTGTTCCTAACTGAATATCTCAGCCTCAGGATGATAGAGGGTTTTACTAGATGATGCTTAGATAACTCTAATTTCATCATAGTCTAATAGATGCTTTCACATCATGATCCCTAATCGGAAGGAATCATTCTCTCGTTCGGTTCGCTGTTTCATGGATAGCAGTCTCCAATCAGGGCTTGCTTCGCCCTTAGAGATTTTCTGAAGTGATTGACTATTTCGGGAGGTGGTTCTATTATCTCTTTAGAGATAATATTCCTTGGAACACCTAGTAGTCTAACAATCTCTATGACATACTCCATTAGTTTTTCCATTGTGTCTGCTTCCTCAAGTATTCCGGGTCGCGGAGGAAATCATGTGGTTCTTAGCATCTATAGGGCGACGGTAACTTTCTCGCATGACGAGGCGCTATCACAACTCTTTCCGACCTAGGCACTTCTCGTCTGTATCTGGATGAACGAAGTACTTGAGCAGTGCGAGCATCCCATGCAACTACTCTTCCCATGTTACTGAGTTTCTCTATCTAGATTAAATCTAGATGACATAAGACTCTGCCACTCAGTTGCTCTAATTTCCCCATCCATTCTTCTTAGAGTTTAACCTGTCACAGCTTTCCAGGTTTCTTGGCTCACTACTGAGATGCTTAGTTTGTGGGATCAGGCGTGAATGGATGGTCATAGTCAATGTTTTTAACTCTTACGACTTGAGTTAGTTTACTAACTGAGGGTGTCAGCTACTATGTTAGCTTAACCCGGGATAACAACAAATTTCGAATTTGTAGTCATTTTAGTAGCTCAACCCACAATCGTTCTCTTGACTTCAGCTCCTTTCCTATGGGTATATGATGAAGGGTTTTATTTTAAGGTTCGTGGTAGACCTCATACTCAGCTCAATCACTATTACTCAGTGTATACAAGTCGTATATAATTGAGATTGACAGGATGTTCAGATGTGTGGCCTCACCCCAAACCCACAACCAAACAAGGAATAGGGAGTAGGGCGGGAGCACACATCTTAAATCTTATCGACCCAAATTATGTACCACTCTAATGCATATACTCAGTAGTAGTAAGTTAATACCATGAGTTCTTTCTCTTGATTCATGAACTAGATCGTGTGGTGCAAGTGGTCTTTCTGTAGCATCTATTGAGTAGGCCTCGGGCGGTTATTGTCTTCCGGAATATCTGCAGCGCCTTTTGCTTCTGGTTTTAATGTCTAACGGGGTTGGTTAACAGCACGCGGTATCCTTCTCCTGGGTACTTCTGAAGGTTGGATGAGAGAGACGACAGATGGTTCGCATTAGGTTTTCTATTAGTTTCGAAATGATTTTATTTGACGCTTAGGATAAGGTGACAGTTCTTTTTACACAGCACTAGGAATTCTCGCATGGGCGAACCACGTCGAACCATGGCTGACGGTAGTGTCGAAATTAACGAACATCAACACGATATAGAATGAAGATTGATAGGACCACGTGCTGAATAGAGCACACAAGTTCTTAGCGTTTCGGGTTCGTCTATGGTATTACTATTGCGAATACTTGGACCGACATGATTAACGCTGAACGCTAGGGGTCCTGATGCTTTGGAAAGATGTACTTTTCATGAACTGATTTCTCACGAGGACTCTCTATAACCGCCTAGTATACACTAGTCATGTATAATTAAGATTAAAAGGACTGTTGACTGAGCGACTCCGCCCTAAATCCACAGGCAAACAAGGAACAAGAGATAAGGCCGCATCACTCACTCAAGGTCTATCAATCCTAATTATAAATGGCTTTAACGTATATACTACTCCATCATAGCTTTACCTGATGGGTTTTTAAGTTTTACAACAGTGCTGCGACTTTTGCCTTAACGAGGGAGTAATTACAATTAGAATTGATTATTTAAAGTTTTCGATTAGCTACTTAAGGTTGAGAGGCGTACCAAAATTCTACCGGGTTCCTTGATGTTCCTCTAGGTATTAGGGTTAAACTCCACCTGCGTCTTTTTCATTCCTTTTAGTTGGGCAGTCCCTCTTGAGATGCCCAATTTCACCACATAGGTGGCATATTGGACTGGTCCCAACATTGGTGGTTGATGTAATGAACTCAACCGGAGTTCTGCAGTTGGGAGCGGTATGTCCCTTCATGTTGCACCTAACACAAAAGGGTTCTTGACAGACTCCATAATGATGGTAGTTACACTTGCTGCGGTGGGGGAAGTTTCCTAGGTATGGTCTTCTTGGTGTCGAGACAGGCGGGTTGACAGGGGTATTTTCTACCTCAGCTTGCTGCCCTTCGGAAGGTCCTTGAGCCGAGGTACTCCCCTTCTCGTTCTCAAACTTTCTTTTCAGAGGATTAGATTGGATTTCTTGGGTGGCTTTACACACCGGTGCTGGTTGCTGTTGTCCATTGCTATGACCGGGATTCCCGATAGTGCTGCTGCTAACATTTGTGTTGTTAGCATTCAGGTGAGCCATGACAGTTGCTACGGCTGCTGAAACTGCAGCTTGGAACGTAGCTTCATCGATCTGAAGAGTCGGTGTCTTGCTAGCGGGTTGGTTACGTTTCTTCGGAGGCATGGTTTTTCCTACACGATGAGGAACACAAACTGATGAGAGACGATGGTTACCCTTAGACGTATCTTTCTTTATTATAATAGACATAAATTTTTCCCGCACTTTGAGCTATGGTTATCTAAGTGTCGACCTACATCCCTATGATGCAGTCCTGGTAACAGGGTAAAGTAAATGTATCGGAAAGCCATAAAATGGGTGTCGTTCCAACTAAGTTATCTTTATATTGGAGAGGTTCACTCTCCAGCTTTGAAAAGATTTGAAAGAACTTCGGAACGAAGATCACACAAGGAAAGATTCTTGAATGCCAAGGGCTCATTACTCTCAATTGAGACTTTGTGATCCGATCTATTTATCTTAGTCGCGACAGGAAAGACGATTTGCCTAACACATAGTGTGAGTAGTGTAACCACTAACTCACTAAGTTTTATTAATTTAGGGGTTGTTAGCGTGACTTTAGGGTAGAACACTTCTCGGGTTTCATACATTGGCTCCTTCTGTTCACCGCTTATTCTTGGCTGAAATGAACTTTCGTTTTCTCCTGGTATTTTTACGGGGTTCTCTTCTTCTATAGACATATCGAATTAATGCTTCGTCTTACTTCCGATTCTGACTCCGATCGTCATTACTTCATAATGGAGGACAGGAACCTCGGAAGTTCAGGCGAATTTCCCACCGATGTCCCCAAAAGGTATAAGCACATGGCGATTTCAATAGTCTCATCACTGTTCATTTATTTCCTACTTGGAAATCTTCTCAATGAACCTCTTCTAGGTCTTTTATCGACTCCTCTGCTGATTACTGAAGTGGATAAGGTTTTTCTAAAGGGGTTTATGCGAGAATGGGAATGTCTAAAGAATCTTAAGAGATTATTAAACATTTTAATGTGTGATCTATTTTAATGTGAGAATCATAAGTGATCCATTCAGATAATCCTGTATACGATCAGCCCACTGATCATAATATTCAGGGATTAGCATTGGAATTTTGGTTGATGATCCTAACAGATGAGAAAACGAGGTCATCGAATTGAGATTGAAACTCGCCATTGTTGTACGGAAGTTGTATTTGAAACTTTTTAAGAAGAAATGGAAATTTGAAAACAAATTAGTTGATTCAAATCGGAATTGAAAGAAAAACACTCGATTCAACAATTCAAATGCAGAATCAAATCACAAACTGAAATCTAGACAATTTTTTCACGATCAAAAAGTGCGGAAACTTTTGAACCAAAAATTTGATTCAAAAACTTTTTGAATGGATGAAAATCAGATCACAGATGTGATTCCTGCTCTGATACTAATTGATGAACCAAAGAATCGAGTATTGAATTAATCAGAGTATGAATTCAAGTATGAATATGAAATTGAACACCGGATGTAAATATGATCTTGTTTCAACTCTATTACGCTTTTGAATGTTTAAAGAGAATAAAGACAGCTCGGTAAAAGCTCTTATCTAACTCTAGTAAATAACCCTATTTATAAGGAACAGAAAGCGTACAAAAAATATACTAAGGCATAGACACTTAAGCTTCGAATAAAAGCGCCCTAGTAAAATACATTACAAAACATTCGAAGAGTTCAAAATACATTTCGACTAATTACAACAATTCGACCCTTACATTTGGGGGTGTGACAGATTGGTATCAGAGCATTGTTTATAGTGAACTAAGTATATCAAAACCATTTTTGATATACAACTATAAACACAACTGGGCAAAAACACTCTGAGTGAGAGTTATACTTTTAAAATGAAATTTTTATAAAGTATACATGCATACATTATATAACAGGGTTAGTATCATAATGAAAACAATATATAAGTATTATAGATGAGTTGTACAATACAGGTATGCCTTGGGATATGTATTCGGGACTGGGATGAATATAGCCTGATCAACTATATTTGTCCGAGAGTCGAACTGCGTATGCCAGGGGATAGCTACAGTAGACAACAAGTCTAAAACTTACCAAACTTATAAACTTTAGAATCAAACAATAACATTTAGAATACTATAGGAGTATATTATGCATACCCTAGTTTAACTTTAATAATCAGCCTTATGTGCCTTAATTCTAGACAATTCTTATACCCCTATTCTCGTACAGACACAATCGCCGGATTCCACCTACTAGGAGACCCCTACTACCCGATCCAAGACAGTGGAGAAGGGATAGAGAATGATCCAGAAGAAGAAATGCCAAGACTCAGACCCAGATCCCGAGGACAATAACCTACCCTTAGCGGCTCAAATTCAAAATCCTAATCCTCGACCGGAATTTCATGGCTCGACATATCTATGGGCAACCAACCTGAATACGTGGAGACGCGAACAGGGTCAACCCCTTCCATACAATGGAGACCGAACCTTCTACAATCTGAGCAAAGGAGGCTCAGCAGACAGAGTCCTTCCTATATTGGTTCGCTGAATTGCTCGCATTGATGAACGAGGAAGGACAACCATCCATCAAACTGAGGAGAATGATGCGAACACTGGAGTCAATACAGTTCGCATCCGACAGTTAGGATTAGCTCATAGTAGAATAGTAAATCAAAATGAAGCTTGGCAGAGAGAGCTAACTGAAACTCAAACTGAAGTCTGGGAACTTAGAGCACGCCATGCAAGTTATGAAATGTGTTTGCTCGAGATGGAACGTCAGTTAGCAGGCCAAAAGACTCAGCAGAACAGTTCCCGCCACCAGTAGAGGATACTCTACTCGCTCTTTCTGTTGGTTTGTGGAATAACCTTAGTATGTACTCCAGGTAGTACTTGCCCGACTCCCAAAATTTTGTTATAGAATAGGATCTCGGCTAAAAGTCTTACTTTTCTCTAACTTTTGTAATCGGAGACCTTTAGAAAGGTCAAAATTTTCCTGACTTCGGAATGTAACCAAATATATGTTTAATATATAAGGAAGTACTTCTTTTGTGTGTTAATTCTTTGCATACCACTCGAATTCATAAGTTTATCTATAAACTCTTATTATGAATCAAAATCGAGAACCTTGTTTAGGTCGAACCTAATTCATGAAATGTTGAAAATGGCTAACTCATTAACACACGACTCTCAATCCATCAAAGACTTATTGTCTTCATTGTTATTTCTTCGGCAGGTAGATGCCTCCTCGTAGGTCAGCACGCCGAAATACAACACCAACACCTCCACCACCAACTCCAACTTACGATCCTGCTATGGTTCAGGCTGCCATCACCGCAGCAGTAGCAGCTGCGCCATCCCAAATAAACTCTGATGGAGCCGGAGGGAGCTTGAGTAGTACCAACCATCAGAACCATGGCACTGGTCATGGTCATGTTAGGGAATGCACCTACAAAGAATTCTCAAACACCAAGCCAGAAATGTTCAACGGCACTGGAGGAGTCATTGCTCTTATGCAATGGTTTGAAAAGACCGAGACGGTCTTTGAAATCTGTTCATGCCAAGAAACAAGCAAGGTCAAGTTTGCTGCTTGTACCTTCACAGACGAAGCCCTCACGTGGTGGAAGGGCCATGTGAAATCTGTGTCTCTTCCAGTCGCCAACGCCATGAGCTGGGAGGACTTGAAGGTCCTACTGTTCGAAGAATACTGCCCGAGGGTCGAAATTCAAAAACTGGAGCAGGAGCTATGGAACCTGAAAATGGTTGGTTCTGACCTAGTCGCCTACACGGCCAGGTTCAGTGATTTGTCAGCCCTTTGCCCGGGAATGGTCAACCCGGAGCCGAATAAAGTGGAAAGATACATCTGGGGGTTGTCACCCCAGATTCAAGGACATGTCTTGGCCTCCAACCCAATAACATTCAACAGCGCGAAGCGCTTGGCTCAAAGATTGATTGATCACGGTGTTAAACAGGGTACTATTACCGCTATCTCGGAGCCACCGAAAGATATAGAGGACCGAAGGAAACCCTGGAATAATAGAAAGGGGGAAACCATGCAGGAGAACCCCAAGAGGCAATAGTTAGTGACAGCTCACGCTATTACTGTCCCTCCCACCCCCACACCCACAAGGCCGTACAACGGCAACCAGCCTAAGTGCAACCGATGCAACTTTCATCATCACGGACCCTTCCGTGAAATGCATTGCACTAGGTGAAATAGTACGGGACACACCGTCCGCTACTGCATGGAACCAACCCAACCAGCCGCTCCAGCCGCAAATATGGGAGTAGACCGTACTTGTTATGAGTGCGGAGTAGCGGGGCACTTTCGAAGGGATTGACCGAAGGCAAACAACAGGAATGCTGGTGGAGGAGGTCGAGTATTCGCAATGGGCCAAGGGGAGGCTATTGCAGACCCCACGGTTATTCCGGGTACATTTCTCCTCGATAACTCATTTACATGCATTCCATTTGATAATAGGAGTGGAGAGGATTTCCGTGAGTCACAAATTTAAAAATCTATTCAAACAAACACCCCAATCATTAAGCAAAACCTTCATAGTAGTAATAACAAATATAGATAAGAAGTTCCCAAATGGCTACTAGAAATGGATTGGCTTGGTCTTCACCATGCCAATTGCATGTGCTATGAAAAGACCCTTCACTTTCACCGTTGGCTAACGGAACTCTATCGATTTATAACGACAAACCCGACACAACTCCCAAATCGTTTCTAGTTTCAAAACCCCGTAGCAATCATATGAGGAGTACTATATCCTTTGCAACCTTCCCGAAGTATTACCGACAGACTATTTAGGAATAGCACACGCACGACGAGTCAAGCTCAAACGAAGAGGCTAGGAATGATTACGGTTAACCTATCACTAAAAAGTGTGTATGTGAATGGTCTACACAAAGCGATGATAGACGGACCAAGTATGAATTCAACTATGAAGTTCAAGACAAAGTCGACCTGTATTACGAGTAATCAATACTAACATTTAGATGAACATAGACAAATAAACCCAAATCCACACGACCTCTACCGATCAAAACAATAGACAGAATAATGAAGATCCGCTGGAACACCCACGCTAGGATCTGGATTCACTAGAGAACAAGAAGATCAAATGGAATAGAAGTACACACATATTTCCTCAACGATTGAAGTCCCAGTCAAAATGCGAATTTCGGGACGAAATTCTCTCTAACGGGAGGATAATGTAACACCAGCAAAATTAGGTCAAAAATAAATTTGTTCAGTAACCATAATTGAGTATACTAAGTGGTAGATATCATAACTAGGTTTCCAAAAATATAAAGAACACTAAAATCCGAGTTATAACGAAGAAGTTATGACTGATCGAAGATACGCGACAATACCGGCAAAACACTGTTAAGCATAAAACGAGAAATTTCAATAAAATAATTTTCAACCTTAGATGTCTAAATGAAAGTCGTAGATATCCCAAAATCGTGAACATACATAAAAAGAACGCCAAAATCTGACTTCATATGAGGAAGTTATGATTTTTCGATGTTTCGGACATAGTAGTAGACAGCTAAAAACTCGAAATCGAGATCGAGCGACTTTTTGCCAACATGACCTAAA
This sequence comes from Lactuca virosa, assembly GCF_052849685.1. Lineage (NCBI taxonomy): Eukaryota > Viridiplantae > Streptophyta > Magnoliopsida > Asterales > Asteraceae > Lactuca > Lactuca virosa. The sequence continues at coordinate 410,599,694 of NC_136428.1, read as the reverse complement.
CGAGAATCAAAGATCTCATGAATGGTATTACAACGGTAAAAAGTCTGACGAAAACGGACATTGGACGAAGAGGTTATGGATTTCTAACAGAGTTTTCCTGTCCCGACCTACTAAAAATAATATATTAATAATATATTAAAAATAAAGTCAAAATTAGCCAATGGAGTCTAAACGAGATTTGTATAGCATAATCTCACCTACGCGTGGATAAAAAGAACGTCGAAAACGGAGTTCGTATGCGAAAGTTATGAATTTCTGAAGTTCGGGCGCGAAACCCCAAAACTGTCAGTGTTCACGACGTGAAAACAGTGTTCCCGACTTGAACTGACTTCTGACGCCTTCTAGAGCCTGACAGACGCAAGTTGCGATGACGCACCTGATGACGACTGAACTCACGACGTGAATATTTGAGATTCACGATGTGAACCCAGGAAATTCACCCTATAAATAAGGATTGAGGGCAGCCGGCTTTGGTTGTTCATTTCCATCCTTTCTCCTACTTCTACTCTGTGTTAAGCCTCCCGAGACCACCCCGATAGCACCTCTAACACACGACGCAAGTCACGAAGTCCCGAAGATCCCGAGAAACTTGCTTCTTTTCAGTCGAAGTACTGCCCGAGTTGAGTCTCGTCTTCTTCAACTCACCACTTCTATCAAGTGAGTTCATACCCCTACAACCACACTTTAAATGTTTTTTTGAAAATGCTTTTGAAACACTTTTAAGGGGGGGGGGGGAATACAAGTAAACACACGGTTGAAATCGTGGGAAACACCAATCTTTTACTATACTTTTCATACTGTTATTTTAACTATCATATGAAGTTGTTATCATGCAAAACACCTCACAACACAACTTTACCCTCTTGGGATATAATATGTTTTATTTATACGTTTGCATACTACATCATATCAAGGGTAACCATTTTCAACTAGAACATGATGCTTTTACAAGAAAACTCAACTCATCATTACGCCTTTGTAACACGGTAGAAAAGGAAATCATTTCATACAAACGATTTTTCATCATATTACTCGTGAACTTGTTGTTAGCAATCATGTGATGTCATATGGCTTTGTTTGTACCAAACGAAAGTCCCCACCTATAACCAGAGTCTCTTGGAGGGAGAGCGTGACAAGTGTGTATAGATCTATACGGGGCTGACGACTCCGCACCCTGACTGTTAGCTACAGTCCCCGGGGTGACAACTATATTATAGGGTATTATCAGCATGTTCAGAATTCAGGATAAACACTTCCACAACTAGTTTTACTTAATGATAAAACTATACATCTTCATTTCTAAGCATGGCATATTTGCTTACAGGTTACAGTCTTGGTCATTTAAGAATGCATCTCATTTAGGAAAATATAGGATTTTCCTGGTTCAAACATTCACTTTATACATCTTCATTTCTAAGCATGGCATATTTGCTTACAGGTTACAGTCTTGGTCATTTAAGACTGCATCTCATTTAGGAAAATATAGGATTTTCCTGGTTCAAACATTCACTTTATACATCTTCATTTCTAAGCATGGCATATTTGTTTACAGGTTACAGTCTTGGTCATTTAAGACTGCATCTCATTTAGGAAAATATAGGATTTTCCTGGTTCAAACATTCACTTTATACAACAATGATTCACAACCCACTTTATTAAGAAAATATCGGATTTTCTGGAAAAAATACACGAACTTTCGAATGGCATACATTTTATCAAAACACTACTTATGTACTCACCAACTTAAATGTTGACACTTTTTCTTTGAAATAACTTGTATTCTTAGGAAATCGCTAAACCAAGTTAGCAACTGCTTTTGAAGACTTACGCTCAGGCGTTAGTTTAATCTTTTGGATATCATATTGTAATTGACTTTTGCAAACATGTAATACTACAATCATGTAAACTTTTCAATTATGTATATGATGGTCGTGTGTACTTTCTTTACTATTCATTTGTTATGATATTGAACATGACGTCCTCCGCCCCCGAACGTTTCCGCCGTTCAGGTTTGGGGGTGTGACAGGCTACACCCGTAGACTTACAACACTCTAACACTATCTGACTGCTAGTGAATGCTACGGCTACACCCGCAGACTTACAACACTCTAACACTTATCTGACTGCTAGTGAATGCTACGGCTACACCCGCAGAATTACAACACTCTAACACTTATCCGACTGCTAGTGAATGCTACGGCTACACCCGCAGACTTACAACACTCTAACACTATCTGACTTCTAGTGAATGCTACGGCTACACCCGCATACTTACAACACTCTAACACTATATGACTTCTAGCGAATGCTACGACTACACCCGCAGACTTACAACACTCTAACACTATCTCATTCGCTGGTTACTGATCCGAACACATCTGACGACGAGTATACATATGACCTATCATTTAAGACTGAACCCAGGTCCTGACTGGAATCCCCAACCTGATTCCCTAAGGCTTGCTGGCAAACATTACGGGAATGCGATCTCCTTACTGGCAGGTTTTTCCAAACTTCCATCTCACACTATCCTCAAACCACACATCTGTATGGTCTGTCTTCCTTTCTGATAAGGATGCAAAACTTATCCCAGTTTCAAAACTGCTCCTACTTCTGAATCCTTGGATGATTCTCCCCCACTTTGATTCAACTAATGTCCTACAGCACACAATGTTGGAAGGATCCTCAATCCTTCTTACCATTCTATGCCCAATCTGTTGAAAACCAGGTTTGCCATTGCTAGTGTGTCACTACTAACCAATCCAAAAGATCACACCACTTCCAAGAATCTGAATACATTTCCGGTGATAACCTGCTAGACCCAGGAAGTTCCGAATCTAAATTGGAGACCTCGGAATCTCCTACTACATCACGGCCTCTAACTTGGCCGGATCGTCTTGAATATCCTTCTGATTGACAAGGTGCCCAAGAAATTGCAACCCGCGCAACCAAAACTCACAATTGAAGAACCTTGCAAAAATTCTCTCCCTCCTCATAGTCTCTAGCACCTCCCTCGGGTGCTTCTCATGATGCTCCTCAGTCTTGGAAAGGATTCCCCATCCTTCCTATCATCTAAAGGGTCGATCTGCTGACAATCAACGTTTGTCTCTGCTGGCGCTTCAACTAACCCTTCATCAGACCTAAACCAATCTTGTCAACTAACCGAGCACCTTTCAATCCCCGATTGTTCCTGCTTTAGTGACTGCATCCTGAGAACCTGCGCTTAAGGGGAAACATCTTCGAACTACTATCCTATCGTCCCCTGATTACTCTACTGGGAACTCAAGCTTACCACTGCTGAGAATATAACAGATCTATACACAAATAACACCTTCCTGAAAATAGCGAGACACTACCGAGTCTTATTCATACTTGATACAGTTACTGCATCCAAAGTAACCTGCTCTACAGGGAACGTCCTTAACTATCATTCTAGAATCCAAGGTATGCAGATGGCATATGACATCTCTTGAAAATATAATTCAGACACAAACCGAAGATAACTCAGGGTTACACTTCTCAACCCATGGAACAAAAGGCCCCCTTGCGCAGTTCTCGCAAATGTTGCACCGAATCTGAACCCTGCTGGTCTCTCAAAAGCTGATCCAAAATTTAGGGTCTCATCCCGAGACCCTTCAATATAAGCAACTGATCTGGTTCCCTCTTACCAATGTGCTCTAAGTAAATATCCCGCTCTCGAGCTCTAGAAATCATATCATTCAGGGTCTTGCACCCCGAGATACTCATGATCTCCCTGCTATCATTCTACATTATGTTCTGATAACTTACCTTCTTCATTTCCTCATCTGCTGCATACTGTGGTACCATATAAGCTCTTCCCGAGACTTGGCAGTGATCTCTGCAACAGTCTCAGTCTTCTGGAGGAGATCTAACAACTCTTGCGCCAACTGCTGCGCCTCAATCGCCTGGGCACACCCTGCCCAAAATCTAGTCTAAAAGTCATCCAATGACATAGCATCATTTGCTTCATCACTCCACTCACTACCAACCTCTTCCTATCAAACTCGTGCTCTGTCCTTCAGGAAACAGGAAGCAAGTCGGATCTTGTCTCCTTTCGAGACATCTGGTATGAAAAATGTTGACGGCATATGCCACTCATCTGCTGCTAACAATGGGGTCCCTAACCCCCATAACAATCTGAAGCTTCACAAACTCTAAATTCCTGAAACATCAACGTCCGGGTCCCTATCATGTCTGCAACCTCAGTGCAAAAACCGCTTGGCATCTCATCCAAAATCTCTAGTATACCCTCCTTGACCATGCCAAAGATCACATGAGGCTGGTCTAAGATACTGCGTGTGATCTCAACTGATACAGACTCTCTCATACGCTCCTCGAGCTACTCGGTCCCTAAACCCGAGCTTGATCCCTCTCTGGCGCCTGATCCGCCCACTAGCTTTTCACGCAACGTCACCATGCTGAAAGCATATCATAATAACTATCAAAATACACTTCACTGCTGAGGGATTACACATACACACTACAAGTTCCATGGCTTTGTCTTGGCCCCTCTTGAATCGAGTACGGATCCTCTGCTTTCAGTAGTATGGGCCCATACTACCTTCCACATCTATCCGTACTTTCTTCAAGAACTGCCTTGACTCTACCAAGTCCCTTCTACTGCTACTGATCTCTGCTACTCTCATCCTAGGCTTGCCCTAGGGAAAATCTCTGACTCCACCCAAACCAATCCCCAGCTGCTAAAGGCCTCCTTGTAATGCTAATTAGCCACCACCTGAATACCATCACATGTGACGAGGCTCAGATAATCCTTCGAGTAAAAGACTCGTCCCTACAACGGTTAGACTCAGACGAGAGCTGCGCAATAGGGCCAGATCCAGCACTCTGAGATTATTCAACCCTGATCACATGTGATGTGACGTATTCACCTGATGGCTAACTCCCATCACTCAGAGTCCTACAAAGCACAAAGCAAGCAGCATTCGGACACATGAAACTACTCAAGCAAATCTATTCTCATAATGAGAAATTATACTAGCATACAATGCTAAGCTCATACTATCAGGCATAACCTAAACATGCTATCCTACTACTGTCTACTCAATACTAGCATGCAATTCTCATGAAGCTGAAACACATATAGCAGGCACATAAGGCATCCTCCTAGATCCTTAGTCCTATTCTAGCATGATGTCCTACTGAAACTGAAATTGATAATCATAACATAAACTTGTATGGGTAATTTGGGAATACTTACTTGAGCTCGGCTGATTGCATGTACCACACCCTTTTCTCTTTTCAAAATTCTTTTCGCTTTTTCTGAAACTCTTTTCTTTATACTTTTTCTAAAATTTGTTTTCTTTTCTCAAAATCCTTTTGTAAACATGGTTTTTCTCTTGAAACTTTATACCACTTCCTTAGTTTGAGTTCAGACACACCCGAAAGTGTGTCCGAATCCCTCAAACCAAGGCTCTGATACCAACTTGTAACAGCCCAAAAATACAGTCTGAAAATTTCGTTTTAAATTAGTAATAAAACCATATTCATCAAACATAATATAAGAATCATAAACAATGTATCTCAAAATATCATAACAACTATCAAATATATCAGAGTATAAACATCCCAGGCTGAACAAATGGTGTGTGCACTGCAATCCTCCCGAGCTCCTCTTTTAAAAACTGAGTACCTGCAACCAAAACTGAAAACTGTAAGCACGAAGCTTAGTGAGTTCCCCCAAACTACCACATACCATACAATAACATATAAAGCACATATTGGGCCTTGCCCAATCCATCGGACCGAAGCCCGGACTAATTGGGGCCTTGCCCCCTACATCAGACCGAAATCCGGACTAACTGGGGCCTTGCCCCCTGCATCGGACCGAAGTCCGGACTAACTGGGGCCTTGCCCCCTGCATCGGACCGAAGTCCGGACTAACTGAACATAGCATAACACGATCATAGCATATAACATAAGCACATATACTGCATACTGCAGCGGACCGAGGTCCGGACTAACTAACACATAAACACGCCTGAATCACAAAGACGCCAAGCATACTGAACTACTGCATCGGACCGAAGTCCGGAACTACTGCTGACTAAACGGGCCGACATTGTGGCCGTAGACCCGTCCCTACTGGAAGGAAACTCACCTGTACTGCTGAACTCTACTGATAATCCTCTGGCCGCTAATCGACTATTCTCTGAAGCGCAGCTCTCCTAACTCACCGAGCTACCAACACCAAATAATAGAACTTAGCCTAAACTGTCCTCCAGAGGTCAACTAAGTCAACTCTAGTCAAGGTCCTGGTCAAAGTCACCCTTGCAGTTGACTCGACTCGCCGATTTGTTCTACCAACTCGCCGAGTCCATGCTCCTCAAATCCCAAACAACCCCGACTCCACTCGTCGAGTCTAGCGAGAACTCGACGAGTTCTCCTTCATCTAACACTTCGGGACTATCTTCAACCGACTCGCCGAGTTGTTCTACAACTCGCCGAGTCCATCTTCATCGGCTAAGGAGATTGTCTTGGACTCGCCGAGTTCCTCCTTGAACTCGTCGAGTACCATGATCTTCATGTCCATCACGAACACAGACTGGCTGAGTCCTTTTCTAACTCACTCACTGATCTGACTCATAAACAGAAGGGTTTGGGTTTTGCAACCCGACTCGCCGAGTCCATGAGTTGACTCGCCGAGTCCTCCTCGAGACAACTCTATTCTGTCGATTTCAGTCTATTCCAACACTCCTAACTCATAGATCTGGACTCCTTATGCTAGCATTGCACGTAAAGTTGCTAACTTTACGTGCATGCAAGGGGTTATGAGGCTAGAACACCAAATCCAAGCTAATAAGAAGTTCAAGGTCAAGACATGGAGCCTTAGCTAGATAAAGCCAACAACTCTGAGCTTCTAGAGCTCAAAAGTGTCCAGATCTAATGTCCAATCCATCCACCAAGGCTTATCACCCGGATTCCACTTAGGAATGGTCCAAATGTAACAAAAGATAAGCTAAAAAAGGGATCTAGATGATTAACAGCCGAGGTATAAGCTTTATACCTTCAAATGATGTGGAATGTCACCCAAACTCTATATCTATACTCCTTTCCTTGCTCCATTTCTTCTACAATCTTCAAGATGCACACCAAGAGCCTTAATCTTCTCACACAAGCTCAAGAATGAAGTTGGGTGGCTAGGGTTTCGTCTCTGGACAATGGAGGCTATAAATGAAACCCTAGAAACGAGAATGAGATGATTAAATAGGGTGCCAAGTCCCGAAATTAGGGTTTCTCAACCCAGACCTGACTCGTCGAGTCAGTCTCCCCGACTCGCCGAGTCGGTCACTTAATCCGCGACACGGGTCACGCTTCGACTCGTCGAGTTCCTCCTTGGACTCGACGATTTGACTCCTTTGACTAAGGGCTTTTCTTTCCTTTCTTGGTCTTTTGGATTCTGGGTGTTACAAAACAGGAAATAAAGCGGGCTATCAGTCCTAAGTCCTTCAAACCCTACTTATATAACTATATATATATATATATATATACATGAATCTAACAAGAACATCAGTTTAAAAGACTTTGATAAAAGTTTAGTAATATAAAAAGAGATTTGAAAACAAGATTTGAAAACCTTTAGCTGGATAAAACAGTTTAACATGCAAAAATCTATTTAATTAACAATTATTAATCACATGCGATTGATATAATAACTTAGTAGTTCAACTTGTATTCCCCCCCATAAAAGCATCTAAAATCATTTCAAAGGTTGATTAAGGGGTATGAACTCAGCTGAAGTGAGTAACTCGAAAGAAAGATTGATATAGGATCGTCGGGTGTCGAATGAAGTCGTGAGCACAAACGGATCCTAGTTTAACATGTAATAACACATATATGAATACACTTAGGGTATATAACCACTAATAGACACATGGACACACCTTAGGGACATGAAAACACTTAGAATTAAGTGTTATAAACACCTATTGAGGTCCTTAAATGAGTGTAGGGCCTTAGATTTGAGTGTAAGGCCACCAAATTCGACTTTTATGTGTGTGCGGCCAGGTGTACGGCCAGGGTGTGTGGCCAGGCCTGTGTGCGGTCAGGTGTGTGCGGCCATGGTGTGTGCGGTCACACACTCCTAGCAAAAATGGTCCAAAACGAGATTCCAAGGTCATATCTTGCATCCTCTAAGTATCTTAGATCATGTGCTAGAATACTACTTGTGTTTGAGGCCTTAAAGCACCAAAATAAGGGGTGTACGGCCACATGAAGGTGTGCGGCCGCACACTCCTTTCAGATCGAATTCTGTACTTTTAACAAGGCTCAAATATAGCTAAACACATGCAGGAGTACGGTACTTACAATGTAGAAGCCTATATGGGTGTTTGGAGCCCAAGAACTTAGTAGGTGTTCTTGGTGTTCTTGGTGAAGTTGAAGAACACTTGAAGATCTACTAAAATAGAGTGATTTCATGGATCAAACTCGAGGAAAAGGCTTTCTAATGTGTTGTATCAATGATCTAAGGATGTTTACTTACTTGTCTTGACGATTGGAGAGGAAAACTTGAAGGATTCTTGAGAGGATTTCGACTTCTAGGCTTGAGAGAGTGAGAAAAGGGTGCAAGGTTGGCTAAGTGTTCAATATATAGGGTTGAGTGTGAGGCTGGAGGGTGAGTGCAGCTGGGTGTGCTGCTGGCTGGCCGCACACGCGGGTGTGCGGCCGCACACACCTTCTTTGGTGTGTTTGGCCCGATTTTGTGATGCTACACACTTTCTAACCCTTCTTAAGGCTCATATCTAGATTATGCTAAGCCTAGAACACTCATATAGACCCACAATTTCGTTCAAAGATAGCAGAGCGAAGGCTGACACTCGGCTGAGTTGAATAGCTGAACTTTACAAGACAAGGATTTTCAGGTTGTCACACATGTGGGGTAGCCCATGGCATTCCTAGGTAAATACCAAGTGGGGTAGCCCATGGCACTATGGTATTAGACCCAGGGGGAGCCCACGGCATCCTTACAGGTTTATGTTTACATTATGTGTAGATATTTCTGTGATATGTGACATGTTATATGATTATGTATGTTATTGCATGGAAGACCCCGGGGGGAGCCCGTGGCAATTGGATGTAAGACCATGTGGGGTATCCCATGGCATTCCTAGGTGAAGACCATGTGGGGTAGCCCATGGCACGTTGGATGTAAGACCATGTGGGGTAGCCCATTGCATTCCTAGGTTTATGTATGCATGGCTTATGTGATATAGGTAGCTTCTATAGCTATCAGGATATGTGTTATGTGGATTGTGTGTTTGGTATGCTCTGGAAAACTCACTAAGCTTCATGCTTACAGGTTTGTTGATGGTTTCAGGTATCCTCGTTTTAGAAAGGAAGGGCTCGGATTGATCGCAGTGCACACACCTATGATTTCCGCAATGATTGATTTTGGGATAAACTCTGATAGATGATTTACTTAACTATGATTTGGAATGTTGGTATTAATGTTTTAGTTATATTAAAGATGAAATTTTTACCCTTGATTTTTGGGTCGTTACAGAGTCCCCCCAATGGACTCGGCGAGTTCATTGAACAGTGAGCAGAAAATCGACTTTTTCAACAAGTGGCATCAAGTATAATTGAAAACAAGCATAGTCTCTGATACCACTGTTGGGTTTTGAGCATTCTAACACTCCTATGGTGTGCATGCAACCCTATAAACCTTGGATCTATGTTTTCTCTATTATACATGCAAACTTTCAATTTTCCAAGGTTTCATCCTAACTAGCATATCATGGGGTATATGTAATACAAAATTCTAGTAGAATGACATACCTTTCTTGTAGCTTTGATTCCATAAGACTTTGTGAGCCTAGCACCCTAAAGGTGATGCCTTAAATGCTTCACACAACACCACCAACAATTGGAATAACTTGAGAGAAGATTACATTGCACCAAAATCGGCTAGCCCTCACTTATGTATCTTAAGTGCCAATTTTGCTAGTATGAGGCTTCTTTATATAGTGTGCACATTAGGGTTACACCATGTAACTCATGACTTTCCATATTCCTCATGATCCATGGGTCACTACATGGGTTTAGCCCAACATGAAGAACTATGGATCATAAGCCCACTATATAAGAATGAATGAATTACCAAATCAATCCCCATTTATTTAATTAGTCTCTTTTGATCACAAAATTAATTCCAAACTAATTCTTGATCAATACTAATTAAATAATATGATTTCATATTAATATATTAGAACTTATAATATATTAATAAATCATAAGTATCTTCTTCTCACAAATGTCTATCCAAATTGTTCCGATGTCATGCAACCCAAATGGACCATGCTAAATCGGGTCAAGTACATACCAAATATAGTTATGAACTTAGACACCTTATCCAACAAACGTAGCCATCACATTTCTCCATAAATAATAGCAATGTTGATATTGAAGTATTTTTTGGCGTTAATGAGTTAAACTCTTCATGTCAACAATTTGTTTGACCTTTTTAGAATATAAGAGTTTTGTGTATAAAGTCAGACATCATACAGGTTTATGTTCATTGGTTTCATTAGAATATATTATTATTGTAAGAAAAAAACGTGCATAGATACAAAAGGGAAAGATGAAAAAAACAATAATGCCAATTTAGTTAGAAGATCAGACTGAAAAAACAATCTTAATACCACAAAAAGCTGAAAGCAAATATCACAACTCCATATAGCAATCACACATATATTCTATTATTATTATCTCTTTTAGTTCTGCTCTTCTGCATATCCCAATTCTCTCTCCTCTTGTGCAACAACCATTAACTCATCAAAGTTTGATGTCTTCGCCAATACTATTTCAATCTGAACATACAGTTTTCAAAACAATCATTATCAACAAAATAATCAAATCACTAGAAATTTTACATTAATGAATGTCTGAAAAACGCAAAGTCTCCAGAGGATGTTTGTTCTCATATTGAGAGAATATTTCTTGGTGAAGTTGAAGCTGCTGAGGAACTTACCAAAGTTATAGAGCCTGGTACGCCTTTTAAATATTTGTTTTGCTTATGATGAATTGTTCGTATATTGGCATATTGTCCTTTATTTTTTTTCTCTCCTCCAGTAAATGTTGGGATGCCAGATGCAATGAAAATAAACCTATTGCCTAAGGTCATATAAACCAAAATCCTTTCTTAAACTGTAGAAGCTTAGCAGCATCAACCTATTATGTTACATGAACGTAATCATCACATTTCTCCATAAATAATATAAATGTATCAATTTTTAGGTTATTATGTTAGTTGGTATCAAATACACAGTTGGCATTGCATTTCTCAATACGATTTTAGAAATACATCATACTTGAGGTTAAAATGTAGAGAAATTGATCTAGAAAGTAAAAATTTATGTCTTTTTGTTGAAAAAGAGTCTGTAACTTCAAGCACAATTTCATTTTCATCATTTGCAGTACATATTACATTTTTATCAAGATTAGTTCTTTTCATTTTATTTATTGTTTTTTCCATTTAGGTCCTGTAAGAAATCCTTTAAATTTGTAGGAAGAAGATTGGGATACAACTTTTAGAACAAATGTAACAGGATCTTGGTTGGTGTCAAAGTATGTTGGTCTACAAATGGTTGCTTTTAATCAAGGAGGATCCATAATCAACATCTCTTCTACTGTTGGTCTTACACGTGGTCGTCTACCTGGTGCTCTTGCGTATGCTTCTTCCAAATCTGCCCTTAACACCATGACAAAGGAAACCACAAATCCTTACCTCAACCAACTCCTATCAAATGTCTATATTAATAAGTACTTACCAGAATCTTGATACACAGGTAATGGCAATGGAATTGGGAAGCCATAAAATAAGGGTAAACTCGATATCTCGAGGGATTTTGAAATCCGAGATTACAGAGCAACTTCTGCAAAAGAATGGCTGAAAAATGTGGTTTCAAAAACAATGCCATTGAGAGAATTGGGTGTTACTGACCTAGGTTTGACTTCCTTGTTCAAGTATTTAATTCATGCTTCCTGAGATTATGTGACAGGTAACGTACTCATTGTTGATTCAGGATACACCTTACCAGGTTTTCCTATTTATTCATCACTTTAAACATATATATATATATATATATATATATATATATATATATATATATATATATATATATATATATATTAAGATATTACTTTTCATAATTTAATCTACTCTAATCAAAATCTATTTCAAAGGAACATGTAATTACATGTGATTCACATCTAAATCACATGTTATTCACATATGAGTCACATGTAATTCACATGTAAATCACAAGTGAATAACATATGAATTACATGAAAATCACATGTAATTCACATATGAATTACATGTGATTCACATGTAAATCACATGTAATTCACATATGAATCACATGTAATTCACATGTAAATCACAAGTGAATCACATATGAATTACATGTGATTCACATGTAAATCACATGTAATTCACATATGAATCACATGTAATTCCCATGTAAATCACAAGTGAATCACATATGAATTACTGTGATTCACATGTAATTCACATATGAATCACATGTAATTCACATATGAATCACATGTAATTCCCATGTAAATCAGAAGTGAATCACATATGAATTACTATGATTCACATGTAAATCACATGTAATTCACATATGAATCACATACATTTGACATGTAAATCACATATGAAATACATGTGATTCACATGTAAATCACATGTAATTCACATATGAATCACATGTAATTCACATGTAAATCACGAGTGAATCACATATGAATTACATGTAATTCACATATTAATCACATGTAATTCACATGTAAATCAGAAGTGAATCACATATCAATTACATATGATTCAAATGTAAATCACAAGTGAATCAGATATCAATTGCGTCTATATGCACACATGCATTTTGTTTGTGTGTTCTTCGTCAATTATTTTTTAAAACTTTCTTGTCAATTTCACATTTGAATCTTAAAATATACAATCACATGTGAATATCACATTATATAATCACATGTGAATTTTACATGATATATATATACATGTGCATTTTTGTGAGTGCTCTTGCATTTATCAATTTTTTTTTAATTTATTGTAGATTTTGAAAAATTTGTGGAAAACGTTGAAGAGGTGAAAAGTGATAAATTGAATAAAATATGGAAATTTTAATATGAAGAAATGACAACACTGTGAATCTTTGTAGCATTTTTTATTTTTTATATTTTATTTTGTATCAAACAAAATTCTCGTTTTATTATGTTTATAGATTGTTTAATAAAAATGAGTTTTTTTATGATTTATTTACGAACAATATAGTATATGAAATATGCATATATGCATTTGAAAAAATATGCATATATGCATCTAAAACGTTGATGTTTTTTGTTAAAAAAATTAGAGTTTTTTTTTTTTAAATACTCTAGTTTTTTTTTTTAATTTACTGATTTTTAAATATTTACTTTTTAAAAAAATACAGTTTATTAAAAAAATTGCAGCTTTTAAAAAAAATCATTTTTTTTAAATTCATGTTTTCTGAAAAAGTAAAATATCTCCATTTTTTTTTAAAAAAAATTAAAATTTATTTAAAAAAATTCCGAAATTTGATTTATGATGTTATTTTTTAGAACATATTATTAATATTACCAATAACAAAAAGTAAATTAAACATTAAATAAGATCGGTAAAATTTCGATCATACCCTTAATTAGTTAATTTTGATCTAACGTTCCATCTTTAGTTTTCGGGTTCTCGGTAAACTATGAGTTCTCAACCGATCCCACCCCTATATATATATATATATATATATATATATATATATATATATATATATATATATATATATATATATTTATTATAGTGAAATTTTTATAAAAGATTGTTAGGCTGTGTTTGGCGTCACAGTTAGCTGATAAGCTAGCTTATTTTTCGAACTTTTTTATGTTGTCGTGTTTGGCAGATCAAAAAATAGCGTATAAGCTAGCTTTTTAAAAAAACTACTTAGACTAGCTTTTTAGGAGTTTTTTAAAAAAAATTTCCAAATATACCCCTTAATTAAATATAGAAACAAATACTCTTAAATGTCATTTTATGTAATTTTATATATTTCAGCTACCTTTTCAGCTAGTTTTACCAAACGTTATTTTTAGCAGCTAGCTTTTCAGCTATCAACTACCTTTTTATTTAACAGCTAACTTTTTCAACTAGTACGCCAAACATAGAATATGAGTTCACATTGGCCATGGTAAAAATATTTCCAAAATAAATTGGTTTAAGTAGAAAAATATGTAATATAATACCTTTTAAACCATAAATATAATATAATAGCTTTTGTATAGTTAGCTAGAATTAATAATGGATACACAGGTTCTTAATAAATAATTAAAAGCATACTCTAAATTTACGAATTCAGGAAAATTAAACATAACTCCACGAGTCCAGTAATTGTATTTTTCTGTAAATAAACGACAATGCCACCGAAAATAAACTATATATAATATTATTTTAATTAAGGCAAGTAGTTGATCTTCTATAACTAACATTTTTTGGGATCATTTATTTATCGTATATACATTTCTATTATATATGACCGCGAAACATTTAATAATACGAAACCGTTATCTTTCTAAAAATTAAGATGCTTTTAAAATCCTTATTCAATATTACCATCCTATATTGAATTATTTGTTTTTAGAAAAAGCTAAAAAAATATTGTTTGTCAGTAAAAGCTTTAAATTTATATATAAAATGAATAAACTCAAATGAGAAAGTTAGTTTTCGAAAGCTTTGGATCTTTTTACTTTTGAATTTGATTTAATTTTACATATTTAAATCCTAGTGATTATTTTTTCCAAAATAAATAAAAGATAGAACGTCTTTCTTTATCTATAGATTCCAGCAACCAGTAACAAAGTTTTCGTTATATATTCCATTATAGTTTTAACGTTGACTAATATTAAACAGCACATATAGAGTAAATGTTAACTCCTATTATACCGGATTAAAATATCTCTCTCTCTCTCTCTCTATATATATATATATATATATATATATATATATATATATATATATATATATATATATATATATATATATATATATATATATATATATATATATATATATATATATAAAGATCAAATAAGAATGAAAAATTAGGTAGCAAGATAAGAAACTTTTTATATATACATATTTTTTTAACAAACAAACAAAAAGAGCTTCATTAGATAATTCAAAAGTAAAATGATTCATAAAAAAAATTGTCAAAGAAACACGTGCATTATTCATTTTTAAGTAATATATATATATATATATATATATATATATATATATATATATATATATTCAGCTGTTTAAAGTGATTATTGTATTATTGTATGCATAAATGTGGGTCAATCAAAAATCAAAAAATAAATAAATAATCAAAAAAAATAAATAAGGGTAATTAGTAATTTGATAAATAATTTTCTACAAATACAATCCTATAATTATGTTAATTACTTTGACCTACCTTTATCCCTTTTTAAAACAATCAACAATACTGTATTTTATCCCATTCGATCCTCCCTAACCCTAGCTCCAAAACAGAAGATCGCCACCACCATCATTTGTTTCTGTCGCCGATCTCCACCCACCATACGCTGTTATGGCTGTCGGTAATCCGGAGCTACAGCCTTTATCTAATCGCGAGTTGAGGAACAACATTTAAATAGAAGTCTCTGGGTTCGAGAGTGACGCTACCCGCTCGATGAGCTTCAACCTTTATCTAATCGCATTCTCCTCCCTCTCGATGTTGCTAATCTGAGCTTCTCCTTCGAAATCCTCTACAATTTTTACTCATTTTCGGAGAAATTCTACATCTGTTCCTCATTGAGCGAGAATTTAGGGCTTTTTTTTGTCAATGAAAAGATGACAGTAACAGCTTCTGTTTCTTCTACTTGGATTCCCGAAGATGACCTGTTGCTTAAGAATTCAATCTAGGTTCGATTATGTGTTTTTTTATCTGTTGTTGTCTTTGATTGTAGGCCATTGCCTTTATCCATGTTTTTCAACTTCATTTTGGTGATTTTTTACCTGCATGATTTGCAACCGTAGATTATGTTATTGTTCGATATTTTTATGATGTTTGGGTTGATTGTTTGACAGAAATCAAAGAAATTTAGGATGTGTTTAGGTTTATTTTCTAATTCTTTCAAGGTGTAATATTGTTGGTGAATTGGAAATTTGTTCTGATTGTCTTATTTTTACACGACATTGAAAGTTGTTTTGATGCACACCAAGCCTTCGCTAAAATGCTTCAATTGAATGATATTTCTTCATTTATAGTATTCTATCGGAAAAGAATGTTTTTTTTTATGATAATCATGAATATGTTCTGTTAGAATTCCCCGAATTAATATAATTATTGTTAAATGAATTCCAATTCTATCAGAATGGAATCACGAATTACAATTATGTTGGAATGGAATATTGATATTTTCTCACTAATTTATTCATTGAATTGGTTTCCACAGAAGCTGATGCTTGAAAAACGGACCACGAAATTTGAACGACGCCTCTTAGCAACATTATTCTTTTACAATGTATTAGTGTATATGTTTTGATTTTGATGTTTTAAAATGTATTAGTGTATTCTATAAGAATTAATGTAATTTTTGTTTTAATTCTTCAATTGATGGTTCGATAATTTTGTTATTCTACAAGAAATTTTTAAAGTCATGATCAAGAAATATGTTCAAGAATATTTTAATTATTTTATGGTTCAAGAATATTTTTATTTTTGAACATACTCAAACATATTCTGTCATAATGTCTTAATTAAAAACCTAATAATTCGTATAATCAAATTTTTAAAATTAATAGAATCTATGATCGCTTAGAATATGCAAATTTCATTTATTAAATATATATTAATTGACTAAAATACCTTCTAGTTAAATTAGATGGTATTTTTCAATTATATTTAATTCAATAATATGTATTAATCACTTTCTTAAAATAAGTAAAATGATTGGCCCACATTTATGCATACAATAACACAACAATTACTTTGAATATAATAACATAAGCATATATATATATATATATATATATATATATATATATATATATATATATATATATATATATATATATATATATATATATATATAAAAGATACGTTCTAAATTGAGGGTTGAAAAGTGATCTTATTTATCTTAAAAAAAGTAAGCGATCTCATTTAAACTTTATATATATATATATATATATATATATATATAAATGAGATTAGTAACTATTTTAGAATAAATATGATCACTTTTTCAAATCTTATTTGAGAACTTATATTTTATCCGTAAAATTCGCCTCATACACACATTTTTCGTAAAAAAAAATCTATTTTTTTAATGTTTTTTCAACGTATCTCCTTTTATACTAACATTTTAAACAATTAAGATATTTAAAAAAGTAGGAAAAGTATAACGCCCCGATTCTCAGATATTAATTTTATAGCTTTAATTTTCATATTGCAAAGTCTACTCGAGGAGTTGGATGCCCTGACTCGTCGAGCAGAAGCGGGTTGGGCCATGTGTATAAGTGACCTACTCGCCGAGTCCAAGAATGGACTTGACGAGTAGGAGCTGGGGCATGAAACCCTAATTTTCGGGGTTTTGCACCCTATTAAAAGAATCATAAGCCTCCTTCAGCCTCTTTATAGTCCCTTGAGAGCTCAGCAAAACCCTAATACGTGTGTGTGTGCTCCATTGTGTGTTTTAAGCTTTGGAAGAGGATTCTTGGTCAGAAGAGCTTGGAGATCAAGTGACTAGAAGCAAGGAACTTGTGGGGATCTGATATCTACCTCAGTTGGCATCTAGTAGAAGGTATCAAGTCGTTACCTTGACCTCATTTCATTCTAGATCTCATTTGGTTAAAGATTAGGGCTTTTCTAGCATAATAAGAAGACATTCATGGGTATAAGCTAAGATCTAAAGTTGTAACTTCAGATTTAGACTCTCCTTGGTCTCTAAGTCCATAAACGTTTCAGCTTTGGCAAGTATGAACCTCTCCTCAAGTGTAAAACTCCATTACAAGATTGGTTTTGTCATTATAAGACTTTAGAGCCTTGCATGCGTGTAAAGTTTGCGACTTTACGTGATAAACATGCCTTGGGAAGCTGGATCTGCAATATGGAACCTTAAGATGGATTAATAAGCATATGTACGGATATGGACTAAAGGGACTCGGTGAGTTGCATGGTCAACTCGGCGAGTCCGATGAAGATTGTCGTGGACTCGATGAGTCAACTAGGGTTTTCCCGACTTTTGGACACGTATAGACTCGACGAGTTGGTCGGAAACTCAGCGAGTCGGTGAGGGTTTTATGACCTTCTGAACTCTTGAACTCGACGAGTTGCTAGTTGCACTCGATGAGTTGGGTCAACATGGACCGTTGACTTTGACGTGGACCAAGGGTTGACCAGTTTGACCTCTGGGGGTATTTTGGTAATTTGAGAATTTATGGAAGTAAGTCATCAGTGGATGTAGGTGTTGGATTTGGAGTTGCATTTGGTTGAGTTGACTTTATCGATTCGAGCTACTTGAGAGGTGAGTTCTCCTCACTATATCAATAGGGTCTACGGCACCAATGTCGGCCCTTTATAATTTACATCCTAGATTGAGGATGGTTGCTATGCTAGTAATATGTTAGATTGATATCCTCGTTGTAGGATGGTCGCTATGTTAGAGATCGGTTAGATCGGTATCCTGGTTATAGGATGGTTGCCATGTTAGTGATCTGTTAGATATGTATGACTATCTGTTATTGCATGCTAGCGTATGATATTTATGTGCACATGTTTATTGGTTTGGGGAAAGGGTTGAGGCAGGTCCTGCTGTGTGCAGTAGGCCAAGACACCCTCGGTGGACCGGGTAGACTGCAGGCCCGGGCCGGGCAAATCTAGTCAGGCTGAAGGCCCAACGAGCAGTCCGAATAGGCTGAAGGCCCCGATGAGGGCGGTCCAGACGTGCCGAGGGTTCGGAGAGCGGTCCAGATAGATTGAGGGCGGGGATTCGGTCCAGTCAGACTGATGGCTCATTATGCATGTTGTTTGTCTATATGTTATCGATATGTTTATGACGTTGGTATTTTGGGGGTAACTCACTCAGCCTTCGAGCTTACATTTATCGATTATTGTTTCAGGTACTTCTGATGATCACGGGAAGGCGAAGGAATGATCGTACCGCTCCTCAGTCTTTATAATTTTATGTTTTGATTCTTTGATACTCTAATAATATAGTATTTTGAAAACAAGTTTTGTAATAATCATGGGTTTTGAAATGTTTTAGAAAGTTTAAATTTGGCATGATTTTTATGGATGTTACAAGTTGGTATCAGAGCCTTGGTTTGAGTGAATTGGATGAACACTCGCGCGTCTCCAGTCTCAAACTGAGGACAAGATTTTAAAACGATTTTCTTAAAATGTTTTCAAAATAATAAAGGAGGATGCAAGTGTACGATCAACCGGAGCTCGCGGATAGACCCCAAAATACCTTACGGATTATTTGATTTTGTGATATGTTAGAACAACATGCTAGTACTAGGCTAGGGAAATTCAGGAATTTCATGATAGAATTTCCTGATTATATGATGCATGATAGCCTAGGGTTTTTCCTTATATGAAATTGACATCATTACTGTAGTTGCTTAGTGTATGTAACACGGCCGTACGTAATTAAGATCTTATAGCCTGAGAATGTTTGGTTGGGCCTTATTTCATGTTCTTATTTGATGAAGGGCTTAGGGTAGGATCAGGTATTCGAATGTCTATAGGGTCCAACGTTATGTGTGGTTAGCATACACGAGTGCTGCAGGGTTGGTGGAAGTTTCATGGATGGGTAGGTTGTTTGGGATGAGTCCGACAATTATGAGATATTTACCCTTCCTCCAGGAGTGAGGACTGAGCGCATGTCATGCTTATGTATAGTTTTAGGGCATTGTGATGATACTTGAGACAAATATGGGTACGTGTGGAAGGTAGTACGGGCCCGTACTACTGAAAGCACATGACCGATATGCGTAGCAAGGAAGTCACAACCACTAGGGTTTTTATTGGGAGTTGGTTCCCGGATTGTTATGTGAAATATCTGATATCTTTTTGGTATCTTTTCAGCATGGTGGTTACACGACGATTCATGACTGGATCCGGGTTAGGATCAGGAGAGGGAGAGGGCGGACAGGAGGCACCGACAGCGCCCGAGACTATCGGCCAGATGAGATGGATGACAGCATTCGGGAGATCCTGCATGATGAGGTTGTCGGAGATGTTCGGGTCTATCAAGACCGCTATGGTGGAGTATTTCGATGATCGCTATGCATCCCTCATGGAGGCGGCTACCGCGACATCTACAGCGGCTGTATCGGCGGCAGGGTTGGGAGTCGGTCGGGCTTTTCAGTATCGGGACTTCGACAACACAAAGCCCCATACTTTTGATGGGACTCAGGACCCCATCAAATCCATGAGGTGGTTGTCTCATGTGGAAGAATGTTTCTTCACGTGCTTATGTCCTACTGACCAGAAGATCAGATGTGCCTTGAACTTGCTGAGGTCCGGGGCAAAGGACTGGTGGAGATTGATGACTGGGTCGTATTCGGACGAGCAGAGAGCTGCTGTTACTTGGGTGTGGTTCAGGGATGTGTTTCGCGCTCGCTACATTCCTCGAGTCGAGCAGGAACGGTTAGCTCAGGAGTTTCTAGAGTTGAGACAGGATCGGGAGACGGTGACGGAGATCACCCGTATGTTCACCGAGAGGGCGATGTTCTGCCTAGAGTTTGCTTCTGAGCAAGCTCAGATGACTCGTTATCTGAGCATGCTCAAGATGGATATTCGACAGTTTGTGGCGACCCAACGTTGTGATACGCTTTTGGATTTACAGGAGGCCGCCAAGTGGCGGGAGCTTGAGATCGAGTTACAGCTGACAGAGCAGGGTCGGGCCCCGACATAGACGTAACCGACGCCAAAGCGGTCTAAGACCACTGATTCTAGGTCAGGGGGACATCAGGGCCGCACTTGTGGCTAGTGCAGGAAGGGACACTCGGGGGTTTGTAGGTCTGGTAACAGATGCCGCAAATGCGGACAGGAGGGGCAGTTTGCGATGGATTGTCGACAGACGGCCCCGGTTCAGGATATGAGGATCTGCTACCACTGTCATCAGGTTGTTCACGTGAAGACCAACTGTCCACAGCTCGCAGCCAGGCCGGCGCATGCTCCAGAGCCGTCTACATTGAGGATTACTAACGGGATTCAGGGTCGAGCAGTGCCCCCGAGGGCCCAGGGGCGCGCTTTCCTGCTTACAGCAGAGGAGGCCAGAGCAGCACCGGATGTGGTTGCTGGTATGTTTCTATCCCTTATCTTATTTATTATATCTGTTTTATGCTTATATGTTGTACATGTGATTAGGTACGTTTTTAGTGAACAACTTACCTGCTCTAGTATTATTTGACTCAGGGGCGAGTCGGTTATTTGTTTCTGAAACTTTTAGTAGAAAGTTCGGGTGGCCAGTCGGAGAGTTAGAGTGTCCGTTGCGAGTCTCCATCGCCAACAAACACGGGATTTCTGCTTCTTCGGTCTATCAAGGTTGCATATTAGAGATTTTCGGAGTATCTTTTCCGATAGACCTGATTCTGATTCCCATGAGGGATGTATGTGTGGTCGTGGGTATGGACTGGCCTAGTCGATTTGGTGTCATGATCGACTGCGAGGGTCAAGGAGTTGTAGTTCGAACCCCAAGTGGGGGAGAACTGATTATTTATGGCAAGGGCACCAGGTTGGGATCAGGGTTTTGTTCAGCTGCCAGGGCTCGACAGTACCTTCAGCACGGATGTGCGGGTTATCTAGCGTACGTAATAGGTATGCTGGCCAAAGATCAGGTTTCAGTTACAGAGGTTCCGGTGGTCAGGGAGTTTGCTGATGTGTTCCCAGAGGAGTTACCCGGAGTACCTCCGGAGAGGCATGTTAAGTTTAGGATCGACCTAGTGCCAGGTGCGGCCCCTATCATCAAGGCGTCGTACCGGTTGGCACGACCAGAGATGCAGGAGTTGTCATCACAGCTGTAGGAGCTGCTGGGAAAGCAGTTCATTCGTCCGAGCAGTTCCCCATGGGGAGCACCGATACTATTCGTCAGGAAGAAGGATGGTTCGCACCGGATGTGCATTGATTATCGGGAGTTGAACAAGTTAACGGTGAAAAACCATTATCCACTCCCGAGGATAGATGATCTTTTCGATCAATTGCAGGGTGAGTCTTGGTTTTCCAAGATAGACTTGAGGTCTGGGTATCATCAGGTCAGGGTCAGAGAGGAGGACGTGGAGAAGACCGCGTTCCGAACTCGTTATGGACATTACGAGTTCGTGGTGATGCCGTTTGGGCTCACCAATGCCCCAACAGTATTCATGGACCTGATGAATCGGGTCTGCAGACCGATGCTCGATCGCTCGGCCATAGTGTTTATCGACGATATCTTGGTGTATTCCAAGACCCGAGAGCAGCATGCGGAGCATCTGCGGGAGTTATTGGGAGTTCTGAGGCGAGAACGGCTTTATGCCAAGTTCTCAAAATGCGAGTTTTGGTTACGAGAGGTCCAGTTCCTGGGACACCTCGTTAACCAGGAAGGGGATTTTAGTCGATCCGGCCAAAATCGAGGCAGTGATGCTGTGGGAGGTTCCGAAATCTCCCTCAGACATCAGGAGCTTTTTAGGATTAGCAGGGTACTACCGGAGATTCATACATGATTTCTCTAAGATTTCAGTACCTCTCACTCGTCTGACGAGGAAGGGGGTGGATTTCCGGTGGGGCCCCGAGCAGCAGAGGACATTTGAGACCCTCAGACAGCGACTATTCGAGGCTCCAGTCTTGACTTTTCCGGAGGGAGTCGAGGATTTTGTGCTGTTCTGTGATGCGTCTATCACGGGACTAGGAGCGGTCCTTATACAGAGGGGACGGGTGATAGCTTATGCATCGCGGCAGTTGAAGCCACAGGAGACGACATATATGTTGGATTAGTGTCTAAGCCCATAACTATTTTGGTATGTACTTGACCCGATTGCGAGCATGGTCCTTTTGGGTTGCCTTCACCAAAGCAACTTGATAGGATGATTTATGGAGAAAGAGACTAATTATGATTTATTAAGATATTATATGAATAATATATTAAGAGAGAAATCATATTATTTAATTAATAATAGTCAAGAATTAATTTTGTGGCTGAAAGACATTAATTAAATAAAGGGGACTAGAACTGTCAATTGTGTGATAGTTGGATATTGGGCTAATGGACTCCATAGAGGATGGAGTAGACGAAATATATGGGGAAACCCATTAGAATTCGTCCAAGGCCTCTAAAGGAGGAGTCCATGGGCTGCTTAGGGCCTAAGCAGTCAAATTAGGGTTTCCTTGTTAGATAACCCTAATAGCCTCACTATTTAAGGACCCCTAGGGCACCAAAAACGTGGCTAACTGATTCATTAGGTTTTCTAGACGTTTTTGGTATCCTCTCTCTCCTCCTTCTTCATCCTTATTTCTTATGGTGTTTGTGACTCCATTAGAGGTGTGACACTTGTGACAACCCGGAAATTTTTTGGTTTTAGACCAGTTTTTGCTATCTTCTAGCACTGTTTAGAGTCAATTAGAGTGTTTAAAACCTAGTATAACCAAGGTATGAGTCGTGGGATGAGTATTCTGAGTGTAACACCTTGAAAAGGAGCCAAACACACCAACACAAGGTGTGTGTGGCCGCACACCCGAGTGTGCGGCCACACACCCATCCCAGCCGCACACTCCCACCTATATATTCAACACTTAGTCATTTTGAACACTTTTTCCACTTCTTCAAGGCTAGAGCTCTTTTTCTCTCAAGTATCATCCAACTTTTCTCTTCAATCTTCAATCGAGTAAGTGATTCATCCTTTGATTAGCTAATACATGACCTTAACTAGCCTTTCCCTTTGAATTGATCCATGAAAACACCTATTTGGTGTTAGATCTCCAAGAACACCAAGAACACCAAGAACACACACTACTTTTGGGGCTTTAACTACACTTTTAAGCCTCTAAATCGGGTATACCCTTGCAATAGCTTGTTATAAGCTAAGGACCCTTGAATTTATGCATGAAAAACGCCATTTCATATGATCTTCAAGTGTGTATGACCACACACACCATGTGTAGTCACACACACCATGTGTAGCCACACACACACTCTAGCCGCACACTTTGGCCGCACACTCCCTGACCGCACACACCTGGCCCTACACCCATTTCAGAAGGCTTTTGATGCTTCTAACACTTTAATCTAAGTGTTTTCTAAGTCCTAGGGTGTTTTCCTTTGATGATTAGTGGTATATAGACTAATTATATTTATATATATGCCATTATATGCTCATTAGGGTCCGTTGTGTTCAAGTCTTCACTTGACACTTAGCATCCTATACCATCCGTTCATCCAAACCACTCACTACAGGTGAGTTCATACCCCGAAATGAATCTTTTAACTGTTTTAAATGGTTTAAGGGGGGGAATACAAGTTGAACACAATGATAATTGTGTAAATGTTAGTTATAAACATCTTTCAAAATGTTACTTATGTCATTTATAAGTTGTCAAAACATTTCAAAAACTCTTTTAAAGTTATGTTACTTTATAGTTATACAAAACTCTGCTTTTAAAGTACAAGCATAACTTAGTAGATAAATGAGTCTTTTCAATAACAGTCCAAGTAGAACATTAGTAAACTATAATAGGTATAGTTTAGGAGAATGCTATTCATTACTTCTAGTACAATGAAGCACACAAAGAGTCAGTTCATACATGAGTCAAACACACGGTGAAGAGAAACAAACAATACCATACAGAGAGAACACACAATTATGAGAAACAAACAGAACGTACAATATACAGTACAAAACAAACAAGTTAGTTTGCTATAGCATGAGAACACACACATGATCTAATTATACCAATTCATCACTGTTTGAAGACATCTGAAAGATGTTTATAACGATTAGCATCCCTTGTTGCATGTTTGAAGGGCCCACACACATCCGTGTGTATAAGATCCAACAAACCTTCACCCCTCTCACAAGAACCTATGAAGGGTGACTTTGTCATTTTTCCAAGTAAGCATGATTCGCAACTATCATCTGACTTTAGGTCAAATGACTCCAATACTCCATCCTTTTGGAGTTGGCCTATGCGTTTCTTGCTTATATGTCCAAGACGACAATGCTATAATGATGCTTTATCCAAGTTATTATCATTAACAAAATCAATACACAATACATTATTTCCTAAGTTATCAACCACAGATACAGTTTCATACACACCATCACAAGGTAATGCTTTAAAATAAAGAACATTATTAAAGAAATCATTAATCGAACCAACTTCATTATCAAATGAAAAGGTGAAACCTTGTTTATACAATGCATGAAAGGAAATAATATTTCTTGCCATTTCTGGCGAATAACAACATTTATTCAAATCTAAACTAAACCCACTACTTAGCGATAAAGTATAAACTCCAATCTTGGTGACAGGTAAAGCTTTCCTATTCCCCATGATTAAGTTTATTCTTCCATGCTCCACATTCTCACTTCTTCCTAGTCCCTGCAAATCAGAACAAATATGAATACCACAACCGGTATCAAGGACCCAAGAGTTAGAATGGGGTGAGTTATTAGATAAGATAGTGTAAATACCTGCATGGTTGGGTTTAACTTTCCCATCCTTCACATCTTGCTGGTACTTTGGGCAGTTCCGCTTCCAATGTGACTTTTCATGGCAATAGAAGCATTCAGCCTCTTTAGGGTCAGAAGAAGGAGTGACAAAACCTTTCTTGGTTCCACTTGAAGAAGAGCCATCAAGGGTCCTAGCCTTGGTACCCTTCGAAGAGCTCTTCCTCTTCTTCCCTCTACCTTTCCCGATTGCCAAAACCGGGGCGGAGTTTGGAGTAGGACTGTTAACAACCGACTTACCCTTAAGACCTGTTTCTGCGGTCTTGAGGAGTCCCTGAAGTTTTCTGAGTGTGACCTCTTCCTTATTCATGTGATATGTCATGCGGAAGTGATCATAGCACGATGGTAAGGAGTGCAAAATGATATCTATTGCAAGCTCCTCAGGGAAGTTCACATTAAGCTTCAGCAACCGATCCACACACCTTTGCATTTTCTGCATGTGGCTCGTGACGGATTCCCCGTCCTTCATCATGGTTGTTATGATAGAGCATATGATTTCATACCTCTCTTGTCGTGCACTTTGATGGTATCTTTCCATCAGATCTTGGTGCATTTCAAAAGGGTAGAAGTCCTCATAGGACTTTTGGAGTTCCGCTGTCATGGTGGTCAACATGATGCATGCCACTTTTGTAGCATCCCTTTCATGTGCCCGGAAGTTAGCGATCTCCTGGGGAGTTGCAGTGGTCTCATCAATCTCCTTAAGCTCCTTGTCAAGGACATATTCTTTGTTCTCGTAGCGGGTAATCATCCTGATGTTTCTGATCCATTCATTGAAGTTGGATCCATCAAAAGTGACTTTCCCACACAAGTTCATAAGGGTAAAGGAGCCATTAGGATTAGAGCCAGAAGCAACATTGTTTGAAGACATCTGAAAAAAGAGAACAAGATTAGTTTAGATATTAAGAGAGTCCTTAATAAAACACCCAAATGTAATATTAAGGCTAGGATCCAATCACAATATATTATAACTTAGAAGAGGTATGCCGTAATCCAAGCTATAACATATTTGAAAGGTAGGTGAATGACGATTCACCAATTTCCACCATGAAAAAACGAAATATAAATATTAGGTTTTTAATTGGTTCTTAGAAATTCCTAGATTCTTTTGAGATTCAATGAACTTTTCAAAGGCATGTTTCAATATCGAGTGTGCCCTCCAAGTTTTGTGACTGGGATACCGAGGATCACAAAACGAGGTGTGAAGTAACCATGCAAATCACTTGGTACCCTCAAGGTTTATCACTCAATCGATGTGCCGGTAAACCACACACGCTCCACCGATGCTATGGTAAACCTTAAGTCACCTTTTACCTACCTTGTTATGTCCAAGTTAGTGTGCTGGTTAACCACACACGCTCCACCAACGAATTAAACAAAGTGTAAAGTGTAATTTCATGGATTAGCACCTTATTCACATTTTCCTAAAGTAACTAAGATTGGGAATTTAATAAAAGCATTTAGTTACTTTATAATATTCATCATACTTTTAATGAGAATTTATAAGTCCTTGTCTTACCCGTTCGGCTAACGACCCTCCACCGATCAAGGAAGCGGTGGGTGAGAGTGGACACCCATTAAGTTGCCATTTTATAGGCAACAACCTTATACCCCCCTTATAGACCGGCTTCGTGAATGAGGCGTACTAGCGGTAAGTCGACTTGACGTTATACATATATATATATATATATTAGTAACTTATAATATTATAAAGTATAAGGGTTGAATTTTAACTTTTAAAATTCTAAGGGTTGGAACTAAAGTTTTAATCAAGACTTTACATGTTCCAAAACTTGAGGGCAAGTTTTGTAAACTTTCAAAACTTTTCATTTCTTACGAATTAATTGAGTAATAAAAATGAAGACTCTTCATTTTTATAACTCTTGTGTTCTTTTAATGGCTTTAATAAAAGTGAGACTTTTGGTTTTCCATAACTTGAGGACAAGTTATGGAGTCCATTAAAACACATTATGATCATGAATTAAACTACCATGAAGGTTACAAACAATTCCTATGATCATCTAATCTTCATAAGTTCAAGAACATGAATATGAACACTTTCAAGAATCAAAAATTACACTTAAAAAAACTTGTAATTTTAATAATTGCCATTGTAAATGGATTAGCATAAACATTACACCATCTAAAACAAGCTTTAAAACATCAAAACAGTTTAGGGTAATGTTTCTAGTCCATTTCCAGCAACAAATGTGCAAACTTTCATACGAGCAGAAAACAGAAAAACAAATTTTTTTTCCAAGCTGTTTGCACACAAAAAAAAACAACAAACGAACCACGCTCTGATACCACTGATGGGTTTTGAGCATTCTAACACTTCCTAAGTGTACACGCAACCCTAATAACCTTGGATCTATGTTTGTCTAATTATCATGCAAAGTTGAATTCCAAGGTTATATTCCTATCTAGCATACATGGGGAACAAATTTTAACTTGCATGAAAGATAGAATAACTTACCTTGTTGTTGCTTATGATCCTTGAAACCTTGTGAGCCTAGCACCCCAAGTGTGATGCCTCAAATGCTTCACACAACACCAAATGCTTTTGGAATGACTTTAGAGAGAATACACACTTCTAAAATCGGCCTAGCCCTCTTGTTTCTTATGTGTTGCCGATTTTGGTGGAGAATGAGTTTCTTATATAGTGTTGACACATCTAGGGTTACACCATGTAAACCCTAATGTGTCATGACTCTTCATTTCCATGACCCATGGGTTTGTAACTCCCATGGAGCATCCATGGAGCATCCTATGGGTGGAACCCAACTTGATAATCCATAGAGCCTCTTAGCCCACTATATAAGATATGGAAGACTTACATAATCTACCCATATATTTAATTAGTTATCTTTTGATCACTTAATTAATTCTAAATTAATTCTTGATCAAACTAATTAAATAATATTATTAATATATTAGAACTTATAATATATTAATAAACCATAAGTGTTATTTCTCTCATTTTAGTTTATCCAATTGCATGGTGCCATGCAACCCAAATGGACCATGCCGGGTCGAGTCAAGTACATACCAGAAATAGTTATGGACTTAGACACCTTATCCAACAACATTATAGCTTCAAGTCTTTTTTTGTTATTTGTGTATGAATTCTATGTTTTGTGTACACACACATTGTAAACACTTTCTTTGGAAATGAAATGGTTGTTCATTACTTCCTTACCATATACATATCTCGTGATACTAAACATGACGTCCTCCACCCCTGAACGATTCCGCCGTTCCGGTTTTGGGGTGTGACAGATTGGTATCAGAGCATTGTTTATATTGAACTAAGTATATCAACCGATAAAAGATATACAACTATAAATAGAATGGGGCTTAAGTGCTCTGGATAATGATATATTTTTAGAGTATAACTACAAGTTATAAAAATATACCTACTTGCTAATACATGTACTTAATAGAACTAGTGTCACGAGGAGAACAGAACTAAAGTATTTAAAGGTTGGGCACTGTCGTCAACCCGAACAGTTATGTAATCATAGCTAGGATCAATATAGCCTGATCAACTATATTCATTCGAGATGTGACCGGCATGTGTTTGGGAAGGATGTGGTGTTGCAACAGTGTTAAAACTTACGTGAACATCAGTCAAGAGAACGCCAGTACAAGTACATTTAGAGTTAGAATACTATAGGAGTACTCTATGATACGATAGCGCGATAACGAGTTTAGAACATACCAAGTACATTACGTTGAAATACTATAGGAGTATTTTAGTCCATATAAATAACTTATGTGATAACTTAAAAGACCCTTACGGATAGGTCTATAATCTTGCAATGTATATTCCTAAAGTTTTATGTATAATTAAGATCTTATAGACTTAGAATCTGTGGCCTACGCTTCGCTATGCATTCCTCTTAAGGGTGTAGTTTTCGAGTAGGACCACTTATTTGAAGGTCTATTTAATCTTCAACTATATACAAACTTGTATACATTGTACAAATATAGGAGGACTCCGTAAGGATCACCCCATAAAGTTACCTTAAAGCTCATATATTCTTTAGTCACTTTCATTCTCGCACGACAAGCCCACGTAAATGTAACCACTTCCTCATAGTAGACAACAGAAGAGTCCAGGAGGAACAAGAACAAGTTCATGAGAAGTTTTCAAAGAGGGATCATCCGAAGTAACCAAAACATCTTACACATCACACTATTAAATAATAATCTTGTTAAAAGAGCGAGTGGAAACACTGCTCACATTATATGTTAAGATTATTTTCTTACATGCAGCTGGTAACAGTTATTCAGGAAACATATATTCATTCGAGGATAGTTATTTCAAATTCATAGAGTTTATTAGGTATAGACTCTTTTATGAATTGTTTCTAGAACCCTGTGGAAGTCAGGACCCGATACATCCAAAACTAGGATAACCTGGTATTTTCAGCTTTCGGCTTGTGTCCATTGTTTTAGACTTATTCCATCTCATCTTTGTATTCTTTTAGCAAAGATGCCTCCTCGCAGACCTATCAGACGCACTACTCCGATAACTCCAACGCCGCCTCCTACGCAAATCGATATGGCAGCTATAAACGCTGTAGTGGTTGCGGCTGTGGCAACAGCCATGGCTCAATATCACTCCATCAATACCAGCGGAGGTGGAACACCTACTGATTCTACTCAGGGTGTGGTCCCCGTGCACTCGAGAGAGTTCTCTTACAAGGACTTCACCAAATGCCAGTCATTGTCCTTTAATGGGACTCAAGGAATCATTGCCCTGTTGCAATGGTTCGAGAAAACAGAGTCGATCTTCGAAATCTGTTTGTGCCCAGGAGCAAGCGAAGTGAAGTTTGCTGCCTGCACCTTTTCTGGAAAGGCCCTAACATGGTGGAACAGCCATGTTAAGTCACTGACTCTATCAGTGGCTAACTCATTAGGTTGGGAAAACCTAAAAGAGTTAATGCGGGAGGAATACTGCCCGTTAGGCGAAATTAAAAAACTAGAACGAGAGCTGTGGGATCTCACTATGGTCGGCTCAGACATAGTGACCTACACTAACCGGTTCAGCGAGCTAGCAGCTCTATGCCCCGGGATGGTTACCCCGGAGAGCAAGAAGATAGAAAGATACATTTGGGGTCTGACTGCTCCGACCCAAGGAAATGTGTTATCTTCTAACCCAACCACGTTCGATAGTGCTAAACGCCTGGCTGAGCGACTCATCGACCACGGAGTCCGCCATGGTGTAAAAGCACCTATTCCCGAGCCACCGAGGGAAGATGATTATAATCAGAAGTCGGGGAACAAGAGGAAGAAGAAGCGAACAACACAGGACACCCCGCAAGAACAACGAGCAAGTACTATGTACGCCGCTACAACGTCTACTGCTTCAGCACCTGCCAGTCGTTATGCTGGAACCCTCCCGAAGTGTGGAAAGTGCAACTTTCACCACACCGGAGTATGCCGGGAAATGCAGTGTCTGAACTGCCACAGAAAGGGACACACAGTCCGTTTCTGCAGGGCACCGGCTCAACCGATCTCCCAAGTCCCCGGAGCTGACGAAAACCAAGCCTGCTATGGCTGTGGTGAGGTTGGACATTTTCAGAGGGACTGCCCGATAGTAAAGAACTCAGGCGTGGATGGACGCATTCTAATGATCACCGCAGGAGAATCTACCCCGGAGTCGTCGACGAGTAGCGGTACGTTTTCGAAATAGTAATTACTTTTAAAATTAATTTATATTCATATAAGATTAAAATTTGGGGATAACACCTAAAAGTAATTATAATAACTCACATGTTGAAATAGGTCACAGTATTCAAGAGAACTAAAAGATCCGTTTAGAGAAGCTATTATGGCTTACCATATACATCAGGGTTGTGCACAACTAAGATGTTGCAGACTTAGAGTGAGTGACTCTGCTTAGGTCCCCATTCCTTAATTGGTTGAGAATTTGAGGCAGAGTTACTCAGTCGACTGCCTGGTTCATCTTACATATTCATAACTTGTATATGGCAGACGATTGTAGTGGTACCAAGGAGGATCATGATATAAAGTATCCCCACCAGTTATTAGAGCACTTTCGTTTGTATGTATGCGCACATAGCGATACGATACGTAGGAGTGTTAACTTCAAGAGAAAACAGGAAACACGGGAACATTTACAAAGAGTACATTCTCGAACATATTAGGAGTACAATATCGATCATACAAGGGATACATCGTCGTATAACAGGCGTTTCTTTCATTTGACCAAAACTTTGTTCAGTAAAGAGTCCGTTACTATCTTTCGTCATGAGTTGGCGTGGTCCTCACCATACTGAGTTCATATGTTTCTATCGCTTCGATCGGCAAGTTCTCAAAACTTTCGTCATTCGTATCGAAAGTCCGACCTAAACCTCAGTTTTATCTTTCGTATTCTAAACCCCCGAAGTACTCGTGCGAAGAGTACTTTGTCCTCCGAAGCCTTATCGTCAGATGTCCGCATACCGTCACGAAATACCACTCGTCCAGCAGACCAAGTTCGAACACAGAGGCTATGGACGAATACAGCCCACCTATCACTATTCAGTGTATACGCGAGGGTGGTATATGATTATGATTATGCAGATTTAGTATGTGTATTTCCGCCCTATCTCCTGTTCCTTGTTTGGTTGTGGACCTGGGACAGAGTCACACATCCGACCGTCTTACTAACCCTGATTATATACGACTTGTATACACGAGGTAATGATAGATGGACCCAGTACGAATCCTATCGGGAACACCAGGGCAAAGTTGCCAGGTCTACGAGTAGGTATTCTGCCAATCCGAGGAGCGCAACCCCAGTATACGGCTAATAAAGCTAATTTCGGGACGAAATTCCATCTAACGGGGGGATGATGTGACAACCCGGAAATTTTTTGGTTTTAGACCAGTTTTTGCTATCTTCTAACACTGTTTAGAGTCAATTAGAGTGTTTAAAACCTAGTATAACCAAGGTATGAGTCGTGGGATGAGTATTGTGAGTGTAAGACCTTGCAAATGAGCCGAACACACCAACACAAGGTGTGTGCGGCCGCACACCCGAGTGTACGGCCACACACCCATCCCAGCCGCACACTCCCACCTATATATTCAACACTTAGTCATTTTGAACACTTTTTCCACTTCTTCAAGGCTAGAGCTCTTTTTCTCTCAAGTATCATCCAACTTTTCTCTTCAATCTTCAATCGAGTAGGTGATTCATCCTTTGATTAGCTAATACATGACCTTAACTAGCCTTTCCCTTTGAATTGATCCATGAAAACACCTATTTGGTGTTAGATCTCCAAGAACACCAAGAACACACACTACTTTTGGGGCTTTTAACTACACTTTTAAGCCTCTAAATCGGGTATACCCTTGCAATAGCTTGTTATTAGCTAAGGACCCTTGAATTTATGCATGAAAAACGCCATTTCATATGATCTTCAAGTGTGTACGACTGCACACACCATGTGTAGCCGCACACACCATGTGTAGCCGCACACACACTCTGGCACACACTCTGGCGGCACACTCCCTGACCGCACACACCTGGCCGTACACCCACTTCAGAAGGCTTTTGATGCTTCTAACACTTTAATCTAAGTGTTTTCTAAGTCCTAGGGTGTTTTCCTTTCATGATTAGTGGTATATAGACTAATTATATTTATATATATTCCATTATATGCTCATTAGGGTCCGTTGTGTTCAAGTCTTCACTTGACACTTAGCATCCTATACCATTCGTTCATCCATACCACTCACTACAGGTGAGTTCATACCCCGAAATGAATCTTTTAACTGTTTTAAATGTTTTAAGGGGGGGAATACAAGTTGAACACAATGATAATTGTGTAAATGTTAGTTATAAACATCTTTCAAAATGTTAATTATGTCATTTATAAGTTGTCAAAACATTTCAAAAACTCTTTTAAAGTTATGTTACTTTATAGCTATACAAAACTCTGTTTTTTAAAGTACAAGCATAACATAGTAGATAAATGAGTCTTTTCAATAACAGTCCAAGTAGAACATTAGTAAACTATAATAGGTATAGTTTAGGAGAATGCTATTCATTACTTCTAGTACAATGAAGCACACAAAGAGTCAGTTGATACATGAGTCAAACACACAGTGAAGAGAAACAAACAATACCATACAGAGAGAACACACAATTATGAGAAACAAACAGAACGTACAATATACAGTAGAAAACAAACAAGTTAGGTTGATATAGCATGAGAACGCACACAGGATCTAATTATACCAATTGATCACTAACTCATTGTTTTAAACAAAAGGTGATAGTTATATTAGGTATACATGATCATATAGCAAATGTGAATTACACGGCTTGCAAGAATTTGCAGAGGTCGCGTTTGGTTCCCTTAATCTCTAGACAGGGACAACGTATAGTAGGGGTTCTAGCCTTCACATTATGACCATAATAAAAGAAACATGTTTCTAGGTCATTAGTACATCCACATGTCATTATAAACGACAACTGTGTACTTACATTTCCCATTTCTTTCATAAAGTGACAGTACCACTTGGAAGTCAAACTCAAACTATTTTCGTGTTAAGATAGTTATAAACTAGGGAAAACATACATTTTTACAAACGACAAACAGAACAGTCGAGTCTAGCACATATCGGTAGATGCCTTGGTAGAAGGCTACGTTTAACAGAAGATGCCTTGGTAGAAGGCTACGTTTAAAAGAAAGGACCATAATGCTAGTCTTATGATTCCTTAATGTATACATCACAGAATATATATATACCAATAGGGTTCGACAGGTAATAGGATGTGTGCTCTCCGCTTCATTTCCTGTTCCTTGTTTGGTTGTGGGCTTGGAACAAATTCGCCCAATCTATTTTCTATCCGATTCTATATATATGTATGCTTAGTATACATTAAGTCATCATAAGGGTACGAGGTATGGGTCAGGTTATAGGAGACAGAGTCAAAGCACAGTTTTTCTAGTACAAAACATACTTTCCAAAATCAGTACTTTTGGTTTTCAAAACTAGAAACTTCCCAGTAAAGGGTTTAATCCCTTTTATTAAACCAGTACAATTTAAAGGACCTTAGGTGAGTAACTCTATAATACCTTAGTTTATACACCATGTTTATATATAAAACTAATACCCAATAGGTAGTTGGATGTGTGCTTTCCGCCTTACTCCCTGTTCCTGGTTTGGTTGTGGGCTTAGGGCAGATTCACTCAATTAACTTTCTCTCCGATATTAGATTATATATAGCAGTATAAACTAAGCTATTATAAAAGTAGTCACTGTGGTCACCATTTTACTATAAGAAATATAGGTTTTCTTAAAGAACTTTTCATTAGATATAAATGAACCATTACAATTAACTCCATGAGTAACAATTGACTACACCAGGGTTATATAGGACGATGATCTAACAACCAATGGGATGTATGCTATCCGCCTTAATTTATGTTCCTCGTTTGGTTGTGAGCTTGGGGCAGATGCGCACAATCGATTGTTTGTTTACTCTAAGTCTTATATAACTTGTACCCACTTAGTACCTATAGAAAGGGTTGTAGTGACATTTTACTTAAACTTCCATCAAAGTTGGAAATATAGGATTTTCTAGAGGAACAGACGAACTTTTCAAAACAGAACTTACAACTTACAACATTTTACAACTACATGTTTCAAATACACTTTCAACACCATTTTACATCTACATTTTCAACAACACTTTAAAACTTACTCAGATCACTAAACTCTTATGAACTCACCAGCTTAATTACTGATCAACTTTTTCAAATAACTTGTATTCTCAGGAGACTATTAGACAGGTGCTCGTGTTGGGGATTCAGAAGATGAAGCATTATGGCTTGAAGTCTTGTTTTGTTATTTGTGTATGAATTCTATGTTTTGTGAGCACACACATTGTAAACACTTTCTTTAGAAATGAAATGGTTGTTCATTACTTGCTAACCATATACATATCTCGTGATACTAAACATGACGTCCTCCACCCCTGAACGATTCCACCGTTCCGGTTTTGGGGTGTGACAACACTTATGACACTAAGCTTTCTGAATCCAATTACAAGAAGGAATTGAGATTGTTATTGCTACATAACAATCAAGGTAAGATCTAAACCCTAATTCATATGTTATTTGATTATCACATGCTAGATCTAGGGTTTATGGCTTTGGATGATTATTGCATGTTCATTAGACAAACTAGATCCAAAGCTTTAGTGTTTGCATGTACACCATAGGAATGTTGTACTGCTCATAACCCATCAGTGGTATCAGAGCCTAGGGCTGTTTGTTGATGAATTGATGCATATTTGATCGTTTATTCCTTGAAAATCGAATTTTTTTTGGGTTCTGACTGGCAGACTCGCCGAGTCATATGGTAAACTCGCCGAGTCGACTGAACTCGACGAGTCCACGCCAGACTCGACGAATCAAATGGTCTGGCAGCGTATTTTCGCGATTTTCTTGCTGTTTTGGCTTGGGATACTTACCATAAACATTTTTAATTAGTAAAATCCGATTTTTATTGATTTTGGATGAATATCCTTGCCAAAATAGTAGATAATTGCCATTTAATCAAATAATTGTTGCCTTATAAGATAATGTTTCATTATTTAAGTTATTTGGTGAATTATATTGCAAGTAGTTGGACTAGGTCAAAATTAGATAACCACAAATTAATTATTAATTGCCCTATTTGAATTGTTGATCTAGAATGTTCTTGATAAAGTTTGGAAAAGTTTCAATTTTCACCCTTTAGGTTTCATAGTTTTAAATTTCAACTTAATAGTTTAGGTTTTGAAATTTAAATAGTTAAACGATAGTGTTTTGAAAAGTTCAAAACTTGTCCTCAAGTTTTGGAATTAAATTTTTTTTTGATTAATAGTTTAATTTTTTGAAATTTTAAATTCTAAAACCCTAGTTTTGAAAAGTTCAAATTATACCCTTATGGTTTTATTAATTTAATTAAAAGTATAATTAAAAGAGAGTTCATAAATCCATAATGACATGGTTTATGTTTAATTAAATTAAATGGTATAATTTATTAAATTAACCCACCTAGTATTTTAAAAGTGTAAAATACACCCTATACTATATAACATTAAATTTCTAATATTATATATGTACAACTTAAACTGCTAGTCTTACCGTTAGTAGGCCTCATTCACGAAGCCGATCTATAAGGGGGGTATAAGGTTATGGCCTATAAAATGGCCGTTTAATGGGTGTCCACTCTCACCCACCGCTTCCTTGATTGGTGGAGGGTCGTTAGCCGAACGGGTAGGATAGGGCAAACCCTCTCCTCATTAAAAGTATAATGAATGTTAAAGTAACTAAATGTTTTACTAAATTCCCAAATCTTAGTTACTTTACGAAAAAGTGAAATCGATGTAATTCCTTGGAATTACACTTTGTACCCTTGTCGAGACAATTAGTGGAGCGTGTGTGGTTAACCGGCACACTAAGTTGGGTTTGGCATTGGTAGCGAAGGATGACTCAATGTTTGTCATAGATCGATGGAGCGTGTGTGGTTAACGGGCACGTCGATTAGGTGACTGTAACATTGAGGGCACCACGTACATTCGCATGGTTATTCACACCTTATTTGTGATCCTCGGCATCCCGGTTACAAATGAAGGGCATAATCGAGATGAAACATGACATTGAAAAGTTCAATGAATCTCAAAAGATCTAGGAGTTTCAATTCATTTAAAACTTAACCTTCTTTTCTTTTTTTCATGGTGGAAATTAGTAAATCGTCATTTACCTACCTTCAAATGTTCTGTGAGTTGGATTACGGCATCCCTCTTCCAATTTGTAGGATATTGTGTTAGGTCCTAGCCTTAATATCTCATTTGGGAGTTTTATTAAGGACTCAATCAACTAAACTTGAATTTTCTCCCGTTTCATAGATGTCAAAATCTGACAACAATGGTCTTCCTAAATCTGTTGGAAAATATTTCCACATGAAGATAATGTTCCACGATTATATTGTGGAAATGGAAATCATGCTTCATTTCCTCCACCTTCCCCAAAAATTTTCCCTGACCCACGTGTTCGAAGACTTGAAAAGTTCAAGGTGACTCAAGCCCTATTGGAAAAAGACATGAAAATGGAAAGTCTATATGTGCCCATGTGTTGGATAAAAGGTTACATATTGATAGATTGGGATTGTTAGGTGTCGATGTTTAAAGGAAGTTGGTTGTTGACTTGGTTCTTCAGTCACTTCCCGAATCATATGGTAAGTTCGTTAGAGAGTACTATATGATGGACCACGACATGACCCTTATTGATTTTATTTATTTGCTTATTGCTGCTAAATCAGAAATGATTTGGCGCACTAGTCAGCAAATTTGTCTGGTAAATCAATATCCCAACCCTCTATGGGCAATGGCAACATTGGAAGTCCAGAAAAGTTTTCTCTACGCAAGAGAAAGGCTGAGTCTGAGATAGTCCCGTGTGCCATTCCAGAGAGTCCATATGTTTCTACTGGCAAAAGAAGGGGCATTGGTTACGAAGCTGCCCTGACTACCGAAGAGATCTAGGAGATGGGAGAGTCAAGATGTATGACTCTGCTTTAGGAAATATCCACTATCTAACTCTATTAAGTTCCTATTTGGAGATTCTTAATGCATGATGTGATAAGATTGTTGGATTAGATGTCTAAGCCCATAACTATTATTGGTATGTACTTGACCCGAGAGTAGCATGGTCCATTTGGGTTGCATATCATTAGGACAATTTGTTAGGATGGACTTTTGAGAGAAGGTTATTTATGGTTTATTAAT
The DNA here is from genome assembly GCF_052849685.1 of Lactuca virosa. NCBI lineage: Eukaryota > Viridiplantae > Streptophyta > Magnoliopsida > Asterales > Asteraceae > Lactuca > Lactuca virosa. Next base: position 410,561,118 of record NC_136428.1, on the reverse strand, counting down.
ATATTATAAGTTATAATATATTAATATGAAATCATATGTTTTAATTAGTATCGATCAAGAATTAATTTGGAATTAATTTAGTGATCAAAAGAGACTAATTAAATCTATGGGGACTAATTATGATAATTAGTTATATTTATATGTGTTGGGCTTATGATCCATGTTGGACCAAGTTTATGTATGGATACATAAAGAGTTGGGCCACATGAAGCATGGATCATAAAACCCATGGGTATGGATTATGAGTTATACCCATGACCGTTGGAATCCTACATATAAATAGGTTACTCCATAGCCAAAATCACCACTTCTTTTCTTAGAGAAACATGGAGGTGTTTTGGTGCATGGAATTCTCTCTCAAGAGCCACCTTTGTCCTAGGTGTGTTGTGATTCCATTTGAGGCATTTCATACTATTGGTGCTAAGCTCTTAAGGCCAAATAACATCAAGACTTCAAGCCACATAAAATGTATGTTTCCCTAACTAGTATATTATATGGTTTATGTCAAATGCATGCTAGTTATAGGTTTAATGCCTTGGAAACCATTTGCATGTATAATAGAGAAAACATAGATCCAAGGTATTTAGGGTTGTATGTGCACCATAGGATGTTGTAGTATACTAAAACCCAACAGTGGTGTCAGAGCCATGGGTTGTTTTCTATTATATTTGATGCAAATGTATTTTTTTTTTCAAGTTGAAGGAAAAAAAAGAAAAAAAAAACATGAAATTTGTCAAATTTTATGATAATTACTTGATGTTATGAAAAACTAATTATATATAAAATTTGAGTCACTTTACTACAAGAGTTAAATTAGGGCAATTTATTAAAAGATAGAATGATATGATTATTTTATTTGTTTTAAAAGTTTGATCTAAATGGTTTTAAGGAGTTACAAATTTTGTCATAAAATTTTGGAACTCAAAAGTTTTTTTAAAGTTATGATCTTAAGAGTTTTGAAACTTCCATAAGTTATAGATGTGAAATGTCTCATTTATTAACTCTTTAGGTTATGAATTCCAAGAGTCTTCAAAGGATAATTGTCAAAGTTTCAAGATTTGTATTAGTTTATATGATTATCTAATTTCTTGAAAATTGTTGATGTGGATTATCTTTACTTATGAGTTTAATCTAGATCATTGAAAAATTATTTGATTATTGTGTTAATTGGAATATTTGATCTTAATGGTTTTTATGAACTCCATAACTTGTCCTCAAGTTATGGAAAGTGAAGAGTTTTTATTTTTAAAGTGTGATTAAGTCTCATAGGTTATGAAAATAGAAGAGTCACTATTTTTAATGTCATCATTAAATGATTTAATGTCTTCCATAACTTGTCCTCAAGTTATGGAACTTGAATTTTTTTTTTCATTAAACCTTAATTAAACTCATAAGTTATGAAAAATCCAAGAGTTTTGAAAGGTTTCAAAACTTGTCCTCAAGTTTTGGAATTTGTAAAGTTACCCTCCATGTATACTTTAATTCCAAACTAGACCTTAGAATTTTAAAAGTTTAAAATTCAACCCTTATACTATTATTATAATTTTAGTTATATAGATATGTATAAGATAAAGTCGTCTTACCATTAGTAGGCCTCATTCACGAAGCCGGTCTATAAGGGGGGTATAAGGTTACTGCCTATAAAATGGCAGTTTAGTGGGTGTCCACTCTCACTCACCGCTTCCTTGACCGGTGGAGGGTCGTTAGCCGAATAGGTAGAACTAGGACTATAATTCTCCCTTCATTATAAGTATAATGATAAATACTAAGTAACTAAACACTTATAAATTCCCAATCTTAGTTACTTAGGAAAATGTGAATAACGTGCTAATCCATGAAATTACACTTTGCACTTTGTTTAAGCTGTTATTGGAGCATGTGTGGTTAACCGGCACACTAACCTGGACTTAACAAGGTAGGCAAAGGGTAACTTAATGTTTATCATAGTATCGTTGGAGCGTGTGTGGTTAACCGACACATCGATTCAGGGGTAAATATTAAGGGTACCAAGTATATTTGCATGGTTACTTCACACCTTGTTTTGTGATCCTCAGCATCCCAGTCACAAAACCTGAAGGGCACACTCGAGATTGAAACATGCCATTGAAAAGTTCAATGAATCTCAAAAGAATCTAGGAGTTTCAAAACCAATTAAAACCTAATAATACATTTCATTTATCTTGGTGGAAATTGGTGAATCATCATTCACCTACCTTCAAATATTTTATAGCTTGGATTACGGCATCCCTCTTCCAAGTTATAAAATAGTTTGTTGGGTCCTAGCCTTAATATATCATATTGGGTGTTATATTAAGGACTTAAATCAACTTTACGTGAATTTCTCCCATTGTTGATGTCTGGTTTAGACAAAAATGATCTTCCCAAACCAAGCTTTCCTAATGAATATGACTTCCCGAGTTTGGCTCATGGAAGTCATACTTCTCTTCCTCCACCTCCTCCAACTATTCTCCCTAACCCACAAGTTCAAGGTCACTCAAGCCCTAATGGCAAGCAAGGTCTATGTGTGATCACATCTTAGAGATGAAGTCACATATTGACAAGCCGGGAGAGTTGGGTGTCAAAGTCTTGAGAAAGTTGGATGTTCAATCACTTTCTAAGTCACATAGTGAGTTCCTTTGGGACTACTATGAAACAGACTATGAAATGAACCTTAATGATCATATCTATTTGCTTGGTGCTGCTGAATCAGCAATGATTTGGAACGATAGTAAAGCAAATTTGATTAGAAGATCAACTTCCAAATTTTTTTTATGGACAGTGATAATGGTGACACTGGAAATCCAGAAAAAGCATTCTCTTCCCAATGGAAAGGGATTGGCCATAGTCAACCCGGTTGACCAAATGGTAAAGAGAAAGGCTAAGTCTGAGATAGTCCCATTACCAAAGGGTCCATATGTTTATTTTGCCAAAGGAAGGGACGTTGATTTCAAAGCTGCCAAATTTACCTAAGGATGTTAAAGTCAATAAGTTTGACTCTACATCAGGTAGAGCCCATTATCTAACTCTGTTAAGTTCTATTCTGAGATCCTCATTACATGATGTGACTGGGTCACATGTTGATGTTTTAAGAATCAAAGAATAGAGAGAAATCTTAAAGGAAGTATATGCTGATTCTGATCGCGAAGGTGGATTTCGATCGCATCAGAATTTTGAGCAGTTGGTTAAGAAGTTATGATATATTGCTAAGGAATAGATAACAACAATTTTCCATGTGGATTGTAAGGATAAGTTTTTCAGCAAAATTTTAAAATAAAAGAAAATTGTTTAATTTTATTTATTTGAAGTATCCTTACAATGGCATTTGTGGAAAATTGTTGCTTATATGATTCCACTGACAGCAATATTGGAAAATGGATTTGATTCTTTCATTTGTGGTAGTGTCTAAATTTACCAAATCAGGAAAGTTCCTCATCACCCAAGTTTCAATTGGACCGAAACTTGGAATCATGCAAGTTGAATAGTATGATGAATGAGAACTTTCAAGCATTGGAAAATCAAGACTAATTACTTGTTCACATGGATGTGTGAGTCAAGTGAAGGACTAAAGGGACCGAGTACACATTCTTGTGTATTGGTCATGTCCACCACAAAGCTCGTTAAGACTATTTGATTTACTAAAGTTTAGTAAATATGGTTATACTTACAAGTTTAAGTATAATTCTGAAACATTGGAAAAGTCTCAATGTATGGCAGAACGAATGGGAAGACTCAAATTAGGCAGAAAGATAAAAGTTTCTCAAATCTGAAAAGATGGGAGAGTACTTTAGTCTCATGTTTGTGATCATCTTAATGATTTAGAAATCATATCACAATTAGTCCTCTAAAGGTCATCTTAGTGCATTCTTATGACTAAGAAGAGGAGTCATGAATTGTTGAAATGGTTAGATCAGGAAGATGAGTCATACTTTGTTCCAAAACAATTCTTAGAGTCATACTCCGAGATTGTAACTTGAGTGACATATCTTAAAGAAAGGTTTAAAACACTTGTCAAATGTAAGAGTAAAAGTGTCCTACTCTTGTACATTTGAAATTGGTAAGTTGTGATGTTTTGGATAAAACAAAGACCAACTAAGGCTAATTGTGTGAAGTGTTTGTCTTGATAAAGAATCCGCACTATCTCTTAAATATTTGGCAAGATAGTCTTATATGTCAAGAGGATAGTGGGAGTCTTAAAGATCCTAAAAAGAATTTCAAGAACTAATCAAGAATAAAACCTGAGGTTCTTCACTAGCACACGACTTGAGGTTTATAACCTATCGTGTTGACATATTCTGTGCCCATTCCAGTTAAAGTTGGCTTTGCATAGGAGTTCTGAAAGTTCTCAATTGGTTGCATAACAACTTGGAAGCAATGGCAGGCCCTGTACTGCCAGGTGGCAAGAAGTTAAGATTGCATAAGTTCAGTCCATATGAGTTTGGATTTGTCATTATCCTTGTCTTGTGACTATGGTTTTGACGATTCACATGGATAAGAACACACACACCATAAAATATAAGGGTCATAAGGTTTCTCTCCGATTCATGAAAATGATGGTGAGGAAACACTTGCAACAAGTAGATTTGAAGCAGATGGCAAAAGGTCTAAACAATTGAGACTATGATTACGGCATCCCTTTTCATAGTTCTGAAATTGTTTAGACACACATGCATGCTATCTAAGGAAAGGTGTATGATTTTGATAAAGTTTTATCAAAGCATCTCGTATCAGAAATCTGAACTTTGGTAAGAAAGTCAATAAAGTATTGATTTCTAGAAGTCCAGCTGATTTCTGAGTACATGTCAAAGATAGTGGGAGCATAAGTGTTATGCTAATAATCATCATGTTAGTGGGAGCATGATAATTATTGTTAGTGTTGCAAGTTAGCAATGTTAATTATAGAAAACAAAAGTTTCAATTCGTGAGGCTGCAGGGATTGAAAAGGTTGTTTTGCTATAATTAAGGGAGAGGATATACTTCATTTCAGTTCTAAAGGCTTAGATTGAGACCTTAATCATCTTTAGTCAAGAATATATATATGAATTTCATGTTGGATTGGTTCAACTTAAGGAAATTCTATATATTGCGTTCTCAAAATTCGATTATGATTACGACATCCCTCTTCATAGTCAAATTTTGAAAACATGGCAAATAAAAATATTGTAGCAAAAGACTGGTCTAGAATCATGTCTTTATGTGAGACATCATTAATCATGTACCATTTGCTTTGAGTACAGGATCGATTGCATGTGCTATAATATTTGTCATTTCTAAATTTTTCCAAATGCCCAGAGCCATTAAGAAGGGAAAACGTCTAGAATTGGATATGACTAAAATGATTAAGCAATTGTCGAGGACAATCTGAGGTTTACCAAAGATTAGTTGCTCAGGGACAGTTGGAAGTATAGTGCTAATTTTGGAAGGACCATATTGACATATTCTGAAAAGAGGCATCTCTTATTCAGAAGTGATAGTCAAAATGAGAATATGGAGTTGTCTCCATAGGTGAAAGTTATCTGTGTAAGATTAGAAAACTTAATGCAAGAAGCATGTCCAAAGCAATGTACTTTGAATATGAGACTTAGTTTCCATGGAGTTGATCTCCATTGGAATACCTTTATAATGACTGTTGACAAGTCTTTGTGACTTTGTACATATTCATTACAGGAGGGTCAGTGCATATAAGTTTAAAATCTAAACAGATTTCGATAAATGATAGGAATTTGAAATTCTCACATTTTTCGATAAGGATTTGGGAGTGTGAAATTAGAATCATTGAAATTATGTTCAATTGGTTTATTTCACAAAGTAAGGATCATAGACAAACATAGAGTGCATACTTGGTGTATGGCAAAGCTATTGTTTATGAAAAATATAGTGTACATGCTTGGAGCATGGGACAACTAGTGTTTTTAATTCAAGTATAAAGTTGATAAAACCGAAACAATGAATAATGAGTAATCAGTATCGTGATAAATAAAAGTGTTTATTTATATTCATAGGGTTTGATACCATATTTGATTCATTTATTCTTGTGTTTCACTTTGCATGTTTTGACTTCCAGAATAACTAAGTAGCTCTTCCTGAATGATTAAGTTATTGAAACTATCCACAGTCGGTCATATGTTGGAAGTAGATATGAATCAAGACTGTCATGGGTTGGTTTGTAGAGGTCCAAGTTGGTGGATAAAGTGGTGCTACAACACTCATGAGTGCTCATAAGTTCTGAGTATTGGATTCAACCCGCGCTCATTTGAATCACCTCATTGATTTTATCACGAGCGATCATGAGACGATAATATCTTATATTCTTCAAACCTAGAGATATGAGTTGTTACTATGAGTTGGTTATACATTGATTGCACATTTGGTAACTCGATGTTATAAAACTTGCCTTTGTGTATGATTCAACAAGTAGTAGAACAAGCCATATGAGTCGAAGTTTATCCATTCCTTTAACCTTCGGGATAAAAGCGATATTTGTGGGCCCCACGATAATTTAGCGATGATGTGAGTGCTTGGCCAAGCCAGGACTGATTTGATTTGTTCAATCAGTCAGTCATCATAAATCGAAAATCGGGAAACAACAAATGGACAGAGAGAATGATTATAATCCATGTCTCAGTCCATATGATATCTAGAATGGAGGAATATATGATCCCTTATCTAATGGACGCGTCATTGATTTGTTCAGAGTTCGACAACGGCTTTAAGAGCTACGATTGCTAGTCGGGTTATGAAGTCGTACTTGCAATAATAGTTTTAGACTTATCCAAGTGGGAGACTGTTGGATTAGATGTCTAAGCCCATAACTATTATTGGTATGTACTTGACCCGAGAGTAGCATGGTCCATTTAGGTTGCATATCATCAGGACAATGTGTTAGGATGGACTTTTGAGAGAAGGTTATTTATGGTTTATTAATATATTATAAGTTATAATATATTAATATGAAATCATATGTTTTAATTAATATCGATCAAGAATTAATTTGGAATTAATTTAGTGATCAAAAGAGACTAATTAAATCTATGGGGACTAATTATGATAATTAGTTATATTTATATGTGGTGGGCTTATGATCCATGTTGGACCAAGTTTATGTATGGATACATAAAGAGTTGGGCCACATGAACCATGGATCATAAAACCCATGGGTATGGATTATGGGTTATACCCATGACCCTTGGAATCCTACATATAAATAGGTTACTCCATAGCCAAAATCACCACTTCTTTTCTTAGAGAAATATGGAGGTGTTTTGGTGCATGGAATTCTCTCTCAAGAGCCACCTTTATCCTAGGTGTGTTGTGATTCCATTTGAGGCATTTCATACTATTGGTGCTAAGCTCTTATGGCCAAATACATCAAGAATTCAAGCCACATAAAAGGTATGTTTCCCTAACTAGTATATTATATGGTTTATGTCAAATGCATGCTAGTTATAGGTTTAATGCCTTGGAAACCATTTGCATGTATAATCGAGAAAACATAGATCCAAGGTATTTAGGGTTGTGTGTGCACCATAGGATGTTGTAGTATACTAAAACCCAACAGTGGTATCAGAGCCATGGGTTGTTTTCTATTATATTTGATGCAAATGTATTTTTTTTTCAAGTTGAAGGAAAAAAAAAAGAAAAAAAAACATGAAGTTTGTCAAATTTTATGATAATTACTTGATTTTATGAAAAACTAATTATTTATAAAATTTGAGTCACTTTACTACAAGAGTTGAATTAGGTCAATTTATTAAAAGATAGAATGATATGATTATTTTATTTGATTTAAAAGTTTGATCTAAATGGTTTTAAGGAGTTACAAATTTTGTCATAAAATTTTGGAACTCAAAAGTTTTTTTTAAAGTTATGATCTTAAGAGTTTTGAAACTTCCATATGTTATGGATGTGAAATGTCTCATTTATTAACTCTTTAGGTGATGAATTCCAAGAGTCTTCAAAGGATAATTGTCAAAGTTTCAAGATTTGTATTAGTTTATATGATTATCTAATTTCTTGAAAATTGTTGATGTGAATTATCTTTACTTATGAGTTTAATCTAGATCATAGAAAAATTATTTGATTATTGGGTTAATTGAAATATTTGATCTTAATGGTTTTTATGAACTCCATAACTTGTCCTCAAGTTATGGAAAGTGAAGAGTTTTTCTTTTTAAAGTGTCATTAAGTCTCATAGGTTATGAAAATAGAAGAGTCACTATTTTTAATGTCATCATTAAATGATTTAACGTCTTCCATAACTTGTCCTCAAGTTATGGAACTTGAATTTTTTTTTTCATTAAACCTTAATTAAACTCATAAGTTATGAAAAATCCAAGAGTTTTGAAAGGTTTCAAAACTTGTCCTCAAGTTTTGGAATTTGTAAAGTTACCCCCCATGTATACTTTAATTCCAAACTAGACCTTAGAATTTTAAAAGTTTAAAATTCAACCCTTATACTATTATTATAATTTTAATTATATAGATATGTATAAGATAAAGTCGTCTTACCATTAGTAGGCCTCATTCACGAAGCCGGTCTATAAGGGGGGTATAAGGTTACTGCCTAAAAAATGGCTTTTTAATGGGTGTCCACTCTCACTCACCGCTTCCTTGACTGGTGGAGGGTCCTTAGCCGAACAGGTAGGACACGGACTATAATTCTCCCTTCATTATAAGTATAATGATAAATACTAAGTAACTAAACACTTATAAATTCCCAATCTTAGTTACTTAGGAAAATATGAATAAGGTGCTAATCCATGAAATTACACTTTGCACTTTGTTTAAGCTGTTAGTGGAGCGTGTGTGGTTAACCGACACACTAACCTGGACTTAACAAGGTAGGCAAAGGGTAACTTAATGTTTATCATAGTATCGTTGGAGCGTGTGTGGTTAACTGGCACATCGATTGAGGGGTAAATATTAAGGGTACCAAGTGTATTTGCATGGTTACTTCACACCTTGTTTTGTGATCCTCGGCATCCCAGTCACAAAACCTGAAGGGCACACTCGAGATTGAAACATGCCATTGAAAAGCTCAATGAATCTCAAAAGAATCTAGGAGTTTCAAAACCAATTAAAACCTAATATTACATTTCGTTTATCTTGGTGGAAATTGGTGAATCGTCATTCACCTACCTTCAAATATTTTATAGCTTGGATTACGACATCCCTCTTCCAAGTTATAAAATAGTTTGTTGGGTCCTAGCCTTAATATATCATATTGGGTGTTATATTAAGGACTTAAATCAACTTTACCTGAATTTCTCCCATTGTTGATGTCTGGTTTAGACAACAATGATCTTCCCAAACCAAGCTTTCCTAATGAATATGACTTCCCGAGTTTGGCTCATGGATGTCATACTTCTCTTCCTCCATTTCCTCCAATTATTCTCCCTAACCCACAAGTTCAAGGTCACTCAAGCCCTAATGGCAAGCAAGGTCTATGTGTGATCACATCTTAGAGATGAAGTCACATATTGACAAGCCGGGAGAGTTCGGTGTCAAAGTCTTGAGAAAGTTGGATGTTCAATCACTTTCTAAGTCACATAGTGAGTTCCTTTGGGACTACTATGAAACAGACTATGACATGAACCTTAATGATCATATCTATTTGCTTGGTTCTGCTGAATCAGCAATGATTTGGAACGATAGTAAAGCAAATTTGATTAGAAGATCAACTTCCAAAAAAAAATTTATGGACAGTGACAATGGTGACACTGGAAATCCAGAAAAAGCATTCTCTTCCCAATAGAAAGGGATTGGCCATAGTCAACCCGGTTGACCAAATGGTAAAGAGAAAGGCTAAGTCTGAGATAGTCCCATTACCAAAGGGTCCATATGTTTATTTTGCCTAAGGAAGGGGCGTTGATTGCAAAGCTGCCAAATTTACCTAAGGATGTTAAAGTCAATAAGTTTGACTCTACATCAGGTAGAACCCATTATCTAACTCTGTTAAGTTCTATTCTGAGATCCTCATTACATGATGTGACTGGGTCACATGTTGATGTTTTAAGAATCAAAGAATAGAGAGAAATCTTAAAGGAAGTATATGCTGATTCAGATCGCGAAGGTGGATTTCGATCGCATCAGAATTTTGAGCAGTTGCTTAAGAAGTTAAGATATATTTCTAAGGAATAGATAACAACAATTTTCCATGTGGATTGTAAGGATAAGTTTTTCCGCAAAGTTTTAAAATAAAAGAAAATTGTTTAATTTTATTTATTTGAAGTATCCTTACAATGACATTTGTGGAAAATTGTTGCTTATATGATTCCACTGACAGCAATATTGGAAAATAGATTTGATTCTTTCATTTGTGGTAGTGTCTAAATTTACCAAATCAGGAAAAGTTCCTCATCACCCAAGTTTCAATTGGACCGAAACTTGGAATCATGCAAGTTGAATAGTATGATGAATGAGAACTTTCAAGCATTGGAAAATCAAGACTAATTACTTATTCACATGGATGTGTGAGTCAAGTGAAGGACTAAAGGGATCGAGTACACATTCTTGTGCTCTGGGCATCTCCACCACAAAGATTGTTAAGACTATTTGATTTACTAAAGTTTAGTAAATATGGTTATACTTACAAGTTTAAGTATAATTCTGAAACATTGGAAAAGTCTCAATGTATGGCAGAACGAATGGGAAGAATCAAATTAGGCAGAAAGATAAAAGTTTCTCAAATCTGAAAAGATGGGAAAGTACTTTAGTATCATGTTTGTGATCATCTTAATGATTTAGAAATCATATCACAATTATTCCTCTAAAGGTCATCTTAGTGCATTCTTATGACTAAGAAGAGGAGTCATGAATTGTTGAAATGGTTAGATCAGGAAGATGAGTCATACTTCGTTCCAAAAAATTTCTTAGAGTCATACTCCAAGATTGTAACTTGAGTGACATATCTTAAAGAAAGGTTTAAAACATTTGTCAAATGTAAGAGTAAAAGTGTCCTACTCTTGTACATTTGAAATTGGTAAGTTGTGATGTTTTGGATAAAACAAAGACCAACTAAGGCCAATTGTGTGAAGTGTTTGTCTTGATAAAGAATCCGCACTATCTCTTGAATATTTGGCAAGATAGTCTTATATGTCAAGAGGATAGTGGGAGTCTTAAAGATCCTAAAAAGAATTTCAAGAACTAATCAAGAATAAAACCTGAGGTTCTTCACTAGCACACGAATTGAGGTTTATAACCTATCGTGTTGACATATTCTGTGCCCATTCCAGTTAAAGTTGGATTTGCATAGGAGTTCTGAAACTTCTCAATTGGTTGCATAACAACTTGGAAGCAATGGCAGGCCCTGTACTGCCAGGTGGCAAGAAGTTAAGATTGCATAAGTTCAGTCCATATGAGTTTGGATTTGTCATTATCCTTGTCTTGTGACTATGGTTTTGACGATTCACATGGATAAGAACACATACACCAAGTAGATTTGAAATCTGAAATCTGTGTCTTGTGACTAAAGTTTTATCAAAGCATCTCGTATCAGAAATCTGAACTTTGGTAAGAAAGTCAATAAAGTATTGATTTCTAGAAGTCCAGCTGATTTCTGAGTACATGTCAAAGCTAGTGGGAGCATAACTGTTATGCTAATAATCATCATGTTAGTGGGAGCATGATAATTATTATTAGTGTTGCAAGTTAGCAATGTTAATTATAGAAAACAAAAGTTTCAATTCGTGAGGCTGCAGGGATTGAAAAAGTTGTTTTGCTATAATTAAGGGAGAGGATATACTTCATTTCAGTTCTAAAGGCTTAGTTTGAGACCTTAATCATCTTTAGTCAAGAATATATATATGAATTTCATGTTGGATTGGTTCAACTTAAGGAAATTCTATATATTGCGTTCTCAAAATTCGATTATGATTACGGCATCCCTCTTCATAGTCAAATTTTGAAAACATGGCAAATAAAAATATTGTAGCAAAAGACTGGTCTAGAATCATGTCTTTATGTGAGACATCATGAAACGTGTACCATTTGCTTTGGGTACATGATCGATTACATGTTCTATAATATTTGTCATTTCTAAATTTTTCCAAATGCCCAGAGGCATTAAGAAGGGAAAACGTCTAGAATTGGATATGAGTAAAATGATTAAGCAATTGTCGAGGACAATCTGAGGTTTACCAAAGATTGGTTGCTCAGGGACAGTTGGAAGTATAGTGCTAATTTTGGAAGGACCATATTGACATATTCTGAAAAGAGGCATCTCTAATTCAGAAGTGATAGTCAAAATGAGAATATGGAGTTGTCTCCGTAGGTGAAAGTTATCTGTGTAAGATTAGAAAACTTAATGCAAGAAGCATGTCCAAAGCAATGTACTTTGAATATGAGACTTAGTTTCCATGGAGTTGATCTCCATTGGAATACCTTATAATGACTGTTGACAAATCTTTGTGACTTTGTACATATTCATTACAGGAGGGTCAGTGCATATAAGTTTAAAATCTAAACAAATTTCGATAAATGATAGGAATTTGAAAATCTCACATTTTTCGATAAGGATTTGGGAGTGTGAAATTAGAATCATTGAAATTATGTTCAATTGGTTTATTTCACAAAGTAAGGATCATAGACAAACATAGAGTGCATACTTGGTGTATGGCAAAGCTATTGTTTATGAAAAACATAGTGTGGATGCTTGGAGCATGGGACAACTAGTGTTTTTAATTCAAGTATAAGGTTGATAAAACCGAAACAATGAATAATGAGTAATCAGTATGGTGATAAATAAAAGTGTTTATTTATATTCATAGGGTTTGATACCATATTTGATTCATTTATTCTTGTGTTTCACTTTGCATGTTTTGACTTCCACAATAACTAAGTCGCTCTTCCTGAATGATTAAGTTATTCAAACCATCCACAGCCGGTCATATGTTGGAAGTAGATATGAATCAAGACTGTCATGGGTTGGTTTGTAGAGGTCCAAGTTGGTGGACAAAGTGGTGCTACAACACTCATGAGTGCTCATAAGTTCCGAGTATTGGATTCAACCCGTGCTCATTTGAATCACCTCATGGATTTTATCACGAGTGATCATGAGACGATAATATCTTATATTCTTCAAACCTAGAGATATGAGTTGTTACTATGAGTTGGTTATACATTGATTGCACGAAAACGCATTTGGTAACTCGTTGTTATAAAACTTGCCTTTGTGTATGATTCAACAAGTAGTAGAACAAGCCATATGAGTCGAAGTTTATCCATTCCTTTTACCTTCGGGATAAAAGCGATATCTGTGGGCCCCTCGATGATTTAGCGATGACACATGTGAGTGCTTGGCCAAGCCAGGACTGATTTAATTTGTTCAATCAGTCAGTCATCATAAATCGAAAATCGGGAAACAACAAATGGACAGAGAGAATGATTATAATCCATGTCTCAGTCCATATGATATCTAGAATGGAGGAATATATGATCCCTTATCTAATGGACGCGTCATTGATTTGTTCAGAGTTCGACAGCGGCTTTAAGAGCTACGATTGCTTGTCGGGTTATGAAGTCGTACTTGCAATAATAATTTTAGACTTATCCAAGTGGGAGACTGTTGGATTAGATGTCTAAGCCCATAACTATTATTGGTATGTACTTGACCCGAGAGTAGCATGGTCCATTTGGGTTGCATATCATCAGGACAATTTGTTAGGATGGACTTTTGAGAGAATGTTATTTATGGTTTATTAATATATTATAAGTTATAATATATTAGTATGAAATCATATGTTTTAATTAGTATCGATCAAGAATTAATTTGGAATTAATTTAGTGATCAAAAGAGACTAATTAAATCTATGGGGACTAATTATGATAATTAGTTATATTTATATGTGTTGGGCTTATGATCCATGTTGGACCAAGTTTATGTATGGATACATAAAGAGTTGGGCCACATGAACCATGGATCATAAAACCCATGGGTATGGATTATGGGTTATACCCATGACCCTTGGAATCCTACATATAAATAGGTTACTCCATAGCCAAAATCACCACTTCTTTTCTTAGAGAAATATGGAGGTGTTTTGGTGCATGGAATTCTCACTCAAGAGCCACCTTTGTCCTAGGTGTGTTGTGATTCCATTTCAGGCATTTCATACTATTGGTGCTAAGCTCTTAAGGCCAAATACATCAAGACTTCAAGCCACATAAAAGGTATGTTTCCCTAACTAGTATATTATATGGTTTATGTCAAATGCATGCTAGTTATAGGTTTAATGCCTTGGAAACCATTTGCATGTATAATAGAGAAAACATAGATCCAAGGTATTTAGGATTGTATGTGCACCATAGGATGTTGTAGTATACTAAAACCCAACAAATATTACATTTCGATGTTTTGAAGGATCAAAGAAAGGAAAGGAAGCTTAAAGGAAGGAGCAAGTTGAGTCTGATCGCGGAGAAAATGGATTTCGATCGGATGATTCAGGGATCAGATACTAAAGCTACTACTTTAGAGTTAGGATAGATTGCTAAGTAATATTTACATAGTTTTCATTTGTAATCGCATTGTAAGGACAATATTTTTCCACAATAAAATAAATTTTGATTTATCTTATTTATGTTTCCTTGTGATGGATTTTATGAAAATTGGTGTTTTAATGGTTCTATTGTTAGCAATATTGTGAATGGATTTGATTCTTAGTTATGTTATTTGTGGTAATGTCAGAAATTTACCAAATGAGGAAAGATTTTCATCGCCCAAGTTTCAATTGGACAGAAACTTGGAATCATGCAACTGGTATTGTGTGACGAATGAGAACCTTCGTATTTGGAAAATTGAGACTAATTCCTTGTTCACATAAGTATGTGAGTTAAGTGAAGGATAATGAGATCTGGTACGCAATGTTGTCCACTAGTCAAGTCCACCACAAAGAACAATAAAATGTTCGTCATGATTTGCTAAGAGATTAGTAAATATGATTATACTTAATAGATTAAGTATGATTCTGAATCATTGAAAAGTTTCAATGAATGACATAACGAATAAGAAGAATCAATTAGGCAAGAAAGATAAAAGTTTCTCCAATCAAAGAAGAAGGGAGAGTACTTTTGTATCATGTTTTATGATCCTCTTAAAGATTATAAGAACCGTATTACAATTCATCCTCTAAGGACATCTTAGTGCACTAGTATGGCTAAGAAGAGGAGTCGAGAATTGTCAAAATGGGTTAAGTCAATAAGATGAATCATACTTCGTTCCAAAAATCGAGTTTTAGAGTCGTACTCCAAAATTGTGATTTGAGTGACATCATCTTAAGAAATTTAACACACTCATCAATTGTAAAGTAGGAATGTTCTTACACTAGCACATTTTGGTAAGTTGTGATGTCTTGGATAAGATAAAGACCAACTAGTAACCAAATTGTATGTAGGTTTGTCTTGATAAAGACACACACTAACTCTTGATTATTTGTTTGTCAAGAAATGTTTCTTGACAAGAAAATCTTATATGACAAGAGGTCAGTGGGAGTCTAACGATCTTGAAAAGTTTCAAGAACAAATCAAGAAGTAAACCTATTAACCACTAGCACACGACTTGAGGATTGTAACCTATCGTGTTGACAAAATTTTATTTATGTGCCAATCCAGTTGAGTGATTATGTATATGAGTTCTAAGAGTTCTCAGTTAAATGCATAAGGGCAAACACCTTGATCAATGAAAGTACATTGACTAGCATATGTGAGCTGCTAAATAACTTGGAAGCAATGGTGGGACCCTTGATGGCAAGAAATTAAGAATGAACAAGTTCTGTCCATAAGAGGTTGAAATTATCACAAACATTATCTTACGATTATGCTTATGACAAATTTGCATGGATAGGAACATATGCACCATAAAATCTAAGTGTCATAAGGTTTCTCTCCTCCATGAAAATGATTGTGAGGAAACGCTTTCATAAGAGAGATTTTAAGGAGATAGCGATTATGTAAATTGCATTCTCAAATTCGATTATGATTACGACATCCTTCTTCATAGTTCGAATTGTGAGATGTGGCAGTTAGTCTAGACATTTAGGACTTAGTAATATAAGTTCTGAATTAGTTTAGACACACATGTGAGCTATCTAAGGAAAGGTGTGTGAATTTGAGAAGCTTAGATAAAGGCTTATCGAAGCATATTGTATTAGAAATATGAACATTGGAAATCAATAAGTATTGATTTCTAGAAAGTCCAACTGTTTTCTAAATACGTGTCAAAGCTAGTGGGAGCATAAATGTTATGCTGGTATGGATATAATCATCATGTTAGTGGGAGCATGATTATTATTGCAAGTTAGCAATATTAATTATAGAAAACAAAAGTTTCACTTTGCAAAGTTGCATAGGTTGAAAAGTTGTTTTGCTATATATAAGGGAGAAAATATTATACTTTGTTTCAAATCTAAAGGTTTAGATCGAGAAATTTTAATCAAATTTAGTCAAAAAGATACATGAATGTTATGTTGAAAGGATTCAGCGTAAGAGAATTCTATATATGGAAATATTTGTTGCGTTCTCACACTCGAATATGATTACGACATCCCTCTTCATAGTTCGAATCATGCGAACATGGCAAATAGAAATAGAAATATTATAGCAAAAGGCTGGTAAAGTATCATGTCGTTGTAATATTCAACCGTTCTAAAACTTTCCAAATGCATAGGGCATTAAGAGGGAAAGAGGACTAGAATTGGATTTGACTGAATTAGTTAAACAACTGTCAAGGATAATCTAAGGTTCGCCAAGGATCAGTCACTTGTGGACAGTTAGAAGTATAGTCATGGATGGACCATATTGACATTATTATGAATAGATAAGATTCTATTTAAAATGAGTTGTCATATGGAAAATATGGAAAAGTTTCCATATTGGGAGTTGGACGTTAAGAGTTTATGTCTAAATTAGAAAAAACTTTTATGCAATAAGGATGTTCAAAGGAATGTACTTTGAATGTGATACTTCATGTCTATGGAATTATCTTGTAACAATGTCCAATAGAGCATTTTCTAATTTCATTCGCCAAGTCTTGGTGACTTTTATGCCGTGACATTAAGAAAAGGACTGTTGCATAAAGTGTTAGAATCTAACATATTCTATAAGTAACAAGAATTTGGTATTCTTACACTTGTGGTAAGGATTGGGAATTGTGAAATGAGTGCGATTGAAAATGTTATTCAATTATATCATTTCACAGAGTAAGGACCATAAGTAAACATAGTGCGCATGCTAAGAGCATGAGACACTTGTCGTTATAATTCAAGTAAGAAGTTGATTACCCGAAACAACACATAATGAGTAATCAATATGGTGATTAAATAAAAGTGTTTTATTTATACTCAAAAGTTTGGGGCCATATAAGATTAGTATTATTCTTGTGTTTCACTTTGCATGTTTTGACTTCCTAAATAATTGAGTTATTTGAGAATAATCGAATTATTTGAACGTTCCACAGTCGCTCATACATTGGGAGTAGGTATGAAAGAAGATTGTCATGAATTGGTTGTAGATTGTCTAAAGTGTATTAGACATAGCAAAAGTTTGCTGCAACGTTCATGAGTGCTTATGAATATGATTTGAGCATTGGATTAAACCGACGCTCACTTGGATCACTTCTTGGAATTTATAACGAGTGATTGGTGAGATGATAATATCTTATATTCTTGAAACCGAGATGTGTGAGTTGTATCTTGCGAGTCGGTTGCACATTGATAATATGTAAACGCACCAGTAACTTGGTGTTATAAAACATATTGTTGTGTGTAATTTGGTGAGTGAGTATAAGCGAGCATTCAGTCGAAGTTTATGCATTCCTTTTACCCAATGTAGGATAAAAGCGATATTTGTGGGCCCCTCGATGATTTAGTGATGACAAAGGAAAGTGTTTGGCTGGGCCAGGATTGATTTGATTTGTTCAATTGGTCAGTCATCATAAATCGGAAATCGGGAAACAACACATAGACTGAGAGAATGATTTAAATCCATGTCTCATGTCTATACGATATCTAGAATGGAGGAATATATGATCCCTTATCTAAAGGACGCGTATCTGATAAAATCAGAGTTGACAGCGGCTTTTGAAAGGTACGATTACTGATCAGGATCTGAAGTCATACGCATAATAGTTATTACACTTATCCAAGTGGGTGACTGTTGGATTAGTGTCTAAGCCCATAACTATTTTGGTATGTACTTGACCCGATTGCGAGCATGGTCCTTTTGGGTTGCCTTCACCAAAGCAACTTGATAGGATGATTTGTGGATAAAGAGACTAATTATGATTTATTAATATATTATATGAATAATATATTAAGAGAGAAATCATATTATTTAATTAATAATAGTCAAGAATTAATCAGAATTAATTTTGTGGCTGAAAGACATTAATTAAATAAAGGGGACTAGAACTGTCAATTATGTGATAGTTGGATATTGGGCTAATGGACTCCATAGAGGATGGAGTGGACGAAATCTATGGGGAAACCCATTAGAATTCGTCCAAGGCCTCTAAAGGAGGAGTCCATGGGCTGCTTAGGGCCTAAGAAGTGAAATTAGGGTTTCCTTGTTAGATAACCCTAATAGCCTCGCTATTTAAGGACCCCTAGGGCACCAAAAACGTTGCTAACTGATTCCTTAGGGTTTCTAGACGTTTTTGGTATCCTCTCTCTCCTCCTTCTTCATCCTTATTGCTTATGGTGTTTGTGACTCCATTAGAGGTGTGACACTTGTGACACTAAGCTTTGAGAATCCAATTACAAGAAGGAATTGAGATTGTTATTGCTACATAATAATCAAGGTAAGATCTAAACCCTAATTCACATGTTATTTGATTATCACATGCTAGATCTAGGGTTTATGGCTTTGGATGATTATTGCATGTTCATTAGACAAACTAGATCCAAAGCTTTAGGGTTTGCATGTACACCATAGGAATGTTGTAGTGCTCATAACTCATCAATATCCTACTCATGATCTAGAGTTGGGAGCGGTGGTTTTCGCTCTCAAGATTTTGAGAAATTATCTCTTTGGGGTCCGCTGTACCATATACACGGATCACAAGAGCCCGAGACACATCATGGATCAGCCGAACCTGAACATTAGGCAGCACAGGTGGCCGGATGTAGTGAAGGACTACGATTGCGAGATCCTTTACCACCCCGGTAAAGAAAATGTGGTGACGGACGCTCTGAGCCGCAAGTCAGTTGGGTCTTCAACCCCAAAAATGTATATGAGGATAGAGGTGGATTCTCCGCTTGTGGGCTTGATCAGGGAAGCCCAGGCTGAGGGTATGTGTCGGGAGAACTGTAAACTCGAGAGGATTAGGGGTGAGAACACCCGGTTTT